>NC_133940.1:10777984-12027984 GCF_031877795.1 Strix aluco | reverse complement strand
CTGAAATCAGTAGAAGTTATGTCATTGTATTCACTGGATCTAGAATTTCATCTAATGTGCTGCAAGAGTTTGTTCTTGAAGAAAACATTGAGTCAAAACATACATGTTGAGCTTTGGGTTTGCTTCGTAAGGCAGGGTTTTGTGGATGTTTTACTCATTCCTGAACATTCATAAATCCAGGAATCCGAACTCATGTTGTTTGCTGCTGTGAAGAGATTATGACTTTCTTAAGTTTTCTCAGATTTCATTGCATTCACAGTTTCTCAAAACTTCTGTGTATCTGTTGTTATAGAAGGCAGCTGGAGTGTCATTATCATTTTGCATCTGGCTATATCTCTGTTGGGAAAACTGGGACCTGCAGTTGCCACAGGTGTGCATCACAGATTGCATTGATGGAAATTATAGTGTGGGCAGGGCTTAAATCTGAAGATATTTGAAACAGGAGTGCTAATCATTTCACTGGATATAAAATTCTGCATATTTTTTTTAACACTTTAGTATCTTTATTGAAAACATCCTACTAATGTTGCTGTTTAGTGAGGTTGTATGCAGTTATCTGCTTCTGATCTTGCATTGACTTCAAACGTTGCATAGCAATAAGTTTTTTATTTGAGGGTACAAAAAAATTCTACAATTATTATTTTGCTCAAAAATTGAGAATTGCCTTAGATATGTTTTCTTTTTTTTAAAGTCCCAATAAAGGGATGGTGGAGTAAAGGTGTAATTGGTCACTATGAGTGATAGGTCTCTCTTCCATCCTGTGTTGGTAGATATGTGGAGTAACAGCGAGGTACAAATATTAAATCATGTAAAATTTTAGTAGGCAATCTAGATTTCTTCCCAGTATGGTTATTATGATATATATGTATTAACAAAGGAGCCAATTAACTGTTGGGATTTCCCTTCCAGAGAATAGTGGATGCTTTGTTTTCTCCCAGATCATTATGGGAATTCAGGATAACAAAAACTCAATAGTAAATGCCAAGTTTCAAACAACTTTTACAAAAAAATTGAAACACCGGATCTGCTTCTAAAATGTTCTGTTTAAATGTCTTTCTGCCAGTGGTTTAACACTTTATTCAGTCTAAATTGCATAGTAATTACACTTTTAATAATATTTACTATTTTATGAAGTTCAAAAACGTAAAGCTAAATGTTGCCATTCACAAAGACGGAGGATGAAGAAAAAACGTTCTTTTTCATAGAGCTGTCAGATACATGCATTCAGCAGGACTGCTGCACATCTGACTGTGCTTGTGTTACCCTGCCATTGTACTTACATTTCATGAGCTTACAGGGTAGTTCTGCAACCTCCCCCTTTCACAGTAGCCTCTGCTTCAGATGTGTCTGGTAAACCTCATCTGTGCTACAGGCAGTGGCATCTACTGGGACCTTTAAGAGTCTATTAACTACCACCTCATCTCTTCTCTTTCTGTCTCTCTGGTCATTTCCCAACATGTATGCCTCTGTGCACCTGCCCCTCTTACATGACCCCACTTTGTAGGGGGTTGGGAAGTATATTCTGAGGATTTTTTTTCATTCCTAACCTCATTCATTATAACACTGAGTGAATCAAACCTCAATATATCTTCTTATCTAGTCTTGCTAGAGGAAAGGAGAAAAAGCCAAACTTCAAATGGCAGAACTGGTGTGAGATGCATGGTTCCCAAAAGAATGGCACTGGCTGGTCTGCTCATGTTGATCATGTTTATACCGATAGGCCGATGACTTTATGTATTTGTGTGTGTGTATGTATATTAGAGAAATTTCCTACTGGATAATATTTCAGAGGTATTTTCAAGCTAAAAGAAAAAGATCCCTGATTTTCAGGGCTCTAACACCTGTCTAAATCAAATATGTTTAGAAGTCCACCACTCAAATCTGCCTCTTGAATTTGTTCCACACCAGCTGTCTGAGCACACACACTTGTCTATATCTTCCCCGGTGTTGTGGCATAGCCTCTCAGCTTCTGAATTCCCCACCTGCCACTTTCCAAATGGAAAGAAACCCTACTGAGCCTTTGCTCCATCTCACCTCCCCAAGGTTCCTGTTTCATGTGAAGGGAAGTACAAATATGTGTTAGGCACAGTGTGCTGCCAAGTGTACTGGTAAGGAAACAACAAGAAAGGATTTTCAATAAAGTTTCACATTTGTTACTCATAACTACAAGAAGTTAAAGGTGGTGCAAATTAATGTGGGGTTTGGGGCAATTCCATACCTGTTTCTTTAAACCTATATGTTTTAAAATATTAGAAAGGAAAGAATGATGGGGTTTTTTTTCATGACCAAATGTGAAATGTGATTAAATGGTAAGTGGAAAATTCAATCCTTTGCCAAAAAAAAAAAAAGCAGCTAGTTCTGTATAATATGTAGAGTACTCCCGAAGATGTAATCTTACTGAAATGGAAAGTTGATTCAATAGAAGTTTTCACAGCCCCGTATAGTGATTCAGAGGCAGAAAGTTATATGAGAACAGTGGTGATGTTTGACATCCAGGGAAAAAGGCTGAGCTTTCTACTGATCATACTAGACAGAGCAGTCATGAAATTGAGGGGTGGCAGTGGGGAAACCTGCAACACCAACAGACCTTTCAGAAGACTAGCCTTGGAATTTGGGATGCTTTCACATGGCTAGATATTTTTGGAATAGCCACTGCTTATACTGTAGTTAAATTAGGATTACTTCTTCTATACCACCAAGAAATTATGGTTTTATTGAAATTAGTGGTAAGGTTCCCATGTATCCAAATTGAGATAGGATTTTACCCATTTTGTTTAAAGAAAATTAGTTTTAAATTATCTAGTGCCTTCAGTTATGTTACACAACGGGCAGTTTCTTATAATTGATCCATGGGCAGTTTTCTAGATCAAATGTTCTGTGAAATGCCATTTTATACAGAGGTAGTTGAAGCAGGTCAAATTGCTTCACTTAGTCTTGTTTTCTTCATGTATTTCAGCGACTAGTACATATTGACAAACTTAATTGCAATTGCTTCAAAAGCTAGAGGCTACTTATTTTGCCAAAGATTTTCCATATAAACATGACATTAATAATGTGTATTTTAATTAAGTTGCAGACAGCTTTTTAGTAGGCTATTTGCTGCAACTGACAAGAAGAAAACAATAATGGTCGAGCTGACAGAAACAGAATTTGTGAAAAGAACAAAGTGTTTACCTCTGTGTTTTATTTAACGCAAATAATAACAGTGAAGAGCATTTCAGACTCTGAAAATAGCAATGTGTCAGTGAAGCATGTGGAGTAAGTCTTCCAAAAACAGAACTTAAAGCCTTGGTTCTTAATTCTTTTCAGTGGCCAAAGGTAATGAGTGGCAGATCCCAGATCCTTCCTGGAAAAGATTTCTTTTTATGCATGAAGTGGGACTTCAGTCCTGCTTCTTAATATGTGGCTAGTGATTTTATTATCTTCTTGCGAATGTGCACATAGTAGTCTTGATGTAACAATTAATTTAATTTCCTAATTATATTTGGCTCATGATTACAATGAACAATGTTAGTACTTGCCAGTGCACTGCTAGTATACTACCCTATCTACCAAAGAAGGATGGCTGGGCTGATTACATTGTGATTTTTATTTTCTCTACAGTAAAACACAGGATATTTGTAATGTGGTAGACCTCTCTGCTCTCATTGTGAGAGACTGTATTTGTTGGTTTTGGCCTTCCATGTAAATTCTAAGTTGATTATCTGTGTTGGAAATGTTTTAAGGAGACGTACAGACCTTTCTGATCTAAAGATCTATTGCAAGATTGCCAGTTTGCAGTTCACCTCTCCAGGGACAGGCAGTAGTTAAAGCACACAATGTGAAGGCTTAATGAATGGTTCCAGAACTAATCACTTTTCACTTCAGGTAGATAGAGGAAAAAAATATACCTACATGCCTTTGTTACTTTGTAGTATCCTTCAGGCTGTGGATCAGTGTCCTGCCAGGTTTTGAAGCTCCTTTACTTAAGTGTTCCTCCTTCAAATCAGGGCCTTCTCAGTCTAATCAGGTTCCTTGAGTTGAGTTAGTCTTAATTGAAAAATCAACTGAAAACCGAAAGAAAAGTGCTCTGCATTTAGAAATAATTGCATTTATATTTTTAAAGCTCTTTTTAACCTGCTTTAAGATTTGTACCTCACAAAATGTGTAATGTGGTGAGAGCCCACCCACAGTCTTTCTTATGAGGTGATTGCAAGGCTATTCTTTTCTTTTTTTTTTCTTTCTATTTTTCTTCCCTCCCCCCCCCCCTTTTTTTTTTTTTTTTTTAATTTATGGGAGATAAAGCTACATATGAAGGAGGGGGTGGGGATTATCTCTACAGCTCTAGAGGACTTGAAAAGCAGTTAGGAAAGAATGGTCAAGGACTTAGATGTCTGCTTTTTTTTTGGCATGACATTCTGTTAAAGACTCATGTAAGCAATAAAGAATAAATGAGTTTGTAATTAAATATGTGCAAAGGTTTGAAGAACTTTTGTGTGTTCATTAAGCTTCTTCTGTCTTTCCACAGGGATTATGTATGCAATTGTATATTGTAAAAGTTAAACAAAACATAATAGGCCAAAGACATGAATTAAAGAAATCCCCTGGTTTTTTTCCTTTGTGGGGTAATTAATGTAATGAATTGGCACTGGCTATTTTTGCATACTGTACCCTAGTGAAATTGATAATGCTTTATAATGGAAAAAAAGGTATTCTCAAAGACTCTGGTATGGAAGGTCTAAATAATATAATAGAGAAGCTAAACTTCTAAAATTTTTAAAATATTAAACATAAAGGGTAATTTGTTTCCATCAGGAGATAATATTATCTATCCTTCAAGGCTGAGTGGATATAATTGCCTATCGTATAAATCTCTTGACAAATAGTGCCCTTAGGCAGTGTGACACTAATAATTGTTCAATTACAGACTTTTAGCTTTTCAAATGGCCAGAGTCATTATTATGCACCTCGTTAAGAGAAATAAAGGCATAGTTTAAATGCATAGGAAAAATATTATTCTTTTGAAGATGACTTCATCTTTACATTTAATGTCTTTTCTAATTACCTTTAATATTTTTTAATAATCGTGATTGAATTCGCTTTAATAATAATTGCACTCTGATTGTTTACTGAAGAAAGGAATTTAATATTCGAACATTCAAATTGCAAACAATATGTTAGCAATATATTTACCTTTTTAAAAAATTACGTTCATTCTACCTACGTAGCTTCAGTTTATTTTAAATGTTTCTAATCATCAAATAGTTAAGTGTTATACTACTCATCTTCTGGACCACAATTCTTTATTTTCACTCATGCAATTTAAAAGTACTGAAAATACTCTAAAATTGATGATCCGATAACTCCTACAGGTTAGGAAAATTCTTGGAAGACACAGACAATTGTTGGAGGTGAAATGGGAATTGAGAACTATTCTTTACAATGTTCCACTTCTAGTATAACAAGGTGTGAGGGGGAATTAAGCTAGAACTCTTGCTCTGAGAAAATTTACTTGCAGAAGCCAGGAGGCTCAGTGTTATCCAAATTGCCAACCATAGTCATATGGTAACTAAAATATTTCACTCCTTGCAAATACCAGTCATCCTCAGTGTCATTCATCCAATTTCACTCTATTAATTGTAATGTGTTACTGTGTTTACATTACCATAAATACATATAATATCTATTGTCAAATGAAGGAAAATGCCCTATCCCCAGAGAGTTTGGAGTCTGATGATTTAATCTGTAAATACATACTGCTTGTCCTACTGCATGCCTTCTGAGTTTTCCCATATACTTTATTAGCACCTGGTCACAAGGCAAAACAGCAGGTTTTTATATTAATATACTGGAGTCACAATGTTCTGTTTGACTTTATCGCTACTGAAATAGGTTCATCTGAGAGAAGATTGAGGAATTGTTTCCTATAATTGTCTATTGTCAATGTATTTAAAAACAAAGTATGATTGATTTCTGAATGATCTGACATGGACAATTGGGAACAAAGTCAGATAAATTTTATCTTACAATTAAGCCTAGATTGCCATTTTTCTGTGAGGATAATTGCATTTTTATATATATTTTTTAAATCTATCTATGACTTTTGACTTGCTACAGTTATTCACTGTTTAGGTAAATTTTGGGAGATTTAGATCACTTTCAAGTGAACTTCCCTGATTCCTGTGAAAGGTTGAGGTCTCAGGGTGGGAATATCAG
The DNA here is from genome assembly GCF_031877795.1 of Strix aluco. Classification (NCBI taxonomy): domain Eukaryota; kingdom Metazoa; phylum Chordata; class Aves; order Strigiformes; family Strigidae; genus Strix; species Strix aluco. The sequence goes on along the minus strand of NC_133940.1, from coordinate 12,021,789 downwards.
AGGACAGAAAATTACATTCTTCATCCTAGGTCAATACCCATGGAGTATTTTCAATGATAGCCAAGAGAAACAAGGATGTTGGTAAGATTACATCTATGTATGGATATACTTGAGTTTCACTTGGAAATTCTCTCTTTATTCTGTTTCTGACTCTACTGATTTAAAATTCCTGTGACTGTCATACATCTTTATCATAGGTATAAGCATAGGAACTAGAGTTTATTAAATGCTTCCTTTGAAAGCTAGACATGATATGTAGTTCTCTTTGGATCTCACTGAAAATTCAAAATGTAGATTTGATCTGTTGTAAGACTTACTAAAGCTTAGTTGTGTGTGAATGAAACTGATGTTTTTAATTAGATTTGCGTAAGATTTGAGCCTGATACAGAGCATTTGTTCATGTAGACAGAAACTAAAATGAAACATTAGCATGAACCATTGAAAAACAAAATACAATAACACACTGGTTAGGTCACAGGCTGGGTGGCTATTGCTGTGGTAGTCATAATTTAGGTTTAGGAGAATACCTTCTTTCCAACATCAGTATGCATTAGAAATAAAATAACAATATTGGGTGATAACTAGCTACAGAGACTGTGCTTATATTTCTTAATAAACTGGTCTAGATAGATTCCAACAGAGCATGGCTATGAAGCCAGCTGGCTGGCATTAGTAACACAGGACCTCATTCCCACTTTCAAAACCAAGCAATCGTACAGGCAGGTTAAGAGTTAATATGTCTGCTCACAGCTGGAATTTCAGCACTGGGAACTGTGTATAATATTAGAGCTGGCTTAAAAAGACTTGAGATCTACTTTGAAACAGGGTGATATTTCTGTGTAATTTACAAACCTTTTCAAAATCAATACAGCCATCTCAACTTCATCTAACTTTCAAATTTTTGCATTTTTGACATATTTTCAAAATTATCTCCTAACTCTTTTGTAATAATTCGCATTGATTGCATGTACTTGATCAGAGTCAAAGCAATAAAGTGCAGACTTCAGTGCTGCTACAGTCAGCATATATAGTAATTATAGCTTCATCTGGTCTTTTTTCTTTTAAGACAGATTTTACTTTTGAAATTAGAATTTTTCTGAGCTGTCTCGAACTTTGAGAACTCCTCAAAATTAGAAATAGGGTTGAGGAGTTCCACACTAGCAAAACTACCTGAGATGCTATAAAAAGGTGTTACATGGAAGCGTGTTTATTTCACAACGCCTTGCAAAAGCATGTGTGCAGTTACGCTTGCCTGTTTTACTTTTGAAAGTAGGATTCAATTCCAATTTTCCCATATGTAAGATGTATGTAGAGAGAAGGTAGTTTTTGTTTTTATACTCTGGACATAATGCAGGTTTTATCACCCATTATTTGTCTATATTGTTTGATAAGAACAAAGGTTGAGTCAATATCTTGTTCAGAGCCTTTGAATGTGACTATGCCCTTGCAGCCCAAGGATTAAGTCTGTGGCCAGCCCTTCTACAGGACCACAGGAAAACGGGGAGAAGATGTTTGACTACAGGCGTTCCTAGGCTCTGCCTCATCCATGTCATTGCCCCAACCCTGCCTGGAAGTTTGTATGCATGCGTGCCTCGTCAGTGACAACAAAAGCATTCATTCAGTTTGTTAAATATAAGAGAGTACTCTCAGATTCTTGTGTTACCTGTCTCAAATTTCTCACTGGTACTCTACATCAGTTTTACTTTGCCTGTTTATAAAATTTGAGCCTAAACCTTATCCACGTCTATTTCTTCTCAAGCCCGATTGATATTTACAATAATTTTCATGTAAATACCTGATTATGAATATGATTACATTTCAGAAAAGGAGTCAGTTCATCTTTCTAGTTTTTTTCCCCATGTGCATCAACAGGAAGGTCAATGACCATGACTACACACAGAGCATGGCTGTTCCATGGTAGAACTCTGATGTTGGCATCCTTTTTTCTTTGCAGATCCTAGCAGGGGTTGTACTGATGATAGTGTAGCTGACTTTTGGTCCTTTGCTTGCTAAAATCTGCAGTGACCTGCAACTGCCTGATTATTTCAATACTTTGACATATATTTTGTTATGAGAAATTTGTACATCTATGTGTATGTGCTGGGTCTGAGAATCACTGCAGCATGGCACTCACGTTCCTCAAGAGATCTAAGCCTTGATGCCCATGTAGAAAACGTTGCCACTACAAGGCATGTTGTCCTTTCATGCCACTTGACCCTCTCTGTCAGTCACTTGTGCCCTGAGGATGTTTTTGTACTTGTAGTGCTGGAACTGACTTCATAGTATCTTCCCCTATAAAACAATTTTTACGGGAGTAAGTGTACCATATGAGGTTTTTAGGCCAGAAGAAGGTATAAGAACATGATTTAAAATGGTAGCAACATTCTGACATTATTAGGATACTGGAGTAATTATGCAGTTATGTTTTTAAAGCTGGGAGATTGTTAGTAATTGTGAAGAAAAACAGGAGTGAAATGTTAGGCACTTACTCTGTAATCAACAGATTAAAAAAATCAATAGATTAAAAAGAACAAAAGAAGGTAAATACAGCTGTTCTCTTGTGAGCTGCTGACTTGAAAAAAAACAATGGAAAGTATTAATAGTTAAACAGCTAGTTGAAGAGTTGTAAGAATATTAAAAGAAACCCAACAAGTTTACACAGACTGAGGAACGTATGGATGGCATTGAAAAGTAGTATCATATGGCATTTAGCTGTTCCTTTAGCTAAATTTCACAGTCTACCAGTGTGCCTGCAAACATTGCAGTTCTGTGTTTGCTGGAACTGAAACTTTATTGGTTCAGAAAACTGTCTCTAAAAATTGTTATTATTTCAATTTTACGCATCTCATTTAATATACGCTAATAATGGTCAGCATTTGAAATCATGCATTCTGTAGTTATGTTTAAATCACATGTTAAGGATCAAAATTCAAAATCACTTAAAAATATGATTATTGTATTCAGGTACAAAATTCCTAGTGATCCTCAGAACTTGCCTGAAGGCAATTTTGCAGGACATGCTAAGTTAACTGTGACAGTAGAAAGCATTCTTTTTCTGAGAATAGCTTCAGAGAAACGCTGCTGGGTCATCACATCCAACTTCTGTGGTAGAAGTGTATTATTAATGCCACCAGACCTTGGAGAACAGAGAATCAGCAAAGGCTACCTGACCCTCATTACCTTGGATGTGATGGGGGCTTAAAACAGTCCAGTCCTTCATAGATAGAACAAGAGCAGTTAGTGCTGGTTGGAGTAACTGTATCTGTGGTTGCACTAGTGCCAGCATCATCCTTTCCTCTTTCCTACTCATTCAGTCTTAGTTAATCCTCCAGTATGAGGATGATGCTGTGCACATGTGTACCTGCCGCTCCTAAGGAAGCTTTGGGAGTCACTTTGGGCTTGGTATCTCACAGTAGCTCGTTCAGACCAGCAACAACTTGTGGTCCTTTGTCCTGGATACTCTCCGAAGCCTGCTATATTAGGGACTGAATTAATGTGAATTAATGGCTCTTGGCACTTTTTTTTTTTTTTTTTGAAGCAATGGAAAGGCAAGTCCTTGAATTACCAAGTTGAGAGCTTGAATAAAGGTGAATCTGAGAAACATCCCACAGTAGACATGGACATATATCACGGAAGAGAAGTGCTTTCTTTGATCTCTTGCTATTGCCCTATGTGACTGCTTTATACTGTTGAGTCTATCCCTTGTGATATTTAAAGCATATATCTACACAGATGTCATTTTCTTACTGTCCTTCCTACAACTCATTATAAAACATCTCTTTAAGAAGTCAGAGAATTTTGTTTCAAAAAATGACAAATTTTATGATACAATGAAAACCTCTTGTTTGAACAGATATTGGTGTCTTATTCTGGAACACGTTGCTCATTGAAAAGTCTCAGCACTTGCTTCTTTCTTTCCTGCACAGTGATATTTTATAGCACTAATTATATCATCTCAGAATGTTCCTTTTAATTCCAATATGCTGTTGAGTTGCTCTATGTCATCCATCTCATTTGTAGATGGTTTTCTTCACAAAATGTTCTGTTATACATGCACTGGCTGCAGTCCTCTTTTGACATTCACTGTATAACAGAATCCATTTCATTGTTTTTCGAAAGTGCAGAGAAAACCAAGTTTGCTTCACACTACTTCTTGTTGTCTTGTACAGAACTATGTGCAAGTAAGGGAAGCAGAGTTTGAGTTTAGATTAGAATAGCCAGTGTGACACACACGCTTCTTGCATAAAGCTGTGTTCCACATGGCAGGTTTCCATGCACAGCATATACTTTTTAAAGGCAGAGTGTGGAGTATGAAGGCAGATAAAGAATTGGATTTTAAAATAATAGGAACAGAGTACTTGAGAATGGACTCATTCAGTATGTTTAAGTGTAGAGAGAATTGCATGTTCTCATAGGATTAACCCTATTTCTAACCTGTATAAATGGCTCAGGCAGTGGAATCCAAACATGAGGCAGCGAATCTGCTGATTATTCCAAGTCTAAGGGAGTAATGAATGCAAAGTTTACCAAAGGTGAGATGCAAAAGAACTGTGAATTGCTTTTTAATTAGGCTTGTGAGGTTTCAAAATACTACCATTGGTTAATGAGAAGTAATATACTGTGTGAAAATAATAAACAGGTACTTCAAGAATGGCAAAACAAGTCTGAAAGGGGTTTGCAGGGTAGGGAAAAACTTTTTCTTTATGTGCATCTAATGACTTGCTCCTGTTTTTAAACACTTGACATGGCCCTGTATTTAGGGCTAGCTTGGCTACCTACTGAGCATTGCACTCTGTTGTTAAGACATATTTTAAAGTAAATCAAAGTGGAATTTGATATGAAATCCAAAGGTATTTTTGAGTAGCTCACCTTTAAAAGACCTGGGCAAAATAGTGAAGATTTGGCCAACCCAAAGACATATCTTGTCAGACATTGTTTTAAAAATACATTCGCATGTGAAAAACCTATTTGTTATATAAAGTAAGAGTTGGGAATGGTATTTACATAATTTACTATAAACTACAGGAAGCATGCTTTTTCATTTTCAGTATTTCAGGCCAGTAGGAAGGAAACAATGCTGCAGAGGTGACTTCCTTATGTCTTGTTAAGAAAGGACTGTCCTTATCCAGAGTAGTCATGCTGAGTAGTTGTATGGATATAACTTGTAAAAGGCATAAAAACTGTGGGTTTTTTTTCCAATGGTGTCTGTTCAGATGATGTCTGTCCTTGGCAAAAGGCTAGTATGTTCAGACAGGGACTAAAGAAAGTTGGAATGAAAGAAGAAACAAAGATATAGAGGAAATATTTTTTTAAAATCTTGTCTGTGGCTTTTATCTTTAAGAATGTATGGGGTTTGTGTGTGTTTGTTTTTTTTATTTCTGAATGAATGAGTATGGTGACAGACTTGCTGATATTCTTTTTTCTGGGTACTGATAGAATCATAGGTATCAGTCAAAAGTACTTGTTTTCTTGAGACTTCAAACTTTTGATGATTTTTCAATTTAACTTAGTTAAAGGAATTTTGACATTAAAAGAATAAGGATTTTTTTTCCTGTCATTTCAAACAACTCTGACTAAGTTCTTTTTAAAAAGTCAAAATGCTATTAGAAACTATTAGGCCAGAGCTTTGGTCGACATGATTATTCAGTGAACGTAATCTGGTATATGCTAGATCTTCAGCTGGTGATTTTGTAATATTTAATTCCATATTTAATTTTTTTTTCATCTAGTTGGTTTCAGAAATGCATTCAATGTAATTACGGTCTGTGAAGGTACTTCTATGAATCTGAATGCAAGTTCTGTACTATTGCATGAACTTGTGATAACTGTCTATGAGAAGCAGTTAATAGTAATTACATATTTGTGCTGTCATGCTGGAATCCATTACTGTATGCATTGGATAGTATCTGCAGTGAGGAGTAGCATGAGCTTGTATGAGTGTGAGACCGGACACGGTGAATAACTACTGTGAGTCAAGGATGAGGAACACTGAGGTTGTGGTCATAAGTTCAGTGACAAAATGGCTACCACAGTCTGAGACTTTCCCCACCTAATTACTACTAGGATTTTGGAGCATTATGTGAACTGTATTCATCAGCTTTAGAAGAAAGGTAGTAGTTTAATTTAAACAGCCTTCTTGACTGAACCAGTTGACTGATGTCTTACAGCACATGATTTGTTCTGCTAGTTCTATTGTGTGGAGTCATTATTTCCCCCACAGACTGACAGCAGCGATAAAGAGTAATTGTAAGTTCTTACACTGCCCCCCCCCCCCCCCCCCCCCCAATTCATAAGAAGACATGCCCATGTGTAAGTTTAAATAATTTACACTTTCTTCAATGTCTACTGATTATTTGGGCTTGCCTTGACTAACAACAATTTATTTTTGTATAAAAATGTTATCATCTTCAAATCAATAAAAAGGGTGAAGGTAGTATCTGGTATTGATGAAGTAGGTTGTAATGAAGTATGTGCTAGCTGATCAATCTGAAGCCTGGAAGAAAAAAAAATCAGCACGATTATATTCTCTTCCCCATGTCTGTCTTCTTCCTGCCCTGCCAAGTACACTACACAGAGACAAGGGAATAAGCAAATTAAACCATATGCAAAAATTACATAAGGCTGACTCCAACCAACCTGAATTCCATCTGCTATGCTATGCACTGCTGGTGGAGAATTCGGTTCCTTTGCTGAAAGCTGGAGCAGCCTTTTCTACCTTCTTCATTGTCAACTCACCTTCACCATGCCTCTCCTGAGTTTATAAATTGCTGTCCTGTGTATTTTCTGCATGGGAAGACTGGAATTTAAGACAGTAAGAAAGAATTTATTCCTGCCTAAATTATTCTCATTCCTACCTATATAGGAGTAGCTGTTTGAAGACCAGGTAGCAGCAATATTCTTGACTAGTCAAATGGTAAGAGGACATGATAATTTGTAAGTCAGCTAGCAGTTGTTTTGAGTATACTGTTTTGCAAAACTGAACTACTAGTGGATCCTTGTTCTGTGTAATGAATTTAAAGAGATGATTTTAAGCCTTGAACTGAGTTACAGAGAGCAAGTGGACATCTGAAATACCTTTTGTATTAATATGTTAAAGCAAAGGAAAATGTAAATGCGTCTTGACTAAATATCTGCTATCTATTGACTGCAATGCCAAAAAATGTTAGTTAAATATTTCATGATCAGGTTGAAACCTGGAAGAGGCACATGAAAAAAAAATAGATGTTATAACGTTGAATGTTTTCACAGTAAAAGCAACCTAGATGTAACCTCATGCTCTGTGAGTTGAATCAAACAAATATTCAAACAAAGAAGTTTCATATGCTTACCAGTCCTTTGGCTTTGGACGAATAAGATTAAAAGGGATTTCATTTTCAGAAAACACTTTTCAAATCAGCTCTCTTGAATATATATTTTCCTTCCTTAATATCTTCCAATTACAGGCTTACTTATCTGATAATATATACTTAGGAAACCTTATTCTGTGAACTGCATTCACATTACGTGGATATTAATAGCAGCATAAAGCCATATGTATCATTATAAGAACTTCATCTTGGAAGCATCTTAAAAAACCTAACTTTAACACTGAGTGACTCCACAAATGTCTTACCAGAACATTTGAAGTTCAAATATCCTCATTACCTCAGATACAAACACTTCAAGCTAGCAAATTAATGCTCTACACTATTAATTGCTTTAAATATGCCATTAGGAAACACATGCTATCATTTTGCTAAAAGTTGAAGTATTCCAACTTTATATACACTTATGTCTGTTATGGAAATGATAGGGGTTTAGAGCTAGGCCTATCAAGATTTACGCACACATGCACAAACACCACAAAAGAAAAATTAATTCTAAAACCTGTAAAAATAGCAATATGGGGAACTGGCTGAAGAGCTACATTTTTTTCTGAAGGTTATGAGAACTGATATATGGTAGGATAATTGGATTGTGCATAGCTCTAGGATGTGCAAAATCTCTTTGCTATGATGTTAAGATTGAGGTTAGGGATGTGTTAAAGATTAGGATTGGAGACTATAGAGTGACGATAGATACATTTGTTTCTGGATCTTGCAGGATTTAATGTGAAGAAGCTGGTTTAGGTGGGAATGAAAGGCTTATGGAGAGGGTAAGAAATAAAATTCATTTTTAGGGTACATTTAGAGTTAACAATAAAATAGGGACAGGTATTTGAGAAAGCAGTGTTCGCGCAGCTAAGTTTATTCTTGGATTTCAGAAGACTTACAAGTATAGAAGCATGCAGTAAATTGAGATCCTCAGCCTCTGTTTCCCAATCACCTTTAATTCTAGATGTTACCACAGTGGATATATGTCTGCTTGAAGCTAAATGTAAACTGGATGGCCCACCTTGCATCAGCATTCCTTCCAGTTCTGACTGTCTTTTGAGATACAGCAATAAATGTTTGTCCTCCATAGTGAATTCAAACCTATTTCAAACTCTAGCCATAAGCACTGCTCAGCCTTCTGAGAAATAACAAACATATTTTTTACTGCTGCCACACAGTCCATGTTAGTCCTGCAGCCTTACAAGATCAAGTAATAAATCAAGATCTGTTGTTTATTTCCTGAGCCCTAAATCAAAGCCTAGTCCTAAGAATACTTGTGGAATCCCTTGAACGGGAAGATCAGGTAATTCTTGTTCTGGCCTACATCTGAGGACAGAAATAAGATGACGTCCAGTGATGATACTGATGGAAAACTTATAGTTCATGGTTTAGGATTCTTCAGATTCATTTTAGGATTAATGCTTGCAGTGTGTATCACCTGGGCTTACAGTTGGTTACATTAGAGGTGAATAGAGCCTGGTCACCCAGTGATGTGGGGAAAGGCTTGTTTTATATTTGCAGTGACATTAGGGTTTGGGATGGAAAAGGTGAAGGACTAGGGTAATCGTGACAGACCTTGGGACTAAGATCAATACTGGTGCTGACATCACTAGTGGTTCTTGACTGGTTCTGGTGACCAAAAGGGGTCTCTGGGGTTAGGGCTTTGAATTACAGGGTAAATGTTTTATCACTCCATCCTACAGGGTCCACAAGCCTGGAATAATGCCTTGTGGCTGGAATGCATTGCCTAGGGTTAGTATTTGGAGCAAAGAACCAGATGTCCTGGGGCTTAGTTCAAATCTAGTGTAAGCTTTGGGTGTGCATCTGATGTTACTGTCACAGATTGCAGGGCCTGACCAGAAAGTTTTGGAGGTGGAGGGAGGAGCTGATGCTTATGAGTTATGCTTATTCTTTTGCAGGGTGCCTTGAGCTGGTTTAGGTGTTTCGCTAGTGTCAGGGCTGTAAGGTATTGTAGATACTGAATATACTTCAGTTATAAAAATCCAAAACTTTTGTTTGGGATTCTACAAGTCATGCTGGGGTGAAATGCGAGCAGGGATGAAGTGTATCAGTAGTTTCAGAGCAGGCTAGGATTAGATTTACTCTAAATCTCAGGTAATCTCATGGCTCAGAAAGGTTTACTGGTTTTCAGTGAGGGAGAATACTGTTAACAGTGAAGGGTTATGGTAAATTCTGGGTAAGTATGGTTTTCTGGGCTTGCCTAGGGGTGAAGGATTTTGTATTCTTAGGGCCAAAGATGAAAGCTTATTGCTAAACCGTACAAGTCTTATGCAGTTAAGTAAAAGGGAAAGTGGCTTGGTTTTAGATCAATTATAAGTTCCTGGTTTCATTTAGGATGTGACCAGCTCTTGGGTTAGAATTTGAAACTCCAGGGACAGGAAAACTAACTATAGTGTTATATGCCTGCAAGATCCAGCAGATTGGGGTGAGGACCAGTGCTGAGAGGCAGAGATTATGTTGTATAGATAAAATGACTATCACCTTAGCTGACAGAAAAGACACCAAAACCTGGATTTATATATGTATATGAAATTAAAGGTGTAAACTGTCATATATTGAAACCAAGCTTCCTATTAGGATCTGTAATAGTCATATTCTTTGTCAACCAGGCACTGATACAGCCGATACAGTAAATTACCATCTATAAAAAATCATCAGTGAATTATAAATTATCACTGTAACAGATGATTCCACTGCAGTAACATTAACTAGAAAACTAGTAGCATTAATAGAAAACTAGAAATGGAAAATAGAGGGAAGAAAGTTTCCAGTTTATCTGATAAACTGACAAACTCAGGTCCTTACAGCTTCAAATGAAAAATTATGATAAACTGAACTGATTTTTCATCTCTGTTTTTTGTCCTTTTTTAACCAACAGTGTTCTTGATGTATCCATTATCTCTCACAAATAAGATGTGTACTACTTGACCAGCTTTAATAATATTGCTGGCTGAACTATTCATGCCAAAAGACAGAGGGGAAGGAAAAAACCAGAAGAAGATAATGTTGCAGTGGTCGAATCAAGTTTCACTGTGAAATTCCAAACATGTGAAAACAGAAATCACTTTTTAGTGTCCTGCCAGACTTTCTTAATAGTGCTAGCTAGTCAAGCTAAGATGTTTTTAACAATATTTGTAACACTTTTTTTTTTTTTTTTTTTTTTTGGTAGCAATGGTAATAAAAGAGGCAAATGAATTATTTTTACATTTTAAAGTTCATATCCCAACATAACTGCTCTGTGTGATACTTTGTCACCCTTCAGCTTTGGGACTTAAAAATCTTCCTATCACTGTTAGAGGCTGTGTTTGTTGTTCTAAACTTAATACCCAGTTTCACAGTTTTCTGGCAGGTACTGCTCCAGGAAATGCTACCACTCAGTCCTAATGCTAAAGAGAAATTTTAGAGGTAGCCAAAACATTTCATAGGAACCGCTGTGAAGAAGCATTCTAGTTTTGCTATAAAGTAGGTAATTTCAAAACATGTTACCAAAATCAATATTAATAATTTTGATTAATATTTAAGGGTTGTGTAAACACACTTTTTTTATAAATGCTTTCAATTAGATTTTGTACTCCAGTTCAGATTTATTCATTTTATGTTTGCATATATATTATTAAATTAAGATTTCATCTACCACCCAACCGGCATACTGCTAGAACATCTATTTTTATTGCCTGGGAAAAATATTTTACTAATTTATAGAAATACTTTGGAAAATGTCACTACTGTAAAATAAACCATAATGATAAAACATTTATCATGCTTTGTATTGATAAAAAAATACTTTGTGATAACTGAAAGAATACAGTATAATAGAGAAAATGTTGGTGATTCTGTTGTCCTAATAGAAACCTCTCTGGAGCAACTATGTAGTTCTTATTTACAGGGGTCTGTAAAAATAATAATGATAATAGAAGCCTGTTTGTATTCTTTAGCAGAGTATTAAATCATGAGCTTACATCTCAGCTGAGAAGAGTATGGATAATCCTATACCTGCTTAGCGGCACGTATTATAAGGACATTTTAAATCAGAGACATTAGGTATTGCTCTGTTGAAGCTGTTGAAAGTACATCTGCAGTAACTGCATGGTAATGTAAGAGGTTGACAATCTAATATTAAGGAGTGGAAGATTTTCCCTGGAGTTGTAAAGCTCAGCATTTCTGAAAAATTAGGCTGTGATTTAGGAGCTAAGTGTTATTGTGGTCTGCAGGTCATATTAGAAGTGCAGCAAGAATAAATAACACAAGCAAGAATCCACAAGAAAGCATGAACTACATGTAATTGGCTAATAACTGCTGGCATATTCAGCTGTGAATCATACTCAGCTGAGGGAGACCGACTGTAAAAGATATCAAACAGATGTAAAGTCATTTTTAAAATTCTAGAGAAGTAGCATTAATCCCAAAACAGTGTAGTGAGGATTCCCGTATGACTACTTTGCATATAGCTCATCAAGTGAAAGCCATATCTTCTCATAAAATGATAGTTTGTTCAGCCTCATATGTGATTTTTCTTTCAGCTGTGTCCAACAAGCTATTACTAAATACATTTAACTTGTAATGATTTGTGCAAGGGAGTGGGAATGATTTTCCAATCAGTTGAGGAAAAAAGTTTTTGAAAACTATAGCGTATTGAAATGAGAAAAGATTTTTTATTCAGCCCTTGCTACAGCCATCGTTGTCAGCAGATGCAGCTGTTATGTGATTGCACTGCCTAGACTCTTGTACTGAAAGCAACATCCAGAGCTTTTCCATATAAAACAAAAGCAGTCTCTTTTGCTTATTTATCTAAATGGTGAAAGGAGAATCCTGGGACATATTTGGCTTTAGAAGTTAAAAATGCTTATTTTCAACTGAACATTTTCTTGATTTTTTTTTTTTTTACAGCAACATCCTTTTGCATTTACTATGCAATTTACAGATGAGGAAATCAAGATCCAGAGAAGCTGAATAATGTCTATGGGATCAAGCAGCACTAAGTACAAGAGTTACAAACAGAGCCTGGTAGATTGCTTGAAGCACACGCTGAGTGATAACATCCCTCATGCCGCGGCATGTGCTGTCTTAAAAATGATGGTGTTCCTATTTCTCAGTTCCATTTGTTGTTTGATCTTGGATATATACCATTTACAAGGAGCTTTTTAATAAATAAAAGGAAAGGTCCCATTCTTTAACATCTCACTTTTAATAGCTGAAGACATTAAATTCATTTTTGATATGGTATGACTGAGAGGATGCTGGGAAACTTGCGTTCGGGATGCCGGTCTCTTTCGCTCACCTAAAGGTCTGCAGATTAGTCTTTGGCAAGCATCTTCCTCACTTTGGGTTTCATATTTTCAATCTGATCTCTTTTTTTCTTTTTTTTTTTTTTTAAAAAACACTTAACTTTCTTCCTTGCTCTTGTTCACTCATGTCCATGCAGGAGCAGGGATTTGATAATTGTACAAATAATTCCACAACTTACTAAAAGAAAGTGCAGGACTTCATGCTTTCAGAACAAACAAAACCTCAGGAACACTTGTCATGCTTATGAGATCAATGGCAGTGAACCATTTGCTTTTGATAGCTATTTGGATTGTCATTGTTTCTAACTTTTGCATGTCTAGGAAACCACAAACATAGTAATATTTTCTATTCCTTTTTCTTCTTATTTCTGAAGTGATTTATTCAACCAGTATGCCTTAATGTATCAAATAATGACTAATCACAGAATCCCAGGTTGGAAGGGACCTCAAGGATCACCTGGTCCAGCCTTTCTTGGCAAAAGCACAGTCTAGACAAGACGGCCCAGCCCCTGTCCAGCTGAATCTTAAATGTGTCCAATGTTGGGGAATCCACCACTTCCCTGGGGAGATTATTCCTGTGGCTGATTGTTCTTATTGTGAACAATTTTCCTCTTATGTCCAGTCGGAATCTCCCCAGGAGTAACTTGTACCCGTTTCCCCTCATCTTTTCCATGTGACTCCTTGTGAAAAGGGAGACTCCATCTGCTTTGCATTCACCCTTTCAATACTGGAACACAGTGAGAAATTCTCCCCCAAGCCTTCTCTTCCCAAGGCTGAACAAACCCAGTTCTCTCAGCCTTTCCTCACAGGGCAGGCTCCCAGTCCCCTGATCATCTTTGTGGCCCTTCTCTGGCCCCTCTCCAGCCTGTCCACAGCTTTTTTATATAGCGGGGACCAAAACTGAGCACAGTATTCCAGGTGTGGCCTGACAAGCACTGAGTAGAGTGGGGTAAAGACTTCTTTTATCTCTGCTGGTGATGCCCTTGCTGATGCAGCCCAGCACCCCGATGGCTTTCTTTGCCGCAGGAGCACCCTGTTCACCACATTGAGCTTGTTGTCCACCATGACCCCAGGTCCCTTTGCACAGGGCTGATCCCCAGCCAGGCAGATCCCAGCCTGTGCTCCATTCCTGGATTATGTTTTCCCAGGTGCAAGACCTCACATTTGTCCTTCTTGACTAAGCTATAACGAACTTTGCCGTGTATCATCCCGGGTCTTTTTTTAATTGCAACTTGTTCATCTTGCCAGGATTTTTTTGTGCTTATCTGCAAAACATACTCATATGACCCATAGCTTTAATTACTTCATCTTATTATATTTTGGGCAGCAGTAGTATTTTCTGAAAAAGATAGAACAGTACAAAGATACAACAACATATCTTCAAAGTAACACTGCTGTTAAAATATTACTCAACAGCTACATCCAGTAAGTATATTGTCCAGCACTGAATATAATGCACTCACTGTTTCCATTTACTGTTCAAAGTTTTTTCCAGACAAATGTTAGTGAAAAACAAATAATACGAGAGAAGGAATGAAACAGTTGACCAGCAGGGAACATTCATAATATCTTTCCTGAGAGGAGGACATAGTTTATAAAAGGCACTCTCACAAGATAAGAATGATGTATTGTTGTCTTATAAGCAAGGCTAGCTAGAAAACTGATTTCTCTGTAGTTGTGTCATCTTGTTCTGCTGCTTATCATTAACCACCTGCCTGGTATTTAGTAGAAGAGGATCATATGCGAGCCCCACAGCCCATTTCACTCAAAGTGATTACCAGTCAGCCACTCTTTACATGTCTATGCAAACTCAAGTCCTTGAGAAGGTCTCTGAAGAACACTGAGTCAGCAGATTAAAACAGGATGAGAAGTAAGACTGCACCAGAGACTGTAATCTTTTCTACCTCATGAAGGGGAGGCTGATAAACAAGTTTTCTTTCCACAAAATGGTAAAGGTAATTCACCATAAAATGAAGTTATAGCAGTAAAATCTGATGTATTGCAATTAACAAGAATTTCTAACCGCTGGTTTACCCATACCTAAATCCTTCTCTTTGTTTAAGATTTTGCTAAATGGTGTTTTTTGGCTGAACAATTAGTCTTATACATGATGTTTGAAGAAATGAGAACCTGAATGCATAGCTTGTTATCTAGAAAAAAAAATACTGACAGTGCAGGTTTTGTGTCACAGGCTTGAAAGGAGGAATGAGGAGCAAATTGTGGAATGACTTTTCAGTTGGTTTGTCTGTGCATCTATCTGTAGTGGTAGGTACATGTTTGAGAAATGTTCAGACTCACCTTTTGGTAGAATAAAGTTAACAAATATAGATCACTGCTTAGCAGAAAATAGATTGTCAACTTAAAAAGGATAAAAAATGAATTAAGTCACTTAAGTGAAAAAGATATAGACCATACTGATACAGCAACAGTTATGAAAAAGACCTTCATAAGTCATATTTTTGACACGTTAGGTATGGATTTTTAAAGTAGAGAAGGAAATGTAGTAGTCCCTCTTTGGGTCAAATGTCATTCACTTAATTGACAGCCACTGTGAGGGTGGGGAGAGAGACTAGAGTACAGGAACATCTTTTTGCAAGGTATGCTCAGGACTGCCTTGCTTTTCATCGTAAGGTTCCAACATTTATTAATGCGGTGAAAGTTGCATTGCAACAGAGCTGAAGAATGTGCTAAAGATACTTTTCAGCAATGCAAGGTAGCGTTGAAATAGTGTGTGCAAAGCAACCAGTGAATATCAGTTAACTCCCCCCTCCCCATCTCTCACCTCAGTTGATTTGACTGAAAGGAACTGGTTATTGCTTAATCTACTTAAACGTATAATGAGTTTAGAACTGTCAGATTTTTAGACTTTAGGAGCTTTCCTGGATCCTGTTGTAATCTGGATAAAATTTAGGAATCTTTAAGGGTCTGTCACTCAGTGGACTTCATCCTGCTCCACTTCTAATGTCTTCACTAGCCATTCATCTGCCTAAATCCCCACTTCTGAGGGCTTGTAACAGACCAGAACCAGCCGTGCCAACTGTCCAGTGGCTGGAAGAAAAGTCAGTTCCACCTACTTCAAGTCCTTTTTTGAGAGTTGGAAATGTTAGCATGTCTTTGAATAACTGCAGAAAAGACTAGTAGTGCACTCACAGTGACAATCCCTCACAGGTTTTTTGTAGGTTTTTCTTTCTTTTTTTTTTTTTTTTTTCCTTTTAAGGTTTAACTTCTAGATTATAATCTGGCACCTACAGTTTTGTCTATGAAACCAGTGACAGATACAAGTGACAGCACTTAGCCATACAGATACACGATGCACTGTTGCAATCGGGTGATTAGGACATAAATGAAGTAATTGTGCTTACAATTAATTGCCTTCTTGATTGACCATGGTCAGCATTGAGAGGAAACTCTTTATAAAATTTTCAGTGTGGTATCAGCCTAATAATAGAATTTGAGACTTCAATCAAAGAGAGCAGTAAGAGTAAATAAGTTGCCTGATAACTATGAAGGAGCATAAGCAAGAAAAGAAGTCTATGTTTCTATTTTCTGCAGGCTTTTCAGTGGTAATGGATAATATACACTGTGGTTTTAGTGAAAACTAGTGGCATTTAAAAGGAAAACTTTTAATATAAAATGTCAACACAGTCTTTGCATACTTTCCCTGCACAGTTCAGTGGAGTATGAAAAGACATATTGCATCCTTTCCTGTAGAAAGCTGGTCTTCCTTATGTGGTTCATTTTCATCCTTAACCATCACTGAGTTTCTCACAGGAGTATTGTGGCTGGGTCTAGACAGATGTGCCATACATCTCAAACTGGTTTTCAATTTTCAAGCCATGCTGAATTTGCAGCCATCCCATGCAGCTTATCATACGTTCATCCCATTAACATGAAAAGCTATTTTCTAGTGCTAACAGGCTGGATTTAGTATTGCACTGGATTCATCAGTTAGGTATAAAATTCCTATCTGCATTGCTTTTGCCAAAAAACAGGAAAAAATGTTTCCATGGCTGTTCTGCCTGATCAGCTTTCCTAACCATTCTAAGCACTTAGACATGACAATGTTTTGACTATATTTATGTAAAATTAATATTTTTCATGCAGTTTTCACTGACTGTATTAGGTTATTTTTTTACTGTATTCTGGAGGCTTCCTGGTAATGTTTTAATATCACAGTGCCTAACCAGCTTGAGTAACACTCCTGAAGTTTATGAATTCAACAGGCTTCTACCTTCTCTGTGGTTTTATGTGCTGCTGTAACACAAATTAACACACAGGTGTTGGTCATTAGCATTCTTCTTTGGTAGGCAGAAGAAAATCAAAGAATTGTTGAGTGATATAAATGTGGTAAAAGGCTGACAAACTGGCAGATGTCTTAAATCTTCTGCAACAAAGCTGAACTTCTGGATCATGAATACCTCTGCATTGCAGTCCTGAGAAAGACAAAGCAGGTGGGAAAGATCATTGAGTTGAGCTACTCTCAAGGCAGAGTGGATGAAAACTACATGCATGTAAACAAAATATTTCAGGTGGCTGAGCATGTAGTGAGCTGGCTTTGCTCAGGGTTCAGATTTTGGCTGCTTTGTACATTTATGAGTCATCATGTTGTATGTTAGGCCTCTTAAGATTTCCAGCAGCTGGTGGTCATGTTTCAGTATCAGTTCTTTAAATGAAAGATGGTCTTATACTTTTTGATCAAAAATAGATAAAAGAATTTTTTCAAGTTGGATGGTTAAGCTGTCCATGTAGATGTAGTCAATGTATGTTCGGTATTTCCTTTGTCAGTTCTATGGTTTTGACTTTTGGTTAGAAACTCTTCATATAATATTAAACTGTTACATCGAGTAAGCTGTTGCTTTTGTTCCCATTTAATTGATTTAGTTAGAATAATTGGTGTGGTCCACTTGATTCATAATTTTTCTATATAGACACTAAATTATCTTTTCTCTGGTTTATGGCTCAACATTTTCTCCCTATTTTGATCTTGTTAGAATCCCTGTTTTGATCCTGTTAGAAATACTTATCATACTCTCTGTTTCAGCATATTGGTATAATCTGGTTACATCCAGGACTTGGAATATTTTCCATAGTGATAAAACCCTGGAGTCACTGGGAATGTAAAAGGCTTCAATGGTTTCTATATAATATTTTTAATGATGATTACTAATTGCTAAAGCACTCCATTTGTAAACATGCTTTGTTTCCCTTGGTGGGAACTACAAACACACACAAATGATGAACAACATTTTGAAAAAAAGGACATCTAGAGCATATAGGGTCAGTAGTTATTTCTGCCCTATATGTTGAAATGAATATTGGTTGCGTGTTCTCTAATCGGCAAAACATGAAAACATGCCCATACAAATCATTTATATTTCAGATTAACTAACACTGAATCTTCTATTCCATTGCATCTTGTTTGCAAATAGTATTATATAAATAATACATAAATACATAAATAGTATATTAGTATTCACTTTGTTTCTTCCTATGGCAGACTTCTTTCCTTATAAAAATATTAAAGTTGTGTTATTACTCTGACTGTAGAGCATCTCTGCACCTACCTTCCAGTGGATTTTATATATATTTCATAAAATCAGTGTTAGCATATTTATGAAACATGGTTGGAGGATTGTTTGTTTTATCTATATACATACACGCCCACCCTCAGCCCTCCAATAGTACTAGCTGCCTAGAACCAAATTCTTGTAGCTTTCATGCCACAAAGAGATTAAAAAGTTTGTTAGATGATGGATAACTCCACTCAATCCCCATATGGACAAGACGTATGATTAGCATTGTTTTGCGAGAACATTTTCGCAGGAACATAGGTTGCTGGAATAATAAATAGTTTCAGGAATGAGTGGAATGTATAGTGTCTGAAAGCTAAACTGTACTCTAACAGTTTAGGAAATTTAGGATAAATATCTTTAATTTGTTATCCTTTTGTAAGGAAGAGACTTTTTTTTTTTTTTTTTTTTTTTTTTCCCCTGAGGAGGTGAAGAGTGCCTGCAAATAAGCTTGGGTAGGTAGTCAGAGCTTGGCTGAAGAGCAGATGGGCTGGTAGTGCTGAGGAAGCCTTCTGTAGCTTGGTAGACTAACACTGATTATGTACTCATCTGAAGCTGACTTCGAGTTTTTGCTCCACTGTCCTACAGCCTGTAGAGCAGAAGTCTGTATCTTTCCATGTATCAATTTTAATGTCTTTTTTTAAAGACTTAAAAATTCTCTCTCAGCTGTGAGGATATTTTTATTCTGTTGGAAGTGCTTCATTTATTTTACTGGACCCCTGATGTACAACCTCACTGAATCTGGTAGGTTCTGAGTCTTTTACTCTGGCTGGGGAAAAGTGTTAGCAGAACCAAAGTGGAACATCCATGAAAAATACTGTGTGATGGAAAGAAATATACTATGGGATATAACCACCCCAAATAACAGTCTGGAAGGTGACACTGAAGGACCTCATTACCTTCTTCAGCTCTTAGCAAGCAGCCAACTAAACCAGCTGCCCTGGGAGATGGCAGCCTGAGCAAAATGGGAGCAGGTGGAGAGGAATGGGAGATACAGGTTGGAATAAGCAATAGAGAAACAGCTGCAGTGGAAAGTGTCAGTAGAAAGGAATGATTTTTGTCATAGGAAAAACAGTGATTTTGAAGGAAACCACTCACCTGTGTAGCAAGCAAGGCTCCTGTCTGCTGGAAGAACTGTGAAGTCTGGCAAAGAACACAGACAATGCTGATCTATTCCTGTAGCAAAGCTTTTCTTGTTGGGATGAGAATGTTTGAAATTATATGATAGCAAAATGATAAATTAATGTCAAATTTAGGCCCCAATGTTTATGTTAAACTCAAATGCTGTTTTGATAATTTCATGAATCTGCTGTTCTTGTCTTTAATCCAATATAACATGCTTTGGTATAATACAAAAGAAAAGGAAGATCTCCACTGAAGGATAGATGGTTCATTTCTTAAGAAAGAGAACTCAAATACAGTCAGAAAGAAACCACATCCTTATAGTTGCTAATACATCATGAGACTCTTTTTTTTTTAAAGTAATTTTCTGGCAAGTATATTTTACTCTAATATGGCTATTAAACTCTAAATGCTTTCCACAATCAACTGATTGTTGAATATTCAGAAAACATTACACTAAATTTAAATTATGTGTTTACTCAGACACAGCAGGACTTGAGTCATCAATGTTTCATAGATACATATACATTTTTGTTGTTTTAAAAGAGCTCTGGATGTACCTAGAGGACTCTCTTCTGCCAACAAGGAATTAGATGGCATTACACTGGATACTTTCATTTAGGTTTTATTGGAAAAAGCTTCATTTAAAGACAGCACATCTCATTGATTCGCCTTGTTCTGTAAAGCCTATGCATTATAATAGAGGGTCCAAATACAGTTCAACGGCAGTGCAGTACAGTCAGAGTTGCATTTGCCCAGCCTTGCAGTGGCAATGAGACACAAGGGGTGTCTGCAAAGCCCTTGTGTGCAGTGCAGCATTGAAGCATATTGGTCACTTGGCCAAAGATAGACAATTAGATGCTCTTTCTGCAGTCTTTTTGAGTCATCTTGTTGCACTGTATGAGAATCTTCTACCTATACTGTCAAATGTCCTGTGTTTCATTTGGTTGTTAGTGGGATTTATCCCTACTTGCAAAGCTCTGAGTATGGAGAGACCATAGCAAATTCAAAGGCAGGACCAAAGCATTTTCCAAGACTCAAAACTGCTGTCTTGTGTATTAGCTACACAGACTGCATATAAAAAGTATTCATAGCTTCAGTGAAGCTATGAGGTAAATGCCTTGTTTAGCCAGAGTCCCGTCATTCTTCCAATCATGATGTCAGTTTGGTCCTTAAAAAAAAAAAGGGGAGGGAGAGACAGTTGGTGGTGGGGAGGAAAAAGACAAAACATATATAACAATCTCTTTCAGGCTAAAATTACTTCAGATACCTGATTATTAGCAGGTGTTTAAAAGAATTGTAGCTTCCCATGGATTTATTGCCTTTTTTTTTTTTCCTCTAGCAGCTTTCTGAAAGTGTCTGCCTATTCTATTGATGTCCTGTGAGCAGTTCTGCAGGGGAATGTGATACATGTAGCACTGTGTTTTGTCAGAAATATATGCTGCTTTAATTTTTCGAGTGTATGTGCTTCAGAATTCCTGAATTATAATTTCTTGGGTAAATAACTGCAGTAAACATTAGCAGTAAGAAGCAGAAGATTGCAGTTTATTCTTTTAGACAACATTTTATTTTGATTTTCTATCTTTTACAATAGCAAAAGTGTCACTGCCAACAAGTATTTTCTGGCTTTTACTGAAAAAAAAAAAAAATAAATGTACAGTTCTTATTGCTTTGTTAATACAAGCTGCTTTCATATGATTCCTTTCTACTTTGCAAAAACATGGGACTTACCTCTTGATATTTCCCAGTTAATTTATATATAATATTTATTCATGCATAAAATGTGCTATATATAACACACTTTTTGTTAAGGCAAGTAACAGTAAATATTTGGCTTCTGTGGCCATATGCAAAAATTACTTGATGATACTCTATACAATACCAGAATATAGTAAAGATTTATAATTACTGAAAAACTAAGGCTAACTGGAGAAAAATGTGTGTGTGTACAAAGTCAGTGGAAACTCTGACCAGAGTAGCTGTATTGTGTTTGATTTTATTGATGTTTGTGTCAAATTTCAGATCCTTACTGATATTTAACTATGTATATATTGTTAATTGAGTTTTCATATAGTTTTACATTTCTATGACACCTTTCTTTGGAAATGTTGTGGTTCTCTCCCTGAAAATAAAACCCCAGCTTGTGCCTAGCAGATCAATATGTCAGTGTGACACAAATGTATTTCATATGGACACGCAGAGCTGTATTGCTGCCACAGTTATGATATGTTCATACAGAGCACACAAAGACCTCCTGAGCTTAGGAGCACCGGGCTCTGTCTGTGCCGTTGTGGTAAATGGCACCAGACACCAGTAAGCGTGCGCCTATGTAAGTCCGTTCCCTGGGTGCAGTTTTGGCCTGCACAAGGAGCGTTATACGAGGGTATGGTTCAGGGGATTGGGTGGAGTCTAGTCCCAGCTGGCAGAGTGGGAAAGGCCACCCACTTTGATGAAGGGGCAGGATTTTCCTGTGCTGCTCTTGACATGGAGGCTGAAATAGATGCTGTAGCTCCCTGGAGGAAGGACCAAGGGCAGGGGGAGGTAGTGAGGAGCAGAAGGGGATTTGATGTTCCTGCTATGAAGCCCATGGTCTGCAATTGGAGTGGGATCAGCTGAGCAATTTGGTCCACAAAGTATATGGATCAAATCTGCAAAAAGCTTATTGAAGGAGTGATGTAGAAAGCCAAGAGATTTCTCATGCCTCCATTTCAGGGTAGGAACCAATTTCTTTTTCATCCCTTTTGTATGTGAAGGGAGAACTTCCAATTTATGGATTCAAAAAAGGAAAGTACAGCTAACTAGGTCAATTAAAAATACTTCATATAGATTTTTCTGAGTAATTTCTGTATTGCTGAACTCCAGCAAGGGCTCTTTACAGATGTATGTAACCTTGTCCCTTCCCTGCTGACATTTTAAGTTGTGAAAGATGTTAAAAAACTGTCATCTCTCTTCTGCTGCTGTGCCTAAACATTGTATTGTCTTTCACTGTGGCCAGGAGTGGACAGTGATTGAATGTCATCTAGTTGCTTATTAATATGAATGTTGTCATTTGTCATCCAAGTCATCACTGTCACTTTGTCATTTCAGTTTGTGTTATATTGGCTTACAGCACTGCTACCTTTCTGTCCTTCATCTCACATGTAGATTCATGAATTATATAAGTTAACATACCTTAAGACTAGTCCCAAGGGAAAAAGATCCATGTCTAAAAATTACATTCACTCTATGTACACACTGTTGCAAGTGGCGCATGCTTTTTAGGGAAGAAGAGTATCTATTTTATCTTAGACCATGGCGTATGCTGTATTTCTATTTCCCTTTATGTTCCTTCCATAAGAGAATAAAAGCTGCACAATGTCATTGCATTAGCAAGAAAAAGCCTTTGGTCTTCCTATTTAATTGGGTTATTTTGGTGTAGTCAGGAGAATATGGTCTTTCTGAAACATCATATTTAAATTTTTACTCCTATCTTCAGAAAGCTAAAGGGCAATAGTAATAACCAAAATAATCTCATGTTCCCATTATCTAGAATGAAGGTAAATTAGGTTCACAAAAACTAGGAATTTATTCCACAGCTGAAATAAACTGTTTGAATATCTGTTTGAATAATAGAGAGGGCTGGAGAGAGAATAAAACATCACTAAGAAAAGAAGTATTAAAAAAAAAAAAAAAAAGCTATCTAACACTGCTGGGGTTTCATAGAATTTTCCATACCAGTGGACATTGTTTTTAGAAGGGAGACACCCTGACATTGGTTGAAATAGTTGAATTTTTTAATTAGAACTTAGTCCATACCTGTCAAAACTCCAATTTTTTGAGTATATGCCAGCTGAATACTAGATATATTTAGCCAAGAGTAACCGCCATATATTATAGACACTTACATGATGCTTGCACAGTGACACCTGGTTCTGTACAGAGTATACACATGCCTTATATTATGGGCTACTCTTCTGGGATTTGACTGTACTCATATTTACAGTGAAGGAGCCTAGTCTGTCTGCTTGGTCTGTTCTCCAGCTTGCTCAGACATTCCAAAGAGAACCAAAACCATCAACACAGATTGCAGGGAAATCAAATTGCTGAGGTCTTAATTAAAGAAATTAGTTTATTAATAATTTCTTAGAATACAGAAAGAACTTTCCAGGGAAAACCTACTGACTTCTTCAGGAGTTTCAGAAAGCAAATTTGTGTCCAGACAATGACCCCATTCTCTAGCTGGAAGCATGAGGTTGTAACGCAGAAGCACAAGACCCATGTCTAGTGAAGAAACAACAGGCCACTGAAATTGAGGCAGAGCCAGTGTGAAGCACATGAGCTCAGAAAAAAACCCATCACAACTCAGAGCGCTATGGTAATGTAGTTTTTCCAAGTAATGGGAAATCCAGGAAAGCTGTCTTGTAAAATGCGGTATTAATATTGCAGATACGAAGCATATTATAAAAGGAAATGTGAGGCTGAAAAATCTGCTCACCTGTACATAAATGGAAAGCTGTATAAATGTTATGCATGCATTAATATTTTTAGACCACATGGGGGTTATGTATTTTGGGTTTCAGGGGTTTTTTATCATCATCATCACTTGTGGGTTTTGTGAATGTCTCTCTTGGGGAATAATGGCTTGAAGAAATGCTGATGGCAAGGGAATCTGCTGGAATGTTAATTTTCATTTTCTTCCCAGAACTGCCTTATAATATGCAGTAATCCATATTCATTTTGCTGAGGAAAATACTATCTGATTTTCTTTCCCTTTTTCCCTCCTCTTTTTACTTCAGATGAAGAAAATACTAGAACACTGTCCTAATTTCTGTCATGCAGGAAGGAACTACCTTCACTGTCTTTGTCGAGTAAACTGTCTTGCTTTAGCAGCTTCAAAACCATCTTCCAATAATTTAATTAAAATTCAGTCTTATTGCTAAATCACCTTAATTTTATTGCTGTACTTCTGTATTTTGCTACTTTGTTTACTAAATAATGCAATAAAGCAGTGGAATTTCATTACAGTAACCAATAAATAATCAGGTAAAGTGTAAAATGCAGCAATAAAAATGATCAATAGAAAAATAATTAAATTATTATGACTAGCATATATATCTAACTATCTAGACTTCATTTTCCTTAGAAATTAAGCATCTGTATAACTTGACAAAGGCTTTAGGAGTATTAATTCATATTTTTGACTGTAGGTGTGCATATAAATCCAGAGAAAAGGGAAAATATGATATTTTAAAAAATATTCTGATCTAATTTACTCCCCATTGAAAAAAACAGGAAAAAAAAAATCTATCTTCTTCAGTGTTGCCTTTGATTTCTTTGGCAACTTTGAATGATATTTTATTTATTTTTTTTTTTAATTTTAAATCTAGCTCTGGGCAGTCAGGAAAATATGCAGTGTGAAATTTCTCTTATTAAAAATATTTTTTAAGAAAATCACACGGCATTGTCATGATTTAACCCCAGTCAGCAGCTAAGCACCACACAGCCAACTTGCCTACTCCTCCCCTGTCCCAGTGGGATGGGGAGGAGAATAAAAAAACAAAACAAAACAAAAAAACCTCATGGGTTGAGATAAGAACGGCTAAATAACTAAAATGAAATAATAATAATTGTAATGAAAAGGAATATAACAAAAAGAGAGAGAGAAATAAAACCCAAGCAAAGACGAGCAATGCCCAGTGCAATTGCTCACCACCCGCTGACCGATGCCCCAGCAGCGATCTGCCCCCAGCCAACTCCCCCCTGTTTCTGTACTGAGCGTGATGGTCTATGGTATGAAATGTCCCTGTGGCTAGTTCAGGTCAGCTCTCCTGGCCATGCTCCCTCCCAGATTCTTGTGCACCTGCTCGCTGGCAGCGCGTGGGAAACTGAAAAATCCTTGACTTAGGCTAAGCCCTACTTAGCGACAACTACACATCAGTGTGTTACCAACATTATTCTCACACTAAATCCAAAATGCAGCACTGTACCAGCTGCTAGGAAGGAAATTAACTCTATCCCAGCTGAAACCAGGACAGGTATTTAGAAAAATCACACGAAGCATTGTCAATGTCCTAGCTATGCCAGGCGTTGATCAGAGTTTGCAGCAGAATAGCCAACAGCTATTCCATGAAACCTGGACTGAGGAGGGGGTACTGTAGTGTTCAGCAAGGCACAGACTTTGAAGAGTTCTCTTTTATAGACATTTTTTCTCTGACTTATGAAAGAAATACTCATGTTGCAGGCCTATTGCAATTCGTTATACAAATCAGTCCATGATTAGATACAAATCTAGAAAAAATACAGACTTATTTGCCTGTGGTATTCATACAGATATTTGTAGAATTATAGTGTGTCTTCAGTGGAGGTGTGATTACTGGTTGTTTTACCTTTAATCTATCTATCTTCAGTCTGTCTTGCAGAGGATGCTTTTGTGGACCAGGGTTCATGTGGGTTTGTGAAGCCATAGTTACATACCACAACAGGTAGTTATAATAAAGCTGTCATTAGTGACATCAGAGATGTTGCAATCATATATGTAGTTTTGACACATAATGGTGTTTCGTTTAGGTGAATATGCTCCTGAGAAGGCGTAAGACAATTGCAGATCACATGCAAGATGGAACTAAACCCAAAAATACACTGCCAACTCTGCTTTGGGTATATGCAGGGCAGTTTGGGATTTTGCACCACATTTCCAGAATTAGGGTTGCTAGGAAGCAAAGTGTAGGTACCTTGCAGTAGTGAGTGGAGTCAGTGAGGTCTAGCAGATTTTATTAGATCACTCTGCTGGTTGATCTTGTCTGGACTAAGTTTAACTAGAAAAATGACAAGAAGTGGCAGCAGCTCAGCTACAGTTTCAGGGAGGGTAATCTTGAGAAC
This sequence comes from Strix aluco, assembly GCF_031877795.1. Lineage (NCBI taxonomy): Eukaryota > Metazoa > Chordata > Aves > Strigiformes > Strigidae > Strix > Strix aluco. The sequence goes on along the minus strand of NC_133940.1, from coordinate 11,995,581 downwards.
AACAAAGAGGGCAAAAAGCTAAACCCCAAAGAACTAAGAGTTTTTCCTTTTTTTTTTTTTTTTTTTTTTTAAAAAAGAAGTAAGATTTCACCAGAAGAGAGTGGAATAAATAATCCAAAATTACTGCTTTGAGACAACTATAAAATTACACAAGCCTTTCTACAAATCCCTAAAACAGAAGTTTTGAGAATTTCTCTTCTTAAAAACAAAAAAATTATCATTACACCATTTAGAGAAATAGGAGGTTTACAGGTAAAACTGCATTATGTGAGCTGAATTACATGTAATTCCCTCTCTCACCTCTCTTTCTTTTAAGCATGTGATGGGACAACATGGCTAGAATGCACAGAATGATATTTTAGTGGCTTCATGATGGTATTTTTTCACTTTAGTTTTGCAGTTAATCTCTTCAGGGCTGGGATTTAAAAAAATTCAGTTCTGAGGTGTTTTTGTACTGTGTTCAAATGCTTGGCAATTTGTGTTTGGTGATTTTATTTGATCTTTTTTAAGCCTTTTATAGACCTAGTTAAATCTTCCACCAGCTGCTGGGGTTTGTTTGGTTTAGTTTTTGGTTTGGGGTTTTTTTCCCTGTCTAGTGATATCCTTTTGCAATGGTGTGGGTGCTTCTACTCCCAGGATTGTCTTTTGCTATGATCTAATATTTTTCACTGAGCCAAATCTCAGCTGTGGGTGACCTCACTGGCTGCAATAGCTATATGAGGACTTAGAATGTATGTGTACTTTAAATAAATGGTTATTTTTTGTTTCTGCTTTGTCTTCTATAATTTCATCTTCCTTTCTGCTTTGTCTTCTATAATTTCATCTTCCTTTCTATAGTGAGTAAGTGTTTAACTGTTTTATCTGTAATGATGTGTTCTGAGTGTGAGATCAGGTGCTAGCTGCTTGGGAGGGCTTCTGCTTTTTATGTGAACTCTATATTTTCATATACATGCATATTATTAAAACAGAAATAGATACAGGTAAGTGTGTATTTGTAAGGAACTGAAGGAAGAAATGCCTCAAACATTCATCGACACAGAAAACCTCAAGGACAAGCTGTGGCCTTTGGATTAGTCTAAGGAATGTCACCCAAGGAAGCGGGAGTGTATCGAAGGGTGCACCCCCCACTCCCTTGCAGTTGCCTTGACAAACTCCTTAGACAAGCCTCAGAGGGGGAGACAGGGACTAAACCAGGTGTTTCCCCTCAAGCACAAGTATGGCTAAGCCCGATACTTTGTGGCTCTATTGTGCAAGCCAGACACAGTGCTTGCCTTGCTAATGACTTGCTGATGGCTAATGGCCCTTGGCCATTGCAGTTGTAACAAGGACTGTTAGGAGGTGGTCATTTCTGGCATGACTGATAAGATCTCTGGGAAGAGAGGAAAAACCAAAGCTGGGCAGCGACCACCCACTCAACTGGAACCTCCGCTCCACCTTTTTCCTCGTGTCATGGAAATCAATTTGATTGCCCCTCCTCGTCTAGTATTCTAAGCAGGTGATAAGATGAACTTAAAAAGGCACCAGAAACCTTGCTGTGTGTGCACCCACCACCCAAGATTACCGGACCTGAGACAATGCTGGATCCAGGGATGGTGATCTGGATTTCTTTGATTCTTCCCTTTCCCTTTCCCTTTCCCTTTCCCTTTCCCTTTCCCTTTCCCTTTCCCTTTCCCTTTCCCTTTCCCTTTCCCTTTCCCTTTCCCTTTCCCTTTCCCTTTCCCTTTCCCTTTCCCTTTCCCTTTCCCTTTCCCTTTCCCTTTCCCTTTCCCTTTCCCTTTCCCTTTCCCTTTCCCTTTCCCTTTCCCTTTCCCTTTCCCTTTCCCTTTCCCTTTCCCTTTCCCTTTCCCTTTCCCTTTCCCTTTCCCTTTCCCTTTCCCTTTCCCTTTCCCTTTCCCCTCCTCTTATGGAGTTATAAGAGACCACATTGCTTATTATCATTTTCCAAGTTTAAATTGTTCTCTACTGCAAGTAAAACATTTTAACCAGTTGTTTGGTGTCTTTTCACCTTAATTTAACCCGAGGGGATCACAGAACTGTTGGAATTCTCTGTCACTGGGCTTCCGGTCCGGGTCGTGACAGTATTTTGTCAGCTTTCTCCTCCAGATTATCAGGCAGCCTGTAATGCTTATTAAAGAGTACAAAATCCTAAAGTATCTGACACGTATTTAAATGTACTTCAGTTGACTTTTGTTTCAGAAAGCAGACATAGACACCTATATTAGATGACCTCAGTCTGCACGAATACTTTTACTGAGGAAAAGAAACTTAGAAAGCTGCAGAGATTTAAAATTAACTCTCTCTTTTGGGCAGGGAAGCAAACTCTTGCGGAAATGCATTAGACGACGTACTTTCTTTTCCTCTGGGAGATGTGTCAAACCTAAGATATGGTAATTTAGAAATCCCAGCAGTATTAAACTTGGCTTGGGAAGTAAACTTGGTTGTTTTAACTTTCAGAGAAGCATAAAGAGAGGAAGTATTGCTCATTCTTATTTATATGAATTTTATATTCTTACTTTGTATGAAACTCTTATTGTGGTTTTGGCTTAGACTTTAATTCAGGTTAGCCTAAGCATAAGATCTGTATTATTCAAGAGAGATGATGCTTTAAATAAAGAAATTGGCAGTACTATTGTGTATATAAAAAGTCAGTTTCATTTAGATGATAATACTGTTTTAATATGACAAACCATCAGCAGTTTTGAGTTATTTAAGATTCAATGGCAAACACTTTAACAGAATTAAGTTTGTATGGTCATATCTCTTGCCTAATAAAACTGATATAAGTGAAATTTTAAATATTGTCCTGGTTTCAGCTGGGATAGAGTTAATTTTCTTCCTAGCAGCTGGTACAGTGCTGCATTTTGGATTTAGTGTGAGAATAATGTTGGTAACACACTGATGTTTTAGTTGTTGCTAAACACTGATGTGTAGTTGTTTAGTAGGGTTTAGCCTAAGTCAAGGATTTTTCAGTTTCCCATGCGCTGCCAGCGAGCAGGTGCACAAGAATCTGGGAGGGAGCATGGCCAGGAGAGCTGACCTGAACTAGCCACAGGGACATTTCATACCATAGACCATCACGCTCAGTACAGAAACAGGGGGGAGTTGGCTGGGGGCAGATCGCTGCTGGGGCATCGGTCAGCGGGTGGTGAGCAATTGCACTGGGCATCGCTTCTCTTGGCTTGGGTTTTATTTCTCTCTCTCTTTTTGTTATATTCCTTTTAATTACAATTATTATTATTTTATTTTAGTTATTTAGCCATTCTTATCTCAAAACATGAGTGGGGGTTTTTTGGTGTTTTGTTTTTTGGTTTTTTTTTTTTATTCTTCTCCCCATCCCATCGCACTGGGACAGGGGAGTAAGCAAGTTGGCTGCGTGGTGTTTAGTTGCTGGCTTAGTTGCCAGCTGCGGTTAAACCACAACAAATAGCAAGAAACAAATGTTAATTCTCCTGTGTCAGAACCAGCCAGCACAAGTAATAAGTAATGAGTATTTGGAGGCAACTGTATAGTACCGATACCGAAGAATGACCTGAAATAAGTTGGCAGAGTTGTGGTTATTATGTATGTATAAACCGGTCAACCAAATCCTATTTTCTTGGTTCCATCTGCTCAAGAGGAGGTGGTATGTATGGTCCCATCAGGCCTTATTTCAGATCTGCACTTGGTAGACTGTGCCAGCAGCAAGGACAGTTTCGTGCTGGTTGTCAGCGGTTACATTGCTGTCAACGTAGCTCTGAGATTTGATTTTGGGCAAATAAAAGTGAACGCTGAGGTAGTATCATTCTTAAAAGTGATGAGTTTTAGAAAAGGATAATAAGTTTGTAAAATTTGGCAAATGCTAAATTATATTTGTGGAGTAAGATGACGATATGATATTTTAATCAGTACCTTTCAAAAGCAGATGTGTGACTTAATCTGTGCGTTGCAGTCTCTTGGTAGCAGAAACCTAAAACAGAATTAAGAAATATATTCCTAATCTGGACTTGAATTTGAGTAAACTTGGTGAAGATCTTCCCTGGCAACTGTAAATCCACACTGATGATGTTGTTATTGAATTCTCCAGGACTTTTCTAAAGGAAAGAATTTTTTTCCAAAGAAACTTTTAGGTTTACTGTGAAGATGTTCTTTGAAGGTGAAAGATATTATGAGAGGTTTTTTTTTTTCTTCTCATATCACTACATGCGTTGTTATAGTTTGAAGTGTTCGAAGCTGCTAACAGGGCTGGTGAGCAAAATCACCATATTGGGACTTAGTGTCCCAATAACTTTGCAGTTTTATTACATGATGGTTACTGTAACCTTTAAGCACATGAGAAAAGACTGATGTACACTATACTGGATGTCTCACTCATGCAGCTGGAAAATATGTCCCCCTTTCCTTATATCCAGTTCTCCCTGCTCATTTAATTGAGCTATTAACATTTTAGAAACCATTAATGCCTAACAAGTTTTGCACTTTTGGCTGCAAATAGTATTGTGTATATCTGAATGAAAGGCACGTTTCTTTCAGGAAAACTTTCCTAAAAACATATCTTCTCATGGATTTGCGTGTGTGGATCTGAGAGCTATTTTCTCATGCAGAAGAGAGAGAAATCTCTCCAGACTAGTGCTGTCTGGTGATAGCAGAGAGAAACTCACCTATGCTGCTGCAGAGAGGTTATTCTGTGCAGTGGTGTTTGTTCATATGTACAGCATTTAGTTCCTTATTCAAGAACTTGTTTAATGTTAATCTACAAATAGAATTTTTATTGCTTGACCTTGATGAGGCAAACGTTTTCTGACTAAATCTCTTTTGATCCTAATAAGAGCTATGTTGGGGTTTGTTAAGCTTAACCTCTCATGCCCCCAGTAGAACCCTGTCCTAAAAGATATTTGTTTTTAAAAAGGTAGAGATACTATCTGAGGAATTAATGGCTTACATAACTCTGTTCTTAAAAGCTAACCCTCATGCAATAAGTCATTATTCAGGAAATCTGAGTAATGCTGTGAATTATGGATTATTTGGAAGGCATTTTAAGAGGAAGAGCCTCTTCACCTCAATAGTAGGGTCTTAGCTGAAGGAACAAACCTGTTTAAGTGAAACAAGGCATTTTAAATGAACTGAACTGTTGCATTCAGCTGTGTGTGTATTCTCCAAATCCCCCAGGTCCTGTCAGGTTATAAGAATATTCAACACCTCAGTCTTGCTGTTAGGCACTCCCTCACTCTTCCTTTGGCTTTTCTAAATCATCATCTCCTGGAAGGTATTATGAGTGCAATTTGGTTTTTGTAGTTTGAACACTTTATTTTTCTTGCAATTCCTAAAAATAAAACCTACTTAATGGAGCCTTTCCATTTCAGTCATTTTGGTCAAGGTTTTTTTGCTATACATGACCAATATAGAGGAAACCGGAGTAAAATGCTGGATGTGCATATTCTTCCCATTTTAAGTGTCATGGTTTAAGCCCAGAAGGGAGCGCCACACAGCTGCTCATTCACTTCCCCCACTCAGGGATGGGAAGGAGAAAATAAAACAAAAGGCTCGGGGATTGAGTCAAGGACAGGGAGGGATGACTCACCAATTATGGTCAGGGGCAAAAGATGGATTTGATTGGGGAAGAAAAAAGAAACATCAATTTAATTTGAACAACCACCACCACCAATTTTCTAATCAAACAGAGTAGGACAGTGGGCAATACAACTACATCTTAAAAACACCTTCCCCTCACCCCTCCCTCCTTCCCGGACTCAGCTTTGCTCCCAATCTCTCTACCTCCCCTTCTTGAGCAGTGCAGGAGGGCAGGAAATGGGGGCTGTGGTTTCTTTTGTGCCTTCCTCCTTGCAGAGGACTCCTCACACTCTTCCCTTGCTCCAGCGTGGGTCCCTCCCACGCATTGCAATTCTCCCAGTGCCAAGCTACAACAGTGGGGGCTTCCCACAGAGTCCTGGCCTTCTTCAGGCACAGCCATCTGCTCCAGCGTGGGGTCCCCCCAGGGCTGCAGGTGGGTGTCTGCTCCACCAGTGACTCCCATGGGTGCAGGGCACAGCCTGCCCTCTCCCCACAGGATGCAGGGGAGTCTCTGCTCTGGCACACCTCTCCGTCCTCCCCCCTTCTTCAACTGACCTTAGTGTTTGCACAGGTATCTCCATCACAACCCTCCTCCTCCCAGGTTCCCCTTCTTAACTACATTATCGCAGAGGTGCAGCCACTATCACCAACTGGCTCAACCTTGGCCAGAGGCAGGTCCGGCTTGGAGCTGGGGAAGCTTTGAGAAGCTTCTCATAGGAGCCACCTCTGTAGACCACTCCCCCACTACCAAAAACCCACCATACACAAACCCACCACACAAGTGAAACGAAAGTTGTCAAATCACAGATTACTTATGTGATTATAACTTTAGCCTCAGACAAGGATGATGGATTCTCCAGGGGACTTTATCTTACAACATTGAGTGCCTATTGTCATTGCTTAAAATCAAAATTGAAATTCTTTAGAGCAAATGTTAGGGCTCTTATGTGTGAATCTATTAACAACTCTAATTTTAAGTATTATTTTACTTTCTCTGGGATGTAATTTGCTCAAACAGAGAAAGAAATCCTGTTCATTAAATGAATGGAATAATGAAAAAGGCAAGAAACTTGAACATAAACCTAATATCGAAAATTGAGAGAAACCTGAAAGTAACAATCTCATTATACAGATACAATCAGTTTGTGTTCTGTGAACAATATTTTTTCTTCTAATGCAAGTTGATTAAATCAAAAGGAGTTGTGTATTGTAGATATGTAAGGGACACAAGCGGGGAGAAAAATGATCAGAGAGAAATTAAGAAAATTTGCTTGATTCTACGGCTGTCTTCTATGTCATGGTTCTCCAGAGTCCACTTAGGAAAAAAATCAAGATTTACATTGAGGAGCAAGGAGGTAAATGTTTTCTGCTTTGTCACTTCTCAGAATAAAACTCCAGTGTGTTTCTAGTCCTTATAGGATGTGACCTTTTCCTCATTAGTTATTTGTACTTTCACAAATCAAATGAGAAGCATGTAGTTGGAATGTTGAAAAAAAAGAGTAGGAGACTGATAATGGCTGGGAAATGAAGTGCTGCAAATACTCAGTCTAGATCTTGCTGGACTTGAGCAAGTTGTTAACATGTTGGCAAATTTTGCAAGCTCAAAGGAAAAATTTTACAAAATTCAAGTTCAAGATTTCAGGCCCTGAACAATAGCAAACATCTATAGTTTATTTTTTAAATATATAAAGCTATAGCTAACATTTTAAAAATGCACCTTTGATCTTGAAAGTTGCACTTTTAAAATATAATTTATTTCAATAAATTTCTTTTCAATAAGATGCTTATTCAATTAAAAAAATTGTTTTTCACTGTTTAGTTCTTGAAAGCAATGTTTTAAATAGTCCATTCATCTTTACTTTCTTTTAATAATTTCTTCTTTACAGTTATATCTAACTTCTGTATGAAGTGCAATCTATCCTCTATACTTGCTTAATACTAGTTTTACAGTGCATTTAAATCAAAGTAACACTGTTGCCTATGGAAGTACTATGTTACTGTATTAAATATTTGGGCACTTGTAATAACGCAGGTGGATATACTAAAAACAGGTTTAGGTTGAATTAGTGTCATAACACATAAAGAGGAGGCAGGAAACCAGTGTGAAGTGTTACTATGTCCTATATTTGACAACATCTTTTACTTCCAAACAGATTTTGGAGGTAATGCATGAAGAAGATTGGAACAGAAATGTAATGCCAGCCAAAAAGGTAGCTAGGCTCTTTCCATAAAGAGGAGGCCCTAGGAGTATAAAAATATTAACACGATTACTCCCTATCTTCAGTTCCAAGAACCTGTACTAGTTCAAGACGATAAATCTCAGTTGAGGGGAAGAAAGAGCATATTCTCTGCTAACACTTTCATTTTTAAGATTTTGCCTTCTTGATGACCTTTCACTCGACTCAAAATACGTTCTATGAAATGATCTTTTAGGTTTATTGCCAATTAAGCAAACCAACCTCTCTTAACCTACAAGTGAACTTTAGAATTGTATATCTAAATGCTCAGAAAATTAGTAAGAATCCTGTAAATTTTCTATAAGTACCCTTATCAAAAATCTTATCCCTCTGTAGAATCTAAGCACAAATTTTAGTTTAAGTTTCAGCAGTGTTATTTGAAACAGTGAGTCTATGCACACCCTTGATTAGTTGCCTGCTTCCTTGAAGACTCAAAATGGATTTTCCAGTGAAAAGGCAGAGCAGCAGTATGTCATCAACCCTCCTGAAGAATCTAAACACAAAACAATTTTTGGCTCCCCTTAATTTCATGTTGAACAATCCTTCACAGGAAAATTAATTTTGCTGTTTATATCCTAATATCTTGATAAAATATTCAGGGTTATTTTGGGCCCTGTGGGACACCAATAAGGGCTTCTACTTTAACAATTGGAATAAAGACCCTTTAGAAATCCTTGAGTCTCTGTAATAGAGCAGCAATCTGTTGAATCCAGTATGTTGTCTCTGACATGAATCACTCTAAAAGAGTCAAATAATCTGGCTATATAAAGAACAGCACAAATTCATCAGCAAAATGCCTATTTGTATTCTGAAAAAATGTGGATTTCTGATCTTGGCATTTTAATGATTTAATTTTTATTACTGAGGTAATCTCATGATAAAATGGTTGCTATATGTTAAATTGAGCTATCTGTTAATTAATATGCACTCTTAGTGTCCAGAAATGAGTTAAAGACAACTTTTGTTGCCCTACAAGCTGTATATACAGTAACATGCATTCCCTGCAATTTAAAGTTTAGTCTTAAAATTCAAACCATTTTATCCCATGGTGCATTCTGGTTAAAAGCACTCAAATTGTGGTTAGATTTTGCCCTAAATCTTGCAAAGAGTTTCTTTAACGGGGCTTTGTGATGTACTTTCTTATTCTGTAAATAAACTCTTTGAGCTGATTTGTTTTGGTAATGTATAAGAATTTTTTGTAGATGAAGAGAAGCTCGGCTTTCTTTTAGAGAACCGTGTTAGTTTTTCTTATGCATCTAAGCATTGTATGCTAAAAGATGTGAATGTGTTTTAGGATGTTACATGTGTGTCTGTTAGGATAATGTCTTAACTAGAATGAGTAGGGTATGTAGTGTGTGGGATTCCTCAGAGCCTGGCCGCTGACACTGATACCCTGTGCAGTTTTACCTCCCTCCTGGTTCTTCACATTCTTACTCGCATCTGTAAGTAAAATGAAGTCATCCTAGCAAAAAGTTTGGTGTTTATGTTGCACTTTCATTCACCTACAATTAGTAGTTGTTTTGTGTGTGGAAAATATGTATTTTGGCTTGTAAAGTATTTTATAAAGGCAAACAGTGCATAGATTAAACTGGGCATAGTTATTTAATAATAGCTGTTCCTAGATCCCCACATGGACAGATTTCTGTAAAACTACAATTTCTTAGAAAAATGTTTAAAAAGCATTTTATGCTTTTCAATTGAACACATAATTGTATATATGCAGAGTTTATTGCTAAACATACTTATTTTTGAGCAGGAAAGCTGTATTTCCATTGGAATTAAAATTTTAAAAACTGGAATAGAATGCTGTATTTTAGGTTACATGGATGTCTGATTTTTAGGAATAACTGTTAAAAAAGGTAAAAAGTAGTTTTTACATATGAGTACGCACTGTTTCTTACTGGCCTTCCTATCTTAAAAGATTACTGATATTGTAACTCATATTCATATGAACATATTCATGAATAACCCATTGAACTCAGTAAAGGCTCCAACACTCCAGTTTTTATGATTTTTCACTTTTACAGAAATGATCTGTAGTATTTTACAGTTACATGAAGCAAATAATAGAGGATTGAAAAATCTGCTTTATTTCTCTCTTTGGTTTACATCACTTCCATCCAACTTAATGACCTTAATCTGAGGTGCTTATACATGATACACATCTGTATTTGTGCATATGAGTGTACATAAATATTATTTTGTGATGTTTCTGAAAATAGTTCCTGAAGCCTGGGGACTGTAGTTTTGTACTAGCAGTATAGGAAGGGCAAACCAATACTTGTGCCCTTCAGTAGAACTGACACAATGACTCTGAAATAAAAGCTGACAAAAGCCAGACAGTTGTAAATATAAAATTGCATTTGGTGCATAAACTTTATAGTATGCAATTTGCTCTGAATTTCCTTATTTCCATATAATTTTGGAGTGGGGGAGGGGCAGAATCCCTCCATTCTCATAGTAGTTTCTACATTATTAGACATTTTCTGTGTTAAGTAGGTGTATTAAATACTCCCCTTTTCTGTCTATTCCCAAACCATTTATATTTCAAAGATTTTATGTTCTGTCGTGCTAATAATATGGATTTTCCAACTCCATGAAGAAGTTTATGCAATAGACCTTGATCACTTCTAGAAAATTATTGGCAGTCTCACAGACAAACAATTAGTCACAGTCAAACTTGACAGGTTTAAAGACTCAGTTAAGCTTTGAATAAATACTAGAAAAATAATATCTGCATGTGACGCTTCTCGGAAGAATCAAAATCTGAGATTTTAATTAACAACTATTTTCTCTCTCCTTGGAACTTCAAAATTTAAAGCAATGGTTTCTTTTAGTATTTTGGATGTCTGGTTTAATGCAGCCTATTTACATGGGATGAGTACTGATATTAGTAAAGTATAATAAAGTATAAAGTATAAAGAAATAGTGTCTTCTTGCAAAGTCTAGTCCAATTCTTAGATGTCTTATTCATCATCAGCAACAATCCTAGCTCAAATAGAATGTTTTGGGGAAGTTAAATATAGTGGAAATATTTTAATTTCTACTGCTGAACCTCTGACAACACATCTTAAAGGAATAGTTTGAGCATAAAACAAGCAAGTATCTTCTGATGGAGATACTTCTGCTTAGTTTTTGAATTTTACTGAGAAACTTAGCACAGAAAAAAAAAAAAAAAAAGACAACATAGAAAAATCTGTAGGTCTAGGAAGTGTCTGGATAACCCTAGCATTTTATGTAAGTATAAACAGTTTCTCAGAAACAATTCAGGATATAGTTGAATGATTGCATGTATATTAGGGCCATATGACAAGCTGGATCATTGTTACAAGCTTTGCTTCCGCAGTACTCTTAAGTTTGTAATCACTTCATTGATTAATTCCTGAAATAGAGCAGGTTCTTCTATTATATGTCATTATTAATCCTATTATACATTGGGACTTTGGATATACCTTTCTTAATTTATCAGTTTGGATTTATGTTGGTGTGAAGATGCATCAGTATTTCAGTGTGATGTGTTTGTGTGTGGTGACAGGGGTAAATCTTTTTGCATCTCCTCTGAAATGTTCCATTTAACACTGCACCAACCTCTCTTGTTGTTGTAATGTTATGCTTTGATGCAGATGAGATCTTCTCAATGACAGGGTTTGTATATATGTTTTAAGTGTGTAAAATGGAAGTGAGTTTTTGCTGGTGTCCTCAGTGGTATTCTGGCTTGGCTATTCATGAAAGCTGTTGGAATTAAAGCTAGATATGTACCCACCAGTACATGAGAAGAATAATGTATTCAAAATATAAAGATTTTTTCTGAATGTGTTAATCAGATCTATATACCTTCCAATTAATCTTATAATCTCTGTTAAAGAATTTTCCTATATTTATATATTTTTTCATTTCGGAGCTGATGCAATATTTAGAATACAATTATGTTTTGGTGTGCTGTGCTCTTCTTGCCAATTTCTTGTGTTTTGAAGTCTCACTGATTGCTTCTCATTTTTCATCACTGATGGCCCCTTCAGACAGACAGGCTCCAAGCTAATTAGCAAAGCTTTGTTCATGAATGCTTGTTTCCTCCAAAAACTCTGCAGGAAGGAAACTCATGAACAATAGTACACAATCTGCAGTTTCAGAGGCTATAATGTTAACAGTAATGTGCTGCAACGTTTAAACTAAAATCCACCACTTCAGAAATTATTAATTCATGCTCAGTGATGGGGAAGTTTATAGTGCAAAGGATAGCCAAATAGGATGATATATTGCTGCAGCTTTATGAGAATCAAAATCTGGCATGCAAGAATGGTGTCAGTGTCTAAACCACCTTTTGAAACTCATCTGAAATTCTGTGGTTAGGCCCTCAAACTGGACTATTTTTTAGTCATAATTGGGCAAGCTCCAAGTCTTTTTTGTTTTCTTTTGTCCTGCATTGTTCATCTTTTGATTCTAAGTGTGCCTAGTTGCTGCTTAAACAAATTGTGCCTCATAGTGGTGAAAGGCTACACTCTGCCTTTTGTCAAGGTTGAAAGTGGCAGTGGGAAGACAGATCCCCACCAATGAATGAGATGAGGTATAGGTCTAAGTATGGCAAGAGGAGGAGCTGGATTTCTGAGATGGTAGAGCAACAAAATCTAGTACTTCTGGGATGTAAGTAACTCTGTGACATGAAGAACTACTGGTCATCACTGAGTACTTCTGATTAAGGGAGCTAATCTGGGAGCAGGGATAGGCATTTGTCTGCCTTTATCTCCTGTTACATTCATGACATCATCTTTTTCCTGTTTGAGGCATCACAGTCCTAGTTCAGTTAGACCACCTCTGCCCAGGAGGAACTTACTTCTTTAGGGATAGTTTCCAACACTATGGGTGCTTCTTGTATACAATCCAGAATTTGTGCTACTGCATTAGGATAGAATCTCTTTTGTTTTTTTCCCCCTGGATAATTTTTAAGTTTTTCATATTAAATGATCAATAAACTGCTTTAATTACTATCGCCCATCTGCAGAGGGAAGTGTTGACAGCACCACTGAAGGCGTGCAATATCTTTCTGGCAGATACTGCTTAGTAGATCTTCTCCGAAGCCAGAGCATGTCCCTTGGGTCTGCTCATGCTATTACCATGTAAGGAAGGGAATGCATGAAATATAACATGAATGTAGTTAAAATCATTCTGTTACTAAGTCATTCTTAATGACTAGATAAAGATTTCTCTCTGTGTGTAAATTAAATGTTCCCTGGAGTTACCTGGGTGAGGGTTTTGGAAAGGGGTCCAGCCTGTTACCCACTATACAGTAGGTGAAGAATAAGTGTTCCTGCTGCTTCAAAGCAAGACAACCAGAATATTGATTAAGAGCTGGCTTCTGAAAAGATGTATGTTAATCCTTTTGAAGTGAGTGTTTATTCAAGGAAGTTTCTGCAGAGATTGCCCATAAATTTGATGTTGCTTTAAGCGATGGATAGAATACATATTTCCTTGAAAGGAAGTGTAGCATATTGGTTCCATTAAAATATGAGTGTATATTTTGTTAGATTGTCATGTCATAGCTCAAACTTCTCATGACTACGCAATGCAATGTGCTTTACAGTTGGAAATACTTCCTCACATAGATTAAACTTTGGTTGGGCGTGTGATGGTTTTGATTAAAATCAACATATGGAATGACAGTTACTAAAACAGATGGAAACTGATACAAAGAATTAATAAGGGACACTGATAATAGAATGGCCGTCGCTTAATATTTTATGTAGATTCATAAAACATCTTTCAAATTTTGAATCAACAGCTGGCAAAAAATTCAATAGTAATGAGCTCATTTGTGTGTAAATGACTGTCGTTCCATTCTAGGCTACCCATGCATTATGGTATCCTGCTAGATATTACTAAGTATGGTCATGAAAATAGGCCTTTTCAGGAAAGTCTTAAAAAAAAATCAATTTAAATGCAAAGTCTTTGCCTGGCTTTTAAGTTTTCAAAAGTCATTCATAAGGTTCTATCAGTTTGAAAGTTCTGTATATTTGTATTTAAAATAATAATTCAGTGAATTATCAGGAGCTGAATATCATATAAATTAGGAGCTGCAGGACAATTCTGACCATACCAGGAGGAAATTTCTTTGCATGTTCCAACTCACTTGGAAGAAATGGTCAAAGTAGGTGGTATACCTGTGTACCCAGAGACATGAAGTAAATATGCAAAATAATCCACATTGTGTGGATGCATTTGTATCACTTAGACTCAATATTCACTAAAGCTTCATATTTTCTATACATACACAGATTTAAAGGTAGAAAGAGTTAATTTCTAGTGAGGAGTGTTTACATGTAAAGCTTGTCTTAGTGAGCTTTCTGTAGTACATACAGTGCAGAAGCGTGCCATGTGCCTTATGTACAATAAACAGCTTGAGTTTTGAATATAATATTCTCAATGAACATCTGTGAGTAAGCCAAAGACTGCGACAGTTTATGCTCAGGTGTTCTTAATAACCAAATATGAGGAATTGAAATCTAGCTTTCTTAAATAGAGAATGTTAATTTGGTTGTCTTCCTCATCTGGAGCATTCTCAACATTACAGTACCTCATGGAGGCTCAATGGTGCAAGAACTGCAAGAACAGGCCCCAAAGTTGTAAACATTCAAAATGATTTCTGCCTACCCCATACTGCATCAATTCTTTTTTATTACAGCTACTACTGCCGCTCTCCCCAAAAGTGGAATGTTTTCTATTTGGGAAATATACTATCAGTTTTTGCCATCTTTGAGCATGATAGGGTCTGGTATGCTCGTATTTGGACAACAGTTGTGAATACTTAGAGAAATAGACTAGAGGAATTTAAAAAACAAAACAGGCAACCAGAACCCCAGAAATCTTCCAGAAAGTAGGAAAGAATCAAGTATTGACTGTATATTTTAAATCTTTATGGTAAATAGAAACTAATAATCTCTTTTAGCTTTTTTCACTTTTAAAGGATGGTCATGAAGATGGACCATTTTTAACTGGCATGAAGAGCTGATGGATCTACAGTTCAGACTTTATGAGCTAAAAAATTATTTTAAGGAAGTGAAAGAACTGGGTAGTTTGGGGTTTTTTTGATAATATACTGCTATAAACAGAATAATAGCCTTTCAATATTAGTCCTTAGTGTAAAAGTAAATTTTCAAATGTTTGGAGCAATTTTGACCTTAATAAAACTTTAAGTCAGTTAAAACCTACAGGAAAGAATCAGAAACATAAATTCACCCATACTCACTTAATTATTTCACTATTTCTTGCTTTAATGATACATGTTTAAATGTTGTTGAATTAGGAACTAAGTGCACATATATTGGAGACTAGAAGTGGGCATTAACATGAAAACCAGAAATAAATGTTTTGATTGATAGCTCAGAAGGAAATGCCAAGGATAAATATAAATACTGTTGATTGCAATTGATGTGGGCAAGTGGTAATCAGTTGCTAATCTAAACAAACAAGACTCCAGCAGATATTTCAACTCTTCACCTTTCCACTTGTCTTTGAGTTGCCTTTCCAAATCCCATTTACAAACAGATTTTCTACTTGTAATGTTGCTAGTACATTTCTTATGCTGTGGGATAGTTAATGAAAAATACCTTTTTTTAAAAGAAAAATAGCATATGGATAAAGAGAATGATCATGATTTTGGGGGGAGAGGTATCCTAGTTTTCTCTAAAGTTGACAAAGAGGATACTATATTTTTTTCTGAAAGCTAAAATACACTGGCTTTACTATATTCTTATAATATTACTATATTGTATTTATGATATCTACATGCGGGAATTCTGTGTGAATTGTGATGGTCTGTAGGGTGGTAGGAAACATGAAGAAGGGTGCTCTTTGATTCTGTTCCATTATTTATCTTGCCAAAGAAAGGTTTTGCTGAGGTAGTATTTTGCATTCATTAATGTGGTATGAATTATAGAGGTGAAACCAGTTCTTTGACAGTAGTTTACCATGGGCAGGGTTTGTGTAAACAGTCTTAACCTTCAGACTGATGAAGGTGATGCAGACTGACTGAAATGGACTGGGGAATTCAAGGATCATGTCATGAATTATGATGAAGCTTATATGCCCTCAGTGAAGTGGTGGGACTGTCTATTTTTTATTAGATCATGCTTTTACATGGAGCGGTTTTGAGCTGTTTTGATTAATGTGTCAGCCTCCTTGTTAGATGATGGGTATTAAGGGTGTTTTAAAATACATTTGCCTTTTTTCAGTCCTCTCTTTTAGTTTCCTTGAGGATTGCCTAGACTACTTCATATATATTACTAATAAAATCTGAAGCATATCATACTTGGTTTGTGACATCTTTTTAAGAAATCTTTTTGTCAAAGTGCAAATTAGAGAAAAAACTTAAGATTGCTATGATTACCACTAGTTTTAATCCGTGTATATTTTTACATTGTAAAATAAGAAAATAAGACTTTTTCCTCTATGTAAGATCTTGTGTGTAGAAGTATAAAAGTTGAAGAAAAATAAACTGTAGCAAATTTTAGGCAAATATTAAAAAAAGTTCAATTGCTTGTGTTAAATGTAGGTATTTGCACATTGAATTCAAGAATTGCATTAATCCAACTTGGGAGGAGAAATAGTACCATGTGAGCTGAATCTCCGATTAGAATGAACTCTCTTACTATGAATTTTGAGTAGTTAAACTAAAAATTTCTTGCAATTAATTTATTAGTTGTGAAAAAAGATGAGATAGGAATATACTCAAGAAAATCAGAAGCAGCTCATGAATTGGTTGCTTATGGATAGAGGCAAAACCTGGAAAAAAATATGCATGGTTGTTGAGGAGTTCAAATAGAGCATTTTGTTGTTTTCTGGTTTGTTATTGTATATCCATAAAGATAGGCAGCTAGAAATTCAACTGAAACTGAGGTGATATGAGCTAAAGCAACTATGACAAGTTTCACAGCTGACTGCAAAAGGCCACACCTTACCCTGTTCATGCAGCTTTTCTACTAACTCTGAAGTTTAGCAAGGTTTAGCAAAAGGAAACACCTGATGGAATGTCAGGCTGTCGTAAAGAATTAACAACAAACCCTATTAAAGTATACATTACTACACTGGAAAGTCTCTAAAGGCTCCTTTGTCAAGGCTAGTTTATAGTCCATATAGTTTGTTAAAAGGCTTTTAGAGTCATCATGGTCGATTGGATCAGTGTGGCTATTGTAAATGTGCAGTAAGTCAACATTAAATTTCTTATGAAACTTTAATGCCAAAAAATTAAAAGCACAAGTGCTGTAATCAGTTCATAAAATAAAATATTTGAGTGTCTGACCCCATGCTGCCAAGTGGGGATCAATGAATGCAGTATTGTTCTCTTTTCTTTCTTTCTAGTAGATCTGTGTATTCGTGACTATTCCTCTGTACATGTAGTGCAGTGCTTTGTGTTGGCCATCTATTTCTGCATTACAGACAAACATAATATCCAATCCTAATGTTTTAGTAATGTGTTTTATGTAAGAAAAACCAACAGTGGGGCAGTAGTCACCTGCATGGCTGTAACTGGACAGCTTGGTGGTTACTGCACTGGTGTGCCTTCCTGAAAGTTTTTATTGAGTTTGTGCTCAGTTCTCTGTTTCCTGGCATATTTCTCAGGTATTCTTACATTTTTCACTTTTATGGTCAGAAGTGAATGAGTTAAATGTAGGGTTACATATGTGTATTCTAAAGAAAGTTGGTTTCTGAGTTTTCTGTAAAAGTTACATATTGAGTATGGGCCTGGATCCAGACTGTTTCCCATTGTCTTAATCTTTAGCAGACCAAGTTCTGTGAATTTCTGTTTTGCTTTGTTTTTTCCTTAAGATCCTCACATTCACCTGTTTTGTTCAATTCCCCGCCCTGCCCTGTGGAGTTATTATAATCTCTTTTTTGCAGCCTAGTGCAAACTCTTTTTTCCCAATTTATCTCAATCTCTGTCAATT
This sequence comes from Strix aluco, assembly GCF_031877795.1. Classification (NCBI taxonomy): domain Eukaryota; kingdom Metazoa; phylum Chordata; class Aves; order Strigiformes; family Strigidae; genus Strix; species Strix aluco. The sequence continues at coordinate 11,977,859 of NC_133940.1, read as the reverse complement.
CTTCATCAAATCAGAGAGCATTTTAAACTTGATTCTTTCAGTTGATCATTTGTTTGCACCAGCATAATATGTCAGAGTTTGGCACCATGTTTACAAGCTCAAAATCTTTTAAAATAGAAAATAACAGTATAAATCAAAACTGAAGGTGGTGGAATATGTGGCTACTACTTAAAATACACCATCTTTGCACAATGCAGAAATGATGAAAAGGCTTAAAGATGATGCATATGTTTACTTAGTGTACAGATGCATTACAAAGCAAATGTAAAGACTCCCTCAGGACTATAACAGAAAAGAAATTTTATGCCTTCTTTTAAAACATAGAGGGGCAACAGATTTAAAATGTAAACAGTTCATAAACTGCATTGCTTGCATGCAGAACACAATCAATTAGCTAAAACGCAAAGTTAATTTAGAAATATAATTAGGTATCTTCAAAATGGAGTCAGGCATACAGACATAGGTGAAGGAAAAACTGGCATAGAAAATCTGCTTCCTAGCAGCAATTTTTCCATGGCTGGGAGGAGTTATTAGGAAACTTTTAAATATGAAATAATTTGAAAAAAATGAGGACTATTATGATTTATATCATCTTGAAGTAACAGTGGCATGTAACCTTGTTAGTTTCAGAGAAGGAAATTACTGTATTCCTGAAAGTCATCTACAATGGAGGCTTTTCATGGTATAACTAAAAAATAATGACTAGATCAATTTTAGCAGGAATGAAGTTTGCAGATTATAAATAATGACACTGTTGCAGGGAATGTAAAAAACCCCCTAAACAACCCACATCTTGAATAATATTTTTTGGGGAAAAAAAACCCAAAACAACCCAAACATGAAGGCAGAATGTACTGGATTCTGTGTTTTTTTCTTACCAGTTGCTGCAAGAAGAATCCAACATTCATTGTTAATATTACTCAGATTGACTGTATAAGAAAAAAAAAGTTGTTTTCATTTAAGACAATGACCTAAATCCCCTTTACTTCAGTTGTAGCAGGACTGGGCCTTGTACTTAAGGGAAACATGTTGTGGTTTCTATTTCACAATAAACTGTTGCAACAGTTATCATCTCTGGGATGGACCTCATTAGGGTTTGCCCAGATTTGATTCTCCAAGTTATTATTCTGGGAACTAGGAACCTGAAAATACTGACTGATTTAGTATGATTGATTTAGTATGAAGGATTTAAATGTGTCCAACTGAGAAGCTTTACTTAGCACAATTCTATATTTCAAAAAAACCCAAATTTCAAAACACAAATTTTCAAAACTACATTTTTTCAGGGAATAAAAAAGACCCATGTCCCATCTTCTGCAAGAATTTAAATATCTTTTAGATTCTGTTTCACCACAGTGAATGTGTTCCTACACATTTACACTATTATTTGTTGTCCTTTCTCAGTAAAACCGTTATAAGAGTTTTCCCTTATAAGCATTTGAAGCTTATAAGAGAAGAATATGCCCGGAGGTACATAAATGGATGCAACTTTCTAAGCCAAACTTTTAAATCAAATTAAGCATAAATTTTCTTGTGAAATCTGGGTTTTTTTATTTGATTTTTTTATTTCTGTCTTGAAAATTTAACTTCTTTAAGAACTATATTTTTCAACAGAAATTTAGGATGATTGTTTTTATCACTAGGCTTTGCACCTCATCTTAAGCAGGGTTGTCCTATGTTGGAACACGTTGATACTGTGTTTTTGCATCAATGTGTGCTTGACTGCTCATGTGCTAGAGTGCTCTTGTATTCATTACTTACGTGGTCAAATTCCTTTTTGTTTAATATGATTTTCCTAGGTGGAAAAAGGAAAATGGTATTGTAGAGGGGCAGAGAAGTGCGTAACAAAATACGGAACTTCAGTAATGCTTACTATGTAATAAAAGCTTTAAAAAAAAATGTCGGTACCAGTTTTGAAAATATTATACTAAATGTTACAAGGTGGTCCAAATTGAGTAGGCATGGTTTTTGTATATTAGAATTTGCTTCCTGCTATGAAAAAGAAGTGAAGCTTACTGTCAGTGGTAGATCCAATGATGCAATTTTGTTAATATTTACATGAACACTGTTGAGTCATATTCTTTTAACTTATTAATGGATATTGCTGGCTTTCACTTGTACATAAGAGAGAACAGACGTTTTTCACTGGCAGTTTACTTTTGTACACTTCTTAGCATCTTGTGCTTAACATTGGTTCAGATAATGATAAAGTAGTCAGAACCCAATTTTCTACTCTCATATTTTTTTATTTGCCTGTCACCTGTTTAATCTATGTCTGCGTCTTTAAATAAACTGTCATTTGGAAACACTTTTTTCTCCACATTGTAGACTCCATTTAAAGTTCTAATATAGTGCAATTTAAAAATTAAGGTTGAAGGAAGGATCAACTGTATTAGTTTTCTGTCTAATTTGAACTGCAGTGATGCCCTGTCCATCTTTTTTAAAATGCTGCACAGTATGGGAAGTTTACCAGAAGAAAGTAGAAGTATTTGCCTTTAAATAGACATGTAGAAGGCTGAAATAGTAAAGTTTTTCTAGTGAGAAGCTAACGCATTTTGTTTTCTCAGTGGAAATTTTTTGGGGGTAAGATGTATAAAAGTCTTCAAGGACAACAGATTGACAAGGGCATAGTTTTACAGAGCTTAAACTGCTCTTGCATTATAACATGAATATTCTAGATATACATGATGCCTTTATTAGGAAGATGATTCTTTCAATGTATTTGATCTTCAAGAGATACTTACTTCAGCAATTACAAGAAAAAAAGTTAGTTTCAATTAAAATTTTCTTGGTAGTTTGTAATCTGTGTCCCAGTCAGAGCTGAGCATACAGTTTTCTAGCAGGGAGATGACACGGAACTGCAGACAGCTTTCTCAATAAGTGGTGATGGGTAAAGTACTGGCTGAAAATTTTACTTCATCAAAAGTCAGCTTCAAAATCCCATTGACTTGGTAGAGCTAAAAATTCATTTGCAAAATATACAGTAGACAGTTTATTACCCCACAGATTAATGCATCGAATTCTCTTTTTGTTAGACTTGGATTAACAAGTGGTGCTTTGTGCATGTCTTTCAACGTGGCTCAATGTGGGAAGTTTGCTAGGAGAGCAAACACAGTATGTGCCTTTAACAGGAATGACTGAATGCTAAAACAGCAGAAAACTTTCTCACACAAGGTGAGAAGTACATTCAGGGTTTATTTTCGATTTATTTATACCATAAAAAATAGCCAGAGGCTATAGGGGCAATGACAGCATGGTCTTGATGGATGCAATACAAAGCTCCAAAGAAACCATGTCTAAGTTAAAAATCTCACAATTTAAAATCCAGAGGATTTAAATAATGCCAAACTAACACCTGTGTAAATGATTCTGATTTATTATTTATATTTAGCTAAGTCTTTTCTCTGTGTCCTTTTGTTCACTCTAGTTTTTTCAGTGTTCTCCATGACTGAAACCAGTGTAAATGTGTGCTCGGTAAGAGGAAGAGTAAGGAGGCCAATGGGGTGGTGATGATGGTTGTGGTGCTGTGATCTGTTTTAGAGCACTTGCTTCAGAACCTCTGTCTAGGATGAGAAAACCACATGCAGCAGTACAGACTTGCGACTGAGTAGAGAATACATTTGCAGAAGACCTGAGAGTTCTGATGAACAGGGTATCATATGTACGTGTTTGCTGCAATGTGCCCTTGCAGCCAAGGATGCCAGCCGTACCCATGGCTGCGTTAATCCAGACTGTAGAGCAAGAGTGTAGCCAGCAGACTGAGTAGTCATTCTTCTCCTCTGTCTGGCACTTCAAGACAACATGTTGAGCGATCTCAAACCAGATGGAAGTGTCCAGTTTGGGGCCCCTGACTACAGAAGAGATGTTGGCAGACTGGAGTGAACCCGGTGGTGGGCCACCCAGACTGTGGGAGGCTGGAGCACACGGTATTTGAGAGTCTGAGGGAACTGTGTCTTTTCAGCCTGGAAAAGAGAAGGTGAAGGGGAGATCTTACTGGCACCTACAGTAACCTAATAGGAAGGTGTGGAAAAGACAGCCATACTCTTCTCACAGGTGCACAGTGAAAGGATGAGAGGGAATGGACACAAGATAGAACATGTAAAATTCTAGTCAGATGGGAAAACCATGATGGTCATCAAAGATAGCAGCCTACACTAAGCTTTTTGTAACATCTCCATCCTTGGAGGTACTCATAATTTGACTGGACAAGGCCCTGAGCAATGGTCTCAATGCTGCCCTGAGCAGAGAGTTGAACTAGATGTCTTCCTGAAGTCATCTCTGACCATGATTATTCTGTGATCCAATAATATTGATACTCTGTTCTGATTAGGATTCTGACTCTTTCCTCAAAAAATGCCTCCGTGCATAAGCTTGGGTAGCAAAATTACTTTGCAGTGCTGGACATTCAGGCTAAGAGCTTCAGTCATTTAATGCTGTTGATAAGCTATTACAACAGATGCTGAGTTTACTTTCGGTTCCCTTGCAATGATAGTTTCTCAGCATGTAGCACTTGGGTTCAGTACTTGAGATACTGAGATTTCCAGGCATGGATTCACTGGTGTTGAGGTTAGATTCCAGCTGGGTGTTATAAGCACACAATCCCTCAAATTTTGAAGGATCCAGCAGAAAGAATGAACCATTTTTAAGGATGTGTAACTTTCCACCAATCTGTTAACATCTGTTCTGGGGGACAGAAATACTGTCAGCAATTAAAAGAAAGAAAACTCTTCTGCTGACTGAAGGTCTCTCTCCAAACTGAGTCAGAATTTTAGTTGGTTTTAATTTATTTATTTTCTTTTTAATTGTATGCATCTTTCCAAAATGGAGCATTTCCTGGTGCAGTAAGGTAAAGAGTTAGTAACATGGTTTAATAAGATAGTTGAAAGATGAATAAGAAATAACTGTTCAGTAATGTGGCATCCTTGGATGTTTTGGGAAGCAAATATTTGTATTTGCAAGAAATAATAATCTAAGTATGATTCTCAACAGGGTGTCATAAGATTTTCAGCCAGAACAGTTTGGGAGTACATTGTTTCAGGCTATTTATTCAAGAAGTGAGAATAGATGAAATTCTCCAATGGGATTGAAAAAGTTGCATAATGATACCATAAGACATTAACTTAGCAGTTGGAAATAACACTTATGAACCACTGGAAGTTAAGTTCTCATGGGTTTAATATTTTCTATAGCCTCATAAATCCGATAGATACATAATCTCTTTATTAAGTCAGAAATTCTATTTGTTTTTGGAAGCTATCAACAATTCTGCCCTGAAATAAATGAGTTCCTCATGGTAAACAAATTTGCACGTAGGAGATAGTATACTTAGAGAATCCTCTACGGGTAAATGATGAAATAGTAAGTGTCACCTTGAAATTCAGTATAAAAAGAAACAAATACTACTTTAGAAGGTGTACAATTGTCTATGTTAATATTAATGGTATGTGTTAATTGTCTAGGTCCTGGGGATTTCAGATCTTCATACAGGTGTTTTCTGTGTTGCAAAACTCTAGTCACTTGTAATGGAGTTTGGCTCTGGTCCTGCAAAGAGTCCAGCACGCTGTCCTTTGTGCCTGCAGTGAATGCTAAATGGAAACTCGTGGGAGTCTATGTGGAGGCATGGGAATGTCTGAGCCGAGCAAAATCACTGACCTGGTTGATTTGAATAAGGATATTTCTTGCATTTTCAAGCTCTAGTTTATAGGAAAATCTTACTTAATTTCTCTTCCCTGGGTTTGCTTTGGTGGAACTATGTTATAAGAAGTAAACAGCAGGCATAGTATTATAATAATCCCCATTGTAGGTTCCATTAAAAATTTCCATTTCTCTGTGTTTAGTTTAAGATAGAGGCAGATTTTCCCCAAGGAGGTGCTGGAGAAACAGTGTATAGAACTATGTATTGGAAAGCTCATCTGGTGAAGGTAAGACTTCTGTAGAGATGATAGGTGGTGAGAAATAAGAAATTGAGGAAGGATCAAGAAGTAATAAAGGGCAGACGCTTGGGAGCAAAGACAGATAATGCAACAGTAAAGACTTGATGGTAAAGTGCTTGAGAGGGGAAGGAATGTGGGTTCAGGAGAGATCGTAAGGGAAAGCTACAGGTGTAATGCTTTTGGATTTGGCAAAAAAACCTTGAAAGAACTTTCCCATGACTAGAATGATCTTATCTTATTTTTAACTAGTTTTCCTATGCAGCTTTTTTACCGAGTAAAAGTAACTGTCTTTCCGCTGCCTTTTGTGTTGCATGTGAAGTGATTTTGACATGCATAGTTAGTAATTGTCTAAAAGAGCTTGGACTCTGCGTGCCATTATACTCACAGTGTATTATGGGTTCATTAAAATATGGTGAATTTGAGATATTGATTAATGTGAAGAAGGCTCTATAATTTGGAAAAAGCAGATACAAAATAGAAGCTTTTTTTGCCTTCAGTAACTTCAAAATCATTACGTAGCCCAAGTCATGACTGTGATGCCTGCAATGTCTGTGGGGACAGTGAATAGCTGTAGGTTTTCTGATAATCTCCTGTGCCCAAGGTGAATGCAGTTAGTCTGGTGTTTACAAGCTCTTTCAAGGCTTCTCTTCAGAGAAGCCAAGAGGTTGTTTGGAACATTTTCTGTATATAGCAAATAAGATACTTGTCACGTTCTTAAATGTTTAGCAGACATTTAGAGAGGAGAAATGATCAGAAATAATATACTTCTATGATACAGTGTATTACGGTTTCCTTCATCCAGATGATTACATTCAAATCTGTCCTTATATTTTACATTTGATCAAGTGAAACATTTCATAACAAATGTAAATATTTTTTTTCCCGTCCTGTGTGAGGAGAAACTGAAACATCACAGATCTGAGTTGTTCCAAACTCAATATTGTGTCATTTATAGTGGATGCCAAACAAACCAACAAACAAAGCAATTGTGGTTGCAGCTTTAGTTAATTGCAAGTTTTGTAACGAAACCTATGGGCATCAAGGGTTAGCAAATTAGACGAGCCTTGATAAGACTGGATTTCACCTAGTGAAATGAATTGCAGGCTGGAAACTGGTGGTTAATCTGTAATCTAGCAAACATTATGTGGCAGCCTTTAGGTCTTCATTTTCAGAATTTCAGTGGTCTCAGTTTCTGAAAAAAGAATGGAATATATTTTGCAATCTGACTGTACTGTGTCATGCTGAAGTCTTGCTACATCCCAGTAGGTCCTTGAACATAGAGAGCACCTGAAAGCTCTCCCGGACACTATATGGTAGCTAACATGTGCTTTTGCCTACAGTTCATCTTTTTTTTCCCCCATACTATGTGCCTCATTACCTGGGCTTACATAGCTTAGAAGTCTTTTAGTTGATGAATTTCACTCACACCAGAATACAAATGGAAATGCTAACAAGGAAAAAACTAATTTGAAAAATGCATTTTTAGGGCCTTCATCTGGTAAATTGAAACTGAGCATAGTGTTTAGTCATGGCTCATAAAGACAAAGTCTGACTAGAGAGTTGTTTATCTTCAGCAAATACAGCAGGCATACACAAAATCTAAAACAGCTACCCAGGCTTGAAGTGAGAAGAGGCTCCTCTACAGCTTCAAAACACTGGGCACGTTTTCAGATTCCTAAAAATCTTGAGCAGACCAATAAATGTCCTTTTAAATGAACACAGAATTTTATCTTTAAGATTCAAATAGCATTGAAGGTGTTGTCCTGATCTGGTGAATTCAAGTAACAAAGCTCCCATCCAACTTGAGTAAATTCAGTATCTGACCATAGTTGGTATTTAATCAAATTCCATGACATGGAAAAATTATGCAGTTGCTGTTAGTTTCACTGTAAAGTGGCTTAATAACTTCTTTTGATACTATAATAAGGTACCCATCCTATCTAATAACATCGATCTTAATTGAGTGCAGGTCATCAAGGACATTAAACTTTGTTACTTAAGGTTATTTTCTGTCAGGAAATACAACTGAAAGTTTTCAGGGAGGGATAAACTTCAGAAGTGGCTGACTTGTGCAGCATCCATTAAAATAAATGACTACATGGAAGAATAATTACCTACACATGAGTGAACAAAAACCCCATCTGTGTCACTTAACTAGATTAGATCTTACCAAAGGTTACCCAAGTGAAAACAATTATCTCTATTGTACATTCATAATATTTTAATTTTTTTAAGTGTAGTGTTTTTATTACTTCTGTTTCAAAACAGAGCACATTTCATAAAAGCTCATTTTATAAAAGTTCAGCATTCCACTTTTCTTTAAGGGGTGAGACTGTTTCTCAGCTATTGTAATCTTTAAGCTACATGAACTTCTCACCTGTACAACAACTTACAACAATGCTCCTGATTTTTAAAAAAATACAGTAATTATAATATGGTATCTAAGGGTTTTTACAATTCAATTCAATTTATACCTTTCATAATTCTTTATCTGAAACATGTTCCTTTCTGTTAGGCAAGTGTAAAACTAAACAGTTGCATTAACCTCAGTTGTGAATGTCACCACATGTTTTATGAGATGGATATATCTCATTATGAAAACAAAAGGAGGGAAAATAATTAAATATTGGTGTCTAGACTGATTGCATAATATTTTTAAGTGTTTTTGAAATAGGCAATATCACATGTTGCCATATATCAGTAGTCAGGTATCCTATAAATCACTACATTAATGTTGTACTATTTTATCTTGTTAGAGAATTTTGCCTATATGAAGCCCTTCAATGTAGGACGGGTGACTGCCTAAGTGCTATTTTAGTGGCATGTCAGATCTTAGCTTGACTGAAATCTGTTTGAGTTTTGCGTTCGTTTACTCCAGACACTGAAGAGAATTAATTCTTTCTGATCAAGAATATAAGGTTTCCAAACAAGCTTTATTTTAAGTTTAATTCCTAATTTTACTATTGGGTTTAAATTTTAGTACTTTTGGTTCTTATCCTTATAAACTAGTATATTCTCACTTCTTGCTGGCAACATCCCTTCTTTCCTGAGGCATAATTTGTGGTTATGTTGTGAAAACCTTCCCATATGAATATTACAGTGAGACAACAAAGCTATTTTGCTCTTTTGGAATTTGAGGAACACTGTTCCATTGAAGGGACTTGGCACCTTGAAGTACCTAATACTTAATTAACATGGTAATGTTACGCTAAAGCCTTAGTTACATATTAATGAATTAATAGAGCTATATCTAAGCTAGTTAGTTTTATGAAACAGAAGGTACATTTCCCAGAAAATCACCACATTTTAAAACATTTATTATAAGAAATCCACATTAGGTTAGTTATTATTCGTGAACATAACAATCTTTAGAATATAATTAAAAGTCAGTCACATAAATGATGATTTTTAGCAAGAAACCCTACTTTATCAGGGCATTTACTTAGATAATTGTGATTTGATATTTGTTTTCCTAACCCTGCATTCCTGGGTGTAGCTACTAACTCCTAGGATAACGTTTATATCTGATCCCATGCAGATGTCTCAGATGCCCTAGGGCATCTCTAACAGCAGTGGGCAACAGAGTCCTCCCCATTGTGATAAAAACAAGGCAGAGATGGGGGTAACAATATAAATACCATATTTCCTTTGGAGTGTTTTGGTAGATGTGCTTTCAAGAAAGACTGGGGCAGCCTCATTTCAAGATAATTGCCAGCCTGATGTCCCGTCACAGTGAGGGTGAAAAGCGTGTTCATTTCAATGCAACTGTGCAGCATTGGGATGGGAAGAAAAACACCTGATGTTGCTTTCAAATATATATGGTTTGTTCTGGAAAAATATTCATTGCACTAAGATGGAACTTAATAGGCTGTAAGTGGACCTCCATATTTTACCATTTACGTTTTTATATGGTCATGAATAATGGTAGCAAATGTTTGGAAATCCTTAGATTTATGAGTCATGTCCTCCTTAGAACAGGCTCAACATTTTCCAGCATTCCCCATTTTTCTAAATTGCCCATCTGACTTTCACAGAGCCTGATGGCTGCGTAGTTCAGATTTCTCTGTTTATCTCACTGAAAAGATGTTGGACAAGGCAGAATATGTTATAGCTTTGGAAAAGGTTGGTATTATAAGTTGATAATGTACCCCGTTTAGTTCATTGTTCATAGTCATTGAAAATAGGAGGCTTTGCAAGTTGTAGGTTATATCTAACTTGTAATGAGAGTTGGGATGATGATTGGATAATGTTTGTTCATAGTCTCTCCATTTCATTGTCAGGCATCAGATCTGGAAAAACTTGTGCTGTAGTCTGTAATGGGGACGTGGGGTCGGGGTGGAGAATGGAGACAGGAAAGCAGTAATAGACTTTTTTGTGGCTTTAATGAAAGCCAGTCTGTTATCCCAAGATGGGCATTAACAAAGCCAGCAACAATACTTGGGGTTTTTTTGGTTTTTTTTTTTCTTCTGTTTTGAAAGCTGTAAATGGTTTTAATGTTGCAAGTCTCTCTCAGTTCATCATCCTTTCAGAAGCCAGTGTAATAATAAATGTAACATAGTACCATGAAAACAATTTGTCCCTAAAGTGAAACTGGGCCGTGTGATGCAAATTGTTAAAGCTGATTTATTATTAAGGTATTTAGGCACTGTTATCTGCAAATTAGTGACAAGTTGCATAACAAAATGCCTGAGTTGAATGTGTAAATTTCATCGGTATTTAAACTCGGTGTTTGTAAACCTCTCACATGCTACAGACATCTATATCTTCTGAAGTACTAGTAGTTGCTTTGCTAGAGGTATAGAATCATAGTATTAGCAGTGCCATGAAAATATTTTTAATCATTAGTTGCTACGGGCCTTTTCAATGCCTAGTGAATTTCACAGCCATGGGTTCTTGGGCTGGTATTTAAACTTCTGGGTTATTGGCAGCTATGGCAGTGTGGGCCCAGTGCATACTATCCCATTAAGTAGGCATCACCCTGGTAAATCATCTAACTAGTAGCTAGATAATAACTGCGTGCTAAACATCAGCATCAGATTTTCAGTTTGAGTAAATCATCTAGATACTCATGCTTTACCAAACTTTCAGTTGCAAAGTATGATTACTAAATGGAAAAGCTTTGGAATAAATGGACATGGAGACCAATTGTAAGGTAAAGGCTGTAAAGGGAATTACTCTTTTTTACGTAGCTGTAGAAAATTCTGCGTGAGATTAATCCATATTTTACTTCTATAATTGTAAGGGCTCACATAGATCTATCTTAGTTAAAAACTAAGGCACTTAAACTGTGTCCTGTTTCATGTATCTAAAGGACTATCTATGATCTAACCATTGTGGTTACACAGCAACTGACCTCTTATATTTTGAAGAGACTTCATGGAAGAATTTAGGTCCAGCTGTTTTGTCTGGGGCATATGTGGGTTTGTTTTTTTTATGTTGTTGTTTGCTTTTTGGTGGTTTTTTTTTTTAAGCTGGACAGGAAATAACAGGATGGGATTTAGCTAATTTTTCAGAATGTGTGGATCAGGGGAAATCAAGTTTGTTAACATTGTGTGTATAGTTGATTATTACAGATGTATTTATAAAAAGAGGGAACAAATGGAAAAGGGGGGGGAAGCTGGCTATCAAAACATCTGGATCTGATAAATTTTTTAAAAATCCATAATTAGTATATTGTAGGAAAAGCAGGGAGTGTTTTTTAATTTCAATTTCATGAGATGGAAGTAATGCTTTCTATTGTTATTAAAGTACTTTTCATGAGATGGAAGTAATGCTTTCTATTGTTATTAAAGTATTTTTCATGAGGAATATTGTCTTTTACAGCTCTCTTACGTTAATTTCTGTTTTTAAAAGGGGGGGAATTAAAATATGCATAAAGATGAGATGATGGTGGATTCCATTCCTTGAGTGAGCAAGCACCTTATAGGAGGGTAGCTGAGATCTCCACCTTCCTTTGGCTGCAATAGCAAGTCTGTCTGATTTATTCTTGTGTTGCAGAAATGCACCATTGTCACGCCTTTTCCAGAATTCTGCTGCTGAAACTTTCCGCCTTATGCATGGGTGTATTTTGGAGGGAGGAAAGGAAAATGGAGGGAAGGACTTTACTTGTGTTCACTGGGAGTGACCTTTCTTCTGTTATAAATGCTGCAAATGATCCATTACCCTAATTCTGTAACTGCAGAAAATTGACATGGGTTCCTTGGCCATTTCACAGAGTCACCTCTAGTATTACTAGTTCTCATGCAGCTATTCACTAGCACCATAGAGGACATGAGTACAGTTGTAAGGGTGACACTTGGAGAAGTAGCATCCTGCATGGATGGCTCATATAATGAGAATTGACAGCTGACCACAGGGATGAAGGGAAAAGGCCTAAACAGAGCAAGAGGAAAAATGGATAGAAATGGGTACATGTCCACATGACTGAGCAATCACTGAGGAAAGAATCAACCTGCTGTGTGTTCTCCCCACAGTCATTTAATGCTCTGACTATATATATATATATATGTGTGTGTGTGTGTGTGTGTGTTTATTAGCACCCCAACCCCCTACCCTCAGCTCTTGTTTTTAAGACTCTTTGGCAGGTGCCTGCATTAAAGGCTCATTTGGTTGCCATTTGTGTGTCACAATGTAAATACAGTGAGAAGACATCTATGCAGCTATGTTGGCAGTTGAAGGGTTTTTATGTCTGCCCTGAACTCCCTGTTTTCCTGGTAGCATTTGCACTCTCATTTGCCTTCTCCCTCCCTAGTGGGTTTCACGGTTGGAAGTAACACCTGTGGCCACTCTGTGCTCTGACAGCTGCAAGACTCAGATGCCAAGCTACTGAATGTATTTTTTCTGTTGCTGTCATCTGCGTTAGAAGATAGCTTCCAGGCAGACATCTCAGCTGTGTTTGGTGTTCATTGCTTGTAGTTGGGCATCAAGGTGTCATTGGGCTCAGCTTTTCACAATTTCATTTATAGTATACACATTAGTGGCAAGGAACTATCTTTCTAGTATGTGCCTTTCTAGGCAGTAAGTTCTGGTCTACTGTTTAACAGGTTTAAAGCTCCCTTTAAATCATCAGGTGCTCTGGAAACGATGATAGCTTCTTTTGTGGTCTGCATGTGGTCAAGAACACTCTGGGTCTGTAGCAAATTAGGGATGCTCGTAGAAATGTCTCATCAGTGTATCTTACTTGACTGTTGTTGGAAGTGTTTGAAATCTAATTCAGTGTTTGGAAACAGAGAGTACCTGGAACAAAGCACGGCTGGCTCAGCTAACACATCACCAGAAAGGAAACTGAATCACAGTCTTGTGTCTTCCTTCTGTTACTCCAAGAATTGCTGTAGGTTTATGTTTGGTAGTGTGTATATATGTTCTTTGATATAGCAGCCTCTGCGTGAAACCGGGTGAGATGCCTTTGGGTGAAGGAGTAGGGTGCCATAGGGTGAACTAGACCAAAGAATTCCATTTGTTTACTTGGTTTTACCCTGTCTTACTTTGAAGATACACCATGTCTTGATTAAAGATTAGTTTCCCAAAAGAAAGGTGTTTTCTTACTCAATAACTTGTTTCAAACTTTCATTGGTGGTTGAGCAAAGGATACCAAAGTAAACTATGAGCTTGCTCAGGGCCCTGGAAGAGAAAATGACTATTGCATTTGTCTGAAGGAGATGACTTTTCTTCATTCCTTTGTAACTTTTCTGTTTCTTCTGAAGTTCTGGAGAAGTATTTTGAAAACATGGCTAACATAGGCTGATTCCTGAATGACATTGGATAGGAAGATGTAGAAAATAAATTCTTGACTTCATGACCTTACCACTGTCTAATGTGTTGGTACATGGCACTATTTTGTATAGCCTTGTGAGTGTTCTGGACAGGAAAAAGGTCTTAAAAGCAGCAAGGATTGCTATGTCCTAGAAATGCTGTTTGATGACTGTCACTGGAACTAGATATTCAGACTTAAAAGCTCTGTTTCTCCAAGGTTGGTTGTAAAACTGGAAAGCAGAATTAGAATTAGAAATTAGAATTTTGATCAGTTAAAGTTTAGAAATATCACTGATTTCTTCCCTACCACAAGTCCAGTGAGCAATATACTGTAATTCCTAGTCAGCAGAGTGTAAGTTGAAGTGACAAATGAAACTTCTCTGCATGAGATACATAGCCATTTGTAGTAAATTATATTTCTACCTGTAGACTTATGCTCTGCATTATGTTCAGCTCTTTAATGCTAAAGTTTGCATACAGAGTTTTGATGTTCACATAATTTCCTTCTGAAGACAATTAATTTATACATACTTCCTTGTACAGCACTCTAGGCTTCAGAAAACTTTGTGGAAAATGGACACAAATTAATTTGACTCACGCAATTTACTGAGGCAACATCATGGAAAATATAGTCTCTTCTGTTGTAAGTAAAATGTGTTGGGGGAGAGATGACCTTCGGAGATAAGGCTGAAACGAAGCAAAAATGCATTCACTTCCTATTTCACATTGAGGGCTGATTTTTATCAGAACACTTGGATGCATTTAGAAATGGAGCTTAAGGACAGGGATGGACCTTCAAAAATACCTGTGTGACTCTAAACATTACCTGGCCAATTATTTTTCTTCTGCTTGTCATGTACTAGTATTTGAGGTGAAAGCTCAGTGATCAAGCAAGGTACTTCAATACCTTTGTGTGTCTAGTCTGGAATAGAGGTTTCCATGTGTGTAAATGGGAAAACTTTTTTAAAAAAGTGAATGTGTTAATATAAATGGATCTTTTTTTTTTAAAGGATTCATTTCTGTGCATATATAAAAAACATTGGTCTATTTTATTTCTGCAGCAAGCAAACTCAAAAGTTTCTTTTATCTGTTGCTTATGTATGGTCAAGTTCCTACTGATCCCCAAAACTGGCTTAAAGGCCTGCACGCAGCCATTTGTGTACAGGGCAAAAATCTTGTTGGCTGTTTTGCTGTAAACAGAGCAAAGATCTGTTTAACTCAAACAATTCTCTCCCCCTCACTGCAAATCGCACTGCTGTATGAGCTTATGGGTTTACCCGCCAGCATATCTACCCCTGCAGCTGGGCCATTAGCTAAAACTAATACAGGATTGAGCACTTGGCAGAGAGCATTATGTAGGATTGGTTACCAAGGATCAATATGTTGGCTTTGAACATGTCATGCATTTCTGTGTGTGTGTTTGCTGCATGTGTGACTGTTTTCCTCCAGCCGTGCAAGGCATATTTCCTCTACCCTGCTGCATGGCCACAATATTGTTTTGATAGGTCACGATGTTCTGAATTGTTGAGGCAACTTGAAAAAAAAAAAAAAAAAGACTGTATTTCCCCAGATTTACATGGGGTGTAACTCCTGCTGCTTATAATGGATTTAATTAATAGGAGTTAATTTACCTGGCAGTGATGCACTCTCTTTGTCACACAAGGGGTAGTATCAAACCTAGACATGCTTTTCTGGATCTTATTACTTTAAAAAAAAAAAAAATGCAGAAGGCAAAGGTAGATCTATGTATAATCAACACATAATACTATGTAATACTTGGGGTTCTTATGTCAGCTGCTGCCTACAAAAAGGCTACGGTCTTCCTCTGAACCCTCACTACAGTAAGTTGCATTTGATTATGTGTGATACTACAGAAGTATGACACTACTTAATTCTTATGATCAGATGGGCGTCAGCCTATACAAAATGTTTGGTAACTCCAGTATCTACTGCTGGTAGTACAAAGGACTTTAACATGCCTCATGTAATTTCAGCAGAGAGGCAAAGATGGAAGATGAAGAGCCACCGATTCATCTTGTTGCTCAAGATGTGACTCTTCTTATTCAAGTTGAGTGCTTAATATTGGAAATAGCAGTGTGGCAGCTCATATACAGATAGCTTTTCTGAGGAGTTGGCTGCGAGAATTCTCCAACTGGCCGGGGATGGGAGGGGGGGAGAAAAAAAAGTTATAGTAAGAAGTTAAAAGAATAAATGGCCCTATGTGCTTGTTACTACTCGTAACTTTTGTGCCTTAGTTTTGTGTGGGTTTTAGAAAGTGATCTGCTTTGAAAGATGCTGATTTTTTCTGTTGTGTACCATATGAAAGTCTTACTGTTCTAGCTGCTTTCCAGGCCTTGATTTGTTTTGGTTTCTCATGACTGCCTGTTTTTTTGAGGGTTGGGGAGGATGCATCCATGGCAAGTAATACGCTGGCTTCTGTAATATTGGCATTGCTGAAGATAGCTTAAAGCTTGTCTGTGAGCCTACATTCGTACTGAAAGACCGAGGCTTTTAATGGTCTGTTACTGCAGGCTTTCCTGGCCCCTGCTCTGCAGCCTGGGCACACTCAGATCGTAATCCCCTGTCAGTCGCCAAGGGAAGTAAACGCCTTTGACGGTCCTGAGACAGAGCCAAAAGAATCAGATGGCCACAGGAAGAGTTCTTACAAATTTGTTAGTGACTGGCATGTTAATAATGTTAAAATACTTAATCATAAAACAACAACCAGAAGCTTTAGGGTCCACCAAATTTTTAAGATTTTCCAGAAGTGTTCAAGTGTTAGGCTGTTTTGTTTTACCTGCTGTGTTCGCATTTACAGAATTACTAAAGAAGAGAGCATTCTTTTAGAAGTGTCAAAGGGGTGGCCATGCACGTTTTTGAATAAGCAGTACTTCCTTACATGCAAAACTCTTTAGGCTCCATCCTGCAGTTTTCATATTTTTTTCCTTAAAAAGATGGCTCAGTACAGCACAGACATCTGCACAGCTGACGGCAGAGAGATCTTATACTTCACTGCTGTTATTTTAGGCCCTAACATAAGAAAAGATTTTCAATCAATTTTGGTTTTGAAAGGAAGTACAGGAACAGGTTTCTTTAGATTCCTTTTCTATTGGTATGAAATTTTTGTGATTTTTCTTTTTCCTCTTCTCCTTGCCCCCAAATCCATCTCATATTTCACAGATGAGGAAACAGCGTGATGGTGTGTCACACCCAGTTACATCAGTCACATTGGCAGTCATTACTGACACAGCTTAATGCGGTCTGACTGATGTAATCAGACACGATGTCTCTCACAGTACTGTGTCACCCTGAGAAATCTAAAGAGACACAGGTTTCAGAAAAACACAGTTAAGGGTTGTTTTAGAAAACAAATAATAACCCAGGGCATTGTGTCTAGAGGTGTGCACCCAAAACAAGTGGGTTCTTCTGGACAAAACAAGACCAGTGTGCTAAATTCATTTCCTTAGGGCAGATAATGTTTTTTCAGCCTGCTTGAATGAGAGTTAACACAACTTTCTGCAATAGTAATTTTTCTTTCAGTTCCTCATCTAAAGCACAATGATTACATTTCAAAAAGTTGAGTGCCTCCCAGCTTGTGACCTCCTGAATGTGTCTGGTTTCAAGGAGCTGATCGGAGATATCTCGTATTTGGCTGTCAAAGCAACTAGCCACAAGGGAGCATATTTTAAATGCATGGAAATCTGGAGGATACTGTGTACCATCCATGTCATGGTTTCTTTCCATGTTGGGTGTGTTCATTGATGGCATTTATGAATGTATTTTACTATTCTCACAGCTTAGCTGCAGCAGCTGAAATGGCTCAGTTGCAAACAAAGCTTGGATTCATACTTGATGTGTAGTCAGAGCAGGGATAATTTTTCTTATCATTAGACACAGAGTCCAGATTTGAAGTGCTCAACTGGACCTGATCATTTCCGAAGTTTATTTGAATTTAGTGGACCAAGGTTCAGCTTTAGCTTTCCTGACCTCTGGTACAGCAGATGAAATCTGAGGTCCCCTGAAGTCAGTACCATGCTTCCCATTTACTTCAGCAGGGCAAGGTCAGATGTGTGGAGTGCACTTTAGGTACTGACTGAACTTAAAGTTGTTTGAAGAAAGCTGTCCAGCTTGTTAAAGTGAGAACTGGATAAGACATACCACCTGAAGTGTCTCTGAAGGATGTTGAATGTGTGAAAAACCACTTCATTTTATTCCCTAAGCAAGTGTGACCTGAAAATTCAATTGAAATGGAACAAATAGTGATCAAAAACAATGAGACAGTTGGCTATACTAAAAAAAAAAAGTTTGCTGTGCAATCTGCTTTTGTTTTATATTTATCTCTTACTGATTTTATTGTTTTAAGCATGTTTAAATATGTGGTAGTAAGAGAGTTTAGGTCATGTTAATCTGTACAACATCAAGTACAATGTGGCCCTAAGTCTTGATTTGGGATTCATCCATATGGCTAAAATCAAAATAATAAATATTAATTTGGTTCTGGACTCATAAATTCTGACAGAGACATTTTCAAGCTTACAAACAAAGCTGTGATTATAACAGACCTTTAATGGGTTGGACATAAGTGTGGCCATCAAAACTGTCTTAAAAATATAGAATTTAATCTGTACTTCTGTCTCCACCTCCAGAAGTGTCTTTTCATGTCTGTTCTTAAAACTGCATTTCTAACTGGATTATTTTTCCCCCTAAAAGTGAAAATGCATGCAAATAATCTGTGCTTTAAAAAAAAGGAAAATATACAGGAAAACAAATGTATCTCTCTTGTCTGTCACGAGCATTTTAATGATCACTTTACAACTTTGCTATCTCTGAAGTTAGATTCATTTCAGCTTCCTCAGATTAATTTGCATTCAGTTTTATTTTACTATTTTGGGAAGTGTTGGTTGAGAAAGAATAGAACAGTTTTCATACAATGTCTGTGGAAAATGTAAGAATGTGAGCATGGAGTTGCTCAGTACAGAGACCCACTGATACTTCAGCAAAAATGCCGTTATAAAGGTGTCATTTCCTGATGTACACAATATGCTTCTGTTTAATCCTTCTGAAGGGGACTGTCCCATTTGTAATGGAGGTAATTTGAAACTGAGTGTGTCAAAGCTGATGACTACTTGGTCTCAAGGATTTGCTTGCTGGTTTGCTGCATGTGCCTAAAGCAGGGCCAGCTTTCAGCCTGGGGCCTGGGCGGTGGGATTTTCTACAATAGGATTCTCAGCCTTCATTTCAGCCGTGCTTGAACTCTTTAGCCTTGCACCTGGACAGTAATGGCATGATCAAAGGTTATAACACTGAGAAGTAAGATGAACTCTTGAAAGAAAAGGTCCTGTTTAGGGGTTGGTATCTCCTAACAATAACAGTAGTGAAAAATAGGACAATTACCAATCTTACATGAAGAACAGCTTGCAAATAGAGGAGATCAGAACAGTGATTTGTATAGAGCATTGGTACTGGTCTGTCACAGTGACTGGCAACTGGCCAGATATGGTTTCCTAATCTCGTAGCTGTATCTCCTAAATCAGGGTAACAAGAGCTGCTAGTCTGGCTACACATCACCCACTGGAAATAACTCTGGAAGCCAATTTAGGATTCTGCTGCGTGCCAGCCAGGTAACACAGAGGCTGCAGTAAGGGCCACAATCATGAAAACATTTGAATAATTGCTGACAGAAGGTAAAGCACTTCTGCTTAAAACAAGCTACAATTTGAGCATGTGATGCTGTAATAGGGTAGCCGCTTACTCAGCACCACCCTGAGTATTCTTGTTTCTCATCATTCTAACCCAGGGCAACAGCTCTAATCTCTTTGGTTCTTGGATAAACCCTGGGATCCAGTTCCACTATGGGTTGTTGTTCGTGGTCTTTCCCATTGACAGTCCAGTGCACCTGTGGAAGAGCAAATGGGCTGTGTTGTTTGACTGGCATCACAATTATTTTGTAATTATTAAATAATCTTTAGTGTTTAGTCATGTGGCAAGTGAAAAAGGCACTTTTTTTTCTGACTGATTACACAGGGGTAACAGTTGACATGCTTACCTTGCTAGGTAATTTTAGGTGAAAATTAATCAGCATGACTAGGCAAGGCGCCTCATGGTGTCACTAGTCAGTTTTCTGTGGAGAATCACACTTTAATAGGAAAAACAATCTTTTTTTTGGTGTTCTCAAGACACAATAAAAACAAATGAATTAAAATTAGTAACTGATGTGTCATGTTATCATAAGTTTTCTTTCAGCAAGGAGGTGATTGTTCTATGTTGTAATTTCCACTGCCATTAGTGAAGGAAAAGGGGTGGGGGGCAAGACTAGCAAAATCTAACCAAAAAACCTCAAACAAATGCCATCATTATTTTCTAGTGCAGGGCCTGCCAACTTCTGCTTGGAAAAACTGCTTCTGAACCTCTTCATCCATGCTTTTTGAGGACAGTATATATCAGTTTGTAAATATTGAAGAAATCTGTCTCAGCAGCATAATAAGAATCACCTGGATGGAGGTGAGAGCTGTCAGGGGCATTTTAAATGCTTGCATTCTGGTACTGTGTGACAATGTGATGGTCATATACAACATTTTGAGTCTCTAAATTACTGTGATAAGTGACATAAAGGAAAGAGAGAAGCAAAAGACTACTAAAAAATAAAATTTATAAGAGCAAGTCTGATAAATAGAGTGACTGGAACAGATAGAGCAATGAAGCCTGTTCATATGTTAAATCTATTAAGATGTAGTTGATCAGAACATTTAAAAGAATTATCTCAGTCTGTCTAACCTTAAATGTGATTGGAGTTAAAATGTCTTGGTGATTTCATGTAGATAAGTATTTGATAGGAGTGTTGGTTGGAAGAAAATTATTTAAAGACAGGATGCACAGGCTTGGTTCTTATATCTGAAATTGTAGGAGATATTTATTCTCCAGCTTTATGCAAGAGTCCATGTTCAGGAAGACAGACCCATAGAAATGCATGCCATTAAAATAGCTGGCTATTGTGTTTACTGGTGTGTTATCAACAGCATGTGGGAGCACACATGCTGTAATATTGTGCTTTGGGTTATTTGGCATGTGCTGTAAATGAGCATTTGGAAGAGATAGGATCTGTGATTTGGGGAAAGACTATCAGTGATTTTATTCACTATTGCTTCAGCTAGACTCCTTCTTCCCCTTAATTTCTGAGATGGAAAACTAGTGTCAGCAGCCTCCCACCCACACATTTGGCCAACATTTTAATGCTGCAAGAATAGTCACTGCCTTTTCCCTTTTTTCCTTTACTATAGAAAGTGTCAAGGTGGAGCTCTTATGTGTACACATAGGTAGATCAGGGTTGTTGGAACAAGTGTTAAGCAAGTGTTTGAATGGTTTCTGAGGGCTTTTTGTGTTGATCTGAAATATTCTAAAAATAGAAAAAGACCTTATCGAATTTAGTTACCTTTTTTTTTTTTTTTTTTTTCCAATAGAGAAATCAATTTACAGAAATATGGGCTTCTATAACCATTTTTTTACTTTTAGAGGCTCAGCCCTCTCTCTTCCCTCCAGTCAGTTCTGATCCATTTGTCATTCTGGAGGTTTTATGAAGTGTGGCAGAGAAGGGCTTGAATCTATTGTATCACATCTGTTAAGGGTCAGAGACAAATAAAACCGTCACACAGGAACATGATGCAAATGGGGAGGTAATATAATATAATATATAATATGAGACTTTCCTTTTTTTACTCCATTCTTGGATAAATCCACATCAGTTTCCTCTGCTAATATTGCTTTAAGAGGTTGTAGCATTTTTCTTCCATCATATCTGCTGCAATTATGCTTATGGGCTGTTCCATCCACAAGGATACTTTCAGGTATACTTAGCTTTAAGCATATGTGTAGTCTTTGCTGAATAACCAGATTGCTTGCACATAAAGATGAATGAACATACATACTGTTGTGAAGCCTATTCTACACAATGCCAAAAAATGGCCTTTCAGGCTGGTTACTCCATAAATTAATGCTTGAGACTAAGTACAAATTCCTTATTCAGTGATCTAATTCATAAATAATTACTTAGCTCATACACAGGACACTGGAAGGTTCTTTTTTTTTTTTTTCTTTTTTGAAAATTACATCCTTGTATTTTAATTAAATACTGCATTTGCTCAGTTTTTTCTTGAAAAAGAATTTGGCTCTTCTCGTTCCAAAAAAGCCCACCTTATGCCTTGAGCTAAGTACTCAAGGTCTGGGTCTGAAATCTTAAAAATTTATTCTCTTTCCATGGAGGAAACTCTATAGTAGATCTGTGGCAGAATAACATATTCTGAAAAGAGAATATAATAGTATTTTTTGGTATAAATCATGTTATTAATTACTTGGTAAAAATACAAATTTGATTTCTTGTTATTGTTTTCAGGGTCGAGTATTTGTTTGACAAACACTTCCTAAAAATATCCAGCTTCCTATTACAAAAAATACTACATAGAATTATTGCGAATGAGGCAGGTGAGGTGCCAACTTCGCTTTGTTTACTTTTCCCACTGACAAGTATTTCTGTGTACAGATAATGTAGAACATTGAGACTGCTTTTTCCTTAGGGGCATGAGTTTTCGAACACAAACAGGGGAGAGAAAACATTCTAAGAAACAGAAAATGTCTTGGTTTTGCCTCCCTAGATTGTAGGGGAGAATCCAGGAAGTTCATAGTACCTGGAATAGCTTTTATTCTTCTTTTTGCTTTTACTTGACTGTTTGAAGCTGATGATGTCCCTTTAAATCTGCTGTCATTTTGCTGCCTGGGAACAGACATGTGCTTGTCCTTAATTCATGTGTTTGCCCCAGCTATCGACTGGGCTGAAGAGGATAGGCAGGGAAAAAAAATTGATTTGTAATACTTCACGCTTTTCTTACAGGTGAAGGAGGGACAACTGCAAATTAAAGCAGCTTTTCTTCTGCAGAAAACAGATATATGCTTGTATCGCTTCAAATCTGCACTAGACAATATTTTATCATTTAGAAGTGTCATGTTGCTACACTGAATAATGCAACATGGGCTGACCTACTTTAATATTGAAACACTGATTCACCTGTCAACATTTTTGAGCAAATGGAAATATTTGTTCTTGTCCTCAAATGGAAATACAAAACAAGAGCAGATGTTTGCAGGCATGAGTAAACCTCAGTGGACCAAGATGCATTTTTACTGTATATTGTAACCTCCTAATTTCATAAAGACTACTCTTTATCTAAAGATGGGAGACCAGAAAGCTGTGATATATAACATTAAAATTCATTACCATATTTGGGTATGTCACATTAGGAGTTAATATTTACTGCCTGTATTGCATGAGGACATTTGATACATTCTATTATAAAGGTTAAATATTTGGTATACATGTATTCTGAAACTTCTGCATATAAGCAGCAATAAAGGAACAAACAGTTCAGCTGCTGAGCTAAAGGGCACATCTTTAAGTATTCTATAAAAGGAGACAACATGTCCAAGCATTTGTTATGTAGGTGTCTTTTTAGAGTGCTCAATTTCTGTATTGAAAGAGCTCCCCAAATTTTTATTAGCCATCTGTTTATAGTAGGTGTGTACTTGTTTTTTTCCATTTCACTGCAATTACTACTCTGGCAGCGAGAACAAGTTGAAAGGGTGGCTTGTCTCCTGAAAGATCTGCTTTCATTACATATGGTTCTCTCCATTAAGTACAGGCCAGTTGCTCAAGCCACCTTAAGGGGAAAGCACTCGGCATGCTGCTCCAGAAATTAGGCATGCAGGCACATTAGCAGTAGCAGTAATTACGTACATTATTTGCTGACTGGAGCACCAACTGTGTGTATAAATTTTCAAATTATTGTACTGGCTACAACTCATTGCTAGTGAGCATCCTCTGCCACCTCCTTTTATAGAGAACTAAATATTCTTTGTAGGTAACTATTTATGTTTACTTTTTACTTGAGGGTTATAATAATTAATGCCAAATGTTTTCATGTTTACTGTTCTGAATTGCATGCCATATGTGTTGGCCTGACCTTTGAATGAACAATGTAATTGGTCCTGCTTAAAAAATATGGAGCAGGGTGGCTTATGTATAGCTTTTATACAGTAAAGTGGAGGAGAGGAATCCACTTGGTTCCTGAGGAGCAAGTTCAGCTCTTGACACAAAGCTGTTCTAAGAAATACTCTGATTCTGTCTGACCACAGCACTTGGTGAAATCACAGCTGGTTTCTGACATGCAAGTTAAAACTCATCTCCTATTTTTCTTCTTCTGTTTCTGCTGTCATCTCTTCTGGGACTCATATTGCCCATGCATGGTGGAATGGGGGCTGCTTCTTTCTCCTTTCAGCCTCTGACTTGGTTTTCTTTAGTTCCAAGTAAGGAATGAAGAGGCAGTCCTGCCAAAGCTACTCTTGCAGCTGGTTGACAAAGGGCTATGCTAATATGTTGATATTCAAAGGGTATGCTGTAGCCTCTCCAGGAAATTGAGATGTGCCCTGTGCTATGCATAGGATCTTAGCTTCAAATAGAGAGGAATACCCATGTTGCTTGAAGGTACCGAGGTAGGAATGATCTCAGCCATGTAAGGCAGCTCTGGGATTAACTGTGTCTTTTTGAGACGAAACTCTTTGGAATTCCTCTCTTCAGTTTTATCCCATCCTAATGAATGCTGATCTACTCAAGGCCATGAACAAGTACAAGTCAGTCCTCAATTCTTGTATGTTTATGTGCAAGAATTAAAAGTAATTCTTTTGCTTTTTAGATATTAAACTAAATAAGAGAAGTTGGTTCTCTCACAAAGGATGGAAGAAGGAAAAGCAGAAATAATTGTTGAAAAGTTTCTCTTCTGTTTCACACCCAGATATTTTCAGATACTACTAAAGAAAGCTTGTGAGATTTTTCTATCACTCAGCTACTCACCACCAAGTTAATTATTACCCATAAAATTCTGTGTAGCTCAAATAATTGTCATCTGTTCTTCCCCCTTTCTCTCTTTTTCACTAACATTTAGAACATTTCTATTTCCACAGCTTTCAGATATTTAAGTTGTAGTATCAAGCATGTGGTCGGAATTATCTGTCAGAACTAATGAGCAAGTTTACCTACAAGTGTGTCATTTTTCACTGTGTACAAAATAAGCAGGAAGGGCATATTTTAGTACCTACGGGCTGCTGTAGATATAACATTATTTTGATGTATAGCACAGCCTCCTTAATAAGATCATTGCGGGAGTATTTTGCATGTGGTAGGTGCTTAATATGGAGATGATATCTGTAGCTGACAGCAGCCATCACACTGATTCATACAACATTTCTGCTGTAAATTTTCTCTGAGCAGCAGACACATCAGCAGTATCTCTTAATATCAAAATATTATATTGTGTGCATTTTCACCTGTATCCAAGCAGTACCGTGGCCTAGTTTGGTTTACCCTTTGGAAGTGATATTTTAATGCTAGTGTTTTCCTGGTTTCTGTGCAGTGATATTGAGGAAAATTTATTACTTCCTAGAAAAGAAAAGATTTGCTTGGAGAAGGTAGTTGCCAAAGATGAGACATTAACAATCTTGTTGATACAGACTTGCCAATCTATTCCTGTTTTATAGTTTCAATTGAGCCTGGACTGGCAAATGTCCTGAACCGTGGTTGTTCTGTTTGAAATAGAAGCGTGGGCTCACTGAATGCACATTGACACAGTACAAGCAGTAAATGGAGCCTGATGTTAAGTAGCTGCAGTAGCTAAAGAGAGAGACTTTAGTACCACATACCCTGACTTCTGGTAGTTTGGTTCCTAAATTTCTTGTCCTGCAGTGTATGCTTTGGAGACAGTAGCTGTATGAGAGTAACCTTGGATAGTTTTCTGTACTCACGGTCTTTGGTCACCACCTTCAGCTGCGGCATGGGGACTATTTTGAATAGTTTTAGTCTGTTTCAGAGGTAAATCAAACAAGTTGACCCAAGCTAGCACTCATTTAAGCTATCAGATAAACTAAAGACACCCATCATTTTAATACTCACTTAGGACAAACTCTAAGTGCAGATTCTGAGGGTCTAGCTTCTGCTGCACTAGCGCTCAGAGGGAGCTTTGAGAAATGGTTGGAGACCAAGAGCACCCAGGGAGTTGCAGTGTGGATGATTGGTGCATTAGGGTTCAGCCTTGGTCCTTGTTTAGTTTTAATTAGGTATCACTTTCTCCTTAACATGTTAGAAGCCAGAACCTGAGTTTTGATGTTCAGTTCAAATGCAGCGTTCCTAATGCTTCTACTGACAGTCCAGCTCAGACTGCTGGACATGTAAGCTGTGGTTTAAGTAAAAGAACTGATGTAGAGTGCTTCAGTCTGTGGGTAATGAACTGAAAGCAACTTGTAGAACTCTGATGTTTTTCGCCTAACCCTTGGTGCTTTTTGGAAATCAGTCTTTTTAAGAAGTTGCAACTTGAGCATTTGGCATCTCTCATTATTACCTAAAATCTTGACCTTGAGCTTGATGGACCTAGTATCACTCTTAGCTCACTGGCTTGAATTTGAATAATGTATTTTCCAGACTATCATGGTGAGGTTTCAGTTTTTTTGCTTTGATCATTTCTCTTAAACAAGGTGAATTGAACTGAACTATGACTTAAACCTGAACAAAAGATAAATCAACTTCCTTTTGCTCTGAAACAAAAATATTGTGGTCAGTTTTGGTATGTATCAATCAAGAGTAACACCAAAACACAGTAGTTGAGATTTACTTTGTAATGCAGTTACATATCTCTTCTATAAGGTCTTACAAAGTTTGTTTCATTGAGTTTTCAGGGATATTTCAACTTGGCTCAGCAACCTCATAACCTTCAAACAAACATGAGAGCAATGGGATTTTGCTCACTGCTGTCTGTCATGGCTCTCAACTCCAAAAAATCTTGAAAATTTTTTGGGTATGGGGTTTGCTTCTTCCCCCCACCCCTGTACCCCCACACTGTCCCCCAAACCCAGTAGAGCTGATAAATGATCAGCCTTTGGTGTGAATGCATACCTCAGGTTTGAATGCTACTTTTGTTGATTTAGGAGGTTTGCACACAGGACAAATAATTATACACTGACAATAATTCCATGTGAATAAATTTTAGAGTTCTTTTAAACATAGTCAGTTTTAAGCCTCATAATATATTGCAAGATATAGTTCCTAAATTTCTGTTAGGATGATGTTTCCTTCAGTCTCTTCTCTTAGGAGTCCTGTAGAGCACTTTATTTCTCAGAAACCAAGCTCTAGGTTTAATGTTTTCTTTAATAGACTACCCCACTCTCACAGCTTTTTTGCATCTAATGAAATATAGCTAACTAGTAAAACTGATTAAGTTGAAAATAGCAGTTTTTGTAATGAGGAAGGAGCATAAAAATGATTTGGGACTAAGATACTGATTAGATTTTGAAGGCAAAATCTAACTAATGAGATCTGCCAATTTTGATAAGTGATATTTGGATGCAATTTTAATGAAGACAAGCCCTTTTTTG
This sequence comes from Strix aluco, assembly GCF_031877795.1. Classification (NCBI taxonomy): domain Eukaryota; kingdom Metazoa; phylum Chordata; class Aves; order Strigiformes; family Strigidae; genus Strix; species Strix aluco. The sequence goes on along the minus strand of NC_133940.1, from coordinate 11,950,710 downwards.
AGCTAAAGGAATGTTAGGTTAATAGTGTTAATAATAAGTTATTTTCAGGATTTTGTTTACCTTGGAGAGTACATTAGTTACAGTGATGGCACCTGCATGTTCTCTAGACTGGTTTTACCTTTTCCAGCAATTAAATTATGGCCCTAGGAATCTGAGTGATAAAACACTTAACTTCAGAGAGGTTAGGATTTTACCCTGAAGCTTCATATTAATATGTGATAGGTTGTTGGGCAGTATATGTAAAATGAAGGTAATATGATGAAGGAAGGACTTGGACTTTGAGAGCTATTAAAGAGAAACCTGGAAAGAGGAAAAAAAAGTGAACTTCCTTTCCTGGCATATCACAAGAAAGTTAAACAATCATCCTACACTGGAGGGTATTTTCCATCTTTCTTCTTTGGTTTAGTTCTTGTATTTTTGTGTGTTTTGTTAAGCACATATATGATTGAACAGTCACGTTAGCCTAAAACTTGCTCTGTTTGGGGAATTCACTAGTGGATGGCAATTACCAAACCGCCTGGATACCAACTGACTAACTTGCAGCTCCTAAACGTTGACTTCCCAAGGAGGTGCATGTCATCAGTACAGTGGAAAGCCATGTTTTCTTCAAAAACTTATGTGAGACTCTTCCTCTGTTTATTGTCCTTATGCACTGTAACTGAAAACCTGCTGATGTAATAGGGTATTGAAGATGTACCAAGAGCCAAGATGTCTTTCACTCATGACCAGTGTCTGAAGGCTAGTAGTGCCCAGCCTGGGTCATGCAGCTCATGAGGTCTCCCCTCTGAGATAACTGGGGCACTTTTTCATGTTCATGGCTTACGAATGGAAATTTTCAGAAGAGCAGATGCTAATATATGTATAATTTTCACTTTGGTTGTCTTGGTCTGTTTTGTCTGTAGCAACAATTTTAATTGCTAGTCCTTCTGAAAGTATAAAGTGGAAATATCCTTGGGTAATGCTAAATGGGATTTTTGTGGGTGTGTAGCTCTGTTTAATTTTTGCTTTGTTGGGTGACCCACAAGTAGCAGACATGTAAGGCTGCTAAAGGTTCTACGTGATTTTCTTTGTGCTATAGTATTTGTAAGGCTATTGAGCGTACAACCTGTGACCTCATTTTGTCCTTCAAACTGAGACCTGCCGAAGTACAATAAAATAAAATACAAATAAAATATGAAGGCAGTTTTATCCGATCTGTACTATAGAGCAAACTTTTCTCCTAGGATAGGACTTCATTTACCTCAATTTCACAGTCCCACTTACAGTCAGGAACAAATATCTAATTGACCCCCACCTCCAGGGTGTTATCATGACAGCTGGCTCCTGAGACTTTTTCAGACCTTCAAGAAGATGTAAATACAAGCAAGATGATGACTCGACTGCAGAGTCAAAATGAAATGTAATATATGGCACTCTTCCTTCAAGGAGGACCGTAATCCTGCTGCATAGTGTCAGCAAACAGGGCTCTGTAGTCATCCTGTAACTCAGTTGCTACAGCAACCTAGTCCCTACTAGCAGCAAAGGAAGCAAAACATATGGTAGAAAAACCATGCTACTCCAAGAATCCTCAAGGTTTCCAGAACAGTAACTCTTCAAATTCAGATTTCCCCCCTCAGAAATGTTAATCAAACTGCTTTACAATATGTATTGGAAAATCATTAATGTAAAAATAAGACACCTTACCTGGTAAACTACCAAAGTTATAAATGAAGAATTAATAGTTTAAAGCTAGAAAGTTAAAAGGGGAGTTGTTTACACTGTGAGCTTCACTTTGGATAGTCTTCTACACTATGGACTAAAAAAAGTGTGTGGGAATACACTTGACAGCTCCTGAATCAGAAGTTACTGAGAAGCGCTCCTTTGAGATACTTGTGGATGTAGGGCTTGTTTCTTCTCTTGCTGCTGTGAACCTACATTTCTGACTATATAGAAGCATCCTCAGTAGTGCTGGCCGATTTATCCTTCTGTTGTGTTTTGAAAGACACTTGAAATTTGGATAAAAAATATTTAATGTGAAAATAAATATTTTCTGTGGAAAATAACTGCTTTTCAGCATGTGCAAGAAGTTGTCAACCACTGGGATTTCAGGCTGATTGTTTTGTTATTTTATTTCAATGAAAAAGTGGCTTTTCCTGGAAAGAGAACTGGTACCAAACAGAACTGTTTTCTGATAATTTATAGATTTTTTTTTTTAAATAAGTGATTATAAACTTTAAATAATATTGTAATTGGCCTTTAAATGTATACAGAGGATTGCTTTTACATATAAATACAGCCTGACTTGAGCTGGAACCAGGAACTGGGTTTCCTAATTACAGTCCAGGGCAGGAGCCCTAAGAGAGAGTCATGTTTGAATGTTACTTTTCTACTGTGGATTCCTGAACTGCTGCCAGTTCACCCAGGGTGCTGCATGATATTAGATCATTTCCAAATTGTATATATGAGTCTATTGGTTATTGGATAGCCTTAGTATAATAAAAACAATTTACTAATAAATATACCTGTTTTAAAATGAGGATATTGACACAATGGACATATTCATAGAATCATAGAATGGTTTGGGTTGGAAGGGACATTAAAGCTCATCCAGTTCCACCCCCCTCCCCTGCCATGGGCAGGGACATTTTCCACTAGCCCAGGTTGCTCAAAGCCCCGTCCAACCTGGCCTTGGAACACTGCCAGGGAGGGGGCAGCCACAGCTTCTCTGGGCAACCTGTGCCAGTGTCTCACCACCCTCACAGGGAAGAACTTCTTCCTTATATCTAATCTAAATCTACCCTCTTTCAGTTTAAAACTGCTACCTGTCATCCTATCCCTACACTCCCTGATCAAGAGTCCCTCCCCACCTTTCCTGTAGCCCCTTTAAGCACTGGAAGGCCACTCTAAGGTCTCCCCAGAGCCTTCTCTTCTCCAGGCTGAACAACCCCAACTCTCTCAGCCTGTCCTCACAGGGGAGGTTCTCCAGCCCCTGATCATCTTCGTGGCCTCCTCGACCCACTCAAGCAGGTCCATGTCCTTCTGATGTTGGGGGCCCCAGAGCTGGACACAGCACTGCAGGTGGGGTCTCATGAGAGTGGAGTAGAGGGGGAGACTCCTCTCCCTCGACCTGCTGGCCACACTGCTCTTGATTCAGCCCAGGATATGGATTGATGCAGTCCAGGATTCTCGACAAATGGGGGACAAACACTGATACATTCTGATACCAGGGGAAAAATTATACAGAAGAAATGGTCACACTGGTAGGAGGCTAAGGAAAACCTGGAAGCAAACAGCTATCGTCTTTCTTGATTACTTCTCTAAAAATTGCTTTAATCTTTGCACAGTCAGCAAAGCTGAATTTGATCCTCTCCTTTCATAAAAGGTATTTTACTTCCTGACTGAGGGCAAGTGATGAAACTGACGTGTGTAATTACACCTAAGAAAAATTATATACCTGCGCCTGTGATTACACAATGTCATGTTTAGTGTAAGGTCCACTTTAATTAGTGGTAATCCATACTTGGCATCCATACTTGGCAAATTTATAAAATATGTTGTTATAGATTCTCTAATCTAAGTTCCAGCCTTCCATTTTAAGGACAGCTCTTTAAACATAGTATTTCTCATGGAGGATAAAAAGACAGTGCTGGTCAACTTCTTTGTGGTGGAATTAAGCTGTATTTAGATTGTGTTTGCTCCCATGTGACCTGTGACAATATTTCCTAACAGGTGCAATACGGGTTTCTCTTACCACAAGCAAAAATACTTCAAATTTTATTTTGAATGACTGCTTAAAAGTTCATATTAAAACTATCATTCCCTTATTGTTTTTTTTTATGGAGAAATAACAGCCAGCTCAGCAGCGATCAGTTTAATTCCTTCCATTTCTGTGTTGTTTTTGAAACTATAACTAGTCCAATTACCTTAAATTGACTAGAGTATAGCAAAGAATATACCACTTGTAAACATGGTGGGATCTTGTAATTTTAAAATTTGATGAAAATTTCAAGAATATTTTTATAAAAGTGAAATTTGTCAGACTTGATTTGAAAAGAATTATAGTAAAAATTTCATTAAAGCTGTAAAATAGGTAGAGAGTAGCTAAGTCAGAATAACCCTGGCTATGTGATTAAACAGAAATACGAAATAGCTGGGGGACCAAAAGGTCAATTGTAGAGAGAAATTACTAGCTCCACTAGCAGTTTCATGTCTTATAGTTTGTTGCTCAGGTTAAAATTATATATATTCTATGTATGTCTAAGCTGACCTCTAGGAAATTGCATTGGAAATAGACCTGCGTGGAAAAATTGATTGGGGGGTGGTGGTTAAATGGAGGTGTTGGAGGTTTGAAACAGAAACAATTTACAAATAATCTCTAATATATCACTTCAGACTTACGGAATTTGGCCTAAAAATTAATTTTCAAATTTGTTACTTTGACCTTTTCCATTATTTTTTAAATGAAATTCCATTTCAATCGACAATTAAGAAGTGCTTTTTGAAATTAAGCAAGATATTATGAAAGTTCTTAAGAAAATCCTTTCATTTATAAAGTCTTCAAGTTTTTTTAAGAAGGGTAGAAGGGAAGACCCTGGGAACTACCAACCTGTCAACCTTACTTCTGTGTCTGGGAAGATCATGGAATGGATCCTCCTCAGAGCTCTGCCAAGGCACATGGAGGACAGGGAGGTGATTCGAGACAGCCAGCATGGCTTCACCAAGGGCAAGTCCTGCCTGACCAACCCAGTGGCTTTCTGTGATGGAGTGACTACGTCAGTGGACAAGGGAAGAGCTACGGATGTCGTCTATCTGGATTCTGTAAGGCCTTTGACATGTTCCCCCACAACATCCTTCTCTCTGAATTGGAGAGATGTGGATTTGACGGATGGACTGTTTGGTGGATAAGGAATTGGTTGGGTGGTCGCATCCAGAGAGCAGTGGTCAACAGCTCAATGTTGGGATGGAGATCAGTGACAAGTGGTGTCCCTCAGGGGTCTGTATTGGGACCAGTACCATTTAATATCTTCATCAATGACATAGTGGGACCAAATGCACCCTCAGCAAGTTTGCAGATGACACCAAGCTGCGTGGTGTGGTCAACACGTTGGAGGGAAGGGATGTGCCATCTAGAGGGACCTGGACAGACTGGAGAAGTGTGAATCTCATGAGGTTCAACAAGACCAAGCGCAAGGTCCTGCACACGGGTCAGGGCAATCCCAAACACAAATCCAGGCTGGGCGAGGAGTGGATTGAGAGCAGCCCTGCGGAGAAGGACTTGGGGGTATTAGTGGATGGAAAACTGACTGTGATCCAGCAACGTGCACTCACAGCCCAGAAAGCCAACCATGTCCTGGGCTGCATCAAGAGAAGTGTGGCCAGCAGGTCGAGGGAGGGGATTCTCCACCTCTACTGTGCTTTCATGAGACCCTACCTGCAGTGCTGTCCCGCTCTGGACTCCGCAGCACAGGAAAGACATGGACCTGTTGGAATGAGTCCAAAGGAGGTTACAAAAATGATCAGAGGGTTGGAACACCTCTCCTATAAGGACAGGCTGAGAGAGTTGGGGTTGTTCAGCCTGGAGAAGAGAAGGCTCCAGGGAGACCTTAGAGCGGCCTCCCAGTGCTTAAAGGGGCTACAGGAAAGGTGGGGAGGGACTCTTGATCAGGGAGTGTAAGGATAAGATGACAGGTAGCAGTTTTAAACTGAAAGAGGGTAGATTTAGATTTAGATATAAGGAAGAAATTCTTCCCTGTGAGGGTGATGAGACACTGGCACAGGTTGCCCAGAGAAGCTGTGGCTGCCCCCTCCCTGGCAGTGTTCAAGGCCAGGTTGGACGGGGCTTTGAGCAACCTGGTCTAGTGGAAGGTGTCCCTGCCTGTGGCAGGGGGGTTGGAACTGGATGACCTTTAAAGGTGTCTTTCAGTCTAAAATATTCTATGATTCTTTTGCCATCTCTTTTTGTAAGAGGTGATGACGGATTTCCTTGGCTGCCGCAAAAGCAATTTTAATTCTGTATTTTCTGGACTTCTTAACACCTGTAATGGAAACAAGACCACAAGACCTACTCAAACAGGAGTCAGGTTTCGGTTGCTAAAGGCAATTGTGGTGTAAATGTATTTGAGTCTTTGTTTTCTTTTGGCATCTCTGGTACTGTCTGAAGGTCTGTCCTACAGTCTTAATAGGGAACAGTCTTGATAGAAGACCAATAGCTTTTTTTATACAGTTTTATGAAAGTGTATCCAGGAAGAAGCAATCTATATTGGGCAGCCACCCAAATGTTATTTCTGTGAATGAAATTTAATTATTGTTCAGTGGCAGGAAGACAGTATCATTTGGCAAGACAAGCAGACAACATTTTTTGTCTTTGTGGGACTCGCTGAAATTAAGGGGAGGAAAAGCCGGTCCATACACCTGATGTATTCCAGTTGTTACCAGCACACCACATGCTACAACTTGATATCTTAGTGAAAGCTTCATATATTTTTGCCTGCCAGATAAGCTTATCTAAGTTAAGATGACCAAAATAGTCAGTTCCCACATTCTGTTTACTGAACTCATTTTCACTACATATCACTACATGCGCTCTCTGATGTAGATGAACCTATATGTTACTTTTTCATTAAAATGGGGTGCTGAAATAAAGTAATGCATTTGGAATGTTTATCTGGTTGGTTTTTTCATGATCCTTAGCTATGATTGTTAGATGAAATAATGAATGTTCTATCTGCTTGAAATCAGTGCCAGCTGTGAGACATAATTCTTTGCAATGTTTTGCAGCTGTTCTGAATATATTTATTTTTCACAGCATGAAAAATAGAGTATTCTAATGCATATAAAAAAATTTAAAAAGTATATAATGGTACAAATGTAAACAAAGCTTGATTTTTATTTTTTTTTCTATGTAGAAGGGAATTGCAAAGTAGCCTGATCCACAGTTCCTAGACAAGCTGTATGTGTTAATAACCACCTTTATTCATTTTTCAGTATCTTGCAGCCTAGTTAATCTGTGTTGTATAAGCATATTAATGCAAAAGAATCCTTTTCCAGACAATAGCTTGGCCTTCAAAATTGTATAAACTGATGTTTCTTAAGCCCAAATCCAAGTCTATTAATTAATGGACACTGCATATTATGAAGCAGCAGAGAAGTGGACTTTGATGTTGCAGCTGCACTGGTGTAAATCGCATGAGGATATAGTAGATTTATCCTGGTAGAACTTAGAACAGATATTATTTTTTCCTTGATATTTTCTCAGTGAAAAAAAGATTTCTGCTATAAAATTTTTATTTATAGTGTACCTCGCTTTTATACATTGCTTCTCTATTTTTACTAAATATTTGTAATATTTTGCTGTTATTTAAAGTAAGTATTTTTACCATGAAAGCCAATCCAGAAGTGGAAGTTACTGCAGAATCTGGAAGGTCATAAATATCATTAATGCTCTGATTAAACAATGCTGTTTAATGTTGAAGGGATTGTATTAGAACAGTGACTTGCATTTACTTGTAAAATGACTTTGAACACATCTGTTGTATGTTGGAGATCTGTTGCAAGTCTGACTTAGTTTTTCAGATCTGAATAAAATTGCCTTCATCTGTCTTCTTCTTTCCAGCAGCATAGCCCTGTTACACTCTTTGGCTGAGCTTAGGATTCCTTGAGTCTTCAGAAAGGGAAGAATTTTGGAACTAATAAATTAGGTGAGTTCAAAAGAAATAACTGCAGCAACATTTTGCTATGAATCCCTTTGTCACACGTATGGTATCAGATTAGTGTCTTGGAAAAATATGGGTAATGACTAATAAAAAACCCAAGCTGAATTATTAGATATAAGTATTTAATCAATATTTTATTTGATATATTTGATATAATATTGATAATTATCAATATTATAAGTATTGATTGAATACTTAGCAATAACGTTGATAAGTATTCAATCAATATTTATTTTGATATAATCAATATATCAAAATTTGTTGCAAATAAACTGGATTGGTTTTACAGATCAACAAATAAGTTTCGCCATCATCAAAGGAATGACTGTTCTTTCAGAACCAAGTTTGTAATACAAACGAAATTATTAACTGAAGATTCACTTTCCAGATATACATATATATATGTTTTATTTTTTTTACATTCACCAATGCTATAGAATTCCTCTTAACTGACTTGTTAACTAGAAGTGTATTAAAAGTTAAGATGAGTAGCATGAAGACAGTCAAACTGAAATTCAGATTCAGGACTTTAACTGAACATTCATAGAAACATTTCTTTGCTTACACAGTTTGGAAGTCTGCTCAAGATTCGTTGCTGATAAAATATACATATTTTCTTCTAAATTCCAAATATTGTTTTCCAAACAGTGAAGGTACCATAAAAGTATTGTTTTCTGACCCAATGTTAGCCAGTTCTACAGATGACATTTCTTCCAGACATTTTATTAATAGCATATGCACATTTAGGCATTGCCCGTTGCTCCTTGGGAGAAAATTTTTCACATGTTAGATTTCTTCTGTCTTTTCTATCTGTCCACCTCTGCAATCTGTTGTGGATTGGGACAGCACTCTGTTGTGAGAATCATAGTTTGTGCTTGGTGAATGGAGTGCTGTTTCTATTTTACTAGAAAAACAAACATTACTTTCCCAGAAAAGTTCATCAGTGCCGCAGAATACAGCTGGGTATCTCTGCAAATTGACTTCATGCTGCAGATAAAATCTTAGATTTTTTTTCCAATTCCCAGAGATTATTTTTGGATAACAAGAATATTTGGAGTCCTCATTATATCCAGTTTGTGAAAAACAGATTGTGACAGTGTTTATTTCATTTTATTTTAGAATAGATATGATTTTAATGAAAAAAAAATAATGACATAGTGAAATAAATGAACAAACAAATGGAACTAGTGCTGCAGAGAAGTGCTTTTCGCCTCTAGATTTAACTTTTAAAAGTGAAGGAGTTTGCTTCAGGGGAGAATTGAGTACAGCCATAATTCCTGTCATTTCTGTAACTTCTTCAAGAATTGGTATATGGTTGGAATAACAGACCTCAAATTACAGGGAGTGTTTCACTCAATAAAAAAACTTTAACTTACGGTAAAATTGCAGACAGTTCTGCTCCATATTGATTTCAGTGTTATTTTTTTTCTCTGCACAGTTCATCTTTCCGTCCTTTAGATTAATTTTCTATACTCTCTGCACTTCAAGCATGTTTACAAGTCTGGATTTCTGAGGAATAGGGTGAAAGAAATTAAAGGGCCTCTCATTCACTGGCTAATTGGTAATGCCTGAAGCCATATATAATTTTGCATAACTTATATGAAGTTACGGCTGCCTTGCCCATTCCCGTTCAAATCAAAGCTGTGCTGTACCTATGGTTTGTATTAGATGTTGCTTTTGCATGTTTCAAGTGTGCATTAATGCAGGCAGATGCATGAGTATACTACACACATCCAATAAATGGAGCATCAGCAACGTAAAGAAAAATACATTGTCTTTCCTTTAGAACTAATTCTAGATAATGCTACTTGCATAACTACTTAATTTTCTGCATCCTCTTCATCATTAATTTTGGCAAATATTAGCTAATTTTTATTCATTTTTTCCTGTATTTCTTCCTTTCACTTACAAGAAGATAGCTTTTCAATGTGAAATTCATTTTCTAAACCTTGTTGCCCAAGGTATCACAAAAATTGGAGGTTCCGAGAAAGAGATCAGCTTTACACTGCTGATGGAGATGGTTTGTCCTATATTCTAGCAACATTTGATGTGGTAGACCTATCAGGAAGTCTATGAGTCTCTCAATAAAACAGTTCATGGTAACAGAAGGACAGAGAAGTGTGTATGTACATCAGTTTCTGAGAACTAAGTACAGATTTCACAAGAGGTACAAGAGCAAAGCAGTTGCTTTGGTGCTGACTACATAGCGTACAAACTTTATTCTGTTGTCTTGGCAAGCGCCAGTTTCACTGTTGTTTTTTCTGTCGTCCTCTTCTTGCTAAATTTCCACTTCTTTTTGAGTAACATGCTAATGTGGTATGTTCTGTCATGAAAAGACTGATTTTATGTAGAGAAAAGATTGCATGTTTGCATAGAACATGTGTCAACAGGAGAACTAAATTCTTAAGAGGAATAAAGGCCTCTTAGCTGTTGCTGTGAAGCTCAAGGGCAAGCATAAATAAAGGACCTGGAACACAGCCTGATAGAAAAGGAGGTAAGACTTGAAATAACAGAAGACGGCATTGAACACTGAAGTGATAAATATGACAGCTACTATACTTCTAAGGCTAGGATGGAAAAACGTATAAAATCAGTATGATTCAATGGAGATGTGTATATATTGTGATAGGTTTATCAAGCAATATTTTTATGTGCAATATTATTTAAGTAGTCTGGTGATCCTTTGCAGTAAAACCAGTAGACATAAAGAGGTTGGACCCTGTTCTATAAAACTGTACATATATTGAGCAACATAGGCTCAAGCATACTGTCCCATTAACTTCTACATAAATGGTACCTAGACTTTTAGTTTATGAGCATATTGGAAATACTACAGACAAGAAGGATCAATCACAGTGTTGTTTTGCTATGATCAATAGAAGACCTCTGTCATAATAAGCTGGGAAATGGTTTTCCAGGACAGCTTATATGTCTAAAGAGTAAAATACGTCCCTACCTGTGGCAGTGCTACCAGTAGAGGATTTAATTCAACTCTTATTTTCCCCATAGAGAGCAAAATGTTATAGCCCTCTGATCTGAACCTCAGTGTTGTTTACTTCCTCATTAAAGTCCTATGAGTACGCTGCGCTTTGATATAATGCACACATATGCAGTTATAAATTTCCTTGACAGGCAATGTCTCTGGTTTATTTAGTGAATAGCATTATTGAGATCTCAATTCTGACTAAGCCCTTTGGCTGTAGCTCTTCTGTCTGTTTATTATAAGCAATGAATGCTAAAGTAACAATGTTATAAAAGAATCAGAAGCCTCCCCGAATGGGCAAATAGATAATTATATTCATATATTTTAAATCTCTTAAGAGAAATCAAATCAGCTATTTTAGTGTTGCATTGGGGTCCACATTAGACCTAATGGTGACATTTCAAGGTGGACTTATACAAACTATATCTTTTTTGTGTGTGTATACATACACATATTTTAATATCAGGAAAACACTATCAGATGTGCAGAATATCAGTTTACACTTCAAGCCAATCTATGGAATATCTAGTTTATCAACAGATGTAATCTTAACAGTAGGATTAAACCATAGTATTCAAGACACTGGAAAATTTGGGAAACTGTAGAATAATAATTATTGCTATAATTATAACAGCAGGGATTTAAAAAAAATTCTATTTGAGAAATATTGCACCTGGAGCTTTACTTACTAAAAAAAATTTTCTGTATTTTCAAACAGTTTTCAATTTTCTGTGATGTTGTGTTTTTCTAATTAGCTCTATGAATTGTGATTATTTTCCCTGTAGTTCAGGCAGTAAAGGTCAAATGTAATTGTAGTGATGACTTTGCTCTCTCAAGAGGTGTTTAGAACATAGAAGTAAGCCTTTTTTTATGTATTTTTTTTTTTTTAAATTGAGACTTTTGTTTGCCTAGTAAAGCCAAACTGATTGACTAACAGATGCCTTAAGCTAAAAGTCCTTCATGCTCTTTCACATTTTCAGTGAGTATTTACTTATTAGGAAGAAAATAACAAGATTAGGACCATGTTAAATTGTTTTCCAGTCCTTGTTATAACAGGCCTTTAAAACAAAATTTTATCCCACACCTCTTCCAAATATCAATTTAATTCTACTTATTTTTTCAGTAGAAAAGTGCTATTAACCAAACACCTGAATTATGAAACACAAGAAAAACCCCCACACCATTGTCTTCAGTACTTTGTGAGCTTTGCCTTTCAAGGGGTTTGTGTGTTTAGCAAAATTATACTTAAGAAAAAGTTGTAGATACATTTCATGACAATTTTGTACAGAGCAAGTTCATTAATTTCAGGTACACAGATAAGATTTTTTAAATTAGATATACAGACTTGCACAGGACAGAATATGGCATTATTTTTCCTGGCAATTTATGTATCCCAGACTTTATCTTTTAAACCAGTTCTTTGGAATCGTGTCTCCCTGAAGTTGAGCAGAAAATGTTCTGACACTGCTCACATTTTCTCTAATTTATTTACAGGTCTCTAAAGAAAAACAATGAATTGTTTATATAGGTTAAAGTTCTGATAATCTGGGGGACAGGCAATTAATTTTGACCAAGTGAATGTCTCTTATTTAACATCCTTGAATCTGTACCTCCATGACGGTGAAAAGTGTGCAAGACCTGCTTGGTTTTTCTGCCTTCCTGGAAAAGGGATTCTCTGTCTGTTAGTGATGATGGACCTGTTTGTGAAACATCAAGAGATTTTTGTCTCCATTTATGCTCATGCTTCATGCTAAGACTTAAAGGACTGTAGGTACTTATTTAAGTGTACTTTTAGTTAATTTACTGAATCTCCAACTTAGGCAAATTTCTTCATGAATTTGGCAGGAAAAATACCTTATTCAGCAGGTACAGTAATAATAACTAGAAGATATATTTATCAACCATTTTTATTCTGCAAGTATTTGAAATACTTCCATCTTCCTAACAACAAGAAAATATTTGAGGTGGTAAGTGGTAAACACTGATCTGCAACCATTATATATGAAAATCTGGACTGACACATCTAAATATCTTAGATGCCTTCACTGTGGTTCACTTCTGTACGCCAGTAATACACAATGCCATAGGCAATTCACTTTAGATATACTTATCGGGTAAAACTGGATTGGGATCTGAACCTTCTACATTACTTATACAATGTAATATTAAGCCGAGATAAAAACCCCACATATTCCTCACTTTCGGCTGTATTTATGTTTGATGTTGCCATTTCCTGTTGTGTCAAGGTACAACTAATAATGCATTTGACCTTCCTGACCAACATATATTTCAATATAATGTGCTCCCAAACCCCCTGATTAAGCCAGAAAATGGAGAACTCGGTTTACAAGCAATACTAAGTTTGTACTATACAATCACTTAAATCTTAAATGAATTAATCTATATTTTTATAAAATTGAATGTTGGTAGAGACAGTTTAACTGTGTTCTGTGTTAACCCTGTCACTGAGCAGCTGTTCTAGCACTCCTTCACTGCTCACTTATTGAGGGGGTAGGACTTTAATATAAAGTTAATGAAGTCAGTTATTTGTACTAAATAAGCTACATGACTTTATTCCATGTATAGAGTGGAATATGTTATAGATAACACTATGAAAAATGACTACTCAGTGATTTCATACAACATATGTACGTTAGGTAAGACATACTGTTTCTTTAACACTTTATCATATTGTGACAATTTAATTTCCTACTGAGTATGAATAATTTTACTGGGAAATAATTTATCACCAATATTAATTCAGATGTTGGATGGTCTCTCAAATCAGCTGGCTATATTACTTAAATCCTACAGATTTTTACTTTCATAAATTAAAGTACTCTCATTAATATCACATTCTTTTTAATAAGTGCCATGTTCTTTACTTTGAAAAGGAAAATAGTTCACAGTCAAAATGAGTGGGTCTTTATTGCTAGTTTGACCAGGAAAATTTTAAAAAGACAATACTTCTGTCAGTTAAATCTGTAATCAAGAGGCAGATAATCATGAACTGAGTCTAAAGTTTCCAGTTCCCTAAAAAATAAAGCCCTGCCCAAAATCTAGAATCCAGAGGTGGAAAAAAAAAAATTCAGAAACTTCTATTTCACATATCATTGTGGCTGTATCATAATATAATATTCACTACTTTGAGAACTTTGGCCCTGCTTGTCCTTAAGGAGCGTTCTGAAGATTAATTAATTTTTTTGTGAATAACTTAAATACCACAGTGATGAGTGCTCTAGAAAAACCTATGACAAAATTAATTATTACATCTTCAGCTCACAATTTGAATTTTGTCCGGTAAATATCAGAGCATGCAAGAAAATTTTTAGCATCTACTCATTAACCTGCTAATGCCTGTGTTTGTTAAACCACAAAGCTTCATCCATAAATAAATGAGGGCAGGCTTAATGCCTGTAAAGGAACTCTAATTCTGTCCCTTCTAATCTTTTACCCGCAGTCAGTTTTTAGTCTCAGATATTAGGGGAAAACACAAATTAATGCCAGTGAGGGAAACGCAACAGAAAGGTAGAGTACATTTATGAATCAACTGTCATGAGGATTTGCATGTAAAATTTAAACTCCTGTTAACAATGCAATAAATTCTTCTTACTCTGCAAAATCCTGGCATAAGCATCTGTTTTCAAACTGATTGGAATCCTTCTCTAATATTAAATGTGTTAGTATGAGAACAGTATATATTTCTTTCCTCACCTATCTTTGTAACACCTAAACGCTTATCTCAGTGCCATATATATTCCTAACCTGCTGATCATCTGAATGCATGATGGTTTTGGCTGCATTTTGAGCTTTGTACAAAAAGAGATTCTCAGGAGGAGGAATGTTAATGGACTTACTTGGAGCTGCTTCAAGCGGCTGTTCACTTTGATCTTTAAAATGAATCATCACAACTCAGAGATGATCAGTGGCCAAGGCTTAGAGAGGTTTGACTGATCTGTGCACAGCCTGCATGTTAATGAGCCTACATGTTAAGATTTACTGATAGCTTCCTTTTAGGCTGTTTACAAAGGACACGCTATGGCATCTTAGTTTATTCTTTTCTGTGCTTACCTCCCAAAGTTAACTTCTTGCTATTGCTTTGGAGCTACTGGTCTTGCAACATTAGAATTTCATTGCCTATTATCCTACTATTCCTACAAGCTTGTTGTATTGGGGTGTGCATTGAGTAGCCAAAGGCATTTGGGTGTTAAATATTTGAAATGCAGTTCATTTCTTATTATATATTCCATTACTTTTATGTTGTTCCTAACATGACTTTGATGAAAAATTTGTGATGTTTTTGTTCAGGACTTTTAGTATGCTAGTTGTTGATTATGTTGTTGTAAAATCAGTGGGGCTGAAGCTAGAAATGTTACTACAAACAATAGAATAGGTATTGCCTCGAGCCCCAAATCAAGAAACTGAATGTTTGATGATGTGCTGAACAGAATGAGTTATAATTCATAGACTGATGGGAGATTTTTGTCCTATTCTGAACTATGCTAGACTTTTTTGGCCCCTTTAAAAAATACCATCAAGCCAAAGAGGAAGAACATTACCAGCCCTTTTTAGAAAACCATAGCATTTAAATGCCTCATCTAATTTTTCAGAGGATATGGATAATTTTATATTATTTTATTTGTCCTGTATTTCTATCATAGCAGTTAACTTTTTCAGTAAAAAGAACAGACTGTATAAGATATAGTTTGACAGATCATCAAATTCTCAACATTAGGATGAAAAACTTAAAACCATTAAGTACAATTATGTGGTTTTGTCTTGAATTAAAAAAAAAAAAAAATTAAAACCTGTTAAACATTTTACAGGTTTTAGTTATAGGTCATGCATAGTGGTTCAAAGCAGGACTCCTGAAAACCAAATAAATATGCTAGGATTTTAAAAACTGTATGCGGTATGTATAGCTCAATCAATCTTCGAGATCAAATACACCCTTACTTTGTAAGACTGCAGCCTTTGCTTTCTGTTCCTAGAATTAAAAGACAGATAAATGTTTTAAGTACAGTTCATGACACAAGGAAAACAAAACCACAAACACATTATCATAAACTTTACCAGACCACTTCAACTTTACCAGAAATTATTATTAAAAACTCTTGAATTCATTATAGTTAGCAGCATAGGTGAACTGAGATACAGCTTTCTTTTTTCTCCCTCCTGTTTTTTTTTTAGCATGTTTCAGACTTTCACGACACATTTCTTGCAGTTCAGACTAGCTGTAAGACTGGAGGATAAATCATTCTGAATTGAGAAAAAAACCCTTTTATTATAATGTATGGAATAAAATCCCTGTTCTAACTCCCACTGAAGTTATTCTGTATGTCCTAGGAGACTGCATTGCTCAATATACAGGACACTGACACAGCATAGGAGGTACAGTTTGCTCTGCCATTTATTCCTCTTATCTGCAGAACAGGTTATTAATCTTCCTTTCCTTTATAAAGGACTTTTGAATCTATTGATGACTGTGAAATTATTAATATGCATATTATTATTTGCTTCCCATTTTAAGTTGGTTTTGCCACCAGAAAGGAAATCTGTCCTCTAAAATGAACATGTCTGTTTCTAGAAATGTATTTTTAAAACAAAAGCTAAGGAAAATTGCTGAAGGTAGACAGACTGCCTGGTTAATACTGCATGCTCAGAATTAATCCTACTGAGACAGGATTTTGAAATTGGCACCCTTGTGATTCTGACACCGTGATGCTATATGAACATGGTGACCGTTCTGGCTACTGGCATCCTGTTTGTAGACCCCATTAAAATATTCATAACAGGTTAGACTAATGCCCCATCTAGGTCAGTATCCCAGCTCAGACATGGGCTAAAAATGAATAAATATGAACAGGAGACACTTTGGGGTAAGTCTGATGAATGCTCTCCTGGCTTCTTAGGAAAAGGGGCTACTTGAATCAGGGATAGGCTTTTTGGTTTTAACGGCCTGTCAGATTTTTATTTTATGAATATTTCCCAAAGTTTGTGAATCTATGAATGTTTTTAATATTCACAATATCTTGTGTCAGGGAGATCCACAGTGCATCTTTGCATTAAGTGAAGAAGTGCCTTCAGGTTTTTAATTTTTAACCTCCACCTGTTAATTTGTATTTGAGGCTTTCTTGTTATTGTAGTGGAAGAGGCAGCTAACTGATTTTTCTTTCACCTCCTGCAGGCCTGTCATGATTTTTAGCTGGCTCTCAGTTGATGCTTCTCTTGACTGAGAGTCCTAGTCTGTAAATATCTTCCTTCTGTGCAAGTTATATGGTTACCTTTGATAATTTTTGTCAACCTTTTTTCAAATTCTATTACATGCTTTTTCTCAGATGAAAGGACCAGAATTCCACATAACAGTCATGATGTGGGCACAACACTGACTTTACCCAGTAGCATTACATTTTCTGAGGTTTTCCTCTGTGTGATAATAATTCCCAAGCTACTGAACTGAAATGTTCATAAGGCTGTTATTTTAACTTAAGATCTCTCGGCTTTGGTAGCAGCTGATTCTGAATCAATCACTGGGTGCATAAAGTGAGAATTGGTTTTTTGCCAAGTTCATTACTTTACATTTGTCTAGTTTGAACGTCATCTGTCATTTTATCCTCAATCACTCAGTGCCGCAGAGTCTTTCTACAACTCTTTTTTGCAGTCAACTTTTGGTTTTCTGCCCCTGAAAAACTTATCATCAGTACCAGACTTAATTTCCTTTCCATTCTCTTTTCCTGATCGTTCCTGAATGTGTTGAGCAGCTGAGGCCCCAGCAGAGATCTCTGTGGGATTCCACTGGTGTCTTCCCTTCAGTGAGAAAATTGATCATTTATTGCAGCTCTTTGTTCCTGTTCTTTTAGTTAGTTATCTCTGTGAGGACCTTCCCTCTTATCTTATGTCGGCTTAATTTAAGACCCTTTGGTGAGTGGACCTAGTTAAATCCTTCATGGAAATCGGGGCTGGCCATATTAGCCACCTCTCCCCTGTTCTCACTCAGTTTATTTTCAATTATTTTTGTCAGAAAATTCTAGTGGATTGTGGGATAAGACTGTTCAAAAAAAAAAAAAGAAGTTGTCATGTTGATTCTGAAGTACAGTCACTGCTTGATAAAGGGGTCAGACCAACAGTGTTTAGCTGCAACTTTGCTTAGTTTGTCTTGAAAAATGTTATTTATGATGTTTTGATTCAAGAGATGTGCTATGTGTGTGTGATATTTTTTCGGTAAGTACCTTCTAATGATAGACTACGTACAGGACTTACTTGGGATAATGAGAAATGGCAGATAAGAGTCTTTTCTGAATTTAACCACATTTGACTCTTTTAACACTTAATTACTGATGATACTGACTTAGTATCCAGTAGAATGATGTCAATTCTCACCGTCTGGAAACAGAGCAAAACATGCATTCTGGGTCTTACCACATAACCTCAAACTGTTTGTAGTCATATTCCGAAGAAAAATCTGATCTGTACTATTTGCAGTACAGATCAAATCCTAATACTCTGAAGATAGGGGGATTAAGAATGGTATGACATTTTATAAATAGCAGTTTAACCACATAAATGTGCCACTTCAATGTATAAAGAAAAATGTATTTATAATAATTTTTAAATGTTTTTAAGACAAAGTTGTAGTTTGTAGAGCAACACGATTTGTCACTAATCTTTCTGGTAACTTGTGAAGTAATAGAAGTTACTGCACTTTGCTTTCTAGTGTTGAAAATATCTGTCACAAGAACGCTCATCTTCTGAAACTTCATGTGTGTGATTATGCCTTGCAGTAACACGGAGACTTACTGCTAAGACACCTAACAAACATAAAGACCCTTCTTTTCATATTCGTTTTAAAGATAAAGTTCTAAAAGCCTGATTTTTTAAAAAATATACACACTTTGCTGCTGCATACTTACAGGAAATAATCCATGTTGGTAATTTGGTAATAATTAGAAGAAAATACAGCAACGTCTGGCTGTGCTATGTTTGTGTAGATAAGAGTGTAAGAGATAACACAGATGAGCATCTTTGCAATCTGAAATGGGAATGTTTTAAGACTACATGGAACTTACAGTATTGCTCAGGGCTCTTTCCACCTTCTTTTAACATTGGTTTATTGAATCAAATCTAATGCCACTTTTCAGCTTTGATCATGATAAGTTTTATTTTACAATTCCTCAAACTTCCAAATATACCTTGTGTTCTGTATAGAGACCAGAAAAGGAATTAAATCAACTTTGTAATATTTTCTAATCTAAAAATCTCTGTCATATGCATTAGGAATTTAGGATATGTAAATCCTAAAATAAATTTGATATTTTTTTAAATTGCGTGAAGAAACAAAAATGCTTCTAAAGAGACTATATGAAATTATGACATTCTCCACATAAAAATTTCATTGTCTAAAGATACTTAAAAGCTTAGTAAACAATAAAACATAATGTACTCTAAAGAGATTTCTGCTTCAGTAGCATTTGTACATAATTTCCATAATGGATTGTTAATAGGAGAAACAGACTGAAATTCAAAAGAAAACTAAATATTTTATATACAAATATATGTGTGAAGTTTATAATGAAGTTTTAATGAATGGCTTTTATCTGTTTCTAATCATCCTTACCATTACAGAAAAAGCCAACTCTGAAGTCCTCCCAAGGGGTAGCAAAAAAAAAAAAAAAAAAGTGAATTAGGAAACTTGACATCTCAGTCCTTATTCTGGTGGACAAAATTGCTTAAACGTGGGAATTATTACTCCTGTTAAAACTATAAGCTATGATATTTAAGTCATGTTTGTTGTACACATTGATCTCTACTTGGGTAATCAGAAAAAGTTTCCAAGTGCAATTACAGAACAAAAGATCCTGAACTAGAACTTATTACTGGATTGGCAGGCTTGAGACCACCCACTTACTGAATTGATCTTAATTTATCTATAGATTGATTTTTCCCTCCTGTCTTTGCTGATTTCATATGTTCAAAAATTATACTGCTTTTTTGTTATTAATGCTAAGTCTGAAACAGGAGCAATAAATCTTTTGAGTCCAGATGAGCTTAAAAGGTATGAAATTGTAAGGTAAAGATGGTAATTGCTGAACACCAACTGTGGCAGCAATGTGTGAGGACAAAAAATAGCACATTAGGAAATCTCTTGAAAGCATCGTTTTTGTTTGGCTATCTCTAAACTAGCTGTCGTTTGTACTGCCAGGCATCACTGGAGTTCAGCCCATGCTAATTACCTGAGCCTTTTCACAATGTTCACCAGGTGGGTGGTCACCCACATCCTTCTTGTTATGAATTACCTACTTCAGAGTCTGGGCATAACTAATCAAGATGTAATAACACCTGTGATGTGGAAGCGTCCTCTGTTTGCAAGACAGGATATCTCTGAATGTAAAGCACTAACACTGGCATAACAAGAGTTATAATAAGTACAAATAATAGACCAATACAGTATCTGGCTGTATTGCTGGCTTTTTTTGTATGCTTGTTTTTTGTTTGTTTTTTTTTTTTTTTCAATCCCTGAATATAATTCATCATGAGGCTTAAATCTAGTTGCTGGCCGTTATATTTATAAACACTCTTTTTCAATGCTCTGACTCCCATGTTCCAACTCAGAGTAGTTAAGCATGTGTTTGAAGGCAGGAATGTATTGGGTCAGATGCTTGAAATACTTAGTTGGTTCTAGGGTGGGGGAGGTAATGAGCTAAAATTTACAAAATTGTGAAGGCAGTAGATAAACTGAATGTGGTGGAACTGCTGTTCACCAGATCCCTCAGCACAAGATATAGGGGGTAGAGAACTTCTAGCATTTGCTGCCACTGAAGATTGTGAATGCAGACAGTATCAGCAGGTCCAACAGGGTTCAGACAAATTCACGACCAACAGGTCTATAAAAGTGTGCTGAAAGCACTAGGTCAGGTTGTACCAACTAACATCCCTAGTACTATGGTTGTGGATTCTGGGGAAGTATATGGGAAGCAGATCACAGAAAGTGGCCAAGCTTCTGTGCTGCCTGTGAATAGCATCACCCATTGAACATGTCAGAGACAGAATAGTGGGCCAGATGCACAACTGGTCTGGCTCAGGGCATTTTTTTAGATTATTATTATGTCATCATACATACTTGGTTTGTAATTTAAAGTCTTATCAAGCAGGTAAAATTTTTAAGATTCTGCTTTGTCTTTATTATACTTCCCCCAAAATGAGAACTGATGTTTGGAAGTCTAATAAACCAGAACAGTTAAAAAAATAAAATACTGTTGCCAAGCATATCATGATGAATACTGAGTAACTCCATTTATATTAGTGATGCTGCTCAGATGTACACTGGTGTGATGTAAAGCAGAATTTAAAGACTGGGAGAAATGAATAGTAAGAGTGATAGTCATCACAAGAGAGAACAGACTGATAATTTCAGGATAGATATTTTTAGTCTTCAAATTCACAAATACATCTTTCTGCCAAGAGAGCATATCTGAATCATGTGAATGTCCAACCTCTTTCAGTATCAGATGTATTGCATGCGTGCAGCAAAGCCATCAGCTACAATAATACTTTGAATCTTGCCTAATTCAAGTATTTCTGTTCCCTGATGAGTGTTTTTCATTCATATAAATGATTGCATTGAGAAGAACCAGTTTACTTAGTCTTTTTTTTTTTTTTTTCTTCAATCCCAGTGGCACGTAGGGTTAATAAAACTTTTGTATGCAGAAGGATTTACCAGTATTATAAAGAGCTAATGTATTCATTTGTACAAGGCAGATGTTATGGCAGCTATAGAGATACAATATGGTTTTGAGTGTTAAAAGAAATGTCTCTCATCTGGCCCTAGAAACAGCACCGGGATGAGTGTGGCTGTCCTGACACCAGAGATCAATCATGTCACATTAGTTCATTAGTTCACTTTTTTGACACTGTCAAAAGTGATACAAACTCAATGCAAGTGAGATATCAAGCATGGCATTACACAAATTAGGTGCACATACTGTTTTGGATATCTTTGTCTTTCCTAGATTGATTACTATTGTATTTTAAGGCAGCTTACATTATTTGCTACACCAAATGTGAAAATAAGCCTTTAGGTTTTTTACAGTATGAAGGATCTAAATTCTAATGACAGAACCCATTGTGGCAATATTTGAACACTGCTTTAGAAGCTCAATATCATTCTGAAACCTCAGTGCATTTCTTCTTTAAATGTCCTTATAATATAAACTTCATATTCCCAAACTCCAAATAGATAAAGCAATAAAATAACAAGCTAATCAAACTTGTCTGTCTCTGTTCTTGGGAAAGGTATGAATCCACAGATGTTTTCATAGTACGGTTCAAATTTAGAGGTTGGACTGAATATTTATTTAGTGCAACCTTACTTAGAGTAGTAGAAAATATGTACAGAGCAAGAGGAGAGAATTAGCCCACCAGACATTAAAGACCTTACAATAACAAAACCAGATATAGCCAGTAATTTTCTTTCATAAAAGCACTTATAGAAACAGCATTTTCTAAATACAAATAACTAATTTCCCAGTGTAGATATTAATTATTAATAAATTAATTACCAAGAAATGCTTTGAAATTATAACTCTCAGCAATCTACACTGAAGAATGTGTACTTATTGATGGTGCAGTGAATACCCATCAAATGCGGAATAATCTGTGTTACAAACCTGTGAGATTTGATCTTTTTTAAAATGCAGAAGACTGAAAATGCAATTATGAGATTAGACATGAGTGAATGTCACTTGAAAACCATTTAGTAAATAAAGTTTAAATTGCAAGAATGTTTGTTAAGAAAAAGCAAAAGCACCTTGTGAACCATTCTCATGAAGCTGCACATTTATATTTGAGGTTTTCTCACTTTAACCATTTCTACCAATGTGATGGATATTTGTGTCATGAAAAAGGATGTTGAAAATGCTTACATCTTTCACAAAAAATAATGCAATTACCTGTTCAAATCTGAAGGAAGGTAACAAAATTTATATTCAAGTCAAGCCTGCTCTCCATAATGAAGACTGTATTTGAAGGAGAGAAAAAAATATAAGGAAGAGATGTATAGGCACTGTGAATCATTCTTTAATCTTCTACTGAATATTTAGGAGTTAACAAATTCTTTGTTGTCTCTAGAACTATTTTATTTTCCTTTCCTAATTAATCTTATTGGTTTTGAATTCTCCGTTTCTTCAACAGTAGAGAATAATATCAATGAGTATGTTAAGGAGTTTTTTCTTTAGAAAACTTCATAGCTGATGGAGTGCATGTGGGGTTTTTTTAATAGTGGAAAGGATCAAAGAAATTGGATTTGAGGTGTTTAATTAAGTCTGTTCACAGACAAATGGTCTTGATGAGTGACAGGTTGGCGTGGTGTAGTCCACCAGGAAAAGCAGCAATTAGAATGAACCTGTGGACTCGGCATCACGATCTTTTCAAGTTCAAGCCACAGAACTAATTTAGAAAAGAACTAACATGATGTTGACAGAGAATCAATAATGAAAGCCACCATAGGATATTTCATTAATGTGAAGTTGCTTTAACCCCACCCCACAATTCAACATTTGTTCACAATTGGGGGAATTTTAATTCTCCTGTGGTAATGTTTTATGAATATGCGTACATATTATGGTTTTTTCTTTTTTCCCTTTCATAAAAATGTTGAAAATAAAATTACTCATTATAGATTTAAGAACTCTGCTTAGTGAAATCAGTCAATTTTATATATGCTAAATATTTTAAAGAAATTGGAGTCCCATTGGAGTTGGTGACAAATACTTTCTCTGACTTCATTTAGGATAGAAATTATTAACATAATACAAAGCAGTGTAGCTTAAATGTTAATGTCTCTAGAACTAAAGCAAACATTTGCATTTGTGTATCTACTGAGATGAATTAATCCACTTCACATCTGCCTAGTAATTTCTGCTGTTATGTCAGGTATCATTTTTATTTTGTGAGGGCATGAGAATATGAACTTATGTTCTGATTTTGTGGAAATTAGAAAGGATTTAGGAAGGCCTGCAGAAACCCCATCCAGTCAGACTCTAACTGAACACTGTATACTTTTTTTTCTTTTTCCTCTAGGCCCTTAAGAGTATATTTGGCTGTATGTCTATATTTTCATTAATAGATTGTCTGAGCACAGACTGATATGCATAGTGTGTATGGCTTTATTTAGTAAATGAGTAAAATGACACTTGCTGAATTACTTTATAACAAAAATTATCAAATATTAAAGACAGGCATATTGGAATAAGCTAGGCCATGTTTAGCTTTATTTCTTTATAGACTGCCACCTACTTACTGTCTAAGCAGTTTCACTGTTTGTTTCTCTTCTTAGCATACTCATTTGATTGTTTCTCTATGTTTATTCAAGGAGAATTGATGTTTGATTGAAATTCAGCATGTTATCCACATATATAAAAATCCCTTGTTGAAATATTTTTTTTTTATTTTTAATATTAAAGTGAACATGTTACCCTGAAGAAAGGCAAAAACATTGTTCAGAGAATGTGGTAGAGATTCAGCAAAATATTACTCAGGTGGGCTAAAGTTAGATGGATGGATCTTGAAAGCACTTCAAGTTTGCAACTGCAGGACATCCTCCACTGGTAATATAACACTCTTCCATCCTACACTCTTTCCATAAGATCACTCTCAATCTGGTCAATCACTCTCCTGCTCTCCACTCCCTACCCATTACTTTGCCATCTGCCTTCCCTTTTCTTCCCCTCTCAAAATATCCCAGATCCTCTATTGCTGACTGTCCCCCAAAACTGGGTAAGCAGGAAGTCTTAAACATGGTAATGGAATTATGCACTTTTGAGACCTAAGCTTGTCTTGCAGTGGAAGCCAAAGGTGGTAGACCATCGCGGTTAAGAGACACCCACCATCAGTGAAGGAAGAGTTGGTAGAGTTGGTATGTAAACTGTTACAGGAGCTTGACCACTACAAATCAATGGGCCCTGAGGTTATCCACCCAAAGGTGTTAAGAGAGCTGGCTGATGCCGTTGCGAGGCCACTCTCCATAATCTTTGAGAAATTGTGGAGAGCGGGAGATGTCCCAGAAGACTGGAAGAAGGCTAATGTCACCCCATCTACAAGCAGGTTTAAAGGAGGATGCAGAAAATTACAGGCCCATCAGTCTTACTTCAGTCCCTGGGAAAGCTATGGAATAAATCCTTCTGGGGGCTATCACAAATCAAATGAAGCACACAGCTGGGAAGAGCCAGCACGGATTCACCAAGGGCAAACTGTGCTTGACACACTTGATCACCTTCTACGACAACATAACCTGTTTGGTTGATGTGGAGTGAGCAGTGGACATTGTCTACCTGGATTTCTCCAAGGCTTTTGCTATGGTTCCTCACAGCCTCCTCCTAGAGAAACTGATGCATTATGGTCTAGAGAAGAGGCCTGTGCAGTGGGTGGGGAACTAGCTGACCGGCCGCACCCAGAGGGTGGTGGTACATAGCTCCTTGTCAAACTGGCAACCTTTTCAAACTGTCACAAGTGGGGTCCCCCAGGGATTGATGTTGAGTCCAACATTGTTTAATATCTTCATAAGGGATCTGGATGATGGGATCAAGGGTACCCTGATGGAGTTTGCTGATGATATCAAAAGGAGTGGGGAAGTGGACACTTCGGAAGGGAGAGCCACCCTGCAGGAAGACCTGGATAGGCTGGAAGAGTGGGCTAACAAGAACTTTATGAAGTTCAACAAGGACACAGGAAACATAATCCAGGAGTGCAGCACAGAGTGGGATCTACCTGGCTGGGGATCAGCCCTGTGAAAAGGGATCTGGGGGTCCTGGTGGTTAACAAGCTCAATATGGTGAACAGGGTGCTGCTGCGGCCAAGAAAGCCAATGCGTGCTGGGCTGCATCAGCAAGGGCATCACCAGCAGAGATAAAGAAGTCTTTACCCCGCTCTACTCAGCGCTTGTCAGGCCACAGCTGGAATACTGTGTTCAGTTTTGGTCCCCACTAAACAAAAAAGCTGTGGACAGGCTGGAGAGGGTCCAGAGAAGGGCCACAAAGATGATCAGGGGACTGGGAAGCCTGCTCTGTGGGGACAAACTGAGAGAGCTGGATTTGTTCAGCCTTGGGAACAGAAGGCTTGGGGGAGACCCCATCACCATGTTCCAGTATTGAAAGGGTGGCTACAAAGCAGGTAGAGACTCCCTTTTTACAAGGAGTCATATGGAAAAGATGAGGGATAATTGGTACAAATTACTCCTGGAAAGATTCTGACCAGACACAAGAGGAAAATTGTTCACAACGAGAATAATCAGCCACTGGAATAATCTCCCCAGGGAAGTGGTGGATTCCCCCACAGGGGACACTTTAAGATTCAGCTGGACAGGTGCTGGGCCATCTTGTCTAGACTGTGCTTTTGCCAAGAAAGGCTGGACCAGGTGATCCTTGAGGTCCCTTCCAACCTGGGATTCTATGATCTCTTAAAAAGTCATCTGTTATAATGCAACCAGGTGCCAAGCTTCAGGCTGAGTAGCCATACATTTGGGCTGCAAACCCTATGTTCATACATGATCCAAATGGAATATGCATGTAATAGGGAAATTCTAATGGCTATTTTTCTTGGTATATTTAGATCTTTTTTTTTCCTTCCCCTTGTTTCTAGTGAAATATCCATAGTGATACTGATCTGAGAAACACATCAATTTTGTACTGTGCTGTGAAAAGGAGTGTCCTAATCTTTGAGATGTGCCAAAAATCTTTCAGTATAAAAATGATTTGAGATGTGGGTAATTGGATGTGAAGAATCATATCCTCTTTCTTTAAGTATGACCTTTACTGGGAAAAAAGACCAATTGGTTAAATTTCAGAGACTTTGTTCAAAAATGAAAGTGCAAGAAGAACAGAAGATCAAAATAAAAATTTACTTTATGACAGTGGTGCTTAGTGGGAAACCCGAAGGATTCAGATTCCTATCGGGAGACAGCAGAATGCAGAAGAGGAAGCAGTGATACTTTTCCTTGAAACAGAGTTTTCTGAGAAAATCTTCGGGTTCGTTACAGTGCATCCTCTGCCAGGTTTTTCTGAGTTATCAGCATAAACTTACTATCCTGGAGGGGAAAAATAACTGACAGTTACCCTTGCTTTAGAGAGGGCAAACCTTTGGATTTGGGAGTCAAATTCAGAACTACTGAAAGGACAAAGTGAAATTTTTTTCTCCATGGAAAACTGCTGTCAGCTAAAAGACAGCCTTAAAGACCATGGTTTCTGCTCATGTTCTATGGGACAGCATGTGATTAGGTTCTTTCTATTCTTAATGTGCCCTTCATTTCCTCCTAAGATGTCGTTTCAAAGCAGTTTCTTGCTAGCGGAGACTCAAAAAGAGCACACACAGGATTCTGTGCACTGGGGCGTACTGAGTTCATTCTCATTAGGTGTTTGCTAAATCTTTGTGATACTAAAATAAGTTTCTTGGAATTGATTTGTGGCAGTTATTTTAATTAAACATTTGCTAAAGGCTTTCAGTGCCCTTACTGGTAAAATTTAGTGTAAGCGTTAGATTAATTTTTCATAATTGTGTCATGCTTTGGAAGTACAAACTACTAAATGAGAAAGAAATGCTTTTATTTTACTATCTTCTAGATTCTGCAGTACCATGATTGCTTTCTGTTAATACTTCTCTTCAGTGCTGGAAATGCTTAAAACTTAACTTACCCAACATATTGAAATACTGATGAATATCAGTTATGAGCAGAATTTGCATAACTTTTTCAGATAAACATAATTCTGCCTATTACAGCTCATATTTAGCTATTAACAAGCTCTAGTATATTTAAAGCTTGACACAGCCAGATGGACCAATCCCAAATATAGAAAAGTATGCATCTCCATTTTTTTTTCTTAAAAAGGAAAATGAAAAAAATAAATTGCACTGACAGCGTCCTAGGTAAATACAGAAGTTTCTGCTGACGAGTAACAATTTATTACAGTCAGACTTATGACTTTTCAGAACAGTGGTTTCAGGTTCAAAGTTTAAGTATCCCTTCAGAGCAGAAGGGAAAGAATTTACTTAATTGTTTTTTGTTTCAATGTGTGATGCTCCTGTGCTTAGGGATTTTGACCGCAGAAGAGGAGCAAGGGGATTCTCTTTTCCAGATACAGCATGAGCACATAATCTGTATTTACTATCAAAGGCCCTAATTAGGTTATCATTTAATCACATATTTAAATACCATTGGTAACATTAGCCCTTAAACAAATGTTTACATTTTGTTGTAAGTATATATGCTTTCCTGAACACACAGCAGTGCCAAAGAAACCTGAGACTTATGCAGGTGAAAAGATTCAGCCAAGGTTGAAGAGCTCTGAATCAGTGCTCCAGTATCTCTCCCAGTCAGGGCTGTGCATTAGTTGCTGAGCTACACTGCTTTTGGCCTTTTGAATCTTTGAACTCAGCAGAGGCCATATGTAGGTCAATGGAAAATTATTTGACTGGGAAATCAGAAGTCTAAATAGCAGAACTGTGTCATTCTTTAGAAATATGCCTAATAATAACAACCTTTTTCTACATTGTTCTGTCAAGTAGTACATGGATTCAGCAGTGTTTTCATTTGGTAGTTTTATCAAAAGAGAGCAGAAAGTCTGTTTCAGCATAAGGTGTTTTTCATTTTTTCTTGGTTACCAGGACACATTGGTTATATTCACTTGAATCAATGAATCTCAAAACCAAGCAAGACTCTTGCTTCTTGTACAATATTTTCAGACTGGTTTTAGTCTACATTTGTAGCTTCCTTGGTTTCAAACTTGGGTGATTTTGTTTCCTCTTAATTTCTGTTACAAGGTCTTCTTCCAACTTCTGTCATTTCTAAATTAATAAAAAACCCAGTGTGCCAGTCACTGTATTAAATCAGGTTATCAGCAGTTACACCAATTGTTTCTTTTCTTTTTCTTTTTTTCTTTTCTTTTTTAAGTGTTTCTTTCTATCACTGTTGCCAGCTGTGTCCTATTTCCAAAGCTTCATCTACTAGCACAAAACAGCTTGGAATGGTGAGGTAGATTTTAGGAAATTAAAGATTGCACTGTAATACACTAGACTTAATCCTAATGCCAGTAAACCCTTTATATGCTATCCTCCACTCAGGATTACAAAGATTTATGTAACCATATTTTTTCACATCCAAAGGAGCTTAAAGCAGTAGACATAGATTATTCTGGGTGTTGAATAAAAGCAGTAAGCCCAGATAAAGTATTTTTGTTCCTCAGATAATATACCAGGATGTAGCATTTTCAAATTGAGTGGTCGTAGGAGACATAGTTGAATTGGGTGAAGGGGGCAGAAGAGAGCAAGCACAATTATTCCTGAAAAATAATAGGTTCATTCGTGAAGTGTTGTTACCCTGAAGTGAATTATCTGCTTTTTTGTTTTTTTAGTTTAAATGGCCTAAGTATAGTGAAGAATAGCTTCAAATTTGCTGTTTAAAATACATTCTTTTACTGAGAGTTAGACTCGATAGATATCTGACTGCTTTTTTGTTTTGGGTTGTGTTTTGTTTGGTTGGGATTTTTTAAACATGAAGTTTATTCCTCAGTGTAGAGCTGAGCACCTGAACATGAGTACCTTAGCTTCTGATCTCAACAACTGAAATGTAACTTTGAGTTTCTTACGACTGCACCCACTCACATCACGCTTCGATTTTGAACTTATTTTTTCATCTCTAGAAAATGCAGACATAGTAGGTCTTGCTTTGAGATCCCAAAATGACATAAGAAGGGAGTAGTAGTACATAAACATACCACAGTATACATGTCTCTGGTGTAAAAAAAAAATATTTTCAAACCCCAAAATGTTATGT
This sequence comes from Strix aluco, assembly GCF_031877795.1. Lineage (NCBI taxonomy): Eukaryota > Metazoa > Chordata > Aves > Strigiformes > Strigidae > Strix > Strix aluco. The sequence continues at coordinate 11,921,219 of NC_133940.1, read as the reverse complement.
TTTCAATTTATTCACAATGCTGCTAGCAGTATTGGTTGTTTCAAACATTGATCCCAGTCCCAGAAATTTATGCTGAACAGCTTTTAACATGGCTGAGAGACTCAAGAGTTGCTCTTTCAGTGTTTTGGCCAGCATCCAAAAAAATCTAGAAAAAAAGAAATCAAAACAATGAAACCATTCTCCCTTTTCTAAATCTTGGCTAAAATCTGACGTGTAGGATGCATTTTACATGTTTTTGGGAAACATTTTCTTTGTTAATCGTAACATCTAGCTCTATATAGAAGCTAAGAAATGCTGAATATTAGTTGTTTTATAGTCTCATACTGAACATAATAGTATTATTAATAATAACATTTTTTTACAGAACAAAATAGAAACTCTGTTATGGGAAAATCTGTTAGTAATAGCATCTTTGCAACAGAGATGAAAACTCCACTGAGGAGATGATAGCTGGTTCATCAGTTTACATAAATCAGCATGGTTTATTTAATGGTGTAAATGCAACAATTTTCATAGTTTGCAAATGAATCCCAGAAAGTTAAGAATGTAACAGGTACAATTCTGCAGAAGGCATAGAAAAGTCTAAAATGTTCTTACCTACGTGTGTTTATAAAATATGTATATTTCCGCAAAGTCTACAAGAACTAGTAGAATCTCTCTTCCAGAAGATTTGCCTAATATAGGGCTGGTCTTACTGAAACAACACTAAAGTTTCCATTCAACTTAGTGGGAACAAAATTGTGTGTGTGTGACATAAAATGAGGAATATGAAAAGGATACAGCTAGCAAATATATTTTAAGTTAAATGGAGGTAGAAATTGTGTAAGAATGTGATGAGTAAGACTTAAGTGGGCTACAGAAAGAAATTTGGAAAAGCACAGAGGCTGGGCATACATGTATTGGAAAATGGAATTTACAAGAGGAGGAGACGTTGTCATATAAACACATTTAGATGCTACATCTAAATGGTTCCCAATACCCCAGCTTGAAAGGGGTCCCGGAGGCAGATATCTAGGCTGACTCTTAGGAACAGGATGCAGCCTAATTGAGAGCACGGAAGCCTATGACCATAAGAGATCTCTTTATATGGTTTTCATGTGCATAAATCATGGCTTGTACTGCCAAAACAAAAGATGTATTCTGGGAGTTTTACTCCTTCATATCATACTATAGTTAGGTAGAAATGAGCAAGAGAATGGATAACAATTGCCAATTTTTGCTTGTGGAGGTAGGGAAGTCTCAACCACTGAAGGCAGGAACATTCTAATCTTCTAGTAGGTATGAAAAGAGAAAATTTATTTCTAAAAAATAATTACTTTTGGAAAAAAAAAATCTTCCAATGTTTACTCTGATCTTCACTTACACTGAATTTTTATGTATTCATGTTGTAGTGGTGCACCTTTAATGTCTATAATAACAGAACTAGAAAAACCAACTATCAGGTATAAAATTCACTTTTCGTCTAACAGTGTTTAATGTCATGTGAATTTAGTTACCTAAGATTTGCCTCTCCTAGTTTTTAGCATTAAATATTCAATGATGTAAATGTGTACTGGATTAAGTTTTCTTATCAGTTTTCCAAATCATATTATGTGGGAAGCATACCAAGGATTGTAATCAAAGTTGTTTTACAGCCAGCAATGTATCAGGAGCTGTCATATGTTTTTATGTCTTGGTACTGGGGAAGTTCTTTAAATAACATTATCAAAACCATGAATATTCTAAACACCGGTGTTCTCTCAATGCAGATATTTAGCTTAAGCTTTTAAAGTTTTAGAGGACAAAACTGTGTGTGTCAGCGCTGATTTGCTGTCTTTAATCCTCTTTGAGGGAAGGTTAGTGTAGCAGCGCATATCTCTAACTTAGTTTGATTTCTTCTGTTTTCAGGGTGAGTGGAAGACTTTACCTTTCCTTTACCTGTACCATCTTGACATGACTTACCTGTTTTGACACTATCTTGTCTGCAGAACGATGATTGTATTTTTTTTCTTTTTGTGAAGGAGTGAAAAAACATTAGGGTCAAATGTGATCTCAGGAGATTATGAGCCTTTTTATTAGACTGAAAAAACATTCAAATGGGGCCTGGCCTGTTAGGATGACATTTGTCAGTACCTGAATGTCTACTGAGATTTTTTTCTTTAAAATGAAAAAAGGTAACTTTAGCATTAACTGACTTTTAGAGGAATAAAAGAATAATAAAGAAACCCCACTCCCCAAACTCCCACTTGAAACCTCCAAAATCAAGGCAATCAGCTGTAACATGGGAAAATATTTGAAAAAAATTGCTGGCTTATTGCAGTAGATGAAAACATATTAAAAAATTGTAGGCAGCCCTCATTATTTTTAAAAGTAGAGAGACAGGAGAATGTTTGATTTCACTGCACTTCTTGAACTGCTTCAGCAAAGTGCTTATTCCATGGGCAGAATCACAGGGAAGAAGAAAAGATGAGAGGAAAGCACCTAGTGTACAAAGCAAAGTCTATTTATATCTGGTACCTCAACAATGACTTTCATATAGAGGAAAAGATGGAAAATGTTGAAGTGTCTTGCAACAAACGGTCATTTCAGAAAGTGGAATTTCATCACCTTTTCAGAGCTGCATAGAGCCTTTGACAGCTGTTCTGTAACTAAATGCAGAGAGATATATGAGATGCAGCACTTAGCATTTTATCAGCCATACAAGAAGAAATAAAAGCATAGTTTGATACTTTAGAAAATGAGTGAAGAAATGTTTCCATCTTTGGTGATGTCTAACAGTTCAAAATATTTGAGAACTGTTCTGCTTTTCTCCTTTATTTTTCTGTTTAAAAATATACTGAATGGATTCTATAAATGTATTTAATGTTGTAGGATATACACAGTCAAAGACCTATATTTACAGAAAAGGAGAACATGTCATTTAAAAAGTATTTCAGTGTTTTCATGTCTTCCTTTTTAGGCTGTGTAAATCCTGTGTAAACCAGTGTAATCTGCAGGGACGAGGAAGCATTATCAGGCTAGCTGACCACTCTTTCATGTAACATGACACAATGCAAGAAATTATGTAATTCAATAGGAAATGTCACAGAGAAATTAGAGGAAGTCATTGGTTTCTCTGAACTGTCATCAGTCTGGTCTTCAAATGTTCAAACCATGAGCAACAGATGAATTTGCTTCTGATCTCATTAATGTCAATAATGGGGTTTTTTTGTTTTGAGGGCTTTTTTTTGCAGTGCAGGATTAGAAGGCTATTTATGTCTCCACAGTCACTAGATTTACATAATTCTGAATCATGGTATTTCAGAGCCGATGTCTAAAAGCCACTCCTAATTTTTTTGAGATATCCTATTTTAGACTATCAGTATTTTAGAGTATTATTATTGTTGCATTTATATGAAAAGAAAGAGAAACTCAAAAATACCTATGAAACTCTTAATTCATATAGAAAGAAGGTACAATTCTTGCTGTGAGAGAGGAGTGTTGCAATAGTAGGAGTACTGATGGTCCTTCTTCAGCATAGCAGATGTTAAGGACAGGAGTCTTCACGTGCTAATACTCAGCTTTTCCATGCATGTGCTGTTTATAGTTGTGGAGTGTTTTTCATCCAACAATCTTAAAACATTTTACAATTCTTAATTCATTAAACCTTGTAACATTTTCATGAGATAAAATTGGAAAATAATTCCCAAATCTGACTGTAAAAACTATGATAAAAAGAAGCTAGCTGGGGAACTTACTGAGCAAGTCAGTAGTGGAACCAAAATCACAACTTTTTTGATTTGTACTGTGTGAAGCACCAAGAGCTCTCTTTGCTGTATTCTTCACTAGAAATTCAGTATCCAAGGTGTCAGAAGGGTTGCAGCATCCTGCATGGCTAGTAAGCAAAAAGAGCACTTCATTATCAATTTTAAATGACAAAAGGACCGTTTATCTACTAAAGTAGATTATTCAACTGTGAACTAATGTCCCCACCATGCAGTAGACCTTACAGATACTAAATTATTCTGCTTTCATTTTAATGTTTGGGGGTTTTTATAATCTGTTTTTTTGGTGGTGGTGGTTTTTTTCTTTTTTTTTTTCTTTTTTTCAAAAAAGGTAAGATGAGTGTCAGTTTAATCTGCCTACTGCTGAGTTTATAAAGTGTATCAGTTTTTCAGTTTTACTGTTTCATATGCGTATAAACGTAGAAATATTTATACTACATTTATAATATAGTATATAACATCTATAAATATATTTAAATAGATAAATATTTATTTCCTGAGAAAGCTTGTAGCAGGAATGTGACAATGAAATTATTATGATCATATAATTTTAAAAAGTGAATAGAACAGTTTTATATGAAAAAAATTTTGAACTTAAAAGGTTGGAGTATTCTTACTGTGTAAATCTTAGAAAAAAGCTGTCATATTCCCTTCCAAACAGACATTTATCTCTAAGGAAAAAGCCTGGACTAACAGAAGCCTTCTAAACTCATTGGGTTTCCATGCCTCATTTTTAGAAGTCCTACTTCTGCACTAGACCTTACCTTCTGTGCTGATGCTGTTGAGTCAACCACTCATGGTGTAAATGTGATCATAAGGGATATTGATGCTGGACTTAAATGTGTGCGTTGATATATTGGCTCACAAGTGATTGGCAGCTTGTTGCATCTGCTGATGCCTGGGGTTTGGGGTTCTGTTTTGCTATTCCTAGTCAAGGAGTAACTGAGCACCAGCAGGGAGAGCATTGCAGTCAGGAGAGCAGCAGAGAACTGGGAGAAGTGGAGGTGTCTTCTGAGGGAGTTTAGTTAGCTGGAACATGTTGGGGCCTTGGCAGTGTGAAGGCTTGAAGACCTTCAGGTGCTGAAAAACCCTTCAGGGTTTCTGGGAGATACCATGGCTTGATCATAGGTTAATTCCACACTGGCCATATATTCCACATAACAATGGAATTTCATTATGCTTTCTCTGGATATTGTTTTTTCGTTATGTTCTCTCTTGCATCTATACAAAAGTACCTCAGAGAAAATGTTCCAAGTAATGATTCACTCTCTTATGCTTTGGTTATCTGAAATGTAAATGATATCTACCTAAATAGGAGATAGAGGTGTTCCTCTCAATTTAAAAAGTACGTTTCATAGGAAGCTTTATTAAATGGTTGTGCCACAGCACAGTTCAATTATCTATATCATCATAACATCACAGGACAGGAAAGGTTTCATTTCTTTATTTAATTGGAAATGCACATAGAAGAGATTGCCACTAAGACATCATCCATCTGCTTATACTACTCTTTAAGGGATATTGTAAATTGTACTTCACGTACCATAAGATTTTATAATGTTGCATGCAAGTTGCTACGTAAAAAGCATTAACACTTCCAAAAATGTTTTTAACATATCCTAATTTTTATTATATTGTTCTTCTAAGCATCTCTCTCCCCCCCCCCCCCCCCCCCCCCTTATTTTTTCAATGTTATTTGGAAAGTTCCTTCAATCAGAAACATGTTATAGAAACTTAGATTGTCACTCTGGATTGATTTCACCATTATATCTAGGTCAGGCAAGTTACATCAAGTCCCTTAACCTCCCTCTCTGTGCTGAATTCTTACTCTGCCCATGATATATAACCAAATTTAAACTCTCAGGCTCTTTTTTAGGCATTCAGCATATTCCAGTATCACTTAGGTGATAGTGATTTTTTGGACGAAGCACATGGAATGTTCTCCAGAAAGAGTTAAACCCATTTATTCAGCAAACAGATCTTCCTTGGGAATAGTGCTAGAATGTGGGACAAATTCCTACAAGAGCTGAGTGTCATTACAAAACTTCCACTCCACATGCAAGACATGCTTCTTCAATCTTGCTTTTTCTTAATGCAAACTCAGTGTGCAGTGTGTGAAAATTAATTACAGCCTAAAAATAAAAATCTAATCCAAACATTTTTTCTTGTGGGCAATAAAGGTGTTATTAAGTTTGTTTGCTCTAATTGTGGAAGATGTTCAGGACCTCCATTTGGGTCCATTTTAAAAAGTATATCAGATGTAATAAGTGCAGTCACTGCTACTCTCAAATTGTATCAGTCTGTTAAAAAAAAAATTGTTTCTCTATCCCTTTTGGCAAACACAGGGGTCAACACTGAATAGTTAACAACACAGAAGTATTAGGGCAATGGCAAAAGTTCACCTTTCCTGGATTTGTAGCTTCCAAAGTGAATACCACTGAATGCCTTTGAGTCTTTGTTTTAAAAAGAGAGAATTGTAAGTCTTCTTGGCAGTCTTGGAGACAATTAAATCATTCATTTAGAACAAAAGTCACTGCAATAACTCAGATGCAGTAAATCTAATAATGCAAGTTTGCCAGGTCTTTTTCACTGTACTGATGAATCTTCTATAAACTTAGATTAATTTAACTGTATGACTGTATTTAGCCAGGAGGTGATAGTCTTACCTGCTTTAGCATGGAGACATTTAATTGCTTTCCCCTGAAAGAAATGTTGTAAAATGAAGGATAACCCTTATACACTACAGATCATATATGACAATAATTTTCCCCCAACATCATCCATTTGACAGTAAAGATCTAGCCTTTCTGCTCTTGAATTATCCCCTCAAAACAGCTTGAGGAAAGAGGTTCACGTTAACCCAAAGTGCTGAAATTGTCAGCCAGCCTGCTGAAATGACTGTGGTAAAATGAGCTTCAGTGATCTGATGGTTCATCTTAATCAATTGCCTAGCCTCATGTATAAAATTGTCTTTCTCAGTGATACATGTGGATAATACAGTTACAACATTATTCTCACCAGATATTGCATAATTAACCATGTCCATTTATCTTCCCCCACACATGCAAATCATTAGTAACAACTGCAAAACTCAGCTGAAAGCCAGTTTAGAAAAGAAAATAGAGAAATCAGTAAGAAAGCTCTTAAACTGAGTCCAAATACGTTTAAGTCTGAATGCTAATTTTAAGACTTTTGTAGATATCCTTCTATTTGGTGTCATATATACATAAGTTGAAAATTTGTATCCTAACAAAAGGATAACCGTTTGATCCATTAAGACTTTTAAATGTCTGGCAGGCACGGTTGTTTTGTTTGTGGTTTTTTTTTTTTCTTCTGTGAAAAAAAAAATAATTGTCAGCTTTTCAAATCAACAGTCAGAAAAGATGTGCTGGAAGCTATTTGACTTAAAATTCATTTATTACAGATGCACATTCTTTGTAATTAGATTAACAGATGTTATTAACAGGCTTTGGGGTGTCGATATTCTAATATCTCATGAGATGGCAAGACGGTTCCATCTGCTTCTGGGTGCCAAAATGAGCAGCAGTGCTTACTTCTAAGCTCAATATCCTCCAATATAGAAATTCTTGAGTATACTAGTGTTGTCTGAATGTTAGTGGTAGTTTTATTAATGAGCAATACCTATATAGCATAATGTGTAACTTACAAACTATGGTGGCAGAGCAATTTTTATGTGATCACAGCTTGTGTTTTTCACATGTGCAGCAAGTCAAAATCTTGCTGTGTAGGATTAACATATCTCACACATAATGAGATTATTCCTTTTCTATGTACAACTAAGAGAAATGAATGGAGCAATTCTCTTTTTATGGGCAATGATAAGTATCCCACCAAATATCTTCATCTTCATTCATATAAGAATCAGCCAAAACAGTTGTTCCAGTCTTGAATAGTTCAAAGCTTCCTCAAACTTGTTTAAAATAATTGGATTTTATTACTGTAAAACATTGGAATAGTTTCTCGTAAGCATAATATTGAGAATTCATAAAACCTAAACTATTAGTAATTAAACTGGGGCAATTATTTCTAGAAATTGACATGCATGCCAGGAGTAAGAAGGTAATCAATTGTGATTTAATTATTTTGTTCTTAAGCATCTCTACTGTATTTTAGTTGTGTTAGTGTATTTTCCAAAGGTTTCACTAAGTTGGGAATGTGTATAAACCGGCTGCAAGTACATACAGTCCAACTAGTTGATTAGAATAGAAGAAATTTCTAGGTGTTTACTTTCCCTGTTGAGCACTTAATACTACCGTGTTTTCTGAACCTTGTCTGCCCTTATTCATTTCAGGATATTAAAGATGAATTTCAAAGGTGATTCAAGAGAAAAGGTTTGTAACTTGCACTTTTCCTTCAACACTTTCTACTTGACAAGCTTAGACTTGCTTAGACTTATTCTCACTTGCTGATGCAGGGCTCATTGATTTGTACAGATCACTTCTGAATTAACAGAAACATAAGAAGCCTGGGCTGGTGTTTATTTACATGCCAAGGCATCCTGGTTTAGGAAGAAGAACAACTTAAAATGTGTATTAATATTGCATATTTCTACTGCAAATAAAGCACTTTCTTCCAGCACCTTGGCACATAAATTGTACTAGCATGGTTGCCTTAGATTAAGACTGCCTGACATCTGACATTACATTCACTGATGTGTAACTTTCCACCACCATACACATTACCTCTGCATTTGTCCCTGTGCTTAATCAGAATGAATCAATCAGAAGTATTTTTTCTGATGCATAAGTCACCACAGCCATGACTTTAGCAGGCTCTGTAGAGGTCACAGTGAAGAGTGAAGGTTTGTCCATAATAAGCCTTGCTTGAGTTACTATTATAGCTATCTTAGAGTGCTGTAATAAATGAGAGCGAGTATGTGGATGTGAAATAGCATACTTCATTGCAGTTTCATTTTGTTTCCCAACCTTTGGAACAAAGATTTCCTCACCCAAAATAACTTTTGTGTACCTTTTATCATATTCAGAATAAGAAAAGTTTACTTTGCTTCAGCTCAAAGAGTAAAAAGAATATTTCCAGGTGTCAGTCAATCTAAAATTCACATGAGAAATCTCTCTGGTGGTAATACTCGGCACTCAAACTGTTACTACACTTTGCTGAAGAACATTCAGACCTTTCTGAATTAGATTGTGGTCTTTGAAAAATGTGAATCTATCTGGATTGATGGTACGTTTATGTGTACATTATCTTTGCCTGGTACTCCAATGGGGCATCCGTCTTTAATCTCACAGAACTTTGACAGTGTGTTTCATAAGCATACAAATTGAGCAAGTTTCTTTTGCAAACTAATCAAGTTCCCGCTGCAACCTGAGCCATCTTTCTATTATAAGTGTGATAACATATTCATCCTCCTCTATCAAGTCATGACTAATGGATAGAAATATTAACATCTTTTATATGTTATTATCCAGCCTCTGATAATCTAAGGGAAATAGAAAATCCAGGTTTTAGTGGTGGAATCTGGGAAGTTCCTTCATTAAACAATTAAAAGGAAGTGGAGAGCACACGAAATGCACTAAAATGCACTGTCAGCTGGTAAACTACTAAGATGTTTATGATCTGTATAATAGCTCAGCTATTATTCTTATAAATTGTTGACTGAATGGACGATATTTCTATTAAAAGCAGTACTAATATTTGGGGGTTTTATCCTTGTAACAATGCTGTGTTCATAAAAGGCACGTCTGACTCCGCTCTGTAAAAATAACTTGTAACATGAGAGCAGTGAATGCTTAGAGAACACCACCTGATCCATGGCTAGCAAATACTACAAGAGTGTGTGTGAAGAGTAAGCCTATTAAAGTTCTCCCTTTTGACCTGTACAATTATTCTGTATGCTTGTGATTTCCCTGACTAAGGCCTTGAAACTGCAGTTATCTGCCTGTGGGCATACCTCTATATTTGGGCGTATCTCCTTGACTTTATTAGTTTGTTTGAAGGTTCCTGTTTTGCCAGTTTAAGCTTCAGAGCTTAAGTGAGTGGCTGCATTTATTACTTCATTGGGAATCGTGAGCAATCATGAATCTTGGGTTCAGGCTTTGAGACCTGTATTATCCATTTAAGTTAAGGCTATGTTTGGATGGCACAGTCCAGTGACATCTGAGCTGGCCTGGACACACATGCAGTGTTGTGGGGTTCTGCATAAGGTCATTTACCATTCCAGTACACGAAAGCTTTTGAAGTATCTGTGGTTTAAAAAAATAATGTGCTTTCTGATTTAGCCTGATTTATCTACTGGACCTAATGTGGATAAAACTCAAGGCAGACAAGCAAAAAGAAAATCTTCAGTGACTACTGGTGGGGAGATAGATAATTCAAGGGGAATAGGCTGGGGATAGGCAAAAGTTGCTGTTATTGCTGGGTGTTAGTAAGGGAGTTAAAGGACTGAATGCCACATGCATAGCTACTGACATTAGACCGGTTTGTCTCTTCCTAAGACAGAATATTTGCCTTCTTATCAATATAACACTTGAAATTTTCAAACTATATATAGCTTGTTCATTTTTACTAAAGGAATGACTTTAACATTAATTGGACTAGGCATGTGTTAGTGGGTTAAGAGAATTAACATATTTCCATTTCTTTTGCTAACCTGTTTTTTCATAATTAATTTGGTCATCATACCTGAAAGATTTGGGGTCTGTTGTTCTTTGTTACAGTTTTAATGAACTGATTGTTTGGTTTTCCATTTGTCTTAAAATTTTCTGGATATTACCCAGTCTAAGGTAATATGATTTGATATTTTTTGCTAGTGAACAGGTCACTACATAAACTCTTTAGTTTGTCCCTGACTTCAAGAAGTCACAGCTGATCCACTACCTTAAAGAGTGGTTGGTTTGAGTTTAGATTTAAGGGTTCCCTGTTCAGCTGCAGTTTATGCATCTGTATTATTTCTCTAGCACAACCTTTAGCCATTTCCTAGACTTTAACCAGCTAAGGGTTGTGTGTGTGGGTGTGGTGGGTTAACTGCAGCTGGCTGCCATACGCCCACCCAGCCGCTCACTCACTCCCCTCAGAAGGACTGGGGAAGAAATTAAGATGAAGCAGCTAATGGGTTGAGATAGAGACAGGGAGATTGCTTACCAATTACATCTGCAAACCAGATTCAGCTTGAGGAAAATTAATTTAATTTATTGCTAATTAAAATAGATTTGGCTGGTTAGAAACAAAGACAAAAACTAAAACACCTTCCTACCCATCCCCCCCGCCCCCCTCTTAATTTGAACTCCTCTGCCTTCTCTGAAGTGCCTCCTCCCTCCTGGCCCTCGGTGTCTTGGGGCTGTTTCTCACTCTTTTCCCCTCAGCCCTGGCTGCCCAGCAGCATTGGGCTCTTTCCTAACGGCGGGGCAGCCCCTCAGCTCCCTCAGAGGGACCCTGTGGCCCCCACTGCAGCGCGTTGCACCTCCAGGCATTCTGCCGTGCTAGGAACCTTTAAACCACCCCACATCTCTGCTGCTGTAACTGCTCAGGTAACTGTTAACAAATCAGTAAGATATGTTTTACGTGGAGCTGGGGTAGGGAAAAGGGTTAAAGCCTTGGAAGTGAATTTCAGGGGTCTACTGATAGCAGATAAAATCAGACAAGTAATGCCTGGGTCCAGCCCAGCGCTGGGGCCCTGCGCTCCACAGGGAGTACGTTTTTCCCCTCGTTTTGGCCTTGCTGTCCGCACTTCTTCCAAAGTGTCTTGGTGCCTGGAAAGCACCCGTCTGCAGCTCTGAGATTCAATGCTGCTACAAGCAACTGAAAGTTGTATAGGAACAGGTCTACAAATAACCCTGCAGAAAAAGCAGTGCAACCCATTATATTCAGTGACACACAAAATGTTAAAATCAAAGGCCAAAATTATTTATAACACTGTTTATGCAGAAATCCTGGTACAGGTTAAAGTATCAGTCATGAAATTGCATACTAGTCTAAGTCTCTCTGTATTACAGTATTGACCAAATAGGTGACTGTTCCTAAAAACACTTGTCATCTTCTGAAAGGAGAGAAGAATGGATACAATTAACTCTATTAAAATAAGAGTTCTGGAAATATTCTGACTTTTTTTCTAAGCACAGAGAAGTTTGTTTCCTGGGAAATGAAGATAATTTTCAACACTAGTTCTGAGAGGTTGCGTAGACTTACGTGTAATCATAAAATCATAGAATGGTTTGGGTTGGAAGGGACCTTAAAGCTAGTTCCAATCCCCCTGCCATGGGCAGGGACACCTTCCACTAGATCAGGTTGCTCAAAGTCCCATGATAATATTTCTAAAAATGCTCTTAACATCTTAAAAATTATAAAGACAGACAGGTTAGATTTTTGAGACCAAAATGGTGGAGTAATGCAGACAAAATTTATCTGTAATTTGAGGGGTAGGCTGTATGTTGTACTGACAACCTTAAACAGCACTAAATTATCTCTAGTTTAGGTCAGAATATTGGAATTCAAATTATTATTTCGACAATTTAATTGTGACGAATGAAGAAGTGCAGCCTTTCAAACTGCTAACTTCAGGAGGGAAAGAGGACTGGTTATACAGCTTCAAATGAATTTGGTACATATGTGGAGGTGATGCATGCACATCACCTAATATGCACACCATGTATTGTAGTTCTTTCAGCCAGCCGTAACATTTCTCCCTATAAAAGAAGTAAAATAATTACAGGCTGCTATTAAAAATCTCCTGTGAAAGAATGATAGGATATCTTTTTTCTTTACGTCCTGAAGTCTATGATAAAAAGAATATAATCATTACTGAAGTTACTTTAAAGAGGTGTAAGTAGCAAAAGGATTTTTAAATCCAGTCTTCCTAGTTTGGAGCTGTAGATAATATGAGTACAATTGATGTCATTAAATCATAAAATGCTGCATCTGAAATATGGACACAATTAGATAGACCTATCTAGCTGAGATCAGAATCATAAAATGCAATTCATCATAAAATGCCTTCCTTTCTATTTGCACCTTTGAAACTATTCCTCCTGGGGACTGGAGGAAAGCTGAAAATCAGGACTCAAAACCCCAGAGCTTTCTTATTGCTCCAAAGAGATAGAATTATCTTAGTTATAACTTAATTTTTCTAAGCTATGGCAAATGGGTAAAAAACATCTCTTTCTAGTATTTAGACAGTTTACCTAATATTTAAAGTGTGGTTGCTAAATAAGTATTTTCAGAGCAGTGCAACATTTTCTGTATAAAAGTAATAATAATTAGTAATGTCCTGATAGATGACTGTGTTTGGTAGACCATTCTCATTCATATTGACAAAATAATTCAATCTATCTCCCATTTTTTGATAGACAAGCTAGGTTGTTAAGCTGCATGAGGAAGAAGTCCAGTTAAGTAGAACTGGGTTTTCGAAGTTCCAAAGTGTTAGTTTCTTGTAATGTATAATGCAAGTATTTTAAGATTTTTTTTCGGAGTATTAAGCATAAAGTTTATCGGTGCATGCAGTCAGGAAAATTACTGTAAAAGGAACCTTAAAAATTGGCTCATGATATGAAAGTGTTAATATCAAAGGGCTGATTTTAATTGCCCTTGAGTTAAGAGCAAAGCTACAATAGGTTTCCCTAACAATAAAAATAACGATTAAAAAACAAAATCACAATTTCACAGGTAGTAGACCATCTAAATGTATTCAGACTTCAAGAAAGACTGCATTAAATTTTAATCAAATTTCACAGCTGCTGAAATATATTCATGCCATATTTGATTGACAAGTTTAACAGAAATAACCCAATCTATAAAAAAAAAAGTGTTACATTTAAGGTCAGACATGTCATTTTCATTTACCTGTGTTCAAAATGCATAGCCCTGAAAGGCTGTGGTTATTTCCAAACGAATGTATTCTTTTCCTTTATCAAATTCATTTTTATCTACTATCCATACTAACGCTTCTCCAGGGGACTAAAATTAGTCTGATGAATGCTACTACTTTTTTTGAGAACACGGTGATAATTTCATACCTTCTATTTGTATGTTATTTTCTTGTCTTCATGTATTTAGAGATTCATTCAGCTTGCTTTGTGTATCAACCAAATTTCAACTAAGTGGAAATGTTTCTAAAAACCCATAGATTGTACAGAAAGTTTTTACAAGGTTTTTATGTTCTCTTTCTTTGGTTGATATCATTATTCCTTTCAGTAAACTTTGCTGGTGAGTTGCCTTTCATGGAAGAGACTGAAATATTGTACAAAGAATCATTGGAGAGAAAACCAGAAGAAAAATGGGTCTTGATAGCAGCTGAGACAAAACAGATGCTAAAACAATGGGAAGATCTTGACTTGGTTTGTCTAACAGTCAGCGGCTTATTGACTTTAAATAACTAAAATATTTCAAAATTACTAGGAGGAAATTAAAAAGAATATTTGACTTCTACAGGCAATATCTAGATTTGAACGGTTAAAGATGATGACTATTCTCTAGATATCTAGAAACATTTTTTAGGCATGAACTGTTGCTAAGAAGGAAGAAATTGTGAAAAATACCTGTGAAAATAAAGTACTGGGGCAATAGAAGAGTAGTGGGAGGGCATGATATGAGAAAGGAATATATGATAGAGGATTATGGGAAGATGTAAATGTGCTAATTGCAGTGAAATTCCACCATTGTCAGAGTGTGGGACATGTAGGTTACACTGACAGATGACAGACCATTTGAGTGTCACTTGAAAAGCTCCATCTCCTGAGTTCTGGCTTGCAAGTGACAAAAAAGAGCATGCCATAATAATGAGCAAGACTATGGAGCTCTTAATTAATAACTGTTTGCTAGTAACATAAATTATTTTGGAAAAGGCTAAATTTGCCTAGAATTTAATTATAATATTTCCTTAAATTAGGAGACAGAATAAATAACTTGGTATTCTTTGAATTTTCAGACTATTAATTTTTCATCAAATTGGTGTCTAGGTGACATCATTAATATGCCTGGTCTGTTCTGTGGTATGTCTGAAGTTCTGTGTCCTGTGCCATGTACAGTTTCTTTACTGATAATCTGGTATAATAGTACTTGTTGAGCTACTACAGTCAGATCTTGCAGTTTCTTCAGTATTCATGTGGGACATTCTCAGCCATGTCTGAAGGATTGGGTAGAAAGGTTGAATCTGATAGATGATAAAAGAAACAGGAGAGTATGGGATTCTGTGCAAGTCAGCTCTGTATCTGTATGTGCAATTGATTAGAGTCCAGAGTCAGATTTCAAGAAAAAAGCTCCTGTGAGATGAAGGAAGAAATAGCTAGTTGGATGCTGAAAAATGTTTAATAGGGTTAAATTAAATATTTAAATTTATAACACTTTCATATGACGTTACTTATATGTCAGAGAGGCATGGGAACACCAAGGAATTTTCCTAACTACATTTTTATGATAATTATGTGAAGGACTTACATAGTACAACAAAAACATTTGGTATGATTGAGGTCATTAACTACTGAAGAAATTTTAAGTTATTCAAGATTTGGTGCCACTGTAAGAATGTTCACTCTAAAACCTGTCTGATTGTACTAAACCTATCTTCTGGTGGATTAAACATTTGAGCTTGAAATATGTCATCCAGGTATGCAGTAAGGCTTTTCATCAAGTTGAGCTCTATGTGGGGGCTTTTTGGTTGGTTTGGGGTTGGTGGGTTTTTTGGGTTTTTTTTGTTTGGGTGGTTTTTTTTTTTTGGTAACATATACCGACACATAACCAAGGCATGAAGTATATTAAAGATCTTTGATTCTCAGTATTGCAACTTATACAGCCAGACACAGACAGCTACTAAAGTGGGTGCAGGAGTGCCTATCTGGATAATGTTACAAAATCAGTAAAATACAATTTTTGAAATATTTTTAAGTGTTGTTACATTTCCACATCAGTTAATGTTGTTTTGAGGCCCTTGTGTTGCCTGGTCAGTGGCTGTGCTTGAAAATAAGAAATGCAGGAAATAGATGGTACTCTGATTTTCAGGATGCTTTCCTTGAGTTTATGACCTCTTCCCCTAGTCTTTCTGATTCCTTTAACAGTGGCTTGGAGAAACTTCTTACACATTTTTTTACTGTATTTGAGTTTTAGAACAAATATTTCCATAGTGAATACACAGAATAGTGTCTCTATGCACTGAATAGAAATTTTTAATTTCATACAACATTAGCAGCTTGCTGTAGTAAGTCTTCAGACACTGTATAGCTCAAAGGTACTGAAGTAGCAAAAAGGAATATATACTTTTGCTTGAAAAATTAGACAAAATGCCCATGCCTAAGTCTGTATGTAACCATGAAGATGAACAAGGGTCTCTTAATAGTAAGATTTACTGATTTGCTGATAATATGGCAAATACATTACTTCATTGTCAAAACCACAAGCCTCCATATAGCTCAAATAACAAACAGTGACTAAAAAGAGTATTACAATTGTTTTGTGTTACACATTGCTACCTCTTTTTTGGGGTGAGGGTGGAAAATAAAAATTAAGTGGGATCATAGTAGTGAGTTTGTAGGCATGAAAGAGAGACAATTTGTGATGATTCTGAACTGGAAAGGATTCATCTTCAGGTATCTATGACAGGAATGAAATCTTCAAGAACGAAATGAAGCTGTCACCATGTTGCTCCTGCCAGGCCCTTGTTTTGCTTAACTAGCCACTGGAAAGGTTGTGGTTAGATGATTGATGTGGTCCACTCAGGACCTTCCAGCATCAAATAGACTTCTTGTTCACTTGACCTCTCTTTTGGTCTCATGAAAGGTTACATTTCATAAATTGAATGTTAAGGGAAAAAAAAAATCTTTAAAAATATTTCTATTGATTGTAATAATTCCCAGACTCAAATATAAGTGGATTTTACCTGCAGTGTATGATGGCAGATGGAGTTGCTTGTATTCATCTAAAGGTAATTTTTTTTCTAGTTAAAAGACAATGCAGTAGATTATTAAAAGTTTCATTAATATTCAGTGAGTTCTTAGCTCTCCCTATAACACTGTGTACTGAGCCAGGACAAAAGTTTGATTTTCTTAATTTAAACCTTGTACAAAGGAATCCTAAATGACTTCATTAGAAAGATGAACTGATGAGAATAGAAAGATGTTAGAAAACTGAGAGGCTCCATAAGGTCTGTAGTAAACTGAAATTAATATTAAATGAGTTGATTTGATGACAAAATAATAGTTTATGTGAATAAGTGCTCATTAAATGGTATGTTCTTATTACTGTGAGAACTTTAATTACAAAGTGCTAGGTTTTTGCTTTTCATTAGAAATGTTTTCTGAACTTTGTGTGGCACTCAAATCCCTCAAGGAAATATCTTGTAGAATTTCTTAGATAAAATTTTTAGAAGATATACTGTGTTATAGTATAAAACCTGGTTTAGAAAGGGAATAGAGTATTGTGAGTGTACATATAGCAAACACATCTTGTGCATCTGTTGTCTAAACTGAGGAATTCTAGTCTAATTGTTTTCTTGTTTGGAAGCAGTTCTGCATCGTTCATCAACATTATTTACTATTTCATTTTTTATATTTTTTTTATAATTTTGCTGAGTTGGGAGGACCAGAGCTGCATTCAGCATTCAAGTTGAAGGCTCATAACCTATTTATATGATGGCATAATAAAATTTTTTTGTCTCTTTAATACAATTTTTCTCTCCTACTAAAGCAAATTGAAGTCCCTGAAAAGACAGAGAGGGATGAGAGGTGGTAGCATCATGAAAAAACAGCCGAAATCCATGTATCAGACTTTGTAAATTGCAAAGCCTGGTAAAGAGTTTGACAGTTTCTGTCCCCAGAAAACTGTTGAACATGAGTAGTTAATAACTTCAATGAAAAAGAAGGCTCCCCTTGACGCTCTCTAGCATATTGTTAGAAAGCTGGCTTGGTGCTGAGACCTGCAGTGCTAAAGCACAGGATCTAAAGTTGCACTGAAAGCTACAGTGATCTCATGGTTTCTAGGCTTCTAACTTCACGTGTTTTTGTCTGACTAATGAGATCTAACATGGACAAAAGTAGAAACATTCAGAGGACCTTCTCTTGGTGGCTAGCATGTAAAATGCCTGGATATCCTACCGTAAGTGAACTAGCCACTCTGTCAGAAACATCAAGGGATGCGAGAAATTTCCAGTTCTACTGAGATTGAAAAATAAATCTTTTGTTAAAGGATTTAATATGTTTATATTCGTTTATCATGAGAGATTCAGTTTGTCTGTTCCATGGCTGCCATAGCTTTTAGGAAAGAAGGATTAGGTTGCATAAACAACAACAAAAAGTGTCTCTTACTGAAATAAAGTGAACAGTTCCGTTTCCTTAGATCTTACTTTGCAAGATGACAAAATGTTTTTGCTAAAATATCCATTCCATGCTTAAAAGCTCTGGATTAATACGCAGTAGAATCCTAGGGAACTAATGAGTGGTCTTAAAAAAATCCCAACAAAACCAGAGGGTTTTTCTGGGAAGAAAATAATTCTAAAATTTCTAAGAGTTGTCTATATTCATTCTCTAACTGAACATATCCAAGAATAGTGGTGTCTGGGATAGTCTAAACTATCCTGAAAAATTAATCCAAATATCAGAAGATGATGGCAATACTAGGGAGGATTTCCTCTGATATTTAATTTGGGTGGATGTAAGTATACGTTCAGTGAGTCAGATAAAAACTGGCAGGAGGAATGGACTTTCATGAGAGCAATAGTAACCTACATCACTTTCTGTGGATTTACAGAAACTGGAAACTGCATCAATGAATAAGTAGATACAATTTTACTTTTACTCCTAGTACTTTGATAATATAAAGAAAGAAATTGCCAAAGCTTGCTTTAGCTTCCTCTTGAGAGTTTGCTCACAGTGATATCCAGGTCACTCAGACACAGATGCATGGTAATATATAATCAAAACTTGAATTATAGAAGATCTCTAATGTCAGGCTTTTTTCTTTCACTTCCCTGGAGGGGAAGGAAACTGTATTGATTTCTACTCCTAGAAACTAGTTGCATTTCAAACTGCCAGAGCAGATCAGGTGAGGTGGTAACTGGTTGCAGATATCTGAGTAGTAAGTAAAAGCCCTCTATATTCAGGATGGAGTTGGCTGATGGCTGCTCTGGTAGGTCCATGGCACCAAAATGCAGGGAGCAGACTGAAGAACAGACGGCTCCTGAATGCTCAGTCTTTTATATAAATGTGGTAATGAGGATAGGTTTGCAAAGCAGAGAATTGCCTTGGAAGCATGTGAATTCTTTATCCAGTCTTTTATTTTTCAGAAGGGTGGCAGGATTGAAACTTTGGGCATACTAGAGCTGCAGATTACCAAAGAGCTAGAAGATTTGGGAATTTAAAATCCTAGAGATGCTGATGCCTCTTGGCTCTTGTTTTAAAGGCCAAACAAATGGAGCACCTGCTAGTGCTTGTGTTTTTTGCCAGAACAGTAGAGACAACGTCTGTGCCCATCCAGGGCTAAAAATCTCACTTCAGAGAATGCAGCTCTTGAAGCCAGTCAGCAAAGCAGAATTCATGCATAATAGAAACACATCTCTCAAAGATATAAAAAAAAGGAGTCTCAGAGAAGAAATGGAGACCTAAATGTGCCATCTAAAAGCAACAGACAACAAATTTTTTCAGCTCAGCTGAACAGTCAAGAGTAGCGGAGACAAAAACTCTTTTGTAACTGCATTAGATAAATGGAGGAGAGAGCAAGCTTAGGGTGGACCTCTACGAATACCACTGGATAAAACATTCTCAAGCTCATTGTTCTGGCATATTAGCACATGTATATGCACTGTGTGAATACACTGGTAAGACTACAGCTGGAGTACTGTGTCCAGTTCTGGTCTCTCCAGTTTGAGAGACATGGACATACTGGACAGGTCCAGCAAAAGGCCAGGAAGATGGCTGAGGGAGTGGAGCACCTGACATACTGAAGAGGCTGAAAGCCAAGATTGGTTAACCTGGAGTAGGAAGGGCTTATTGATGTGTTTACGTACCTAATGGGACATAGTAAAGTATGGAGCCAGGCTCTTCACAGCGGTGCTCAGTGACAGGAAAAAGTCAGCTGGCACAAACTGAAATACGGGAAATTCCATTTAAACAAAAGAAAACAACTTTATTTTACTGTGATGGGAGTTGGACACTAGCACAGGTTGCCCAGAGAGGTTGTTGAGTCACTGTCCTTGGTGACATTCAAAACCTGACAGGATACAGTCCAGGACAACCTGCTTCAGCTGACTAGATGGAGTAGGTGATCTGCAGAGGTCCCTGCAGACCTTCCTGTTCTGTGATTCCTGGATAATATGGCCCCTTGGACAGAAGTTGAATTTATATAAATTCAGACCGTAAGTAAATTTTTAAGTGAAGGCAATTAATTGATAAATATTTTCCAAGGATCTTGTTAAATTCTACAGCTGTGAAGAATTTACAGCAATAATTAAATGCTTTCCCAAAATGTGGACTTTAGTTCAAACATAGATATTGGACAATTTTAATGTAAGTCAGAACTTTCCAAGGCTTCTCAGCTGGGTGGGATTGAATGTTGTCACTTTAAGATTAAGTATAAAATAACTATTTAGAAAGAACTATATTCCTGCTGCACTATTTGAAATTTAATTTTAAAATTATACAAACACTTTTACCTACAATTATATAGGCTGTCCCTGCAAGGTTGACACTGAAAAACATTAATATGGTTAATTAAACTTTAATCTATGTTTTAGCACATTTACGTGTAGTGAAATCTTACGTAATGGTCTTAAAGCTAGCAGTAGAGAAGATTGTAAAACCTGCAGAAAATGCTGTCATGAGCTCTTAGAGTAAGACCAGTGTTTTATTTAAAATTAGCAAAGCAAAGATTTTTTACAAGGAGGCTCTAACTCTCTGGGACACCTCTAGCAAGTTCTTTGAAAGTCATCTTTGTCTGCAGATGTGTCCCCTTACCAAGAAGAAACTTTTAGATTATGGTGGTCTTTTTATTTAGTAAATATTAGGCAATACTTCACCAATATAGTTGTTTAGTGGAAGAATACTTCACAGATACATGAAGGAGGGTTGGGATTTGTATTTTAATTGCATTTTAATTTTTATTTCTAATTGCTTTTTCTAAAATAAAACAGACAATTTAGAAAATACATGGTTCCCTGGGGTTTTTTGGGGGGGAGAGGTTTGTTGGGTTTGTGGAGGTTTGTTTGTTTGTTTAGTTTTATTTTATTTTATGTTGTAACTGAGAACAAAGCAGTTGCTTCTCTGACCCTATCTCAGTGAAACTGTGTTCAAAGTGTTTTAAGACTGCAGGGACTTAATTCTCTCTCGAAGATAATTAATGTGCTCCTCTTCAGCAAAATCTGCTTTACTTTTTAATTCTTTTTCTCCTGATTCAGCTGCATATCTGCCAGTTTTCCATCATCCAAACACAGAACTTGATGTGGTTGACAATCTCTTCTAATTTCCTTACCAGACAGTTGTTTTCCTGATTCAAGTTTAATTTCTTATGTCTAGAGTTTGAGTCCAGTTTTTGGTGACCATTTTCTCAGTGATCATAAAATTTATCCCATTCATTCTGTTTCCTGCTTTAGTTTCTACGGCATCTCTGTTAAGCTGCATTTTCTGTCTTCCCCCATGATTCTTTTCAGCAATTCAGCTTGCTGCCTTCTGTTGTTGTCCCAGAGAGTTTTCAGGACAGTGGCCAGCTGGCAGACTGCCTTCTCTAAGCTCTTATTGTGTCATATTGCAGCATCTTTCTTGTTTGCAATGGGTAGTTCAGGTCCAGAGAAAGATAGAGGACTAAAAGAGATTGTAATAGAATCAAGAATAGTGTTTCAAATTCTACATAAATAGTAAGGGGAGCAAAGCAGCGATATAACATCTTCTGTAAGGTGACTCTAGCATACATACTTATGAAAACATCTTGTCGTCAAGAAGCAACCTCCACCACCTTATTTATAAATAGGAAAAAGCTAGTGACTGAAAGGATAATTTAAGGGCAAAGACATCCTCAGAAAGTTACCTGAATGTTTCTGTGTCTTCATCTTTGTTGTCTTCAAAGATGAGATTAGTTTTTTTAATCTGTAATGTGGTTGGAACAAAATATTTTGCCTTTTAGAAGTTAATCTCAGAGATGCTCATTGGTGCCTTTTTCCACACTGGTGTTTGTCTATGTGTGTGTTGAACATGATTAAAGCAAGCACCAGCAAGCCAGTAGGGATATGGCAGCCTTTGAGTAGGATCAGATGGAGTCTGCCTTTTCATGAGTACTGACTTCTTGCTTTGAAATGTGGGGAATCGCTGTCACCAAGGCACTGTCTTTCCTTCCCTAGTGTAAGTGAAAAAGTATTCTCCTAAATCCATGAATGCAGTGCTCTCTAGCAGGAAACTCCATTCTCCACCTGCTAGTTAACCTGTAGTTACATATGTAGGACTAAACTATTTCATTGATGCTTTAAAACTTGAGTTGCTCATCCATATTTTTGAGCTATTGCTCTTTTGTTTTCAAACTTATCTAAACATTAACATCAAGCATATAGCAAGCCATCCAAACAAGTATTTTGACTGTATTGTTAACTATGTGCTTTCTAATTCATGCATGAAAAAATGTAATTTACTACTCCATAGCTCTCGGCTGCCCTGGAATTAGTAGAGCCTGTATTGGCTTGTGACTGTTGAAACCAATATTGCCTGTTTTCCTGACCTCCTTACACATAAAAAAGATTGACATGGCAGAGTAATAGAAAGTGTATTGCATTAGGGTTTAGTACTAAAGATAAACAACACAAATGAAACTGAAAGCATATGGCATTCCTTGCTTTCTATGCCAGCTGATGAGCAATACATTTTGTATTATGATCCACTTTGGAGGCTTTAAACCATTAAAACCTTGCTGCTTTGTTTTGTGTGCTTGAAAGTTGCCAGTTAAACCAACTGGAGTAGCCTAATTTAGCTGATTGTGTGACTGATGTGTCAGAGCTCTGGCTTTGAATTTTCTAGGCTTGAAGTGAAAAATTGGACAAAATTAATTGAATACAGCAGATTGTATACCATAACAGTGCCTTAAAGATGGAACACTGAAGATGGAACTGAAACATTATTTATGAAAAACATATTAGTATTTCTGTATGGTTTCCTAATGGAACTATTCAATATATTGTAGAATTTGTTATGAAAATTCAGTTAAACTGTTAACTTTAGTATATATATCAAACAAGATAATTTCAGATAGCTCTACCCCTCCATCCAATGACCCTACTTCAAGATCTGTGCTAAGCTTGAGTGTAATGGTTTTCTTCAGTTGAAACAAAGAATTTGAAATATTCACAGTGATTCCACTTGAATGGATGTATTTGTTTGATACAATGATGTTAAGTAGGTAAAATAACTCAATTCAAATGACAGCAGAAAGAAATGTCACTCTAAGATCTTACTGAGAAAATAATTACACATTCTTTCTTAAAACTTTTCTATTTCACCCCTATCTAGATAGTATGATCCATTATGTTTGTGGCCACCATCTTATCTGGCATAGTGATGATATGAAAAGAATGACCTAGAGATTCCCAGAACAAAAAGAAACTTTTCTGTGGTTTGAATGTGCTTGGAGAGAAAGATCTATAGCATGCATTTCACCATTAGTTTGTATTACAGTAGTATAAAACTTTAAAATACGCTAGAAACTCCTTTTAAGTATTCAGGTATTGATTCTGTTTTTTAATGAAGCATTTGTTAATCACAGATGCTTAAAGGTCAAAGAAATGTTAGCTCAAACCACACCCTTTTTTTTTTTTTTTTTTTTTTTGATTGAATATCTTGGAAGTATTTGATTTCTATGGTTATAAAATAAAGTCAACATTCTCTGGGGCATTATTTTATCTATTTCCATTTATGTCTTTCCTATTTTTCATCAGCCCTTTTCTTCCAGAGATACAGATCTATTTAGACAGGTCTGGCATAGTGTGAGACAGTTTGTTCATGTTTATTTGAGACTTGAAAGAGGAGGAAAGGCAATACCTCTTTGCATATTTTCTTTTAACTTTCCTGTGATTAAATGTGTTATGTCAGTGAGTGATAGCCTGATTGAAGGCTCAGCTCTTTGCTGTTGTGAAATTACTATAATACTGTCTAGATTTAGGAGGGTGGCCTCAACAGAGCAGAATGACTCATAGCCTAAGTTTTATAGTAGTGGCAGAGCAGGTTCTGGAGAGGCTGGAGGGATGAAAAAGAATCAGCAAGACTTCTGGAAGCCAGCATGGGTATGGCTGTATGGTCCCCTGGCAGAAAGCCTTTCTCTGCATCTCCTCCTCTTCCTAATGTCTTCACATCAGTCCAGCTAATCTCATTTCATCAGGGGTCTGGTACGTCTTCTGGGGACTCTTCATGCTATGTTGGAGGCAAAATGTGGTTCTAGTTTAAGACTGAGCTTAACCAGTCCCTCACAGTGCAAGTTGCCATGCTCTGTTGCATGGGATTTTTAGCTTCATACGACCTTGTTGAGGTCCTCCTCTTGCATCTAGACTGTACTGTAGTAACGTCATAGAAACAGAGACTGAGCCTTCAGTCGTGTTATTCTTCTCTTTTGAGCTAATTAGACCAAAATAAATGTAAGTATACTGATATTTATTGTACTTCTGACAATGCCAAAAGTGCTTCACTCTTATTTCTCTTCGGTTTTTTCAATAATTAGATTATGTTTTTCTGCTTCCAAATACACTAAAGTTAGCTATGTAGAAAAACAGAGGTTGTTTGGTTTTTTTTTTCCCACTGGATCTCTCTCCTGCTCTTCTTTCTACGTTATCCCCGAAATAATTTAGTAAGTGGCAGTGTATTGGTCATTCACATAAGTGTTGTGCTAAGTGCCAAGATTTTTGGATAGCTAGTCTAGCGATCACAGAAAATCTTACTGAATCGGTTGAAAGTGTCATCTCTGGAATATTGTAGCTGAGTCAAAAAAATTAAAGCAGTTACAAATAGTGCTGAAGTAGAAAACCTGTTATTCACCAGTACAAAGTTTTTTGTCTCACTTGGCATCTTCCTGAATAAGTCTTATGTAGAAAGTTGAGTGGCAGAATAAATCGGTGCATGAATGTTCAGTTTGTGTGCCTATCTAAATTCAATCTCTTAATGAAACTCAGTTATTGATTATTACTTTTTTAATTTTCCTCAAGGCTCTTCTACACAATTATGGCAGAGAAACAAAACATAAAAGAACTTTCCTGTGGAGAATTATTCAAAAAATGAAAATAGAACATAAAACTGAGTTAAATTTATGTTATCCAGCTTTAAATCTAACTTAGACCTTTAGCAAGTAGAAAGTTTTATGAAAGTTAAATTGTTTAGATGGCTACACTGAAAGTATAAAGATGTAAACCTGTGTACTAAAAGTAATAGATAGTAAAAAGTAATGTATATTTGGCTTATGCGACTGCCAAGTTCAGGGTATCTAAACACTCTTAAAAGTTAGAGTTGAAAATTCTAACTGAAAGGCTTTGTCTTTCATTCCAAATAACCACAAACTTGAAAAAGGTTTAGGTTTGGATTTGCCTCTAGTTTCTACTACTAAAGTCTCTCTCTGGATGCTCAGTTAAGAACCACCTTAATATGTTCATTATGGTACTTCATAAGAGTAGTTATCTAATGGAGATTTTGTTAATCACAAGGTATTTTCTCCTGGAGATATATATAAGTTAATATTCAAAGCAGTACTTTCTTAGAAATAAGTATTGAAGTCCTTAGTGACTTATAGGTATCATGCAATCAAGTGCAATCCTCAGCCTCTTATTGACCAATTACTAAGGGGTGCCAATTTAATTGTGCAGGGATTTGCTTCTGGAGAAGGTAAAAAAAAAAAAAAAAAAAAAAGTAGCGAAAGGATACATTGCTCTAACCTGGTCAAATAGCTACTTAGCTTCCTGCCTTGTAAAACCATTTGTGGAGCTGAACATTTGACTTGCCTAAGTCTATGTACTTGCTTGCCTGGTTTTTCTATAACAAAAAAATGACAGTTAGGTCCTTGGAATATTTAATTAGCCCAGTGATTAGAGTATTCAGTTGGGACCGGTGAGAATTTTTTTTTAAATGAAGCTTCCACTGAAGAGAAAAAATGAAGTCTGTAATCTAGAATTACTAAAATGTGAGTTCAGATGACTTCTCCAAAATAAGAGAGCAGATCACAAGGGAGTCTGAGGAAGTCTCCCCCAGAATACCCAACCTGCTAACTCTAGGCCTGGGGAGTGAGAGAGTGAAGTTTCAAGTCCCTACTACTGTTTGTCAGACATCCATTTATTCTTACATAAATAATTTTGGACACGGGCTTCTTCAAGTTTGATTTAAATTATTAGACCTCAGTATCAAAGCACTTCTTCACCTACTTGTAGCATCCTAATTTTGGGCTACCTAGGGATTCATCTTAGGGTAAGGCTCTGAACTTTAGACTACAGTGCTGCAAGCTAATGCAACACTACGTGAGCAAGTGGAATGGGAGGCTCAACTCTTTCATTGTATGAGAGAAATGCAGCTGTACCTGGGAAAGGTTGATTTCCTGAAGAGAGGCAAATTAACAAAAGACTTAACATATGTCTAGACCTGACCATTTATTTGTGGTCTGACAGATAGCTGATACAAAACAGTATTATACAATGATGACATCATGCAACCTAGGAGTAGTTCAGATAGTTTCTTAAGTTATATGGCTTAATGCACAAAACTAACCAGATGCTGCTGTTAATAAATTCCTCTCAAGTGTATTTTTCAGTTAGTAAAGTTACTAATCAATTAGGAAGTGTATAACAAATATAAAAAAGTTATTGACTGATAGGAGAATACATAATATAGTGAAGAAGGAATCAAACCAGTGAATATGACACACCATGATGCTGTGCTCCTTGTCTGGATCAAAAATTTAAGTGGCTTTTCTGGTTCGGTTGGTTTCCTACCTATCACCAGTGGAGTGGAGCACCAGTTGTGTGTTAGTGTACCTGGTGTGTCAGCAATGGCTGGGGAAGAGAAGGATGCTGGGAAGAGAAACCACTATCTTTTAAAATGTGGATAGTATCAATTTAGTATCCTCTAGAATCTTAGGCAGGGAACTTAGACTTCAGTCTCCACTGTTGTCACCAATTAGCAAGAAACAATAAAGGGACTATATGATGCTGTAGGACTCATTCTGGCGGTGGTGAAGTACTGGTCTTAAATATTTAAGCACATTTTCATTTCTGAGAAGAGGTTATCATGGCTAAAGCATCGCTACAGATTTCATTATGTTTCTGTCTAACATGGTTTTATGCTGTATATTGTGTAACGGTAAGCATGATGAGAATTTAAGGCAACAACTCAATACAGCAAAGGATTTTCTTCCAGAAGTAACTGAATTAGAAAACCTTGTGGCAAAATAGTGAATATATTTCCTGTTGCAGTGAGATACCTCATTATTTATTTGACCTTTCAGAATCCTAGTTATTTAAAATTTAATGTAAACTTTAAGAGAAGTAGTCATATATGGAAAATATAATGAGATCTAGTAATAACTCTAAAACTCGAGGGAACTTTTTAAGTATAGAACATACCTCTTAAACCCTGATGACATTTAAACTTGAAGAAACATCTTAAGCGAGCACACTAAAATTATTGCTGTGAGGTATTGGAGGGGGTGATAGCTGAAATGTATTTGACATTAATTTGGACATGCAAATTTTGAAAAACAATAAGATTGTCAACATGTTTTTAAAGTTCCTTGCATTAAACCTTTAAGGGTTTTTTTGTTTTGTGTTTTTTAGTGCAGGAAATGGTTGTATCTCATCTGCTGCAGAACCCCTTTTGGGCCATAGGAACAGAATTTTCATTCCATGTACTCTGTGTTGCATGCACATACTTTTAACTGAACCCTGCTTTTCATATGAAAATGACAACAATTATGGCTGTGTAGAAGTAATAAAAGAGACTTTTGGGCTGTCAGAGCAAGATTTGTTGTTCAATCAGATATTCCTTATCTCTTCCAATGAAAAGGCGGTTTTGTGTCTCCTTAATGAAGTTGTCTTTAAGGC
The DNA here is from genome assembly GCF_031877795.1 of Strix aluco. Lineage (NCBI taxonomy): Eukaryota > Metazoa > Chordata > Aves > Strigiformes > Strigidae > Strix > Strix aluco. Next base: position 11,893,478 of record NC_133940.1, on the reverse strand, counting down.
TGAATGCAGGCCGTGGCACATTCTATTTTAAACTGTGAAAAAGGTAATCATTCAGATTGTAGTCTTTTGGGCAATTCCGCTGATGCCATGTGAGTAGCCTAATTTCTAAATTAGGTCAGAATGAAATCCTGCTGTAAGTCTTATTCTTCTGTTATAATTCACTGCTTTAAATATGAATGTTTATGTGTATTGGCTTTTCTTCATCCATTGGAAGGACTTGTATGATTTTTCTGCACTAGCTGAATGGTTGTTTTCCTGCACCAGAAAAAAAGGTTTCCTCAATTTCCTCTTGAAATCAGAGTACGGACAGATTTAGGCAGTTACAGCACATGTCACAGTCATTGCTCTTTGGGTCTGGGAAGCAACTTTATGATCTATGGTAGATTATCTCCGAGAGTATGACCTTTTAAAACTTGCTTTCAGTTGTCCACTGGCTGACTAGTCAGCAAGATGGGAAAGTCTCAGTATGCGTCGGCTATATCCAGTTCAGTGTTTAGTCGGCCCATAGGTTCAAATGATTATTGCACTTACCCCATAAAAATGTATGATATGATCGAGCTGCCCCCCTTTTTCTCTTACCAAGTCACATTTACCCTTCTGAACCATTACAAAAAGATCTATACTCTGTACTGAGTCTTTATAAGCCAGAACTGTATATGGACTTCCCATAATATGTGGTCCTCCCTCCTCTGTACTGAGCATAACTTAAACCCCCTGTTGGAAGAGTTCTGACCTTCAGGCGTTGTTAGCTGAGATCTCACTCTTTTCCTCGTAGTGTGCAACTCATGTCATGTCATGTCTCATCTCTAAGAATTTTGTAAATTACTGGCAGTATTAAAAATCTCAAACATCTGTTGTTGCTTCTTTCCTTTTATGGTGTAAGCCCCAAGTAAATATAAAGCAAAAGGTAATATTTGAGACCCAAATATCACAACCAAAGCAGGTGAAGGGGAAGGCACTTACCTGTTTAACATCACTGTTTCCCAGTTTGTTCCCTATTTTGTTAGACTCAGAATGGTCCAACCCTTCTCATGCCGAGACTGACCTGAAGAAGCTGGGAGCAGAGGGATGTAAACCAGGGTGTGCTGCTCCGCTTTACCCACAGTCGCCAGATGGCCTTTAGGAGAGTAACCCAATAAGATTTACAGCTGCTGTTGTGGCTTTTGGCAGGTCAGAAGGGAGGCAGCTCTTGCAGGGACTGTTCTTACCATCATGTCCTCTGCCAGCTGGCATCACCAGGAAGGCATTCCCAATGTGCCTTTGCTTTATGGGCTGTATGGGCTCTGCCTGCAGCCTCGCGCCTGGGCAGGCTGCAGGACTGGGCTGTGCTAGATTATGTGATAGTGTAGAAAGGGCCTCCAAAACTACAGGAAATTTTACATAATTGTGCGAACAGATGCAAAAAAACTGTGCTGCAGAGGAGAGTCTTATTGATTCATTTAGCTGCAGGCGTGCACTCTTAGAAGTAGTCCTTAGTAGTTAGACAGCTAAAACTGACCAGTCGATTTAGTAAAATTTTAAGTAAATGAGACTATCTTCTTAGACATAATTGCTCTATGAGTGTTTGTCCATAAGGAGGCAGGAGAATATACTCTCTCCAGTATATGGCTTTAACATTTTAGCTTACATTTCTAGGGCACTAATGATTTTAAGGAGACCACTGTGTCCTCTGGGAAGCGTGATCAAAACATTTGTACAACAGTTTCCATTTCAGATGATGTAGCTAATTTAGCTTTCTTTTTCGTTATGGGAATAAACCACCATGGAAACCATGGTATGCTCTCGTTCGGCCTCTGTGTCCTTTCATCCAATAGTCTCTGTCCCTATTTGTTGTATATTCAAAAGGAAATGTCTTCATTATCCCTATGTTATTCTACCCAAGTTTCCTCTTACAGAAGATATAGACTTCTATGTCGTGGATTTTCTCTATTACTTTCATCAGGAAAAATACTGTAATCAGAGGCATATTAGCCCTTGTACTGTCTATTTTTCATCAGTAAAATTTCACTGAACAGTGGAGTATTAATACCTATTAACTTCCTGACAAGAAAGGATGGCTTGATATTGGTTCTATCGCATTGTTTGCAAAGCCTAATATTTACGTCTAAATATTCAGGGAAGAGTCCATTAACTGAGGAATTTGTTTTGACTTTCTTTGTGAGTCTGCAAAGAGATATATTTATATAATGAGGATCCTGTTACAATTTAATATTTTATAATTTCTGTTGTTTGAAAAGGATGGGGTTTTTTCTGTTTTAGTGTTATGCTTTTAGATGATCTTGTTTCATTATCCATACCCAATCCTTCACATGATGGAATGGCTAAAAACTGATCAAGAGTTCAGGATAATTTTAATGGGTTTTTCAGCTGAACCTGCTCCTCTGTTTGTCTCATCTGCTGGTCTCATGATTGCTAGTGCTGGCTGAAAGGAGGGAGGAGGAACCTACAGTGCAGATAGGCAGGAGGGAGGAAGAGCTTCAACTCATTTTAGCAATCCAGTGATAAGCCAGTTCAGGAAGCTTACTGAACAAAAAGCATGTATCCGAGAGAAGGATGAGGAGTGAAGAGGAAGGGAGGACTGAGAGAGCCCAGAATTTAGATTTACTTAAATTCTTGTGGAACTGCACCCTTAATCTCACCCTGGGACTGGACTGCTCAAAATATGTGAAAAGGGAAAAGGTTGTGTCATCTTGATTTTAGTCTAAATCCACAAGTGCTTTCAGTCACAAATTTTAGCTCTGTAAATTTCCCAAAGGGCAGATCTTAAAATTACCAAAGGGTAGGGTTGGAATACCGCTCTTGACTAAATCTAGGAGAAGAGAACATGTTTTTTGTGGAGTGAACTTCCAGACTTTTGCAGTGCAAAATGCACCTGTGGGGAAGACAGGTTAGAATTTAAGTTAACAATAATGAAAAATCATTTTATGGAATATTTTACAATTAATGGAATGTATTGAGTGCATGGTGGACTTCTTTTTATTGTTCTGAATTCTATTAAAGACCATGTATTCACTCTTCTGTTGTGAACAAGGTCATATCCCAAATTTCTGTCTCTCCAAATGTCTGGAAGTTGGGATATCTTTCTTCCACACCCTATTCACAATACTTTGTTAGCTCAGGTTTCAGATATCTGTAAACCTGGTAACTGCTTCAGGGCTTATTCTGCAGCAGTATTGAGGTGTAGTGCAGTTACTTGAATGTAATGGTATGTATGTTGTCAGGTAGGTCTATGGGGAGGATATAGAAAGGAAAGCACAATTTTCCTCCAATCTGTGTTCTCCCTCTGACCTGGATCTGGGTTTTTGTTTCTCCTTCAAAGAAGACTGATTTATTTAAGTGAAAATTTAAGACGAAGATGACTGTGTATAGAAGTAAAAGACATTAGTTAGAAGAGGGAAAAAAATCTGCTCCAGGTAGTTTAAACTAATTGGAAGGATAGGTTTGTTTAGGAAACATTCTTCTAACAATTTTCTATCTAATAACTGTTAAATCAATCATTAGATACAATAAAAGCTCTGGGAATGGTTTCAAAATGAGTGATGATTGAAATGAGAATTCTAAAATAATAATATTTTGTCAGGAAATGTTAAAAAAGGTTTTATATATAATGATTAGTTTTACCTTAATTACATCAAAATATAAGTTGTTCAAATTAGTGTGTGAGTGGAAAATAATTGCATTTTAAATTTCATTGAAGAGGCCTGGCAAACAAAATGGTAATTAACAGCAGTTACCATATAAACAAAAAGCATCAAAGCCTATACACTATGGATTTTTTATTCCTGGAGTTGAAAGCAAACTAGGCAGATTAATGATTGAGATTTATCCTAGATTAGCTGAAATGGGACTGAAAATTAAAAATGTATGTACCATAACTTCAATATAAAACTCAGATAGAAATCACAATGTCACCACTGTCAAGGTGAATTCCTCAAGGCACGATACAGACCAAGCAGCTGTATTGTTTTGTTATGGCTTGAGTAATTATTTTCCAACAAATTCAATAATTATGCTCTAGTACTTTCTGTCTAATGCAGTTTTTTAGTTCTCTTTTTCACTGGATTTTTATTTTGTTCTCACTTTCTCTCTTACCTTTCACTAACTTTTTCTTTCTTTCAGTCTGTTTTCCTTGTATTTTCTTTTTTTTTTTTTCATTTCCTCCAGAAGCAAAACCATCACAAACAGTGCTGTTCTGTACATGCAGAAAAATACTAAACAGCAGTCCTCATAGAAGTTTCAATACTCCTCTGTAATTCTCAGTTCTCCCTTCCATTCAAGCACATAAGAGTTTTGCACATATAATGGTGGACAGAACCTGAGTTCTGATTAGCCTTTTATTTTTATTTTTTGCAGTCCTTCTATTTATGCTATGGAGATACCTGGTGGCTTTAAGTGAGATTAGGATATTAAGAAGAGTTTTCTTTTACACGTGCATACATATTTATATATGCAGTCACTATCTTGACACAGTCACTATCTTGAAGAGGTCCTGGTCTATGGAAAAGACTAAAAAAGGGTATTATTACCCTTTCGATTATATTATAATATAATTATAATGATATTTATAATTATATATGTGAATATATGTATTTTATATATAAATGGGAAACTAATACAAAAAGCTCTTGTACAAGGCTGTCTCAGAGTTAGGAACTCAAGACCAGTTCTTTTGAATCTCATTCTAAAACAGTACACTCAAAGTAGCCTTCTTTCAGGCCAATGACTTTAAAACCCAAACACCTTTTTGAAATTACTTGTCGCTAGTTTCCAGAATTCAATATTTTACTTTCATTTGAGGTGCCTCCAATGAACTTAAGCCACTGTATGCAGTGCAAGTGGCTGTTTCCTTAGGAAAGTAAGAAATGGGTTTATTATGTTGAAGTGTACAGCTAGATCTATCCTTTGCTCATTGGGGATCCCCTTTTCTCTCTCCAGCAGAAATGTGGCGGAGTTTGTATCACAACCTTTGAGCGCTGAAGAGCTCTCAAAGTGAATATTGAAAGAGCTCACACTAGTGAAAATTCCAGTATATCATCCTGTGGTAAGTTCAACTTTTACTCATTTTTTTTTACCGCTTAGAAATGAAAAAGCATAGTGGATACATATAATGAAACTGATAGTTTTCCAGGTTCCACACCAAGTAAGATTTTTCTTCTGCATTAATTATGTAAAAATCTTTTACATCTGTGTTCAGCTATAAAGGTTGCTACTTTTTAATGCTGCATGATGTCTGAATTTTTTGCATGAGGTGGATCCAATTTCTTTGGGATTTTGCCTTGAGAACAGTGAAGGGGTTTATTCTTGTTGAGTCTGATGACTCCTATTGATTTGATGTCCTCTAGAAATCTCTTCAGAGGAAAATGCTCTCCTTACAGAGGTAGATTAACTGTTTGACCTTTAAGCACTGCATGAAAATCAACTCTCTTTTAAATGCAAAAATGTCACCTGGTAATAAAAGGGACTTCTTAATGTGTTTGGGAGAAAGCAAAGTTTTTCTTAGGATTGTTGCTAGAGCTTCACTCTATATTCTGCAGCTTGCTTTGTGGCAGATTGTTTCATTATCCAGCAGTATCATTAATCTTTTTTATTATCACCTTAAAAATAAACAAACAATGATTTTGTTGTGTTTGACACAAGTAGTGCATTTTAATTTTGTAGGCTTATATTATTGACTTAGAAAAACCCTGCAACATTTCAGCTTGAAATACTGACTTTCAAGTATGAAAACGCTTTTCAGATATGTGGAAATGGCATCTGTTGTGCATATTAAACAAAGTGTGTGATTTTTATCTCTTCCACGTGGAGCTTAGCATTAACTAGGAAGATTGATATTAATTAATTTGAAAAATAACTTGTCATTCATTTTGCTTCCATGCAAATAGTTATGCTGTTCTGTGGGCCATACCGAAAGTAAGTTTCTTTAAGGAACCAAAGACATAATCCTGAGTCATATAGTGGAGTTAATGTCACTAATAATAATTGAAAATTCAGTTGGTTTGATGCTCTAACTCTGTGATTTATTTCTTTATTGTACAACTTTTCAAAATTTTGTTTTGCTTCTTTATTTGTGTCTAACGGTTAAAGGTAATAATGGTAATGATGATGGATTAATTCATGCTTATTAATGGGTTCTAGATATAATTTTCTTAATTCTAGAGTATGGAAACATGGACAGATAACAATTTATTGGCATTTATTTCTGATAGTTTTGAAATTAACTAGATTTGAAATTAATAAATAATTGTACACTTATGAAGGGAATATATGAGAACTCATCTGGTGATGTCTTCATTATACTTACAGCCACTGGAATAAAGTTTTGTTTCATTGTTTGGTGTTCAAAGCCACGGAGATGTTGCAATCCTGGAAAAAAACACAAACCAAAACAAAAACCAACACACAAATCTACATGCTTACAGACATAGATATAATTTGTCAGTCTTTAAGGATTTGCAAAGTATAATAATGATGTAACTGAACAGAATTAGAGAATAAATTTTATTTAGAAAGTTTTTAGGGGAAATCCAAATAACTATGTCTGTTATTCGTAGACTCAGGTTTTCCATTGTGCTGTATTCTCTCTTTTTCTGTTGGTGTACTTCATATATGATAAACTGATGTATGCAAGTAAGAAGAAACAGTGAGTTAAAACATACATGCGCAAAACACTAGTAACCAGAATTATTCAAGAAACAATAGATACAGCAAAAATTTATAATGAGTATTATTTAATTTGGAGAGTTGCAACATTATTTTTTGTTTCACAGACTTGGCCTAGATTCATTAAGCACTAGTAGCATGTTGATGAAATCTATGGTAGCGTAGATTATTATAACTTGAAGGCTACTCCTTTAGCAATTTTTTTCACAGCAGATAGGTTTTTTTCTTCTTTTTGCCTGAAAATGAAGTACTTAGAGAACAACGTGCATGTGTAATAAAGGTATTTATTTTAAACAGCTTTCTTAAAGCCTCTTCCTATTTTTAGCCCCTCTCAATTATGATTACTAAAGAAAAGAGGTTCTGGAGACTAGATTTCTATAAGAGTTCAGGGCGAAAGCGTCATATTTTCTTGTTCTTCCTTGGATTTCATCCAAAGCCAATTCTGTTTAATCTGCCTGCTGCTGCTCTGGAAGTGACATCTGTTCAAATTTACATTCTTTATCATGGTTGACATGTTGTTTGTGTGTCTGTTTACCCCAAGCCCTTGTTCCCAATGCCTCTTGCAGATAATTTGTGATTTTTTTCCTTCAGTCTATCACAGGTTGCTAGGCATTGAATTGCTGCATATGGAGCTTTGTTATTATTTTTTATTTCTTTTCCTCAGCTTTGCAATTATGTTTTGAAGAACAAATGAGAAGTCTAGATGCAATGTGTGTATCAAGAAATATACTGAAGAAGGGTAGATGAGGAGTGAAGAGGTGTGGGGGATGTGGCACACAGGAAATATGTATATATGATAACCTGATAAGGAATCTAGCAAAGTCTGGGCTCTGATATGTAGACATCTCTTTTGTAAAATAAATATTGCTTTCTAATTTTTGCTACAAAAGTAGTCTCAGGCCAGACAACGAAATCCAGACCATATGTTCCTGACTTGGGGTTCATATTCATTTATATGTAGATAAAATATTTTGTACTGTAAGAATTCAAAAGTAATTAATTTGATCTTAAAAGCTATGAGACAACCTTTGAATCAGAACTGTTATTCAGAAATGTTCAGTCTGTATACCTGAATATTCCTTTAAGTTTTAGGTAAATGCAGTTTTGGATTTTCAAATTTTGCCCGAAGTTTTGTGATCATGAAATTACTGTTTAAAATCAAAATCAAATACGAGATTCTCATTTGGTCACCCCAGGAGTGAGATTTAAGATAAATGAAACTTGCAAGGAAGATGACAAGAGCTGTCATCTTTATGTACATGAGGACAAGAATCTCTGTGAAACAACACAATTACAAAATAAAATTACTAGCTACCATAGATACTGAAAAATAACCCTGAGACAATCTTAAATTTCATAATTGTGGAGCACCGCAATATAAATAAGATACTGGAATGAGGGATGGGGGAGAAGTGAGGATCATTGCTGCCTGCCTCCACAAGCTCACAAAGAAAAAAATTTTTATATTCACTCTGGTATGTACTGAAGGAAGTGCTCAGATGTACAAAAATAAATTTAAAACTGATGTAATTTTGAAATATCAGAGAATGAAAAATTAATACAGTAAAATCAGCACAATTTTCAAATATTTGGAGCTGAAATATTTGTCTTTGGTGCTATAGAAACAATCATGTAAAAGTTTCCCACATCCTAAAGCAGCAAACTCTCCAGCTGGGTTATTCTTTTTTTCTTTTTGTTCTATTTTCTTTAATTATGTGTGCAAAACCAGGACAACTGAAAGCTGAGACAACATTTAATATTTTACATAGGTGATGGATGAAAACTATTTAGTTGTAAATAATTTTTTAAAAGAAAAATGTGCTATCTTTTCTGAAGGGAAATAATCCAAAATAACTTTTCTCTTAGCTTGTCCTACTGCCCTCAAGTTTCAGTGCACCCAGTCTTAATGTAAAAATGGGGTCTGAATTATTTTTTAAAATTGGGGTATAAGCAGATTAACTCTTAGAGCACCCCTGTTAAGACAGTTGACTAGAGAAACAGCATTACACAGACCATGGTTACTGTAGGCACACGGCATACACAGAGCTGTGCACAGACACAGATTGCCCACACACAGATTGACTTGCTCTTTTTAACATACGTCTGTATCGATCCCATCCCATGCTTCTGCGATGTGTGCCTGCTGGCTGACTTGCTAACAAATATGAGCTGACACACCTTTCAGCCAAATATGCAGAGCTGCATGATCCATCTGTAGATGATGCCTTGCTTCTACTGGATGATAATAAAAGACCAGTTGAAAGAGACAGTGAAAATATACTACACGGATTCTTGTCATCATGTTCTCTTCCTTTCCAGCGTTAGTGTTCTTCCTTCTGTACACTTAAGACAGCGTTCATATAACACATGCACCTTGGTCACATAGGAAAGAAGTTTTTTTCTTAATCACTTCACAGATTTCAAACTTTGTTTTGTGATTTGCACAGAAATTCTGTTGCTTGTCATGGTTCTATTCTTGCCTTTATTTCTGAGTAGTAGTTGCTGTCTATTAGTGCAAAATGAGAACATATTTCAAGACGTGTTGATGAAAATTGCTATTGGCCATAATTTCTGCATCTGCTTTTTCTGGTGATAAACTCTCCATACTTAGAGCTGTTGCCAAGAAAGTTCCTACATTCATCAGGCTCATGTCTTCCAAAATTCTTGAGAAAATCGCAAGGACATTGCTATAACACAGAGGTGGTTCTTAAGGTTTTCTGAAACTCTTCCATGGGAGTTTCTTTAATGGACAATAGTGTGGAGAGCTTCCATTTCCAAAATAAATTAAATACAGGGAACACGAATGTGTTTCCATAATTGTCTTAGAATATTTTATGCATAGTACGCTCACCTAAATTCAGGCACACGCTACAAAATACTAAATGCCATGTCATATAGAGATCAGAAAGTCATCAGGTCACATTGCAAATGGATAGTCAAGCTATACAAAAACAAGAGTAAAAATTCTGTTTCTTTGGTCTATTATTTTGCCATTGATATAAGAGAGTTCTTTGTTTGTTGTAATTGCAAATCTATGACTGCTTTGCTAGTGGTAATATGTCACTCCACCACAGAATTATTTGAGTTAAGGTCAGTATTTGCCTTTCTTTTCTCTTTTCGTCTATCCACACATTGTACATTTTTGTCATATGGTCATGATATGACAGTTCAGTTGTTTCCACATGCCACTTCTTGCAAGCTTCACCAAATTTTTCTTACCTAACAGTGAGATATTTGAATTCTTCCCTTTTACTATATATTTATTTTATCATATATATTCTGTCTGTTGAATGCTCAGCAGAGGATGGATGTAAAATCCTTATAAGACCAATATACAGGAGCTAATGAATTGTTGATATTTACACAATCTGACCATTTGTTGGATTTACTATGTAAAAATTCACTCTTTCATAAGTGGGATTTGAAGAACATTAGGAAAGCAGGGGTTGTGTTCATCCGCTATTGTTTCATTTAATTTTTCAAAACACTAAAATAACAAAATAATTCTGGTTATTATAGCTGACTGGAAAATATTCAGCCTTGCTTTGGGCTGTTTTAATAGAAAGCAGCGAATAAGGCACAGCTAAGCTTGCTGTTTGACTTCTGTTGATATTTAGCTATGACTTGGATCTTATTTGCTTGGGCATTTCATTCACTAGATATCTAGAGAGGTAGGTACGTTCACACTGGAGATTCAAACCAATGTTGGTAGTTTTGATCTCCGTAGTTAAGGAGATGCCTGTTACTGGAGTTCTCTGCAAAAATGTAATTATAGCACAACTACTCTGTCTCCTGTCAGAAGCTTGATGGGTTGTAATCAGAGGAGTTTTTTGCTGGAGCGTGTTTCCATTAGTGCAGATATAAAGATTTCCATCCAGAATAACTCCTTCAAGCCAACACAAATAAGATGCAACTAACCATCAACAAACCAGTCAAACTGAAATGGAAACACTGAGGGTAGATACACTTCCCTTTTGTAGAACACTCATCTCTTTTTCTGCTAAAATTGGTAGTTTATCTAGAAACAATACAGAATGTCCAGTTTTATGAAATAAGTGTGGGGTTTTTAGCATACTTCAATTAGAGGAATATACAGATATGTAATTTCTCTACTACTTCAAAAACCTCCTGCCTGAACACTTAATGAAGTCCTACTGTATCAATATACGGATTTAATCAGTTTCTCTCTTTACATGGCAAGGGTTTATGCGATGTCTGCAAGTTAAATTCCTTGATTATTCTTATTACTGTTTTTATTATTTTTCTGAAATGGGGTGTAGCATAAGAAGACAGCATGAGCAAGTGAGCAAGCATTATAAAGCAGAAAAAAAAGGTTGAATGCAAAACACATGTATATGTAATCACATTGATTACTGTACTCATTTTTGCTCCTCCTTCTGCTATATATTGTCCTTTATGTGACACAGAGACCACATTAGTCTTTATTAGAGTCATTTTCCTTTTAAGCTGACTCTCAGAATAGACTGAATATATATATCTCCTTGTACAGCATGGGTTGGGTAGATTTTTATCCTATGTAATTACAGCATATTCATATTAGCATTTCTCTCTTACTAATTAAAAGTAAATTATTCCTATCAGATCTTCCAGGTGAATGGCTTGTGGGATACAAACAGGAGCTGATATCTCCAATTTTGCTTTTCCAGCGCTGAAAAATAATTTTGTCTTGATTGTTCCATGATATTTCAGAGAAAATTCTGGAACATATTGCTGTCAGCACCGATATGGGATTAAAGACAGCTTGCAGGAAAATGTTACAATCTTACTAAGCAAATAGTCACTTGTTTCAAATTATTGCTTACCTTCTCTTGTTTTAAGGGTATCTGAGGTACCACTGTTTTCACCTCTGTGGAGATGGGTAATTACTTAGGAAAAATGTGGTTTTATTGTTCTGTCTTGCAATGTTTGATTTCCCTAACATTAAAAAGTAAGCTGTTAGCATAAAAGGAATGCAAATATCTCACATAAAATCAGCTGTGCTCCTGTCACCAGCACTCCAGAAATGGCAAGAGATTCCCCTTGGCCTAAAGCAACCTGCTGCCATCATGCCTTTCAAAGGCTTCGCTGAGCAGCCAAAGGGGGACAGGCTCAGTTAACCATTAATGACAAATGCTCTGAGGAAAAACTATAAAACTACTTTTTAAGCTTTAAGATGAACTCAGTGCTTACCTTCGCTGTGGTACGATTGTTTGGTAATGCAGCTCAGATTATCACAGTGTGTGATGTTAGACTAATGCTGCATTTATCGCCATGAGGCCTGACTCCATGATACCAATCAAACTGAATGGCATTCCATTACCTGGGCTTTGGACTATTTCTGTGTGGAACCTGTTCAAGCTGATACAGGCTGGTATGCCAACTCATTTAGTGTTCGGTTTAATGAGCCTTCTCAGTGCAGTTTTTTTCTCTTCTGAAATCATCAATTTTATTTACCTTTACTGTTATTAATGGCTCAGAATGTTTCTTCTGAAGTATTATGAGAGTGAACAAAATCAGCCTGTTAGGTATGTACAAACTGGTGACTTGGAAGTTTGCTTTCATGGTTTCCTCTTTGCAATTTCGTGGTTAAGCAAAAAGACTTAAGACATGTAGTACTGTTACTGGCCTGTGGTGAGCGAATGCCACTGTATCAAAGTGGATGGAAACTAGTCTCCTGTATATATAAACATAAAAGTTTATAGTGTTCTCCCCAGATGAGTTTGTGATCAAATCTTTATCTGAAGAAATTTATTATATGTTAGATATATGTTAATGTGGAACAAGCAAAATATAATTGCAGCTGATGTCTCTTAGTTGAATAGATGTATGCAAAACTGTTTTCATTTTAATTTCTTCTAAATTATGCCATCTATTGTCGAACAGTTGCTAAGATTACATACTGCAACCGCAAATTCCACCTACAAATAGAAATATACTTTAGTCATAGAGATTCATACCTGATTCTTCCATATTTATTCAAGACAGCAAGAGTTGCACATAAAAGTATTGCCATGATACAATTCAATTCAAGCACTGAAAGCTATGAGAACGGAGATTGATTCACACTAAATTTTTAGTCATTAATCAGTATTTTGAAACCATCTCCTCCAAAGTTACCCTTTTTCATTTAAGTAGAAAGCAAAAATTAAAAATTGGTGCTCTCACTTTACTGAATAACCTTTCAATTTGTTTTGTTTTGTTTTGTTTTTTTTAAATGTTATAATGAGACTAATTTAATGGAATTTCTTTTATATTAGGGCCTTCTAATGGAAGCTCAAAATATGAGGAATTGTGGTATTTCTAGAAGAAACGGAGCCAGACTTGTGTTATGTCACATGCTCTCAGTTTAGTATATTGTCAGTGACCACATGATGTAAACTACCTTGGTAAGGCACTATTAGTTTCCACTGTTTCGCTTTTTATGGTATGTTTAGCTTTTCAAGATTAAAGGTAGCCTTTTTCATCTTTCTGTCATATCTTCCTAAGCAGAGAGGAAATTGGAGCAGACAGCTTTAATAACGTACAGTAAGGAAGCTAGGCACAGGCAGAATATAAAAAAGCAATCTAAAATTCAGCATCTTAAGTGCCTGGAGCTTGAAAATTACTAAGGTGTTATAACTTAATAATATCTTTTTGGAATAGCATTTTGGACTGAAAATAAGGGAGGAAATACAGCTCAAGATTTGTGATAGCGTATATTGCTCTGTGGAGGATAGTCTGTTACTCTTTACAATGGAGTCTGCATAGAAGTGAAAGTAGGTTTAAATTAACATTTCTGGATTATTTAGCATTCAGTTTATGATAGTTTAGATCAATAATTAAAAGATACAATTTTCCTGTTATTAAAGTTTTTGCTATATACTCTTCTAAACCCAAATAATGAATGTTTTAAAAAAAAAAAAAAAAAGGCTCTTCCTTAAGTAAAAACTGAAATTTGCATCGGGCAGCTATGTAGTAACTGAAAATATCAATTAACAGCCGTTCAATGAATTTTTTTTTTATAGTCTTTGTATCTAAATGCTATGGTCCGACCTGATGCCGTCCAAGCTGGTTGACCAAGTAAAGCAGTCATGGATTTGGACAGCCCTTGCAGTGTGACCTAGTCTTATACCTCAGGTTTGTTGGCCTGCATCAAAGATGAGTTATATAGACCTACAAAAGGTAGTTTCAACTACTGTTAAAATTGCAAAAAAACCTCCAAACCCTGTAGAGGAACTGAAAATACTCACAAATCCATGTTAAATTTGTAAACTGTTTCAATCAAAAAGGCAGGGAAAAGAATGCAAAATATCAAAGTTTTTAAAGTTTCCCTTAAAAATGAAACATTTTATTTCAGAAAGGATGCAGTGTTTTGTTTCAACATTTTTTAAATGGATCTTTTTACTTTTTGTTTGAAAGAAGCATTTTAAAAAACCCATTTAAATTAAAAACATTTTAAATAGTATTAGATTACAGAAATATGCAACAAAATCTTGTGCTAGAGATAAATATAATGACTTTGATCAATCTAAATAGCAGTCTTTCTTAAACATCCAACCAGACCAATATGTACTATATGGATTTAAATCAAACTCTATTTTTTTATTTATCTTCTTCTTGCCTGGCCTCATCACTATTTACCCAGCTCTAGCTAGTTGCAGCATGTGTTATGTACTCAGAGGTGAAAATTCCTGAGATTCTTGACACCAGTCTCTCATCAAAACAGTTATAACTTTCTGATGACTTGCAGTGACCATTAGAAAAGATGGATGCTTTTTTCCTGCTAGTATAAATTTTAGTTTTCCGCTCACACAAACCCCTTGGATTAGTAACGTTTTATGAGTAAATGTCAGTATGCAAAGTGTTTGAGAGCTGTGACACATCTCCCATTCCACACTGGGTAGTCACGGGTAGGTATCCATCTCTATCACCTGAGCTATGTGAACGTAATGGATGGAGGAATAGTTATGTAGAACTGTTGATGCAGATACCAGTTGGGAGTCTTTAAATCCCCAATTATCACCGACAGTCACTCACTAAAATATGTCTCTCTGGCCTATCTGCTATTTTTTTTTTCTTCTGCTGAACAGGCCTCTCCTTTTAAGCCGCTCTGCATCAAGTAATACATAAATGTTTCATTTCTACAACAGTCTTCCCTAAGAACAGAGAGAAACATAAGAAATCTATACTTGATGAAAGAAGTTTAAAAAATCAAATAAATTTTTGAGAAAATTAAATTAAAGTTATTTTACAATCTCTTATGATTATTCTTCTATTTCTGAGGCATTTGTAAGGACAATTTATTACAACTTTTATTTATAGTCTCCAAAGTCCTTGAAAACCAACATTTATTTCCAGGACTTTTTTTATTACTGTTGCCATGAAATCTGTGTACTTTTTCTTCAATTTGAAAAAGGTCTTTTTAAATGATGCTTTTTTGCTAAAAATAAGACTGATGCACAGACTGATGCTACAGTGATTTCAAAGTACTACAGTACTGAAAATTTTCTAACTGTAGCAAAATAAACTTATGTTGCAAAATCTTCAAATTTTCAAGTGAACTTCTGGCAAATAACTGTGAAAGAATGTGAATGGAATCCTCAGTTGTAGTCTTTTGCCTAATTAGTGTTTACATTTTACTTAGAAAACATGATGTGAATTCAGAGCATGTTTTTTACTATGTAAATAATTTTAACACAAAATTTTATCAAGAGTTTCTGATCTCACAGAATGAAAGACTGGCAAAGTTTCACATGTGCGTTTGAAAAGAATCAGCTTAGTTTACTTTTCCAGTTGATTATTTATTTTTCAAACTTTCCCTGGAATGAATTTTGCAATGAACCATCACATTATCAAGTTCATTACAAATTTGTGCATATAAATGAATACTTAGGTTCCCATCTGTTGCAGTGGCCACTTAATAGGAAACCTAACGTGTAGTTCAATACACAAGCCAATTTTCCAAGGCGTGTGTATTGAATGAAGTATCTGAGAGAAATTCACTTTCTTCACACAAGTAGACCCTGCTTAACTCAACAAACCTAAAGTTCTGGAGGATGCAGGGTAAGATTGAAAATATGTAAAGTTATACGTAATAAGAACTGATGTTGTAATGAGTGAATCAGTTCTATAAAATACTGAATACGTCGTGTATCATCCAGAAACCATCATCAAGGTTCTTCAAACTTAGCCTAATAAAAACACTTGATAGAAGTTACTCCATTTCTCAATTACTTAGTGAAAATGAAAGCTATCAACTCCTTCTTCATAGCTTAATTTATATTTTTATTTCAATTGAAAACTGATAACTTCTGGAATATACATTTCAACATAGGACAAAATAAATATAATTTACCTTCTTGTGGTGGTTTGACTATTATATCATTTGCAGTGAAAAATTTAATTAAGAAGACTTTTGGAATAATTTATGTAGTAGTATTTTTTCAGCTTGCATTTTTTTGAAAAAACACATTTCTGGGTATATATTAAATAATATCAGTTTACCTGATTCTGTCAAGTACATATATAATGGAAATAAGCAAGAATAGTAATTTAAAAGATCATACATCATCATTTCAGAAGTTACATCCATACTATATCATTAAATATGAGAATACAAATAAGTGCACAGTTTATATATGCAGTTATTGAGAAAATTCAGCAACTAAAATGGACGTTGCCAGAGGGTGTAAACATCTTGCTGTAGTAGGAGTATTGTTTTAATCTCATGGCAGCCAGAGACCAGAAGGTTACACAGCACATTTATCAGCCTAATGCCTCACTGGGACTGGAGCTGAGCAGAGGTTGTGCCCACTGGTGACAGTATTAGATCTGGTCTATGAAAGAGCCATTTCCTGTAGAAAGATATTATTAAAAAATTTTGAACCAATTGAAAACAGACTTGTACACCTTGATTCCTAGGTCTGTAGAGCTGAGGTTTCTCCTCTCGTTCCTATTTATTTCTTCAGCTACAAACTCAGTGTGACTGGTTATTAAACATTAATAGACCTGGTTAATAATAATGCCATTTTATTTCTGGTAAACTCTATGTAAGTCAGTACAGATAACAACACTGGCTATCCCCATGGTAAGAGATTTGTCAGGCATCTATTATTAGCCAACTTCTTAAGA
This sequence comes from Strix aluco, assembly GCF_031877795.1. Lineage (NCBI taxonomy): Eukaryota > Metazoa > Chordata > Aves > Strigiformes > Strigidae > Strix > Strix aluco. Next base: position 11,876,708 of record NC_133940.1, on the reverse strand, counting down.
ATGGGTGTTTAATTCCCATAATTTTGAATACAAATAGATGCATAACAAATGACTGCGTTCCTTCCGCATCTGCCTATTCTGTCCCTTGCTTGTTTTGCAAAAGCTTCTATGATGAGGTACTTAAAGTAGAACTTTTTGTTTTGTTTAACCCTACTCAATCCAGTCTTTGACCGTAAGAAGAGAGTAAACTCCCTGAGCTACTGTAAAAAGGATACAATTATGTCCTGTAAATCAAGAAGTCAACCTTACATGCCCACATAAATCTTTACTACACATGTACTTCCTCAGATGTGTCACCAAGACTTAGTTCCCTTTAGATCTGATCCAAAATGTGAAAAGGATGCAAGAAATATTTACTGGAATTCATAGTGTTTTAGAAAAACAGCAAAGATGAGAAGTGCCTATAATTAAGAGTTTGTTTATCATTGACTTTATTATGTATTTAATGATAGTAAGGTTCAAAGGAAATGAATTATTGAAGAAATGAATTTCATATGCATGTAGAAGTGAATGAAGATGAGGGACAGAAATATTATCACGTGAAAGGATTTGGAATGAACTAGTAAAAAAGTGAAAAACAGCCTGAAAAATAATTTTCCAACCCTTACTGTCATTAATAAATTTAAAGACCTTATTTCATTTAATATCAAACTGGATGACTTTGTTAAACTTGAAATATTTTAGAATATACACTTTTTAATAATGACATTAGAAGATGAACTAAAACTTTATGATTAAAAAGAACTCTAGCCCTTTTATTTAACTTTAAAAGTTAATAACTTAGCTCTAAAGATATATTTTAGGACTTCATAGGTTAACGAAGTTTAATTGAAATTATTTTCATTCTTGCATATTAGCATGAATTCACATGCTACTTTCTTAGCTGTTCCACACAGTCTATTGAGTATTGGATGGGATGGTACAGATGTAGTTTTAGATATTGTAAGATTAGGTGATTTATAACATCTCCTTCACTTTAACATGTCTGCCCAAGGCCTGAACTTAAATTCATGAAAACTCTGTTGACTATTTCCATCATCCTAAGCAGAAGTTTATTAAGTCCTGAGAGTATTACTAATTGTTAATCGATTTCAATTTTGCTTGATTAATTTCATTTTTCAGTAGGTACTCTATTCTTGTTCCCTTTCTTTTTCTTTGCAAATGTATTTTTAATTTGCAATCTTATCGACCATGTTAAACTGTCTTCATAGTATAAGCAGTTAATGCCTCACAGTTTCCTCAATAAATCAGTCAAACCATCTATCCCACTTGTTTTGTATTACGTAGTCATTTACTTTAGTTTAAACAACTAATTTCATTAACTGGAAGCCATTTGTTCATGTTCCTTACTGCTGCATAGCACAAAATTAAACCAGTGCACAGGATAGATAAACACATCAAACTGTACAGTGCAGAGGAAGTAAGTGAGAATCTAAATATTTCAGGACTCCATAATGCAGTTGCCATCAGACTGCAAGGATTCTGGAAAAGCAATTGTGCATTAATGTCTATTTATTTCCTTTCACGACAGCTTAGTCTAGGACAGATTTTAAGGGTCTGAGTGTAACGTACAATCTTGTGATTTCCAGAGTTGTGACTCTACCAAATTGCTGTGTCAGAAACTGGAGTTTGCTGAGTCATGACTGTGAAATTTCTGAGTCAGATCTTCAGATGTTGCAATGTGAGAGTGACTGAGAGTCATTTTTACGTACTTTGTTTCTAAACACAAAAACTGATTCTGTGACGTTTTGTAAATCTTCAGTTCTTCAGTTCCCTGTAGAGCAGCCTGTTCCAAACATTCTTAAAAGTATTAGTTTTATATCACATTAAGCTTAAAACTCATGTTAAAAAATTAAAAATGTTGAGGAAAAATACGAATAACGGGAAATGCTGAAAGGCCCAAATCTTTCCTGTGGCGATTTGTGCTTTGTCTTTTTGTTCAGCCGTTGTGTTGTCTCCTAAAGGCTGATGCTTCACAGATACGCCTGGGAAGTGTCTGATTTACCATGTAACTCAGCCAATCTCTGGATGCAGTGGTACTGCTGTCACCTGTTTCTTGTGTCTTGTCTCCCAGAGTTTGCAAATTCATTTTGTCTGATCTCAGTAGACAGAAGTTATACAGAATATAAGTGAAGCTAACTGAATGCTAATCCACTGTTGTTTGATCTCTTTTAAAGCTGCAGCTCAGTTCATCACACTCAATAGTGTCACAGTTACTGTCCCAGTAAGATTAGTTTTTTATTCTGTTTTCAAGAGTGTTCTCCAACCCCATTGCAGATAAATGGAAAGTGATTTGATATCCAACTTAAAGTTCATGTTTCTACGTAAGCATTATATTTCTGTCCAATACGTCTTTACCCTACCATTGTTACAAATGACAGTAATTTCATAAATGAAAGACTTTTTTTCAGTTTGTCTGGTTTACGTCTGATTGCTTCACGCAGTGCCTAAGGAGAGGGAAACGTTTGGAAAGGAATGTGTTTGTAAAATCACAAAATTTGGCAGAATGAGTCTAGATGTAAATCTGAAAATGTCTCATTAAAGAAGAGCACAGTAAGGCGTTAGCAAAAAAAGCAGCAGAATCCAGATCCACTTACTCCTCCCATTGTTTCTTATGTTCTCGTTTTTTGTTGTCTTTCTTGTCATGATGAGTATGGAAATGAATGGCCTAATTAAAGCTGAAACTGTGTGAAGTTTCCAGGAACGTGTTTCCATACAATCTGTAATGTTGTTAGAATTCTCTTAGCTAATGTAATAATATTTACCCCAGATAAAGGCTATTTTGGTTTTATTTTTTAACAGGATCTTACCCTGACTACTACATGTTAAAGATTGTATGTAATGCTGTCCTTCCTAAAGCTTTAGGGCCTCCACTGTGTCAGGATTACTTAGAAATTTCAGGTTATTTTTCAGTCTTGTGGCTTATGGAGAAGGGAAAGAGTCTTATTTGGGCCAGTAAATGCAAAATGGCATGTGTCTTCAATGACACAATTAAAATTTATTTTGGGTCCTGAAGACAGCAAACAATACAATAAAAGAATTTACTTTTTAGTGTATTGACTAGAAATAATTGGAAAAGGGGTCTTTATCCCTGGAAAATCTCCACTTCTCAATGAAAAGTCCAAATCTGTCAAAAACTAGTCTGGTACAATACTTTGGAAATATTGCTATAACTTTTACAGAGTTTGACAGGTAAACCTGGTAAAAGGTACACTCTAGAAAGCATAGTGCATAGGAGAGAATCGAGGTGGGAAGAAATCACATTACAATGTAGCAAAGTATACAAAAAGTACTTCAAATTTTTATGGGAAAATTCAGTTTCTGAACATCTGATTTCTCAGTTTTGTCTTTATGGAGAACTACAGATACTTGTGCAAATTTGACTTTTTAGACACATTTCTATAAAAATTCTATTGTATTTTTTTCTTTTTAGAGGATAAAGTAATTATAAGTTGTTTTTGCCTAATGATGAAGGGTAAATGACATCAGTAATGAAATATTAGCCAAAGGGGACCAAACATGTTTCTTGCAGATCACCTCATTAGCTTGTTTCCAAAATATGTTCACCAGAGTGAAATTGCAGCATGAGACGAGCTGTAGTGACAAACATCTGTTGTCTTAGCTCCAAAAAGACTTTTGGGAGTAGGTAAAGACAAACAGTTCTTATTTAATCAGGTTAAATGTAACCTGAGAGACATTTTTTGTCATCTGTGGTCTTGTCCCAATCTGCTGTTGCTCCTTAAAAATTACTTATGGGGTTAAGTTTCTCTTTAAAGTTGCATGATCTTTTAGTAAAAGAATGGTTTCCATCTGCTTTGCAATGATTACAAATGTAGTAGCTACTGATCATCAAACAAAACCAACCAACCAGCCAAACTTGTCTGTACTCCAGAAAAACACCCAAGGGACTGAGTAGTCCTATCTTAAAAACAAAGAAATATGGTACTTCCAGAGGACAGTGTAGATGAGTAAAACTTAGCTAAAGTTTTAAAACCATTTGTAATTGATGATGATAAAAAGGATGCAAATGGATTGGACGCACATTTTCTATGCTTCCAGGTAAGCTGCTGTTTTCCACTCCTGAAAAAAAAGATGTGTTCAACTGCTTGAATATGTTTCAAATAGCTGTCTACAGTGGCTACATAATTGTGTCAGCTGAACAGAATTAATGTGTTTTGCCAAAATAAAATAAATTCTCCTAATTCCTGAAGAAATTATGTTTCTAATGACTGTGAGCTATGGTGGCCCTGTTACCAGTGAAGCGTTAGGACTGCATCAGATGTGTGATGCCGATGTTGTGTCAATTTTGTACATTCAGCATTTGGAGTTACCAAAGTGGATATTCACCCCTTCAAGAGAGCCTTCCAAAGTCTAAAGTAATGTAATGCCAGGTATGTAAAAGAAATCCCTGGAACAAGTTGTCAAACAAAGGAAGAAAATAGTATCTCTGTAAGAAGGGACTTGAGGAAAGAATCCTCTTTCTGAATTATCTCCATTGCTAATACCTGACATGACTTCAGTTCTTCAGCCCTGGGGCAAGCACTGTGTATTTCTCCCTGACTGAGAGTCAAAAGGATTTCTTTCCAAAATCAACTTTGTTATAAAGGAAGCAAGAGGTGGATTTGCCTGTAAAGGCTTAGATGGGGTATTCCACTGATCTCATCTGTATTTAGAGAAATCTGTCCATAGGATAAGATCTCCTTGGTCACATTTCACTGCTCCTCTGGACAGGGATCAGATTCACTGTTTTCTTTTTCAAGAAGGATTTCTTCATATTACTTTAGAGCATATCACCACATCAATAGCAAATATTTGCCCTCATTTTTTTTCTGTGTTGGGGAATAGCAGGCTCTTCCCATATTTCTAGTTATCAGCAAATGTAAGGAAAACCATGTATTGTTTCTTTAAATGTAGTTTTCTGTTTATTTTCATAATTATTTAAATGAAAACCATGAAGTTAGATTCCTTTTTTTAACATATGCTTCAGCATGAAATGGAAATTTGTACTTAGCCTTTTTGTGGTGTGTTGGCTTGTATGTTTCTATCCATACTCTGTGAACTTGGCTACAAAATGTTTAATTGTTTTTTATCACGTGATAAAATACTGGTAACTTCACAAAATCTACATAGAGTCAAAGGTGATGAAAAGGCACCTTTCAAGGCCCAAAATTGTCTCTGCGAGGTTTTAAATTCCTGGTACTTAATGTGAACATCTTTAGATCAGTAGTAATATTAGAAGTAAATGAACATTGCATTGCTTTTCATCTATTTTTTCATTTCAGAAAACATAGAAAGGAACACCTAAATATTGGAAGGTAAAAAAAAAAAAGTAGCACATGAACAGAATAAGAATATATCAAATGTGCCATACTCAATTCCTGTCATAAACTTCTTTTTCTGGAACTCTGTTAGACGTTTAAACCCATCTTTTATTTCTTGTCTTGAGAACTAGTTGCAGTAAATGAAGTGGGATACACTTGGGTGTATCCATTTGGCTTTTCTGAAATCTGCTCTAATTTTTAATTATATTTTCAATGGTTACTTGATTTTTGATTATGGAAAACTGTCAATTTATGAGGATTAAAATATATTCAATTTTACCAGCAATGCAGACTGTGAAAAACTACTCACAAGTGTCATTTTGGGTTAGGTTCCTTTAGAAGTCTTTTCTTTCTGATAAGAGGTATATCAGCTTCATGTATATGAAGAAAAGATTGCATCCAGTGGTCCATTAGGCTAATTACCAATATCTATTCGCAAGAGGAGAAGGATCCTCTGGGAGGTAACTCCATCTGTTTTCTTTTATGTTTTTGATGCAAAAACTCAAGGTTAGAATTGTGACTTTAGGTATTATAAATCTCTCCTTAAGTTGCTGAATTCTTTTCTCTAGAAAAAGGTATTTATTATAAAAGTGTATCAATTTTATAAGATATTGCTTTTCAGCTTTTTAAGTTAGATGAGCTACTAGTGATTGCTTGCCACACAATTTGTAATAAGTGAAAGCGTAAAAAAGAAATAAATCTGAGCAATTAAGTGTAGAGAAACTGCAAAGGTCTCTTTCAGGATTCTCAGTATTAATTTTTCACTGGAGCATAGCAATCTGTTCCTAACCAAAATGACACAGTATCTCTTCCCAAACCTGGTAAACCTTGCAAGAGTGCTATGTGTTATAACAAAAGACATTTGTCTAGAATACTACCTGCAAACAGTAAGACGCTGGACAATGTTATCTGTCCTGAAGCAGAGTGGGGAACTTGCATTCCCATTCTCAGTCCTGCCCCATCCTTTCTGGCTCTTCACAAATCATATGCTGCAAGATAGAGGCAAGTGTTCACATCTGCTGTGTTCATGATGCCACCTGGAGCTTGCAGGTTTTACTTTTTATTTTTAGCTTGATGTATCAGATTGTAACCAGGTACCTACTTTTAAATATATTTTGCCTGTCGGGGTATTAGGTTGAATGGTGTTACCACACGCTTTTTCTTCAAGATTTTGAATACTTGTGTATCGTTTAAGACAAAAGCTGTATGGATCAATTAGTAGGATCTTGTAGTAGCTGTGATGTAATGAACTTTTATCATTTTCACCTAAGCTATCTTGGTTTATTGAATTGGACCCCAGTCTTGCAAATATTTATCAGGCAGATCATTTACAATAGTTCACTGATGTATGAAGGACAGGCTTCAGAGAGACATCTTCCTTTTCCTATATCATTATTTCTTTATGCTTGTACAATATATATCAGAAAAATTACTATTCTTTTTTTTTTTTTTCTTTTCCTTCCTTTTTAGATGATACATTGCTCTAGTATAACTCTTTTCAACCACTGATTTCAATATAATCACCAACCATCATTTTCTTCATTAACAGATCAGGTCACTGTAACACAGTAGGTTAAACAACTTGCCAAAATAATAAACCAAATCACTACCAGAACTGGCAGGCAGTGGGGGGTTCCATCAGCAGGCACCTGCTGTCGCTAGGCACAGCTGTCATATTCTTATTGTACAGAATCAGAAGATGTAGAACTTTGGAAATACAGAGAAGAACTGGATGGTTATTTAAATATTTGAATTTCAGAGAGTTTCATTTTCTGCTTTGCTTAATCCTACTTTCATCTTAAATGGCTCATCAAAACCTTATGTTTTGATTGTGTATGCATGTTTAAAGGCATGTGTAAAGTCATGGCAGCCAGGTGAAGTCCCTGGTGACTGAAAAAAGGGAAACATTGCACCCATTTTTAAAAAGAGTAGAAAGAAGGAACCTGGGAACTACCGACCTGTCAACCTCACCTCTGTGACTGGGAAGATCATGGAACGGATCCTCCTCAGAGCTCTGCCAAGGCACATGGAGGACAGGGAGGTGATTCGAGACAGCCAGCATGGCTTCACCAAGGGCAAGTCCTGCCTGACCAACCCAGTGGCTTTCTGTGATGGAGTGACTACATCAGTGGACAAGGGAAGAGCTACGGATGTCGTCTATCTGGATTCTGTAAGGCCTTTGACATGTTCCCCCACAACATCCTTCTCTCTGAATTGGAGAGATGTGGATTTGACGGATGGACTGTTTGGTGGATAAGGAATTGGTTGGGTGGTTGCATCCAGAGAGCAGTGGTCAGTGAATCAATGCTGGGATGGAGATCAGTGACAAGTGGTGTCCCTCAGGGATCTGTATTGGGACCAGTATTATTTAGTATCTTCATCAATGACATAGTGGGACCGAATGCACCCTCAGCAAATTTGCAGATGACACAAAGCTGAGTGGTGCAGTTGGCACACCTGAGGGATGTGATGCCATCCAGAGGGACTAGGATAAGCTTGAGAAGTAGGCCCATGTGAACCTCATTAAGTTCAGCAAGGCCAAGTGCAAGGTCCTGTACGTGGCCTGGGGCAACCTGCAGTATCAATAGAGGCTGGGGGATGAAGGCATTGAGATCAGCCCTGTGGAGAAGGCCTTGGTGCTACTGGTGGATGAAAAGCTGGACATGAGCCAGCAATGTGCGCTCACAGCACAGAAAGCCACCTGTCTCCTGGGCTGCATAACCTGGTAGAGCGAGTCCAGAGGAGGCTACAAAAATGATCAGGGGCTGGAGCACCTCCCTTATGAGGACAGGCTGAGAGAGTTGGGGTTGTTCGGCCTGGAGAAGAGAAGGCTCTGGGGAGACCTTATAGCGGCCTTCCAGTATTTACAGGGGGCTTATAAGAAAGATGGGTACAAACTTTTTAACAGGGCATATAGCAATAGGACAAAGGGTAGTGGTTTTAAACTGAAAGAGGGTAGATTCAGACTAGATATAACAAAGACATTTTTTACAATGAGAGTGGCAAAACACTGGCACTGGTTTCCCAGAGAGATGGTCGATGCCCCATCCCTGGAGACATTCAAGGCATGGTTGGATGGGGCTCTGAGCAATGTGATCTAGTGGAAGTTATCCCTGCTCATTGCGGGGGGGTTGGACTAGATGACCTTTAAAGGTCTCTTGCAACCCAAACTATTCTATGACTCACAATCGTTCTCTAACATTTGAGAATATACTTTACTTTCAATTATAGTGTAGCCATTTCTGCAAGCAGATACAGTTTTTACACTGATTAAATAGTTGTGATGTTACTGTGGGAATAAAAAGCCTTTCCATGCACTTCATCCCACATCCCACCTCAGCCAAAAAAAAAAAAATCTGCTTTAGACTCAATATGCAAAGCATGATTATTGGTACAAAAATAAAACTCTTTTCCCCTCCATTTTCAGGTTCTGAGGTGTTTAGGATCATGAATTCTGACCTGGACACTGCAGACAATGCAGTTTACAAAATGTGGATTTCAGTTTGAATCCCATTTCCTTAGAACAGGTACATCATGACTGTTTTTGTAGAGAGGAAGAAGCAAAATGTTTGGCACAAACCCTCAAGTTTGGAATATGACTGCACATATTCTTTTCACCCTGATTAATCCAATGATGAAGTTAGTTCTTCTGTAACTGTATTCAGGAATGACATTTTTTATGAGTAAGTAGGCTGTGTCCATTGATGTATTTCAGAAGTTTTATTAGGACATTAAAGAATAACTTTAGCGGTTGTAACTAAACTCCAGTGAAGAATTCACACATGAGCAGAATCTTTGTGTTCTCTCACCTTTGAATATCTTTGTGTTTGTCCAGCTGCCCAGACCAAATAAGACAACTGTTACCTTTAAAGTAGTTGAAAAACTAAAGAAAATATATTGAAAAGGTGTCTAAGGTACCCTAAAGAGTTAAACATGAGGTTTTTAAAAAGTAGTTTCAGTGTCTTCAGGGGGAGTTATGTACACTTAGCTGAGAGGACTAATTTGACACTGCTTGAGTTATTAGATGGTTCAGTGTTAGTAAAATTACTGTCCTTGTTTGGCAAATTAATAAGCCAGATCTTAGAGGATTTGAAGTTAAAACATTAAGAAGAGCAAAATGTTTTTTAGTGTCTGCATGTTTCTAAAATTAGGAGCTCTGAATATTCCCAAAATCAGTGGGATGCTTATTCTGAAAATTTGTGCTGACTAAGCTTTTCAGTATCTCATAGCTAATTAACAGCATAGCCATTCTTTGAACACAGTCCTATTCTTTATTCAGAGAACTGCATTTTCAGTGCTGTTTGCACATGCAGTCAGCTAGTTCCAACATAACATTGTGGAAAGCAGGTTCTTTCCCAGCTGTCCTCAATTTGAGTTGATGCTGACTCAGATCCTCTCTCAGCAGTGACCACTGCTTCCTCTCTGACTGGTACCATCCTTTCCAAGATGGACACGCTTTGCCAAGACTCTTCTTGCCACATACTGCCTCTTTTAACTTGTTTGTTTGGTTTTTGGTTTTGTTTTGTTTTGTTTTTCTTTTTAAGAGACTGGAGAGGGCCCATTAGAAGGCCCAGGAGATAAATCCTGAAGCAAGGGAGATGTTAAGCTGAAGTGCTGTTCTAAGAAAGGGAACAAAACAACTCAGCAACTCTGAGCCAGCTCGCTCTTGTTTCTCTCCTTGTGAATAATGCATTATTCCATCAAGAAAGTTGCTCCTACTCAGCTCACACTGAGTGGCAATACTGTATTATCTACAATTGGAGAGATGTCCAAGGAACACTGAAATGTAGGAGAAACATTTTTACTTCTCTCCATATACAGTCAGCAGCCTGTAGCCCTAGGGAATATTTGATCTGATGCAGCACCACAAAACTTGTATTTGACTGGAGTGCAGACTGTACCTCACAGTGCTGGATGTATTGCCATGTACTTCAAATATGATGCCTTTGAGAATAAGTCTTGCAATTACTAACTGAGGACATACCAGAAAAGTAAGCTCTTTTTTTTGAAGAAAGTGTGCTTATAAAGGAACTGTAGCGTAGGACACTACTGTTGTAGTGTAGCTACTGTTAGTTATACGAATTGCCATTGTAGAAAGAATCAAGTTATTCCGATGCCTTTTGAGATTATTTTGGGATATACTGGTGTATATATGAAATATTCAAGTAGGCAGAGACTTCACCTGAAATGAGTAGGTGAAAAGTATCATAGGGTACACAGAATCCTGTTGTTTGTTTAGTTCAAACTGGAGATTGTGCTGCAACTCCCTCCTGGGCGCTCAGGTTTCTTTGTTCTAGACATTGGTGGGGAGAGACGAGGGATTAGAAGGCAGTCTCAGTATTCATTCCACCTGTGGGTTAAAAATGGCTCAGAAGCAAAACTATACACACTTGGAAGTGCTTTCAAGTTGCCCACTGTAGATTTAGTTTTAAAAAAAAGCATCAAGGACTCAATCAAAAATAGAGATAAAGTAATATGTTTTCAAAGTTAAGGTAATACATTTGGGAAGACTACTTGTATTTGGGGCACATGTAATGTAGAACAATTTGAATAATATGCAATTATAATAGGATTGTCACAAAGAAAACTACTTATAAAAATTAAGAAGTCTAAAAAGACTTGATTTTCAGCTCATTGAAATTCAATTGGACCACTTGTCAGCAGAAAAATTTCAGCTTGAGATCCTTGAGAAGTTGCAGTTATCCTTGAAATCCTGTGACATAACAACTACCGTTCTTCATTAGCCAGCTGATGGATTAATTAATCATGGCAACCCAACTGGATATTGCGACATTTTCAAATAGAACAAAAAAAATCCAGTGTAAGTATCAGTAAAATTTTGAGTATTAATGCTAAAGGAGTGTATTATGTTGTTAGGCAACAATTAACAGAGGTTTCATTGTTATCCCAGTTCCACCAGATTTGCACCAGTGCAGAAGTAGTGATTTAAGGGCAACTAGTTTTCCCAGTCCGCAGGTATTATTGCATTTACAGAGAATTTATCAAGTACCTTAGTACCTTATGAGTTTATAAAATCTGATTATTATATTTAGAAATCTTTCTTTCTGTAGTTCCTTTTCGTTTTCTTTGCAGAGTAAAATATTAATATATTTGTAGCCACATGTTAAATGCCTCTTTTTACGGTTGGATACTGTTCAGGTACAAGCCTGAATCAAGCATCATAGTTTCACTCTGCCTGTATTTTCCACTGCAGTCTTTCAATATGTAGCACGTCTTTCAGAACTGTTACTGTATGTCATCATCATTAATGATCCTGAACCATTCTGCGTAGGTAGCTGCTTGACTGAATGGATCAGCCTTCATCTTCTGGTATTTATTATGTGCATTAAATCTCATTGACTAACACTACTTTCATCTTATACTCTCTCTTTTCTTAATGGTGGATCCTTGTGTGTCTGTAAGACAACACTTTCACCCCTTACTGCTTTTTTGTATGATCTAGTGCTGTCAGTTATCCTCCATCTTTAGTTCCTCTAAAACAGTGCAATAGGAGACTGTTCACTAAAATAACACCAGCAATGGCAATCTGATGTTTTACCCTTCACAGCATAACACATTGTATCAAGTTGAGAGAGATTTGTAGAGAACAGTCATTTAGAAATTAGTTTAGGTGCATGCATCTACTAAGCATAGGCTGATCACAAAAAATGTCTGTATTAATTTGAGATTATCCTTTTGTAGGCACTTACAAGTATACCGCCTTCAAGAAGAAGTTATGATAATGTGAATTGCAGTTTAGTGTTTTCGGAATAGAAATTATCAAGGTATCACAATGATACCAAATGCTTTGTAAAACAAAAGTTAAATGAATAAAAGTCCTTTTGAAATTTGGCAAAAATAACAATAATATGGCAGTATTATAAATAATAATTAAAAAGTGATGGAAAGAAATATCCAGTCCGATTATGTAACACTTTGATCACTCCTTCTCTCCCTGCACCTTCCCATGACTAAATATTGACCCGAATCTTGACAAGTCTTTGGTTTTAAATCAGGAACTGACAAAAACAGTGAGAATTATCTTTCTTGTAAATTTTTTATGCGGAGAAAACATTTGAGCTCAATTCTTCAGGGCTTGGCCAGGATGAGGAGCAATGCTCAGTTAATGCAGCCTTGGTCAGCAGCACCTGCTGGTGTTAGCAGAAATAGATTTTGACCAGTAGAATAAAAATGTTTGGTATCGACCCTAATGCTTTTAGAGCAATGTTACAGGGATTGAGAAAGACACAGCAAAAAGAACACACTGCCAGAGATGATCAGTAACATTTTCCTACTTAAAATTTATCTTACTCTGTTAAAAGTAGTTGCAATACAGATTGACTGCTGAGTTTGCTCACAGCAAGTTTTTTGAGTGAAGACGTGAGCACTGTATGCTTTGAAGTATGTTGGCCTGTGCATGAAGTGTAGATTGGCCTTTCTGTGATGCAGATGAGAAGTGTCCTGTCTTTATGACCTGCTTATGTGTGTCTGTGTGTCTTTATAGCTTTCCCCACCATTTCAGCTAATGAATGATACTGTTCAGAGGGAGTGACTTTGGTATCTTAAATCCTTCATGGACTCCATCCTACTTTCTTCACAACTGCTGTTGTAGATTAAAAGGTGCTTGAAGGAGCAGTAGTTCAGCTTCTCTGCTTTCCAGTCTTTGGGAGTCCTGCTTTTATCCTGTAGACATAATTATTCATCAATCCATCAGCCGAAAGACACAAGGATTAATTTAGACATGTTCTCTTTTACACATGAAAAGCAAAGTTGTGGGGCTCTTATTTCACTGTTTGGACCCAGAGGAAAGTATGATTAAAGTGTTTTGGGCTTATTATAGTTATGATAATAACGTTGTCTGTTTCTTAAAAAAAAAAAAAAAAAAAGGTCTTTTAAACAGATATTTATCTGCCAGCACTGTAATTGTAGTAGTAGTACACTGCTGCTAATATTATGCTCATTCTAACAAGCTTTGGTTAATTCAAACTTCTTTGCTTTAGAAAAAGGTTTTCCTTTGATGTATTCACATTAACCTGTCAATTTAATACTAGTTTTTCTAGTGAAATCACATTTTTAGGTAGCTTTTGGACAGATATATAATGAAAAAGAGGTAAGCTATCCTTTCCAGCTAAACAGAAATTGAAAAAAAATTGAAGGGACTATGTTTCAACAAATGACATTGTATCTGAACTTAGATTCTTCCTGTTTCCTCCAGAACCATACAAGACTTCATAGTTCTTCACACTCACGGCTTTATAGATGTTGATCTCCTTCAAGGGTTTGCTCACAGCCAACTCTACCGTTCATGTGTCAAACAGTTTGGGGGGTGAGAGAGAGAGAACACCCACAAAATTGCTAGAAAATAAATTGAAATAAACAGATATTTTAGAGTGTTTATCCTGATACAATGTACATGTTTCTAAAAGGATAATTGAGAGAGAAAAGGAATGAGATTGTTAGGGCTCTATTGATAGGTGCTCCAGTGCCCACAGTTATCCTGTTCATCATAATCCCTCAAAGGAAATTTGCTCTTATAACAACTATTGGCTCATGTATTATTCTGTGTAATATAAAGAGGTCTCATCTATCCTCTACATCCAAACTCAGCATGCAGTCTCTCTGTTCTAAAGTGTCTGGCTTACTCTGAGCCTGTTTACAGTGCATCTGACATTTTGAACTGCAGAATGTGACAAGCTGACAGTGCCTGTGATTATAAAATCAGCTCATCTGCTGATATTAGGAAAGAGCAAGACGATGTATGAAATAGGTTTTAAATAGGTCATACCATACTCTAAAATATGCACATTTCAAATATTTTAAGAAGAAAGAGTATACAGTATGTGGCTTTAGTTTATTTTGTGTTTTCATTTGGTTTGAAGACTGTGCCATATTATTATTTGTTCTTACAATATACGGTAGGCACTGAAACATGTAATCCTTTTCCATTGCCATAATTTAGCATTTGTAATTATAAAAACCAAACCACTGCTCAAAAAGTTAATGCAATGCCACATTTTCAAAAGTTTACCATCTGCATTTAGGATTGAGAGCTCAGCTTTACATCTAAGTGACTGAGTAGTGGCTAAACTACTAGTTGGCACTAGAGAGAGTGCCAGCTAGTACCTCCCATTATGACACCAGTTGCCAGCTTGTCAAGAATTCAATATATGCTGCCCAAAATATTTTGAAAATCTGGAGAAAATAGCCTAGCTAATCAATGAAATTGCTACTGTATTGATTATGGACATTGTAAAAGTCATTGTTTTCTTTTGCCAACCTCGATATGTGTAAAACATAAAATGAAAAGTGATATTCGAACAGGGTGGTGTGTTTTAAATGAAAGTAAGAAATGCAGATATTTTTGTAATACAATTTACATTCATTTGTCATGTAGGCTGGATTTAGAAATGTCATGATATATCCAGTCTCTATGAATTTCTTTTTATAGTACTTCAGAGATGTTGAGAAGCATTTCAAGTCTTTCACCTCACATCCAGAAAACTCCTGTAGTAAATGTTTAATATGCTAGTACATAATGCTACCACCATAAAAATGTTCAAGTGCCATTAAGGATCTGGCTAAAATCCATAGTACAGGGAACTTTCAAGCTAGACTGACCAACGTTAACTGTTTCAAGCCAATACTGCAACTGCAACTCCAATATACATCTGTGTTGTGGCACCCTTCATAAACAGCTCCCTCTAAACAGAATGTAGTGGGTACTACTTATAGTCCAGCAAGTGTATTTTGCATGCAGTTGAGATTGCTGAGATACAGCCCTAGATGTCTAACAAACAGTAAATCTATTAGTGTTTGAATTATTGAATAACTGAACCTGTCATAGAGACTTTTGTCACCACATCTTGATTATTGTGCCTTCATTTTCTCTGGTTGATAAATACGATTCTTCCCCTCTCCTATCTGTTCAGAGTGATGTCTCAGATTTTGCTTGCTCATTGTTCTATCTAAGCAACTAGAAATGTGGGGGAGCTAGGTTTCTGAATTGAAGAGTTCTTTTAATTTTATTTTGTTCCAATTTTCTTTCTTTTTAAAGTAAAGTGTGTAAGTATATATATGTGTGTGTATGTGTATATATATGTCTGAACGATGCTGCTTTGTTGGTTTTACAGGTACTACATTTTTCCCAGGAAGTTTTCAGGAGCAGATCTCCTAGATAACTTGATAAAATTTGCCTCTGGTGACTAGCAAAGCCTGCTAAGAAAGTATAAAAGGATATAGACAGTCCTGCTTTGGATGAGATGAAAGTAAACTGAACCCAGTGTATTTTGGACAAAGAAATGTCTGGAAGAATAGAAGTGCACTGTTCAAACAAAACCAACCCAACTTTGATTAGAAAATTTCCTATGATAAGGCCATGCCATGAGTTGGTGGCATTGGTTATTGGGTTCAGGCTCATATGACAAAGGATAAATATCTTTGTTTCCAAATCTTACCAGGCTCTACGTAATGTTTCTCACTCAGGAATGGTAAACGGGCTCTCAACTATGATTAGATACTGTTAAAGCTCTTTTTCTCACCTGCTAAACTTAAAAACAAGTACTTTTCTCTCCAGCACTGCTCACATCTTGAAAAAATTCCACTAAGTATCAGTTAAGATAATTCTTCATGCACCTTCACATTTTACCTCAACATTTTTGCCTGGAGACTTACAAACTTACGATAGGGACTAAATTCCATACTCACTAGGATTAATTCCAGTCCTGCTGACAAAGGTGCTGTGACCCACTGTTTCTTTTTCCTCTTCTATTAGTCTCTCTGTTTACTCCAACAGCACGTAGCACAGTGAAGTCCTATGCTGTGACAAGACTGGAATGCACAATTACAACATTAATTCTAATGGTTGTGAAAATGGGACTGTTAGCTTCTGAAAATAGGTATTTTGAATGAAGTACAGAGATGCCTGTTGTAACATCTGCATGACACATCTGTATGCTGGTTGTAGTATTTAACTCTCTGTACAGTAGGGGGCAAAGTGACTCAGAAGAAAAAGGAACTAATTGAAGATGTAGATTTTGGCCATAAAAGGTAGGTTTCCAATAATGACATATTGTCCATAATTAATAAAATGTCATGAACATAAAATCCTTGATTCAGTGTAAAACCTGAACCTGAAGGGCAGTCCTGAAAATCAAAAGAATGACTTCTTTTAGGTTCTCTGTTGCTACAGACATACAGTATGTCCTAAAGGCATGCCTTCTGTCATTTGAAGTTATGATCAAAGCTGATGAATAGAATAGAATAGAATAGAATAGAATAGAATAGAATAGAATAGAATAGAATAGAATAGAATAGATTTCAGTCGGAAGGGACCTATAATGATCATCTAGTCCAACTGCCTGACCAATTCTGGGCTGACCAAAAGTTGAAGCATGGTATTAAGGGCATTGTCCAAATGACTCTTAAACAGTGAGAGGCTTGGGAAATGAACCACCTCTCTAGGAAGCCTCTTCCAGTGTTTGACCACCCTCTTGGTAAAGAAATGCTTCCTAATGCCCAGTCTAAAGAAACAGTGGATTACAAAGATTTTAATACCCTTTTGCCACTTTCAATTTAAATGCAAACCCTGAGCTGCCAATCTTCTTTTGCAGCATAAACAATTAAAAAGGAAAGGTTTTACTTGGCACCAATGTGGACCTACATTTTTGAAGAACTTTTTGAAATTCCTTTTCTGTTACATGTTTTAAGGAACTATTCATATTTGTGCAATCTGAGGGTCAGACCACTTGATTCACTACGTTTTAATTTACAGCATGTGTAGTAAACCTAATTAGAGTTGGCTTTTACCTAACACTCCAAAGGCACATATGCTGAATGCTTTCAGAAAGTGTCCCTCAGAATCCCCATACCAGGATCTAAACTGCCCAACAGTATCAATTACTGTAATAATAAATAAAACTCAAGGATTCAATTATTCCTATAGATAGAGGGCTGAGAAGCCCTGACTGATGATTTAACTTCCATGGTCAGACCTATCTTTAATTCAGAATATCTATGTTTTTTTCCTATTTCAGGACTTTAGTTAACATTATTGTATTTTTTCCATAAAAAATGGATTCAGCTCTGTGCTGGTATACACAGCCTTTCCTGATGACCCTGGCCATGTCTGCGAGCTGAAAAATCATAATCAAGTGAATAAACATTTCAGATTAGCACTTCACTCACATAAAACTAAGTTTGCAAAAAGATCTTGGGAAAAAAAATTAATTGAAGACATCATAGTGGTTTTGATTAAAGTGAACATTCTTTGAGCTTTATAGTCACCAAATATCACATATGGAAATTACAGTTGGTCTTAATCTGCTTTCAGAAGACTGGTGCAAATATTAAAAAGTAATGAACTAACAAGATTGTTTGTTAATGCCACATAAAAGTGCTAATTATACTTTATTTCCTGCCTACAGCTAAATCCAAGAGACATTGCCTAAGAAATTGTTAAATAAGTTGCTTCACTTGAAATGTGAATAGATCTGCAGTGCTTGATGGATTTACATTTAAGGAGTTGTGTGTCACAAGATGCCTTTCAAAGTGTGGCAAACAAAGGAGTACTATGAAGAAACTTGTTTAGTTCTCAGAAAGTATATTATTAATGTATTTGTGATTCCTACTACCTCATGAAGAGGAAAGGGCTTCATTTTTAATTGCACTTTCCCTGCAATTTCAGTATGTTGCATAGTATGATACTGCAATTATATGTTAATTTTTATATTAGGGCTTTAATTTTTTTAACACCATAATGGTATACTTGAAATGTACCCTTGTACATCACACTGGCTGTGAATATTTCTGAAGTATTTTACTTTGCATCTGTCCTGATATCTGTATTTTGTGTCTTAGGGACAGGTGCAACATGAAAGAGTCTTCAGAAATGTCATGATGATAATTGAAGCCTTGGGGGGGGAAAATTATTTCACATTTCTCTGTTTTTCTACTATAAATCTACCCTCTTTCTCTTTCTAGGATAAAATATGAAATTTAAAAAGGCTGTTACACTTGGTCCTTATTCTAAACATATATAACAAATGTATGCAGTTGAAAGATTAATACTAATAGTTAGACCTTACATCTATAAAAATTCAAAAACATGTTAATGTTATCTTTTTTCAAAGTTACGACGTAAACTATATGTTATTACCTGCAGAGTTTTTTCTAATCCAATTAAATGATTATTATAGTGAGGAGGGAATCATAATAAAGTTACTGTTAGGGATATCACAGAATGGCTTATCATGTGATTTTGTTTTAAAATATCCTCTTGACCAAACATAGGAGGAAGACCTCTATAATATTGACGAGGGAAAGTAATAGAAAGTGCAGGAGCGTACATAAATATGTGAGAATTTGGACACATGTCTTTCTGATTCTGACTTTCTAAATTAAAGAAGCTCCAGGAAAACTTCTTCACACATATCATCCACATCTTTTTGAAGAGGGGTTTTCTTTTTGGAGAGTGGAAACATCCCTGTAGAGCCTGCATATCATGGAAGAACTGGAGAGTAAAGGCCCTTGAAACCTCCCCTAATTCAAACTTTATGGGTGAGCATGCAAGGTCACATCTCTAGACAGATGTGTTGTTACAATTTGTTGGGTTTGGGTTAAATGCTGTGTTGTCAGGTAAGAATGTTTTTTAGATGGCTTTATTTCTAACTTGTAACTGAGCTATTCAGGAATTATTGTAGTGAGCTGGATTGGAGCATAGAAAATTTTGCACAAGTTCTTGGGCCAGTATTTAGTGAGGACTCCCTCTGAGGGACACCAGCTGTGTAAGCACAGTGCCGGGCACAGAAAGGCAAGCAGGAAGGGACACCAGTGCCTTCAGATAAACGGTAAATTCCTTTGCATCTGGCAGAGCCAAGGCAGTGCAAGCATAATGAAGACAGCTCAGATAAAATAAAATGCCAGTGCCCTTATGAAATTACTAAGACTTCACAGTACTCTGCATAAGAATACAGGTGTTTAATGCATTATGTGGAAATGTTATCACTTATTAATAAAGAAAACACATTTGCTGCAAAAACCTTTGCAAACACAAGATGAGTTTGTGTTGAGATTATAGAGACAGCATTATACAGTTTATGCACTGGTCCAAGCAATGAAAAAGGAATGAAGGAAACTAGTAGCAGGAAAGTATTTTTATCCTGTAATTTGTGTAAATATATTATGTTCTATTGGTGATCTTTAAAGAGTACCTACTATACAAACACATCTGGCTTTAAAAACTAATTTATGCCTAGAGTTAGTCATGATACTGCACAAGTGACCTATTACTAATAGAAGTTTCTTTTTTAACGAATAATCAACAATCAGGTTGTGACATTATGCATTGTCTTCAGCACATTTATAATGGTATGAGTTCCTGATTAGCTATTGAGTGACTCTAAGGAAAAATATATGGCCTTTTTTACGTAGGGGAAACAATAATGCCTACTATGGGAAGAGCAATAAAACACATTTATTGGCTGCTTGATGAAGACTGCATTGAATAAAACCAGGTATAACCCTCCTACCTTCACCTCTGCAAATAGTTAAACTACACAATGGCTGAGAATGTGAAAAAGGGAAACAATAAGTTCTCAGATAACCAAAAAGGAAAAAAAGAGTGCGTAGTTCTTTTTCTCTAAAGTCATCGCTGTCTGTTGTGGCAGTGTTTGAAGTAGAAAGTAAATCCTCCATGGATCTATTGCTCTAACAATGCTAATTTCAATGATAATGTCCCATGCTTCCTTTCATTTATCTATGGATACATAGTAAAACCCAATTTTAATAGGAATCAGGTAAAGAAATTCTGAGTTTACAGAATACATTTACTTCATTTATTTATCTATAGTTTTCATTTAGAATGCTATATTGTGCCAAGAAATATAACAGTTCGGGGAGATTTTGCATAACCAAATTTTTATAAAATTCTTCTTAGTTTAGGGAATTATTGAGCTGTACAGTCTTTTACATGCTACAGTCAACAGCACAAGAGTATATAGTGTGATATATTTTAAGCTAAGCAAAGGCACATAAAGGACATGTCTTTATTGTCATTTTATCATTTGTTTAACTTTTAAAGAAATTTAAAATAATTCTGCTTTTCAATTGTGACTGTGCAGTAGTAAAAGGGAATGTTGATACGAATGCATTTATTATTTCTCTTCTATATTCCCATTTTTTTTTATTTGCTATTAGCATTATTATCTTTGTTATAATAGGGAAGTCTTTATATTTTACTCAAGAGTCTAGTCATATTGTACAGTAAACACTGTCTAAGAAATCATTTGAGAATACTTGCTGATCATTAAATAAATTGTGTATAAGCCTCTCTGGCTTTCCTACTTGAAACCTTCTTTATTGTGATATGAAATACAAGTATGTTATTCAGTATATTTTTCTTACAATGTCTTACAAGCAGCACTTCTCACTGGCACTTATAATAGCATTATTGCATGACAATGCCATGGTTACTCTATTTCCTCAAATTGTCCCTATAACCTGGACATAAATTAATAGACATGATATGTGACAAATAAACTATATAATGAGTTCATTCACCTTTGACTTTTTCTAAAGAGCAAAGGCTTTCAATCTCAAAAGTTAATGTAAGTAGTTTATTTACATTAGTTGTATTCTAGTGACAGTCTCTGCCAGAAAACTGAGATATCATTTTTATACCAAGCACAGTTTGGAAAGGATTATAAACCTTGAATAGATTTATAAATCTAGATTTTAACCTTTCCAATATTCTGCTTTTTGATTGGTTGCCTGATCTACCTCTTCTTCCCAGGTTACTGATGCTGTTAATAGGAGAGAATAGGAATGGCTAATGAATCAAACTACGGAACACTGAAAAGGTCAAAGTAGTACACTTTACTATTATCTTCCACAGAATATATGAGGCATTAAAATTCTGATGCTGCAGTCTTGTGACAAAGAATATAATGAGAACTATAAATAATAAACAGCACAACATGAATCTCTTCTTGTGATAATGATTGTAACACGCATAAGAGGGAGAAAATGCTTAACCCATTCTCACTCTACTAATAAGACCTCCCCTTGGATGCGTGCATTGTAAGCGTCTGTAATCATAAGAATGAAAGAAGGGATTTTAAAGTATAATTGAATCCAGCAAGGAAGATGGAGATTCAAATGTGCTAGCTTTTGTGGACACCCACTTCTAGAGTGTAATATTACTTGCGTGAAAGGTATTTGTGGATAAATATGAATAGATAATTACCAATAATGTGAATAAAAATAAGATTGTGAGAAGGTTTGTAGAGCTGAAATAAGGTCATTACCACCCCTTTACAAAACTATCTACAGACTCAGTTAGTTAGAAAGATGTTACTGACACACTGTCTGTATCTGGCTTAGGTCTTACGACTGCAGGTAGTACAGAAAATATTTGTGATGTTCATGATTCCCAACTCCTTTGCTCTGAGGTCTGAAAATACAGAAAGTGTTTATCACACTGGGGCTGTCTCCTTACAACTAGGACCTGTGACCTGATTTGCTGAATGTATCAGTTCAAGCCACTGTCATCTTTTGGAATAACTTCCAACTTCACAATGTGCACAGTACAATAGGAAGTTCATCTGCAATATCTAGATGCCCTTTCAAAATCTCTTTCTGCTATTTGTGAGATAGGTATAACAAAAAGGAATAGCTTGTTAAAGAAAAATTTATTAATCTTGAGGAATCTCCTGATTGAGTTACGGAAAACAGTCAGGAAATCAAGATAAATTGTCAGAACTTTAGCTCACTATCCTTTAACCATGGATTTCTCAACTAGTTCTCCCAAGAAAGCCTGCTTGTTTTCATCAGGCTGTTACCAAGACTGAACTGAGATTAACATTTAGGTTTTTACAGTTGGTATAAAATGTTGAATTTTGGATATCTTGGTGAATTATATACATGAATCCAAAACATAATGATGTCAGAACAAAAGGAATTCCTTTAGGTGGAAGTAAATCCTGGAGGCACCAGCAAAATACTTTTTATTTGTTTAACTGCCGAAGAGACCCAAAATAGCTTTACATACTTAAATACTGTCTCCATGGTGAGATGCAAATCAGCTTTATACCACCAGTACTGTATTCACATCTCCAATTGCATTATAGACATATATAAAACCATGCTTACTGTTCTGTAATGGGATTATAACTCTACTTACTTTTCTTACAGATCTGTTATAGAATCCAATAAAAAACCTTTACTAATCTAAATCTATTCTCTCTACACTATTGATGCTCTTGCAGATTGGTTTTGTATATTAGATTCTTCCTGAAGCCTCTATTTGGCATTAGAAAGGATTGCTGAGATCACTTGGTGTTTTCTTCGTGGATCTTTGAAATCATTCTTAATTGTTTCAGGTTTTCGTTGTCCTTATTATGAGCTCTGATGTCATTTAAATCTACCTCCTCCAAGGAGCCTAACAGGAAGTTGGACTCATTTCTCCCTCTCAGTCCCTAAGCAACCTGGATCTAGCCTTGTGGGTGGTGTGGGACTTTGGTCACTTTAGTGTGGAAAAGGAAAGAAGTAGAATGTGAGTAGTTTGATGCAGTTTCTAAACCCTGATGAAGAGGGAGACATACAGACAATTAGAGAATGAAATATCTGGCTTTGGGAGTGCTGGATGAGTAACAGAAATTGAGAACTTGCCCGAAAAGCAGCTGAGTATTTAGCCTGTAATGATTATCCATGGCCTCTCAACTCAAAAGACTTAAAAGATTATTCCAGGGTTGCTGAATTATTTTGAGGTTTTTATTGAAATTCTAGCTGGAAATCTTACATGAGTATATCTACTCTTTCTTAATAATAAAGAAGCAGCAAAAAATTTGCATTATTGACAAAACAATACATTTTTCTTGCAATGAGCTTTATGTAGAACACAGAAAGGGCCATTTAAAATGGTTCTGTTTTACTTAGTATATAATGCAGGTCTCAAAACACTTTTAAAAAAACCCAAGCTCTAAAATACTGTGCTTCTTGTAAGACGAAGTCTGAAAAATGAAAGATCTGCTAGCAGATGTGGCTTAACACTGTAAGTATGCTACTCTGGGACAGTGCACATGCTCAAATTGTAAGTGTTGCTAAGAAACGATGAGATTGGAATGACTAGAATTTTCAAATTAATAAATAATAAATGCTTTTAAAAAGTTAAAATGTCCATGTTGGAGTTGCATTGGAATTGTGATTGGGTAAAAGACTGCTGTCAGTCAGCAGCTATCCTGTGTTCACATGAATCCCTTCTGTAATTAGGCCAAGAAGGTCAAAGAAGAAAAAGATTGAACTCTGTTATACTGAGCTGAGTCAAGGGTAAGAAGTTTCTAGTTAAATCAATAGCAACTACTTCATCGGCCAAATAGCTCCAGGCATCCCTTTAAAT
Organism: Strix aluco; assembly: GCF_031877795.1. Taxonomy (NCBI): domain Eukaryota; kingdom Metazoa; phylum Chordata; class Aves; order Strigiformes; family Strigidae; genus Strix; species Strix aluco. The sequence continues at coordinate 11,852,996 of NC_133940.1, read as the reverse complement.
TGCTAATGGTATTTGTTAGTTGCTTCTTTCTCGCTCTTGCTATGATATGTATGGTTTGTTTGGAACTGGAGGAAAACAGACTGACGAGAGGTAACATGTAAAGTATTAGGGAGAACATTTTATCCATAACGTACTGTATTTAGCATACCGGTTGTGTAAAGTAGATGTGTAAGATCACAGAGGAGGGCTATTCTAATAACACTTAGCAAGTGGAGAAACTTTAGAAAGAAAGAGAAAAGTGAAGTGATTTACAGAAGAACACCAAGTGGTGGGGTTGGACTGCCACACCGTTAAGTGTTGGGGCCCATGGCAAGAAGGATTTGGTTTTCAACTATTTAAGTACACAGGACTTTTTCTAGTATCTTAAATGAACACAGGTCATGTTGGAAAATAGAATATTGCCAGTCTGACTAGCATCAAATGCCTGGATAGAATTTCAGTTCCAAAAAAAGGCAAACAGAGATATACTGAAATTAAAATTAGTTAAAGAAGAAATATTGACTGAGGTTCATCTGTTCATTGTTCACTGCATTAAGTATAAAGTGTCTTGCCAAGACACATTTTTTCCTTCTAAAGAGTTGTGACCACATTTCTGATGCTTTATACTCTCAAACCTCAGCACCTAAATAGCTTTTTCTTTTTAAGTCTCAAGCCCTGTATAACTGGCTGCTGTCATTTTCCTTGTCAGACAGCTTAAGGAAGTAGTAAAACATATCACCCAGACATAAGAACTCTTTCATTTCCTTGCATTTAGTGTCAGCAACGTGTGTAATGTCCTACCATAGAGACAGGAGGCTGGAAGCCATTTGTGTCTTCCTTTTCTGTAACATGGTACTCCCCTTTTTGTGACTGCAAATTGTAATCATCATTTCACCTTTCAAGAATTGGCTTAGATTTAGAGTTTAACAGATGAAAACAACAGAAAACGTTCAGATGATTAGTTAAATGAGTCGGGAAACGTGATGGCTGTTTCCTATGCCTTTAGAGAGTGTTTATTTGACCGACTAAGTGATTTTAATACATTAAAGAATTTCAGTAATAATTTTTTTCGTACATGGTCAAATAAACAGCTTACAGGATAAAGCATAATATACTGCCTACAATTCAAGATGCAAGAAAATATGCTGATGAAGCCCCAAATTAAAATAATGGTAGAAGTTCACCCAGAAGAAACAGTCCTAATTTTTTGTTGAATTACACAGTGTTATTGTGTTGCTGTCACTTGTGTTTGGTAAAACTGCTTTTTAATCATTATTGACAAAAGGCCTATTTCCTTATTTGTGAAGGACTACAGGAGATGTCATGATGCCCCTCAATGTGTATCTATCTCGTCTTTTGATATCAAATTGATTTCTTTATATAGTTTTTGAAGAAAATGCATTTATTAGACATGCTTTTAGCTGCACAGCACAGAAATTTTTCCTCAGTGCTGAAGCGCCAATGTAGGTCCAATGTCAGATGAAGGCAGCTGTTTTGCCTTGAAATTGTTTGCTATTCTATGGAAACAGATTGTTGTTATTTTTGTGCATTTTATTTATTTATGCAAAGAAACAAAACATTCGGTACAAGCCAGCATGTAAAATTTAAACTGCTGTGAAAGAGACATAAACCAACAGACAAGAAGCAGTTTATAGATTATTTACTCGAGTGGTCCAAATTTTGAAATAGTGTTTGAAGATGGTAAATATGCACATGCAAAGCCCAGAATTTGCATCAGAATTTAGCAATTGATTAATTACATGCCTGACTGCCAACTGAAAAGCATGAAAACCCTCTTTAACTGCAGAACTTTTTCTATGTGTAGCTGGAACTAAAGCTAGCAGATACTTAAAATTTGCAAATTGCGAGGTCTGTTTGAAATAAGGAAACCATTGCCTTCCTGTCTTAGCATCACAGTGTAAATTCATATTAATGAGTTAAAAATGTAGTGACAGATTTAGTTGTTTTTCACCTTGCCACAGTCAGCTCCAGCCTATTTTCTAAGTGTTTTCTAATTTGGAGGGATTGAGATTCACCAGATCTTATTTAAAGAAATTAGATAAGAATTAGTGCTTAGACTTCAAGGCCTTTGATGAGGGACATTGTGTTCTTCTGAAGGAACAGTAATTTTCCCTTATATTTCATAAATGCCTCATCCCAGTCAGTTGTCTGCACTTTAGTACATTATTCAAAGTTAATAAATTACAGCATAATAGAAACATAAATATGATCTTGCTCTTAATGCTGAAACTGATTAAAGCAAATAAACAAAGTATAAGATGGGTTCCAATGAGCAGAAAACACACCTTAATAACCAATCGGCAAAGAGGTCTACTTTCTGCACTCCTGAGATGGGATTGCTGTTCCACTGAAAATATGAGCAAAATTGTCAGGAGAAGGCTTAAAGATGACAGCGTTCATCCCTTGGAAACAGAAAAGGTTGGAAGTGCTTATTCAAAATCAACCTATTGCTCGGTGAAATGGATCACAGCAAGAGTGAAAATGGCTTCATGTCCCAGCAGCTGGACCAGTAGGCTGGGATGCAGAAAAGATGAATTCCTCTTTATTTTAGTCTTACCTTTCCCATTTCCATTTTTGTTTACTTTCCAAGTGTTTGGGACAGGGACTTTTTGCATTGTTAGGGCTCAGCAGTGAGACATCACTTCAGCTAGTCAGATCTGAATACAAGCAAATCTAGAACTGGATATTTGGAACAAGCCTAACAAAGTTAAGAGCCCAAGACCAGATATACTTTTACCTTCTGCTTTTCACTCATTCCCTAAATCTTTCAGACCATGTATATATACATATATTTGTCTGTGTGCGCGTTTGTATAAATACGGCATGTGCTAGTCTGATCATCTAGCCTGGGTACATGTTGATCGGCATTTAAATCAGGTGGTTCTCATATCCTTAGTGAAGATACACAAATGTTCATTATGCCCAGTTAAGGATGGTTTTTTTCCCCTGTGCAGTTAGTAAATGCTAAAAGGAATTGGCTGTCATAAAAAAACAGATGTTAATAAATAGTATCCAAAGACAGCAGAAGATCCAGCATGGCTCAAAATTCTTGTTTGCCTCCTGCTGAAACAGGATTGGTTGTGACTCATGGCTGGGATCTCTATGAAACATGTCAGAAGTGTTCAAAAGATGTGGAAGTGAATTGCTTTTGCCCTTACAGACATATCTTTGTCTTTTCGTTCTCTCTCCTATCCAATGGTGTGATTTGACTGTAGCAGAGGTGCTTAAAGTTGAGGCACTCCAGCTCGGAAATGAAAAGATAGGTAGTGAATTCACTTCATATAACAGATGTATTTAAACATACAGGGAAGGTAAGGGTACCTGACATTTAGTGGCATGACAGCTATAAAATAACACTCAAGAGTGTGGGATTTCCTACGCATGTGTTGAATCAAGCCCTGTTGCTGCATCAGTTAAGTACTACAGCTATTACCATAATAGATCATGGGTGGAACTTAAAAATGCCAAGGATTTAAGCATGGAGTAGACCTCAGTCAGAAACTGTGGTTAAAACATCTCCCAGGGATGACATGGATGTTTTGAAACATCTGAACCAAATGCCAAAAATCTCAAGAGCATGATTTGATTTTCCTCTTCACTGTATCACATCTGCATATAAATCTAATGTATAGACACTGAGAAATCAGCATATCTTGTACAAATTAGTAGAAGGCCTGCTCCGTTTTTTTTTTTTCTTTTTATTTCCTCTTTTCTTTTTGCTTCATGAAAGATCTATTTACCAATCTGTAGGGAACAGCAGGAGAAAGTGTAAAGAGTTCTAATTATGTAAATGTAAAATAGTCATCAGGAGAGAAAAAGAAAAAAATATGTTAGATAGCTTTGATGAAACTGCTTTGAAATATTTACTGGTGCCATCAAATTAGATTTTGTCTTATATTTAGCATAAGGATTACAACATTTAAACAAACAATAACTTTATGCAGCAAAACCTAATTATATTTGTTTAGCCTAACTAAAATGCAGATATCTGTTTTGGCTTATTTGCAAGAAAGTTTAGAAGTGACAATGTAATGTATTTGTTATTCATTGTAATACACAGCTTGTCTGGGCTATGGGCTAAATTTTTACTTGTAAAGTCTTTTGAAGACAAAAATATTCTGGAATTCTTGGGGAAATTTTGGTACAAACTAATCCCTTTTGAGCATAAAACCATGAAGGGTTGTTCATAAATGTTGTTCAGGTTTAATACAATATTTTAATGGAATCTAAATTTTACATGCCACCCTGAAAGCAATTACCCATGTAACACAGATTATGAAGTATTAGAAGTGTGGTGATTTTTCTGCTAAAATAAGGGCTTAGTTATTTTAGGAGGGGGTTCTAAGATTTTAATTAAGTAATTCAGTGACATGAAAAGTTTAATAATGTTTAGAATTTGCATGTCAGGCTATAATTTCAGATCACACATATTAGGCCAGTGCTTGTACTGAACTTCCTAAGAAAGTACAGTTACTAAGGACAGAAGTATTTGATGGATCTCTGGAAGGATGGCCTGTTTTAGCTCTGTAACACCTTTGGGCACACTCTTCTGGACTCTGGTCTTTTAATTTTCTGCTCCAAGTATGATTTTTTTTTTTTTTGCATTTCCAAAGAGACTTAAGGCAGAGAAACTTGTGCACAGGCCACAGAATAGTTCAGACCAAGAAACAGTTTCTGTGGCCAGTTTGAACAAACATAATCTACATAAGATTTGTCTTCTTTGCTCAAAACTGTTTTCCCAGGCTATCCCAAAAGGCTTCTTGACCTCCCACATCCTACCATGCATTCACACCTGTGGTGGTGCAATTTCCCCCCTGCTCTACTTGCTGGGTCACTTGGTGTGACTCCAACCCCCCTCCTGGGCCACATACCAAACTGGGGTGGTATGGATTACAGATGACAGTGGACCAGAGCGTTAAGGCACCCCCTTGACATGCCTGACTCCTGCTCTCCCTATAGCTGGGAAGCTGTAACAACAGTTACAGCTTGGTACACCTGTACTTGGGATGTGGCTGAGGGAGGGCAATAACAGAACTGCACATCCAACAAGTTCTGGGCCTGTGCAACTGGTGGAAAACACCAGAATATTTCATCACTCAAGTTGGGCTGGAGTGCAAAAGTACCTCAATTATCTTGGATAAGTCAGTTATCTTGGACCCTATAAATAGCAACCTCAAGGGAGACCCTTTGAGCTCTCCCTGGATCACAGCAGACCTGTGACCAGCATCTCCCCTGAGTTGGGACGCCTCTCAGGTATCAACTCCTCGAGGTACCATCTGCCATCAAAGCGGACGAAGGGCAAGGGCAAAGTTGACCACCTTGAGTCTCAATTATCACCCATTGAGGAATGCCAATTGAGGAATGCTGTGAGTATTTACTCTAAACTCGAGAAGAGGGAAATTTTACTTTGGGGCTAGATTCTCTTTCACCCACCTCTCTACCTACTGATGTGTCTGGGTATACAGTTATTTTCAGAAGTGTGGGTATATACGTATTTCACTGGATCCAAATACTTTTGTCTGTCTCTGTACATCTTGTGTTTATGGATATATATCTATATATATCAATTTAGGATACTTTATAGTAAGTTAGTGTGAATCTTGTAATTTTCGAATCTGTAGTTAAGTTGCTATTTTAATGATAACATTTTACTGAATTATTTTGTACATCCTCGAGCTGGTTAATAATTAAGTGCTGCTAGTCATTAATAAATCTTGGTTTCCTGCTAAATCATTACCATGCTAATATTTTCACCCACGACAACACCATGTCCCAACCAGCCTATCTTTCTGTGCCATAGTAGGCCATGAATCAACCCTCTGGTTTTCAACACATATTTGGGGTAATATCTCAGGGGCAGACAGGGAACAAAATGAAAGACCAAGTGGAGCATGATCCTGTTTGACCAGTCTTTATGTTTGTAGATATCTGGGCCATGCGCCTAGATTTGTTTCCAGGAGAGTATCCTTGCGTAAGAACAGGAGCAGTCTGGTGCCATATTTCTTACTTTTTATGTCCTTGTCTGCAAGGACAAGTTGTGAGAGGTGTTGTGAAAAGGTAATAAAGAAGGTAGGTAGTCAAGCTGAAACTTTGCCACTGATCCAACAGAAAAATCTGAGTTGCAAGAATAATGGTGTGAACACAGCTGTAGAAGCAAGAATGAAAAAGTTATTTGAAAGGGTATTTAGTAAATATAAATACTGTGGATTTGCCTTCATGTTTAAAAATATTTTATTTTTAATAAGCTTTTAAATATATTTGCTTTAGCTCACCTTCCAGCCCAAGCCTTTTTACTGAGCACATTATTGGAAATCATTTGCAGTATTATAGAATCAGAGCCTCAAAAAAAATGTGAATTACCTTTCATTGTCAGTATTGTCTGACCATTATAATTCTGATAAACCAGAGACTGCATGGGTAATGGCTTTCCCTTGCAGTTGTATGAGTTCAAACTAATTTTGTGTTGATTGCAGTGTAGTAAAGAACTGGTCTGGGAGAGATTTTGTTTAGGTGCTGACCCCCCAGTTCATGCACTGTGTGTAAGACAAACTCGCAGTCTCAATTATGGCTTCTATCCTTGTGTATCTGTATAAGATGTATCTGTGTAAGAAGAGCTACAAAATTGACATAAGTGGTGTTGTGCATCATAAGCTGATTCCTTCACCTTCTGTTTCTTGCCAGTTCCCAGTTTTTTGTCCAAAATTTAGATAATTTGGAAATAAAGGGAAGATCTTCTACCAAAATAATATCTTTTACAGCTGCAGTTTTAAATACCTAGAAGAAAAAAACCCTGATAATAATTGTTTAAATCTCATTACAAACAAGCCTTTTCCTTATATTGTCATTATACGGGGGAAATTGTGAACTGTATTTATCATGTGTTACAATTAGCATAAATCTACTAAGAGTATGTAGAATGAAGAATTCTTAGATCAGAGTGAAAAAAAAGGAAAATAAAAGAAGAGCTTCTAGACTCTGTTAGGATGTAGAGCCTTCTGGAATTTGGGGGTTACAGTTGAGTAAAATTTAGATCAAGAAAATACATTTGAAAATAATCTTTCTACCTTCTCCACTTATGCATCTGCAGGTAACAATGATAGCAGAAGTAAGGGCTGGTATCTTTGCAGTAGTACATGTAGAGTAATAAATGCAAGAGATAAGCTGTAGGAAATGAAACAGATGTGCAAGATGACGTGATTTGCTGAGACTTCACAAGAGGCTAAATGCATCAGTCCTAGCAGAATCCATATTTTTCACAATGTTTAAAATGTCCTAGGAATTAAGACTGTTTTCTCTTAGTTTTACATTTTCAGAGAGAGTTTTTAGAGTAAGAAAGTAGCCTGTTATTTTAGCTATTCATCAAACCAAGCTTATTTGGCAAGCAGCTGCATGGTGTAGTGTGACTTGGCATGGAAAACAGCCATGGCATCAGGTGTAGAGACAACTCCAGGGGGTCCGAAGAGAACCACCAGATAGGAAAGAACCTTTTAGTAAAGGGATTTAATTTTGCTCTGATTTACATCAGTCGAGGGTTCATTAACCTTTTGCAGACAGAATATTTTGCTTTAGTTGTATTTCTTATTACCCTCTTTGACCATTAACATTTCCATAAAATATTTTTCCTGTCTCCCTAGTTTTGTGCATTTAGTAAACAACATCTGATATTAAATAATTTCAGAGGTCTTAGATTTCATAGGATGCATATATATTTGCCAATTTAAGCTGTCCAATATCATTTAGAAGCAAGCCACAATTGATTTCACCACATGGAGTTGATGTTTTCCCTTCAGAATAAATAATTGTTATATAACATTTACTTTGATATCCGAGTTTCAGAATTGTCTTTTTATGGTTGCTTTTGTAAGCTAGAGTCCAATATCAAAGTCTAAACTACTTTTGGAAAATAAACAATATTAAAATAAGATTTCACTGACATGGTATTTAAAGAGAATTGCAAAATTTGTTTTGGTTTGGTTTTGGTTTTTTTTTTTTTAAATATATATTATCATCACAGGAGAAAATCGAACAGCCTGGCCTCATTACTGAATAAAGGAAGAAGAGCTATTTGAGTTTCACAACTAGTAATTTTTTACAGGATATATTCATATGAGCATTTTGTCTGTAAATGTTTCTATTATAGGCATGCTTTCAAAACCAAATTCTATCATACTATCACCTTAGAATTCCACCTTCCACTATTCTGCATGCTACAGGATTAATTTCATTCCAATGCATGCAGCTACAAAAAAGATGCTTTCAGCTGGAAAAAATGTGATTTTTAAGATTCCAGGGATCCATGTTTGCATGGTTTATTTGAATTTATTGATGGCTGAAGACCTATAGTTTCTCTTGAGAGTTTCATATGTACCAAAATTGGACAGTCTGAGAGTGATACCCAGATCAAAGCAAATTACTCAGACTTTCAGCAACATACATTCCCTAAAACCTCACCAGACATAGGTGAGGACCAGGAGGAAGGCTGTCAGAAAGTTAAGATCATCTTTTCTCTGCTATCTTAAAGCAGCATGCATACAGATGTGCTCTGGCAAGACACTGGTTTTGAGAATCTGGTGAGAGCCGTGGTTGTGTCCTTTCACACTGGGCAGTGTAGCTTTTCGTGAACAACTAAGGGAATTCACTTGATAGCAGTATGAGTTTAGGGTGTTGGTTGAGAGCACCAAGTAATTGATTTCATAAGTGTGAAGTGATTGGAAATCCTAATGTAATATTTGCCTTCATTAATTAATACTATTTCTATAATGCTTTATCTCATGTATTGCAAAGCAGACTTTTCTCTGTGGTTTCTAATAATTAAGTTTCCAACGGTCTATAGAAACACAAAACATTTCTTCAGAAATAAAAGCTAAGCTTGTCAAACTCAATAACAGCTGGGTAGTTTTTCTTTAATATTCCTTGTGAATATGCCTGAAATGTAGAGTAGGTCATGAAAGAGTCCAATTTACAGATTATTCTTCTGGAAGAGATGGAAAATTGCAAGCCAATGAAAATAAAACACAAGATAAAATATTTTTCTGTCTTTAAAGTGCAGTTCTATGATAAAGTTAAAATTCATAAAATTCATTAGTACAGTATTTTACTTAATCAGAACAATATAGTTGAAGGTGGAAATGTGTATTTTCAGAAATGTTCAGGCATTCTTTAGTAAATAAATTTAATGCTATCATTAGTGGCACCTTTCAGCAAAAGTTTTATCTTTTTTTCCCCTACAAATAACCACTCTTCTGGGAGATGAATATCGCTGCAGTCATATTGCACTTTCAGTTAATGAGATGTGGGTTCAATTTGTTAGAGTTTTATGATAATAAAGCTTATAATTTACTGACAAACTGGCTTGCTTTCAAAACATTCTCTTATTGCCATGACATTTTTTATTTTCATCAGAAACACTGATGTGCAATTTAGGTGTTGATGGCAACAGATGTGTACCTTCATAGATGGGCAGAAAACCATGAAAAAGGGTGAAAAAATAATCCAAAACCATGAAAAAGGGTGAAAAAATAATCCCAAAGCACTTTGCTGTGCTGTTAAAAGCCTGATACAAATTAGTAAACTCTGTTGCTCCTCACAGATCAAAGTGTCATTAGTAGAATATTATTAGTATATTATGTTATGTTCCTCATAACATGCCATATATTTGATTTTTTGCAAAATTTTTACAAAATTTGTTAAGTTCTCCCCATGCAAGGCTTGCTGAATCCCTCAGATGTTACAGTCTTGTCTTATGATACGAACTTCTTGTTATTAGATGAGCAAGGTGCAATTCTTTGCTGAATCCTTGAAAATTAATTCAGACCTGGACATAGTGATATATTTCTTCAGCTTCATTTGTTTTGCTTTTTTAAATTTTGTTTTTGAAGATGACTTCTAAAATTTAACCAGGTGCTGTGCAGCTTCTGCAGAATAATTCAATTTACTGAATCAAATCTGTGGTTGGAACAAGAGCTGCACTTTGACATGCTGCTTCTCACTACATTAATTCCAGTTTTATATAGTTGGATCTCACATTCCAATGCTTGGTAAGAAATGCAAGCTTCCCCTGGCACGTTTGCTGTTATGATTTAGGTATCATTTTTCTAAAAGGTCTTAACCTTATAACATAAAGTATTAGAAAACAAAATAGGCTGCCCAGAGAAGCTGTGGCTGCCCCCTCCCTGGAAGGGTTCAAGGCCAGGTTGGACGGGGCTTTGAGCAACCTGGTCTAGTGGAAGGTGTCCCTGCCCATGGCAGGGGGGTTGGAACTGGATGATCTCTGATGTCCCTTCTAACCCAAACCATTCTATGGTTCTATGAATTAAAAGGAAAATTGCATTCTGATTTTTTATTAGGAAAATTGTTCCAAATACGTGTTATAATTACATGTGAAATAAGATAACATTCTAAGTCATATGAGTAGAGAAGGTGAAAATAGGGCAAACACCCCAGTGTTTCCCAGAATCTGTGAGTGAGGAGTCTGATCAAAACCTCTTAATGACAGGAGAAAGACTCTCTTACTCTCCTCCTGTTGAAAATTTTTCTTGTAAGGCTGGGTCTTTTAGACCCTCTCTAGATTTCCTACTTTCTTGCTTCTGATAATGTCAGAATGTATCATACACCAGGTAGCCAAGTAATTTACTTTCCTATGAAAATAATATGTTGGTGTTTTCTACAGTGTGCTCTCAGTTTTTGTTATATTATTTTTGCAGTAATGATAGGGATCATCATAAAGGAAAAAGTAAATATTGTGATTTAGAGTTTTCTAAGTTAGGTTTAAACAATCATCACTTCAATTTATGTACTTTGTATATATATTATAAGCAAAATAAGTACATGGCAAATCCTAAGCATTCTTCTAATGTTTTATTAATTTAGTTTACAGAAGATTGCCTAAGGTGAAAGTCTGTTGACTAAGGCCTACATTAGCATAACAAAGTAAGCACAGGTTTAAGTAGCTGACACAACTACCAACCCCCTTCTTTGTTGACTTTTTCTATGAGCATACATTGCTCATGCATGGAAAAGAGTTAACATAAAGATATAAGGAAACTTTTTACGTGTAATTACAAACTTTGCACCCTCTAGGACAAATATCTCCCAATTATCTCATTTTCTGCTTCATCCATTATGCAAGTCTGTCAAAAAGTACTCTCTTCCTTGAAGGCACTTGATTAGCATTGACCAGTTTTTCCTCAGTTTCTGTTCAAATTAATGTCGTGAGATTAACACCACAATTATTTGCAGTAGGTTGAGTCTGTTATTTAATTAAAATAAAAGAAAGCCTCTCCATGAGAAGGCAATTGTTTGTACACATTCGTCCAAGTAGAACTGATTTCTGGGGTTTATTTTATGTGTTTTATTCCCCTTCCTAACAAGATAAAACATTCATTTTCTTGTTAATGTATCTTATTCATTTTAAATGGCTAAAGAGTTGGTGATTTTGTTTAGTAAACTTTGCATGAGGGAGGGAATTTACTAATGTGACATGGTGGTAAAAGCTTGAAATTGCCCTAAATGTTTGTGATACCAGCCTGCGGTGCCTAATTATTTCTTTAATTACAATGTTTCTAATTATATTCCCCATTTGTATACATACCAAAAAGGATCAAATAATAAAAAAGAAGCATTCTTCAATTAAAATTTCAATTTCATGTCTGTTATTAAAATTATATTAGCATTTCTAGAGAGAGACATTGTATTCAGCTGCTCAAAGCAGTGGTCAGAAAATCTGCATCTTAATTGATGTCTTTTCAAATGTATGTTAAATATATACATAACAAATAGTACATAGGGATCATAGATTAGTAATCCTTGGGGGCATTTAAGACACACTTGGAATGCTTTTTCTGCAGGGAACACAGGATCTTAATCAGTAATTTTAAAGTACAAACACAGATGAACAATGAGAGGCCTGCTATATGGATGAAAATAATTCTTAACGGTCATTTTCTTTTAGTTGACTGTATAACTAATTGATATATTTTTAATTATAACACCTCGGAGCTTTTACAGTACTGCTGCTTTCAAGCAAGGAAAATCTCTGAGGCAAGACTTTGTATTTCTTTGTGTCAAGATGATATAACTTTGCCTCAGGCACAGCCACAGGCTGAAAACACTTTGAATGGATAAAAACCGAGACAGATGGGCATCTATAAGTTCATTACCATTACAAGTCTGGGCATGGTTCTTTATTAGAAACTGATGTAAAAAATACATGAAAATACAATTGTGATACCGTAGGATTTTAAACACAGTCATGTGAAGTAAGGTATAATGGTTTTTGAAGAGTTCCTGTCATTATAGAGTTAGTAGTTTTGTAAACTGCATATCTGCAGGCATGACCCTAACAAACCTCTGGGCTTTAAGGGGAAAAAAAAAAAAGATTTTTTTTGTTTCAAAATCAAGGCTGAATTTATACACCTGTTCAAATACCGTCTCTTTTGTTATGGTTTATATTCTGTAAAACAGTATTTTCAGTATTTAATGTGTGCATTTAAAATTTCTGGTACTTTGTTAAAAATAACTCAAGGATTCAATAATCCTAGTTCTTGCTGGTAAAAAAACTGAAGTAAAAGGAACCTCCCAGGAAAGAAACTCTGAAGATTTAAATGGTGTATTTGCTTTTAGTTTGTAATTATTTGTATTACGACACCTAGGACTCCCATGGGTGACTGAGGCAATATTATACCAGGCATTGTTTAAAGAAGTGTCGTTGCTACCTGAAAGAACTGTTATATGTATCATGTGACTTCAGCAACAAAATTGAACACTCACCATGTAACCATGCATTTTTTTTCCTTTTTATTTTTTGTTTTTTATTTTTTCCTTTGTGCTGTTGTTTTTGAAGGTTTATTTTTAACTCAGACCATTTCAGTAAAGTTAGGGGGCAGTGAACTTCAGCTCAGAAGTGAGAGTAAGTGGTCAAAATGGAAAGGAGTGGGAGCTGAATTTATGTGGTAAGCTAGCAGAGATGGCTTAACTACATCCAACACGTGAGTAGGGAAAAGCGGTTTGAAAAGATAAAGTGATTACTACACCTGTCTCTCTTGTACAGAAGGTTGTACTAGTAATGAATCTAGAAATAGAGTTGTTAACCCCCACATACTAGACTAGTGGACACAGAGAACTAGAAAGGGGAACAAAACAGCCTTCGTCCTCCCCCAGTTTATGAATATTTTGATAAGGTATGAAGATTTTTTACTTGACTGTGTGGGGTGTGTCCTAAATTATTTGAAAGGTACTCTGTTACACTTGTTTCTGCTCCTGATCCAGCAGCTGAGAGAACAGAAAAAATGTTTTGAGGGAGCAGAAGAAAGAGGATAATGGTTTCTTTAATAGAAGAGTGTTCAAAATCAAAAACTCCCAAAGGTGTCTGGGTGAATGTGAATTCAGTTCCTTGATGCCAACATATGAACTGCAGAACATGAAGTGAAATTTTCCTCATCAAAATTAACAAGACGCTATGATACCAAATGTGTGAATAGGATAATACACATAGGTATTGCCATAGTCACATCCTGTGAGACTGCACTTGAGAGGTGCGAGGATGCGCACACTCTTCTACTGCTGTTTTTACATCTGAATTGCAGCCTGACCTATAATAATAATGAAGAAATATTTACACAAGTAGCGATACAGAAGAAATCCAATTGTAGTATGCAGAAGTACAATTCTGCATACCCTATTCAGGCAAGAAAAGGAAGTACCTGTGCAACTCATTGGAGTTTGATGTACTCTTAGAGTCAACACAGAGATGACTTTGCTTATGCTACTAGGTTTGATCAGCTTTGATGATTCCCCACATAGTTAAATTATATGATTCTTATAAGAGTTTAAGTGGTTTTCTCAGTGAAGGCAGCCTATGTGACAATGTATTATTTCTTAGATAACCTCTTCATCTTGTGAATCAACAGTTCTCAGGATACCATCAGGGTATATGTTTCTTCAGATACAGACTAACATTCATTTACAACACAGTATCTTACTGATGTTTTCCCAGAATGTTCAAGATTGCCTTAAAACATTCCTGTTAATTCATATTTTTGGGTTCCCAGATTTCTCAGGGACCCTGGAAATTCAAGTTACATATCGACAGTAAAAGAATACACGTGTGTATATGCACAGTTCCTTTCTACCTACTTGTGATTAACATTTTAGCATCTGTCTAGTTGCTGCAATGTTAATGGTTGTTATCAAACTTGTTTACTTAAATTTGTTTGATTCTCTCCAGGCTACAAAATGGTACAGCTGCACAGCTCCTCTCCTGCTCCAGGAGTTGCTGTGGCAGATGCGGCTGATTGACAGACATGTTAGTGGAAGAGGAGCTAAAGAGAAGTCATGGGACTTCTCTTCAGGGAATGTGCAAGTTTCCCATGGAAGCAGACTGAGAGAAAGGAGGAGTTAATCTGTATCTATTTAGCTACCACACACTCAGTCTTTCTGGGTAATTGATAACATACATAAGTAGAGGAATGATTCCTCTACTTAGGGAAGTACTTGAGGATGGGGAAAAGCAGGGACCATTAATTTTGGCTATGCAGTGGAGGATCCCATGTCACTCCCCTCTCTCATGGCCCAATGGCAGGTTGATAAAGCGCATTAACCGTTGATTCTGAAACTTGAGAGAAAAAAAGGTATTTTTTTCTAAGACAATTTTGGAAGATTGTCTAATAGGAAAGTTTAATGTTCATTTTTTGCATGTGAATGTGGAGCTTGAATGCTCAGTTTAAATAGCTAGTTCTGAAAGTGTACTCTGTAATACCCATAATATTCAGAGGAAGGGCAGAAGCCCAATTATTCTTTAAAATGACAGAAATAGATCTCTCATTGAGTGCTTATTCTCAGTTATCTGTGATTTAGGCAAAAGTCAGATTGTCAGCAAGATAAATGTGTTACATTGATTCAAATAATGCTCAAAATGATTGTGCTAGTTTGCTGCAGACTTGTAAATTAATGATAGGTTGGTGGAAAATTCACTCAAAACAAGCACTCCTTTTGAGTGAAACTATAACAAATTCTGACACGCTTCTTAAATTTCTTTTGTCAAAGTACTCTATTACAAATGTCTGATTACTGGATCTAAGGAGTAATCAGTTACCTATTACTGATCACCTTCTCATAAAAGTCCTAGATGATAGATTAGGCTGAGTTTCCTGTAGTGTCATGAGAACAACTTGCACTGTTAAGTTTCTGCCTGAGCTTCACGGCTGCTCTATCATATTTAGGTATTCTGGCTGTACTCGGAAGATGGAAAAGATGCTAGAACTAAATACTGTTTGCAGTCGGAAAGGAAATCAGATGATTTTACAAAGTGGTGCTTTAAAGACTTAACAGCTTTACAGCTGGTTTTGTTTTGGAGTAAATTTTAAGGATTATGAAATTTGGTGTCACTGGGGCTTTACAAGGACTGCACACTAGAGGGAAGTAGCATCCAATACAGAATATATCACAAACTTTTGTGGATCTGCCTGGCATTATGGCAAGTGAATTTTGGATTTTCACAGCTGCTTGAATTCAAAATGGAAGGAAAGTGTAAGTTCTAACGTGACAATATATTCTATGTTTTCTTCAGATGTTAATCTGTATGTGATGAATTTTAAGTGAAGTTATAAATACTATAAACTTTATCCACTTATCTGAATGCTCAGAAGATATTTACTGAATGTAAGGTGACTCTAGAGTAATTCCAGTGACTCTAGAAGGCGAAGGGAGCCAGGTAGCTGTCCATTTATCAGCCCTCACAGAATAATACTGTCCTTAGACTTCTGTGTTTTTATAAGTTTGGCAGTTTGAAAGCCCAGTTAAGTGGATACAGAGGACAAAGGACTTTGCGTAAAAATTAGATCCTCCAGGAATCAGGACCAAGGCATGTTTGTCAGGTGTCTCCAAGGCTCTCTTGTTTTGAATGCTGAGATGAAAGGACACCAGGGCTGTAGTATCTCATTTAGCAACAGCACTGTTTCATCCACCCTAAGCAGCACCAATTTTTGTCATCAGCTTTCCTGTTCATGTAACTGCCTGGTGTGTTGCATCAAGGAACTGATCCAGCTTGAAAAAAGTGTTTCCAGTTTCTTGCTGGAACAGTTCCCATATTCAGTCCCTCACTTGGTCGCACAAGCAAAGTGTGACAGCTTGGTCGCGCAAAAGAGATGTGCCAGCAGAGTATGAGAGACAGCACCAGGGCAGGAATGAGCAGTGAGGGGTAGAAGTGTTTAAGGTACACGAAAGAAGTTGGATCAGACTGGGGCCAGATCACAGGACAGCAGCTCTCATAGCAGAGGGAGAGGAGACAGGAGTGGGTGGCTAGGAGACACAGAGAGAGGGCTGGGGGACATAGAGGGCTCTGGCAGCACAGAGCCCAGGGACACAGGGAATCAGGGACTTGTAGTTTGAGAAATACTGTACCAGTAATGAGGGAGAGCAAAATATAGCATGCAGGGGAGGCAATAGATGGTAGAAAAAATAAATAAGGTTAGAGAACTGCCCTCTTGATAAGAACGGTTAATCAGTAAGACATTTTCTGGTCTGAAAGCTTCATGTGATTTACCTGAGATAAAAGACTTGACGTGTAGCAGCTGAGGAGGATATGCTTGGTGAATTCACAAAGAGGTTGGAGAAACTATTAGTTTGAACCATGACAGGGCCTTTTCATCATTTTCATTCTTGCCATAAGACACATTGAGGTAGTATGTACACTTATGAAACTAATTACTATAGGCCTAGCAGGCCAGACCTAGATTATGTAGTGAAAACAAATTTTCTGAAGTATCATAATATTAAGAGATTCCAAAATACCAGTGAGTTATGATGCTTGTCAATTTTCAATATCAAGTAATGATAAAACCAAGTGGCTGTAACAATTTATTTTGTGTCCAGTTGAATAGATAATGATGACTATCCATCCCAAATGTGCCGCTGTTTAAAGTTCAGTAGCTACACTGGTAGACCGAAGCTGTGTCAACTAAGATACCAAGCTGTATTTTGATTACGCTGGGCAATAATTCACCTCTGTAGTCACTTTCATATTTATGAAAATGAAATTAATTGAAAAGTAATTGAATTGAAAATTAATTGAAAGTTCAGCTTTTCCAGCATGAAAACCTTAATTCAGTATGAATTTGTGGACCATTTGAAAATATTGCTTTTATTGGAGACCTATTTTTCTCCTGATTAAACCTTCTTGCAAGGGTCAAGTGAGAGCTAAGTCATATTGCACTGGGAAAGCAGGAAGAAGATTTTTTTAATTTGAGTAAGCAGGATTCATTTTGGAGTTCTTTAGAAGCAACAGGCTGGGTTTAGTTATTCTCTGAAAGTGTAGAATATTATGCTGGTCTACGCACAAATGAAAAAGATGGTCCCACCCATTTTTGACAGCTCTGTGGCCTCTATGAAAGGGGAAGAGCATAATCTCACTGCTCCTTAAACACTATAAAACATCTCTCCAGAAATCATTGTTAGACTGGGTCATCTTTGAAGCTGGCAAAGAAGATTGAGGGACTTGGGGTTTTTCACTTTTTTGGGGTTGTTTTTTCATTCTTTTTTCTTAGTCTGTTGCCTTTTGCTGCAATGGAAAGTAGTTGGCAACACATGAATATCCAGAATCTTCTAAGTAGAGATGATAGCATTATTGTTGTGTACATCTTAGCCACAGTTCCTTTGAGAAAGAGGTGTTCTCAAAGTCATTGAAGAAGAAGGAATTTGAAATTATGTGTTTCCAGTGAAAGCCTTTTCTCTTAGAGAGTAATTTCAGGCATCAGACAGTGGGATTATTAGACTTCTTTCTGCAATCACATTTTTTCTCTGTATTATACGACAGTGGAAACAAAATGTTTTTAGAAATCAAAAAAGAAAAAATACTTGCACCATAGCAAGCAAACTGTGGAAACATTAAAGGTACTGGAAATTTGTATCTTCTTGGTTTTGAGATCGCTTAAGGGGAATGGGGTTTTGTGTATTATTTTTTTAATGGATCAAAACAGCAACAGCAAATTCCCTTCAGTCCTATTGATTTAAATTTGGTAGCCAAGGGAAACAATCAGAATCAGTAAGTAGAACTGTTTCTTTTGTTCATTTTAAAAGAGTAACTTTAAGGTCGCTTGATATGTATGATTGTGGTTTTTGGCATGTGTAATTTATAATTATAGTGCAACTCTTCACAGTTTGGCATCTTTCAATTTTCTAATTTCAGACCTCTGACTGCAAGTGTTACACTATGTACCTATTTGCAGAAGGATCAGAGTATATGTTAAGACAGCTTTTAGACAGCCCAGATAGACACTAGGATAAACATACATATGCAGGCCTAAACAGATATGCAAAATCATAAGCAGCGAAGCCTCCCTGTTTTGCCTTCTGAGGCTGGTGGGTCCATGTGTCTGAGAAGTCAGACATTCTGGCTCCTCTGGAGTAATTTCTGATACAGAAAGTGTCTGCTGGAGGAGTGACTGAACAATATGGTGTTTAAAAATGTATAAAATCATAATTTGTTTGGGAAAGCTAATCATTAACAGACATGACTTGCTGTACTTAATGTGGTCCATCTTGCTCAGAATTTGCCTTCTGATAGTGGCTTGTAGCAGATACTTTGGAAACTGCAAAGCAGATACATGTGAAATAATGCTTTTATATCCTTCTTCTTTCCTGAGGTCAGATTTTAAACTGCCTTACTTAGATATCAACTTTACCTTAGAGAATGAGATTAAGTTTTCTTTTCAGTATTCTCTTCTATTATTGTAATTCAGGATATCCTTACTATAGATGTAGAAATGTCCAATCCCAACTGAAATAGGATATGCACATCTTTGCATCTATAGTACCTAGTCGCAGGGAGTTTCATAGTCTAATTGTGCACAGTGAAAACATTTATTCAGTGATTTCAATTCCACCATCTTTCATTTTCATTACCTTTCCCTTTACTCTTGCTTTATGATGTGTGTGGAATGGTAATGTCAGATCTATCTTCTCTGTCGTTTTGTTTTTGAATATGCCCTTTTCATGTCCTTTGTTGTTTGTCTCTTTTCCAAGATAAACTGTCTAAATCTTACAGTCTCTTTGTGTGAGAGTTTCACTATGCTTGTATTATTTTTATTGTCCTTCTTTAGTATGGCATATAGCATTCCAGAGGAAGCTGAATTAGAATGTATTGCACATAATTTTTCACTCATACCTAATGCATCTTAATGTGATAACAGTGTGAACAGAGGCTCTCACTGAGCTTCCGATGTTGCAACAGCCAGCTCCAAACCTATAAGGAGTGCAAATAGTTTACATTCTTTCCTTCACTTTGCAGTTCTTTGTCCATTGCCTATTCACCCAGTGTGGCAAAATTCCCCCAGAATTCTTCACATCTTTCCCTGAATTGGATCTGTTATTTGCAAATATTGCTGCTTCGTTGTTCATCCCCACTGCCATTAATAAGTATATTAAACATTGGACTGAATATGAAACCTTGGGACATTTTACTGGTCAATACATTATACTTGACACAAATGATTAGCTTGTGAAACTATGATGCTTTTGGATCATTAATCCTTTTTAATGTTTTTCTTGTTACTGTATTTTATTGACAACAGACAAAATGACATTTCAGGTGCTATGCACATATTTTATTAAATACAGGGAGAAAACTTGAGAACAAAAACTATTTGCTAATCCTTTTTCTGTTAAATCCTTTTTTACTTGGAGCAATGTTGTTTCATCACAACAAAATAAATTGTTTTTACATGCTGAAGCGAGAGTGAAAATTTCACTGAAACATGGCAAAAATTCAAAATGAAATCATATTTTATGACTGCTTATTAGCACTGCTGCTCCACTTTCCCTGTAAAATGCTACCAAAGGTATTAGATAACTATTTCCAGCGCAAGCTCTGAGCTTAGTTTTTTCCTTTACTCTATTTAGAAGGCTAAGCCCAAATATGAGCCCAGAGGACCCTCATCACCGCTGTTGGAATCTAATGAGCTCTAGCTAGGTTATGGGTCTCTTAAATTAGCAAACAGCCCACAGCCTAACAATGCCACCTGTTTTTAAGATCAATTCTGATGAATCTTGAATTCCCCTGAAACTGGCACCTATATGTACCCCTCATTTCTGACAGATGGAAACTGAGGGAGGGCTCTGGCTCTCTAAAAATGCACTAAGGCAAAGACATTGTTTGCATACAAACTGTCTTAATATCTTATGATCACTATAAAGGATTTGTGGCTTTCTTTAAAATAAACTCCAACCCTTAGAATGCATAAGGAATCACAGGTGAGTCCTCATAGGTAATGAAGAAAATCCTGCATTTCTTTTCTGAACAAAAGGACAGTCCTCCTCCCTGATGGTGTCCCTGCATGTCCCCTCAGCAGGGACCTGATGGTCTTCCCATTGCCTTGCCTTACTCCAGTAAAGTTACCTAGTTTATCCTGTTAGACTGTTACTTGCATAGACAAGGGTGCTTATTGTTCTAAACTCACGGCTATTCCCAAGTACAAATTCCCAACAGCAGCAGCTGGAAAGAGAGTAGGCAGACAAAAGGAAGTACCAGATGTGAAGTGCTCATAGGGCATATGATAGAGGTGCCATTAAGAGAAATTCTGTATGAGGGAACCTTGTCTAGCTCTTCTTCTAAGGCAGTGAGAACAAGTAAACCTTTATTCTGATTGGAATGCAGCAGATTATTATTCCTGGATTATCTTTTCTATAATCAAGAGAAGAGGTGACTTGACAAGGTAAAGAAAAAATGTTTTTAATTCTCTTGACAGACTTCACAGTCTCTTTCACAAAGAATGAACAGGCTGAAAACCCACATCCCTGGTGTGTGGAGTAAACCTAACAGCCACCTAGTCTTTTGCTTTTACTAAGAAAGCTGTTTCTGAGTCTGAAGCCTGGTTGACATTGAAGGGCTCCACTGCCCAGATGGGTCTGTGATGCTACATTATGGGCTTGTCAGGACAGATGTGTCACTGCTAAGGTGTCATGTGCTTTTCTGCCCTTTTGTTTTGTACCAAAATGCAAAATGCATGTGAACAGAAACTTTTAACAGTCTTCTTGTCACCTGCTGTAGCTTTTGCAAATCAAGTTAAAGAGGAAGGCATTTAGAAATGTAGTTGCTTCACTGAATTGTTTCTTAATGACTGTTTCAAAGATAGCAGTGTCTGAACTCTTGATGTGTAATTTGTGTAAGATTCCCAATGGTTGTTTTCCTCGCAGCAGAACTGTAGGAGACGGTTACATGTTTTTATTTTTCTATCCCTCAAATTTCATACTGAGAACTGAACTTTAAAAAGCTGTATAGATGACTAGTATCCTTTAGACATTATCAGGTATCACTTTCTAACCCATTTGAATTAGGCTTTAATATTCATCCACCTTTCCTTCTTTTCAATCGCGTACCTTTAAAATGGTTTCTAATAATACCTTTCTGGAGTTTGTCTTTTACCTTATCTTTAAAATATAGGTTTCTAATAACACCTTTCTGGAATTTGTCTTTTACATTTTGGGGTAGATACAGTTGGTGCTGCAAAGTAGAATTTTACACCTGGCGGCTGCTCATTACATTTCACTTTTTAAGGCCAGTGAGTGTTCAACACCTGCTTGGTTTCTTTCTCATTAATAAGATAATGATGCATTCTGTTGTGGCTCTCCCACCCCTCAACAAACACTTTTTTGAACTGGATCATCAACTGCAGTAAGCTCATTTCTAAATGAAAATTACTTTCCAGGTGTTGAAATTCATTATCTCACTGCAGTGGGAAACAAACATAGAGGTAGTTGGGTTATATTTAAATGTAAAACCCAATAAACTGTGGTGTAATTAGACAATTCTATCCCTACCACTGGGAGTTGTAAGGATTTAAGTGTAACCAAGACAGAACCAGGGCAAGAAATTAATGAATACATTAGAAGTGAAAGTAAAATAAAAGGAATATTGCATGATGCCTAACCTAAGATAAAGGAAGACAATTGAATGGGTTTAGTGGTGCCAGAAGGATACTGCTTCTCCAGGATGTCTTATTTGAAATCTTTTGTGCCAAATATTGGAGGACTACTTCTAGAACAGGGAAGGTCATTCTGATCTTGCAGAACAAAACAAAGTCGAAGCATTTAGTCTCAACTATTCTATGTACTTAACAGTAAATTAATCCTATCTTTATCGCTGCTTCTCCAAATGTGAAATTTGGACGATTAAGCTTTTGTAAAAGGACTTTACAATATTTGGATGAAAAATGTTGTGTTTTTTTTTTAATGGATACAACCATTTTAGAGATTGTGAAGTGTCCAGATTATGCTTTCTTATGTTTGGTCAACTACACCACCAAGTTCATAAAATTAAGAGTTAGAAAAGTTAATATGCTTTAGAAAAGTGTGGGTAGAAAATGGTCCTAGTTCAGCTGTCCCCAGTTTCTATCAAAGTCTATGTGAATTGAAGACATAGCACCTTTCAGAAACTCTTAGTATTAAGTAGGATCATATCCAAAGAGCTGAAATAATAAAAATAGTAAGGATTACCTACAGCCTGGGGGTGCTTATAAGCAGTAAGTAACATTAATGCCAATACCCCCTTAGGCAGGTGAAAATGGAATTGTAACTGGTGTGATGAGAGTTCTGTATTGCTAATAAATTCATGTCAAGGTGCACTCATGTCTCTGGGTATCTGATGCAATTTATATGTATATTTTTATTTATTAGTGGCTTCAGATAGAATTCATCTTTCTCAAAAGCAGAGGAAAATTTTAACAAGAGTTTGTAAGAAGAGAGCAAAGAAGAGTGAATCTTGAAGAAAGTAGATTAAAAGTTATTTCTTTGTAACAGTTTTCAGCAGGTGATTTTCTTTTTACACTATGTACATGACATTCGATTTGGATATACTGCTATGGCACTGTTGGATCTTGGATCAGATGGCACTGGAATCCTACATCACTGCTTGGTGCTCTGCATTCACGTTTTAATAATACTAGAGTTATTGGGCCATTTTAATGTCAGAGATGGTATGAATCTGTGCTGCAATTCCTCCTTTCTGTCTTTCTCCTTTTCTCTCACTCTCATTTTGAATCCCCTTGGTAAACTGAATCTGCAGAAGAGCGGACAAGTCAATTCAATGTGTCTGATGAGTGCAGACAGCTCAGCAGTAACATGAGGACATCTTTACATTCTGCAATTGTGAAGTGTCAGGATCTGGATCAGGAAAATGCTTTTCCTTGACTCACTCTGATGTTCTCTTTCAAAATATGACATGTGAAATTGCAGCTTCTGTTTCTTAAGTTCTCCAAGGCAAAAAGAAATATGTAAAAATAGAGGGTAGGTACTTGTGATTTTTGCTGCACATTTAGGCCCACACAGATGAGTTTATGGTGATATCTGTGGAACTATATTTTTGGACTGGTTTAAATAAACATGGCTGTAGGAAATCAATACAACTATCAGTATTTTTATCAGCTGAGAATCTGTTGTGTAAATCAAGTGATATTAAACTCAGGGAAATAGGGCAGCTAACATGTTGAATTATACAAATATATGCATTAATGCAAATTTATGCACTAAAGGTAGTTATCCTTATAGTTTTTAATATTAGATTTTTTGTTTGCAGATTTTGTTTGCAGATTTTTTTTTTTTTATTATTAAGAAAGACTGATGCTTTCTGAAACTGTCCAGGGCACCCTGTTTCGATGTCGTTCATTAAGTCCTGCTGCACCACTTCTTTGAAGCATGGACAAAAATGCCCAAAAACTCATCAAGCATAATGATTTTCCACCAGAACAGGCAAAATGTATACATTGCATCTTGTATATCAGGGAAAGCACTTTTTGTGTTTACCACATTTTTCAAGGAAGAGCCATATTTAAAATCAGCAACAGACTCTCCTGAAATCTGTACTACAGAACCATTGAGCTGTGCTACAATCTGTACTACAGAACCACCTAAGCAGGTGCTGTGAGAATCCCCAAACCTGGGAGGTGCAGCACAGACTGGAGAGAAACTCACACAGTGCCTGCACACAGTGCGACACATCCAGCACAGCCACCTGAGGAGGGTGATAGGAGTTTTGTTGTGTGGCTAAATGCTGACTCTTGCTCGTGTTGTTACTTCGTCTGAGTACAGGGGGCTATTGTTTCTTCTGCTTTGGTGTGCACTGTTAAAGCCTGCCCTTCCCTCTTCTTGTGAAATGTTAAGTAAAGAGAGCAAGGATAAGTTAAGAGAACAGTTGACAGCTGTTATTTTAATGTCTTCACTATGACTCTTATCTACCACGATGACATTTTCATCATGTATTCATCATTTACAGATTTGTAACAGTTTGCAGAAAAGTCTTTGTCATATGAGAGCATCTGCAGACATGCAAGGGATCTCTAGCCATACCCAGGAAGCCTGCTGGGAGCAGCAAGTATTCCGTATCTTCTGCTTTCGTAGGGGGAAAAAATGCCTCATCCTTACCAGTAGCAGTAAGCCATTATTGCTGTGCTGAAGCAGTTGGTGAGATAAGATAATTATGAAGGCATTAACAAAATGCATGCAAAATTAGTTGTAGCTCACAGAAGGAAAGAGAATTCAGGAAACTCTTCAGAGTATTAATTTGCAACCAATCCTGTCATGATTGCAGAAAGAGGAAAAATACTAATGAAGTGTGAATCTGTCAAAAAGATGTAAAAGACGAAATGGTCCATTCACTTGAACACGGTACATATCCAAATAATAAATATTCTAGGCTGATATATTCAAATGTCACACAGCTGTAAAAGAGTTTTGTTTCTGGGTGCATGTGTGGACATATGAAATTCAACAGGAAGATGAAATCTGGAAGTCATGCCCTCAAACTCTCCAGAACTTATTGATTAAAAAATTCACTTTTATTACATAAAGGTAATGAAAAAAATCAGTCCCGAAGTCTTTCTCTGAGGTTGCACTGTATGCATAGAGGATGCTTGCTTGTGGATGTAATACTTCCCACACGTTGCAAAGCCACACAATGAATGGGCCTCTGAACTTGTACCGAATTTTGGCACGTCACTACCAATCACACCAGATATACTCTAACATTAGGAGCCCCTACTAAGCCAGGAATTTGTGTAAAACCAGGAAATATTCAATCTAGGCAGAAACCTCTGCTACTTTAGAAGATGATTTTTGAGTGTTTTTTTTTTTTTTTTAAATAGCAGAAGTTTTTATCATTGTGTTTTTAATAGGCAGGATATTTTGATTTACATTACAAAGGTTAAAACTGTGTAAAGTAGGTGCTTTTTGAACCATCTGAACTACTTTGTTATAAATACATTTTACATGAATGTAAAACAAATACTTCATTGACTAGGAACCCCCTTTGCTCATTCTAATCCAGTGTGAATCTGGTGCTGCATGGGAGTTCGTCATTTCAATTAATTATCACACTTGAGAACCTTTTGTAACTGAGCACAGAGATGCATTCCCAGATCTTCAGTAAGAAGAAACTGTCAGATGCTCAATAACTCACAAATATTTTGCTAAATCTTGGAATTTTTACCAAGATAGCCTTTCATATAACTGCACAAGAGGACTATTACAATTAATTAGATAGTCACTACCTTATGCCTTTAGGTGTTGTCTTTGGATAGTGTAATGCTTATATAGATTTTAATTTGCATGATGCACTGACTGACTACTCTGTGTAATGAACAGAGACAACAACTTGAGTTACTTGATGAGATTTTTGGCCTCATCTCTTTGTCCTTCCTTTATTGCACTGTTTCAGTACACTTTTGAATATCATACTGTAGAATGCAGCACTTCAAATAAGCCATTTGTGCAGTGTGGAGAGGGTTTGAAGCTGCAAGAAGTCATTTTGCCAGTATGCCCAACCAATGTTTTTCTGCTTATCAGTCATGGACATAAGGCTGTGTCTATAATGCAGTTACCAGGTATGACTGCACATTTAGACAGCTAAAAAATGTGAATATGTAAATAGCTTAATAAAGAAGGATTTGGGGCCTTATTTACTTTTAATTCCATAGTGAAATACTGTAGCCTCAACATTCTCCTGTTTGAGGTTATGACTTTTCTTAGTCTGTGCTCCTTCAGTGTTCTCAGACACTGTTCTTAGATTCTTAGCTTTGTGACTTTTACTATGCAACACATATTCCTCAACACACCTTCCTCTGCATTTCTAAAAGTTAAGACTGACTTCTTGTCGAACATCCAACTGATGTTCAGCATATTCCAATAGCTTGTTGGTAGTATGTAGTTTGGGAAGTTCCCCATTTAGCAGAAAGTCCATCTCCATATTAACTTGACATCCCTAAAACTGGGGATAATTGTAATGCAAAAGAAAGGAGTGAACTGAATGTATCAGCTCAGCTTCTGAGCAATCGTCTGAGAAATCCCTGCTTCTTTTTTTTTTTTTCCTGACAAACTAGTTAAATGGGTTAGTTTTTAAGTGCGTTTGAGAAATTCAACTTGAATTATGTTAACATGTAATATTTGAACATAGATTTTTAACATAGATGAGTAAAAATCCATACTGTATAATTAAATCAATAAAGCATGGAAGTTTGTGGAAGGGAGAAGGACACTGACGAACAGTGATGAAATATCCTCTGATTAGTGATTTTGGTGATAAGTAAAAAATTGTCTGAAACAAGGCTAACAAAATGGGGGACAGGTGATTTTTATTCTGCTTAGCATACATAGTCTAAGATCTGTTGCAAATTCTCATACTCATTCTTTTGTCAGTTCATCTTTTTGTGTCTTACCACCTGACAGCGTTCTCTATTCATAAAATACTCCTTCTACTTCTTCACCAGATCGAATAAGAATGTGGCAATAACTGTATGGAATATGAGTACTGGGAATAACTGTTACAGTGCTGTATGTCCTGTGGAAACTGAGGGAATGGTACTTGTGGAAATACTGCTTCATTGTGATGAAGAAGAACAGAGACAGAATGGTTTAAGCAAATCATCATGGCTGGTGTACCACCTTACTGCAGTGCTCTAAAAAAAGTATGTTCATTACAGAATGGTTAATATGCAGCACACTTTTAAGAAACATAATTTATGACCTGCATTTCAGAACTGATAGTCACATAGCAGTCAAGTTCACATGCTTGTACAGATATGCAGGGTACGTCTTTATGTTACAGCATAAAGCAGTTCCCTTATCTTTACTTGTGGATTGTGTATGCATAATGCAACACGTTCTTGAAAATGTGTCTAACAACGCTACATGCCTCATGCCTCAGGACAGAGAAGAAGAAGAGCCTAGTGCTATAATGTGTTTGAAAATAAATCAAATTATTTATAAGGAAGATTGAGGACAAATTATTTTTGCCAGGTTTTTACCATAAATCATTCTGCTGAAACTACTTTGCTCAAATACCTTGAATTTAGCTTAGTTATACTGGCACAATTTCTTTTTTCTTTCTAGTCAGCTGCTCTGTAGCACTTTCTGAATTTTGTTCGGATGAGCCATTTTCAAGTATTGTTTTGAGAGAGATCATAATCTAACAGAAGGGGAAATAAAGGCAGCTGGCTAGACTCTTCTTTGAATAACCATGGCCAAGAAAGTCATTAAAGCAAATTAAAAACCAAACATGGTTTTCTCACTTCTTTTCTAAATGCCATAGTTATTCATCTCTGAAAATGGACAAACACAATCTCAGTCATGCTGTCATTATGAAGAGGAACGGACAAGTTATAATTTGAATGCTAATCAAATTCTTATTTATCAGTCTCAGCTGTGCTGGTTTGGTAGGCATATGCCAACAAATTTAACAAACATTTCTTCTTCCAAAGAGCAAAGTCTATGTTTGCTTGTCTTCTCCATAAGTGATTTTTAATACACACTATTAATGAAAGACAAAATAAAATCCAATAAAATTAAAAGATTGGGCTTGCTGAGGGCACATTTTGTGACACAGTATTGACAGAATGCCTGTGTTACATCTGAACAGAAAAGATTTGATGGTACAACTAGTCTGTGGTGGAGAGGGTTGCAGTTGTTTGACATCTGCCTTAGGTAGGTGATGACAAGAAAAGAGTGATTACAAGGATGAGTAAGACAAAAGTTTAGTAAATTCCTTCAAGATGTATAAAAATGCTTTGAAATCAGAATGTTTTATTGATTTATTTTCTGTAGTGGCACTACAAATACCATCTGAAGATCTGAAACCACCAGTCAGTTATTTAATATTACGTCTACTACTCCATCTTGAGATTCCCATGCCTATCTTGTTTTCCAGTGAAGTTCCTGTAAAACACTGTCTTTAGCTTTTGCTGTACTTTAATTCAGTGTACTTTAATTCTTGTGGGAGACCACTTTGACTTTCTCCAGGTTAAACGTAGTTGTGATGTGTCATTTGGAAGTGCAAGGTGTCCTAAGCTTGTTAACAAAAAATGGAAAAAAAAGGGGGAGAGGGGGCAGTGAAGTGATGAGGGTAGCGGTGGGGTTGTCTTGAGCTTTGTGATATGATAGTGCAGCCTACTTCCTAGTCCTGCTGCCCTTCTAAGAGTGTTGCTTAAGTCTGTTTGGATTCAAAGCCTTAATGATGGCTTAACAAAGCAGAACACGTGGGCAGCTGATGTAATTTGACAGCTATCTGTGACACGAATCAGAACTGGTTTCCCCATCTCTGCTGCTGTTGTGTTGCAGCTAGACTGGTAGTCCAAGTCTTGGGCTTTCTCCTGTATATAGTTACATCGCGTCCAGCACACCCGGACCTTGGGAACACAAGGTGTGGTATGTATTGCATAATCAACAAATAATAACAGCATCTCATGTTTTGATTACTTTGTGTCCTTTGAAGATAATCCTTGTTTCTGAGTCTGGATACCAGATAACCATAGGCCACTCATACCCATGTATAGCTGAAGCACTGCTGCCTGCATTTTTTAGTTGTTGACATTTTGGCCTTTGGGAGAAGGCATGCACAAGGTTGTACAGCAGGCACATAGGAGTATTCAGAGTATATTGATGAGGTGCTGACTCTCTAGCAAAACCATGTCTGCATGATGGCAGTCCTGTGTCTCCTGTGCACCTTGCTCACAGTCCCTTAGAAAACACTGTCATGTTCAGAGTTTGTTTAACTGCTTTACTGATGTTAGTATTGAATACGTTTAAA
Source organism: Strix aluco (assembly GCF_031877795.1). Lineage (NCBI taxonomy): Eukaryota > Metazoa > Chordata > Aves > Strigiformes > Strigidae > Strix > Strix aluco. Next base: position 11,823,934 of record NC_133940.1, on the reverse strand, counting down.
ATCCCCTTCTGCTGCTAATATAGTTGACTTCTTTTTATAAAACTTACTTGCTTTTGACATGTTAAACATCTTTTCTAATGACCATTTTGCTATCTCAGATCTTGCTGAGGATAGGATGCCTTTTATCTTTGTTTTTCAAGAAATAACCTTACCCTAAAACTTTCGCGGATTGAAAACATGGATTTTAAGTGGTGATTTCAGGATATAGCATGCGTATAAGCAGCATTAATAACTATACAGCAGTGTTTGTCTTACTGGGCTAGCTTCAGGAATTTTATGGGTCAGAAATACTGTATATTTAGGAGAAAAGAAAGCATTGATTTTGTGCCATAGTTGATGTTTGCCTTGCTTTTGGAGCTTTAGCCTAACCCGAGTAGGATGAGTGAAGGAATTTAGTGCCTTTGGTTCTAGTAGTAATTAATGTTTTAAAGTTTACAAGTTCAGTTTCTTATGCAATATCCCCATTGACTTACACAGTAGAGATCAGAATGATTTACAATCACTGTTGGACTTGAGAATGATTCCCAGAAGTCAAAGCCCAGTGGTACTTCAATAAGCCACTGTAATAAGATATTTTATTATTATGGCTTTAAATGTCCTGCAGTGTACGGTAATTCAGATATAAAATAATTAAAGGCAATTAAAGACCATTATAGTAAAGATTACTTTGTGCTAATGACAGACTGTTTGACTCAAGGAAGAAAACCTTCTAAAGTCATTCAGGGAACATGATACGTAATCAAGGTGGGAAAAGGGGCACATCTCTGAGATTTGACTGGGAAGAAGCCAAAAAAGATGAGGACTTTTCCCTTCATCATGCGGTCCTTTTCTTTAGGTATCTCCCCAAATTACAATATATCTTATAATTAATTAAACATTTGATTCATTATACAAAGATGTTCATAATGTACAGCTTCATGACGTAAGAAGAGATGTTTTGTGTTTTGCTGCTGCCTCTTGGTAGCATTGTTTTATTAAATATATTAAAAATAATAATGCTAATTTTACAACTCTGTCAGCAAAACTCTCTCATAAAACAGGTCTTTTATTTACTTTTAATACAATTCAGCAACCCTCAACAGCCAGTCAGGAGAGAAGGCACTCAACTTAGGCTGCTTGAAAAACTTAGTACATACCACAGATATTCCAAGTCTTGAACACTTGGGATTATCATAGCCACTCCTAAATTTATATTATTATGTTTGAAAAAAATACATCATACTGATGATGTGACATCTGCCCTTGTGCAGAAGAAACAAAACACTCTAAAATTGTGACCTGTACTGTTTTCTCCAAATTTAGAGTAGGATACCATAGCTGGCTAAACATGAGAGACATGTTATAAATTAGGTAAACTGTTAATTTAGTTTATACATCGCTGAATAAGACTTGCCTACTGAATTACAGCAGTTCTACATGTCTAATAGTAGTAGAACATGTCTAATAGAATTACATAACTGCTGTTTCATCCCCAGGACCCCAAAAAAGGTACAGTTGATGCCCAGTATGTGAAAGCTTCCCTTCAGTCCACTTCAAATAAGGATTGTACTTACTGCTGGCCACTGCACTGCTAGTATCTCATTCTTGACTCTTCCTTATATTGTAGAGAAGCTTGTATAGAAGAAACACAGACAAATGTAAAATGAGTAAAAATTTTTTACATACAACTGTGTGTCTAAAATATTCCCTGTCAGGCTGTTGTCCTTCTGAGATCCACAGCGCTGCCTCTCACAGAAGATTACTCTGCAATAATCGACTCATAAAGTTCTCCAGATAAGTGATCTTTTCTTTTACAGATAAACATGAAAATAAGGGGTCTTGCAAATATCCAGCAAGAGAGGTGTAAAAACATTAGTGCACCCAACTGCTTTAATAGATCACAACTGAAAAGAATTCAGTTTTACCAATCTGAATGCAAATAACATTGCCAAAACCTCACCATACAGTGATGCTGGAGGAAAAGAAGACTTTTAACACATAAACATTGGAAACTAAGTCCAAAAAATTGTTAGTCCATGAAGAATGCAAATGTTAACACAGTTTCTATGTAAGGCATAAAGGTAAGCATCTAATTTAAATATTACTTTTTATGTGAAAGTAAGCAGTTTTGCATGTGATTTCTTTCTAGCAGCCTTAAAATAAAGGGATTACTTCTCCTTCAAGAAGTTTTTCAATCAAAAATTATAATAGCTAATCCCTGCAAATGGGCAGTAATTGCAAATTTTAGCAATACTTGTGAAAAGAACCTGTGTATGGAATTCTCTCTGGAATCTTTTTGTGATCTCAAAAGTGAGAAGTCTAATTTCCAACACTGTGTAGTATGAATGGCTGACTCCTATGGAATAAAATCCATTCTATATCCGTATTTCCTAAGCTGCAAGACCATGACAGAGAGTGGCAAATTCATAACCTTCCAGAAACTATTATTTAGAGTTTAAAGATGTGAAGCATCCAGTGCAAGAAAGGTTACTAAAGCTTAAAACATAAGTAAGGAAAAAGTGTGCATAAAAAATTTAAAGCAGTTGCAAATATTTCCAAGACTTCTTAGTGATGCTCCATTTATCTAGCTTTGGGCACTACTGCAGAAGTTATATCTGCTACAAAGTCCTGTACATCCTAATAACTGTTCAGGATTTAACATTATCTCCTGGAAGGGAACAACACAGCCACTGTTTAAGGATCTAAACATAGTAAAACTTACACTGAGGTGAAAAGAATCAGTTTTTCTACTTTTATAGATGAAAGAAAGTGAAACATTATCTTATTGAGTTAAAAGGCAATACATGTAAACCATTTAAATTGCCACTATGTCAACCACAAAAGCTCTGTCCTTAGATCATGATATTGGTATACAGTAATTCTTCAGGCAATCACTGCTCTCAGAAAATCCTTCCCTTATTTTGTAAAGAGTCATGAGTCTGGAAACTGATTTTTTCCCTTTAGCTGAAGAAATGGGATTCGGAAACAAATGCTTGATTCATTGCTGTTCCTGGCAAGAGAACATGCGCTTATCACTATAATCACAGTTAAGAGGAGGCTGCAGTAGCTGAAGGAATCTCTTTATCTGGTAAATTTTACATCTTCAATTAGATTTTGAGTTCCCTACTCTTGCTTATATGAAAAAGAAATTATTTTTTTCTTTACTCATTAATGATTCAATAATAAAGGGAAAAATCTTTCTTAAAATCAGAGTTTTTATTATAAACCAAACTGCTCTATTTATTTAGTTAATTTGATACCTATTTGTATTAACATTTTTTTGTACACTAGCTTGCTTTACAATGTTAAAAGCAAGGCTAAATAAGCTTTGAAAAACCTATTCTTAAATTAATAACTGCAGGGTCTCTAGTGAACCTCTCCAAGTTCTTCTGGCTTACACTTGATTTGCTTTAATAAGGGTTATGGGGAAAGAAAAACTATTGAAACTCCATTTTAAAATGCCTGGCAACAGACAGGTGGAAAAGACTTAGAATTACTATTTTTCATTACTGAGGGCCCCTTAGGACTGCACTGGAAAGAATCCTGTCTGCCCCAGATAAGAGTCTCCCAGCAGTTTAATGTGCCAATCAGTTGCGCTCAGCAGCCCGGAATCATCATATTGCAGCTATTGAATAGTTCCAGACCATATGCTCAGAAGGATGGGAAATGTGATATGTGTCACACTTCCAAAGAATGATGATGAAGAGCATTAATATGCTGATGAAGAAGGAAAAGAAAAAAGAGAGAGAGAAATCTTGAGGAAGCAAACCCACCTGTGTTACAGAGCCTGACAGATATGCTGTGCTAACTCTTCCGTTCCATATATAATTATAAGTTTGAGTTACCATGAGGTCTACATCACACTGAATTACTTGGTCTCTTCCTTTCTTCTCCTCTGCTAATATGTTTTCTCTTTTGATTTTCAAGAGAGAAAAGAGAGTTATATCAGAGTCCAAGTATCTACAAATGAAGCAATGAACGTTTTATCCAGCTGGTAGCCTGGAAACTATTTGGGTGCGTTTGGGGTCTAATTACTTTACAACAACAACTGAGTGTTGGACCGAGTATGGCTCCATTCATACTGAATAACACACTAGTAGCTTGAAGGAGGAATGCTAATGAAGGTCCTGAGAAAATGGGAAAACAGTAAGAAAATGCATTTTCATATACATTTTATCCTTTCTAAAACAAATGCAGTGATGTCATCATGTAACATAGAGTATGGTGGCAGATGGGTAAACGAAAAGTGGGTCACAAGAAGCTGATCCTCTAGCCAGCTTTTTTTGGGTGCCTCACCCAGTGATCTTTAATGCACAAATCTGTAGAGCAAATTAAGAGTCCATATAAGCAGCTGAGATTCCAGTGACTTCTATATTTACCTTGGACAATCTTCATGTCTTTCCAATTGTTTATAAATTCTACTCTGCTCCTCTATGGAGGAGCAGAAATGTAATATGGGAAGAATTCCAGATCCATTGTTTGAAACAACCAAACAAAACTTCTAGAATTGGCTGCACAAATGAGCTCCTTTAATCTATTAAAAGGGATGTGCCCTTTGAGGGAATTCTGAGTAGCCCAAAGACTAATTTTTAGTTTAAGCTAGCCATATCAATATCTTAAATTATATGTATGTATGTAACGATCTTCTCTGATATCTTTATGGCAATAATTTTCCATAACATAAACATAAATGCACTACACTTGCCAGGATTGTGAGGCATAACAGATTGTACAGTGTGCTTTTCTAGAGAGTACTGAAATCAAATTCACAGATTCAGACAGCTTTTGAGAACTGAGTTGTCTGCAGTCTGAATAGGGATCTTAGTTTGGGAGGATGCTCTCATTTTCCTTTGTCCTTGTAACAAAAGTCACTGATTAACAATGCATTCAATTGTTATGAGAAAAATTATGGGATTTTTCACATTTATTCTTATTAATGTCATCTCTTTGGCTTTCTGATTACTCATGAATTTTCTTTAGTAGTTTTCTGTATTCCAAAATAAAATTGAATGTTATGTATTTTGTTTCAATCCATATGAGGTTAAGTTTCAGCCTGGTGAAACTCAGTGAATATTGGCTCTGGCTGTATAGAGAAGAGTACAGATTATTATTTTTTAAATATGAAATTTTAACATGAGGCAGATTCTTTCAAAGTAGCACCTCTCTCTGATTTATGTTCATTATTATTTGGTTATGATTCAGAAAAGAGATGCCCAAATGCTGATTTTGGATCAAAAAATTGTACCAAAAGCCTGCAAAAGAATAAACTTCATGTGTTTTGGTTTTCTTCCTCTTTTGAACTGTGCTTGTACCATTTAAGAGAGACAGTATGTCTGTCCATTCTGTTCCTTAAGATTTACAAAACTGTTGTTAGACCTAAGTTAACTTTAGTGATCAACTAGCTGTTTTAATGGATTATTACCAGAGTAATTGTTCTGTATTATAGTGACAGAAGAAAGGCACTGTAACTTTCTGCACTATATACTATATGTCCAGGAGAGTGTGTTGCTTGCCATTAGTAACACTGAAGAACTATTTTCTCTCCCACTTCATGTTTTCTTTTTGGCCTCTAGTATTAGCTTATGAGAATATCTTTTTTATTTATATGGGGTGAAAGTGTCTATAATTCAGAGTGATACAGAAATCAAACAGTCTTCTACTTTAGATGGTTTAGAAAAAACATGGAAAGCCATTTTTTCTGTCTTTAAGTTATTCAGCACTGTTTACTTTCCCATTCAATTCCTTTTTTGTTTTTTGCAGACTTCAAAAATGAAGTTAACTATTGCATTCTCTCTGCTACACTAGCAAATTTCGATTCCAGACCAGTGAACAACACAACTTATTCATTACTAAATGGTTGTGTGTCTTTTGTAGATCCAGGTGAGGGAGTCACCTGCCTTTCTTGGCTTATACTTTTCCACATCTCTTTGTCTCCTCAGGTATTTCTCAGAGATGTGAAATATCTGGTTTGAAAAAGTCAGATGTTTCACTGTTAAGTATACTTTTGTTTTTATCACAGCTGACACAGCTGGTACGTATTACTGAATTTTCAGGGTGCAGTTCTCAGAATCTCTTCAGCATGCTGGTGAACCTTCCCTACTGTGTCATTTTGAGGTTGCAGTGTGCTGCTTTGTGCTCACTTCCACGGAATGAGGTTGGTTTGGTTTTGGCAGACAGAGCAGTGATGTCTTGTCAAAATGCCTGGACTTCAATCTGTGTAGCTTAACACGTAGACCATGCAACTAGTAGTAAATGTGCTTATGTTCCTTGACACTTGTTCATTGCAACCAAACAAAAACTTACCTTTAGCCAGAGCAAATACAAGCATTATACTTGCTGTAATTAGTTCTTCAAGACTAAAGACTATGAAGCTGGCTAATAAAAAGTGGAAACTATGCAGGTAGCTTGTGTGCTGACAGCTTTTTCTGGAACAGTGATTAAAGGCATTAAATTCCATATCTGATCAATACAAAAATTTGTCTGGCTGTTGCTGGACCTGGCAAACATTTTTGTCAGATTTGGCTTCAATTTGTATTGAGACATGTTTACAGAAACAATTTCTAAATGCTTCTCTTATCAAAAAGAAATTTTTATTCTTTTTGATAAAAAAAAGTGTATCTCTTAAACTGCATTATTTAAAGCTGAAAGAGGAAGCTGTTTTCTTTCAAATCCTTTGAAAATTCCCTAAGAACATTTCTTGAAATAAAATATATTCTCTTTGATTCAAACAGGCCTGCTTTCTGCACTTAATAAAGTATCATTGTAATATTACAGTTTTTAATTTTATTTCCATTTTCATCTTAACTCTAATCCTGCCAGAGATTCCTATGTGACTGATTCCTTTATTAGGAATGTGGCTTTCTCTGGAACAAAAAAGCTGAACCATAATTATTAAATTTGTTACACACTTGTTAAAAAGCCAGCTGCATCGCATAGCCCCAAATAACAGCTACTGAGCAGGAATTCAGGTACCAGAACCACACACAGCTGTGTGAGGTCCCTTAGGGGCTCCATCCATGCTTTCTTATCCATCTGAGCCAGAGCTATCTCTATATTCTGGGGCTGAGGGTAGCAGAAGGACCTTGATCCCTCTGTGTTAGAGAAAAGCTTATTACGTTCACCCTTGGCACTGCACAGCTGCAGAGAAGTGGCAGACATTAGGCTGCAGATGTAAAGCAGGAAAACAGCAATTCAAGGGAGCTGCTGTGTTCCAACAAAATCTTCAGACCTTGATACTTGTTCTTTTTTGTTTTGAAATCAGTCTGTTTGTCCTTATCTTAAAATTGCAACATTCTGTCTCCCTTGCCCCTCAGCTCCCATTTCTTCTTGACGCCTGTATTTCATTGCAGTAGTTCGTCTTCCTGACCACTTTCTCACTTTTGACTCTGCTGAGAGTGTGGCCTGGCAAAAGACCAGTCATGCCTTTCTGCCAGTTCCTTCTTCAGCTTTATTTCACCAGAGTCAGATGTGTGATTATAATAAGTGCACTTATTGATATATTTTCTTCATTTTGAGATTGGACCATCTCATTTGGCAGATTTTGAAGTGTGTTGCCTAGCTCAGATGGTAAACTTCTTGTAGCAGGGATGAAGTTTGTGTTTGAAGGTGCCAATTACATACTAAATAAATGAATAAAATTCAAACTGTGTTCTCATTTCAAGGTGGTTCATTACTTAGGCAGAGAATTGAAAAACTTCAGCAGGACATACTAGAACTTTTTTTTTTTTTTTTTAAGTTACTCCAGGTCAGCCTTGTTTGGAAGGAAGCTGAAAGGAAGAGCTCATGTCAGGTTCAGCTGATTTTGTTTAAGAGAGGAAACAAATGAGGATCAGCAATATTTTGTTACAATTCAAAAACTTATGTCTAAACATTATTATCTGTCTTGAAATTATGAAGTGTCCTGTTATGTATTTACCCTATAGCATATTTGTAAAGATACTTTGTATAACTCATGTAAATACTATGTAATGATAAAATATGATTTCAAAGGTAAACTGGTCTTAAATGTTAATACCTAGTTAACCCTAGACAGGTGAAGACTGCCTTTAAGATAATGTTACTCTTTTGATGAAGTTCAAGGCAGAGCACTAGGAAGAGAAATGTAGTTAGGAACATACAAAACTATCAAATACATAGCTTACACTATAAAACAGCAAAAAAACCTAAAAGGTATTTTTAAATCCTGTTGCATAGGGATTTCTGAATGTAATTCCATCCGTTCTCATTGAGATAAAAATATACTGTGTGGATTGCTATAATTAAGCCATATTAGATATATCTTAGATCCATCTTAAAAATATGTTTGATTCTAATAAATATTACCATTCAGTTTCCAGGTAATGTTTTGTGTCTAGAATCTAATAAATCCAGCTTCCTGAACTTGGCTGAGGGTTCTGCAGCCTGGTAATTTTCCATTCTATGTCCTGGTTTTTGTAAATTCTCTTTTTGAAATAGAATAGAGGAGATAAAGGCCAAATATTGAAAAGCTGTAGAGAACTGAGGTAAAATTCAGGAAAAGTGAGCAAGCTACCATAATTTAACTAACCCACTGCAACCAGAAACGGTCTTTATTTCAGCGTAGCCCTTACATTTTTGTTATGAACGTTATGCTCTCTTTGGGGAAGGCTGAGTTTATAAGATTATTATTATTTTAGGCTACTTGAATGTGGGTAGTACAATTAGCAATGATTGCTAAACCACAAAACCTGTGGCTTAGTTCAGCATCTAGAAGTTAGTTGCTTCAGGCTGTGCACAAGTGAGGCAGAGTTGTTGAGTGAAACAGCAGGTACCGATGAGCCACCATCCACCCTGCAAGGGTTTCAGGAGTTTCATTTCACACTGGCTCTAGGCTGGCTGTGTAGGCTGAATGCCCATTAGTGGCTGGAGCACATTAGATGCACTCCTGCAGTTTCATCTGAGAAGTGTACAGCCCTTGTGCCCCGAGTCTGCCCCTTGGGATGAACTTCAGCATGGTAAGTGGTGGCAGTTGGGAGATCCAGAAGTAAAACACTGATGTTGATGTACTGTAAGAACACTAGTTGAGTTGTTTGATCCTATACCAGTCAGCAGGCCTTTCTGTTTTGAAGAGAAAGAAGTTGAAACCTTTTTGTCTTCAGTGACATTTGGTGTGGATAGAGAAAACTAATTTTTGCAGGGTTGAGGCCTTGCACTTAAAGTCTTGCAAAAACAAGTTTTCAGTTTTGTTGTATTTCTAATTCCATTTAAACCAGGAGGGATAGGTATTTTTAGAGTATTTCCCTGTGAATGGTTTTGTTCCTAAGGTTAATAATCATATTAGAGTTGTAGAACAATTAGAAAAACAGAGAATGAGCTTGAGAGAGCTGGTTCAATTCCAGAACTGACCAAATGGAAGAAAAGAATTATAGCATGTTCTTATCATCTTGGGTGTATTTAAAACTGTTCAGTACAGAAATACATTGCTTCCTGGTATATATTAGCTTTCCTCCTCAGTCTTATTTTTCCAAGACAATGTAATCTGAACGGTTCAGCATATTTAAGCTTTTAGTTGATGCATTTTTAATTTTGAAATATAAGTTACCACTAATCCAGAAGCTAAAACCTTACAGTGACCTGCCTCTGAGTGAATCAAAACATTAGGTGTAAATGACTCAAGATGCCACTTATAAGAACTGTAGTACTAGTATAATTTGCTGTAACAGACTTGTATACGGAAATCAAAACTTTCACCTGCCATCTGGTGGAAAAAAACTGAAAAACTGTAACATGAACCTAATAGCTAAGGACTACACCTGTTTTCAACTTGCTAGTAACATAGAAATTTGCAGTACTAACTCTATATAAAGAACATTTCACGATTATGTTGCTGACTTCCTTACCGTGCATGCTACAAGAATTTTTTTGGTCCTTTTTGCTTCAATATCAATATGGTAAAAGAATATGGCATCCTGTGTTTGTTTGTCTCGACTGCAAAATAAATCAAGACAAGGGTAATGGAATCAGTAGCTGATTATAACACAATAAAACGGTCTCAAAATATATAAGTAGAAGAGACCCTTTTTTTGCTGCTATTTGTTGTGTGTAGAGGGAAATAAAATGTTTATTAATTTTCTGTTGCAAAAAGACTTAATACATTGCTTTTACTGCATAGAGAAACTGTTATCTAAGCGACTGTTGACAGCAAAAACAAAAATCCCTTGTCATTTATTACTTCTCCATTTTCTTTATGTATCCTTTTTAATCCTTGCTATTAATGTACACACATTTTAGTCTTTCCCTACAAGAGGTTGAAAAGATTTCTATCTTGCAGTTCACCAAAACAACATAATCATGGTAAAATCCTCCTGAATGCACCTGTAGATAAGATGGCCGGTCTTTATACTAAAACAATACAAGTGGTCAGGTCCTACAGCTAGTGATTTAAACAAGCAGGAACTTATCCTTAAGAAATGTTTATTTTGCTAGGCTAAGTTTTAGTATAGTTACATTCCTCAAATCTGTAGTCACGTTTAGGGATAGCTCAAATCTATGATATGTCGTATGTACCATTGTAAAGTGTTCACCTCAACTTTAGAGAAATTGCAGGTGTGAAAATGAGCTTTTCTTTTGAATTTGACCCTTATATCAAATTACTGATTACGTACAAACACTATTATTTCTGGGAAAAAGAACTGGAACACAGAGGGGAAAATATGGATGGTTTGTACTTGGAATTATCCTTCAGTTGTGTAAATGGTGAGCATTCTTATTCACCACAATTATGCCCTAAATCCATTTGCTCCTTAAAAACTTACTTGTAACACCGGATGGGTCATTGGAAAATGTTGGTCTTATTGGTATGCTCATGTAACTCTTTGGAACTGATTGTCTCCAACACAGTCCTGCTAAGTCTTAGCATTTTAAAGATTAACGCAATGCTTGTGTCTGTTTGTTTTAAATGTTTTAATTTCATTTTGGACGTTTTAGTGAGTTTGGGAAAAAAATCCATTCTACCACTGACCTTATAACTTAAGAATGTAGCCTTGCCTGTGGTGATGTTCTTCAATACAAGTAAAACTTAAAGGCGGTTATAAGTCACAAAACTTAAAGGCTTTAAATCACAACTTTTTCTGGATAAAAATGAATAGTAAAAATGCATGAAAACAAAAAATACTACCACAAGTAAATGTCACAGAAGTATAAATTTTTTTCAGAAGGCAAGTGAATAACATAACTTGTAATAACTATTGTTGTAATAAATTCTTTAGAATTCTTTTATATTAACTCATTGTTCCCAGCTGATCTCCCAAGTAATCTTTGTTAATTTTTCAGTTAAACTGCATTTCATTTACATGACATTTCAGTGTATCTAATTAAAGCCAAATAGATATTTTAAACAATGGCAAAAATAACATAGATTACTGCTGAGTGAGACTTGTGATTTCTCCCACCCCCTTCACCCCGCCTTGTCAGATGTGGTTCATGAGGGGTTTGGGAGTTTGTTTGGCTTCGTTTGGATTTGGGTTGGTTTTAGTGTTGTGGGTTTTTTTTGCAAGACTTTCAGATAGACTTTTGCAATTCTGTACCATAGAAAAATACTCCAGACTCTCTAGGGAAAAGCTATTAAAAAGACCCCTATTGGAAGGGAATGCAGGTGGCTATTGTTAATATTTTCCTTAATATAATGTGTTACAATGTGCTTTGCATCATAGATGACAAATTAAATTGTGTGAATCAGAATAACTGGGTTCACCAGTTCTGCATATTTACTTGAATATAAAACATCTACCCCTTATGTTCAGAGCATGCTCAGAGGAAATAAAGCAAGGCAGATATGATCGGAAAACATAAAAATGTATTGATTAAACCCTCTGGGAGCCGTGGTTCTACAGTAATATTCAATCACATGTCACCTGCAGTACAGTAAATGGGTTCTAAGAGTTTTTAATACTCCATATCACCAAATAAATCACTGCAAATCACTGACTGCAGCAGTTCTCTTTTAATCAGGAATGTTACTATAACAAGTGTTATATTCTTCTATTAGAGTTACGCTTTTGAAAATATGGTAGGAAAAAGTTCTTAACTTTGCTTTTAGGAGAAAAGCACTTAATATTGGCAAATTTTTACTGTTGCCTGCATATAGTTAAGTTCTAAGTGTGCATTTCAGTAAGAAACAAGTAGCTGCTAGTTTTTAATTGTGATTGTCCCACAGGAGGGACAAGAGCGCTGTAGGTGTTTGAGCTGGGTTCTCTTTGGGCACTTTTGCTAATAAAGGTTCCAGTTAAAGAATCAATTCTACTTTCATGTTAGACAAGTAAAAACAAGCAATAAAGCAGTGAGATTAACTTTCATGTTTTTACTTGCATTTGTAGCTCTCACAACTTTGAGAATAAAAGTCCTTTTACTGCAAACTGAGCAAATACAATCCGAATATCTTAGAGATGACAAATGTGAATCAACAGTAATTTTTGCACCCATTTCAATGTGCCAGCTACTTCATAGTATAAAATCACTGCAGTGGCAGCCTTTAATTAGGATTTATCTATAAATAGGATTAATAAGCAATGCTGAATTTATGGTGTGTTAACTACCCATGTTAATTTGCTATGTGAAAACACCTGAAGCTGATTAGTTATCTCCTATAAAGACTATCCTTTTAGGCACTAGGAGTGCCCACATGGGAACTTAGCAGGAGTACCAAATATATGGTAGATACACAATCTACCAAATAGTCCTTAGGAAAAAATTCTCCCTATGAGCTTTCAGCCATCAGAATATATTTCTACTGAGCTATTCCATCTCCTCTGAGAGATGGAAATATCTGAAGTCTATATTGATCCCAATGTTTGTGTAAAGGTTTTATTCTTTAAGATGGTGGTGTGGTTCTAGAAAGTTCAATATTAAAAAGTTTGGGATTTTTCCCATGCCTCTTAAGTATTGTTCTAATATGCAGGTGATTCATTTTGGAGGAGATAATAGATCTTAAGCTTGTCGGTCTGCACTATTTATTAAACCATTTTCAAATGGTTTTATAAAGACATTGTTAAGTGTCATCAGGAGTCAATGAAATCTTCTAGACACAGAAATTACGTAAGCTCTAAGCATGCTTAGTTCTGATTTCTCCGTAACAGAACTTGAGGTATCAGTGTACCTTTTGAAGATGGAGGTTATAGATCCAGGATTAGCCCTAGTTATATTATGTACAGTTTAATTTTTCTTGTACTGTAATTCATTATTTCAAATAGCATAACATCAATCACTGCAAACACCATTAACAGGAAAACAAACAAACAAACAACTCCTCTAAAGCCAGCAAACAAAAAACAGTGATAGAAAATGTACCACCAGGTTAATACAGCAGATTTATACAAACAAACAACTCCTGAGCTTGAAAAATTGTTTGTTTTTATATCACTCCCAGAACAATAACTTAATGGGAATTAAAGTCTGTGGAATCCATTCTTCCACTCCTTCAACCTAACGTAATCTGTAACACTGATGCAGTAAATTATTAATCTAAATATCTGACTTGTCCAGAGATCAATGCCTTTTACCTGAAAGGGATTATCCATTGTTAGAATGAATTTTGCCTAAACTACAGCACAGAAAGTAATACAAAACTGGGAAGCAAACAAAAATACTGTTACTGCAGTTAGAAAAGTTATACTGAAAAAATTAAACATGAATAAATACTTGAAATCTAGATTTTATTTTGATTGGGTTTAGTCATCATGATCACTTCAAGTTAACTGTACTGTAGGAAGAGTTTCTTCCTTGCAGCAAGCTCACATATTTAGGAAAGGTTTCATAGAGACCTGCTGCTGCTTAAAATATTGTTACCACTTCTGTTTCCCTCTTCAGGCCCATTATACAGCCATTAATTTGTTACGTTGCTTCACAGCCTATATCTTGCAATGGATTTTTCTTATTAAATATAGTAGCCTTAAAAATGAACCTTCAAAATGCTATAATGCTTTTTTCACTGAACTCTTTTGTTGTCTGTCTGAGCATGTTGGTCCTGTGCATTTAAATACCTCATTAATTTTCTTTTTCAAGATCTAGTGATGATACTCTTTGGAGCTGATATTTCCACAGGAAAATTAAATTATTTTTGTAGCTTTGAAAGGTATGTGGTGCATAATAACTTTGATAATTAACCTAGTGTTTGGCAGTATATTAAAAGTTATATTTAAGGATTACAATTCAATTGCTTGTTATTGCAGTCAATGTTTGCAACCTTACAGCTGACTGGCGTTTTTTTTTTTTTCTTCTTTTTGCTAGAGGTCCTGAAGGGTCTCAAATATAAGGCCAGTTTTCTGTAACTGGACAACAAGATTTTGGTATATTCCTAGTTTTGCTTACATAATTAATGAATGTGCGTGGTGTAAATGCTAAATAGCATAGTAATAATGTGAAATATTTAGCACTGACCATAGTGCTAAATAATAAGCTTGGTCTACCTCTGTGCAGCTACTTGCTAGATCTAGGAGCAAAGATGATTAAATATTGCAATGAGGGATGTATTATCTAAAACTATTTGGGGTGTAAGGGAAAGGAAATATGAGAAGCAGCTGCTGTGTTTGAAATCAATATCGTGCAAAAATACATTTTGGGGAGCTAGGGTTAAGTTCTAAAATACAAGAAAATTGACTAAAATTCAGTTAAGAAATGGGATTGACACCTTTCCTCATGACAAGGCCTCTAGATTTTCCCTGATTTTAGTAATAGAATACAGTGTCATCTAAATAGGGAGCAATATTTCCTTTGGATGTAAAATTGTAAGATATTGGTAAAACCAGTAGTCTGGCATTTCCCAAAATGTCTTATGGTTATAATGTAAAATAGTGAATGCCCTACAGTAGGAACTGTACATAATTATTGTGGTCAGACTATTTGTATTAATGGAAATAAGCTATGCCAAGTTGGTACCTTCTCAATTGCTCTGGGAAGTTGCTTTCTCTCCTACCCTTAATTTCAAGCATGCTCTATCCCCCTTTGTTTTCAAAAGCTTAAGAAAAATCATAGTTCAGAACCACGACAATTTCTTTTTTTATTCATGGACCTTAAAAATCTAATTATGTAACTATTGGTAGTATCTCAGCATGGAAGAGCGTTAATGGGGCTCATGGGAAAGAGGCCTTCCATTATATTGTTAAGCTGCTTGACAGTTGATCCACCTCTCATCTTTAGCCTACGATTTTTCTGTCTGTGCCTGTAAATACAAATCCCCAGTAAAGGCCAATGTTGATGACTATGAGGCAGAAGATACAGAATGTGCTTCAGCTCTGTCGTTCCTCCTGAATTTTGTAATACGGACTAATTTTTGGAAGAAGTAGTCATAAACTGTTATTCAACTCGGGAGCGAATACCAAACTAGGAGGGCAAACGTTCTCTACAACCCCTTGTAGATCAGGGCTTCAGCTGGATGTGTTTTACTCCACCCGTTCTTCAATGTTAGCTTAGAAGGTTAAACTGCAGAGATCTTAGCTGATGTGTAATGTGAATTTGATATTGCAGTGAATTGTAATTCCTGTATATTTATATTGGAATATTTGTGTAAGAGAAGAAGAGAAAGTTTCATCATTCTGCTGAGTTGTCTGCAAGATACAGTTAATGGTTAAGCAACCACTTTATTTTTACATCTGTTCATATATTTCTTCAGTTAGTCATTGCCATAGAAGTTCTAAAATGTCAGCTTTCTAGGAGGAAAAGATAACTTTCTATCTTAATGACCCCTGAATCTTTATAAAACTCCTTTAGAGAAACATTTAGAATATTCTTTATTCACAGAAATTAATGATCTAGCACTCCAATTCTCCATGGTGCTCTTGGGCACAGGAAAGCATTTATGTATTTACTTTCACTTCATCTTCAAAAGTAAGATAACTCATTTTTAGCCTCACTGGGACAGTCTGAATACTCCTTATTTTATTAGAAAATGACTGTTCTCAACTTTTTGAGGAATATGTAACTGACAGTTACAGAATACATATATCCCCTTCAGTAAGAGAATAGCAACCAAAATTAAAAAATGTATTATAAAAAGCTAAAATAATGTCAGAAATATTACTCGTTTGCTTTCATTAGCTGTTGGCTATTATATTCTGTTTGGCAGTTTATCCTTTCCTTATCTTTACTTTGCAAAAATACCACTTTTTATTCTAAAGAAAACCCCTCACTTTTTTTTTCTGGGTTTTTTTTCGGCGGGGGAGGGGGGGGCGGGAGGGTTAGTAGGGACTTTCTGTAGGAGATAGAGAAACGCATGTGGCAGTGAAGTGTTTCTTATTGTATGACACAGGACCAATATCAAAAATTATAAACAGAGCTAATAAATAAAAACCAACCTAAACATAGAAAACAGGAGGTGACCAGAAGCTTGAACAACGATTTTATTCAATATTTTCTAAAGAAAAAGGAAAAAAATGGCATCTGACACATCCAGTAATAGCACATGTTCTGATTAGTCACATATCTGAATGCTCCTTTTTGTTTTGCTCTGAATAAGTGAGCAACACTGAAGAACAATTTTTTTCCTTTGTTACTGAGGGAAACGGAACAAATAAACAGAAACTTGCAGTTTTTCCCCTGGAAACTTAGTTCAAGAAGATCAGTGTGGTTTACAAGATACTAAACTTGTTTCAGCAGGTATTTTGCTCCCATAACTTTGTTCAGGTAATGTTACTGACAGTTCAGGCTTAGAAATCTTGCAGAATGGGACTCCCTATATCCTTATGAGATACATCTACTTTCTTCCTCTCAGTTTATAAACAGGGAAGTTGAAAACAAAGAGTATAAACAGCTTGCTGAAGACAATACAGAGCCAGGGAGTAGACAGGCTAGGAATATAATTAAGGTGAACAATTAAGATCCGTGATAGCCTTTTCATTAATTGCTTGTGGCCAGAGTATCACACCAGGAGTGCTGGCTTCTACTTAGTTCCCCGATCAGTGGGCAAGGACAGATGTTCAGGTGACAAATTGCCTTAGCAATTGTGGGGGGGATGCGATTTCATTATTATTGCTACAGTGTTGTTAGAGGAACTGCTGTTTGCTATTGTCAAATGAAGGCATTTCTCTCAACTCTGTAATAAAATGGGCAAATGATATTTGAAATGAGACAGTTATATGCAATTTATTAGTGCAAGTCAAAACTCCCTTTTCCTTTTTTTCTCTTTTGACGTAAACATGTACCCTATGCAGATTCAAACTTTCTTGCAATTCAAGTAACTTCTACAGGGTAAAAATAAGCCTCTTAACAAGATTGAATTTGCTATTGTGCAAGTTACAAGCTGAACAAACAGAGATTGGGCAAGTTTCTGTTCATTCATGTGCCTCCTTTAAAAAAACAAATACCAATTTAATATAAATGGAAATGAGGGCAATGTTAGTTTGAACGTAAATCTTGATCTATTGTAACCTAATAATGAAAGCCACACTGTTCAGAGTCTAGATAAATGAAATAAAGTCATAGGGTAGCTTTGGGTTTTTTTTAAATAAGCATACGAATCACCACTTTTAGCTAAGATTTTTATCCTTTTATTTGCTCACTGGGATTTTGGAAAAAGACATTGTTTATGGAAAAGCAGATATTTGTCTCAAAAGCAAAGCACATCACCCTCTTGAATGATGTATAATTGTTTCTGGGAAAAGATAAAAATAATGTGGCAAGATATTTGAAAAGAAAGTTTCCTAGCTGACTTCATAAACTTTAATATTTATATAACCTTTAAGCGGTCAAGAGACTATGCCTAATGACAGTCAACCAACAGCTTGACCTTTATTGAATGGAAGAGTGGTAGCACACTTACAGGAGTTTCATTTCAACAGCAACCTAATGTTGAATTTCTGTGGGCTATTAATGTACAGTAAGTGCACTAAAATTCATCCTGAGCCTGGAAATGTATTATTTCCATTAAATCCTGCAAAACTACAGAATAGAGGGCTTAAAATGCAATCAGGTTCAGATTTCTGAATTCTATTTTGATGATCTTGCTTCTAATTAAATGTGAGATGTCGTAACTTCTAAAAGATATTAGAAGGGATACATATGCAAATTGGCTGTTACCATGTCCAAAACCTTTATGTTAATGAGCAGTTTGATAATTTGTATGTGTATACAAAGTCTAAACACACTGTGTCATTTTTTTCTGCCTTTTATAGAGGAATTAATCATACTGTCATATCAGTTTGAAATAATTATCAAAGTGAGTTTGAAAGATTAAGATTAAATACTTTCCAAATGCTTGAACTGAGATGTTTTTCTGAATGTACAGCAGAAGGACAAATAATATTTTCATTTCAGCGGGTCCTTCAAAATGTAGGTTTGAAGCATAGTAAAGCAATTATTCCCAGTATGAGGCTAGTTTTAAGTAGCTATTGCTAGTTCAGGGTGCTAGTATGTAGACAAATATAAAAATCTCTGTAGTTTACCTACTCAGTCTCAATAATGTAGTTGTGAGGTGTAAGGAGACAGATACAGAAACCATTTGTGTGGTTTGGGGTGGTGTTTGGTTTTTTTTTCTGTTGGTGGGCTGTTTTGTATTTTTTTTTCGTGAAATCTTACTTTGTTCAAATACCTTTATCATATACGGTTTCAGGGGCTTCAATATCTTTGACAACTCTGTTTTTCCTGAAATCAATGGGAATTTTATTGTTGACTTAGGAGCTAATAGACTACGCTTTATTTTAAGGCATAACATGAAGTTAGATCCCCCTGTGAAGAAACACCATTGCAACAACAGGAACACCACGATATTTTAATTTGAATGTTGCACTGTTTGTGGACACTAGTTGGAATACTTCTGAAATCTGACTGGTGTTGCCTAGTACAGTCTGCTATAATAGACTGCACAGAGACTGCGATCTGGGTTTTCTCGTTGTGTGGATTTTTTTGTTTGTGTTTTTTTTTCTTCTATATTATTGGTTTTATTGAAAAATTAACTTTTGTTCCCTAACTGATTTGGGGCACAAGGAAAACATTATTTCTTCTGTTTGTAAGACCCAAAAGAAATTTGTCATTTGGACAAATAATTGGAATATAGATTTTGTTGGGGTTTTTGGGGGTTTTTTTTCTTCTTCACTAAGTGAGGAATCAGATCCAGATATCTGCTGCTCCCCCAGTTTTAAAACAAACTAATTCCAAATGGAAATACCCAAGATCCAATTCTTTCTGTAAGTTCAATTTTATAGGTGTCTGTCATCCATAGACAACTCAACTAGTCATGGAAGAAATCCCATGTTTTTCTCAGCTGTTTATTTGATGTACTGTTCTTCTATGCAAGTACTTTTCATTTGTGATAACTTCAGTAACATAGTACATGCTTGTTAACAGCTGAAATACTTTCATTTTTCAGTATCTTTAATACTTACGTGTGAATATCATAATCTTTGAGTGATGTACTTGTGTTTAACTTCAGTCATTTCTGTCAGTACTTTTGTTCACTGCCTGAAAAATTTCTCATATTTTACCTGGTTACCTTTATGGATAAGAAAAATAAAGTATGGCATTCTTTAGTTAAGGAAATACATCATTTAGCCTGTCTGGCTTTCGTGCTTTTGAAGTTCTAGCAGTGCCATGAAACTTCAGCACATCTTCAAAATCTCATTCTCTGATTAAATGTTTTTAAAATGCAGCTTTTACTTGTGTATCCAGCTGCTCATCTCCCTTCTGTGTACCTGATGCATAGTAGGGTTTCCTGAGAAAGACTGTTTAATCCGTGTACTGCTGACAAAGATGTATTTGGAGACTGGGATCCAGAAAACTGCTCTCTGTGCTTTTCTACAGCCTAGAAATGGAAATCTTTTCCTCTCTGTTAGTTCCACTTTGTGGATAGCCAGGCAGGCTTATTTTCTGCATAATCTGTTGTACACAAAATCTGAGAGAGGGTCTTCTCTTAAATTACAGAGGAAAAAAGAGAAAATTCTTAAATATGTAAGAAGTCCTTATCTAATACACTTGTTCAAGATGACATAGGCACTTCCACTATGAACAGAAAGGCCTTTTAAGAATTGTTTAGCACACACTTGAACTGATTGTCCAAATAAATTAGTGAAAATGAAATATTGCATGAATGTTGATACAGCAGTGATATTCAGAACAACAAATAGCGCCTTGTTGCACTGACATCTTGAGTATTGTTCTGGTGGGCACCTTACAGTGAAAGACTAGAAACTCTTCACTTTGGAGGGAAAAAAAGCTGAGATCACTATGGACTAGATATCTACAAAATTTCAGAGGTGACTGGTGAGCTGAATACAGAACAGTTGTTGACTCCTGTAATAGAAGAACTCTGGATACTCGGTGACTCTAGCAGCTTAAAGCAGATGTTGGGAGAGAGGAGAAAGGCTTCTTCAGTGATAGGTAGGGTTTGTCATTCTGCCTTGTGGAACTTACTGTTCCAGGAGGCTGTGGAGGCAGACAGCATCAGCAGGTTCAAAAAACAAACTAGGTTCATGGACAACATTTATAAATGGATATCAAAGAGACTGGGCAGGATTATTTCTGCTGGTCCTGTTGTTTGTATCTAAGACAGACTCCTGGGCTAGGCAGACAATTTCTCTGGTTCAGAGCATTTCTTACACTCTTGCATGTTCCTTGAGTGTGATAATCAAGGTAAAGAGTTTTCTTGCCATCTACAAGAACTTTTTAATTTCTAATGCTCATAATAAGCCTAGATTAAGTCACTGAAACAAATACCTCAACTGACTCCTAATAAAACTATTAGAAAACTAACTTTTGAAGGATCAGCACTTTCAATCTTGAAGCCTGTAACTGTTCTAAAGGAAACTGCTTTCTGTTGACTTGAACTGCCTGGAGTATCTTTATAATACCTCACACATTCTCTAGCTTTCATTTCAGGGAATAAAATGTCATGAAGAGGACAGAATTGCATCATCTTCTGAAATCTGGGATTTCCAAGTAGGAGAATAAGCCCCTTGAGTAACTAGGGACTCTTATGAATGGTATGTCACCATCTATTTATCGTTATGACTCCTGCTGAGAAGTATATCAGCACACCCTGAGCAAGCATATTGCTGGTTCTGAAGATTGCATGGGAAATACTGGCTAAACCACCCACTTGGCCCATTTAGGAATTGACAGTAGTGTTTGTTGGTACCTCAAGCCTCTTCTTGCTCTTGCCAAGAAAGGCGAGAAGCTAACATCAGCTGAAGGTTCTCTGGATAGAAGCAGGCTGGATGTAAAGTTATTCAATTTTTTTTGTTTGGTTTTTTTTTGTTTGTTTGTTTGTTTAAATTCCAAATTCTACTTTCTCAGGATGCATCTGGCTTTCATATAAATCATTGCAGAGAGCACTTTGAACAGCCTGTAGGAAAGGCATCCCTCTGCATGATCTGAGTTGGGCCAAACATGGTTTCAAGACGCTCTGATCTTTGAGGATGAATAACTTTAAGAAAAGCAATGCTGAACTTAGTTTGTTTTGTGGCTTCATTTCATGCTACCTAGTTCATATAATTTAAAATGTTTAATAAACCAGAAAGCTAAAAGAAAATAATACACATTGCTTTTGTAACTGAACTTTCATTACTCTGGCTTGCACTTGTAAACCTCCAACATATAGCTAATGTGCAAGTCCTTGAGGTACTGACTACTTATGTGAATAAGTATTTACTAAGATCAGAAGCAAAACTATGAAGTCCTATTTACATGTATTATATGCAAGGATAGAGCTAGTGGAGGGCATGTATCTACATGTACTTCTGTGCTTTAGTAGGCTTTATAAAAACTTACAAAAGAAATTCTAAACATACAAGTGATTCTGAAAATCATGTTGAGATTCATATGCATTTTTAAACACTTAATGGTTGTGAAAAATCATGACCTAAAGCCTAAGCTGACAAAATTCTTAGGTCAGTACAGTATCATGTCATTTGTCTGTAAAGTGCCAGCAATACTCCTACTTTCTAGAAAAATAAGAGTAACAAGGGAAAATGTGTGATGAATAAGCTGCACAACTAAAGTTCTTGAAAGCTGACATGACTTTATCGCACAAAAATATTGAGAAAGTGAACTTTCTTGTTTGTGCAAAGTAGGATACAAATAACAATCAGAACCAAATCATGTGCTTGCTTACTACCACCACCTTGTAAAACATAGAATGGTTTGGGTTGGAAGAGACCTTAAAGATCATCTAGTTCCAACCCCCTGCCATGGGCAGGGACACCTTCCACTAGACCAGGTTGCTCAAAGCCCCGTCCAACCTGGCCTTGAACACTGCCAGGGAGGGGGCAGCCACAGCTTCTCTGGGCAACCTGTGCCAGGGCCTCACCACCCTCACAGTAAAGAATTTCTTCCTTGCATCTCATCTAAGTCTACCCTCTTTCAGTTTAAAGCCTTCACTGCTCATCCTATCCCTACACTCCCTGATAAAGAGTCCCTCCCCAGCTGTCCTGTAGCCCCCTTTAGGTACTGAAAGGCCACTATAAGATCTCCCTGGAGCCTTCCCCTTTCCATGCTGAACAAAACCAACTCTCTCAGCCTGTCCTCACAGGGGAGGTGCTCCAGCCCCCCAATCATCTTTGTGGCCTCCTCTGGACCCGCTCAAGCAAGTCCATGTCCTTCTGATGTTGGGACCCCCCAGATCTGGACACAACACTGCAGGTGGGGTCTCACGAGGGCAGAGTGGAGGGGGAGAATCCCCTCCCTCGACCTGCTGGCCACACTTCTCTTGATGCAGCCCAGGACACAGTTGGCTTTCTGGGCTGTGAGCACACATTGCTGGCTCACAGTAAGTTTTCCATTCATAATACCCCCAAGTCCTTCTCCGCAGGGCTGCTCTCAATCCACTCCTTGCCAAGCCTGGATTTGTGCTTAGGATTGCCCCGACCTATGGGCAGGACCTTGCCCTTGGCCTTGTTGAACTTCATGAGGTTTGCAGGGTCCCACCTCTCCAGCCTGTCCAGGTCCCTCTGGATGGCACATCCCTTCCCTCCAGCGTGTGACCGCACCACACAACTTAGTTCAGCGAACTTGCTGAGGGTGCCTCGATGCCACTGTCCATGTCGCCAACAAAGATGTTAAACAGTGCTGGTCCCAACACCAGCCCCAAGGAATGCCACTCATTTCTGGTCTATACTTAAACATCAAGCCGTTGATGATGACACTTTGATGCAGCTATCCAGCCAATAAATCTCTATGTGCAGCTTAAATGTATGTACTGCAAGAAGTTCAGTGCTACATATATTGTAAGAGTTGCTTGCTAGTTTTTCACACATTATTTTAACTTGGGTATTTTTAATTTATAAGGTTTTTAATTCATGACTATATTAATACCTGCAGTACCTTCAATTAGCCTTTGAAGACTCCTCAACAACTGTAAATGTAGTCTAAGATTACAAACCAATGTTTCCCTGTGGGAAAAATACAGGTCTTTAAACTTCTTCTGTTGCTTATACATGCCTGGAAGAAAGCTGGTCATGTCTTTCTAATGCAGTCCTTCTCTACCTATGGATCTTAGAATATCTATTGCCTGCAATGCTCTTCATTGCAGTGATGAAACCTGACTCCTAGAATTAAGAAGTTAGCTTTATCTTCCTCTTCAATGTGCTTATTAAAATGAACTAGAGGTTAGTTCATTTTAAAGGCCTGAAGAAGGATTATTAAGGAGCTGATTAAGTCAATTAGGCTGCTTAGGGAATCCTTTTTGCTGTGTTGTTGTTAGCCAGGAATCTTAATAGGACAATTAGGATTAATTAAAATCAGCCTGATTGATTAGGATATATAAGCCTGCATGTGAGACATAGTTGTGTGGTTGTGTTTGTGCAGTCTGTGAAGTGGAGGCAGTGGATGCTGAGGTTTGTGTTTCTGAAAATATTATCTGTATGCAAATATAAGAGCAGGCTGCTTTGAGTGGGCAATTGGTTTTGATAGAGATGATTACATATCAGCGAAATTAAGTTTTCTGCATGTCCCTATGGGGATTGACAGGACATGAGACTGAACAACAAAACAGCAAATGAATTTTGTGGTAGATATATGTAAAATGACATGTGCGGGAAAATCCTTAACTTCGCCTGTAGAATGGTGTGTTTTAAACTGACTATTATCACTCAGGATCAAGGAACAATGATAGTTTAATGAAAATGGTAAGGTGAGGGAGGAGGGCTCTAAAACTAGGCATTGTGTACTGCCTTTTGTAAGAGGATCTCTCAGTGGACATAAGCTCCCAAGATAGGTGGCTGAGTTATCATCAGAAATCAGCTTCTGCATGCATAATGACCATCAGACTGTGCTTGTGTCTTCTGGATGTTTTTAAATGGATGATGTCCAAGAAAATTTGAACACTTCTGTAATGGCTGTTTTAAACTGTGCCAATACCACAGTTAATAGATGCAACCATATGCTCATACAACCCTGGGATCTTAACCTTTTTCAATGGGACACAGTTGTCTGTATTCAGATACATGATGGGAAAGAATGTGATTGGGAATGGTCACATGGCTTTCCATCTTCTGCTGAAGGTAATAGGATGTTAAGTCCCTTGCTCTTTCAAGCACCAAGCAAGATATCTTCTCATTTAAAGCATGACTCTGCTCTTGCCTGCTTTTCATACGTCAATTAATTTTGGTAACTTCTGGAAGCTTTTCATATCTGATGTCTTGCTCTGTCTCTTTGAAATAGCTTTCTTCTAAAGGAAACTGATCTACTGTGGAAAAAGTTATCCAAAGAATGTGCCTTAAAGCTTCCTCTGTTTTGCTGCCAATGAACATAAGTAGCTCCACTATTTGTTCTGTTTCTTTATCCAAGATTTTCTCAGACATTATCTATGTGGGAAAACATACAGAGGCTTCACTAGACATCATCAAGGGTTTAATCAGCAACAGCATTTTTTGTTCTCAGCAGTTGGATTCTAGGCAAGTGTCGTCAGTCAAAATTTAAGTGCTTCAAAAGAAGTTGTTATTTATTAATGATGGAAAAAATTAACTGATCTCTCAAAACAATACTTATAAGCATCTCTTTCCTTACTACGCTGTTGAACGTGTGCATGTCTAGGTAAGTGTGCTATCTCAGGTTTTATTATTCCTCTTTCTGGAAGGAGCCATTTCCAAGACCTCTTATTCCATCTTATTAAGGCTTATCTTCAAATACTGTATCTCAGATGTCAGTCCAAAGCAGAATAAGCTTTTCACATTGCTATTTGAAAATGTTCAGGTTCTTTACTTATATCTCATGATGTCAGGAAATACCAGAGGAATTCCTCTTTTCAATAAATAGCGCTACATTTAGCAAAATTTGGTGTTTAAATAGCATATTCTCCTGTGGTATGTACTGTCTGAAGTGATCAACACAGTCCTGAGGTGTCTGCAGAGTTACTGGTCTTAAATACATTGATAGGTAAGGAGAAAGACAGATAAGCAGGAGATAATGGTGTCACTGAAAAAACCTTCATACTCTTTTAATCCTGAAAAAACATTTATGTATGTCAGGGGCTAATACTCAGTGAGACTATCCTAGCTACATAATCTAAGCAAAAGTAATCAGCCACAAGATTCTTTTTAAATTATATTGAAGTAAACCTTAGTAGAATTCTCACAACTGCAAGATATTAAGATGATCTATTTATTTTTTTTCCGCTTTCTAAAACCTCATATTATTCTGAGAAGTTCCTGTATATTGTCATGAGATGCCTGAGAAGTCATAATCCCTTTCAGGGATTGTAATTGCAGTAGTCTCTGGCAATAAATAACCTTTTTAAGTCTTTCTAAACTTAAAGTAAATCTGAATAATACAATAAAAAAGCTTAAGAAACCACATATATGTGGTATTCTGCTCTCAGCTTTCATTCCCGTTGCACAAAAAGGTTATAGAAAGCTTTAGTACTTATTTTCCTTTAATTTTTTGACAAGCGACCTCCCATTTTCAGGACTTTATTCAGTCTTTAAGCATACTCACCCAGCTTTTACAATAGACAATATCTCCCCTAAAACCTGAACTATTAACAAATATAAATTTTCATAATATAATAACTTAAAATTACCTGTTTTCACCAATAGGTGGTGGTGCTAGCTGTTTCTTTGTCTGTTGCTTCTTCAAACTTCAGTGGAACTAACTATAGAAGTATCTACATACTTCTAGCATAAAAATATTAAGCATAGGTGATTTGAGGTATTTGGAGCCAGCCTGACTCTGCCTCAGCTAAGAGGGGGGTGGGAAGGAATGCAGACACCTAAGAAAAGCCACAAACGGACTCCTCCATTTTGGCACCCCTCCTTTTGGGCATTAACCCTAATTGCTTCAAAGCTGCAGCATGGGTAACTTGGCCCCTGGGAGCCTGCTCTCTGCAGGTACCATGGCTGCAAGAGGAAACGCAGGCCCTGTGAAAGGGTGGACAGTGTTATGGTGCTGGAGGAAGATACAGAAAATAATACTCAATCTAGATCTCCAGACTGCTTAGAAAACAGCTCCCTCTGTTTTTAGTTGTTCTTGCAATGTTTCCATTAAGCAAATGATCTTCTGAAAATGCTGCCATGTCACCTGGCCTCTCCGTTGGTTACCAGTTGCCAGTTTGAGGTGGGGATAGGATTTGTGAGTGTGTGAAGTGCATGATTAAATTCTAACAACAAATCAGTGGTCTGGGAAAGAGGGGGCTCTTGGAAGAAAAAAAAAAAAAAATCAACTTGAGAATAGGTAAGTTAAAATGCAGAAAACATTGGAGTAAGAGCATATGACATGTTGAGCACAGGAGAAAATGAGAAAAAGAGATGTTGTTCCTCACTTGAATTCTTCCTTTGAAGGAAGAAGGGGAGCTTAGTTCGTGGTTCAGTTTGAGAAAGTGTTTATTTGACCAGTATATATTCTGAAGTCAGTAATATCACAACTAGAAGACAGTCTGATAGGTATGACTCAGGCATAGGCCTTACATTATAATGAGCAGTTTCTGTTAGTCATCAGTTCCTCTAAAAGAACAATTAAAAGTTGACACTTCAAATGAACTGAAGAAATTAAAATGTGCCCATAGTAAGGATCATGTTTTTAATTTTGTATAACCTTCATTAAAGCCTGTGATGATGTGACACAAGAATTCTCAATGCTAACTAAAGCTTTGAGAGTACAAGTACCACTGCATTCATCATCTGATTGGTTTCTTTGATTGTTTGGGTTTCTTCCTTTTTTTTTTTTTTTTTTCCACATTTCTCCAGTCCTTTCCCTGTATCTCTGGCCTATTTGATTGCCTGTTTTTCTGGGCTCTGCTCTCACTGCAAGGAGTAAGATAACTCCTGACTGGCAGCCAGCAGCTTGGAGTGAGAATTCTCATTTGTCACATTCTGCTGCCAGCTGCCAAGTGAGATATGCAAAACCTCGTTTCAGAAAGTTCCACTATTGTCTTGGCTGCTAATGTCTTTCATTCTATTATTTTGGAAGGGAAAAAACCTTAGGTAAAATATTTGAGCTTCTTTGTTTTTCCTTTGGAAGAAAGAAAAAAGAAAAAAAGGTGAGAGAAAAGATGGAATTTTATTGAAGATTAAATTTTAAAAAGCCCTATTTTTACAAGCTATACTGGTAGGTAACAAGTCTTCAATAAGCCTATAGACACTGTAACTACTGATGAGGTTCAAAATGCAGTTCTCAGTGCCAAAGTATCTGATAACTTGAGCTCATGCCTGATTGCTCTAAACTGAATTTATAGAAGCACTTGCTAGATGTATTCTAGCTTTTCATGCTATCATCCTATCTTCAAGTGCTTCTTTTATACCTGATACTGGACCTAAAGACTGACCAGCTTTAAACATTTTTTGGCCTGTCTGTACTTTCACATTAAACCAGCCAGATTTTGATTCTGTCTGGTCTTTTTCATGACTTCAGCTTTCTGAAAAATTATTTCCTGCTTTTAACGCCAAGTTTTGCTCTTTTCCAAGTCTTTCTAGATGAGTGCTGTGCATTCGTCCTGTCTCTGATGTGATGTCCTTAAGTAACCATGATGATGCCAACAACAACAACTCCACTTGAGCTTTTTCAGTGCTTGTATAGTCCATTTCATAAACTACTGGGAAACATCCAACAGGTGTCACTGATTTCAGTTTGCTCTGAAGTGATTCCTGATATCACGTTGTTAATCAGAAATACCTGGTGCTCAAAACAAAGTAATAAATTGAGCTAGTGATAAAGATAACAAGGGATCAACTGATAAAGTTCTAATGATAAGTAAAAATTGAGTTCTTTTTCTCATCACTAAACCCAGCATTAAAAGAGTTTGCAGAGAAAGATTTTCAGTAGTTGTTAAATCAGAATAACCTCTGGATGAATCCCTGACTAAACCCTTACCAGATAACTTTCTGACAGCCCCCTAATCTCAACAAAGTGTTGTTAACATAACAGCATTAAAATAATCTGTTACCAACCCTGTCTTTCACCCATGTAATTCGAGATGGGACATTATCTACAAATGCTTGAGAAATAGCAGCAGTAAAGGAGAATTTGAAACATCGAAAGGTAGAATTGAGCAATAATAGTTGAGAAGATGACAATCTAGAAGCAGTTGATGTCTTGAAGTGCACAAATCCTGAAGCAATACAGTATCAGGTAAAAGAAAGTAAAATGTGGGATCCTGACAGCACTTCTGCATCTACAAGCATTGCTAAGGAACAGTACATTGAACCAACTTGGATAATATGTTGATTCTATAATGTATCTTAGAAAACATAAGGTTCAACAGCTAAAGGATGGTTTTTCTTATAATCAGTTAAGTAAAAAAATACCACTTTTTACAAAGACAGCTCTGCACAACAAATGTGGAGAGCTAAAGAGCATCTATACATGGTTTTTGTTTGTGGTTTTTTTTAATGATGAGGGGGATAAATGTTTATATATAAAAGACTTGCATGTTTACCAGTGACGTCGAGGGAGTGTATACACAAACATACATGGGAACAGGACTGAGGTGTGGTTTTACACTTCAAAATTAAGAAAAATAAAAATACTTACTTGAAAATCTGTGAAGATTTTTATTAAAATACTTTATTTATTAAAATACAGGTGTTTTTCTTTGTTTCAAGTTTCTCTGGACTTTTTATTTTATTACCTGCAGGACTTAGGTTTGAGCTAGATTCTGGCACTTGTAGTTTCACCGCAACACAGTGGTACCACTTCTGGCTTAGGAGGTTCCTGAGCTGCACTGGAGCCTGGGAAATTATACCTGAAAAGAGTCATTACGTAGTTGCCTTATTCTTAACTTCTTTCCCAGACATAACTCATTGGCTGCTGCTGGACTTGAGATGCTAGACTAGCTGGACTTTGGTCTGTCTCAGTATGGTCATTCATTTAATTCTCTAATAATTTCTTCCCAAATATGCTTATCTGGGGAAAAAAAAAAGGCGATTACAGGGAGAGGAGCAGTACATGGGCTCAACAAAGCTTTAGAAAGGATCAGATCCTCAATATGTAACATAATGCCTACATTTTTCAAAAGTAATTAAGAAATATATGAAATTTAGCTATAACTTGTACAGCCTTAAATGCATAAACCAATATAATATTTGCTGGAAGTTAGTGTGTTAAATTAAACATAAGTGTTGAATTGGCATCTGCTTCATAACTATGCTAGCATTCTGTTCTCTAAGCTTCACATGAATCTTCTGCAGACTTAAAATTCAAGAATATTATATTTCATTTGTGGTGGTGTGGTTTGGTTAATGTAGCCACTCCTTTTTTTTCTAAAAACACCTGCACAAGACAGCTATGCTTTTTTAATGAATTGGTGTTGGCTTTACTCCCAAGCTCAGGTATACTTCACCATCTGAAACAAAGACATGCTTTTTAGTACGAGTAAGCTCAGAAAGGCGACTGACTAGATGTGCAACTGGAAGAGACTGTGAACATGAGGGCTTATTGCAGACACATCACAGTAAGCCAGACAAAGTCTGAAAGATTTGAAAAAAATTAGTTCCAAGAAAATTCTAGAGAAGATTTTTGGATTTAGTGCTGTGTAAAAGAGGGTTATGAATAAAACGAAACCTCCCAACCCAGTATTAATCTGTTCCTGCACTCATGAAAGTGAGGCATCGCTGCAGTGTTGTTTATTTATAAATAATGTACCAAAAAAAAAGTGATATATGATTTAATTATTAATATCATTTTTTGAGAGTACAGAATAAGGTCATCTTGGAGAATGAGGTTGTCTTTTGGCATTTGGTTGTCTGTTGTTTTGGGTTTTTTGTCTGGTTTTGTTGTGGGTTTTTGTTTGGGGGGGAGGTTTTGCTATTTTGTTTCTTGTAAGTGAATTTAGCGTTCACAGAAGTCTTTCTAGTAACACTGACTATTTGTACCATGATGAGAATATGTTTTCCCAAATCTCTATCCTCATCTGGAATGACTTAGCTTTTGTACCAAAAGATATCTCAAGGATGAAACCCACTAAGCAAATTACAGTGTGTTGTCTGAAGGTGCTGTGTTTCCTCTAAATGCTTATGTCACCATTTCTCTGCTTTCTGTATCACTTTCCATTCCTGGGAACTAGCACAGATTTGCAGTTGAGAAATACTGCACTCTAAAATGACTTAAAGACCAAGTTGCTTTCTAATTCATAATTGCAGCAAATATTGGTTGGTCACTGTTCTTGGGACTCTTAACTTTTAGCAGTGCTTATTTTAGACTTTCAGCTGTCTCAGATTGCTGATAATAACCTTAATTCATATCAGATCTAACTTATTTTACTGGAAAAAAAACCACCCACCATGTCATAATTAGAAAGAATGAGAACTGATGTGGGCTACTGCTCTTCTGTATTTAATAGTCTATTTTGGTGTGTCTATTTAGGCAGGAGTACTTGCAGCATAATGTTTCAAATGAGACTACTCAAATTCATGTTTAATATTTGCTTATTTCAAGATCTTAGTAAAATTAGACTGCATTTTCAGCAGGGAAGTATAATAAACAAAAAGAGTTCTTGCTCATATATTATTTGACAAATATTTTTTACATTTCACATGGTTTCACTCCTGTATTATACATATTCTTCATGTATTTATTGAATCCTATAATCAGTTCCCTCAGATCTTAGGATATGTTTCATAGAGAGATAAAGATATTGGGGCTAGCTATTAAAAATAATGAGAGTAACCTTTAGTTGCTGATCTGAAGAGGAAGATCACATTTTGATACACTCATTTCTGGAGATACATCTGAATGTGTGGATCCTTTTTCGCTTACTGAAAGTCTTCTCTTTAGAAAAAAACCCCTGTTGTTTCCTGTAATTTCTTGAAGGGGTCATCCATGTTAAGGTTGCAAACGCTGCCTTCCTTACATCGATTTCTTAACATTAATTTAATTTTTCATGTCTCTACAATGGGCTTCTGCACCTGGCATGCTTGTTTGGGCTAGTTATAACATTTTTCCCAAGAGGGATTTTCTTTCATGTACATCCCACTTCAGTTTTTCTTCTGGTAGTGGCATCTGTCAGAGATGAAAGAGAGGATTAGTTCTCTGTACTTCCTCAGATAAGGACATTTCATGGAGGAAAAGTTTTGTTGGTTTTTTTTTTTTTTTTTACTTATGGCTGAAAAGTAGCAAATGATAATAACTGTATTACAATTCTGCCTTTAGGATGAATTATCAGTGTTTACCAGTTCATTACCAAATGAGCCATTGCAACAGACACATAGACTTGGGTTCCCAGGAGTTCTTTGAGTCCTCTCATATTGTTCAGTGGGAGCTGTTTGATAGTTCTATTAATAATTGCCTAATTTTTATGAAGTAATGCCAGAGGTGGAAACTATGACTGAATAAATTGTTCTTGATTTTTTGAAAGAGACTAAGAAGGAAAGGCAAATCTTTCAGTACACAACCATACCAGAAGAAAACCAGGTTTGAATGTTTCCTGCCCCCATGACCTCGCTGCAAAAAAAACCCCAACAAAACCCAACAAAACAAAAAAACACAAACCAAAAAACCCCAAAAAAACCCCCAAGCAAACAAAAAAAAGTCAACAGCCAACACATGTATTGGAACAGGTCTTAAGCCCAAATGTAACAATTTACAAGAGAATTGCAGTGTTTTGCAAGTTCATTGTACACGTGAATCGCAGTAAGAGTGATACCAGGAGCATTTTAAATCACTTCAGAAGAAAGTAGTTCAAGGGAAATTAAACAGAGGAAACTAGAGCAGTACCTAACCTAAAGTGGTATATTGTAACAGGAATGGATTCAAAAGCAACAGAATTTTGAAGACAGCTGTAGTCACCAACATCCCCAGTTGTTTTGTCCCAGGATCCAGGTTGCCAGGTCACAGTTGTATTGGGAATTCATGACACTTTTTTTCTTTCCTTAAGGTCTCATCTCCTGAAGTACTGTGAACACACCTGCATTTTTTAGACTTAAAACCTAGTAAATAACACTAATATGACAAATGGCAAAAACCACTACTATGGTTATGCTAAAAATCTTCTTGAAAATGCAATATGTAAGTAGTGCAAAAGAATTCTGGTTTCTTCTAAAGTCTTGACCTTTTAAGTTCTCAGTGTTAGTAAGCCCATCTTACTGCCTTTATTGTAACCTGACCTCATAACTTGGCTATATTGACAGATCTACAGTCTCGAATACAATATCTTGTTCCTTCTGCTAGCATGGAAATAATTTTCTCTTTCCAGCAGCAAAACAGGCAGAAAATATCTCTCTTTCAATAATAATCCAGTGTGGCTGAGTGACTTGGTCCTTCCCTAAGTCCGATACAAACATGTAACCTCATTTTAGCAGGAGTATTTGAGATGCACCACCCATCATGCAGCTAGAGATACCTCATTTCTCACTGTAGTTTGCCCTTAAGGTTTGGGGAGAGGGGAAGAGGGAGATTGGTTTCTGGCTTTCAATTTAGTCAGCATTCAGTACAGTCTTTGTTTACTGAGTTGAAAGTCTGGTAGTGTCGTATAAATGCTACGGAGGTTTGCAGAGTCAAAATGTGCAGCTATTTAAATAGAGCAATGGTATGAGCTTATATTGTGGACACTAAAGAACTAGAAGTGATCACATTTTAAAGGCTGTTCCATTCTTCCTTTGATGAATGCTTCACTGTGCTGTGGAATTTATAGCTTTGAACAGTTGCTGAAACACGTTTGGAAAGCCTCTTGATGTTTGTGGTGTTAATAGATTCTGCCCTGGTGTTCAGTAACTCTGCATTTTAAAATTTGACCCTCCACACGGTACAAGTCATTCAAGAATTTTGTACCTCTAAATGTCAAAGTTTTGTACATTCTTTACAGTTCTTCTACGGTTTCCTTATGGAAAGTATCTAAATTTGTGCTGCTGAATGACTTTCAGAGTAGAATGTCACTTTGTACATCTGGTGTTCTCTTTAATTGTCATCAGACTTTGGTTTTCAACAAGATAATTGTGCAGCTGTCATCGTTGCTGTCATGGTTTAACCCCAGCCTGCTATTAAGCAGCACACAGCCGCTCGCTCACTCTGCCCCGTCCCAGGGTGGTGGTAGTGGGAAAGTAAAACTCAGGGGTTGCAATAAAGTCTGTTTAATAGGACAGAAAAGGAAGAGAAAATAACAATAAAAATAATTGAATATACAAAACAAGTGATACACAATGCAGTTGCTTACCACCCGCTGACCAGTGCCAAGCCAACCCCTGAGCTGCAACATCCTCAGCCAGCTGCCCCCAGTTTATATACTGGGCATGATGTCATATGGTATGGAATGCTCCTTTGGGTCAGCTCTCCTGGCTGTGTCCCCTCTCAGCTTCTTGTGCACTCCCAGCCTCTGTTAGCAAGGCAGTATGAACTGCTGAAAAGTCTTTGACTTAGTATGAACTCTACTTAACAACAACTAAAACATTGGTGTGTTATCAACATTCTCATCCTAAATCCAAAACACAGCACTATACCAGCTACTAGGAAGAAAATTAACTTTATTCCAGCTGAAACCAGGACAGGTACTCTGAGAAATAAGTTGTCTTCAAATCTATTGATATTGCTCAAATATGCACTTTTCTGAAAACATGTTTCCTGTCATGGGTCTTCAGTGGCATAGAGCAAATCAAGAGTTTATCAGGCTATTATTGTAACAGATGAGAAAACAAAGTGTTACAGATAAGTCTTATGAACATGACTCTACTCTTGATCACCATGGAAATTGAGAAGCCTATTTCATTTGTGTCAGGAAATTAAACTAATAGACATAATACGTGAATAGGATGCTATTTTTTGACCTCTTTCTGAACTTGTCTCAGCAGAACAAGCTGAAGGATTAGTTCTCAGTCCTTGCTTTACTTGCTTTACGGCCTTGCTTTACTTATATTGTCCAGTTACTGAACAATGAATAACCAAAAGAGGAGAAAGCAAGAAAAAGATGGTATCTGTGAGTCTCAGTGATGACTTGCTTTGTCCTTGAAGCATCATCTTCTGCAGTGAAAGATCTTGCTGGGGGAACACAATGACCAGGTGAGAGCCTGCCTCCCTTTTTCTTCTTTAGAGGCACTTTTTGTTCTTTGTAGGAACCAAGTAATTCTGGAAACATGCAGGGAGTTATTTTTATCTTGCAAAAGTGGTTTTGGGCCCATGTGATCCAAGTATTTGGAGGAAGAATGAGTTAGCTCTCTGTACAAACTCCTTCAACTCCCTTAGCTCTCTATAGTACCTCTTCATCTCTCCTTTTCCTCCTATGTTTTGTGGTACCTTACACATAAGATTACGTTACTGCTAACAAAACCAATCTTTTGGCTTTTTCCTGGCTGGACATGTGAATGTCAGTGCAATTCCTGTTGCATATCAGGCCATGGGGTTAGGCTGCAGCTGGGCACACTGAGCTTTCTGGCGTGGCTTAGCTGAGCATGGAACCTCTGGCAGATCGATACGTGTCCCCTGGCTGGTCGCTGTCTCACTCCAGCTTCGGTGCTGGGCTGAGGAACAGGAGTGTGACAGGAAACAGGAGTGGGAAATAGTGAGATGCTGGCTAATGAAATTGTGCTGAGTCTAGACAGATGGGTGGAGTTCAGGAGTAGTTTTCTAGCACTTGACTTTGCAGGTATCTTAATGAGGTGGAAGGCAGCTCTGGAAAAAACAGACTATAATGTTAGAATTCATTATAAAGTGAGAAGCAATACCAAGGTTACTCATCAGAATTACTGTCTGGCAGTCCTTTCAAATGACAGATATACCATGAAAGGCCTGCTAGTAATTTCAGTTGAAAGGTAGCTCTATTGTAGCATTACAGACTAAACCACTCAATTAGGAAAGAAAGGAGCACCTCACTTTTCAGAAACATGCTAATCTGTCATACTCTTTTTACAGTTTTGTTCAATGCAAGAACAATTCTCTAGCTAAATATTATCATAAAGAAATCATTGCAGTACAGTACTGTAACTTGACTTAAGTATTTATGCTTCCGAGTATCCTTAATTTTGGTTTCTTACTTCTAGATTATTACAGCACACTTTCATAATTATATATTCATAATTATCCATTGTGTACATTGAAGTCAGACTTTATCTGACTTTAATGTGTACAAGAACATGCGTTTTAAAAAGAAAGTTTTTGTGCAAGATTTGTAATGCAAGACCCCAACATTTTGAGAATAGGACTACACTTCTAAATTATAAATCATATTTTCTGATAGAAAAAAGTGACTAAGTATGAAAGTATGAATCTTGCATGTTACAGTACTTAGCCATGGAATCATTATTTGAAATTCTTTTTCAGGTCTTTATATTCATTTTCTTTCCTCAAAATGGACATAGCTAATGTATTATTAAAGGTTTAAAAATTGGAATCCATGTAGTAAATGTTGATGTGTTTTATGGTTCAACAGAAACTGATGTAGCAATGAACTTTGTGGTATTTGCCAGCCCACAGGTAAAATGCTCGTACTATTTTGATTTGCATATGAGGGCATTGATATGATTTATTTGGTATAGCTGGGTAATTTTCAGCAGGAGAGCAAGCAATAGCACTTTTTAAAAGGAAATGTAATGTACTATTATAATCATTCTAGAACCAAATTTACATTCACAAATAATACATGCAATTAACAGTATGAGTTAGGTGTCAAACACTGAGATGCTTGAGCCCTCCTCACATTTTCCTTATAAGCAGAAATAAAGCACAGGAATTGAGGCAGCTATTAAGGAATAGCTCAACAGATTCAAAAGCTGAATCTTGTTCTTATTTTGTTGTTGGTCTTGTGGGGTTGTGCCCAGTTGATCTATTGCATTTTTTATCCATCCTTTGTAGTTTACTTGCATAAGTATGGGGAAAGGGAAGTGTTGGTATCTAAACCCTGAATGGATCTCTGATATCTCTTGTATATCCTGACTATTTGAGCACTATACTCATAATGGTCTTTCAATGACGTGAACATGTATAATTGCATATTTCAGCTATCTTTATGCAGTTCCAAAATACAGCTTCGTGTAGCTTTATGTAGCTCCAAAACTGTCAAACTCGATATGGATTCTTGTTAGAGTCAATTGATCTGACCTCCTGACTCTTAAAAATGTTCCACTCTGCCATCTGCATCCTGTTAGCAGTTTTTATCTGACATGGTTGTTTGAGAGGTATATTAGACAGTCTCATAGATTAGAAAAATGTTTAGATAAAGTGTCTTTATCTCTTCCAGGGGAAGAAAATAATGTTTGAAATAATGTATTTGTGTAAAATGTGATCATCATGCAAACTATGCCAAAGAAAGTTTTGCAGAAGTCTGGGACTGGCATAAAAAGTATCTAGTCTAATCTTCACATCAAATTAGAAATTAACCTTATTAAAACCTAACTAAAGTTTTCCCAACCCTGACATCTCTGTAAAACATTCTAAATATTTCAGAACAGTAAACAGAAAAAGGAAATCAATAGCAACATGCCATCTGCCATATTTAGCTAAAGTTGTTTTCAGAGTAGACAATGGGAATATGAGCTTATCGTGTCACTCTCTGTAATTTCCATCTTATTTGTATGTTGTGGGGGGAAAAAAAAAGTGAATGGAAAAAGTAATTGGAAAGTTAGTGAAAAACAGTTCAGAAGTCAGATGTATTTTGCTGTGGGTGCTCAAATTTCTGGAACTACTTAAAGTTCAACTTTGAGTCTGAACAGATTCCTGAAGGATTATGAGTAGGTCACAAGACAGTGGTATTCTTCTGGGTTTGTTCTGGTATGAGATACAGTGACCATGCAATGGACCACGTGTTCAGAAAAGATACCCAGTTTAATTGCTTGAGATGTAATAGGGCTTTCACAATTATTCATGTAGTTTACTATCTACCTTAAATAAAATTTTTAATTTCTTAAAAATAATGTCAGAATCAAACTGATCACATTCCAAATTTGGAAATCACTGTAGATTTTTAGTCATTGGGTTTGCGTTTTTAAGTCTTTGCCAACACCGTTTCTTCAGATAGTATAAACTGGTGTACGTCTAACTACATTTTAGCATGATGATGTACAACATTGACACTGCCTCTGAATAGCTTCTCATTATTTTTTTGTTCATTGTCTATGCATTTAGTTTTGTTTTAAGAAAGTGTGTAGAAAATTTAAATATTAGGATGTGTAATTTTTTCATGGTGCTATGGAAAATCCAGGCTTTATTCATTTTTAATGATCCCAAGAGATTTCTATTGCTCAGAAACTAGCTAAGTCTAAGCGCTGCAAGGTGGACTTTCTCCTCCTCCCCACACAGAAAGGAAAACTGTCATTTTACCTGGAGATTCTATTAAGCACTTCTTTGTCAAATCTCTACTCAATGGAGGCAGAATAGATATGTATCCTATTTTTCACTGATCACTAATCTCAGGTCACCAGGCTATATCATTTGTGACCTGAGACTTCCAAAAAGGTCATTGAGGATAAAAGGAAGAGACTCACTTCAAGAAAAGAGGTTTTTCACTTCAGCAGTAATAGATAGGCATGATAAAAACTAGAATCTTCCTTATGCTGAAATGAAGATATAGAACATATATTTCTCCCTCAAAGTTGATGCATAAGTAGCATTTTTATGTCATCGTAGTAGTGTTAATACATCTAAGAAATGATGCTGTATTTGAATTCAGTGCTGTGCTATGTAAGGACTTGCCTTCAGAACTGACTGTAAAACATTTGTATTGAAAAGCAATTATTAGGACTTGATTTTTCAGCAACGACTAAATTAACCACCTCCTAGCAAAAATATTCATCTTTGGTGATGAAAATGCTATTAAAATACATTGGTTTTCATATATTCTGTATCCCAATTTATTGTTTGAGTAGGAAGTTCCACTGGTGGCTGTGCTAAAACATTTTTGGCACCATTCATTATTATACATAAACCAATTCATTTAAGTGAGTATGTGTATGGAATGTAAGTACACTATGTTTGCTGTTCAAGGCTTAAAAAATAAATAAGAAATCATATCTGAAAATAGATTTTCTATTGAAAGTGTGTTTCTTGCATTACTGGAGATTAAAACCATCTCCGTATATTTTTTTTTTTCCCTGCTTTTGTGACCTAATTAAGATACCACAGAGCTAGAGATATTACAGTTTGTGAGGGCAGACTTGCAATAGGATCTATGTATAGGAAACAAAGTGTATTTATTTCATTGCTTCTAAGAGATACATAGAGGTACTCACAAGGTACAGATTTACTTCTTTTTTTTAATGGCACAAGAATATTAGATTATTTTTATACAAAGAAGGAAAATACCATGACTGTTGAAGACTGGTTTATGGTGCAATAATACCAAACTGGTATGTTGTTATATGCAAATTCTTAATTGTCAAGCAAAGTATATAGTCACTGAAGAACCTTACCTGTAGTTGGTGTTTTATGTGTTTCATGATTTTTTGGCCAAATGACACACAAAGAAAGTAATCTTCACACCTTGTTTTAAATGAGATTTCTACAAATTAGGATACTTTTTCCTGTAATTAAGGTTCTGCTTGTATTTTAATTGTTTTTTTCATAAGAGAGACTTTGATGGTAAAAAATGCTCTATTTATGAACAAAAAAAAGGCATAAGTCTCATGTCAAGTCATAAGCTAGTAAAGGTTAGTGCCTTTAGTCACTTGAGGAGAGCTACACCAGAAGCCATGGGAGAATGAAACAAAAGCAGAAATCGAGCTTGCTATATGAAAGAGCCCAGAACGACATTTTATAGGGCAAAACAGAAAACTGACAGCAATAATGACTCTAGAGCCAGCAATTCCCAAAACTAAGGTCAATGAGTCCACCTCATGCAAATCCAGATGTATACCAGCCTAGACTCTAAAAGCAGTGTCTAGCTCTATTTAAATGCAACTGAATAGCTACCAAGCTTGTGATAGCTCATTCAGAGCCAGCTTGTATGACTGAACCAGTGAATCAACTTATTTATAACCCACTCGTGAAAACTGAATCTAGGTTTGCTCGAATCCTGTGAAAATGAGATTATGCCTGGGGATGTGGTATCACCTGTGGTTTACGGTGACATAAATCTGCCCTCTCTCATGTCACGTTGCAGGAGAAACTTCTATATAGCCTCCTGTGATGGTACACCCGCATCCATATAGTATCTGGTTCTTATTCCCTTACTAAGTACTATTTCCTTGTTAAATCGTTGATGCAGTGGTGTCATAGCTAGAGTCTGGTGGATGTGCTGGTGGGATTTGGGCAGTTAAGCTTCCCTCATCATCTGTCCTCTTGCAGTTTTTACAGCAGCTTCCTTTTGCTGCAATTCTGGTGTGGGGATAAACTTCGAAATTTCTTGCATGTGCATGGGCACTCCCCCCGCCGCTGTCCTGCCCCAAATCTCCCGTTGTTT
The DNA here is from genome assembly GCF_031877795.1 of Strix aluco. Lineage (NCBI taxonomy): Eukaryota > Metazoa > Chordata > Aves > Strigiformes > Strigidae > Strix > Strix aluco. The sequence continues at coordinate 11,784,273 of NC_133940.1, read as the reverse complement.
TATACATCATGTCTTTTTCGGTAATTGTTGCCACTTCTAATACTGCAAGTGCAGAGGAGTGATACTCTGGTCTCTGATGCTCGTTCTGGAGGTGGCAGCAGGTAGAGCTAATATTTTGTTCCCAGAAAACTTCAGCTGTAGAAAATAGCCCCTTGTGCAGTGCATTTGGGTGCTGCCCCAACATCTGACTTACCTAGAGCTATATTAATAGTGTGATGAAGGAGCTAAAGGGGAAGAAATTAAGTCAGTGTAGAATAAGGCTTTTGAGGAAAACTTCTGTACGTGAACTTCACTCCTAGTGATGGTGTTTCTGGGCTGTGAAATGAGTTGACTAATGGGAATAAACTGAACTGCAAAAGTTCAGGATGACAAATTTCTTGACAAGAACATGTTAGATGATACCAAAAGCTTTCAATATTTAGAGTTGTTCTTTACTGGAACACAGAATTAGAAACCAAAGCAAAATAATTCTGTAACTAGCAGTGAAGTAAAATAGAATAACTAAGCTTGTCAAGAAATCTGCCCTATCTAACGTATCATCACAGATGGTAGATGTAGATGGCATTTCTTCCAGCCTAGCAACTCTCGGGGATTTTCTTCACTTTTCTTTTCATGTCTTTCCAAGGGTGACTTTGGGTTTACTCTCTGCTATAGAGAGACCCACCGTTTTTGACAATCTCCCTGCATGTGCTCGTACTGCAACCAACTGGTTTTGCCCCATTTCTGCCTTCCCTGCCTGCCCCAGTGCCAGTGCCCTGGGATGGGCTCCTTGCATGTATGGCCAGCTGGGCCCAGTGAAGGGGAAGCCTTCTCCCTGCCATGTTCAAGTTTGCTCTGCCCCAAGGTGTAGAAGCCAGGACAAAGTAAACGATCAGCTTTTCCTCCTGTTGTCCAGCTGTCTTTTCTTAAGCAAAATGTGCAATACTTCGTTTACGCTCTGTAGTTGTTTTGGTTGTTTTGGGTTTTTTTTTTTTCTGTGCCACCTACTGAAAACTAGTTAAGGCTCACTTTTGCATGTGAATTTGGGGACTGAAATTTAGGTCTGAAAATGATTTGCCTAACGGATGCATTTACTTTATAAATATGCCTACACCTCCTAGCTCAGCTAACTTGTTGACTGTTTTACAGTATTTTTAAGGTAGTACTGAAAAGTACCTGAGGAAATAGATCATTACAGAATCTAATTCCTTGTGCTCAGCACTGAAACCGGTCTAAATTTATTTTACATGACAGAAGCAGAGTGAATATCGCAATGTCCTTGGAATCCGGCATGGTTTTAATTGGATTCTATCTTTTTCTAATGCTACTGTGGAACACCAATTTAGATCCTTGGGATTAAATTTATATGACAGGATGCCATTCTCACTAAAGTGGTGCATCATTTTAATTTATTTATTTTGCTTTGATGTTTCTTGACAAGTAATAAAGTATTGGGTCCTTAGTTGCGAAGGTCTTGTTGCTATTTTTTTCTAGAGAGTCCTTAGATTTCAGAACCCTTTTGCTGACACACAGCAAAGTGCAACAACATTCATTTAAAAAAAAAAAAAAGGGCCAACAGTTCTCAAACTCAGCAAGAATTCTAGTGAGATATAATTTAAGATAAGGAACGCGTCATTTATGTAATAAAAAATAACCTCTAGTAAATGAGGTTTGTAATGCATTATCCTTCTTAGCCTTCCACTGGGCCCATAATTATGCAGAATATCTAATGTACTCTAATAATCTGATCTTAACTTGATAGTCTTTTCACTTTATATACAGACTAAAATACTACAGCCCAGTAGATTAGAAAATAAAGACACTGATTACTTTAATAAATACATGATGCTGTGAAGGTGAAGATAAAAGCATGATGTGCAAAGTATGAAAATAAATTAAAATGCTAGCAAACAGGTGTGAAGAGGCTTTGAAGATAGGTTCACATTTTTCATTATGGCATTATTGTTTTAATTCCATGTCCCAATCACAGTCACTTCTACTGGCGATAAGAAGGTAGATAAAAGTAAATAATTTCTAGGTAAATGAGCATATTATTAATTTTTTTAAAGTTTAAATATGGACACATTTGGAAAAATAAAATTGCTATAAATTAAATTTTAAAAGCTCATTAGCTGGGGTCTATGAGATTTTTAAAATATTTTTTTCAGTCCCTCTGTCCTAAGCAGCAAGCCTATATTAATTTCCAGTGTACAAGACTCTTGTATGCTTGCTAATACCTAGTGAAGTGCATTAACTGTTATGATTGTTTAAATTGATTTTACTGGTTTTATCAGCTAGGATTGAACAAATGGTAAGGATGCTGATGAGGCACTGTACTGTAGATGTGTCCACAAGGTTTCTGCTGGAGGCATCCCCATTTGAATGACTTCACACGGCACAAGTATTTGTGTGTATATATTGATGTTGGAAAGAATGAAACATATCCAGGGATTGGTATTTGGCAATAGATACACAGATCAAGAACCTCATGATAAGGTCATCAGCCCATATCTTCCATGTCCATGCATGTTGGGTTGACCTTGACTGGCTGCCCCCACCCGCTGCTCACTCACTGCCCCCTCCTCAGCAGTACAGGGCAAGAAAATAAGATGAAAAAGCTCACAAGTTGAGAAAAAGACAGGGAGATTACTTACTAATTACTCTCATGGGCAAAACAGACTTGAATTGAGGCAAATTAATTTATTGCCAATTAAAACCAGATTTGGACGGTGAGAAATGCAGACAAAAACTAGAGCATCTTCCTCCCGCCCCACGCTGCTTCCCAGGCTCGACTTCACTCCTTTGCTCCCGACGCCTCTACCTCCCCCGGCCCCAGCAGCCCAGGGGTGCGAGGCTGGTGGGGTCAGTCCGGAGCGGTTCCTCCCTGCCGCCTCTTCCTCCTCACGCGTTCCCCTGCTCCAGCATGGGCCCTCCATGGCTGCAGCTCCAGTCAGGGAAACCAGCTGCCCCACGCTCTTCCCCTCAGCCCCGGCTGCCCGGCAGCGTTGGGCCCTTTCCTAATGGCGGCCGCCGCCTCGCCAAGGGGCTCAGCCATGCCCTGGGTGGGGCCGCTGGGACCGGCTGGAACCGGCCGTGCCTGGCCCAGGGCAGCCCCTCAGCTCCCTCAGAGGGGCCCTGCGGCCCTGCCTCCAGCACCGAGGCACGGCACCCAAAATACGATGCTAAAGTATAATTTTGATCACAATGCTTATCCATGTGCTTAGTAATGAAAGTAAGTTCTGTTTCATCTGGAACCTCAAAATTATTTTTTTAAAACATTGGATATTAGACTGCAGTTGAATCAGATTTGGGCAGTACAAAAATGCACTTTAACATATAGTTAAACAAGTATGTCTAAGAACCAGATTAATTTTTTCCAAATGTTTGATGTTATCCCAGATGCATAATTTAAACGCATTGGTAACTGCATTATTGCATGGTAACTATTTGTGAGGTATAAATCAGTTTTAGTCCGGGATTTGTAAATAGCTTTATTTTAACATAAGACTTCCTTTTTATAAATCTTGTGTGTATGAGAGTATGTGTGCATCTATTCCCTTTTTGTTAAAGTGTTTTTCTCTGCCCCTTCCTGATGCTTCACAGTGTCTTTCTCTTTCTTTCCCCCTCACCCCGCCAAAGTTCATCATAAAAATACTAGCAGAATCAAGTCATTACTTACCACCAATTGCCAGGTATTTGTAGCACAGTATTGCAAGAGCAGCACAACCAGTGCCATCCGTTGGGTTGTGGCATCTGTATAAATTGTGCAACCTTTGGTGTAACTATGGATCATGCTGCAGCTCTGCTTTTCTCTGATGATGATCAGAATTTGAAGACGTTCCACTGCAGAATAAGTTGACCGTAAAAGACTGTAAAAATGATGATGTTTGAAATTATTCTTATTTAGGCTTTTTGGTAACTAGGAGTTAAGATAATGGTTGGAAATACCATAGCAGAGAGAAGAGTTTTGTGCATCCAGGGAATGACCCTTTTTCTACATGGGTGTGGTCTTTGGTTTGCCCATTCTCCTCACACAGCTCAGAAAAAGTTTAACTGTCAAGAGTTTCAATTCTTTGTTTTTATGGCTGGCTGAGATCAGGCCTTGCTGTTCTGGTTTTTTTTATCTGCAGTTACTATACAAGAATGAGACCAAAATATTAATGTCAGAGGCTTAAAACTTGGGGGGAATTCAGTCATGTTCAAACCTGAAAGTGCTTCCGAGTGTGTTGCATGTGCAATAGGCATTTTGCTATCCTTCCACTACACCAGGACTCTGCCCGCTGGAGAAAACAAGTGTATTGCCTTATGAGCCATGTGGGGAGCAGCCCCTTCCTTTGATTCATGTGGGGAATAACAATTCATTGTAAATCCACAAATCAGCACAGCCCCATGACATAGAAGGCTTCTCATGCAATGGACCTTTGAATTTGACCAGTAAAAATGATGGGTTTTTTTAACAGCTGTTAGAAATCTTTGACAAGTCCCTTTCTGTAGCCCATTGATAATTAAGGTCTAACTGTTTCTATTTTTGCTCTCTACAAACTACATTCACATTTTGTCTCAGCACTCCAAGTTATTAAATTGTACAATAAAGTCCCTTGCTGTGCCTTTAAATCTGATAAACTGTGAATTTTGAGACCACTAGTGAGTTTGTTCAGACTTGAATTGTCTGTAGATATAAAACTAGAGCCACTGTAGAGGGTATAATATTTGTCTTCAGCAAACTTCATCCTTCAATAAAATTTAGACTAGTTGTGAACTACTGTTTTCTCAGGACTGAGCGCATTTTTGGAAGGCAGGTGCTGGACTAGGTTTCAAAAATAGACCTTGATTTTTCTTTTTTTTTTTTTTTGACAGAATTGTGGAGAACAATCGTAAGGGGAAATTCCAATATACATATAGGAAGTTTTGTGTTTGTTTTCTTACCTCATAGCTTATTGTATTATTGTCTACTTTCTGAATTCTTTAAAAGGAGGGGATGGGATAACAGCCTACATTAGCAAGTAATTTGCTGCAATCTGTAAAGTTCCCTGGATCAAAACAGTTGATGTTGAGGCCCCTATACCTGTGCTGTATTTGTTTTGTCAGTGTTACTTTGGACTAGATTTAGTCAGGTCCCTGAGATTAATCGTTTCCACCAGGTGTCTTTGAAGCTGTCCCAAAACCAACTCATTGCTTTGGACCCTTATGTCTGCCTTAGGGATTGGAGCACACTTATGCATCCTCACATGGTACTTTCAGTTAATTTTCCTAAAGAGATTGCATAGGGCAATCCACTCTGCAAACTTAGCCAGTGCATGGTAAGTGGAGATGGTTGAGATGCACAGCTGAACTGCTGTACAAGTCCTAAACAAATCTGATATTTCCTCCTTCAGTTGGGTTATGTAGATATTTGTGTTCCTTCTGCAATACAAAGACTCAAAATCTCTATGATGGTATACCTGCTTAGAGAAGCAGCACAAAACCTACAGTCTTTGTTGTGGGAATAAAGGTGATTTTGGGATGCCTCTGTTTCTGTTAGACCTACTTACTGTTTGCACCTACCCATGTAAATTGACTGCTAGCAAAGCCTGTGGGAGTGTTAGGAAGAGGTGAAGAAGGGAGTTCTCCAAGTTAAGAAGATTATCTATGTGATTGTGTAACCACAGTGTTATTCAGAAACTTTATACTGATGGGTTCTGGGCTTCATCCCTTGTCAGAGCTTGTAATGAGATGCTCAAAAGGCAGCTTGCTGACAGTCTTTAATAGTGACTGAATTGAAGACTTCAATTGAACCAGAATCAGAGGTTTTGTGCCCCTTTATACTAGACAAAGTAGATAGAATTGAGGATGAAATTCTCAATCATAATTCTGTAGTTATTTCTCAATCCAGGACATACGTACGTAATATGGCTGTCTTGTTGGATAGCAGAAGGTCCTTAAATGTTTTGGGCAAGAGACATATGCTTTGAATGTGCAATAATAAAAGGACAGGTCTTTATTCTTTGATACCCGGTCTCTTTATCCCTTTCATTTCCTGGTTATTCTATCTTACAGTTAGACTACAACTAAATGCAACTTTAGTTAGATATTAGAAGCTTAATATGTATAGGTTACATTAAGTGCAGTGGCACTTGGCACTCTGAATTTTAACTGAATATTGTAAGTATCCTTTAATGAAATTCCTGTGTTGTCTCCTGCTATTGGCGAATAAACTAGTTCATGCTGAAACAATTATTTTGGTAAGTTGTCTCAAGCTGCCTGAGGATACGGTTTGATCATTCAAGCAGCTGAAGGGATTGATCCTAGTCCTTGTGAACAATCCCTCAATCTATGATTGCTTATTGCATTTTTTGTCTTCCTGCTAACCACTTAAGGCCTGATCAACTTGGTAAAGATCTTTTATATCTGACAACGATGAATGCAGTATTTTCTGTGGTCCCATTATCAAAATAACTAAACTGTTTGCTGAGGCAATACACATTTAACCATGTCAGTTAAAATGCATCTAAGGCATTTCAAACTCACTTGGGGGGGGGGGGGGGGGGGGCAAGAAATAATGGTTCTTTTTTGAGCATGTGAAAGTCGGAAGGAAAACCTGACATTAATATTGAATGGGTTCTATAATTAAGAAAATATTTCTATGACAGCACATGATTGTATGCAGTGACGTGTTTGAAGTTAGAAACAAAATTTCTTTTCCTCTTCCATTCTGTCAATACAAATTACAGGTATGATGAATCCTGAAAAGATTTCTGAAAGGGTTAGCCAACTTACTGAATGTTCTTATTTAAGAGAAGTAGACTTACTTGAAATGAGACTGGCATAGACTCCTCCTGGTCCATAGCTTGAATGAGTAAATGTGTGAAGAATGGAGTATTTTGTCCCATTTTTCTTATCAAAGTTGTTTTAATTTCCTTTGAGGAATATCAGAGGGGTGGATTGTACCCCAGAGAGCAAAAACTGCTTGTCCCAAATACTACCTGAGAGCAAACAAGAGAAGTCAAAGGGGAAAGACCAGTTTGGAAGCAGCAGGTTACGATTCTCCAGAGCTTTGGAAAGAGTTAGTGTTACTCTGGAATTTGATAATACTATTGATGATTACTTTGGATTTTCCTTCCATTTTGTGCTTGGAAGATAATAATTTTCACAGCTCTCTACAGAACTTCTGAGCTTCACTAAGGCTCACCACCATTTAACCTCTCTGATGGACCAGGTGTGTTTGCTATAAGGTAGATGACTAATGTGTTATCCAAGGGCATGTCTCTCTTTACCATTAAAGATGAGAAAAATTCTGAATTGATAAAATTTGAGACCTGGGAACTTTGCTAGGTAACACTCACAATTACTCTTAGCAGATAAGATGGGTATGGCTATATTGCCCTTTTTAAAATTTTTTAATGTTCCATTGTTTTAAATTGGTCTGGGTTTATCTGATCTTTAACTGAAGATGTCAGTTGTAAAACAGTCAATCCTACCTATTAAGGCAGCATAAATTAGAATAGTAGTAGTAAATTTAAAGGAATGTTACATGTTATTGACTATATAGTAACCTTCAGATTGGCATGGTTGGCCACAACTACATAGAAATGAAAAATTCCATTTGCTTCTGAAACATTCATGAGGACTACAATATTTGAAATTAATAAAATGGAGTAGTAGGCTTTTCATAATATAACCACTATAATTAGAAATTTCAATGTTCCCCACTGTTGTGCTTTCACAAAGAATATTAGGCTGATAATTTTATGAAGTTCCTTTTGGTCTTAAAATGATGCTAAAGAAGGAAGTGACCATTTGTAGGACACCATGGCTGAAAGTATTTCAAATTTGTTTAGTGTCAACTATATTACTTACTTGCTTATGAATAGTAAGTAGCAGTAAACAGCTGCTGCACTGACAGTATACAAGATGTATACTACAAATTGTTTGAAGACAAAGAAGAGCACTTAGATCTAAGCAAAATAATATTTTGGTTATGGTTTGCAATGAACAGCATTCAAAGTAGTGTAAGCTTGTTGAAAAGTGGAAATGCCTTAGTTTACAAATTCCTAGGGTTTCAAGCATGAATACATTCTTACTGTAATATTGTTAGATAATTTTGGGAAGTGACTTTGGCTCTGTGCAAGTGATGGTTCTCCCATAGCACCTGCTACATTCTGATGTGAAATAGTTTAAGTTATGACTGGTCAAGTTAGAAAGTTGTAAGTACATGGTCACTTGGTGCAAAGGGGCTATTCTATTTACACTGACATTATTACCTGAAAGTCAGTTTGGGTTGATGTAACTGAGAAAACATTTGGTCCTTCCTCAGAATGACAGTAGAGTTAATGAGCTTATGTGGAGCTGAAAGCTGGAGTGTTAATGTCTATATATGTGAACAATTTCTCCCTGAAGCAGCACCATTCCTCTTTTTGCCCTAAGAAACAAAGAGGCAAGAAGAAACCATGATGTCTATTGGCTGTGCTAGCTAATTATACAGAAAACTAAGATTTATGCTGGTATTTTCTCAAGAAATCAGCAAAATCTCATATGTGTCTTGGCTTTGATAGAATTATTTAATATCAGCAACATATTACAGTACAGTAAATATTTTATGCTTCACAGAGAAATAAATGTATTTTAACTTGTGACATACATACTAACTCTGCATGACCTCTTTGTCAGACTTTATACTAACAGAAAAAATAAACTGCTTAACAGATGCTCTGTTGCTAATCTCCGGTGTTTATTACTTCTACACATTTTTATGAAAACATTATTTTTCCAAAAGTATTCTTCCTGGAGTAGTCTGAAGTATCTTCAGAAATTAGTAGTTACCAGTCTAACACATTTCACCTCCTGGAAACCTGATCTACAGCCCTGTTTCACTTCATTTTATTTGAGGAGTCTTTTTGGTTTGCGTGAACTATATGTGTACTTTTGGGAATTTGTAAAATAATTTGAGTATAATTGAGACATGCTTAGTGGGACTGATAATATTGTGCTCTTTATTTAGTTTGTATAGTAGTGTTGCAAAGAGATGATAGAAGATTACTCTTCTAAAAATTTAGTGAATTAGGCCAGTCTGTTACTTTAAAACCTGATTTTTACAATTCTAATTTTAATGCACTGGCTTCTTTAATTGTAGGGTTTGTAGGAGACCGTTATTATTAAATTACAAAAACTAGTTTTGGCATAATAAGAGTGTATTTCACAATCCATATGATCCACTGATTCATGCAAAAAATTTCATTATGCTGTAATTGGGGCTGTATCTTTACCTGTAGGGACAGTTAGGACAAAGTTACACAATAGATCAGAAGGTTATGTTCCACTTGAATGTCTGCCTATAGCAAATCTTGAATTTATTTTGTTCTAACAGCGTGTGTGTGATCTTGAATGTCTTTGTAACAGGAAACTTTAAAGTCATGCTGTCAAGATTGTGAAATCCAAATTTTATTTTGTCTCACTTTTTTTCTCTACTAACATTTCTTGGAAATGTATCTGTTGTCAACCCAGATAAATCCTGTTCTCATTTTTCTTTCTTTAGCTATTATTTCTAATAGAAAAAAAATAAAGTGAGAGGCTCTGTGGATAGAAGCATGAATAGCAAGCTTGTGATTTGGTGAAAGACTGAACTCCAAGAGCTCAGCAGATACAGTCAGTCAGGTGTTGAGGTTTTTTTCCTTTTTGACTCGTAATTTACTCTTGTCAGAATAAGTATTTTCTAAAATCTTTTATACATTCAGTTACATAATATATGAAGATTGATATATTGAGCATATGAACCCCTTTTTTAATTTAACTGTATTTTTTGAGGAAAAAGTTAGCTCTACTACTGTGTCCTGTATGGGATAGGAAGCCAGTCAGTTTTAAAATAATAGTGGTTTTCTCTCACTGTCCTCTCTGGCTTTCTTCCAGTTTGCCAAAGATGCAGTAAATAGATCTTGTTGTGATTTATGTCCTCTGTTTTGTCCCTTGAATGTCAGGCCAGACCTGAGCATAGGTGGCTTATTTCCTCACAGTTTTGAACTGAAATCCACAGCCAGACTAGACTGGAAGACCATACAAGCCTCTGTCTGGCTATCAAAGGCGTTACTAGAGCAGATATTGGGGACTTTTATGGATGCAAAAACTAATTAAGGCAGAATTTTTCTGCCACCTCAGCAAAAATTCTGAAAAAATCCTGTCAGGAGCCTTTGGTGTTTTGTTTGTTACAGTTGTGTTTTTCAGAAAAGCTGTGGTATTAAGGGCTTAAATCCTATGATCCACTCCACTACAAAATTTTCCTGCAGCTGACTGCCTGTTAATTTTTTTTTTAGTAGCTGTAGTTAAAATTAAGGATAGTTTGTTTCTGTAAAACAATTATCTCACTAATTTGTAAATGATTTCTATTGCCTCTGCATTTCTCTTTGATTTTTTTTTTTTAAACAGTATATAACTACAAGAAAGAGGGAGAAAGGAATATGCTATTAGCTCATCATAGAGGATTTCTACATGCCTATATGGGCATGTGCTTAAGCCTTGTGTCTACCCTGCATCTGCAAGATATGGCATTAAACCTCTGAGGAGCACAGGCTGTCTGGCTATATAGGCTTAACCTCGGAAAGGTCTAGTACATTTAAAAAAAAAAAAAGTTATGTTTAAATTCTGCAAATCGGTATGGTTTCATTCTACATCATAAACCCTCTACATAAGCTAAAAGTTACCTTGTGTGAGCTTTGTGAACAGAACTGGAGACCTGGCTTGCAGTTTGAAAATTTCAGAGCAAATTGGAGTGCCTATTTCTATAATTTCCTGGTTTGATTCAACACCGCAATATTAAGAATTTTGAAAATGTACTTGTGTTACAGCTGAGCATTCTCTTTATTCTTGCCACATAAAACCTCAGCATTATATACTTATTTTCTTCACCTTCTCCCCCGTGTTATTTCATGCCACTGCCCCAATGGTGCAGGGAGTAGCAAAAGGATCTTCTGTTCCTTCCAGTTCAGATACTCTCTCAAGATAACGAAGACTTTCTTTTCATATTGGTAAGGCAGAAGAACAGTAACTTGTTCTTGTATATGATGCCATCTGTGTTTTGTTAGGGATTATGGTAAAATAGCAGTTCTCCAGGCTTTTCCATTGGTGTGGAAGGAGATGTTTCATAGACTGGTTTGGGTTGGAAGGGACCTTAAAGACCATCTAGTTCCAACCCCCCTGCCATGGGCAGGGACACCTTCCACTAGCCCAGGTTGCTCAAAGCCCCGTCCAACCTGGCCTTGAACACTGCCAGGGAGGGGGCAGCCACAGCTTCTCTGGGCAACCTGTGCCAGTGTCTCACCACCCTCACAGGGAAGAATTTCTTCATGTATGTAATCTAAGTCTACCCTCTCTCAGCCATTACCCATTGTCCTACCACTACATGCCCTTCTAAAAAGTCCCTCTCCAGCTTTCTTGTAGATCCCCTTTAAGTACCGGAACACCGCTATAAGGTCTCTCCAGAGCCTTCTCTTCTCTAGACTAGACAACCCCAGCTCCTTCAGCCTGTTTTCATAAGAAGACAGAAAGCTGCTGCAAACTCTTCAAGACTGACTTACAAGATGACAAATACATAATCAGTGTTTTGGCAGAAATACAGGTTTAAGATTTGGATTGGACTAGTTTAGTGATATCCATTTTCTGTATTAGGCATGGAAGATTATCCTGTGGTTTCTGTTTAACTCATAAGTAATTTTATCTATGCCTGGAAACATAAAAGCATCCTATAGCATCAGTGTCAAATAACAACATATACCAAATGCAGAAGAAAAATTCCTCCTACCCCCAGAACTGTAACAGACATCCTAGCAAAACTATGATCATATGTATTAATGACTTGTATGTGCAGCTAGGTGACTGGCAGTGTTTGTCCATGTGAAGTCTCTGATTCTAGAGGTTCCTCACAGCACAGAAAAAATGTTAAAAGAAAGATTTTGAATAAATTATGTGAAATTTATAGAGTCAATAGAATTTATACCAAAAGTATAATCCAAAATTAAAACTGTTTCTTTTTATCTTTGAATCTGTGCATTTGGAAAATAAATGCATAAATAGAAACACCCTGTCATAAAACAATTGCAAGAAATTCATACCAGATTGAAAGATAGTTTTGCTCATTAGCAATAGCAACATATAAAACTTGCACTTCATCTCCATTAGGTATTCATATATTTGTTATATGGTATTTAGCTTTCATACTACCTGACCAAATGGATGTTTCAAATGCATAGAATAGTAACTCAGTGATGATCCACATAACGTTGTCTATCTGCAAGCATTTTCTGGCCTTCATGATTATTCGTGCATGTCAGTAATTCTGTTGCTGTTCCATTGAACTCAGATGCAAGTAAAGCTTAAAAGCCCCTGTACAGTACTTCTTGTTTGGGGATTTTATTCTGGGTTATCCTATGGTGACAATTCTTCCAGTATGTCAGAAGGCCTATGAAAACAAGATACATACCATTTCAATGTAGGAGCAACACATTAAACTGTGTCAGTTAAACTTGAACCTGGAAATAAGAGGGTAACAGTGTAGGAGTGGTTGTGAAAAAAAAGTCTCAGAAAAATGGTCCCAAAAAACAATGTTTAAAACTATGTTCTTTAACATGGAAATTGCTTAAAAGTAGGTCTGAGTGTGAAATTAACTTCCACCTCAAATTTTAAACATTGTAAGGTTAATGAGTTATTTTCCTTTTTTGTTGTTTTTCCTTCATTGTAAATTAATTCAAGATGAAAAATAAGTAAAAATTTTCATAAACTTTACTTTCGAGCTAGCAAGTATGTCCTTAGATATGCATCTTTACTTCATTTTCAGCATCCAGAAATTGTCAGGGGTATTTTTAAAGCTGGTTTGACAATGTTCTGAGACATTGGAGGCTTGGTGTTGTTTGAGGTTCTCGCATACTCTTGTTTTTTTGGCAAGTAATGTGCAGTTGTAACCGGATGAGGGGGAGGGATAGGGACAGGGACATTCCTAGCAGCAATGGAAAGGTGATGTCTCAGAGCATCCTCCAGCATGTCAGTTGTGCGGCAAACTAGTGAATGATTTATTGGGGCAAACATTCATGCACTTCTGCAGTGTGCCGTTAGATTCATGATCAGTGTTTTCTCCCCAAAGGTTTGTGTGCAACCCAATTATGATCTGTTGCCATAGTCCTCCACTAGTTCTCCATTCTCTCAGAGAAGCAGGGGCTCTTCCTCCCCTTTTCCTTCCATGGCATTAATTTGGTGCCTAGGAAAAGGCTGAGGTTTGATGCAGTCCTTTGGTGGTTCAGAATGCTTCCCCCTCTCCTGCTGTGACGTCTCTCTCTCCTGGAACTGCAGTTCTGACAGACCCATACGTGGGCATGAAAGGTTTTCTAAAATGCTGCCTCCTGTGCATCAGCAAAGAGTCTGTCAGGATCTGCTCTGTGGTAATAGCAGGGGGATTCTTAAGGGTGAAAAAGGCAATTTGAGCTTTTGAAAAGTAAGGGCACTTGCTTAGATGCTTGGCTCACCCTAACTTCAAGGACAGCTGGACATACTGAGATTTGTCACCAGCTTCAAAAAACAAAGGTGGTGGAATTGGGCCCTGTCTGCAAACTGGCTAGAAGATAAGTCTGATGACTCTTTTGTGTTAAGTTTTTGTGTATAGGCATTTTTAGTTGTTCTGCATATTAATGAAATAATAGTTAAACTGGTATTTCTCTCTGAAAAAAAAGGAGCTAAAAATGTATCTGAAACTTCTGTGCAAGCTCCACTTACGCAGAAGTGTCACAATGCCATTCTCAGTTACCAGGTAGCCTGCTCAGGCACCTTGGGTTGGAGGGGTCCTGCTATTAGAAGGGGACTCAGCTGATGCATCCCACTGCTCATAAACATGTATTTTCTTTTTCTTTTTTGTTTGTTTTTTTTTTTTTTTTTAATCCAATGAACACTGACAGCAACTAGCTGATTTGACATTTTAGGCATCTTCAAAAAGAGCTGACTTCTTAAAGTAGGTCTTTTACTACTTAATGATTCACTTTTGCTCATTTTTTTGCTAAGGCAGTATGTGGCTTATGTAGTTTGCTTTATTACACCCACTCTGTCCGCTGAATTTGCTGGTTTTCTTTACTATTTATAAGTAACAATCAATAAAATATTAATAAATAAGATCCTTTGATTTACTCTATAGTGCATATAGATGGTATTATAAAATCATCCCACTTTACTTTTTTCTAGTCTGTCTCAGTGCTGTTTAGCTTATTAGTACTTTAATTCATGCAGATGAGGTTAGTCTCCACTGAAAAACAACAATTCCTGAATCAGAAGCCCCATGTTATCTTTGATTCACTTCTCCTTGAACTACAGTAGATGCTGTGGCTTGGGAAATGGGGGGCATGATTCAGTACTGTAAACTGGGAGGTGAAAAGGGATGTTGGTTTCATAGCAAAAGTACAAAATAGTTTCTGTCTAAAAATTATTATGAGGGCTTTTAAACAGAACCCTATTAGATGCAACCCTGATGTGCTAGGTGCACAGCAGAGAAGCTGCATAAAATATGGTATTTCTTTTAGTGCCAGAAAACACTTTATTATATCTATGCCACATCAATAACAGAAGATTTCTAGTGGTTTCCTTTATAATTGGGCTGATGTAATTTACAATTCACACTTGTAATCGGCTGGCAATATTGTCCAATAATATTTTAGTTCATCCACTCCTGCACTAAATTCTAAAACAAATCTCTCTAACAATATTATGCTATAGGGGCACATAGATATTTCCCTTAAAAGTACTGCATGATTCATGCACCATGTATTGCTATTTTCCTGCTGCAGTGTCTCAAAGGAAATGTTTTAATCTTATAAATAAAACCATAAAAAAATAATTTGCATGCTAGTCGGTCGCTGTGTCACTGGCATTTATCTTTTGTTGATAAGGCAGAACTGGAGGTGTAGGCTGACAATTGTAAAACTATGCATTTTCAATGCATTCTTTTTTTCTTTACAATATGCAATACCACTGGTTTATACATTCACTGTGTAATGGCTAGAGGTAGGTATAACTTGTGACCAACTCACTCGGGATAATTACTTAGGCATATATTCTCATATTTATTCTTTTCTTGATGCCAGCTTTAAAACATTTGTTGTCCATTACCTGTAGCTACCTGTAGTCATACAGAGTTGGAGGTCTTGAAAAACTGAGTTGGCTGAGGTTGTGGAGAAGGAATGCTAGTGGAAATTTGGTCCTGATATCTTAAACATTGGATCCAAATTTCTTCTAGATGTGCTTTGGTTACTTGTTCTTATGCAATAGGATTAATAATATTTGTGGTGGAAGAAAATACTACCTTTTTGCATGAGAATATGGTTGTAATAAAGACTTGAAAGTTCTCTGACTCAAGTTGGGGCACTCTTCCCCGCCCCCCTAGAATTTGTCTCTGACTTTATTGCAAATGAAATATTACAGACACACCAGTCCCAGTCAATGGGGGTTTTGCTGCAGAAAAGAATGGAAATGGAATTTGGCTCATAATCCAGTTGCTGTGCCTTTTTTCATAATGAAATATCTCTCTAAATGAATGGATGAACAAGCCGGTGTTTAATGCATTCCTTTATCTGGTATGGATGTAATTAGTTTTTGGAAATGTAGTACTTTGGAGACCTGTGCAACTTCTGTATATGATTCATAGTAAAAGAGACAAATGCATTAAAATTTGTTGAGGAACTGTATTCATTTTTATTGAATTTTACCTATTTACACGAGTGATTGTATGAACACTTGGTATAATGGTAGGGAATAGTCTAGTGACTTCAAGTAAATTATGCTTCATATTTTATTTTATCTTTGAAACTACCTTTTATGTACAAATTTTTTTTTTTTGATCATTCTTTCTTTAACACCATTTTACCAGTTTTGATTTTGTCACTGTAAAAATCACATTCGATGCTGACTTCTGGTCAGATCAAATATCTATTTGCCTGATCTTGCAGTACTGACCAACCTAGTCCTCCATACTGCGAGGAGTAAATATGTTTCTGGAGTTATCAATGAGAAATTTGAAAGATTGCTTTAGGGGTTTCAAGTCACTATTTTTAAGATAAATATGCTAAGAATAAAAGAATGAATTGAAAACTGAATAGTTGAACTGCTGGGTATTCTGATATTGCTCTGTAATCATCAGGAATGTGTCAGCCTTTTCAGTTGTCTTTTGCTAAGGTCAAGACCGCAGATGAATCCACAGAATATGCTGAGCCAAAGTAAAACAGATTTAACTGTAATCAACCTGTTCATTATTCTTCATTTTAACATACATGAATATATGCAACAGTGACAGCCTGGTATTAAAGTAGGTCCCACAACAGAAATATAACCAAAGTAGAGGGGATATCAGAGTGCCTTGATGTGAACCTGAGCAGCCAGTATCATAGAATGGTTTGGATAGGAAGGGACGTTTAAAGGTTATCTAGTCCAACCCCCCTGCAATGAGCAGGGACATCTTCAATGACATCAGGTTGCTCAGAGCCCCATCAATCCTGGCCTTGAATGTCTCCAGGGATGGGGCATCTGCCACCTCTCTGGGCAACCTGTGTCAGTGTTTCACCACCTTCATTGTAAAAAATGTCTCCCTTATTTCTAGCCTGAATCTACCCTCTTCTAGTCTAAAACCATTACCTGTTGTCCTATTGCAACAGGCCTTACTAAAAAAGTTTGTTGCCATCCTTCTTATAAGCCCCACTTAAGTACTGAAAGGCCACAATAAGGTCTCCCTGGAGTTCTCCAGGCTGAACAAGCTCAACTCTCTCAGCCTGTCTTCATAAGGGAGGTGCTCCAGCCCCCTGATCATTTTTGTAGTCTCCTCTGGACTTTCTTCAACAGGTCCATAACTTTTCTGTCCTGGGGTCTCTGGAGCTGGATGCAGTACTCCAGGTGGGGTCTCAGAAGAATGGAGTAGAGAGGCAGAATCTCCTCCCTTGACCTGCTGGCCACACTTCTCTTGATGCAGCCCAGGAGACAGTTGGCTTTCTGGGCTGCGAGCGCACATTGCTGGCTCATGTCCAGCTTTTCATCCACCAATACTCCCAAGTCCTTGTCTGCAGAGCTGCTCTCAATCCCTTCATCTCCCAGCCTGTGTTGATACTGGGGGTTGCCCCAACCCATGTGCAAGACCTTGCATTTGACCTTGTTGAACCTCATGAGGTTCACATGGGCCCGCTTCTCGAGCTTGTTCAGGTCCCTCTGGATGGCGTCACATCCCTTGGGTGTGTCAACTGCAGCACTCAGCTTGGTGTTGTCTGCAGACTTGCTGAGGGTGCATTCAGTCCCACTGTCTACGTCATTGATGAAGATATTAAACAGTTCTCGTCCAGTACGGACCCCTGAGGGATACTGCTTGTCACTGATCTCCATCTGGACATTGAGCCATCTGGATGCAACAATCCAACCTAGTTCCTCATCCACTGAATATTCCATTCATCAAATCCGTATCTCCTCAATTGAGAGAGAAGGATATTGTGGGGGACCGTGTCAAAGGCCAACAAGTAACATCTCAGGTGCCCTTTATAGAAAGAATAGTTATCTGCCATTCAGTAGACATGCCCATAGACATATACATTGTCTAAATATATACAATAAAGTAATACTTGACATGGTAATTGCTCCTCAAAGATCTTAGTGTTTTACAATTGATAAAGAATAAATAAATCTTATGGAAACCTTATGTGTGCCACTAGTCAGAAAGTCCAGGATTTCTTCCTTGCCTGAGTAGTAGGGACACTCCTGCCTCTGTACCCAGTATCATCTGCTGTTTCTTCTGCCTCAAGAGTTTTTGACAGTTAGGAGACAAACTGACAAGAGCGGTAGTCTTCCTTATCAAGTCTTCAAAAATTGTAAGTTTTTCCCCTAAAAAAAAGGAACCCTAGATATTCTAGAAAACACAAAGCTAACCTCAATGGATCTGGAGATTCAAAAATACTGTAAAATCATGATCCTTGCTTTAGTGTTAGGCAAATTGTTCAAAGAAAAATCTATAGAAAAGATCTTAAAGGAAAGAGATAAAGTTTTTCTCCAAATCTTTTTACTTTGGTGATGGGATTACACTTACAGAAGAATAAATGGGAACTTGTTGCGAGTGCTGTCTATTGTGTGGTATCCTATAGGAACAACTACCTGGGTGTCATCCCATCTCCATCTTCTGTCACTCTGTCTTCACTGAGACCAGCTTTCACTGCATGGGGCTCAGGAGTTTCCCAGGGAACCATTCCTCCACAGTGAGAAAAAATTTTACAACCCTGGAAGCTGCATGTAGAAGATAACCAGAGCCCACTATTATTTATTCAGGCTAAGGTTTCAATCCAGCTTTATTTATTTTTGCAGTTCCCCATGCACTGGAGAATAGATAGCCTTTCTTCCACCTGTAACATCCCATTTCTCTAAAGACACTCCATCTAAAGCTGTATCCTTCGTACTCACAAGGTGAAATGGAAATTTCAAATGGGACACTTGACATGTTTTCTTTGAGTCTTAACTGCCCCTTTTTTACATAGAAGAAAAGACAGGAGTTAGTTCTGCACACAGGAATCTAAATAATATGAACCTTGGGAAAACCATAAGGGTAGGTGCTATAACTGATGGTGATGAGAAGAATGATCAATGTGAGGGTTTTTTTGTTAAAAGTTCTGGTTTTCTGTTTAAACTTTTACAAATTTTCAGGGCTTATTTTAGGGTAACTGTTAATATCAGCTGGCAGGAGCAAAGTGAGACAAACTGAAAACTGCCATTGTCGTATTGCTGGAATTGCAAGCTGAATCTTGAGGAGAAACCCATTGACTGATTAATTCAGAAGAGACACTCAAAGGCAGACTGTCTTCCTGTGTACATGTTACATTTTTACAAGAGCACTGAGTATGAAAATTTCATAATGCAACTCAGTGTAGCAGAGAAGTATCCTTTAAGAGAATGAAAGGGGAAAAGTAGGTATAATGAGCAGAATGCTGAATTCCTCTTAAAAAGAAGAAAAAAAAACCTAAACCAAACCCGCAAACACCCTACCCTATTTTTTCCAATATTAAGGTTTAAAAACAAACAATACTTCCTGATAGTTAGACACTGTGGTTGATTGTTTTCAGAATGCCTTCTTGAAATTTTCATCTAATTTACAACATTGAAAAGTTTACTGAAGGGGGATTTTTGATATCTGAAACTTTTTGTTGTTGGTTTTGCTGACATCTCTATTAATAGAAATTGCTTTGCCTTTAAGCCCTTTGAAGACTTCAGAACGTGGAGTTTTCTACATAGGAAACTTGACACCTAGGTGTCCCTAGTCGCTTGAATTTTCTTATAGCCTAGGATAAACGTTTGCCCCCGATTTCTTAAAAATGAAGGATTGGATATTGGATTGGTCCTAACATGTGTCTTTGCAGACATTTTTCCAATAGTACAAATATTCTAGGATGATACTTTATAACACTGTCTTTACTGAACATATCTTATGTATCAAATACTGCCTTACTAATATATGTTCAGATAAATATAACTGTGATTGTGACATGCCTGGGAGGTACAGGAGATGAGCCAGCAAAGTAATATAGTGACAATATCAGTATTCAGTAAAGTAAGTACATGTCTAATATCAAATATAGCCCTATGAAAGTCAATTTACCTGTAAGCATATATTCGAGTGATTTGTTGAATTGAACACTACTTGCAGAATACAGTAGCTATGAAAAATAGAAAATGAAGGCTGTTTTATTTCAATAGAGGAAAAAAAATACATTAATTTTAGCAGACAGTAACCTCTATTTGCTATCTAGCTGATACGCAAAAAGAATTGTCATTTACATGTCTATTTTTCAAACTTTACGTATTCCAAAAGTGTGGAAGTTAACCTTAGTAACACATAATATTTTTGATTTCTGTTGTCTGAAAGGAAGGGACAGAGCTGCCAAAGCTTCCACTGACAAGTAGGGAGGGAGGCTTGTCTTGCCTGAACTCAGGCAAGAGCAAGTCAAGTGGAAGAATCATTTAGAAAGATTGACTGGCCTAATAGGAATATTCTTAGTTTTGGTAGAAATGTTCTGTATTTTGGCACTAGCTTGCAATAGAAGTTTTTTTTCAGTTAGGATTATATTTTGATAAACAGGTGGCAGCCTCCAAATTGGCACTATCTTACTGTTTATTCTCAAGACTACAATGTCTTCAGAAAACAGTGATAACAATGCAGGACACATTTTCTGCTTCGAGAACTTGACTAGAGAGTTATATGTCACTTTTATTAATAAAAATAACATAATAAAACCAATTTCTTCAGCACTTTCTGTGTAAAATATAAGACATGAGAGAGTTTCAGGGGGTGGGTGTCACATAATTAAAGAACTTTCTCACTCTCTTGTGAACTGTTTTGATACTCTTGCACTAAACTTGTCCTCTAATTCAAATACTATGAGAAATTTTGAAGTATGGGATATCTGATAAATCCCTACAGTATCTCCTTTCTGGCTTCCTGACTTGGAGTTGTAAGAATGGTGAACGGCCTCAGCCACAGCTTGGCATTAAATGGATTCTGTGTATTCCCAGTGTTACCAGTGCTGGCCCATGATTTTTAAAAGAAAAATGTTGAACAGTCTGTAATAACAATAAATACACTCACTATTAAATGTCATCTACTTCCTTCTGCTGAAGCATAAACACATGCAGACAATGATCTTCTGAGAGTTTTTCATTATCTTTGCTTATTGTGAAAGAACTTTTGGAGGCACCCAACCTAATAGAACCTCCTCTTCCCCCCAGATGTGGGAGCCACAGTTTTGAAATGGAAACAGAGGTATTCCTATATGTTGCCCTGTCACTTAAGCTGTATTACCAGGGTGATGGTTATAACCTTAAAATTTCACAAATCTTTCATCCATTCAGAGTTTAAATTTCATTTTCTACTTTGAGTTTTGCCTATGCAGTGGGTTTCATTTTATTTGTTTGTCATTTCAACTATAGGAAAACAGATCTGTGGTTTTCTAGGGAAATTAGTAATTGATTTTAATCTGATGGCACTGCTGAGAGGTCTGTTTACTGATACTTCTGTAGCAGAATCAGCGTCTCATAGTGACTACGTAAAAGGGATTTAATAAAGGGAAGGGTAAAGATCGGAGGAATGTGCCCAGATTCCAGACTTCTGCTTGTGTGCATTATTTTTTTTTCAGAGTTGCATTTATCCTGACATGTTTTACCAACCCTTTTTTGTCACAATGCTCCAGAACACTGCACTCAGCAGTTCAGCTTTTTTCCTCTCTTAATCTCTTGCTTGTTTATCAGACAAGCATCACTTGAAAAAAAGGATGCTGGAATGCTTTAGAGTTGGCTTGTTAGTGGATTAAAGAACAATTAAATGCATATATTGAGTTTGAGAACTGAAGAATCTTGCACATTTTCTCAGTCACTACTTTTCCTTATTCTGTAAGGACACTTCAGAAGGGAAGATGTTACTCAAAGTAGTAAAAAATCAGAATTTTCAACAGTGCTGGTGCCCGATTAAGGTGACTTTCCATGAAATGTTAATAAAAATGGATATCCATGGACACCATTGTGAAGCTAGGGTTTACTTTGATGTTTTGTTTCTTCATAAAAGCTCTTTTTTTAACCTGTTTAATACATAGCTATTAATTTGGCTGTTCTTTTTTTTAAATTTTTTTATGTCATTGGTAATTAATAAGTGATAATAATATTTTAAAAATAATTTTAGTTTTATTAATGTTGTAAGAGCAACATGGACCAAGCTCAATTGGGGGACAGAATCCCCCCACACCAACCCCCGTCTCTCAAGACCAGTGAGGATTTTTTCTGCATAAGACATTTATTGCTTTCACTGGTATAAAAACATGGTATATTTTAAAGGAATTTTTGGTAGTTCTGTGTTGTTGGTCTCTAACTGTATCCAAATTCTGCCTCCTTATTCTGCCTATAGAAGTTTTACTGTTTTATATTTGCTTCCTTATCTTTCCACCCAGTAACTATGTGGGCTTATTGAAAGATTTTAAGGTTAAATAGCCCTATAATGGTCATTTTTCTCTCTTCTACTGTGTAACACAAACATAGAATTTCCTGCAGTAACTCTTTCATCAGGTATAATGTGGTCCCTTGTTTATTTAAAGTTTTTTGTTTGGTTTGGGTTTTTTTAAGAGATATTGAATGCTGATTTGGAGTCTTCAAGTGATGGAAAATTCGGCACACCTCTAGGTAAATTGTTCTAAGGTTTGATTAGTCACATAGTAAAATTGTGTGGTTAATTTGTAATCAGATGTTGAAAATTCAGTAGTAACTTAAAAAAAATCTTCAGGAAAAATTATCCTAAATTTATACTGAGTGAGGAGAAAGATTTCTGTGGGAAAAGATACACCTTTTGGGGGGAGGGATTTTAAAGCATTGAAAAGAATGTGTGGTGAGCAATTATAAATGTGAAAGGCATTGCAGCTGCCTAAAACCAAATAATGGGGGAATGTACAGAGGTAAAATCACCTTTCCCTCTCTCTGCTAGTTTAAGCCTATGATTTAAGGCTAAAATGTAATTTGCTAGTGTTACTGAATAAAGGGAAGAAAGATTTTTTCCCTGGTATGAAATACATAACTTCCCAGTGCTGTTACTGAAAGGGGCAGCCTTAGCATGTCAATGAGAAGTCATGTTTCCTGAACAGAGAGGGAATGCAGATGCCATATCGCCCAAGTTTTATGTCCCCAACAGATTTGCTAGGCTTCACAGCTGAACTAAATCTAACCATTGCTCAACTGCTCTCTGTTGTGCAGCCTAGACTTAGAAATGTATTTCAAATGTCCCCAAGACTTCAGTGTAGGAAACGGAAACCTTGCTGAGTATACAAAGGCTTGAACAACTCTCATTTTAAAGATTAATGTAAGTGAGTTTGATTTATCAGCAAAATGTGCCTTACATCAGCTGTTGAACCAATGGACAATCCATTGGACAAGGGAGAAAATTAATGCCATTAAATCATTTTCTGTCCCTTTTAACTGTCATCTTATCCTTTTCCTACCATGTGAGTGTTGTGACAATATTTGGTGCATTCAGTCATTCACTGACTGTTGCATATTTTATTTGTTCTGAAAACTGCTGCCGCTAGGGAAGAAAACAAAGCAAAACAAAACCATTGCCACAGGTCAGACTTTGAAGAATCCAATTTTATCAGCAGAAGTCTGGAATTCACAAGCTCTAATCTGATGTTTTAAAGTCCCTAATGTCAACAGTAAAACAATCCCATAAAAGGGGCTTAAAAATGTAGATCTTTATATAATTTGACTCTAGAACTGTTTTAAAACTACAATATACCACTGACCTAACCTATTAAAAATTGAACAAGTTAATTGATTTGGTGAGTGGTGTTCTGTGCAGTTTTATTGTGGAAGATTTAAATTTATTTGGACTTATAAAGAGTAATAGTAAAAAATAATAGCAGGCTACACCAAGGCGGACAGGAGTGTTGATCTGCTGGAGGGTAGGAAGGCTCTACAGAGAGATCTGGATGGGCTGGATTGATGGGCTAAGGCCAACTGTATGAGGTTCAACAAGGCTCAGTGCCGGGTCCTGCACTTGGGGCACAACCACCCCATGCACGCTGCAGGCTTGGGGAAGAGAGGCTGGAAAGCTGCCTGGTGGAAAAGGGCCTGGGGGTGTTGGTGAACACCTGACTGAATATGAGCCAGCAGTGTGCCCAGGTGGCCAAGAAGGCCAACAACATCCTGGCTTGTACCTGAAATAGTGTGGCCAGCAGGACTAGGGAAGTGATTTTTTTTCCCCCTGTACTCAGCACTGGCGAGGCCGCACCTTGAGTGCTATATTCAGTTTTGAGCCCCTCACTACAAGAAAGACATTGAGGTGCTGGAGGATGTCCAGAGAAGGGCAACGAAGCTGGAGAAGGGTCTAGAGCACAAGTCCTGTGAGGAGCGGCTGAGGGAAATGGGGGTGTTTAGTGTGGAGAAAAGGAGGCTCAGACAAATCTCACTTTCTACAACTGCCTGAAAGGAGCCTGTAGCAAGGTCGGGGTCTGTCTTTTCTCCCAAGTAACAAGCAGTAGGATGAGAGGAAACTGCCTCAAGTTGTGCCAGAGGAAGTGTAGACTGAATATTAGGAAAAATTTCTTCACTGAAAGGGTTGTCAAGCACTGGAACAGGCTGCCCTGGAGGCATTTAAAAGACACGTGGACATGATGCTTAAGGACGTGGTTTAGTGGTGGACTTGGCAGTGCTAGGTTAACAGTTGGACATGATGATTTTAAGGGTCTTTTCCAACCTAAGTGATTCTACGAATCTAAATCTAAAATAAAATAATGAAAATCTAGGACTTCAGTAGGTGAAAAGGAAGAAATGTGAACATAATAAGCAATAACTTCAGAATATCAATTTACCCATCATAAGGTTGAATTAGGGTTAGTCATAAACTAGCAAATACTATATATTAATTATCTTTTGTGTTATGGTGACATGGAAGGTTGTTGATAATGAAACAGCACATTAAACATAAAATAGCTCATGTTAAATGCTTGATTGTTTTAATAAAATACCATACATCCATGAAAATGTCTAAGTTCTGACATAAAAAACCGTTTTAATTTTTAAATAAGTACTTATTAATGCTCTTTTCATTCAGCTTATATCTGTGTATTATTAATTTGAGGTACTAAACTACCAAAAATAGCTTAAGGACACACTGTTTTAAATCTATAAACTTCTTTAAAATATTCTAACAATATACTTTCAAGGCATATGCTGCTTAATTTGACTTGAATTTGATTTGAATATTAATAGATCATTTATTAGTCTTTTAATTGAAGGATGATAAAAAACCTGAATTTTAAAATAGTAATTTTATATATATAGTGGAATGTAATTAAGATTAAAAATAATATATTTTTCTTCCCTTGCAGTATCTCTAGGAATAGCTGCTTGTTTAAGAAATACGAATAATAATGTAGAATCCCTGTACAATTTTGAGAATAGAGAAAAGTAATGCTTTGGTCTTAAATTATCTCTACAGAGATATGCATCGCTTATGTTTAAACATGTTTCATAAAACTCGTCAAAAAATGTCAATGTTTCCTGGGCTTAGTTATGGCAGGGAGACAGAGTCTGCACAGAACTAATGCTGTGTACTCCTCTGTATTATTTTTGTTGTTATTAATGTCTCTTTCGTCCTGGTGAGATTGCTCTTGGATGGGACATGTGATCAGTATATGGGTACAAATCAGGTCCTGGACTGACAATTGTTGTTGAACCAGATTAACATTGAAATATATCTTAAATATAGATGAAGTGGAAAGTAAAATCTGTTGTTTGAATCAAACCACTTAGCACTAAAAAAAAAAATTTAAAAAAAAGTTTTATTTTTGTCCAAAACTAGGATTTGTAATTTAAACCTGAAGATGATAAAATAATTTAATTCATGTCATGCTCAATACTTATTAAATTGTAACATGGGACTAATAATTCTGTAGGGAATACAGTGATAAGCACTGGTCCTCTTTTGTTTTGGCCTATTTAATTACAGGTAGAAAGTAATGAATGCCTTTGCACTAAAAGGACAGTATAACCATTATTCAAAAAGTACATGTAGCAAAATTTATATATATCAAGAAAATCATAGGATCATAGAATGGTTTGGGTTGGAAGGGACCTTAAAGATCATCTAATTCCAACCCCCCTGCCATGGGCAGGGACACCTTCCACTAGATCAGGTTGCTCAAAGCCCCGTCCAACCTGGCCTTGAACCCTTCCAGGGAGGGGGCAGCCACAGCTTCTCTGGGCAACCTGTGCCAGTGTCTCACCACCCTCACAGGAAAGAATTTTTTCCTTGTATGTAATCTAAGTCTACCTTCTCTCAGTTTAAAGACATTACCCATTGTACTACCACCACATGCCCTTCTAAAAAGTCCCTCTCCAGATTTCTTGTAGGTCCCCTTTAAGTACTGGAAGGCCACTATAAGGTCTCCCCGGAGCCTTCTCTTCTCCAGGCTGAACAACCCCAACTCTCTCAGCCTGTCCTCATAAGGGAGATGCTCCAGCTCCTTGACCATCTTCTTGGCCTCCTCTGGACCTGCTTGAACAGGTCCATGTTATTCTGGTATTGGAGGCCTCAGAGCTGGACACAGAACTGCAGCTGGGGTCTTATGAGAGCAGAGTAGAGGGGAAGAATCCCCTCCCTTAACCTGCTGGCCACACTGCAGCCCAGGACCTGGTTGGCTTTCTGGGCTGCGAGCGCACATTGCTGACTCACAGTCACTTTTCCATCCACAAATACCCCCAAGTCCTTTTCCACGGGGCTTCTCTCAATCCACTCCTCACCCAGCCTGGGTTTGTGCTTGGGATTGCCCCAACCCACATGCAGGACCTTGCAACTTGGCCTTGTTGAACTTCATGAGGTTTGCACAGTCCCACCTCTCCAGCCTGTCCAGGTCCCTCTGGATGGCACATCCCTTCCCTCCAACGTGTGACCGCACCACACAGCTTGGTATCATTGGTGAACTTGCTGAGGGTGCCTTGATCCCACTGTCCATGTCACCAACAAAGATGTTAAACAGCACCAGTCCCAACCCCTGAGGAACGTCACTCGTCACTGCTCTCCACTTGGACATTGAGCTGTTGACTGCAACTCTTTGAGTGTGACCATCCAGCCAATTCCTTATCCACTGAGTGGCTGATATGTCAAATCCGTGTCTCCAATTTAGAGACAAGGCTGTCATGTGGGACAGCGTTAAAAGCTTTGTACAGGTCCAGGTAGATGACATCAGGTGCTCTTCCCTTTGTGTCTGACATAAAGTATGTTCTTCTCTCTGCAAAATACCAGTTGTATCTATATCCATATTAAGAAATAATGCTGGGGCAATAGCCAGTCTAGAACATAAATCAGTTCACTCTGTCCTTATCTGGTTTAGAAAACATGCTTTTATGCATGATGTTCACTAAACCTTAGTAAATTAATGCAGAGGTTTGTCAGTCTCTTTAAAAACTCTGTATGTTATCCAGCATATTGCTCTTCTCCCCTAAAAGTTAGGCACAGCATTAATCTTTCATGTTCATGTAAAGCATTGAAATGAGATGGAAATTTATTCGCTCACTCCCTAAGAATAATTTCCTAAGCATTAATGTGGCCAGAAATGACTAAACCCAACCAACAAAAACTTTTCTGACATTATGGTTTGATACAATTGTTGCATAAAAGGCTATGCTCCATTAAAATAAATGTCTTCCACAGTCATTGTAACTGCAATATGGTTCCTAAACTAATGAGGATGTTAACTATGAAATAGTTCTCACTCTACCTACAGTCCTGCAAACATCGAATGCACAAACAGAACACTGGCTTTTTGTTATTGCAGCTTTCCAAAT
This sequence comes from Strix aluco, assembly GCF_031877795.1. Taxonomy (NCBI): domain Eukaryota; kingdom Metazoa; phylum Chordata; class Aves; order Strigiformes; family Strigidae; genus Strix; species Strix aluco. Next base: position 11,756,961 of record NC_133940.1, on the reverse strand, counting down.
TCAAAGGGTAGAAGCTACAAGTAGGGGGAAGAGAAACAAAATATATTCTTTTTTTTCACAAAATTTAACAATGCCTAACCACAAGTCAATGTCTCGCTCATAAAACATTTCAGTCTAACTTCATGAGCTATTTCTGACATTTTAAACCGTTTTCAGGTGGGGTTTTTCTTCTTGGTTTGTTAGGTTTTCTTCCCTATTTCCCACAGTTAGGTTTTGCTAGGGCTTATAGATACGGAGCTCCTGTCCAAGCAGGGGTTTAAGGGGACAGATGTGACTCCTCATCCTGGTAGTAGTCTGCATCATTTCCTGCTTAAAGCAATAAAAATAGTTCCAGAGTTTCTCTGCTACTGAATTCTGTTTTTATCTTCCTGTTACATAATCTGATTCACAGGTAAAGCAGGAGGAAATGCTGTCTTCATCACAATAATTTTAGGCTTTGGGTAGTGATGCTTTGTTACAATTTCTAAGTGAACTTGTATTTTATCACAAAATGCTTTAAACAACAGTGTGTTTTATGACAACCACATGGAGAGAGCTGCCCTTTGCATTCTCTCATTTTAAGCTATCCCTCCTGGCTTTGTCTTTTTTGAGACTTTATTTCATTCAGATGTAAAAGATGACATTCCAGCATCAATATTGAAACTCTGTGCTTGGATGCTGGTGTAATTGACTTAAAGTTGTTGAAATTCACAGGATCATCAACGTGTACCTTGCTTAATCTATTTTTTAGAAACACAGAATTGACAGTTTAATGAGAAAAGCTTTCCCAGGATCACAGTCCCCTCCTCCTCATTACAAAAGTCAGTCTTACATTAAAGAAATGGTAAATCCTATTTGATTTCCCTTTCATGAAAGACTGAGCTGTCCCACGTGTAACTTTTCTTTTTGCTGGATGAGGAAGACAAGCGCTAAAGTAATGAGATAATCAATAAGCATTGTTTTTGTATTGTTCATCTTATGTACATTTGAGCACGTTACTGTTTTCCTTAGTTTTTGCTCCTTTGCTAGTCCAGCCCACTACTGACAGAGCCAAGCAGCTATTCAAGGTCAGGCAGTTCCTTGGTTTAGAACTTTTCTTTGGCTCTTCTCCCATTGTCATTTGAATTAGCCTTAGCTCATCAACACAGCATTTAAAAAATGCCACGGAGATCATGGTTTAACAAACTGAGAAATGAATGTGTTGACCTTACAGTTTTAAAGGGGACCACAGTATGGTTCTGCTCATGGCAACAGTGGTCTCACTGTGGGATAACACCTTCAAGTAAATGTATTTTTCCACAGCTCCACTCTCAGAGTTTAAGGATATCTCTCAATTAGCTGAAATATTCTCCTTTTAGAGCTCAAACATCTTGCAGTAGGTTAGCTGAGTGGTGTAATTTACTGCAGACTTTTTATCAGGTCATTGAACTTTTAAACTGTGAAAGTCAGTGTGTTAGAATCCCACAGCTGAAAAATTATTTAAATATTTGCATTTGAATATTACCTAAATTTGAGGATTTCACAACTCCTCTCCTCATTTTCCGACAAAGCACTTGAGCGCTACTATACAAGGAGCTTCCTTGCCTGCGGAGGGAAGGATTGTAAGGAGAAGAAAACCAAACAAATAAAACATACTTCAGCTCATCAAGAGAGAGACAGCAGAGTAACTTCAAACAAAACCTGGCATTCTTGTCTCTCAGTCCTGGGCTTATCTGGTGGGCATGCATTCTTCTTTCTCAATTCAGTTAACGAGTAACCCCCTATCACAGGAACATGTGTGCTCGGTCTTTGGGTCCTCATCTCTGTGTGCCCATCTCTGACCTTTTATTGTCCATTGCTACCCATGTTCATTCCCTAGGAGCCTTTTTACTTTATTCTAATTTGCAGAATCTGATGGGAGGGAATATTGTAGTTCTAGAATGAAGAATCTGTTGAAGTATTGACACTGTCGGATAAATTTTAACTGACGAAAATGGAAGGTTTAGGTAGATTTTTACATAAAGGAATATGGCTTAGCCACTCCAGTAATTGTTTTTAAAAAACCTTGAAATGAAATTCAGTGCAGCCTGCATGTTCTCTGTGCATGCAGGCTTACATGGTGACTATCCATACTGGGATGAATTGAGCATGCTGTATTTCATGTTTAGAAAAGTATGAAAATACATGATTTAATTCCATTCATTTAAATTAAAGTTCAGTAGGGTGTGTGCGTTTTGGCATAATTGTTTGACTACGGTGTGCAAACCTTTCTTTTCCTTCTTCTCCCTATTCATGATACGATTTGCATAATTCTTTAAATTCTGGGCTGTGAATATTATCTCATTAACATAATTACCTAATTTCTTGTTTTGTGAATTACAATAGATAAGTAATAATAGTCTCAGCTTATTACCACATTTTCTTCTGTGCTTTGTGATCATAGTAAACAGATTAGAAATGCGATTTTTTTTTTTAAATTTTTTTTAAAGCATGAACTATTCAAAGAGCAGAATAATTATGTGACCCATTTATGCACATGCAAAACACCCAAGAGATTCCAGCTATGGACTGCAGCATCCTTTCAGGCACCTACCTGCAGTCTTGGCCTTCATTAAGGCATCGTCTTCATCAGGAAATAGTTTTACTGTATTTGGACACCACAATGTGCATTAAAAGCCAATTTTATCCTTTAATTTCAGGAAATTAAAACCAGATTATTAAAGGATTTTAGTCCCGGCAGAAACAAGTCTCAGGTACCTATGATGATATGCAAAGAAAGTGTGCTTATGTAAAAAAAAAAAAAATAAAAATAAAAACCAAACAACAGAGTTTAATTGCAGTTACAAGCTCATTTCCTGTAAATATTTAATGTCTAAATTATTTGTGTTGGCATAGATAATCTCCTACAATCCAGTGAAACCACTTTTGCATAGAACATATTTTGTGTGTTTACAGGATTCTCCTACAAAGAGAACTCCCTTTCAGACAGACCTTTAGACCTGACTTTTAACATATTAATGTTTGCTATATAAATATCCATGCTGGAATATACAATAATATTTAACTGGGAACCAAGTAAGATAATGATAGTTTTCAATTACATCTGAATATATTTTGTCTTAATAAAACTTTTATTTCAAAGTGCTTTAGAGATTTTTACATTATAGCTGCTGTATGCAAGGAACTCCAAAGGTGGCTTGGGGAGATCTAAAATATTGCATTTTCCCTGAAAGTATTAGCTCTAATTAGGCACACTCTCTGGAACCTAAGTAAGGTTAAAACAGGTAAGGATATTTTTAAGAACAGAAGAGAAGGCGTATTGGCTATGTTGTTCTCTTCCACTCTCCATCCCAAGAAGAAAATATGGTAGTGGTCAAAGTCCATTCAGTGTAACTCTAAAACCAGAGAGATTCTAAGATCATCTCTCACCAGGTATGCATTTACAATATTATCATCATTCTGATTCTGCCTTGGGAGCTGGTGCTGGGTGTGGGTTAGATTGGCTGCATAAAGGAATGCAGATGGATGAGGGCGGTCTAAGTTTCAATTTGCCTGGCCATGGCATTTTTTATCTGGATCAGGTAGGGTTTTATTTTTAAGTACTTGGTTTATGCCTCTCATGAATGATTCTTTAGTTCTAAAAGAAATTATTTTGAGAAAGGAAAAATGCAATTTTGTTTAAATGTGTTAAAAGAAATCATAACGTAGCAAAGCTATACAAAGACCTTGTGAAATTCCTGGTGTCATTTAAAAGTAAACATGGAAGAAAACTCTTCAGAAAGCAAAGGGGTTTATGAAACTTCTTTCTTGGCAAATTTGCTTGCTCTGCAGCTATTTGATATGTACATGAAACAAAAGAGAATTTCATGGATATTTGGCTTTTTCTGTCTATACTGAATCATAAGCTTATCTAAGCTGGTGAAAGGCCTCCCAGTGTTCATTATACTTTGTAGTGTAGTGAAAAAGGAAGAACTATAGAAGGAGAAAGCATGTAATTAGTAATAGCTGGTGGAGGGGTGTAGGCACAAGTCATGGTTTGAACTGATTTTAAGCCAATTCTTACTGAAAGCCTAATCTTCTCAGGTTGTAGAGAGCCCAATAAATTCTTTAAAAGATAGGATTTTAAAGGCAAAACTGACAGAGTGAGGACTGTGGTGACAGAACTATAATTTGTTTAATTTCTGCTAAAGCATGTTTATATAAAATATACATTCTATAGCATACTTAATGCTTATCTCCTTTTGAGAAGTAGTGTATTAGCTCCAGAGCCATGTTGAAATAACCTCAGTTGTCACAATGGCTAGCAGAAGGGGCTGATGGGGGGAGGAGAGTGGCATTTCCTCATAAATGCTACACTTCATGAAGATGCAGTCAGATTGAAAAGCTCAGAGCAAAAGAAGTGCCAGTGACAGTCTCTGGGAGATGAGGAGTTGTCTGGCAGCCCGTCTGTATGGCAGTGGTAGTGGTTGGTGCAACTCTGAGCTGCAGAAATTGCTTCTTTCAGTACTTCTGGTTTTCTGCCACGTTTTGCTTTGTTGGCTAACAGCAATAAAATGTCAAGAATTGCATTTGGATTTCTGTAGTTTAAATCTAGCATTCAGCAGCGTTATTCTTGAGCTAAATATTTTCTGTTGTGCAAAACAAAAAAGCAACAAGAATGCCCAAAGCAGGCTTTTAATATGTTAAAATAAGGACTACTGGGAAATTAGTGATGGGAAATGAAGGCATGTCTTATACTGCAGAAAATATGTGGCTTTCATAGATGATGTTGGTACCTACAGATGAGGTAGGTTGCTGCTACTGCAGTCCAGGTGAAAAACAATAGATGATTTTCTGTACTCAGTGAATCATTAGTCTCTTCAAATATTTCCAGAGAGGATACATATGAAGATAATAGGTTTCATCTTTCTAGATATAGATTCAGACTATCTTCATATTTCATTTACATGGTTTCATTTAAATCATAAATGAAGACTATGTGGTTAGTTAAGAAGATTTGTTCTGCTTTTCAGAGACTCATTAAGGAATATGGAAAAAACATAATAATAGAAGCTGGGACCCAAACACCCATATTTTGAGATTGTTGCAAAACCTGAGGTAAATGCTTAAATTTAGATATAGGATCAGTGTACCTTCATCGTAATGATTTCAACAAGACAGGGTTTTGAGGTAGTAGAACTTCATCGTGGAAAGACAAGTTCTTTCTGCTGAATTCCTCAGAAGGAAAATATTTGAATTTTCAAACAAGTTTTTGAAACAATTAGACTTTTTTATCTAAATAAGATATTAGTTATGTACTTTCGGGTTACATTGTTATTGCACCAATTTTCCTAAGAGCAAAGGGACATGTTCCAGGAACTGTAAAATGTTTTCCTCTTAGAGGAGCGAAAAGAGAGATTATTACTTAATCTTCTGTGTTGAGGTGGAAGCTGTCCAAAGTTACATTGGAAATTCTGGTCATTTCCTCAGATTTTCAACTCCTGTGACATTGTCGCAGCCCAGAGGATATCTACCCATTGTGTCCCTTTGAATTTTTAAAACAAAAACACAGTTAATATTTTATTGCATTTTGAATCCCACTAAACATAAAATGAACCTCTTCCTTATGGTTTTGTTTGCATTGTGTCTTTTTAAAGTGGGCATCAGTAAAGGGATGGAAATAGGACCCTTCTTTTCTAACTTCTGTAAAAAGTTTTTAATGCAATACTATCCTTAAACACATATTTTATTGTCTGGATCAGTGAAAATATCCTCATGAAAGAAACAAAATTTTTGAGAAAAGCTTTTCACTTTAAGTGTGTCTGACAGGAGTAAACATAACATCTCTAGAGTCTTAAATCACTGAAATAAAATAACTGACAGAATCTGACAGTGGTTTTATAAGTGGATTGCCTCAGATTTGTGTGGGTCATTGTAGTCAAATAGACGTATACAATGCATGCTTAGAAATATTATGTTTCTAATTTCCAGTTATATTGAAAATGGAACTTCTGTTGTTCACACTGATGAACAAAAGGAGTTGCAGACTGTTGTTATTGGATAAAATCTTTATGGACACTTCTGTTTGGAAACTGCATTGCTATTGACGCTGTAAGAGTGATTTGTTGTAACAGCCTGACATGGGGTAGTATTTTTTTGAGTAGTATTTTTTGAAGGAGCATAAATACAGAGAAGTACTGTCTTGCTTAACTCAAATAAAGGTATCACGTGGTAATATAAATGATTTTTAGATGAAATGCCTGAGCATTCTATGTATAATTGATTTCTTAATTCTTAGTATTAAGCCCCTTCTAGCAGGGAGAATCAAAACTAGTGTGAAAACTTGGCTCTAAATGAGTAATACATTAAGGTGTCTCATATTATAATTTGAGATTATGTGACCAGATTCTTCAGATGTCCTGCATGTATAGTACATGAGAAATTAATTTTGGATTTCAGTGGATATGGATAGAATCATATTAATCATATTACTTGCAAAATAAGGATCTCAACATTCCTTAGACCCTGGGCTGATCCTCTGAACAGAAGTGAATTTTTTAGACTATGTAATTGAAAATTGATTTAACTTCTTCCACAGAGTTATACAAAATCAAAGCTTTGATTTGAGGGCCAGAGGGACAAAGATCTGACACAAACCTTAACTAACTCATGTACGTTTTCTACAAAACACATAAACAAGCAAGTCTTATTTACTTCAGTAATCTGCTACAAGATTTTTTTCCATTGAACAAACTCAAAGGATTGTATGGTAATACAGACAGTTTGATGGTACATGAAGTTGCAATCAGGTCTTTATTATCCTCTTTTTTGCAGGAATGGTCTAGTGATGAGAATTTTCTATAGGATCTTTACTTAGGCATATAACTACAAGATGTATAATTTCACAAACCCATTAATATGAATTTAAAAATTTGAGATCAACAGGTGAAATCTTGCCAGTTCTTTGAGCTCCAGTTAAATGCCCATCAATAAATGTGCAGTATCTATCTAGAATTTAAGTAAATTCTTTGAAGTTTGTTTCCACCTGTCATTGCTATAAATAGACAGACATTATCTACTGTGTCATTTTAGAGGCCATTATTTTCATAAATTAAATACGTAATGGAAAACAAATCCTTTAATAGTTTTTTACAAGCAAGGGCTACATTAGGAACGTAGCTTAAGATGAATGTTATATTGACCTGTCTTACAAATGAATGCTAATCAATTTAAAGGGTGAAGGATCAGTCTTTTAAAAAATCTTTTAAGATCAATGGAAACAGCATGTTTGTGAAAACAGCAATTTCCTTCCATGGTGGTTGGTTTTTTGGTGTTTTGTTTTTTGTTTTTTTTTCATTTTCTTCTAGATTAGCTTCCATTGTTGCTACAGCTCTAAGTTAAAACTGATTCTAGCTAACTTTCTTATAGCTGCTAACTTATTTGGAAGAGTGGAAATAAGCACTAATAAAAGCACATTGTCCCTCAAAGCAGATATATTTACTAAGGCCTTAACAGCTTTTTCTTTTTATGGTTATGGGGATGTCATTTTAAACAAATTCATAATAAATATGAAGGTGCCTTAAGTTGTCCAGTGAAATCTTTTTATTGTATGTAAAGTTTAGTAAAACATGCATTCTTATAATCAAAGAAGAAATAATAAAAAAATAGTTGAGATGCAAGCAGCCTTTTCCACCAATCTGTGGCTTTGGTGATAAACTTCAGTGACCAATGAACTCTGTCACTGGGTAAAGTTGAAGACATTATAATTTGTTGCCAGCCAGTAATTTTTTTCAAGCATTTTTTTTCTGACAGTATAGTTTAGATATGGGGTGAATCAGAAGTGGTTGATAAACTGCTAAAAAATAAGAAACACAATCAATAAATGGCAAAAAAGCTGCAAATACTGAATTACCCATTCTTATGTGTTCAAAATGCATTTGCCTAACTCTATCCTTTAGAAGTTGGAATAATCCATCATAGTTCTGTATGCTCTTATGTTTGAGATGCACTAAGGCAGAGTTCAATTATTTTAGTATTGCTACTCCATGATTATATATTGGTGAATGCCTGAACTTTTGAGCCTGCGAGATGATTTCTAGGAACTTATGTGTCTTACTTGGTCTCACTGTCACTCTGACACCGAACCAAAGGCAAAAAAGGAGCAACCATGTCAGATGGGCTGGATGGCTGGAGGGCAGGTTTGGTTTCTCGTGGGTGAGAAGCAAAAGCCAAGTTGGGGTGTAACCAGGGTGCTGAAACAGGTAATGTAAGGGTGGAGGGGCACGCTGGATGAATTACGCTACTTTTTGTGCAGCTCCAGAGTCAAACAGTTTTATGGAATACAAGTAACTAGCACAAGCAATTGTTTGGCGTGCAAGCAGATAGCTGTAGGATTTACTGAATCATCCTAAACCAATTCTAATTGATGACAAAGCAGTTAGGATAATCTTCAGTTTTGTTTTTGAAATATTGTAAGATAATTGTAATAATAGTAAAACAATAATAATGTTTACCAATGTCCCTAAAAATTGTTTATGAAATTACACAGGTGTGAAATGGAGCTCCATAATTCTGCTTCATTTGATATGTCTTCATAAAGTAATAATATTTTATTTGTCCAGATAAATTCATATCCAGTTTCTAAAACCAGAATTACTTATTTAGCATTCATAAGAATGGTTTATAAATTTGCTCTTCAGTCTTCCTTTTTGTAAGCAAAAGTATAAATCAGCAAAAATATGTTTGTAGATTGGTGAGTTTTGACCACTTACCTTTTTAAGATATCTATTTCTTCTGATTTTCTAAATCTCAGATGTAGATATTTCTATTTCAAACAGTGCTAAACAAATACATCTTTTCTTATATTAAATACTTTAAACTTAGGGGCTGATGCAAATTAAAGTCATAGATGTTAACCTTCTTTGAAGTAGAGGATTCAAGTGTTGATATTATCTTCAAACAGGTTTCAGGTATGCTCATTTGTTTTTTATTTTGGAAGGAGCATGAAACCAGTCTTGTTATTTATGTTGAAATAACCAATTTTTGTGTTTTGTTTCTAGATTTGCAAGGAGCATATAATAGATGGTAGCAAGTAAATAATCAATGTGTGGGACAGTCAAGAGTGGTTCACAGGAGTTTGAATACGTAAGCTCAGCTGAAGTGACTTCAGTAACATTAAATATTGTTAAATAAATGATTCCCCATTTGCAAAATGCAGCCCATGTTCTTATTTCATTCAGTAATTCTAGAGAAGGTGATGGAAAGGAGGAGTTGGGCCTCATGGAAAGAACAGTGCTAGGAAATGTTGACTGTAAACATGTTGTAGAGAAGTATTTTTATGACTGAAGAAAGTGAGATGAAATCTCTGCATCTCCTGGAGCTGGAGGGCAAAGGAAGGCTACTATTTTGGGTTTAAATTCTTCAGTTTGTTAACAAGTGTTTATTGTGTCAGGGAAGAGTGACAGAGAAAAGGGTAATTGTTCTATTTGTTTTGAACACCTTTTTTTAACACGGAGCTTAGAGCAATGAAGAAAAGGCACAAAAGCTAACTTATTAATTTTTGTGAATGTGATGAACAAATAAGTATGCTTAGTTATTGGATAAGTAGGCATTAAGAAAGGCCAGTGGAGAGGTTTTTTTCATAAATCAACAAAGCAGTGTGATATAAGCATTTTAGATGTTAAAAAATAGTCTTTATTCAGTAACAAAGTGTGTCCTTGCTTGGATTAAAGTTAAGTGTTTTGTTTTGATAACAGAACAGCTTTTTAGCATAACAGAATAGTTAACTTGGGCAAATCATGTCTGTTCAGCCATTGGGAACATAATCTCAATAAGGATTTTGCATCAGAAGGTTGAGGTCTCTTTTGGCAAGACATTGGAAAAGGAATTAGATTTCAGTTTCAATGGTACAATAACAGGACTTGAGCTCATCTAATTTTCCTCCTTTAGTTTTGCTATGAAAGTGAATTCCAATTGATTTGTCTGTCCTCTGAGAAATTGTATGTAACAATGAATTCATACTGTCATTTTTGTACTTATTTGTGATGGACATATCAGAACTTGCATGTCTGCAGTGCCTATGAACTACACTGCTTTAAAGATGGAAATGTTCTATATTAAAAGTCATTATAACCTATAAATAATATGTGACAAGATCTACAGACCACCTCTCAGTCACAGGCCAACAGAGGGCATTCTGATACTAGCAAGTCAAAAAACAATCATATATTTGTATGCAGATATCTAATAAACTAGCTTCACAAAAATCTTAATGGAGTGATAGCATCTGACTTTTTACTGCAAATAGAAGCCCCAAGAACTTCTGTTACACCAATATCTGCTTGAGTATACTTTTTATTTTGCAGACATTTCAAGCATTGCAGCATAGAGCTGGACATATTGGCACTTTATCTTCCAAAGACCCTGTGCTCTAGGAGTATTCTCAAATTAGGAAATCACTGTCTTTGTAGCCTCTTTTAAAGGGAACTTGGTGCAATGCAGAAATGGCTTCTCATAAAAACAGAGCTTCTGTTGACCTTTTAACATATGAATGCTTGCAGTATTTTAGCTGTATGCCAAAGTTAGTGCACCATTGCAAAAACAAGGTTGCATTGCCACTGATGCCATGCTCACTGGGTCCTGAGGGAGGTGGTTAGATACCAAAGCGTGTTGACCTCTTTGTTCATTGCTTGCCAGTAAAAAGGTATGTGACTATGTAACTGATTTTTGGTACATAAACTTTTCCATTTTTGCTGAGAGTGCAAGTCTCTGTTTCTTCCTAGTTATTATCTCACCCCTGGGAGCAGCTGTACCAGTAGCAACTACAAGTGTGAGATTTCCTATATGTATTTATTCATGAAGTGGATAGTGTATTTTAACATCTTTGGTTTGTAATTATAACAGTGGGGTTTGTCCCTGCCATTTAAGATTGGAGGAATTTATAGATTGTTTTCCTGGTGTTTGTCACTAAGTAAATATATTCTTTGAAGGTGTAGCCTTTTATGGCACTTTGTATTTACTAGTTCATAAACCTACCTATCTTTCAGTTGCAAACAACAATGGAGAGGATGCATTTTTTTTTTTTTTTTCTACTAACCATGGTCTCTTTTGATTTTTGTTTGGCAACTTTGTTATATCTACCATCCTCAAAGGACATTTTTCATGACTGAAGCAAAGTTAAAATTTATTGAAGAGCCTACATTTATATAACAACGGACTAGAAACAACTGAAGTAAATAAAAACTTCATTTACTATGGTGATAGTATAAGCAGACCTTTGTAATGTTTTTGCAACAGGCTGAAAGCATGCTTTGCATCCCTGTACAGCAAAAAAACAAATATGTTTCCTGAAACCATAGCTCATGTCAAAGTGAGTGGTGATTGCCAGTATTCTAATATCATGTTGGGTTTCTAGTTCTCCCAATTGGTTAATGGTGCATACTCCTCTAAATGCATGCATTTGATTCAGTTAAAACATATACCTAGAAATCTGGATGTTTCTCCAAATTTTTTAGCTTGTGTAGGAAAAGACTATTAATTGTTAGAAGACATTTCATCACAGCAGAAAGTCAAACCAGTTACGGTTTTATCGGTTATTTTTCTTTTCCCATTCCATGGTTACTTTCCGTCTTAATACAGATTCTAGAAAAATTTAAAATCTTTTAAAAAGTGTATGTGTTTTCAGGAAATTCTGATGTATCTCCTGAAGGAACTACTTTTCTAAAATCTTTTTGAATATTTAAGTATCTGGCTTACTTCCAAGTCTGCAACAAAGCAATTGCTTTTGTTTAGACCCATTTCAGTCTGAGTATACAGAGACTGTAAAATAAATGATGGTATTGATGGCTGTGTAAGAAACTGAAATATAGACTGTGATGTAGTTCTTTGGTCGTCTTTGCTCTGTGTGAGAGTAAATGATACAGGTTTATCGTAATGCTTTTAATAAGCAAAAGTCATTTTGTCTAACTGGTACCTTCTCTCACCTCATTTAATGATGTAGTTAAGACTGAGAGCTAATACCCAAGGAGAACAATTGTTTCCTCCGAAGCATTAAGGTGGGGATTGTTTTTTCCCTGTGTCAGAGAGATTTATACCTGTCAGGTCAAGGACCTCATATATGCTGTGAATAGCCTCTGTTTTACAGAAGTAATTTTCTGATAGAGCTGTGAGGATAAAAGGAATAGAGCAAACTTGGATCTTTCAGCCTGCTGCAGACACAACCTATGGAAAGGAGTTACATCTCTAAGGTGCTGAGTCTAGAAGATGTATAGGGCCAAGAAAAGTAGATCTGGGAAAGAGAGTGAAGGGGACAGTATGGACCACCTGGAGGAGGTTTAGGAGGGGGACACCTGCCCCACCTAGCAAAAAGTCTCATGCTTCTGGTAGGAATGTTATCACCAATACTTTAAAACATAAATCTGGTGAACAGCTGCAATTTAGACAAATGGACATATCAAAACTGAAATGAGAGGTTTTGATATGAAGATTTGGGCCAATTTTTTGCTAAGTTTTTCTGTGAAGACAGTTTACTGTGCTTTGGAACAGTCTATTGGAATAGTATCGGAAACAATACATACTTGATAGTCCTCATGCTTGTGTGGCAGATCTGAAGCAGAATTTAGATTCCAAAGTGTGTTCTATTTCAGTAGATCAGAAACAAATACTTTCTTGAATATAGGGGCATAAGCCATGATCTGTGGCATGCTATTAGACTTCAACAACTTGAGGAATCTCAGAGAAGACAGTTTGTTTGCTGTGGATATATATACTTGCCTTCCTCAGACTGAAGTCTGGCAATCTTGAATTGAATCTAAAAATACTTAATGGAAATTAAAATGTTTTAGTGATATCTGCAATGAGATTACAGCATTTTTCATATAATCATTAGAATTTCTTCCTGTATTACTAAATTAAACTTGTTTCACTATTGTTTATTTCCCACTTTTTACCCTTTGATGTTCTAATGTTAAATTAATAGCTATTACCTTTTTGAGATTTAATTTACACTAATTTAATTAACATTGGTGCATTTTGGTAGATATTAAATGCAGCATCAATTCTAGCAATCAATATTTCCTGGAAAATAGAACAACAGTTATTGCTTTAATTTGTAACAATGTAGGAAGTGTTTTTGCAACTTTTATACTACTCTATTTGATGGCAGAATTCTGCCTAGCATGCTTATGAGTTCAAATAGTAGTCATTATTCAAATATGATTCTTCCTCCCATACTAGTGTTAACTATTAAGCATGGATGAATCATGTTTTCAGTTACTACGGCATAGTTGTAACTCCGTACACTGTTTAAATTGGATTTGTGCTACAATTAAATTTGGACTTCAGTCGTAAATGTCTACATTTTCAGCACCTATTTGTGGGCAAACTGACTAAATTTACCTCTTTTAAGCCAAAGAATTTCATTAAACTAAAGTGAGAATTTTGTTTATTTCACCTTTCATGTCCATTTTATTCAGTGGATTAGGCAGTCATCCTTGTAATTGAATTATGAACTTCATCCTGTCTCCAAATGAATTCTGTGTTGCCGATTACTAAAGCAACCTAAGGGCCGCTAGATATAATGACTCACTTGAAATGGTTTGGATGTGGATTCCAATTCAGATAAGCAGACAGTATTTCATATTTGAAGCTTATCTTGAATGCTCTGGGTCTGGAAAACTAAGCTGTTGTCAGACTTCTTTAAAGATTTGTTTTGCCTCTGAAAATACATCTTCAGATCTCACTGAAAACCATAAATAAAGAAAAAGAGAAAAATTAATGGAGTAAACACTTAAATCATTTTTTTCGTATCTCAGCAGGGTTTGATGAAACAAAACTTAGTGTGAATTAATTCCAAGTCATTCATTCATAAGTGTTAAAATCCAGGTTATTTGTCATGTTCTCAAAAATGTTAGAAGATAGTTTTCCTTGTGCAAAATGGAAGTATTTTTCCTTACCATTTAAACATTCTACTATGCCATAGGAGAAGAAATTGTTCCAATAATTGTGGGTTTATATTTCATAAATGTTTAGATAAAAGGGTAACCTGGAATAAAATATAATAAACTGGTATATATTTTATTAATATAGGTAGATATGCAAATCACAGCTAACTATATAGTTGTTGTGTATAATTGCAGTATGTCAAAACATAATAGTTTTTTACCAGTTTGTATAGAGCTTGGAATAATTGTTTTAAATGCAGTTACACTGTTTTCTAGACTTATGTCGTATTGTCCGTATTTGTCAATACCCAAGTAGCTGGCAATCTGATTCTGTTAAATTTTATATATTTGCGCATTTTGGGGTAAATGGAAATACAACTCCGTTATTTCTTAAGTAGACATGATTAACAGGTGTTATGCATGCAGAGAATAGATTAGGGAATGCTAATGTCACGTAGCTGATGGATACATTTGTTCCATGAAGGCTGGGATGGAATCACATACAGTATTTCACCTAAATGTCCTAACAGGCAATGAATAAGTTTCCCATGGCTTTTTCCATAAAGAATGTTAGGTTAGTCTGTACAGTGATTTACTTAATATACTTAAAATATTGCAGTCAAATTTCTAGAACAGGTATTGTAAGCTCTGTACATTCCCTTAAGTAGCTATTATAAACAGTTATCATATCACCCTGAAAAGATATTGGTAAAGATAGGTGCGGTGTCCATCATTACTGTGACTGCAGTAACAAAACCAATATTTTCATGTAAGAATTAGTGGTTTTAGAATCTCCGAATTACATATATGTATGTACTACCAGTTTGTTATTTCAGAATTATTTTTTTCTCATGGTTCATAGCCCTGGATTCCAAAGGGCTGAACTTCTCCCTAGCTTTATGCTCTGTAATATTGAAGTTTATTTCTAGAACCACAAATTTCCCAGATAAACTAAATTTGTGTAATGTGCTATATAACAATAGCAACTAATTGTTCTGGTTGGCAAACCAGATATTATTGGTATACTGGTATATATTGGTAGTACAGAACAATATAGAGAGCTTTTACTGCTGTAAAAAAAAAAAAAAAAAAAAAAAAAAGCCACAGAAGAGCACAATTCCACTCTTTGGATCTGGTTGGGAGGAATTTTGTTCTCTAAGTTTCTGTCCTCAGAGAAGGGAGTAGAGGTTTTCCTTTAGGCTGTGTAACTCACCAGGGCAAGTTGATTCAAAACAGACTTTTTTGAATCCCAGGCAGTACAGAGTCACAAATTAGTATAATTGGATCTCTAGAAGGATGACTAATCTTATTCTCTTTTAAAAGAATCTGTTACCTCATAAGAGAGAAAGAATAAAACCAGGATAAAGCCCACAGCAAAACAAATTCTTTACTATTTGATTTATGTCTACTTGAAACTGCGTGCATTTTCGAAAGAAACCTGTTTTCTATCTTCAAAAAGATGAGATTCAACATCCCTCAGCAGCTAATTTTTAGCACTTAGAGGTTCCCTTGGGCTGCTGTCAGCTACAACTTATTGCATAGGTACTTTTCACTAAACTCATTATAAAGTGATTAGCCTCAAGGAATATAGCACAATGTTACAGCCTGCTCTCATTATATGCAGTTTTGGAGCTGAATTCTGTGTTGTCAAACTTTATCAAATAGTGAGTGTAGAAAAAGTCACGGGATTAAACAGGTTAGGTTGTCAATAGGGACACTGTCATTTCTAAGATATAGCTGTTTGTAAGAATGAGTGTTTCTAAGGCATGGTACTTTGTTTTTTCCACCAGATTTTCATTTATTGGATTGTATTATGGTAAGAACAGACAGCGACAAACCATCAAACAAGTTATTAATGCTATTTGTTTTTCATTACTTGTTAAGAAAGGGTGGGGTTTTTTTTAACAAAATAGCATGTTTATTTTGCAAGAAGAAAATTTCCACATTAATACTTTGCCACAATAAGGTGGGTTGTGGAAGATATCTTTGGACCAGGAAAGTTTGTCATGTGACAGTGGATCTAGTGAAAGTTACCCAGTTACTTCCAAAGATACAGAAGTACAGTAACACCATCAGTACAGCCCAAATTCTTTTGATGTAAACCCTTAAAGACAGCACAGCTGTTTGTTGGTTATGAAGCATCAGTACTTCTGGAAGTGCAGTCTTTGGAAACTGAGTAGTCCTCTCTAGACAGTGAGTGAGAACCTGTAAGGGGCTTTCTGGCCTTGTAGCTGTGGCAAGTCTGTTCCTTAGGGGAATAGAAGCAATTTTTTGTAACATAGGCATTTAGACATGAGTTTTGAGAAGTTAGCTGCACCCAAGTATTGTCATTGTATTATGAATATTGTGAAGAGAGCAAAATCATGTCATTGCCCTGTCACTTCTGTTTGGCCAAGCTGCTGTCGTGAAAGAGATGAAAGCAAAAGGGTCAGCAGGGATAAAACCTTCCAGGTATGGGAAAAAGCCTGTCAACATCTAAAGTGTATCCTACCAGGGACTGAAAGGGACCTTTGTCCAGACCAATAGAGGAGTTCTTTATGTAGAAAGAGCCTTCAAGTAGAAGGCTTTTGACAGGAGGATGAAAGAAGTGGGTGAGGAGCAGGGGCCATAGCAATGACAGCAAAGACTGTGTCACGTCAGGCTTTGGGGTATGAATAAGGGGCTTGAGAGAGCATTTAGTGGTTGCATTTCCACTACCAAGGCAGCAATAACTGTGCCAGTTTTGCTTCTGTTTCTAGTTTTAGTCTACACTGAGGATTTAAAAAACATAGCCAATTAACTTGAGCACAATATACTTCTCTTTCTTTATTATGTGTGAGGCAGGTAAGGGCATGGGAACAGCACTTAAGGGTTACCAGAGGACTTTCAGTCTTTACCTCTTTCAGAAACTTTAGGGTTAGCCTTTCTTTTGCTTTCTGGAAAAAGTATATTTTTCTCCTCTATATTTTATCATGTGGTCAAAGATAATGCCTTCATGACAGTAAATCAATGAAGCCATAGTTATTTATTTACCTGAAATATAAAGGTGCATAGCATAGGTTGCCACGACCTGGGGAGCCGCATCCCTCTGAACATTCATCTTTTATGATTCACTCACCCTTGCATTATTTGTTTTTTCATATATCTTACTTTTTCACCTTATTCACAAGCATTTCACAAGCAACTTTTTAAGGATTCTAGCAATTTCGATGGACATCGTTATTTGAATCATAACTTCAGTGTGCCTTAGCACTGTCAAATATTTTATCACAGTGCAGTAAAGATTTCCTCAAAACCATGGCACATGAACAGACCCTGAACAGTCCCTAATGAGATACTCACTTTGCAGAGTAGAAGAGAAGCTGAAATGTCAGTTCTGGCAGCTGAAAGGGTACAGTTAGCCCAGGATTTCCTGTAAGACAACTATCTGAGAGGGCAGATGTTTCAATAAAAATGTTAAAAGTAAAGCATCCCTTTTGTGCCCCAAAGTCCCTAATTAATTAGAGTGGAGTTATTGGAGCTTGGTGGTACTTCTTAGTCCTACCACCTTAACCACCTTGGGGCCAGCTCAAAATCAGATGCTGAACAAATGGTAGGCGGCTGCTCTGGAGTGATTCCAGGTAAAGAAAGCATCACACCAAAGAGCTCTTTGGGGAGGAAGAAAAGGTACAAATCAGAGAGACAGAAAGTAACTACAACTCTTGCTTTACTAAATAGAGCTGATATAGACCTGTCCTGATAACGAGGACTGCTATTTACAGCTGAATCATATGTCATCAGAAACAGAGCCAAGTTTGTAAAGCCAAGAATGTGAATCATGAGAGGGAGAGAAAAAAAGGTGTTCTTCTTTTTATTTTTATTTTTCTTTTTTTCTTCCCCCCCCCCCCCCCCCCCCCCCCCCTTCCTTACTTCAGGTAAATGGCCATTAACTCACTTGCTGCTGTGTTCTACTTATTTATTTGTAACTGGGGAAAGGGTGCAGTGAAGGAGTAAGAGGTTGGTTTGTTTGTTTGTTTGTTTGTTTCCCAGAACTGTCTGGGAATGCTTTTTATGTGAGATCAGCTTTCTTGACTTGACAGCTAGCAGTATATAAATGCATACATGTGCATATCAAAGGTCATTTGCTGCTGCTGTTCATTACTCTACTTTTTCTCTAGGAAGCATCCTTAAAAATAGCTGAAATACGGTATTAGTACAGATTGTGTCAAATGCTTAGTGAGTTATTTTGTGAATATATGAAAAGAAGATGCATCCTAATGTATATGTTCACACAGTGCCTAATACAGTGCAACTAGAGTCAAATTGATACGTCTGAAAACCCAAGGCTTTTACTTTTCTGATTTGGTCAATATTTACCTTGACAACAAAAGAAATGGTTTCTCAGCTTTATAATAAAGTCCTTTTAGTGCAGCACAAAGAAGATAGATACTAAAACATTACAGAGAGAAAGAGAACTACTCGTTCAATATATGTCACTAAAGCTTATTCGATGAGTGACTGTGAGATCTCTAGTCTACTCATGTACTAAGAAACAGTGCTAACAGTCAGCGTTGTGTGTTTCCAGGATAATATTCCACTTAATGTAGCTCTTTGTCATAAGAAGTTGTTATAAGACATTGTTTAGTTTTATCTCTGAAATTATGACAACTAAGTGTTGGCAGAATTTTCTCTTGCAACTCTTTTATCCTTTTCACATAAGCCAGAGTTCAGGAAGAAAAGATTGGAAATCAGACATTTATTTCTTGGGGCCTGTTCTAGTAGTTGCCATACAGTACTATTTGCAAACACAATTTACAGCAGAAGCTAAAACTGGAAAATATATGTGACATCACAAATACGAACATGGATAAATTTTCAATTTTGGTGGTGAAAATTTAACCTCAACTCTGACTTATTTGGAGGCCATGAGAAAATCTTCATTTTTAGGCAAGGTAGTGCTTTCCTTCCCATGAAATGCTTTAGCAGACGTTCCCAACTTTATAAATTTTGGTTCAGGATCTTGAAGACCACAGAGAATAATGGCTATTTGAACTATGAAGTAGAAATAAACCTTTGTCTTCCTTCTGTGTGTAGATATCTTAATAATTTTAAAACTTTTTTTTTAACTAGATGAAGGGTGGGGTTTTTTTTCTCTGATGAAGGTCAAATGATCTAATTTTAATTGGCAATGCTTGCAGAGTGATCGTATCTAAAGAATGTGACTGCCTTAATAAAATTTAACTAGGCTGGCAGTTTTCACCTCTGAAGTTATAGGTCACCTTGTAAGTCTCTAATATAGCTACAAGAGCATGCTTATTCAAGTAAATTTTAATTTACTGGTCTTTAATATTGGAACAGTATCCTCGAACAGCATCTTAAGAATGAAAAGTTAATGTACTGCTTTTTAAAATTCTCCCACTCTTCAAGTTTTAAAGTCCAAACTCTATTTTTTTCCACTTACACATTTCTAATTTGCTAGTTTGACTATATCAGACGTTTTCACTCCTATGATGTGTATTTAAGACCCAAATTTGTTCCACATCTCCCCTTTTTCCTTTGGGTATTGTAGTCTTTTAATATTTCTTTGACATCTTCTAATTGTATTGGGATCAAATAAAAAATGTTAGGATGACAAACACTACTATAAAATAATGCAAGATATTTATAAAGAAAATATTATCAAAACATTTCAAGCAAATGCAAATATCTTCCTACTGTGCCATTCTACCAACCTAGGCCTGAAGAACTGCTTGAGCTCATGCTACGTCTCAGGCTAGCTTGTGAAGTGTGAACCATCTGTCACCTTAGTTTTACATCATTAGTCATTTATTTCTCTTCAGATAATGCCTAGCAGATGTCTCAGATGTTTTTTGAGGAATAGTTCACCTCAGTTCTATGAAATAAATGTTACCACCAATTTCATAACATTAAATTGAATAGTTGTTTTATTTACTGTGAAGCTGCATTTCATTCATAAAGATCATTGCTTACATTCCCCAAAAATTGTCATTATGTGTGTTTACTGAAAAGAGAAAAGCTTTTGATTTAGAGTATTAATTGAAGGCTTTGAATCAGAAGTTTCATAATGTCCTGCTCTTCCATTGTGACATACAAATACGATGTTTGTCTCAGTGTCAGAACATGAAAATAAAACTGTGGCGAATGAAATCTACAGTGTTCTGAAACCTGCTTTGCATTTTCTAGCAGTTTAAGGGTGAAGAATTACAATTCCAATTTCTCACCTTTAAAAAAGCAGAAATGCACGCAAAGGCTGCTGCTATGTGCTTTTACATAGTTTCATTTGCTTTACATATGTTGAAGGAAAAGAGTGTGTGTATCTGGTGGGGGATGGAAGACAGCAGGGACAGTGCAGTCCCTGTACTTGCCCCATCTCCTGCTTTGTTGACCTCCCCAGACCCCTCAGGCCTGAGCCCCAAGGCTGGTGTGAATGAGGGCAATGCCACAGCCCAAAGCAGCTTCCCTTCACGTGTTGGGGACGGGCTCCTTCTGGCACTAGCAGCTACTCTGCAGCATGCACTGGGTCTCCCAGTGGCTCTTCCCTCCTCTGTGTCTGGCTCATGGCAATACATCTTTCTCCAGTCACATGTCCCACAGAGGGAGGACGTATAATTCATATGCTACTTAGGCAGCAAAAAAATGCTTGAGTCCTGACCTAGATAAATCAAATATTATCCTAATTGGATAGACTTAATTGGTGTTTGGAGGCATTTTTAGAGATATTCTTCTATTTCTGCTGGGAATATTTTCATATTTCTGTTTATAATTTACTCCACAAATTTGTTTATTAACAATTCTTGGCATTTCTTTCATCTTCCTATGAATTTCTGCTTGAGAGCAAGGAAAGTATATCTTTGTTCTCAGGAAAGAAAAGTTACTTTGAGTTTTGCTTTGAAGCACCCAATGATATAACTGAAATGTCATGAATAATTTAAGCAAACCTTGATGCAAATGTTACTAGAAATAATCAAGGACCTTTAGAGGTTGTAAATAAAACCAATTTAAAGATTAAAATTGATGCAACTTACAATTCTAATTTTGTATAAACAAAAAAGTAGGACAAAATAGTATTCTGGAACATATGGGAATGGAACAAACAGCACTGGCATTCATGTGGATGATTCATTTCTGAGTAAAAGAACTTAAATATCTTACTCTGGCTTGTGTATGTGCAGCAGGAAGACTGAATTTAAAAGTATTTTAGCTTTCGCTGTGATATTTTGAAAGACCTGTATGATTTATTAGCACACATCTTATTAATAGTCTGAATGTAAATAGTTGCAACATTTGCTTCTCTGTATGCTCCAACATCCTAAACTGCTTGACATAAATGACCTTGTGACACTTGCTTTCTAATATCATAGACTATTTTATTCCTGCTAATTTGATCAAGGAAACTGCAAGGGAAGTCTCTTGGTGGAGATCATATTCGTCAACCCTGATGCCAGGTTTTCTGGTATCTGCAAGTCTTTTGCTTTTCTTATTCTGGGATCCAAGTCTTAGCCTGTTGCTTTTTCCTCTTGGTTGACCGGGTATTTCGGTCCACTCTTGCTAAGCAGGTTTTGTGCTTTGGAACACAGTCTGTATGTATAGATAATAACAAAACTGCTATTTCATCTAGTGTTTTCATGTGCTTCACACAATTGTTTTTTCAGCCCACAAGTGATGATTCAGTGTAAGGGAAGGCTGGCAGCCTTGGCAGGTCTGTGCTGGGCAGCAGAGCACCATGCTAGAGATTCCCCAGACAGCATCTGGCAAAGTGCAATTGCTGCACAGTGCGTCTTGGTACCTCCCCAACCACAAATATAAGCTTGGGGCCCATACACACAGTAACACATTCACGATGGCACAATTTGCCTAAAGAATGTCTGAACAGTGATGATGGTGTCCACAGGGTATCTACAGTGCTCTGCATTATGCTTAGTTTTAAGTAGATAGAGGAGGGATCTTTGAATAGTATTTTTCAGACAGGCTAAAAGGTATTTCAAACGTTTTGGAAGAGTGTAAATAAACTACAGTGAGACTAAGACAGTATTTCAATCAATTTGGTTTACTGCTAATCATTCTACATCAGTACTGGTAAAACAAATAGATGGAGAGAAAAGAAAGTTAATCTTTCCTGTATGGACAGGATTTTTTAATAAACAGTAAAGAAAAAGTTCATGCACTGCTTTTGGCTTTTTTTAAAATATTATGGTGATGATAGTGCAAAGCTATCTGATTCAGATATAATTGTGTTACTATAGTTTATTTCTCAACAGAACAGATTATAAAAAAAATACTTGAAAGATTTAATTAAAATCTGTTCTCTCACATTTAATACTGCCTAATGCTTTTAATTAATCTGAACATCCTTAATTACTTCTGTAATTTTTACCATGTGTAAATAGCTCATTAAAGTATTAACCACCATCAAATGTAGTCTAGAATTAAATATATAAATGCTCTGTCACTGATTAAGAGGATTACAAGAAAAAATAGTAGAATTTCAGGTATGAATGGCTTCTGAATGCAAATACAATCAATTAGCTGTAGTAAAAGGGGAAGTAGATGAACGAGATGGTTATAGTTTTCTTCTGAGCCAGCCAGTATAAGACTTCTGTAGCTCTAGTGGTGCTTGGAGAAGTTTGGAGGTTGTTCTAAACTTCACCAGTTAGTCACAATCCTTGAGGGACTGTCTGTCAATGGAGATTGCTAGAATGCAATATATTCAGCTTCCTTTAGTGGGTTTCAAGGACCAGATGGTAGGGGACATAGTTATGACCTACATCCTCTGAGAAAACTTCCTTTCTCATTTCCAGAGTCATGCAAAAGGAACAGAGAGCTTTTCTTGCTCCTGGAGGTTACACTAAAGAATAGCCTTATATTTGTATGTGAGCCAAAATTGGATGGTGACAAATGCAGTGTAAATGTTGAAGGAGAATAATTTGACCTCTTCCTCATGATCAGCCTGGGAAAACCTTCAACACAAATTCTCTATAAAGCTATCCTCTGGCGTAACTGTCTGTTGTAATGAAATACAAGCCAATAACCTCTTAGCTTAGACCAACCTGAACCAGTAAATTCCCATGGGTGTCTCTGTAGTGTGCTCTTTAGCCATTATGACTGTGGAATTAGCTCATCCTGAACTAATCCATCCCTGCCCTGTGGCACGAAGTTACCTTAATCAGGAACATAAGGTATTCTTAGGCAGATAATCAGGTGTTGGGTTTGGTTTTTTTTTTTAATGTGGGGAAAGTAAAAGCTGCTTTTCAAGGCCTATACAAAGGGTTTGCTTAGGAAGGCCAAACCAATAACTTGATTTCAGTTTCCAGTGGGATTTGATTATTCTGCAAAATCAAACTTCAAAGTTTTTAGAATTTTAGGTCATTGCTTCAGGTGTTACTTGCGACAGCATTCCCCTTTAAAAACCTGTGGACTAGAGATAATCAAATGAGATGTTTTAATATGTAGTACTATTATTATTTTTTGGTCTCCTGAAAGGCTTCTATAGATAAATTAGACAATTAGCTCTTCTAGCAGACCTTACTCCCAGTGGTCACTCCAGGTCCTATTTAAAAAATGAGACAGTGCAGACTCTTGAGTTGGCAAAGCCTCAAACCAGTAATGAAAAACTGAAAAGCTCTTTTCTTAGAATAGTCTCCAATACTGACAAAAGACATCTCTTACAATATATAGAAAATCTCATCAGGTTTTATCTTCGTTATTTTAATAGTGTCTCAGATATAGTACATTGTGCCTTCTGCATGTATGTTCCAAGGGCTTTTTCATATGCTTTTTGCTGTTAATTAAAGAGTGGCAGATAGAGAGTGGTTTTAGGTGTCTTCTAAACCTTTTATTATGGAGAGTTAAGCCGAGAATAGAAAAAGTTCACTTCTTGTTCTGGTACTACTTTGATGTTATCTGAGTGCTCACAACTAGGAAACATGATTTCGAGTGCAGTGCTTCTGGAAAACTTTCCCCAGTGTATAGGTAATTCTCCACTGGCAGATCTACAACTGTTAACGAGGCATGGCTTTTGGGAATCAAGTAGCTTGCATTTCTGCATTTTGGTTTAGAACTACCAGGCCCAGCCTCACATCTCAGGTCTACAGATATGAGATTCAAAGAATAATTTTCTAATGTTTGCCCCAGTTGATTTTTACTATAGCTTGTACTTGCTATCTCTAGCTTCCACCCAGAAAGACAAGGGAGCAGTGTTGTATGTCTCCGTACACTATATAAGACAACTCTACAGCTTCTTTCTCCTTGCAGAGAAGCAATATTTCAACTGAGAATCGCATCCAAGTGGTGACATGTTTTGTTTTTGTTTTGGTTTGTTTTTTTTTCCCGTAATACAAATCAGGAGCAGTAGAAAGTATCATTTGGTTCATTAAATATTTTATTGCTGCTTAACCATTAGGCATATTTTATGGCTTTGTAGTTTAATAGATGTGGGCTCAAGTTAAGTTACAAACAGGAAATTAATATTTTGATTTATCTTTTACATAAACCATCTTTTTATACAAAATTATCAGTCTACTTTGAATATTAAATGTTCTGTCCTTACCCATGCTGAATATTCCACTGGATATTGCATCTGAGTTTTTGAAATTATCCCCTGAGATTCTGGAAATCTTGCATTTAAAAAGTTCAGTTTCCTTTGTCTTCATTGACATTTTGACTTAATTAGCTAAAATGATTATTTCTCCCTTAAGTATGGATAATTGTATTGATGTCATTTTTGCTTAGACTGGTGGCATATTGCAGATCTTTAAGTTTTGTTCTGAAGCATGTTTGAAATCTGTGGTGGTACTTTCAGAATCATAAAATTCACTTAATGAACATTTATGAACTTGTTATTTCTGGCATCCTTTAGAGAACTGAACTACCTTCCATACCAAAACAACGACAATAATCTAGTATGAGGTCTATCTTCCTTTCTCCCTAAGAGATAGGGTGTGGGTACTCTGATGGGAATCATAGGCAGGATGGCTAACACCCATATTTGCAAAGCTGCCTGAATAGATGTAATAAGGTTACTTTGGAATAGGTTGTATTGCACAGGTGATTCTTTGTATTACCCCGAAATTGTTGATTACAGAAGATGGAGAACGTTAAGGGAATGATACAGAGGACTGTGAGGAAAAGAAAGTCACATGTAGGCAACTGAATGCTCTGCAGGAGAACTGGTTATGTCCTGGCCTCTGCCACAAAGCTCTTATGTCACATAAGGGAAAAAGGGTTTCACAGATAGTCACCAACTGTCTGTTTTTCATTTTGCTGCTGTCTAACTTAATCAGGGTCTGATTTACAGAAATACTGAGCACTGACACCTTGTAGTTCATTGAGAGTTGTGCCCTGAAAATATAAAGTGCTGTAATGGAAAATGCTATTACGTAAACAACGAGGTCCTGAATTCTCAAATTCTGCATCTAAAATGAACAGACTTTTTGTTTACCTGATGATTATTGTGTCTCATCCATAAAATGGGAATAATATAGCTGTTTCTTCTACCCGGGGCTGTTATGAAAATTAACTTATCCCTTGATTAGCAATTGCATACAACCATATAAAGAACATTAAAAAAAATTGGAAAGGAATTCTTCCAATTCTCTTCAAAGCAAGGGCTGAGCAGTGTATGCAAGTCAGCCCTTTTTATTTTCTTGCAGAGAACAGTGAAAAGAAATTTTAACATGAGTCTCTGGAAGCAAATTGAGTCTGTCTGTGATAACAACTGGAGCTGAGGTCTCCAAACACTTTGTATTTTAAAGATTGTTCTTAGAATTCATCGTTTTCTGAAACATCACCCTTCTGGCCTGAAAGGTCTGAAGTTTATTCTTGAAATCATTTAGCACACTTGATAAAAATGCCTTCTGGTTTTTTTTGGGTTTTTTTTTTTTTTTTGTATGGTGTAGGAAACCAGGAGACAATACTGGCCACTTTTCATTCTCTTCATAGGGATGAACTTTAAAACTTGAGTCTGTGTAATTGGATTTAATGAGCAATTATGTGCCTTCTAACTTTGGAAAATAAACTGTCGCCTAAATCGAGTGACAAATGGATACAAAATACATGCAAAAGGAAAAACAAAACAAAACAAAAAAACCCCAAAACAGAAAGAAAAACTTCTTCAGCACTTCACCTCACCTCGCGTCTGATGCAGCACAGGTTGGAGGCGCTCCTATTCCTCCACGCAGGAAAAGCTTACTGATAGAAGATCATTTGACAAATCAGGCAGTGCTATTTTGCACATATATCTACGTAAGCAGATATTATACAAACTGATTTAAAATCACAGTGAGAAGGGTTTTCTTAGTAATGTTAAGAAACATTGGCAAAAACCAGTGATAAAACAGTGGAGAAATGTGTCAGAGGAATGATGTATTCCTAGAATGATGATGATGTCCAACTTGTCTCATCTTCTTGTCCCATTTTTCTTCTTTCTGTCTACAGAATGCAGTGAGAGTTTTGCATAAATGCTTGCAAACAACCCAGGAAATTCAGGTCAAATAGGCAGCCATAGATATTTAGCTTGTAGTGGTGGTTTGAACATCTTAAACTCTTGCAAAGCCTGACTCCAAATCTGCAGAATTGTTCTTTGATATTTTTTTTTGTTTGGTGTTTTTTTGTTGTTGCTTTTTTTTTTTTTTAAACATCTGAGGAATTCTGCATCTCTGTAGATACATAAACTACTGTTAGATTTGAGAGATTTTTCTATCACCACAGAATCTAAGCCTGTAAGTGCGTTGTTTATTATTAAGCTCTTTTTGTTGGTTAGGGTAATCATATTTGTTGATATTTTTATAGGGACAATTATTTGAAATTTAAGTTCAGCTTTTATTTATTTGCTTATTTATCTATAGGTAAAATGATGTTGAAATCTTTACCTGTTTTAAAATAAAATACTTAGACTGAAATATAAGAAGCCTCCTATCTATCAAAACCAGGCACAACTGTTCTTAACAGGAAAAAGAAAATAATGTCTTAATAGTGCTATAAAAAAATGCGAGAGGATTATAAGGAAAAAATATTTAGAATGTAAACTTTATTTAACAAAACCCTAGAGTAAGAGAAACTCTAAAGCTTGTTTCAAGATCAGAGAAATTCTCACTTTCATGTTGTTTGTCAAGGATGTAGGGTAAAGTGCATAGGTTCTTGGTTAATGACACATTCGCTATCGGTATAAATAAGTCTTTAATGAGGCCAAGACAAAGCTACTTTCAAGAAATAACTCTATAAGTTATATAAACTAATTTGCACTTGTTAAATTCTATGGATAATACAACAGCTGTTTCTGAACTTGGGGTGATACTGAGTACATTTGCAACATGCTTCACTAGAGTGCCAGAAAATAGCATTGGGACATGAGGAACATCTGTCTGGAGGCACTGTTCAGAAAGCTTCTGATAGTGTTTTGAAAGCAGCTGAAGCAATGGAAGATGTTCAGCTTATTTTAGTTATCAACCTCTGGAAAGGAGGAAGTCATAGAGAGGAATGTGTGAAATGAGCAAGAGGGAAAAATAAAAGACAGACAAATGTTCATTGCTGCAGCCTAGCTACACTTGCACCTGCAACCTCCTACTGATTTCCGTACTAAGCAATGAGTGCAGACATTCCTCCTTCATATATTGATTTAGGCTAATTTTTCAAATAACCTTTCTGGGTTCTTCAATGCATCCTTGAAAACTCATGTCCTAGACTCAATGTTTCAGAAGTTCCTTTGTGTCATCTGGTATTTCGCTGGCATGAGATGAGGGTGATGTACAATTTTCTGGGCTGGAATTAGGGAATAAGTTAGCTAGATGTGAGAAGTTCTGCCTTTTTTGTATTAGACTAAAAGCAGTAATGGATTAAACTACAGTATCATTGAAAAAGTCAGGGTTTAAGTCCAGTTGTGCTCTGTGGCAATTAAGGAATACTACAGTGCTGTAACAAATTCAAGAGTTTTAAATCATACTTATATTAGAAAAGAATAGAATCATAGAATTATTTAGGTTGGAAAAGACCTTTAAGATCATTTAGTCCAACCGTTAACTTAGCACTGCCAAGTCCACCACTAAACCATGTCCCTAAGCGCCATGTCCATATATCTTTTAAATACGTCCAGGTATGGTGACTCAACCACTTCCCTGGGCAGCCTGTTCCAATGCTTGACAACCCTTTCAGTGAAGAAATTTTTCCTAATGCCCAATCTAAACCTCCCCTGGTGCACCTTGAGGCCATTTCATCTTGTCCTATCGCCTGTTACTTGGGAGAAGAGACTGACCCCCACCTCACTACAACTTCCTTACAGGTACTTGTAGACAGTGAGATGTCCCCTGAGCCCCCTTTTCTCCAACCTAAACACCCCCAGTTCCCTCAGCCGCTCCTCACAGGACTTGTGTTCTAGACCCTTCTCCAGCTTCGTTGCCCTTCTCTGGGCACACTCCAGCACCTCAATGTCTCTCTTGTAGTGAGGGGTCCAAAACTGAATATAGCACTCAAGGTGCGGCCTCACCAGTGCTGAGTACAGGGGGACGATCATTTCCCTAGTCCTGCTGGCCACACTATTTCAGGTACAAGCCAGGATGCTGTTGGCCTTCTTGGCCACCTGGGCACACTGCTGGCTTATATTCAGTCAGGTGTTCACCAACACCCCCAGGCCCTTTTCCACCAGGCAGCTTTCCAGCCTCTCTTCCCCAAGCCTGCAGCGTGCATGGGGTGGTTGTGCCCCAAGTGCAGGACCCGGCACGGAGCCTTGTTGAACCTCATACAGTTGGCCTTAGCCCATCGATCCAGCCCATCCAGATCTCTCTGTAGAGCCTTCCTACCCTCCAGCAGATCAACACTCCTGTCCGCCTTGGTGTTGTCTGCAAACTCACTGAGGGTCCACTTGATCCTCTTGTCCAGATCCTTAATAAAGATATTAAACAGAAGTGGCCCCAATACTGACCCTCAGAGAATACCACTTGTGACCAGCCGCCATCTGGATTTAACTCCATTCACCACAAAAGCTAGAATTTATTTTTTTTATCTGAACTACAAGGAAATCCTTATCTTGCCGTGAGATCTCTATGGAAGGGTCTCTGAGCCCTTGTGGACTAATCCATGCTATTTATTGGGACAGCAGTATACAGGGTTATTTTTACATAATTCTATAACTGATAACCGTGCAAAGATAAGAAATCTTGCCTGTGTTCACATTTCATTGTAGACTTCAGATATGTATTTCTTCTTTAAAAGAATTTGTAATGTCAACTCATTTTAGGCTACTTTTTAATCCCCTTTTCATATCTACAGCTCCTTCTCTGATGATAGTAGCTGACTGATGAAACAGCAGGATTATGTGTGATAATCAGATATATAACGTTTGGATTTGTACATGTTACTGTGAGAGAATAGAAAAATTCCAATTGAAGAAACAGCATACTTGAGCAGGAGGAGGTTTTCAAAAAGAAAAAGACCTTTGAATCACAAGTTTGAGCAGTTTTGTAACATTTTGCTCCCAATTACATTACTGTTTTTAAAGTAATTAAGTTGGAAAAGATGATTGCCTTATTCTTCTGTGAACTGACAGTTACAGGTGACCAAGAGGAAGAGGCCTTGTTTTCCTTCAGGGGAGATTTAGCTATGGAGGTGCTGCTTGGCGTTGGCACCATGTAGCCTGGCAGGCTGCAAGCCACAGTGGGATGTGGCACCTTGGTGAACCACCCCGCGTAACAGCGCTGGGTGTGGCAGCACTGCCTGTTTGCTTAGAGGCCACTGCACTGAATTCATACTCTCTCATGTGGAAACTGTGGCTGCCTTGAATGAAATGGCAATATAAAATTAACCACAGATACAGGACTATCACAGAAGCAACTGCAGTCCTAACTTACCCAATATCTATGTACAATGTTACTTGTAGATATTAATTTTTTATAGTTATGCCACATAGGTAATCTTTGTGCATTATAACTAAAAATCTAGATTGATTCCCCCCTCCAAAGGGCTTTTTTTAGGCTGGTATAAAGCTTAAAATGTAAAGTTTGGAGACTCTGTAATCAGCCCATTTGAAGTTTCATATCTGAAAATCCAGCAAAGTGAACCAAGCTTTAAACACTGATACATTTTGAATTTTAATAGACTTTATTACAAGCCTTCAAATTAAAAGCTGTCAGGAGAGATAAAAGGTTGGGGATTTGGATTCAAAGGGACTTTGATTAGACATAAAGGTCAGCAATGGTGGCAAAAAGTCGATGCATCTAAATTAAGCATAAGCCTCTGGAAGAGAATATGCTAATCTTTCATGTAAAGTACTTGTCAGGCTGATCTTGGCTCATATCCACAACAGTTAAACTATTTTCTGTGATGAAATTTTAACAAATGGTAATCCATGTGTAATTTGCCTGTCAAGTGCGTGCCATTTGTTTTTACAAATGTTAGATTTTAACTGCTAAGGAATCATATTATACTACATAATGTGCTCCTGATTAAAGATTTTGGTTTAAAATCTTTAGTGCAGTTTTTAACTGCAACTTTTTTCCTTGGGAATGTAAAATGTAAATGGGAGGGAAGGAAAAGAAAAGAAAATTGAAACTCTAAATATCATTGCTTTTTGTAAAACTAAGTATAAATGTATAAATTACGCTTTAATTGAGCAGCTACTTCAGATGTTTAAAGTTATAGTAACTGTTAATATTTCTGAATGTGAAATTAAGATTCTGCACTGTTAGTGAGCAAACTCATAAAAGACATAAAAGGATGACAGGATGAAAAAGGATTTACATTTGTAGAATCTTCTGTAAAATTACGAGAACTGACAGGCTCCATTTTTTGATGCTGAAATCAAGGTTGCATGTCTAAACCACAGTGACACTGTGGCTGGATTTTGCATAGCTGAGAACTAATAGGAAGTTAATAGAGTGTAATACAGGCCTATTGAATTCAGTCTGACTTTGTAGCTTTGATGTGTAAAAACAGAAGGCAGAATTTCAGTCTTTGTTTAGTGTCCTGGACAGATAGCTTCACTAACATCTAAGTATGGTCAGGATTAAAAATGTGATGGATAGCACCACAGCACCTTCTTGACAGTTTTTCTGTTCAAATACAAATTTCTGTCACAGTCCCAGAATGTTTGAAGGAGCATTCAGAGATGAAATATTGTGGCTGCAACAAGCCCAGTGTGAAGCTATTATGTTTTGAAAGGAAAAATAATTACAAACTGTGCATCTCCTAGGCACATATCTGTATTAATAATGCATAGTAATAAATACACTGTAGTATACTAACGAAATGTTATTGAACATTAAAGTTTTGGGAACCGTAAAGTTATGAATCTGTCAAGAAAAATGTCAATGCATCTGTCTAGTTTTCGATTTTTCTACTTGTTTTAGGCAAATAAGTATTTGGGAAAGTTATGATAGATGATGATTTATTCTAGCTTTCATAATGTCTCTTTGAGATATTTTCTAAAAGTAGGGATTTTTTAAAATATCCATCCATTTCCGTACCAGAAAATATTTCCTTTCGCTTAAGACTATCACTATTGCTTCCAAAAATTTGTAGTAAAAGGAATGTTTTTATTGCAGTGCTCTGTAGATAGAATATTGTCCTTATTATAGCAGCAAACTAGGTCAGAACCTCACTGTTTGACAGGTGTGATACACAAAGTTGCTATCTCCATATTAATCATGAATGAAGTAAAAAAGAAGCTAATTAGTGCAAAAGAAGTCTGTATTTAAAGAGCTAATATCTGTAGTGATTTTCGTCTTCATGCTTAACCATTAGCTGAAGGAGAAACTTAAACTTTATCCCATTGCCACCTATTCCCACCCAAACACAAGGAGTCCATCTGACACTGCAAGGTGGTATAAATCATTGTAATATGAGCCACTGATTTAGTACTATAAGAAAGAAAATTGGACTCTGTGACATATGAGAATAAATTGTCTGACGGCTGAAGCTCTGTCATGAAATTTCATCTCTTGCTCATGTGTTGTCCATGAGATGTGGTCGTTTGTCAACTACCAAAGAACCTACAGTTCTCTGCTAGTGCTGTTGTGATGTGGACTAGTTATCACAATAGAGATAAACACAGATGAGGTTGCAGTCAATGTTGAATACTCCATAGTCACATTTTTGTCAAATTTAAGCTTCAAAGAACTCAAAAATGGGACAGAAATGTCTTAAATATCTTCAGCCTTAGTATGACATGTACTTTTTCAAGATAACATTGATGAAAATATTATTCCATTTTCACCCATGTATTTCTGCAAATTATTCTGAACATAAAAGCATAGACCCTAAATACCCAATAAATGGGCAGTTAACCTGTCTCTTCAGCAAAGTATTGATCTTATTGGGATTTATTTATGTATTTCTAAATATTGATGTTAAGCGGGCCTTGACTGTGCTCAGAACCATAGCTGCATGTTTGTCAGTCTCCTAAACCAATTCAGAATAGAGAGATCACCTCATTTCACACAACATTGTCTGCATCCTTGCTGCAATGATATACTAGTTTTATTTATTATTAGCTTAATCTGTCAACTTTATAACATTTATATCAACATTTGGGATCCTCCCTATAAAAGGCAGTGATTGATAAAGCTGCTTAAGAAGGCTGAAAACCTGAAATACTTAGAGTTTATTGTAGTCAAAAATGCTGGTATTCATATATAAAACAGGGGGCAGGGGGATAGTAGAGCAACAGTTAGATATGACAAACCTCTTTTTTTTTTTTTTTAATAAAACAGGGGTAGAATAACCAGAGATAGTGTTTCTTAATAGCTCTCTCTATAGCTGAGTAGCCTGAAAGTAGGGGAAGCATTTGTATGGTAACCAATGTTAGGAGTTAAGTTGTGAGGAAGGGCTAAACAAATAAAACTCGCCTCTGTCTGCTTTATTCTCCAATCCTGTCAGACAGTTTTGTGCAGTCTGCCGCCTCTTCCTCATTTTAATTTAATACATTTGTTTGAATTTGTATTTTTTAAAAAAAAAAGTAAAAAAAAAAATAAAAAAAATCCAAGCACACCTTCCTAAAAAATTGAAGTTACTAGGAAAAAAAAAAAATCTTGTTCAGCAATTAAAAATATAAAATTCAACCTAAACAACCAAAGCAAAATGGTTTGCTAGATAGAGATAGATAGGAAATGCTATTTGTTTAATTCCAGACATTTTGGTTTGACTGTGCAGATTTCCAGGGGAGCCTGGATACATGGTTCCTTGGCCATGTATGAGTCTGCTTGATGGGTCTTTCCCAGAGCCAGCCCCATGTCACTCCTGCAGAAGTAGTCAACCCAGTGCAAATTTGGGCTCTGTCAAAGCCTCCATGGTTACTTGCCCAGAAAACTTTCTAGAAGCTGCCTTAGTTAAGGAACTATTCCGTTGTTGAATTTTGAACTAAAATATCAAATAACACAATTTTCTGCAGTTCAATTCTATTCTTTCAATTGGCTCTTCCAGCTCCTGTCCATCCTTTTAGCTGAATGTAGCTGGTCACCATTACCCATTTTTAGAAGAAATCAATGTTGTCTTTCATCACCAGAAACTTGTATTTTTTTCACTGAAGTAGAGAGAAAGAACACATTGTGATCTGAAGTTGTATGATAGATAATATCTTGACATTAGTCTCTTAAACTGAAAGGGCTTTCAGGCTTGAATACTTTCCTTAATACCATATTTTATGAAGAATATGATTCCTCAGATAGGCAGGAACCTGGACATTAAGATTTTATAAGTAAAATGAAAGACCTTAAGCTTCATTTAGCAGAGAGAGGGCTGCAAGGGGGCTATTACCTGGCTTGTGGTGGTGCATGTATGTTGTCCTTGTCTGAGCATCCATCGTGGGCCAAGGTGACAGGCTGCCTGAAACAGGGAGTGGAAGACTATGCTATTTTCAAACATTTTTTTTTTCTTAGGCTTATTTAGAAAAAACTTATAGTTTTGGCTTACATTTAGAAGCCTGCTATAATTCATCAAAACTTGATGACTGACACACAGAGTGCTTTCTACTGATGTTTAAACAGCAGCCTGAGCAACATGTCCGTCTGTAAGATGCTGAAATTTGGGAAGGAGCATGTTCCTTTGCTCCCCAACGCACCTGTACTAAGTAGATGACCTTCAGCTTGAGGAAGGATTGCTGGACTCCCAGAGCATCTCACTGGTATCCGATTTAGTCTTCTGGACCACCAGCAGAAAATCATGCTGGGCTGTCACAGCACCTTCATCCAAGACATGCTGAACAGCATATTCGATCTCTGGCAGCAGTGAAGGCACACATAAATATTAGTTCCTCTCTCCCTCTCTTATTGTTTCCCAAGTAATCTGGAAGTAAACAAGCTATTCATGTTTGATACTAAGACATTTTTTACTCTGCTCTCACAAATCTGAGTTTCCTCATGTTATTTCATTTAATCTCATTCCATCCTCTCTGAAGTTAGAAAAAAACTACTTTACAAAAAGGACTCAAAGCTAATGCGTTACAGATATAACTTTTCTGAACAAAATATTTATTTTGTAAATATTTGCTTTGTAAACCTTAATGGTATAGAGCACTTAACCTTTGGTACCTTTTCAACTACAGGAATTAGGTAGGACTGTGTGTTTGGGCTTCCATTGTCTCTTCAGAATGGTTTTGTGACTAAAAGTAATCTGTAGAATGAGAGTAAACTTCTGTAAATAAAAAATAAAACAAACAAAATCAGCTTCAAACCCCCAGAAGTACTTTTCTCAGCACGGTAGATGAATGTGTGCACTGACCCATGCAACTGGTGGTTGAGAGTGTATCCTGCTGACGTGAGAGCCTGCTCACACTTTTAAGCAACACAATTTCTGATCATAGCTGTGTTGCTAAGGGATCTCTTGCATTTTTCCTCTTTCTTATTCCCTGTCAGATTTCAAAGACCAACAGGAAAAAATGTTGCATTGTGTCTATGTATTGCCTGTTCATGGTGGAGTTACGAATGAAATAAAAAAGCAAGCAAAACTTTAAATAGACTATACAATAAGTAGTTCATTTCCTCTGTTGAGATATTCTGTACATGAATTTATTAGTGTAGATACTGGTGTTTTCCAGATTCCAGCCCTTCTCTTTAAACAAGCAGAGATGGTGATTTCACACCATGTTAAAGGAAACTAACTGCATGGTGTATTACTGTCTAAAATCACCACCTGCTGCCTACCTTGCACCTTGGTGTTCCTCCTGCTTTCCTTTTTTCTGTACTGGTAGTGTGGTTGATTCAATAGAAAAATAACCCCGAAGGAGCACAACATTTCACTTCATAAGCGAACTGACTCAATTCTGAATTGAGCAAGGAAGAGCAGAGTTACCCCTTCAGTGTCAGTTCAGTGTTAAACTGGCTTAGATGCAGCCTGAAACCACATCCACAGAAACACTACGGATCCCAAATACCACAATGGATTTAAATTTAAAGAAAAAAAATCTCATCTTTTATATTTCATTAATCATATCAATAACCTGAGAAAATAAGCAAAATTATCAACTTTATTTGGGTAAGCATAGAAGTAAAATATGGGATCCCCAGAAGTAGAGGGGGAGAACAGTGGAGATTTCCCACACTGAAGAATGCAAACTAAGGTTGGCATGTGGCTGCCCTCTGCTTCTTATATAAACTGGGACATTACTAATGGAATAACATGCTGAAAAAGTAGCATTAAAATAATGTACTATGTAAAAGCAGTTTAATTCTCCATCTCACATTTTTAAGATATCCTATTAATAATTTAGTTGCATCTTAGTAGCCTTTTCAGTTGTAGCCCACTAATGACAAGCTTGCTTTCTAATGTTTAACGCCTGCTGCGCAAGTGGTACTTTTAACAAAATACATTTGCTGCAGGCTTTTTGACATGGCTTCACACTGAGATAAACACAATTAACATGAGCTAGTTAAAATTCCTTTCTCTTGTGCTTGTTTATTAATGGCCTTTTAAGATTTATTTTTATTATTAATTTTAAAGAATGTGTAACAAATTTGATGGCACAGTAAGGGTATGTAATTTAAGTCTTTTAATCTTGAGAAATTCCTGGGTCATCTCCTGTTTGTAATAGTATATTTATATACATAGGCTCAAGAATGACCGTACTGGTCCTTTTAACATGCTGTACAGTAGAATGTATTGTAGCAGCAAATGCAGGATAAACCAAAGGAGTGCAGGCAGGCTAGCTTACATAGTATAAAAATTTCATTAGAAAGTATTTCCAGTGAATGCTGTTTTGTGTAAAAAGTCTTATCTTTTCTATATGTCACATCAAAATGTCTTTTAGTAAAAACAGCCTTGCAAAGAATGGCTACTGGCGGGGGCTGTACTGAATATTCACAACATGTAGTACATCTGAGTGTGCTGAGACCTTTTAGAGTAAATATATTCTTTTTAGGTTAAGCTAGTTCAGAATATTGCTGTTAATCTCCTTTACATCCTTCCAGACAGTCTGTGCAAGGCAATTTTTGAATTAAAAAAAAAAAAAAGGAAAGAAAGAAATGCTGGCCTTAACTGAGGGCCCACACTGCAGTCGCCAGCTCTCGTTAAAATCATGGAAAGACTTCTCCTGACTTTGGTGATAACTGGATCTTCTCAGCATGTTTTTGAAGGGGTAAAGGGAAGAATACATGCCTCAAAAAGACAGTTAGAGCCTCCAAGGGCAAAGCTGTTGTAAGTTATGTTTTGTGCTCTCCTTTCCAGGCTGCCACCTTTGCTGACTGATAGAAACATCACTGCTTACTTTACTTGCTTTTTAGAGGGGTTAGTCTGAAAGTACACCCCTCGTGGCAGAATCAAAGGAAGACTGCATCTTCCTCCTCATGCTCATCTGGGCAAATGACAACTACAAATGCTTTTTAATGGATTTGAAAGAGGCAATGGATTGATTTTGATAATAGGCAGATCTTCACCTTAATAAATTAGCATAAACTGAAGCTGTCCACTTGAGTAATTCAAGTACAGTAGATATTATGTATTTGCTTATCATGGCCTTTCTGCCCAGTGAATCCTGCAGCTGTTTGTGAGCAGTTCTGATAAAGACCTATATGAGGACACAGCTAAATGCTAAGTCTGACAAATGACACAATTGTTCAATTGACTCTGTAGGGACTGTGCATTACGCTCAGGAGGGTATGTCTAAGTACCAGGTCTGTTTCCCTCATCTTTTCTGCTGAGTGAGACTGAGCCCCTGGAGAGAGAAGAGTTTGTTCCATTCTTGAGAACAAAAGAAGTGCTTATTTTGCAGACTGTGCAGCATGGCAGCAGGGCTGACAGAACCTTTGAGGCCTAGAAGCTGGGAGGCTTTTAGGAGAAAGCCCTGCATACAGTAGGGACTGTTGGGATTGTTGAAACTATGGCACTTCAGTGCAGAGACCATATCCACAGCTGTTACAGCTTTCTGGTTGCTTCAGTGCTGGTAGCAGCATCCCAAATCATGCTCTCCAAAAGAGGCTTTCAGGATGCCATGTATTTCCTTATAAATCAGACCAAGCTATACTTAATGCCAGCAAAGTAAGGCAAGTGATGGATAGTTGAATTAGGTTTGCTTTGAAATGTTCTCTCTTGTGCCCTTTGCCAGTAATGATCTTGTTGGTATTGGTTTTGGACTATCCCAGTAGGATCCACTGCTCAGGGAACGAGGGAGGGAACAGCATGGTCTGAGGAGTATTTCAATGGTAGAAGCCACTGACAATTGCTGAAGTGGAAAAAAGTCCTGAAGGGAAGGACATCCCGCCTTCCTTCCATGCATGGACACGATAAGGGGGAAACTGATTTGTTTTCAAACACTTTATTTCATTTGTCACACAGCAGTATTTCACAACCAGGACTCTGTGCACCCTCTTAATCTCAGTCATGACTGCTAAATCCTCATAGCTATGAAAATACCTTCATCTAAAGCTAATCCCTTAGTTTGAACCCTGAAATTATTTTGAGGCATCCCTACTTCTATCTATGCTTACATCTAGCTTTTTCAAAGTAAAAAAGACATTGCCAAGACATCTTAACTACTGGATATTGTCATTACTTGGTTAACTTTAGTGACTTGAGGAGGATCTGTGATAAAATATAGCACCTGGGGATATTTATCCTAGTAAATTTAAATATGTACTGTTCGTTTGCTCTCCATAATATGTTGTTGTGGTGATGCTAGTAAAACCGTAGCATTTTGCCAGATACTGAGCCTTGTATTGTTTGGAGAACATTCAGATTTCCCCAGAAAAGTCCTTTTAAAAATAACTTGTTGGTATAACAACAACAAAAACAACACCAAACTGTTTTGGAGTATTATGTAACAATCAGAACTGATTTCTTTAAGAGATCTGGATTTGCTGTAGTCAGGCTACTGAAATCCTACTTTTATTTGAACTCACATGCTTAGAATGTCTGTTACATTTAAATATTTATAGCTTTGAAGGTTCACCAAGTCTGTAATAGCACAGGGGAAAATAAATACATTATGCAAAGGGTGATTAGTTTTATCACATAGTCTTCTACAGGGCAGCTGTTTATTTTCAGTGTTCATTTTCTTGGATCAGTCAGGTAGACAGCTGTTCTTTTAGGGCATTTTTGTTAATTTAAGTAACTTCTTTGAATTGCAAATCTACCACCAAATTCACTTCTAAAAATTTAGCCTCCAGCTCATAATTATATCATCAAAAAAATCTTTAGATCACTAATTCAAAAATACCTACTTGTCAGATATTTCAAACAAATGCAAAGCATACATACTGTAAATCACCCAATACATCAATGTCTATATGAAACTGAATATAAAATGTCCATGTCTGCTGGGTTTCTCAAATAAAAAAATATAATGTACATTCCCACAAGGCCACAGCCAGCTTGAAATACTGTCATCTTGTATATGTGACTTCATAAACACCTGTTAATATCAATAGGCCATTGCAAAGACAGAAATATGATAAGTGAGCAGCCTGTAATTTATCTTTTCATTTTTTAAATTGCTTTGGATTTTTGCCCAAGTCCAGAGGACTTGCGGAGAGTTATAGGACAGGGGAAGGAAAGCAGTACCTCAGACTGGGCTGACGCTTGTCACGCCATACAGGAATAGGGCTTTTTATGTTTTGGAAACTGTCAGGAGCAATTGCAATGTAGAAGCACTGTCTCTCCAGTGTGGTCACCCATATAGTCCTCAGTCTTGGAATATCCTTAGTGAAGTCAGTACATAACTGTTTAGATGCGCATTTTGTATTCAGACTATCAGACGTGCTATAAATATTTGTGTCCCTTTCAATTCATGCGAAAACGTAGATCTCGGCTACTG
The DNA here is from genome assembly GCF_031877795.1 of Strix aluco. Lineage (NCBI taxonomy): Eukaryota > Metazoa > Chordata > Aves > Strigiformes > Strigidae > Strix > Strix aluco. The sequence goes on along the minus strand of NC_133940.1, from coordinate 11,717,880 downwards.
TAATTTTATGCGGGCATTACCAGCATGTTACATCTAAATGAATTCTTTGTAGTGTAAAATGCTCAGCTACAGAAAGTGTAATCACTGCAGTAGATGAAGCTTACTTGGTGAATGTAGATACTTATACTGAAATTGTCAGCAGATATTTATTGGCTGACATATTTTGACCGTTGTGGACCAAGCTGTACTGTACTAACACCACTGTTGCAAAATATTTTTATTTCACTGTGAACCAGAATTTGCTGCATTATGAATTTATTACTGAGATAGTTTGTTCTGAACTACCCTCAGCTGGAGTGTCCATTCCCAGCTGAGCCCATTTTGGAAGGCACAGTTTGGGATGAGCATGTAGCTGTTCTTACCTTCTGTTTTGCACAGCTCCTGAAAAGGCTAACCAGAATTACAGGCACTATGCTTCATGACATAGAGCAGTTGTCCTTTCTTTAGATTGGCAAGATTACCATGATGCCAGCAACTATGCAGGAACTTTCCAAAAATCACTGGAAGTCAAGGGCAGCCTGGCATGATTAACAGACCAGAAACGTGCATCTTCATTGACTGTTTCTTTACCAGTCAGGTCTTGGAGTTGTTATGAGGTAACTTGATGGAGACAATTCTTTGTCAGGATAATGCCAGGAGACAGTATGAGGTTTTTTGTATTTTCTCCTGTACCCACATCTGTATTCAGAGTTGTTACAGGTGTATAAATGTTTCAGTTCTATTGGAATTTTGGAAGTTGGCAGGAAAAGCGGTTAGATCTGGAAAAGACAAATAGATTTAAAAGAGAAAAAATAAATAAATAAATAAAGGAATAAGCTTTTAATATGTGGGGGCAATGGGGTTTCATTTCTTACATATTTAATAAGCCTTATGTATTTCTTTGTTAGGACTGGAAAGTTTTGACAAAGTACAAAAAAGTTTACTTGGATACTTACCATTAATAAGATATGTTACAATAGTAGTTTTAATTTTGAAATACTTGACATATCAAGGCAAAGTTAAGTGAAGATATTATTATGACATAAGTACAAGTGGTGTTAAGGCTAAATTAGTAGGATGTGGTACCCACAGTTAATTGTAGGATCATGAGTACTATATATAGTTAATTAATATGCTAATTAGCTAGTTTAAAGATAAAAGGAGTACTAAAAGAATGCAATAAAGAGCTTGTATTTTTCTCTTTTGCTGTGCAAACACAGCTCCCTGCAATAACTTAATGAGGAAATTTCAAATGAACAAAATTAACAACAAATGAATTAGAACTTAGCTAAGTAATTACATGATATTGCTGTGACCTTTTGAGTAGGGACTAGCATAACTATGTGTTTAGATTGTCATAATAGCAAATAACAGAGCGAGTGGGATAACAAACTAATAAAATCCATTTATTTGTTGGAAATTTATTTTTCAGAAGCGCCTAAGCAAAATGTGAATTAAATGGTTATTATTGAAAGCAGTTTATTTAGTGATAGTAATAAGTTTGAAGCTATTTCTAAGGTAGAATGATGCAAACACTTTGAGGGGAAGAGAGGAAAAAATGGAAAGAAAAAAGAGTACCCATTTTTCTGCAGTAATGAGTGCCATGAAGCAGGCTTTCAGCCAGCCTTTAATATGTTAACAGAAAAGGGAGTGGTGTTCAAAAACCAAAATCTATGTTTGTTTAGGAATAAGCATCCTGAATTTGGAAACAGCTCTGTGAGCTATAGAGGCTGGTTTTCATCTAGACTGCAAAATCCATAGAAAATCTTAACAGTGTGGCACTGAGAGAGGACAGATCCTTAAACACAATGACAATGTGCCTTCAACTGAGTCTGAAGACCTATTATGGGCTAAAATAGGGTGTAGAAGATTTCAGAACAAATGAAGGAAGGTCATTCAAGAGAGAGGATGTGAGTCAAGGATATTGTAGCAAATCAAGAATTTGTGGATTAGAAACATGCCTTCAGAGTTTTAACTGCTTTATTAGTGTTAAATTTCTTGTCTGTAAACACCTTCTCTCAGCTGGAGAAAGCTAGTATTTGGAGTTTTCATTTCTGTCAGGAAGCCATGCATATTTAGGCCTGTCAAAATTATGACACTCTCTGCACTAGAACGCAATTTGAACTACTATGTACAGTCTCAGCTGACATCCACGCTTGATAAAGACAAAAAGACTAACTCCCAATTACTTTAGTCTGTTACTAACGGACTTAGTACAAAAGCACTGTTATAGCTAATTTCAGAAGATACAAACATACAAAAGGAAGCATGTGACAAATCTCCTGTTTTCCTTTGTATTTATTTAAACAATTCAACAACAACAAAAAAATCTAGCAGCTGCTAAATGGAAGTTAGATGCTGGCTTCTAGAAATAGTAAATATCACTCTGAGAATAAAAAATATCAAGTACTCTATTGTAGAATTTGTTATACAAAGAGATTAATTTTTAAATATTAAGATAAAGCATCTGGGACCTTTGATTCAAATTTAAACCTTATTGCATAATTACTGTTGAGGAGCAGCAGGAGTGTTCCATTCATATTATCTCAATATTGATAACATAAACTGCATTTGCCTTAACAGTGAGCACTTAAATAATCTGGACATCACACCTCACCAGCAAAAGGAAACCAAGTCTCCTTGCTCTCAGCAATTTCATTGAGAACAGGGATGAGTCTCTAAAAGGTGGAATGTTTTCCAAAAGAGTTTGAATGATCTAGAATTGTGAGTCCCACTGATATTCTGTGTCTAAAAGCTGGTGTAACTCTATCCTCTGAATATTTGAACATATATTTGGGCAAAACTCTGTACTAAAGTCAACATCTAAACTTCTTTTAACTTCAGGTGAATTAGAATTTCACAACTAAGCACACTCTTAACATTGTACGCAGTTTTAATGCAGTTTTCTGATTGGTCTTTTAGTTTATTCATTCCAGTCAGAAAATGTCTAACATGCAATGTATTTTTGGTCTTTTTTGCTAAGAAAACAAGGTTTATGCCTTACATGAATCTGTTTTTCCCTGGTAACTTTTGAAACTATTTTGAAACGTGTTTCAGAGGGAGATAGAGGTTTCAAAGACAGTAAGTTCCTGCAGACTGACAGTCCTCAAAGTAGGTAGTTGTCAAGAGTCAAGGGTTCAGTGGCTGAGCCCCTATCAGCAGCTTTTATGTATGCTCCCATTGAGGCTGTAGTGTGAGTATGCTTTTTATTAGACACCATCTATTGCACACAGGAGAGAAACATGATCAGTGTTTGCAGCTGGAAAATTTTAACTTCAGCCCTGAACTGCTTGGATGCCGAAACATCCATGCAGAAGAAAAAATTAGCCTCTGAATCAGACTTTGTCAGTTCTGCTGTTGACATAATGAGATGTTTCGTATTCCAGATACTATGGTCTCATGCTTGGGTCAACTCTTTTTTTTTTTTTTTTTTTTTTTTAAAGAAATTGTTAAAGATAACTTTGGATGAGATGAGCTCATGTAAATTGTGTTTTTATATATATATGTACACATATATTATAATGTGAGTTACACAGTATCTCTATAGATGGTTAATTGCAAGCTCTGTCAGAAAGGAAATAAAGGGAATTCACAGAAGTGGAACAGACTCTGAAGTTCAGGAAAGAATATCTTTAATGAAATACACCCACTTAAAAGTCAGTATTACATAAAACATAAAATATTCTAGGTTACAAATCTCCTTAGCTTTGAATAAACTCAGACCTTTGATACAGAACTGAGTTAGTATGGCCCAGATGTGGCATCAGATAGAAAACAGCCTGGGGGAGAAGATCTTTTCTGTACTAAAAAATCGTATTCTACATGGGGTTTTATCTCTCTCCTCCTGGCTTTTTTTTTTTTTTTAAAAAAATTGTAGTTTTCTTTATTATTCAATGTTATCAATATGAAGTGGGTATGTTTTTAAGCTTTGGCTTACTATTATTATGAAAAATGAAACTCTAGTTAAAATTTGTGGCATTTTTATGTCACCCACAGGGTCTCTTTGGTTTGGGGTTTGTATCTAAATCACCAGGTTTTAAAATATGTTTTCTGTATGATTTCAGCTATACCTGTGAGTGACTGACATGTCTTAAGTGAAAGATCTCTTGTCCCCAGTGGTGGTTAAAGTCAGAGCTGTCTTTTTTGAATTATTTTATTTCATGAGCTTTTAATCATACCCCAAGGACATGTCAAGCTCTCACATACTCTTTCTTTCAAGTATATTCTTACACAAACACATGCTCTGGAGGAGATGCTGTCATTTTTTCTCTTGTTCCACTCCAAGCACATGTTCATCATGGTAGAGTAAACTTATAAGAAATTTAATATCACAGTAAATTGCAATTTAGTGAGGTGTGGCCCTCTTTCAAATGCTGAAAAATTTGGTGGTTGTAAAACCACAACTAGAGCAGTAAAGAATATGCTGGCAGTAAATCTAGCATTGTGGTTATTGTCTAAATAAATATTGAGTTTGTTAGTCAGATGGAGTTTGTTGCCTCTCTTAAAGTTATCTTTATGACATTTCTGTGAACGTGAAGTAATCTGAAGACCGTTGTGAGATTTGTTTTACTGTATACTTCATCACTTTATTGAATTTTCTACGCCTGAAGCATCAATTAGAATATTTATAATCAAGGTATGCAGTAATTTTGGGTTTTTTTTCGATTATTGTTCTCCCAGATCCCAACTAGAGTGTTCTTATGTCTCACATACAGCGCAAAATCTAAATGCTCCAAGGGTTCACATACTTCCAGAGCGGACTGAACAGCTAGTCTGTCCTGTTTTTACTGCTCAGGATAAGATATTGTCCTTTTTGGTTTTGGCAGGCTTTGCTACAAAACTGTAATAGTGGCTATTGTGGTGGCTGTTATTTTTGTATTTGTTATTTTTATAGCTCCATAGGCAAATAAATAAATTTTTAAAATTAGGCAGGGACTTAGTATCAGGGTCTCATTTAGAACACCAGTCTTTGAAATTGCCTCCTGTGAAACTTTAGTAATGCTTTTGAATGGCTGTGTATTGAATGACTGACTTAAATGTTTCTTTGTGCTAAAAGGAGCAGTGCTGTTTGGAGAGCTTGTGGTTTGCAAGACATTTTTGAAATGTACACAGAGAAGCCCAGCAGTTGTATTTAAAATTATTTATTGATGGAGAAGTGAAATAGTGATATTTGGACCAAGAATTGTTTTCAGGAAGAAATAGCCTGTTTACCCCTCAAGCTCATTTCTGAATTTCAGAAGAAAAGAGAGTCTCATAAACCTCTAAAAATTTCTAACGCTGAATTGTCAGTGTCAAGCATCAGTTTCTTCCTGTCTGTGGAACATTGGAAATCCACAAGCATGTCATTATCTGCGTTAAGAGTTTTGCTTTGAAGCTGACAGTGTAGGCTGCCTCTACTTTGGTTCCAGCTCTATATAAGTTAAAATTAATTCACAGTACTCATGCCAGCCTTCATCTAGTACCTGTATCGTCTGCCTTTGCACCTAATAAAGCAATAACATCTGTCCCTTCTCTGTTATCTAGCAGGCTGAGGGAAGGTGGACATACCTGGGCAGTGGAAAAGATCTTGATAACACAGGAACAAATAGAAATACCAGGGAACATGATGCAGATGCGTATATGAATGACTATACTCAGATTTGCTTGACTGCCAAGGTTATTGGTCATTAAGGTTATACAAGGTTATTAACTGCAAGGTTAATATGCCTCATCAGCTGTGCTTGGTCTGCATTGGCTCCAGCACAGCCTCTTTTGTGTGTCTGTGCTGCGATCTCCTGGATTCTGATTTCTGGGGGGACATAATGGGCAGATGAATATGATGCAGAGAGATCTAATCTTGTCCTTGCAGGTTTTGTTGGCACAGCCTCTATGCCATGAAAAGAAGCTGCCTCTGCTTTCCACCTCAAGCAGACTGTCACATACACATTGTTGTGCCTCTAACTAATCAATTATTGAAAGGAAACTATAGACCAGATAATATGGCTAAGGACCAAAGCTTTGCTATTGCTTGCAGTTAGGTGGATTAGGTCATGAGTAGAATTCAGAAATAGAAATGTTATTTAGGGAAAGATCTTAAGGTTTCTCCAACACTGGCCAGGCTAGAGGCTTGAACTTAGCTTTTCCATTTCTTTCTTACCCTCTTTTTGACCAGAAATTCCCTCTTCATCCTAAGAAATGCTTCTGATGGAGTGTTCAGAGAAACATTTCAGCAAAATCATTCTCCAGAAAAGAAAGTTTAATAAAAAATATTGCCTCCTGTTCAAGTCATAAACATGGGTTTAGTCTTTAAAACCCCCATGGCATCCTGCAGCCCTCAATTAACAAACAATAAAAAGTAAATTCCCTACCCATCCAAATTTTCATTATGAAAGGAGCTTTTGTAAATATATGCTCTTTCAGTAGTTCCAAATGCCACCATCTATGTGGGCTCTAGATATATTTGCTGTGTTAAAGAACAGCAATATATGTAATTGAACATACTTATTGATAACTAGTTGCCTACTACAAAATGTGTGTTGAATTCCAGTGGCCTAGTGTGACTGAGGTCATGGTACATAAATTTGATTGTAATCCCAAATTAAATTTAAATATACTTGCTGTACAATAACAGTGAAGTAAGAAAATGAACCACAGCCTACTCCCCAATATAGCTTTGAGAACTTAGAAAATTTCAGCTCTGTTAGTCAGATTAGTTATTTGTAGAAGTTACTGTTGATCCATTGATATAATTGTATTAATGCCACTTACTAGCTGTAAGAATCTGGGCCTATGGTCTTTTAAAATACAAAGTGAAATCCTCAGAAAAATTTTAGAGATATTCTGTGATGTATCTGGGACTTTTTTTGTACTGTATATCTGAATAAAAATTATTAATGCAAGAATGTCTTCTTTTCAGAATTAAGCGAGTTACTCATGCGCTGATTTGCTTTATTTTGTTGGTTATTTGGTTGCTGCCTGCCCAATACTACAACATATAACCTCTGACTCTCTAAAAAATTGCATTTATGGTTTTCTTTTATGGACATGTTTATGTTTAGAGCCTTTGCCAATCTCGAGAGAAATGAAATTTCTTTTGCTATCTTTTGTCTTGAAGCTTGAATTGTTTAGCGTTATGTCTTAGTTGCATTTGAGTCATATTGCTATATAATGGTTGTACTCCGTCAAACACTCATGGGGCAAGGAGCATATTGTAGCAGTGTAAGAAAACAATACTATGAATGCTATACAGCAACAGGAAGATTTTTAGATTTCACAGAAGAGGTTTTTGGACTTAAGGCTTAATCAAGTAAATTCTGACATTACTATTAATTGGTGGACTATTTCTCTAGACGAGAACTACTGGCATCAGCACTTAGCAGCTATGCTACCTCACTGAAATCTTGTGGTAATAATTTTATTTTTAAGATGATTTGACTGACAGATTGTATACCTGTTGAAATCAAATATGAAGAAATATGGTAAAAGCTGCCTAAAACAGGATACGTGAACTCACTCTGCTAGTAAAATTAAATTATTAATGGTTTCATTTCTTATTTTTTCCACAGGATTTGAGGTTCCAATTAAAACTGTGTTTGGACCATTGCTTTGCCTGCCAGTACTTAATCTTTTCCGAAAGCCTCATCACTTATCTAAAACAAAAGAAGAACGAGGTAAGGAGAGAAAGTAATGAAATGCAGCATAGCACATCTGTCAAAGGAACAGAAAGTAGCTTTGAAAAAAATATCCAGGATCAATGACATTAAAAAATTATTTGTTGAGCACTAAGTATGTTCATGTTAGGCATTTTAATTCTAAGGGATTTGTAACTACCATTATGTTCTTGCGTACACTGAGGGCTTGGCTGTTTATGTTTAAGAGATTTACTGTAGATGTAGCCACAGGATACAAATGACTGACAGGAATAGGAGCTCTGGAATTGCTAAGTGCACCTCTCTGTGCTATGGAGTCCTTTGGAAGATTGTTTGACTTCTTGATGCTGAACTTATGAATATAATTACCATTTCTGAAGTTATTTAAAATTCAGTTTTGGGTCAGTCTACATTTATGTTCTCCAAATATGCATTATGCAATATTGGGTACTGTATTAAAAGAATTAACCCATTTCAACACTTAGAGCTGTGCCATCCTTTGTTGTTAATAATAGATCTTTCTAAAATACCTGGAATTGACTTTTGCTATGTCACTTAGGATTGCAGTAATATACAACAAGGCAGGCATAACTGGAGGTGACAGAGAAGAGTAGTACAGTGGTTTAGCCTTGATGGAATAGGATGTAAGGCAGACATGGCTTGAAAATTATGAGCGTTTTTGAGTTGAAAAAGTGTAGCCTTCAGTGGCCCCCTCTGTAGTCACTGCTGACATTCACCAAGAAAGAATATTGGGATCTCAGTTCTTATTTTTCCCATTCACTCATTTTTTTCTCCATTCTCAGATTTCTGCCAAGAGTCTGGTTCAAACTAATATTAGCTGGTGCAGACCAGGCTCAGTGGCTCCTGAATATCCTGTCACCTCAACCCCCTTACGTAAAAACCAGCAGGCTAGAAAGCTTGTTGGCTTCTCACCTTTTCAACACACAATATCATGTGTTTTTTTGAGACTGTTAAGCATGCATCTTACCTAGAGTCTCTCTCAAGAATACTATTTATAATTTTGCTTTTCTAGCTGTATAAAGGGAATCGTTAAGTAGCTGGGCAAAAATGTTGAATGTGGCATCATCAGTCCATGGATAGCCATAGGCCCTGCAGAAAATACCCTGGTGGTCGTTTTCAGCAATAAGTAAAACCTGGTTTACGAGGTGTGTTTTTAAAGCACACATGTTGCTGAGGGAGAGTTGTACTTTCACATCCAGAGCTGATAATATACATACTGACTCTTATAAGCGTTCCTAAAATATTTTCTATAATTGCTATCAGAAACTACTTTTACATATGTAGATTGTTGGATATGCAATGCAAATCCTTGAGGCTTGCCAAATAACTTCATGGTTTCTGAATCCCACCTAACTGTGTCTTACAGCACAGTTGTCTTCTATATTACCCATCCAAGGCATAATTTCTGCTAAAAGCTGGCAACATTCACAGGAAACCCTTCTGACTGACATTTCATCTGACAGAATTCGACTGAATAATCCATTTGTTGAGCAGCTACAGTACAGATCTCATTGTATTGGTCTCTGAGACTGGAAAAGATGATGAAACAAAAACCATTTGTATAATTTAATAAAAATTACTTCCTAGCATTGCTTATGGAAGCCAAATGAGGTGCTTACATAGAATTAGTTACCAACATGGTCCATCTTCAAAAAATTTTAATTAAACTTTTAATTAACTACTCTTAATAGGATTTGAAAAAAGCATACTTTATTTGTCTATAGCTCTTCAACTTTCTTTCAGTGCCTTATAATTGCATTTCAAAGCTTTTCTTTCAATAGATAGATATCTCAAATTTAATGCTTAAAGATTCTCTGATATTTTCTTGTTTAAAAAAATTAACTTTTCCATCTTCTAAACCTTCCTGCTTCTTCAAAACCCTGTTAGTGAGGTATATTAACAACTTAAAATAGATAATCCTAGAAGTGATTTGCTGCTTATAAGCATAATTACCTTCTCATGATGAGTGTGGGTGACATTAAAAAAAAAAAGTCTTACCCTGAACTGGTGCCTAAAATGAGTAATATGCTAACTATGTATGCAGTTTAATTGGGACCCCTACTGATACTGAAAACAGTCAAAGTTTTGTTTTGGTTTCTAATGAAAACAAGGCTTATATGATTACAATAATGTATATATATGAGTGGAATGTCTGTGTGTCTGTATTCCCCAATCATTTTTAACCTGTTGACTGACATCAGGGGTTTTTTTTTTAGCCCAACGATTGACATTAACAGGAAGACAGAGTTTTAAAAGAAAATTATGTTCCCAACATTCTAGTCAAAATACATGGTTTTGCAGAAAAAATGGATTTTTGAAATGCCCTGACTAAGGGAAGGCCACTTTGTAAGCTTCTCTAAAAGACTCTACAACAGAAAGAGACCTAATTAATGTGCCAAGTTTGGAGAGGTGTTTCAGTCAGAACCTGCACATTTTAAACATGGGAGGGTCCACAAAGAAAATCTGTGAATGCAGGGAATTGTCCCAGGGTTCTGCTCAGGAAATCAGACTGCTTTCCTCCTTGTGTGCTCTGAACATCTCCCTCTTCTTCATGGTACATATATCCTGTTTCTTTATAAGATGTGATATTTGATATCAAAACCAGGGACTCAGTCTTGCAGCAGTAGGAACGTTTACTTTCAGGTTATAGCTTTTGTGTTTAAAAACGGAAAACATTATCGTACATGTGGTTGGCAGGCATTGTGCTTTATGGTTTATTATATTTGCAGTTTTAACTGTAAACACAGAAAGACATCTGTTTTGCTTATGGGACAGCTTATTGTTCTTATTGAACAGTAACAAACCTTATGCTGTGGATGAAAGAATTTGATTTATCCGTGTTATTAAGTGTACTAGGTATGTGATTAGACATCACTCTCATAAACCATGTCTTATGTTGCTATTTTATAAATTCCTGTTAGCTAGTACAATCAGGGAAGAGTTTTGCAGTGAAGTCCTTAAGCAGATGCAATATATGTCAACACATGGCTCCTAGCCATTGCCAAGTCTTGATAGTATTACAGGCCTTCAAGATGAAATGTGGTTTCCTGGATAATTTGTATAATGCATCTTTGGGGTATTCATATTTTCAAGATGTATTTGGATTTACAAGCTATAAAAGATAAAGCATGCTTTGCAGTTTCTATTTTAGATATAGTACCATTTAAAATGCTTGAGGCTTCTTCTCCATACAGTGGATGATTTGCTCTGAGGATCTTAAACATTCATTTCTACTGGTTCTCATATCAGAGATTCTTTATTAATATTGCCATAGTGAAATAAGAGACTGACTGCTGGGAATATCCAGGCAATCAATGAAAAATACTTTGTAACAATACTGTCATTTCACTTTCGTTAAAGGTTGTGAAAGCAATTTACAAACATTAATAACGCATTACGGTAAGCTCCTGAAGCTAGATCTCTGTGAGCATCCAGTCCTAGAAACTTTTCAACTGAGATAAAAATGGGTAACAGCTATGCTATGACAGTGGAAACTAGGCATTCTTTTGCTGGGCGCCATTTTTGTGGGCCCCCTTGGACATCCATAAAGTTTTGTTTCAAAAAATTTTCATGGGTTGCAGCTTCCCAGATCTGGAGTCTACTTTTTGAGGCTAAGCTTTGATCCTTCAATCAGGGTTTTGGTCCATCTTGTGCTTTTTATTAACTTGACCTAATTTTTTAAAGAACCTGAAGAATCAAAAGGAAATAAAGACACTAACTGGAGAGGAAATATGGGTTCATTGAATCTCCTGCAAATAAAATCGGCTTTCTAATAACAGTATTCACCTTGCCCAGGTATAGAAACTTTCTTAGACTGATTATGTTCAATGTTCCATCCAGTTTACACTGTTAAAAGGCTATACCCAACAACTGTGAATTTTGGATAAGGAGGAATAGACAACTATTCAAATGTCAAATAGCAAAGCCTTAGCTGTGTTTGACAGGCTTGCTTTTTTTTTTTTCCCCCATTCCTCCTCCCGCCCCCGTAATTCTGTAAAGCATTTGTTTAAATTTTACAGTGTGTTCTGTATATTAATGTAAAACTTTTATTCTACATTTACTACTCCTAGCCAAGATGGCTTGATGTAAGGTAGGAACAACTGAATTATCCATTGTCAGAAAGTGTCTGTCAAATTATTATGCTTGAGTCCCACTAACTTGTCTCACTGGAACCTTATTCCAACTCTCCCAGGCTAAAAATGCATTAGCAATATATTTTGAAGTGATTCCGAGATACATTTACAGAGTCTGTGTAAGTTACAGAGATAGCAAAGCAAACAAGAATGCACTCTTTTCCTTATTCTTTTGTGCAACAAAACCTCCTTTTGATATCAGTGGAAATCCATGATGCAAAGGTGACATTTTTCACATTGTCCAGTATTATAAATCACATTGCACATGTACCCTCCTATCTGAATTGTGACCTTATATATACTCTCCTGGTTTCTACTTACAATATCAAAACACTGTTTTTAAAGATAGAATTAAAGATTTCTTAGAGATAACTTGAACTATCAAGCAGTGAAATGTCATTACTCCTTTAATTATGTACATAAAATAAAAAAAGGAAGTTGCTGTAGAATTCCAGCAATGCAATTTCTCAGTAATTCACCATGGAGACAGTTTCTTGCAGTATTTCAGAGTTCTGTCCTTTAAGATAAATGTATTCTTATGCAATTCAAATTATTTTACAATCTTTAAAGTCTCATTTTACAAGTCATTGATGTATTAACTTAGCTTAATCATCTATCTGAGTTTAGTCTAGCAAAAGCGCATATGTGGTAGAGATTGTTTCTTACTTCTTCCAACATCTTCTATAAACCAGTGAATCAGTAACAGGAAAGACAAAATGAATAATTCAAAAGATCAATGCTGACTAAAGACCAGAGATACTTACAGTATTAATATATTTTTGATTTTGTGCCTGTAGGCCGTAATTTTACAGATAAAACATATTCTGGAGTAAATAAAGCTGATCACTACATATCTCTAGGTATAGTAGTATGTACTAGTATGTAACTAGCTTTAGAAGGATTGTGTGAGTACATTCTGTGATGTATGTTGTTAGCATCACAGTTCAGGTTCAACTTCATTTAAGACTACACATAGCAGTCTCTTTTAGTGGTAATTTGATTTTGTTAACAGCAAAGAAAAAAAAAAACATCATCAGAATTAATATTCTGAGCATCTCTCTTTGGTTGCAGCAACCTCTACTGCAACTCTTCTTCCCTCTATTCCCAGAAAAATTATTTGGAGATTTTCTTGGATGCTAATTGTTGTGTAGCTTTCAGGTGGCTTAGTAAATGAAAGTTTTGCCTCCAGAGATTTAGATAAAACTCTGTGTAAGTAGTCTGATCTCATCCTAATCCCTGGTAGGCATTCTTGCAAATCTTAAACCTACAATTGCAGTGATGTCAAAATAATTTATTTTTTTTAACCCAAGTAGCTCAGTACTTGAAAGAAAAGAGTAGGTGCTGCAGGTCAGGACTTATGTAGGTGGGAAAGTAAGAACAGTGGTAACATAATACTGTCTTGGTGATACCATCCTTTGTGATACACATTAAATTCAGCTGCAAAGTAAAAATATAAAAAGGTGTAAAGTATGGAAAAAGCCTGTATGAAAACAAACCAAAACAGCATGTGTAAGCTCTTAATTACTGCAGATTTATTTTGATTTGTATCTGAAACACAGTGGGCAGAAGAGAGAAAAATTGCATTTGTTGGGATAAAAATAAATCATTCCAATGCAGAGAGCTTGTCCCTGCATTAAAAAACATATCAAGATAGTACTACTGGATATATCAGAACTGTTTTAGCAGGGTGGCTTGTGCTTATAGTGTCAAGAAATTTAAGGCCAGCAACTTGGGGAAATCTAGATTTGTCAGGAGATTACTCTTCCTGACTTCTTCAGAAACCCTCTTGGAAAAATTTGTTATCTTGCATCCCCAGTGTCAGGAAGACTCTTTCTTTTAACTACATAGGCATGGACCCACTACAGTCACCCAGCTCTTATTTTCCATTAGTGGATGTATAAAATTTTCAGTTTCTGCACGATGTTTGTCCAGAGGATCTCTGCATACATGCAGGCTGGCTGTATAAGTTAGGAATGGAGAATTTCAAACCTATATCAGTGCCTTTTACCAGAGTTCAGGCAGCAGCAGCACTTGGACATCAGGATGCTGGACACTTAGCCATACCTCTGCTCAGTGCTATGCCATCCCCAAATTAGCCTTAGGCAGGGCGTGTCTGCAGACATTGCTTTGAGATTCTCTTCTTTGAGATTCGCTTCTTCTGAGCACTTTGAGATTCTCTTTCAGAAATCTGATGGCAAAACTGCTGGGAGCCATCAGCTCTTAGAGCGCAGAAGTAAACTTCTAGAGCAAAGGTTACCTGCCAGTAAAAGTTGTTTGAGTACTTGACATATACCTTCACATTTTGCTGTCTCTTCCCCTCTCAGTCTTTCTAAAATACATGTTCACTGTCCAGGAGTGAGGGACGGCAATAACTCTTAAGTGTTGGTGTAGAAGGGCATGTGTGTATTCCTGTTAGAAAGTGTGGTGCAAAGAACCACTTCATAGCAAAGAGAAGATTCTGGATAAGCAGCTTATTCCTTTATGGTACCTGCAGTGCATCAGGTCTATAGCAAGCTTGACAACACTGCATTGAAGTAGGAGCATTCAAATTCATATATAAACAGCTATACCAAATACTACTGCATGGACATTTTAAAACCCATTTGAAGATGGAAATACAGACAGAGATCAGGGGAAAAGATTGAATTATAATTCAATGATCTCATATTTATAAATTATCTAGTATCTATAACACTTTAAAATAGGATTTATTTGCTTTAATAATTCATGGAAAGTTCACAGTAGGTAATTTATTAATAATACAGTGTCATCAATATGGATTTTGCCCAATTCCTATTTCTATTCTGTTGAGCCTCCTGGTCTGTTTTATTGCAGCTGCAAGAAGCTCAGTTTTAAACAACAGTGAAAGAAAGCCTATTACCTTTTTTTCAAAATAAAATACAGAGGTATCTGTGGAATATAAAGCTTCAGTCTGAGGTCAGGAATAACTACAAACATAGAATTAAGCATACGCTCCTATTTAGATGGACACTAAAGGTCACTATGCAGAAAAATACTTAAAAGTATGCCTGCACTTAGATTTGAGTCACGCCACTAAAATCAATGGAATTACTTTTATACTTATTGTTATAATTATCCTATTAAGACACTTACTTAAGTGTTCTGCTGAGTCAGAGCCAGAAAATTCCTCTGGAGAGGCAAAGCTTATCACATCAGAAACGTACCATTTGCAGTCTTTTTACCAAATTCTTTATTCTATCGCTAACTTCAGCTGTTTCTTGTATTATTAATATCTAAATTATCATTGTCCCTAGAAGTGTGTAGGTATTGGTTTGGAAATGGTGTAACAGTAGCAACTAGTAGGGTGGGCCTAATTATTTATCTGCAGTCAGATTTTTTTTCTTGTTTGCACCAAATAGGTTTCTCAAGTCGCAATGCTCTGACATTGAGTCTGAAACAATTTGTTGTAGAGCAGCAAATCTTGATGTTTTCAGGAAAAAAGCCAATATCTGGTTAGTGTTATTGCTAAAGAGACTAGGATTGTAGTTCTTAAGAAAGCAGATCTGTTCGTTCCCCTGAGAAAATTAGAAACAGATATGCACCAAATAAGTCATTCTGGCTATGATGATTTCATTTAAGCACTCTAACAAGTAAAAAATTGATAAAAAATAGAAGCAATAGAATGGGTTGATTAAGTCCATATCTAGAACTGCACACTGTAGCAGCACAGGTTATTTTCCATTATAGTCTGCTGCTGGTGATGCCAGACTTACTGGTGGCTATCACAGTTTCTGCTGTGTGTGTGCATGTGTGTACAGCCTGTCTGCCCCGTAACTTTTTGGAGAAAGCACTTGGGAAATCTCTGTTGTGAATATATTTTGAAGTGAGGGATGCAGCGCACTGAGTGCACAAAATAGTGTTCAAATACAAATGTGAGATGGACCAAGAACTAAATTTCAGCAGTATTTGCTTTGGTTTATGCTGGTGCTATAGTGGATAAGTGCAAGAGAATTGGCACAAGTATGTATAGATGAGATTTGTGTTCTGATGTTTAGCACTGTCAGTTTGAAACTGTCAACAACTCATGGGCTTCCTGTTGTATCTCTAAAGCCACTCGTCAGACACTATTAAAGGACTAAACCAATGTAAACTGTGGGTACCACTGTTGGTGGTGGCTGCCATTCCTGGTGCTCCTTGGAGTGAGGTGAGAGAGGAGGCATATTTATCCCTTGATTTCACAGAAGGGTGGTGGTTTATGTTCGTATACTTTCTCAGTCTCATGTGGGTAATTTTAAAATCTGGCTATATAGTGTCCGTCAGTCATGATCAACCGTGTGATGATAAAATAGCAAAATTATTTTGGAATCAGATCTGGTGACTTCTAAACTGTATTTTACAAAGCTCATCTACGTACTTCATAAAACTATTTTCTCTGAAACTAAATTCTGATTCAGATCTTATCTCAAAATTATTTTTGAGGTAAGAAGCAGAAACAGGAGGGAAAAAAATCTAAGGGTTTTCTTTTTGGTCATTTTCTTTTTTTTTGACTGACAAAACTTTCTCAAGTTCTGTTTGCTAGTGTTTGCTATAAATATCAAGCAAATTCATTTACAGTAGGATCCCTAACAGTCTTCTGCTGATGGCTGTATAAAGTTTTACCAATTGTATGGGATTTCCTGTTTTGGGCAGTTCTCAAACTTTACCTGACACAATACTTCTAAGAGTATCATGACCTTACCGATACTGCTGAGATATGTCAGTGTTTTATGATTGTTCTTTAGACAAATACATTTTCTTTTTTAGAAAAATCAAGACGTTTGTCTAAAAAGTAGAAAGGTTTTTATGGAATCATAGTAAATGACTCATTTAGACACTGATTTGTTTTCTTCAGTACTGAACATTGCTTGCATGAAAATGTCTGGCATTAGACTAAAACATGTTCCATATCCCTTTCTTGAAGCTTTTGCTTTCTTTAATGATGGAAAGGTTTTTCTGCCCTGGGTATTAACTGGATCAACATTATGCAAAGGCAGTTGTGCGTGTGTGTACAGTTCAGAGTTTAAGAGTATGTAAACACACAGTATTTAATATATAGAAATGGTATGCTAACAAAAGGAGTGCTTCGTGGTAAATCATCCTGCATCCTCCTCAGTTACATGTGCATTAAGTACAAACGATGAAAACAACAGCATAGTTAATATGGAAGAGATTTCCAGAAACATATAACAATATAATACCTATTCTGATACAGCTCTACACTGTGAATTGGAGGAGATGAGGGAGAAATTTATTTTTAAATCTTTCTAGCAAAACTGTTACTGATCTTCAGTCATTTGTATTTTTATTCTTTTCCTTACCAATTCTCAGCCAATGGACAAGGACATACTGTATTCCTGCCTGCTTTGTGATTCATTCCTCATAAAACAATCTGTTCTTTAGTGGCACTTGTTATTAATCAAGGTTTTTTCTGTCCATTAGAGTCGCTGTTGGCTCAATCACTTCAGTATATGTAATCACTAACTTCTTCCATTACACTAGTGAGTAGGTGCTCTTATATGTCTGTCTAAGGGATGCTGGTACATTTAGTGTGGTGCTTTGCAATTTCAGTGAGAACACTAATGGTTGAAGTGTGATTGCTTCTTGCTTTTTTTTCCTCTTTCGAGAGAAAATAAAATATTACATGTTCCCCTCAGAGAGAAAGAGAGAAAAAGAGGATGGAAGGTTCCAAACTTAATTTATTTTTGTAACATTAAAACATTCAGAAGTATTCTTGCAGAATCAATCATTTCATAATGTATCTGCAGAGACACTAGACTTGCGTATCCTAAAGAGAATGCTGAAAAGGCTAAAGTATCAATTTTGTACAATAGTGTGTGTATCTGCAGAGTACAGTGCAAAAATTCTCACTCTTACAAATGAAATGGAGGAGGGAGAAGGAGAGCATGTATAGATAAAGCCTTATTGACATTGCATTGTTTTCTGTGCAAAAATGGCACAGTTTCTGCCTGGAACAAATACAAAGATGGAGGAGATGTAATGCATCATCAATTAGTTATTGATGATATATTTTAATGTAAGAAGGTAATTGTTTAGACAATAGGAAAAAATTTTCTGACAAAGACTCCAAAAATGAATCAGTCTTTTCATGCAAGTGACGCTTGTTCTCTAACACTTGGAGACCATTCTGACAGGCTACTTTAGATAAGATGAAAGAAAGGAAAAAAAAAAAGAAAAACAAAAGAAAGTAAATATGTGGCCACACAGTTCTGTTTTTAGAATTGGCCTTCTCATCATGTTTTCTCTGAATTTTTCAATTACCGGTTTTGTGATTTCCACTGATGGCTGTACTTTTCCTTTCCAGACTTCGCATATTACCTGCTTTGTTTTTCCCCTAACCATTTTTACCTGAGCCTTACAGTTTTCATTCTATAATACAGTTATAAGTAAATTAAAGTTAAATTCTGTCTTTTCTTTATTCCTCTTCTGTCCTTCACCTTCCTTGGTAATTGTTTTGTAGAGATCTGATGAGAAATCTTCCAATCCCACAACTCCAAACATTATTAGTTTTTCTCTTGAAGTGATTCTGCACCATCACTAAATTTTACCGCATCTGATCCCAGCAGTCAAAGCATTTTCCAAAGTCCTGATATAATTTGTCTTTATCTCTTAACTCCTTTAATATACCCTGCTTACCCTTTGCATATTTTCCCCAATTAGGTTTTCACCTTTTAGCTTTGCCTCTTTTCCCATACTATTCCATACTTCTGCACTGTCTGCCTTTTTACCATTTTCTGCCCCTACCCTTTGGGGTATTCCTCAGAGCCAGCTTTAATCCTCCTTGCACATTCGTGGACTCCATTACTGAATCTCTATCCTAACTCGTTGGTTATTAAGCTATTTGTGAAAGAGATCCGGTGTATGGTTTTCAATCTCATGTACGTTTACTGTAGTACTTAAGAAATATGTTGTGGGCCTTCTTGGTCACTGTATTTTGTAACTAGAACTAGAACTTATGAATATTTCAAAATTATTGCTACAAACAAAATAGTATTAATAAAATGATATAATTCTCAAATCATTCAGATGCTTTTATTTATCCTGGATATGCACATCTGTCTTAAAAACAGAGGAAATATATTATTCTAATATGTAGCTCCTAATACAGAGATTTTAGGGTCTGATCCAGCCCTCAGACCCAGCATAATTAAGAACAGGAATTTGTCCCCTTGCACTTGATATGTGTTAGCAACACTCCATTGTGCGGCATTTTGGTGAACATCACATTAACAATGATATCTTTGCTTAGTTTTCTATGGATGTAACAGCTGATTTCTGAATAAACAAGTTTCAAAGCACTAACCCGCTTGCTGAGGATGGCAGGTACTGCGTGCCCTGCTGTGGCTCCGCTTCTCCTACCTCATTGCTTCCATGTTGGGATTGAGGTGTGCAGAGTGAAGCTGGGGCTGCCGTATGCAGAAGGAGACATTACACTGCTGCCGAGGGCTTCTCTTCCCCCCCCAAACAACATTGAAGAGTCATTCCTTCAACCACACACAAATAATTTTTAGCTGTTTCTTAGAAGGTAACAACTAGTGCTGTTAGTAACATTTTGAATGTGATGATTTAGTGCTATGATAATTCTTGATACTTTTACAATATCATTTTTTTTAATACTGTGAGGCTGCTGTTAGGGCATACTGGTTCACTGGATCCCATATCTACTTTTTTATATTCCTCTTAGAAAAGAAAGAAAATCAAGTGAAGTATTTGAGTATAAATTTCATTTTGGTTCAGCATGTATCACTATGCTGTGTAAATACCATTTAGGAAATGGGTGTTATATAGAACCTGATGTTTTTTTGCCTTGGAAGGCTTATGAAAGCATTTTGTCTCCCCAGCAGCATGCTTGCTAGTTGTGGGGCAGCTCACCTCGGATCTGAGCTTAGAAAACTTGAGTGAAACCTGCATCATCCACAGGGGAGATCCCAGCACCTGCCCCCAGTAGCCACCTTGTTAGTGGGTGATTAGTGTCGGTTAGCAGAGTGAGGAAGGCCCTTATTTGTTCCTCAGGTTCCCTCAGAATCTAAACTGCAGATGAGTTAGAAAGCTGGACTAATTAGAGGGGTGCTAATGTGAGTTAGGATGATACTACACTGTCTGGGTACAAATGGCTACGAATGCTGTAGTAGTTCCTGACTCACCTGGTTTTTAATGAAGACATTCTTAATGAAGAACAGTTTTTCTTTCCTGTAGGGATTTCCTTGGTTTGGGGAGGAGAAGAGTGGTGGATGTCAGCAGATGCAGCCAGCCCTATTCTGTTGGGCCTGTTTATTATTTATACTACATATTCAGCTGGGTGATCCAAAAGGCCTAGGCGTCAAATTGCTACTTATTCCAAGATAGTTATCTTTATTTTTTTTTAAATGTGTTTAAAGCTTTTAATAACACTGTGAGAAAAATAGAACCTATTTTGAGGTACTTGATATTCTGCATTGTATAATTTATCTCTGTGTAGTTTCTAAATAAGTTAATGAAGTTATTGAGTAATCACACCACATCCCTCGCAGCTTTGTTGGCTTCCTGCATCTCTGAAACAGACAGTGATACATTAGATGCTATCTCTTACAGAAGAGGTGTGGAATATTTTAATAGCCATTGTGCAATTATATTTTGAGTTACACAACTAATAGGATTTATTGGTTTTCTTGTATTTGTTTTGTTTTCATTTATGTCTAGTTTAGCTTATATAAATCTGAACAATGTAGTGGTTTAATTGCCAACAGAATCCAGGCTGAAAGCCAGCTTTTAAGGAGTACTAGTCTAATGCCAAAGTAATGTAGTGTATGAATCTGGTGGGAGGAGAGGAGCATGCAGGAAGGACCGTATGGGCTGTGGCTGTAAATTACTGTGTTCTGTGTCTCCCTATTGGAATGTCATGCTTTAACGGTGAAAATCTGAGGAAAGCTGTCTTTTCTAGATCATTGCATTTTTATTGTTAATTTTTTTCCACTCAATGTTATTCTAACAGTTTGGAGAAAGAATCTGTCAGTAACATGTTTTAAATAAAAGTAAGCATAGGTGAATTGGGTTGGACAGGATTTTTAAGCTGCTATAGCCCACAGCTGTAGATACTATAATCAATTAGATGATTTAAAGTGCAGAATGTCTTGGTTTTTTCCCGCACTGCAGTGGTGGTTCATTGAAACAAGTTTCCCGAAAAGTCTGTTTCTTCATCCATGATGAAGCCTTTCTACAATTGCAGAGTTTTATTGTCATGTCCTATTTCAGTAGTCAGCTGAAAAGACTATTAAACTACAGTGTCACACCTGAAGATCACTTTCATGCCATTTCAGAAATGCTTGTTAAAGATGCTGCCCCCAAAAAGAACAAATCAGCTTAGTGGGAAAATGACTCAATCTTTCCCAAAGAAATGCATTGTTGCACAGTTAGTCCAAATATACTAGTCTCACTAAACTTCATTGTTTCATGTGGTATGATGAATGTCTGTTTGTCTGCTTGTTTTAGAAAATCAACTGTAGACAGGATTTCTGATATTATGTGGAAACAATGTGATCACGATTGGAGAAAAAAACACATGAAGTAGCACTTACACATGGTATCGTTATTAAATAATATACAATTATAATATACATGGACAGTGGTATATATATATTTAGAGCAGTTGCTCTAAAGTATTTATAAATAATGTCCATTACAAATAGTATAAATCTACTGTTGAAACCAGCCTGTGTTGTACCTTAGTGTGCATGTGCAGCCATTCTACCTGGACTCACTTGTCTGTTCCTTTAAGAATCCACTGTATTTGGTCACAGAAGTTTTTAGCCAGTTCGCAACTATTGCTTTGTCCTTTTCTTGTAGTACAGTAGCCTTAGTCTTTTCTTGTATGCCCTGTTCAAAATAATCTCCCATCCCACTGGAGATGCATTCTTGGGCTCAGTTTTAATTCCTGGAACACTACCAGATTTGTGCTTACAAATAAACCAAGATTATTCCATATTATCACATATATGCAACATTTACATTCCTGTTACTTAATTGTGTTTTCTTTCTCTCTTTCTTGTAAAATGCGTGTGCCTTTTTTCTATGGCTGGTATGCCACGGAAATTCAGCAGAATGAACTGTGGCAAACTGATGCTCAATTTGATGCACTCAAGAGGTCTAAACAAGATGGACTCTGCAGAGATGCATCCATGCTCCATCCTTGTGCAGACAATTACTTCACTTGTGCCTAGGGTTGTTCTAGGCTTCTGCTGAGGACGAAATATAAGCACACTGGGTGTGTGATTTGCATCCTTCCCAAATTCATTGCCTTTCTTAAAATACTTAGCTGAATTTAGTGCTCAGTTTAAAAATGCTATTTCAGTAATTGTTTAAAGGCCAGCTGGTGAGGCACTAAACAAAAGCTATCATGTTTGTAAAGCAAAAAGCATTTTCTATAACAGCTTTTTGCTATTTTGTGATGTGGTGGGGGATGGGAAGGCTTTGAAACCTACTCTATGAATCATTCCCAGCATTTTGTGTTACTGAAACGTGAATATTACTTTTAAATGTCTAACTATGCTATTAGAGCCTTCTGTGATTTAGAGAGAGCTTTCAGAATACTAAAAAGTCATTATTTACTTTCTTCCAGTCTATTAGTGCAGAACAATCCTCACACAGGCTCTGCAGTGGCAGGGTTGATTGGTTCTCAGTGGACTTGTCTTGTTAATAGGAGAAAAGAGGCTCTTGCTGGTATTTTTGCTCCCATCTGGAACATGACTTCTTTAGACAGTTAATTGTATTGCATTTGAACTGCCTCCCTGGTGTGACAAAGTAGGTATCCTCAGACCTTTACCTTAAATAAATGCCTACTCCTCATATGTGCCAGCCCTTCCAGAGTTTACCAAACAACAGGATAGAACAACAGTTACTAAGAGGTGTTATCTTCCTTTAGCTCGGTGAAACCCCAATGTTATGAAGCTGGGAATACCTCTAACCTCAGTGAGGTTAGGCGGCTTTGTTGCATCTCATCATTTTTCCCTTCTATGCTCCTTGCACGTGCTCCTGGAGCTAGCAAATATTTACATGATGGGGCTTGGATCACTTTGTCTCCTAAAAATGGAGTGGGTAGTGTGCTCTTTGTCTCATCGTTAATTAGACATAAGAGATGCTGTTATACAGGACTAGTGTAGGGTAAGTACGTTCTCCAACATAGCTGCAATAAATGTGAATTGTTTGAAAGCTTTGCTAGAGTAGCTGTAGCTCTGCAGCTAGGCATGAGTTGAAAAAGAAGTGCTGCAGAGGTTGTGTTTACGTGCAGTTCCTTGCAATGCTACTGCCAGTGGCTATTGAACTTTAAATACATGTTTAGCTGCTATCTGTCAGTAGTAGTATCTGAAATGGCAAGACAGAACAAGTCAAGCACTACAAGCTAATATAGGCTCTCATTAAGTTTTAAACCATTTTTCTAAAATCATTAAAACTATAGTTTCACCTGTGTTTATTAAACTGAGATCCATTAAAAAAAAATTGATTTCTGTTAACTGCACCTTTGACAACAGCAACAACAAAAGCCCTATTCAATGTCTGTTTAAATTGCTACGGTTATGAAGTGGCAGTATCTATTAGCTTCTTTTTGTGATGGCCTATAAATATTAACTAACGTGCAGATTATCTCTGAAATTATACAGTGAGAAGGGGTTTAAGGGAGAACTAGTCTTTTTTTTTTTTTTTTTTTTTTTTTTTTTTTTTTAAAGTATTTCAAAGGCTTGGAGAATATTTCAAGGGTGTGGGTTCATTTTACACCAGCTCATGTATGCCTTTGCGTCACACAGGGTAGTCTGCTCCCTCCCCTTAGATATAGCCGAAGTGTCATTCTTCCAGTCTCAGTTTTGCTGACAGATGCAGTTTAGGCAAGTCTAAGGATCCATCTTTATTCTTTCCTTCACATTCAGTTCATAGGTGCTTCATGGGTCGTTCGAAAGAATGTGGGTGTTACAGATTTCTGGAGGACAACCAGAAAAGTGCATGTAACTGGGAAAGCAGCACAACCAATTTTACCAGGT
Source organism: Strix aluco (assembly GCF_031877795.1). Lineage (NCBI taxonomy): Eukaryota > Metazoa > Chordata > Aves > Strigiformes > Strigidae > Strix > Strix aluco. The sequence continues at coordinate 11,694,093 of NC_133940.1, read as the reverse complement.
TTGCTCTCGACATTGAGCGTCCAAAATCCTGCTTGAATATAGCGATGGATACACCCTGCCCCATCAGACAGAGTTCCCTAACAGGTATGAGATGCCCATTAGGGACCTCTTATGGCATTCTTTGGTGTCCCAGTGTCACACTCAGGTAAAATTTACTTTCAAGGGAAAGAAAGGTTGTTGAAGCAAGTAGAATTTGAAGGCTGTGGGGATAGTACTGACACTAAGATCCAGATTGTGTAAATGCTGGAATCATGTAGTGAGCCTTACCTAATGGTATGCATTTATGTGTGCTTCTTAAACCTGACAGCCAAGCAAATGACCAGCCTTTGTAACAGCATATTATTTCAATGCATTTGTAACTTTTAATGAATGAAATAAAACATGACAATATAATTTCGTGTTTAACTATGGAAGAGAGACATGTGAGTTTAAGTTTTGATCTGGATGATAAATGGGGCTTTTTTCAATGCAATTTTCATGGTTTGAGTGAGAGTTATGTGGTTAAAAATGATTTCAACAAACAGTGTGAAATTGGTGGTGGCCATTTATAATATGAACCACTAACAATTGAATAATATCTAGTTTATTTCCTCCAGGGTATAGTATCTAGTTTATGAATGCACTTGTACTTCATAAATCATTCTCAAGAGCAAAAGGGAGAAAAATGAAAAATCCATTTTCCTTCAACCCCTTGGGTCTTTATTTAATTTTTAATGAAATAGAGAGGATACTTCATCAATGGCAACAATAGAGCATTTTCAACACACATCTTTGCAAAAACAAAGAGAACAAAATCTTTAACCACCACCACTAAAATTCCCCAGCCCACAGCCCAAAGCAAATAAAGCAAAGGAACTGCCTTGAGACACAGAACGGATTTAAAATCAAATGGATTTTTAGAACATTTAAAGATTTGACAGTTACTTAATTTAGCTGTGGGATGTTCTTATATAACATACAGCAGAATACAGACAGTCCAGCATTTACGTGATTTTTAGGTGGCATAATACTTATTTCAGAGCACAAATCTATCAGTACTGTGTATTTGCTTTCTGGTTCTGTCTCACATGACAATGGGAGCTCTGGGATCAGAACAGCTCTGCCTTGAATGTGATATTTGTCCTTTTGTTATGTTAGACATTGACTATAAAGCTGTGCATATATCATAGGACAGCGTCACTCAAAATTCAAATAATGGAATTCTATTAAGTGAAATAGTGTAACGTGTTAATGTAGTGTGAGATCAGACAAAGATTTTTCTCCTGTTCATTTAAGAGTGAGCTCTCACAGTGTGAGGTACGATGGTGTCATGAAATAATTTGGCCTCCTGTATTTTACACAGGCCATTGTATTTTACACATGTACCCTTGTATTTTATTTTGTTAATGCTGATATTACCAAGATGATCCTCCATCTGATTCTGATTTGAAGATACCAAGAAGAAAAAAAAAAGGTGGTTGTGTTGGGAGAGTGGTTGTGCTATCCTTCAGTGGTTTATTCCAAAGATCAATTATCCTTAAAATATGTGGTGGGTCACATTTGTCCATCCTGACTTTCTTGCTAGATTATGCTTTGTTGCCAAATTCACGCTCCTTTCAATTTTATTGTTTTTCTTCGATGGAGACTTAGATGCTCTGGTCAACTCTCAGTCCTTTCCTTTGTAAATGTTCATGGTTTGTAATTTTCCTGATGTTATCAAATGATTAGTTTGTTAAATGTGAATGCCGGGAGCAGATTCAGTTGTTTAGTATCTGTTTTGCCCTATTTCACATAGTAGAATAAGGAAATTTGTTGCAGCTTTTTTGGCAGAAAATAGGAAATCTTGCTGTTCAGTTATTAGCAAGATAACTACCTGAGTCATATAGTCATCACATTATTGTTTTGCTCTCAGTGACCTTGGTCTATTGCCAAAAATACCTAATACATCTTACTTTCACTAGGAAATGTCTCAGTCTATATAGTAAGTCTTCTATAAAGTGGAAGAAGGGAAAACTCTCATTTTCAGACTAATGGAATATATTTATGACACATATTTCTCTTACAGCCTCTATTAATTTGATTTTCAGTGCATCATTCAGATTTCAAGCATTTAGTAGGTTTCCAGTAACTCTCTTTCAGAAAGCAGGTGAGGAATCTAGATCATCTCGGTGCATTAGACTCAGCACCTTTATGTATTATTGCATTTTAAAGGTCCACTTAAAGAATACAAATTTAAGCTTGATTTACACTAATGATCAACATATAATTCAGTCAAGACTAATGCTTATCTTTAGCCCTATGCTATCACCCTTAAATATTAAATAAATACCTAAAACAACTGTTTTGGAGCAAAAGTGAGATTGCTGCTGTTTCATTGTCCAAGGCACAAATGTAATATTTACTGCTACTTTACCACTGATGGCACTAGAATTACTACCTACTTTTTCCTTTCTGTTGTTGTTGCTAGAACATATTGCTGATCATTTACTTCCCTCTCCTAACATGCTTTCCATAACTTGTTGCAGTGTGTAGTATTATCATGCCAGTTGTATGTAGAAGCTGCATAATCAATTGTTTATGTATTTGTTACACACAAGACAGTCTGTGAAAATAAAAGTATAGAGCATCGACTCTCAAACAGCATTTGAAAACTTCATACAGTATTCAGAATTCCGTCTTCGTTGTGCATCGCCAGCAAAATGACTGTCTGCATAGCAAGCCTAAACATTCTTTACACCCATTAGCAGTGGAAATTCTCCTAATAGTCAGTGTTTTTTTCCTCATGCACTGTGATTAGTTGTTTTGCTGCCTTAGATGGCAGTTCTGCTAAATTTTTATTGCTTTGTGTGCTCATGGCTCATTTATTGTTTTATTTGTCTTCTGTTTGCTTACTGGATAGATTTATTACCTTTGCATGAAATAATTCTTTTGAGATAACTACTTCTACAGAGGCTTCTTCAGTTTTAAATTATTCTGCAGTTTTTGGTTTCTATTACTCATATACAAAATGTTGCTAGCAATCTCCACAACTTCTGAAAAAAAGTGAAACAATGAGAAGAAACTCAGTAAGGAAAAAACCAACTTATTCTATAAGTTCTCACTTTTAGACCTTTGTCTTTAAAGGAAACTTCCCTGAATGGCGATTTTCTTCCCAGGCTAAAAAGTCTAGCATTGCATGTGATTCTCAGTGTTCATTTTCAGAGGAGCTCCATCAGAATGCTCAGTGTCTTGAGGAGGTCAGCTCACATATATTTCTCTAGACAAATACAAGGTCAGATTTTCAAAAATATAATTAAGCAGTGCACAACCGAAGGTTATTCTCAGTCTAGTAAGATCAGTAAGATCTAGCCAGTCAGAGAGGGACCTGGGGGGGTTGATTGACAGTCGGCTGAACATGAGCCAGCAGTGTGCCCAGGTGGCCAAGAAGGCCAATGGCATCCTGGCTTGTATCAGAAATAGCGTGGCCAGCAGGGACAGGGAAGGGATCTTACCCCTGTACTCGGCACTGGTGAGGCCGCACCTCGATGACTGTGTTCAGTTTTGGGCCCCTCACTACAAAAAGGACATTGAATGACTCAAGCGTGTCCAGAGAAGGGCAACGGAGCTGGTGAAGGGTCTGGAGCACATGTCGTACGAGGAGCGGCTGAGGGAACTGGGGGGGTTTAGTCTGGAGAAGAGGAGGCTGAGGGGAGAACTCATCACCCTCTACAACTACCTGAAAGGAGGGTACAGAGAGCTGGGGATGAGTCTCTTTAACCAAGTAACAAGCAACAGGACAAGAGGGAATGGCCTCAAGTTGCGCTAGGGAAGGTTTATACTGGATATTAGGAAGCATTTCTTTACAGAACGGGTTGTTAGGTGTTGGAATGGGCTGCCCAGGGAGGTGGTGGAGTCCCCATCCCTGGAGGTGTTTAAGAGTCGGGTTGACATAGTGCTGAGGGATATGGTGTAGTTGGGAACTGTCAATGTTAGGTTAATTGTTGGACTGGATGATCTTCAAGGTCTTTTCCAACCTAGACAATTCTGTGATTCTGTGAAGATTTGTTTATGAGCATGTGTCAAGTCTCTACTCTGAGGCTGCTGGGACAGGTTAACAGTACAAAGCAAACAGCTGTTTTGCAGAATGAAACAACAAAACCTCTCCAAATTCTGTGTGAAAATCTTATAGCAGGAGGTTAAGCAGTCCTTGAACACTTTCACTGTACAATCTGACCACTTAATAGGTGATGCTTAGATTAGAAGAGTAGCTATTTATTAAGAAAGGGAGTAATTTCTACAGAGTGCTCTAAGATTCAGACCAGTCTGCTTTTATAACTTATTGTAGATTTAAGGTCAGTTGTTACAGACTTCTGTATGGTTTATCTACAAATAAGAAAACTGCAATTAAACCTGTTGTCATCTGAAGTACACGGTAATGTTAATATTAATATTAGGAATAGTCTTAGCATGGTGAAAAACAGATGAGATGTGAACATATTCCCTAGCAACAATGCAGATATCGAGTTACATGAGCAATTGGATACTAGTCTTGTCACAGATATTACATTTCTCTGTATCACTGAACATCAGCTAATTAAAAAGTGCATTTAGCCAGAGGAATTATTTTTATGAATTCACAAATGTGCTTTAAGCAAATACAAAGAAAAAGTAATAAAGCTTAATTTACTTATGAACACTCTACCCCATCTGCTATATACCTATATATCAACATTAAGATTATCCAGTATTATTGTAGTATACCTTTTTTCAAAACATGTTCAGCTCATTAAAAATAGAGAACTAAATTCTCATTTTCTCTAGAACATGGTTATGAGAAACAAATTCAAATGGTGATGAAATAATTGTTTTGTTTAATTTCCAAAGAGCATTATGTAATGTGACAGCACTCATTCACTCATGTTTCATTAATTCATGGATGGAATTAAAGGAGCTTCTTATCTTTATATTGCTTCATAAAGTAACTGCCACGTCCATTCCTGTGGACAAGTGATTCCCCTATGATAATGATGATGGATTTCTTATCTTCTCCAAATAGAAAAGTAGAAACAGAACAGAACGATGACTTTTCTCTCCAACATCCACCAACCTGTCTACACTTGTGTGAAATTCTGCTTGAGAGCATACTTGAAAGGTGTATGTGTGAACCTAAAACGTGGATGCAGAAAGACTGCTAACCGCAGATCAGGTAGACAGAGCTGTGTAAATCATTCCATTTTATTTGATTCTGTTTCAGCTCTTAGTCTTCCAATTTTCAGAAAAGCAGCTAGATCAAACTAGTTAGTGTTTTTTCTTCATGTTTGCCTACTAAATGCGAGTCTGCTATAAAAGCTTACTTTCAAGTAAAAATAATGATGTTTAAATCGAAAACATAAAAAAAGTTCTCTTCTAATAAGTTTGTATTCTGCTCTTTGTAAAGTAGTAATTCACTAACGAAATTAAGTGAGAAGATGTATACTCAAGGGTTCCTTTTGGGTTTTTTCTTCCCCCACCCCAAACCAGCAATAATCTGTTATGTGGGATGAATCCTTCAGTCCCAGGAGGGCCTGATAGGTGTTTGGAATCTTTACCAGAAATCAGGAAATAGAGGTTTTAAATCCAGTCCTTGAACAGGTGTTTGCTGTCTGTTGCCAGAAAGCCAAGTGTTCACCCAGTCATACACCCATATGCAGTGCGGCACAGTGTCCTGGCACGTGTCAGGAGAAAGTCCCAGCCTCTCTCCAACTAGATGGTTGCTGCTGCTAAGCCATCATCTCCTGAAGATGCCAGGCAAACGATAGAATTGCTCTGCACCCTTGGCCTTTCTGCTTTATTTCTAAACACTGGAGTAGTTCTCTCTTCAGCTATTCTTGGCTTCCTTAGCTTCTTAAAATAGCACATTTGATGTGTGCTGTCATCCATGACAACATACATCAATTCCAGCTTTCCACTGAAGCTTAAGATGCTTTAAATTAATATGGTAAACAATTAGATGCTAGTACCACACTCATTCATGTTCACACTGTGCTCCCTATGTACCTCTTCAACTTCTGCTTAACTTTTGTCAGTTATCACAAATGTAAAAACCATCACTGTGCACTGCTGGCTCTGACTTGAGCCCATCTACCAAGTAAATTTATTGACAGTTTCCCCACTACAGTTGCTGACTTGCAAATATCAGATCTGTGAAGACAAAAACCCTTTCACATAGCTCTGCCAGTAGAGCTCACCTCTCTCAGTGCTGCTTTAGTAGCCTGCATTTTACATAATTTATTGGCTGAACTAAATTTTATGTGATGTATTCAGAGACGTATGACTAGGAAAGCAGAACCAAATAATTTACTGCAAAGAATTTAGCTTTTTATTTTGTGGGAGGGGAGGAGATCTTTTTATAACTCCTGGAGTGCATTTGCTGCACAAGATACAACATTGCTGGTGGGAGATAATTTGTGATGCTGAGAAAATTTGTGTTGTACATTTGAGCTGAACAGATGAATATTGATTGGATATATGGAACTAACTCATTATATAGGTCTTTGATAAGGTGTTTTTAACTCTGAATTACCTCATGAATGCAGGACTAATTTTCATGACAGTCTCCAAATTCAACTTGGATTATACAGCTCTGTAACAATTCTTACAGGGTGTACAGTCAGCGCATTGTTGCAGATATTCGTTTCAAAAATGTATTCAAACAGTCCTTTGAACTGTCCATGTGCCACCACTCAGTGCAGTTTTTGTCCACTAAACATCATGGTTAATAACAAAATTGTAGATTGTAATTTTCTTGTGACTTTTCTGTTGTAAAAGATCATCCCTAAGTATCTCCAAGTGTATACTGCTTTTCTGCTTCAAGTTTAAAAACCAAACAAACAAAACCCAAACCAATACTTTGCTGTTTTCTAACCATTTCTTATCCCTTGAGCTGTTATCTGGTAGGTTTTGCATTATTTAGCATTTTTTAATTCAATATGAAACATTTCTTTAAGAAACAACTTAATCTATTTAAAATACTACTTCTTTCAATTTTTCAACTGAGTGAAAAAGTTGCAATATTACGTGTAAGAAGGATCAAGACAGCACTGAACTGTTTCCCTTCTACACGTGAGCTCGCTGCAAATTTTTAGTCTTTCCTTATTTCATAGAAGAGAGCAAGATGGTGAGGAGTACAATAAAACACCAGGGACTGGAAACACAGCTGTGGATGTGAGGGAATGATAGGTCAGCAGTAGGCAGACAACGCTGTGAGATGTAGGAAAATTGACAACTTCCACAAGCAAAGGTGCAGCTCAAATGCATTGAAAGGAAAGGATTTCACCTTTGTCTTTCTTTTTCTTTTTGATGGTGTTGAACACTGCAGAACATTTGTTCAGTGGAGGATGTAGTCAAGAGAGTTTGTTGATGTAGTCAAAAGAGTTTGTTGGGAGAACAAGGAAAGAAAAGGATGCTTTGAGGAATGCCTTTTTCTTTGCCAGAGGCTCTGTATTTGAAGTAACAGAACTACATGTAAAATCAAAATTATTACAAATCACACCAATGTAAACAATCTTTTCCTCATTGCTTCCTGAGATTATCCAGTCTTTTATACTGTTTTGATTCATTTCAAGGTTATGTTATTAGGCTTACATTTCAGATATTTTCTTTTTTGTACTCTTCTTATTTTTATTTTTTTCAATTTATTTCTCTAATCTTCAACAATGCTTAAATCTGTATAAAAATCTGAATCCTAATCAACAATAACACAGCACCAAAACCAGAATTACATGTAGTGAAATGCACTGGGAGGGCTTGCTGGTAGAAATGTCATGATAGTCTTTCCTAGGTTGTTATATTTTACCCTTGCACTGACCCAGGATAGCTCAATCAAGTGCTCTTGATTACAGAGGAATAATAACTGCATTGTTGAAAATAAATGCTGTAAGTTTTGGAGACTATTATTAACCAGTGTTGCTACATTTTAGGAGCCAAGTTTAGAAAACCATTAATACTTACTTGTTACCAGTTTAGTAGCACTCCCAGAACTTAGTGTGAGTAAATTTTATTAATGTAAGAATTGCATACTAGTGAATTACCAGAAGAAAAGGCTTTAGGGCAGAAAGATCTACCCATTTACAGTAGATTATTAAAATAGTGCAATGATTTGTACCAGTCCCCGAAAGACTCCCAGACACTTACAAAGACAGAGTCACTTAGCTGGGAGAGACCCCTTGTTATTTCTGGTTCTGTCTTGTATTCAAAGCAGGGTATAGTTGGTTTGCTCAGAACCTTTTACAGTTGTTTTGAGTAACTCCAAGGATAGAGATTCCACAAGTTCTCTGGACTGTTCAAGTATCAGGCCACCTTCATTGTGAAAAGATTTAATTCTTATTATTTAGTGAGAATTTTCCACACTCTTAACATATGTTTGCCTCTTGTCCTGTCTGTATGCCTCTCCAGCAAGCATCTGGCTCCATCTCCTCTACATCCTCCCACTACCTAGTTGCCGATAGCAATAAGGTCTCTCCTTTGTCCCTTTTCTCCAGGCTGAACAAAGACAGCTCTTGTCCTCTCTTTGTATGCCTCCATCCAACTCATCATCTTTGTGGCCCTTTGCAGGACCTCATTCCAATATGCCTACATCTTTCTTGTACTGGGAGACACAAAACGAGATGCAGCACTTGACATGTGGTCTCATAAGTTCTGAATAGAGGAGAAGGATCACTTCTCTCAGGCTTCTGGTTACATTCTTGCTAATTCAGCCCAGGATGCAGTTGGCCCTTTTTTGTTTCAAGAGGACACTGCTGGCTCAGGTTCAAATTGTCCACCAACACCCTCAGATCTTTTCTGCAAAGTTGCTTTCTCTCCACCTGGTCCCATATCTCTATTCCTTGTGTGGAATTCTTCCATCCAAGACATAGGACTTCTTCACATTTTCTTTGCTGAACTTCATGAGGTCCACATCAGCCCACCTTCCAGCCTGTTGAGGTATTTCTGAATATCAGTCCTGCATAATGATAATTTTCGCCCAAATTTGTATTGTCTTCAAAGTTTCTTAGTGCAGTCTGTCCCATTGTCCCGGTTATTTTGCACCTTCAAGTCTCTTACATTGTATAGGAAACCTTAAGATTAATACTTAAAAATAGGAAGGAGCAGGATGATAAAAAATATATTTATTGACATTTTTATTAATTTGTATAAAGTTTTTATGTGAATATTATCAGATATTAATGGTCAATGTATTTAAACAGATACCCAAATATAATACTGTGATAAGCCAAGAAATAAGTTTCTGTATATATGGATTAATCTCAACCTGGAGGGAGGATTTTAAGGGATCACATGGTTATTCGGTGGTAGTGCTTCAAAAACATTTTATTCTTCCAGGTAGTGTGTTTTGTTAGGGTATCCAGTTCTTCCAAGGAGATGTGTACTCTTTTGCACCAGTATAAATTACATATCCTCTGAAAAGCCCAGGAATCAGTTTTCTTTTTAAAGACATTTGATACCTGGCCACAGATGGTTTATATAAAGACCAGAGAATAGATTTTAAAGCCAAGAACTTCTGAGATCACAATGTGATCGCTCCTGTGATCCCATTTTCAGAGTCATCCTTCAGAAGTACCCAAAATAGAACAGAGACTTTTATAAAAGAGAGAGTTTTACTGAATCAGTGTCTAATAAAAGTATGTTATATTTACAATTAAGACAGTGATATTTTCCTTTGTTTTCTATTGCTCACTTTTACTTCCTAGATTTTAAAAAGCCACCTATATCCCTGAATTTTTCAGTAGTCTCTTAGTTCAGACCATCTTTTATTAACTTCAGCACTTGGAATGACATTGTACAAATACTATTTACAATTTATTACTTGTTTCCACAAATCCTTTATTTTGAATGAAATTCCACAATTTTATTCAACTTTATGTTCATTCAGCTCCAAAATTGCTACTGCTCAGTTACCCAAGAAAATTGCAGACGAGAATCAGGATGTAATCAGTTAATTGACCTTGGCTTCATATACACTTTCATCTAGTAACAGAGATATTTAAATGTGGAGGTAGTTGCCTCTGTCCTTCACACACTGGCCTTTAGTTCTCTTCACTAATAGCTTTGGTCATTTAATAATGTATTTTACAGCAAGGTCAGGTTAACAGGAGCTTTTATAGGCCAATATTTTACAGGGAATTGGCGAACCAAAAACTGTAATTATGCATGTGAAATAATCCCTTGAATAATTAGTGATGATTAACTGGCTGTTATCATTGAGACAGGTTATAAGGATTTGATATAAGAGGAGGTAGAAACCAACTTGCTAAACTTATGACAAGTAAATGTTATATATTTTATAAAGCTCTCAATTTACTGCCATATATCTAGGCAATAGGGCAAGTACAGCACTAATTGTGATTTTCATCAGTTGGTATCATAATCTAAAAAACTGCGTATTTATAGTGTCTTGATGACAGTGCACCAGCGAGCTTCAAAAAATAGAGACCAGTTGTCAGTGCACAAGATGAAATGATGCGTGTTAACAGTGCTTAAAAATTGTAATCTGATTGACTATTTTATTCTTTTCAAACAAGTTTGATACTGTGCAACAGAACACAGTTGCATAAGTTTTGTAAGTATCACCTTGCAACTTTCAAATGGCATTGAGAACCAAATTCTATACTGTTGAAATCAGTAGGCACCCCCACCCCCACCCCCCCAAAAAAAAAAATAGTGCTAACTACAAAAGGAACAGGAGGATGCCAGACAGAACAGAAAATCTTTGTGAAAAGGACAATCGTATTATGGCTGAAATATGCATCTTGTCATTTCTGATTAAGCCAAAAATGTATGTCCTCCCATACCTAGGAAGGATGTACTGGAGATATGTAAGAGTTTTGGAAGGAGGAGCTAAAAGTGCTCTTGAAAAGATAATTAAAATTGTAATAAGGTTTAAATAAATTATCTAAAATAGTTCAAGTTGAAGTTAAGTGTGCTTTAGGAAAGAAAATTTCATGTGTACAACAGAATATTTTGACAAATGACAGGAAAAAGAGGACATCAAAGGGACCCGTGTTGATTTGACACTGTCCTGCAAGACATACTTGCCTCTAAACTGGAGAGATATGCATTTGACGTATGGACCACTTGGTGAATAAGGAATTGGCTGGATGGTCACAGTCAATGGCTCAATGTCTAAGTATAGAGCAGTAATGAGTGGCATTCCTCAGGGGTCGGTGTTGGAACCGGCGTTGTTTAACATCTTTATCGGCGACATGGACAGTGGGATCGAAGCACCCTCAGCAAGTTCACCAATGACACCAAGCTGTGTGGTGCGGTCACACGCTGGAGGGAAGGGATGTGCCATCCAGAGGGACCTGGACAGGCTGGAGAGGGGGGACCATGCAAACCTCATGAAGTTCAACAAGGCCAAGGGCAAGGTCCTGCCCATGGGTGGGGATAATCCCAAGCACAAATCCAGGCTGGGCAAGGAGTGGATTGAGAGCAGCCCTGCGGAGAAGGACTTGGGGGTATTGGTGGATGGAAAACTGACTGTCAGCCAGCAATGTGCGCTCGCAGCCCAGAAAGCCAACCGTGTCCTGGGCTGCATCAAGAGCAGTGTGGCCAGCAGGTCGAGGGAGGGGATTCTCCCCCTCTACTCTGCTCTCGTAAGACCCCCCCTGCAGTGCTGTGTCTAGCTCTGTGGCCCCCAACATCAGAAGGACATGGACCTGCTCAAGTTCAGAGGAGGCCACGAAGATGATCAGGGGTCTGGAGCACCTCCCCTGTGAGGACAGGCTGAGAGAGTTAGAGGTGTTCAGCCTGGAGAAGAGAAGGCTCTGGGGAGAGCTTAGAGCAGCCTTCCAGTACAGGAAAGGTGGAGAGGAACTCTTGATCAGGCAGTGTTGTGGGGATTGGTAAGTATTTCCTGCAGGGAAATGGGTGTGTGAGCAATCCTGCATATGGGCAAGGCTGGTGAAGCCTCAGCATCAGCAAGGATGTGATGAAATGACCCTGGAAGAATGACGAAGAACCCAGGAAGGTAAACAACTTCAGGGTGTTGGTCTGGGCGGAGGAAGAAGTTTGTACAATGTCGATGTGGCAGTTCTTATCCAATCAGAAGAGAGCTTAAGGCGCATGTGCAAGGCTAACTGTCCAGTCAGAAAGAATCATACCAGGTGATTGTATCATGTGATTTTCACCTGCATTATAAAAGGCTTGTTCCACCATAATAAAATTGGCATGGCTTAATCAATCTGGTTGTTCACATGTCCATCTCTCCCGCAAGTGTAGGGATAGGACGAGGGGTAATGGTTTTAAACTGAAAGAGGGTAGATTTAGATTAGATACAAGGAAGAAATTCTTCTCTGTGCGGGTGGTGAGACACTGGCACAGGTTGCACAGAGAAGCTGTGGCTGCCCCCTCCCTGGCAGTGTTCAAGGCCAGGTTGGACGGGGCTTTGAGCAACCTGGGCTAGTGGAAGGTGTCCCTGCCCATGGCAAGGTGTTGGAACTAGGTGATCTTTAAGGTATCTTCCAACCCAAACCATTCTATGATATGATTCTACGATATTTTCTGGCTTTCTAAATAAAAGCAAAAGGCTAGATTCACAATGAGGATTTACATTTGCAAAATACTTACTGGCAGTTATGATACACCTCTTGGAAATAACAGACGTGGGCCCAAATTCCCGCAACATCTGTCAGAACAAAGTTGCAAAATAATTCCTTTCTTATCTCAAGTATATTTCGAAAGTGTCAGCCCATAAAGTGTTCTGAGGTTTCTCTTAGTCTTTTCTTCTGAAACTGTTTCATTTCATAGAGAATATTTCAATTTTCATTAGAAGAGAGACTGGATCCCAGATGTCGCATCTTTCAGGAGACTGATCTAATTAGCTGTTATATTCAACTATCCTTCTTCAAGAGCTCTTTCTTCAGCCTTCTTAACTAGACTGACTTTCACAGGAGGATTATTCTAGATTTATAGGCCTAAAACAGTGCAACATATTCCCCTAACAGTTGGGTTCAGCTCATATCCAATCTACTCTCACAGGGGCTATTTACTAAAATAGTACCATCAGGTAGCTACTGATTATTTTGGTAAAATTGCTCTATAAACTGTCTGCCATTTCAGTCTCTACTTATTTTTAAGCATGTTATGTACTACTAGAATGATAAATACTACCAGAAATGAATTAGGTCTATTTATAATTGCTCATGCAATTCCTTTAAGAACGCAAATTCACCTGGCACAAAATTAAAAAGAATAAATTTAATAAATGCTACACCCTTAATTTGAATAAGTCAAAATAGTCTGTAACACTCATTCTAGACAATATATATTATTTTTACAGTGCAGAATAATTCCTGTTTTGTACAGCTAGCGCTGATTAAAAGAAGTTCACCTCATTCAGTTTAATAAAACTAGCTAATTTAAGAAAAGTCAGTGTATTAAAATTTACTGTACATGACAACTGTTCTCATTTCAGAATGCACCCTACCACCTCTATTTGATTAGATTTCTTATTATAAGTTTTGAAAAGGTTAATGAATACCTTAACAAAGCAAGTCAGGTTCTATAATTGGGTGTAATAAGCTGATATGGTGATGGGCTTCTTTGTTGATGTAATTGTAATGAGAGATCTTTGATGTGTTATAAAAACAACACAATAAGAAGTGTAAAGAAAAATAAGGTCTCCTAAGTTCCTGGTTTACAGATATGCTATAGAAATTGTTTCATTCGCTAGCTGATGTAAACAGCTAACGAAGCTCTCTGCAGTTATATATTCGGTATCTGCAAGAATGGATCTTAAAGGCAATTACTTTTCACTCCCATAAGCAGAAACAGAAAATTTCTGTTACAAGAACCAAACTGTGTAAAAAGGTGTTTCCTGAACTCTTCTCCTCTGAAACCCACTTGTGCTTTGAGATTCCACTATGGGATTGCAGATTGCCTTCAAAGTGGATCTTTGCCTTTCACAGTTTGAGTTTGCTAGGGTGAAAATGAGAGTCTCGTCATCTTTGCTCATGTTAAGAATCTATTTTCTTGATTATTCAGGGAACTCATCTCTGAATCTAGTATCAGTCTGCAGTACTGTTCCTTGAATACGTATGATGAATTATACAGAGGAGTACAGCTTGAATAACACTAATACTTTATGAGTCTACTGAGCTTCTATAAGTCTACTGAGTCAAGGCTCACTGACTGATGTGTCCTAGCATTGTATTTGGTCATCTCATTCCTAATCATGTAGCACCAAGCATTTTTTTCTTTTATGTTTTCTGTTTCATGATCTTTCAACTCTAACAGATTGTGGTGGTTTAAACACAGCTGGCAGCCAAATACCACACAGCCACTCGCTCACTCTCCCCCACCCCAGGGAATGAGGAAGACAGTTGGAGGGGTAAAAGTTAAGGAGACTCATAGGTTGAGATAAAAACAATTTAATAATTAAAATACAATTAAAATAACAATTACAATAATAATAGTAATAATAGAAAACACAAATGAGTAACGCCCAATGTGATTGCTCACCACCTTCCTGGCTAGTGATCCCAAGCAAAGATCCCAAAACTGCAATCAAAGATCCCAGAAGCAAGAGTGAGCTTCCCTATCAACCTTCATCTATATACTGAGCATGACATGTTATGATGTGGCCAGTTTGATCCCATTGCTCTGACCATGCTCCCTTCCAGCTTCTTGTGTACCTGCACACTAGCAGGACATGGGAAGTTGAAAAGTCCTTGATTTTTTAGCACCAACTAAAAACATCAGTGCATTGTCAACATTCTTCTCATACCAAATCCCCCACTGAATCCAAAAACCAGCACTATTCTAGCTATTAAGAAGGAAAAATAAAAGTTAGCTCTATCCCAGCCAAAACCAGGATGCAGATGCTTTTGTTAGTAGTTTCCAATTCTCTAGCCTTGCCTTTCTTGCACTGCTGAACTTCATTCTGTCTGTGTTACAAATCCTCAAGGATATAGTTCTTTTATATGATATCATGAGGTTTTTCTGCATTGGTGAAATCTCCCAACTTTGTTTCATCAGTAGATTTGGTAAAACCATTATTTTTATTTAAAAGAATTCTCTTTAACAGTGAGGATGTTTTACAAGATGGGTCCAAAACTGATCCTTGAGGAATAAAATCTTAACCTTTTTTAAGGCCAGATTTTTCTTTTGTCACTCCCTTTTTCCTTTCTAGTTGTAATAATTTCATGATCTAACTTATAATATTTTGCTAATATTTTCCCTTGGGGTATCACATTAAATCCTTAGCTGCTACTGATCTATATTTCAGTAATGTGTTTCCTTTGTCTCATATGTAAATAACGTGGGTTAGTAATAGAAGTGGCTTGAGTGTAATAAACAGTGAAGGTAATTACAGTGGAAGAGGAATGGGAGACACATGCAAGGTGAATGGAATGAAGCAAATTATCATATTGAACAATGGAATTTAGATATGAACCAAGTTTTTAACATTTATTTCCTACTTAAGTTCTTAGTTTTCATATATGCATACTAAAGTAACTATATGCTATCATGTAGTGACTAATATAATCTGGCAGGAGGAGGGGGAGACTATATATCTGAATGTTTGACAAATAAAGCATGCAAAAGTGAAATGAATTCTCATAATGTAAGTAGGTAACGTAAGCAAGTTCTCTTTCAGCCTATCTGTGAGATCTCTCTTTAAGGAAATATTTAGCTGATCCTTACCCACAACCTATTTTCAAATAGCATTCAATGTTTTGAATGTATTTTTGGGTTTTGGTGCATCTTGAATTTTTATCAGAAGAACACTGAAAAACTGAAGTTATAGCTACTGCTCCACGTTTATCTAAATCATGTGGCTATATGAGTGGATACCTTAATAATGACTGTAATATTTGTAGATATAGCCATCTTTACATATACCTAATCGTAGAATGGTTGAGGTTGGAAGGGACCTCTGAAGTTACCTTGTCCAACCCTCCTGCTCAGGCAGGGCCACCTAGAGCTGATTACTCAGAACCATGTCCAGGTGAGTTTTGCAGTATCTCCAAGGAGGGAGATTCTACAACCACTCTGGGCAACTTGTAGGTACAAATAGGTAGTACTAGTGTAAGCAGGCCATTACTGTGTACCTATGTGATTTGTGTGCAAACATATAAACTTGCACTCATGAAGACTGCAGCTGGACAAAATAATTTTTCAAAGTCTAACTTTACAAGTCTGTAGAAGTGTGTTAAACTAATATTTTTTTTTCTTAAGACTTAGAGAACGTTATTTATCATCATTGTTGCTTGTATGTTATCAAAAGAATCTTCAAATTTAAATTTAGCATTTATCTATGTAGTTGCAGAAAGGGAAAATTAAAACTTAAGCATATATAGTTTCTGTATTTGTTTCTCTCATACCTGTTTCTGGTGGCTGAGTCAA
This sequence comes from Strix aluco, assembly GCF_031877795.1. Lineage (NCBI taxonomy): Eukaryota > Metazoa > Chordata > Aves > Strigiformes > Strigidae > Strix > Strix aluco. The sequence goes on along the minus strand of NC_133940.1, from coordinate 11,677,749 downwards.
ACTGTAGGGGAAGAATTTGACTAAAGTACCTTTACATTTATGCATTTAGTATAACACTCATTTTTATATAGGAGAATTTATCAATTCGTTCCACCTAAAGTCTTTTCCAAGGAAAATTCATTTTTCATTGTTATATATTTCCAGTAGTGCCTATGATATTCAAAATCTTGTATAAAAAAGAGAATGTGGGTTTAACCCAAAGAACTTGCAAATGAGAACAAAGTATATTGTATCCATAATACTGTGTCCATCTTAAATCTGAGTGTTAAATACACCATTTGAAATAGATAACTGAGTCTTTCATCAGTGTGAGATGGACTGAATAGATACAGCTTATTTCTTATTTTCATATATGATTTATATGTAGTTTTATATGAATATACGCCCATTTCTGTCAACTCTTGTCAGCTGGTGTAAATTGTGATTGTTCGCTAAGCCAGTGAACTCATGAATGGTTGCATCAGGTTGACGTGTGCTTGAATAATATTCTAGTAGCTTGGAGTGATCATGTAAGGAAATTGTGTAAAAAATGAAGTTGAATGAGTCCTAGTCAAATGTTTTTGAATGGACATCTCAGGCTACAAAATAAATTTACATTCCCAGTCTACTGTTTCTTACTATTACCAGTAAAAATGCAACCATTTCATATCAATGCGATATATAGAAGGAATATACACTGTGAGAACAGAAAGCAAACTGCATCTATCACCCTCTAATCCATCTGGATTTTAATGAAAACTGCTAGTTCATGATGACAAAAATACCCAAGAAGCTAGATTCTTGCATTCCCATTCAGTGTTCTTTTTTATTTTTAAAACCAACATAATCTCACAGGCAACTCAGAATCCCTTGCAGATTGGTAAAAGATGCATTTTTCTCAAAATTACATTTAGCTTTCATTTTTTTTCTATTTGTCATTGTATTGTTACACACAGCATATAAACATTATTTAAGAAACATACTTGCCAGCCAGCCAGCACCTATTTTAAAAATATTTTGGTTTTAAAAAAGTGAAATTGAATATGAAAAATATATGCTGCTCTTCTGAACTCCACTCACTAAATCACCAGAAAGAAGGCTTTATTATGTCCTAGTAGGTAGAAGTCCACATGGAGTGATGAACTAATTCAGTCTACTGATGAGTGCTTTCAACTGAGTCAGTAATAGAGATTATAGCCTACCACAGTTGAAAACACATAAAATTTACTTAATCAATTACCAGAAGATGAAAATAAAATATAAAGAAAACTCATTCAGCGTCTGCATTTGAGGAAATATTTTTATTTGTCTAGATACTTACTTCATCACCCCACTGGCTGATAGAAATCCAAGGGGTCAATCGTGTGATTCACTTTTATGCAGAAGAGTATTTTTTTCACATCGTGCCTGTTGTCTTCCTAATTAGTGTGCTCAAGTCATTTATTTTAATGTGGGACCATACATTCCTTCTGTCTCCTGTACGTTCCCTTTTCTGTTTACAAGGAGAATTTGAGTATGGCATTCTTTTTTCCTTGATGTTTAGCTGATACCTTACTGTAAAATACAAATGCTATTTTTTGCAGCGAGACATATCGATAGTAATAGCACAGCAGTAGCAAAATGACGCTAAGTATAATGGAAAGTTAATGGGAGGATGCTCTGGCTACTGCTAGGGAAGCTCATGTCAGAGAGATTACAATAACCAGTATTATTTCTATTACCCAAGGCCTGTTATGATCTTCTGAGTGCAACTGTGCTTTAAAAGTAGGGCTGGGATGTTGTATTGAAAAATTACTGTAATAGAAGACTATAGAGTTCAGTGTAATTTTGAATGATTACAGCACTACTTCTATACTACTTTTAAAAATCGTAGCCCCACAAAGGTTTGTGACATCTCAGCATTGTATTTAGAGCAGGAGAGTATACATCAATCTTCCTCTAAAATGGCATGAACAGAATATGGTTTGCTGTTATTTACAGATTCCCAAAGAGTTTAAGGAAGATTGAAAGATGACAATAAAACGGTGACAATTCAGTTTAGTACAGTGAAGTACTCTCATTCCTCCCATGTTTCTGCATGCACTTGCTGTAGACAAAAAGTGGTCATTTGACCTTCTAAATCTAGTTGCTAGCTTGCTTTATTCACTGATTCCCCATTTACTTTTGCTTGCACATTGTCCCCTATCTGCTTAATAAATAAATAACTAGACTTTAAGTGCATTCTTTTTCAGGTACTCTAAGTAACTGACTTCAAAGCACTTCATGCTAGATTAGTTCTGTATATAAAAAAGGGTCCGCTGCATAGGAACATTACTTAGTTGACCCCAGGATGGTGAACCAAAAGCTGTGGCCTGCCAATTTATTCCATTTGAGACTAAACAAATTTATTTCAGCTGATCCACCTTTGTAATCCCATTATCTAACCCCAATGTGAATCAGCTAAAGAGGGTCACATCAGCTGCTACTGTTTTTTGTGTTTTTAAAAAATAAACTACAGCCTTTGGTTATTTTTGGAGCACTCTTCTTGGTTGCAAGAGCAAAAGTAACATGTGGGTAAAAGGGGTACCTTTTCCTTGCTAATGCAAACTGTGCTACGGTCACGTGTGTATTCACCTTCAGCACCAGCTGTGTTAAAGCGTCCAAATTGTGATGCCATTTGGAAACTTTGGCTCTTGAAGAATGCAAGTGATAGCTCATTTTATGAACATGTGTTTCAGTTTTCTGGTTGCTTTTGAATACTGATCTAAAAGTCTAAAGTCTTAGAGTAATAGTTCGTACTCACCCTCCCTGAGTTAGCTTTGCTGGTTAGTTCTATCACTACCTTTAGGCTCTCTTTTAAATAGTAAATATTAGGGGGAAGATTCTCTGCTGCAGAAGTTGTTCACTCTGAATTCTTTAGTACTTGGTGTGACATTTTCAGAGTGCAGGCACGCTATTTTCCTCAAGCATTATCTAACTTCAACTGAATTAAAAATGTACAAACTCTTACAAGTCTTGTGACAATCAGCACCCATTTGGAAGAGAGAATCTCAGTGCAGTCCACCAGTATTCAGCCACTTTTAGCAATTCTCTGGGTGGTATCCCAGTCATTCTTGAACAGCTAAAGAGTAGTTACAGCATGAGCTTCCAAGCAGTGGTCTAACAAGACAGGTGGTGGGATCTATCCTTAAGAGAACTAAGAAGAATACAAGTGTAGGAAATAAGACCTCAGAAGTTGTTCCATGATGTCTGTTCTGTCTATGTACTGTCTGTTCTGTTTACATACTGCTGTGAAAATGTTTATCTGTTGTTTTTGGTTATGAACTCTGAGGGTAAATATTTTTCATCCTTCTCCACAAAAAATATTGTAGCTTTATAAAACCCAATCAAGAGATAAATCAGTCTTCTCATATAGACTTTAGGTAGAGGGGACAAAATTCTGAAGGTGCCACACAAGTTTAACTGCATTTTCCAAAGTTCAAGCACATTATTTTTACTATAATACTAGCTGGCATTATTAAAATACCAGAAGACGTTGACTCTCAAATGGCTATTAAAATGATCTACTGCATACTGTCCTCCAAGTTCAAGGGTGCATTCTGGTGGTCATATTTCTTCTACAGGCTCATGAGTCTGTCAGGACTGTGAGGGTTCAATAAGTACATTCAATAGATGATCTGAATATGCTAAAGGTCTGTTAAACAATGCTATGTTTGGATCAGTGTGTCTGATAGAAACTGTTCATGTAAAACATGAATATGTGAGTCCATACATACTTTTTTTTTTTTTTTTTATTTGATATACTGGTTGCGTACAGAGCTAACGTAAGGGTTCCAGCCGTAATCTTTTGGATTTCCCACAAGCAAAGAGTGGTATAGCCATATGTATTAGAACTTCATTAATATCTATTTAAAAGCAATAGAAAGACTATGGACCAGAGATTAAGGTCAAAATAGAGAACTAATTATAGCTTTGTGGAAACGTCATGTTTGTTTTGTAGTTGAGGTTGGAGGAAGTGGAAGAAATATTGTAATTTTGTACATGTTGCTACTGCTTGGTCAGAGGATGAAGTCTTCTAAAAGACTAAATGAGAAAAGACTATACTATAAAGGTCTTAATTCAGTAAAGAAGTTTATATCATTTTGCAAGTTGGTCACATAGAACACTCAGCTTTTTTCTTTTTTAAAATGAAAAGTCATGCCTCAAGGAATAAAAAGCTTTGCCATACTTAAATGATAGAAATTGGAGGGAAGGTGACAAGCCACTTTTGAAAAATATAATTCTGAAATTAACTGTTGTCAACATTGTGAAGCCAAATGTAATTTATCCCTGTGTGAAAAGATAGCTATGGGAGATAGCTTTAAAGTTTGCCTTTAAGAGGGAAGAGATTAGGTCAAAGCAGATGCTTTATTACATGTGTATGACATTAAATAATTCATTAACAGAGACCATATTTTCAAAATAAAGTTGAAATTAAAAGGGTTCATAAAAATATTACAAGAATGATCTCTTTTACAATAAAAAACCCTAAGTCTGTCTCTTTAGTTTTTCCAAGAGGAAAGATGAGTTCTGAAAAAATATCTAGAGGCGCATACATGAGAAAAGATCTTGATATAAGTTCTAAACTAGTAGATAAAGGCATAATAAGATCAGTGAGGAAGCAGTAACAGAAGAACTAACATATTAATTTTTAATAAGGCCATTAAACATTCTAGCAATATGGAAATGTAGAATGAAAAGACACCATTTGATTCAGCAAATCCACTCCCTTACAATTACAGGTAACCATATGAGCCAGTCAGTCTCAACTTTGTGTATTAAGCTTGGAATTGTACAAAGGAACATCTTTTTTGAACGCTCCTGCACTGTGGAGGCTGAAAACATATATGTAGTGAATATTATAAACTTAAGACTTATTTACAAGACCAAAACTTAAACCTATTGTTTGCGATGGAAAGAGGATAAGAGAGACCACGGGCATTACTGCTGTGCTACATAACAGCAGGAAATTTGGTAAGATACCCAGGTGATCCTAGGAAAATAATCATGCCCCATGGTAAAGAAGAAAACAGATCTTTATGTGGGAATGTGAAGGAGTTGCTGACACTTGAAGTCATTAAATAAAAATCAAATTTTTTTGAAAGAGATAAACTGTACTTCTAACACAATTTTTAGTCTAGCAGCCTGAATTACTGGTCTGCATTATGCAGGAGGCTGAACTGGATGATCGTAAAGGGGTCCCCTCTGTCCTTAAAATCTATGCATGTATGGAATAAATGGTTAAGTGTAGTGAGCTGTCAGAAATCCTCAAGAAAGGTGCTGTAAAACACATTAGACAATACTATTTTTCAATCATCTGAGACACTGTGAAGGGACCCAGTCTGATATAAAACAATAGCAGGAGTGGTGTGTCTCTTCCAGAAGAATACACAGGACAGAACAGTAATATTAGACTAATGGGAAATCTTGTGTGAAGCTTGAGACTTTCAGTGACAGGTCCACAGGAAAAAAACAGTACTAAAAACCTTTGTAACAACAAAATCAAAACAGAAGACATTTCTCCATCCACATTTTTACTGAGACATTTCAAATATTTCCAAGAGTTCTAAATGTCAGCAACTGGATGGTGTTGTAGTTCTCATTATATCATCATTTAAACAGTATCTAGAAGTGGTTTAATCACAATCATTTTGACTAGTAACCTTGCAATTATCTTTGCTATATTGACAAATTATGCCATTGTGTCATAAGTACTACAAATAATTACAGGACTTGTCAGAAATTTCTAAATCAGATTATTTCATGCAAAAGAAAACATTTTTTTAAAAAATCTGTATCTGAATTGCATTATATGCTGTACTTGATGTGGCATCACATCACTTCTTTTGACAGGTGATAGCATTACCAATAAAGAAACCTATTTTACCAAAGGATTATGCTTGTCAGGGCCTGGGAGGTTTTGTGTCATCCTGCAGCTGATTGCAACATTCTTTGTGCAAGTTTTGGGAGCCAGGGATAAGACCGAATGACAGAGCAGCCTATTACAATGAGTTTGCATCTTGCCCTAGTTTAATAGAAATGGGCACAGAGATTTTTTTCATTTTAGAATTCTGTATTTGAGATTGTGAGTTACCACTTGAATCCTGAGCAGCATGTCTCTGATAGACACATTACATTTTGTCCCCTTCTGGTTTTTAAACAAGCTTATAGGATGAAGCAAATGTTTGTCACTCCTTGTCAGCTCTGTGACGGTAATATGATGCTTCTTCTCAAAACCTGAGATATAGCTGGTTTGTTGCTTTCCATCTGCATCAAGGTTATTGAAAATTTAGAATCCTCCTACTATTTTGATAGATAGGACATTTAGAACTTTATTTTCCCTAAACCAAGACAAAGAAATGACATTTCATCGTTTTTAAATGTCTGTGATCAGATGCAAATAATGGAAACCAAGCCATTCTGGAAAACTGGGGCTGTTCCAAGCCAGCCTGACTCATTTTTGTAGGAGAATACTCATCTATTTTCAGTGGTACCTTTAGCCAAAGCCCAGATACAAGGGCTAAGACTGATCTGATCATGTCTGATCCTTCACTCTGCTGATAGTTCACCACACTAATGAGCTACTCACCTACTCAGGAGACCTGTTTTTAAATCTCATGGAAAAGTCTTCAGGATACACATATCTTTGAGTCACAAGATTTTTAAAAATGAAATGTTAACAAATCAAGAAGTTTAACCCATCCTGGTTTACAGACATGGCTGCTCTGAGGCCGCCTAGTACTTGAAGGAGCAGGCCAGCATAATGCAAGGATCAATGAGTAAGACCTATAAAAACTTGGGTATGGTTTTTAACCTGCAATTATCTATATAATTTACATTTGACACTTTATCCCTAGAGGAAAAAAAGTGTAGTAATTATTTAGAAACACCTCTCTCTGTATTCTGTTCAGAGTTATCATGCTCCGAGTCAACTTACAGCATTATTCAAATGGAGAGTAGAAAGAATGTATTGAAAAGTATTTCTCTACTGCAGAGCACCTTAAACATAATATGCAACATACTACCCTATAAGCCTAAGAGAAAGATTTTCTTTTCATTCTTCCAAAACATATTAAAAAGAATCCACAATGTTCTAATTAAAGTGTTTGTTATTTTCAGAAGCTGTTGAAATGGTTTTAATAAAAACCATTTAATAAAAGTAACTTTGTTTCACAAGCATACATTTATTTCTGCAACACTTTACTAACCTTAAGTGATAATATAATGTTTTGATATCATAAATGGTTGCTAATGATAATTAAGGTTTCAGATGGGAAGTTAGTAGCAAGGGAGGTTGCAATGTAAATGCTCCAGGTAATAGCAAAAAAAAGAGAAGAAATGGGAGAGCAAATGAGCAGAACTGTGTTTTCATTTTGCTGATTACCACTTCCGTTAGCTCCCAAAGACTGCAATTAATTTTCAGCTTATGAAGAAGATGGCGTATGTCTGTACAGGAACAAGTTCTTCCCAGTGGTGGTTCTACTTGGTCATGAAGGTTTGGAGTTACTTAGAGGTTCTAAAACAAACAACAAAATCCTCTCACTAACCAAACAGGAAATCTCAAGTTGTTCCAACCTCTGAATGTGAAACAAAATAGTTGTCATTATCAATATTATTAATTAGGTTCATTCTTCTGAAAATATTTTTCTCTTTCAAAAACAATGAAAAAGGTTTATCCAGATGCTATCAAAGATATCAATGAACTAGATGAACCATTTTTGGAAGGATTATTCCTGAGACATGAAGGAAAAATTGGTTGATTTTAAGGGAAAAGGCATTTGAAAGACTTTTAAGAAACATCTTGCTAATATCTGAGGATGAGAGCTTGGGCTGCGGAGCACTATAATTCCAATACTGAGCACTGGTTTTGAGAGCTAGTTGAGGAAGTTCTGTGATGTACAAACCACCTGGCATTTAATTTAAACTATTGTAGATATGTTTTCTTCCCTGTTTGTTTTCTTGTTAACAACTATTGAATGCATGGTAATTGAACATGAAAAATGATAACAGTAATTGTCAGGATTATGATAGAATATCTGTAGCTCTCTACAGGAATAGAGTATGGTGGCCAGTTGCTTGGCATATTATTAAATATTTTTGTTTTCTTCTGTTCTACCTCAGTTTTGTACGGCATTTGTTCAGCTACCAAAATGGTTGCAATAGCTTCAAATGCTTTATTTTAAAGCTTCATGTCGTATGTACGTGTAAGTGTGACAGATCTCAAGTAGCTGATGATGAAAAAACAGGTGAAGTTTTAGTGAAATTAAATATATATTATTCAGAATGCAAAAACTTAAAATATGCAGTATGCAAACTGAAGTTTATTGCATACAAACATTGTTTTGGTGTAATTATATGTAATTTAAGGCTTGTTTGTCGTATGAAGGAGTATGCTACCATGCTCCTGTAATGGAGGTATAATTTGTAGACTAACAATGTGTGCTGTCTGAAGACATAATTTTCAAACTACTCTGTCTTTTTGAACATCTTATGTATTCAGAAGAAAGTATATTTGTACTGCATTATTTTAATGTTTTAAAGGGTTGGGTTTGATTGTAGGTTATTTTTTATTTCTTGAGTATAGAAAGCTCATAAACTAGTGTGCTGGAATTGTGCAAGTTGTTTCGTTCAGCCTGCAATCTCAATTTCCTTCCCAGTGATTTGCTGTCATTCTGGTTTGCCCCAAAGCATTGCAGTTAGAAAGAATTTCAGCAAAAGGCAATGTATTTAACTTGAATGAGACAGTGAGAGAGGCCTGGTAGGTTTGTACATGATGTCCACTGCTGAAGTGGATCACTGTTAGACTTGCTCTAGAGTTACCATAGTAAAGTCCTGAGGTCTCCTATCCCAGTCCTTCTTGCACCCCAAAAGGGCAGCCTCTCATTCTTGTGGACATAGGACTTCCACCTCCCCTTGCTATCAACTCCCTGTTCCTCCTCCTGACATAAAATGCCCAGTTCACCAATCTTCCATCTCATGTTCCACCCACCCTTTTCCACCTGTGTGACAGCCCCTGTCCTTTCTAACACTCCTTCCATCTCAGAGGTCCACATTCCTCTTTCCACCTCCCAATCTAATTCCCCAGCAATTCTCATCAATTCAGTCATCCATTCTTCAAGTCCATGTCAGCCCTTCACCCAACTCCTGCTCCTACTCCAGCTCAGTGAGATACTGCTGATTCCATCATATCTCACTCCGTCACCCCCATTTTATGCTGTCACCTCCTGTAACCAAATATTTAATGACTGCCATGGCCAAAAGAGACATCTCTTCCCAGGCGGCAAATCAGGTATTAAAATATGACCTAGTGGTGCTCACTAGCTTGGGAAAGTGCTGAACACATTAAACTGTAAGCAACTCTTCTTTTTACAGTGATGATGCATGTGGACAGGTTGGAAGTACTGAGAATTGTATTTCTGCCTTTGACCTCACTTCCCAAAGAAGGTGGAGCTTTAAATTGCCTGAAAGTAGATGGAAATTTCCCAGAAGTGCAAGTAGTGGATTTATAGGAAATAAAAACCCCAGAGCTAAAGCTAAGTTTGTTACTATAAATGTCTGATTCAAATCCGTAAGTTGTTCAAGTTTCTATGAATCCTTTTTTAATGCTTTTTTCTCTGGGAAGAGGAAGGCACTGGGTAGGAGGAAGGAAGCCAAGGAAAAAGGATTGTAGTGGCAAGGGGTGGCTGCACTTAAGTAAAATGGAAACCTCTAGGACTTCTGTCTCTGCCTTCTCTGAATAAAACCTGACAATGAGACACCAGTGAAAAGCACTGCTGCAGCATAATGTCATCTGTCCCAGACCTGTATTGTCTAAGCACGTGAAGTGAGATGTTCATAGTTGAAATGCTTGTCTAGTTCATTTAATTGATAAAATATTAGGATAGTGATTAGGGTGCTGAGGGTAACTAATTTTTCTCTGGGCCCTGAGATATCCCATTATAATGCAATTTGTAATATAATTTTCAGGAAGGTTTGTGCAAATAAAATATCACAGTTCATAGAAAATAAACATAAAAGGGGGAAAGATTCCAGTGTAATTCACTTTAAAAGTGGAATCAGATCCTTTTGTGGGTTTTTGTAATATTCACAGTTCTAATGCTACCTTATTTTATTTATGTAATGAATCAGAGGTCCCTCGTGTATGAGTTTGCACTGACATTCTCTCTGCTATGCTTTAGACAAAAATGCTCAGCATTTTTCTCATGGATGCAGCAGCTGAATAGGACTGTAACGCTGCCTTCACAGTCCAGCTTGCTCTTTCTTCTGAATCCTTAGTCATTTCTCCATTTTAAACAATTGGTTTCTAAAGGAATCTCTGAATGAGGAAAGAGATAATCAGCTGTGAAAGGTGAATATCAAGCATCTATGCAAAGTGCCGTCTGTAAACTAGAAAAGCCCTAGGGCATGAAGATATTACTTGTCGATTTTATACTGGTTTTACATGCTTGTTTATTCTTTCAAGAAAAAAAACCAAAAACATAACACATTAGTTACCTTAGCAACATGGTTGTTATCTCCAGACTTCTGAACCAAATTCTCAAGACACATACACTGTTGTTCAGGTGAACCTCTATCACTGTAGGAACTTGGTTTATAGTGTCAGCGTATTCTATGGTGATGTTTTTTTAATCTACATTTTTAAGCTGCATCCATCTCAGTTATCTCAGCTTTCTGGTTGTCTTTTCAAGATTCAATTCTTGTCAATTACATTCATAAACTGATTGTGGAATTTTTATTAAATTACAGATAGCAAGCTTTAATTAAATAAATGTATTTTGCAAACATCTATATTTGATACAAAGAAACTAGTATGCCTTTGTTTAAGAAAAAAACATGTTATCTTGTCTATCAAATAGTGGATAATAGACTGAGGACATGATTTAAAGAAGTCCTTTGCCAAAGCTAATAAATAGTTTTGGCTGAAAGGTAAAGTACTGTATTGAATTAGAAAATGGCTAAAACGGAAACCAAAAAGTAGAAATAAATGGGCAATTTTCAGTGTGGCAAAAGGTTAATGCTGTTGTCAGGAGACCTAAAGTATATACTAGAAACAGCATTGCATAATAGGTTTACTACTCTTCTGAAAACAGTAAGGTATCAGAGTTTGTAGAAAACAGCTTTCTTTGCAGTGCTACTGAAGACTGATAGGTCTCACTGAAATTTTTTACAAACTTGGTGAATAAGCTGTATGTGGACAATGAATTCCAATTTTGATAAATTAATTTAACATAAATTTAACATTAATTTTAATAAATTAATTAAACATATATATTGCATGGCAGAAAAACAGATCAGCTAGTCATACCTGTTACTGGGTTTTGACTGTAATGCCTTGGAAGAAAGACTTAGGTATCATTAGTGAGGAACTGGTCCATGTGCCATGGTGCTTTTTTTAAGTAAACCTAATATATGTGAGTAATAAGTAATCAGAACCACTGAAAAAATGTTATACAGTAACCCTTTTCTTGCACTATTATAATCTTTCTTGGTCGTAGTTTCTTTTAAAAAAATAAATACATCTTACATAGAAAGAAAATCATCAGAGGTAGGGGAAATCTTCAAAAGGAGGGAGACAAGATGGAAATGTTATTTTGTTTAGATAATTAGCTTGGAACACAGTAGAGTTATGTAGAAATTGTTGAATAGCAGAATGAAGTATATCATGCATTTCTATTTTTGCCTAAATTTCAAGAGAAATTTAAATGAAATTAAAAAGTAGAAAACTAAACATTTAAGGAAAGAAGGTAAACACTAAACTCCAAAAACTGGATTCAATGAGAAATCTTGAGACTCAATGTTCCAGAGAGAATTTGCACTATATGTGAACAATAAGAAAGCAATTACAGTGGGTAAACATTTCTTTAAAGGAAATGAAAGTCTGTAAGTTTTAAGTTTAAGCGAAATCATCAATTGCCTGAGGTGACAATTTCCTCTCTGCATGTTATTCTGTCCAAGCAGATTTTCTTGCAAGTTAAACTGAAGCTTCAGGTACCGGACACTGTAGTAGGTGATACATAGTTTTGATTAATTACTGCTCTGATAAGAGTAACAATCACTTTTAATATGGAAATGGCAATAAGTCACACAGTGACTGTGAGAATGGAACAGTGATCTTCAGGGCTGAGTTTACTAACAGTCTTTAATTAAAACTATCGTTAACTTGATTTTAGAAGTCACTGTATGAATCAAGGAGAAAATTCTTGTTGCTGACATTTCTGTTGATGAATGAAAGCACAAAATGCATCCAAAAAAATTTATATTTCAATAAGCTAAGGCCTGAAGTTACAAAGTCTCCTCTGTTTAACAGTGAGCAGGTTAAAGTGCTGTAGGTACCTCCCGTTTTCCTCTGAGGGGAACGTACCTTATGTTTGCTACAGGTCAGAGCTTAAACATAGGCAGTTACAGTGCATCACCTGGTGTATTGTAAATTCTTAGCCAGATAATCCTCCTCAAAAAATCTGGGTATCTCAAGTCAAGATGCACGTGTCGAAAATTGTATCCATTGCTTTGGTTAACCATAGCATTGAGTTTTATGGAGTAAAAGATCATCTATGACAAACTTGAAAATATATGCCATACTTATCTAGTAACCATGCTTTTTTCTCTGCTGTCAAAAACCAAATGCAATTTATATGTTACTTAAGTGCAATTAAGTATACATTTAACTAACGAGTCTGCAGGATTTCAAGCAGTTTGTGACAGTTGCCAACACAGATGATAAACAATCCCACCTCCCACTGCTATAGACCAAAGCTCTAAAGAATAAATTGGAGTTATTTGTCAAAACATTCACATAGCAATGGTTATTTGTCTAAGTGAAGCCAGATTTTCCACTGCAATATTATGCTCCAAAAAAATTGCATATAAACTTAATACATATTCTTAAATATTTTCCTCTGTGTTTTTACGATGTTTTGGGATATAGGTTGTACTGGAAAGGGGGTAGCATATATTTCTCCAAAATGTTCTGGTATTTGTCTATTATGTTTTAGCTTTCTAACAGCAAGAGTCAAATGCGGTGTGCCACTGGACCCCCTTTATAGCTTCTTCATTTATATCACATAAATGTGGGATAAATGGAGTGAGTAAACAATCAAACATTGTTTTTCTTTTGCTTGGTATTTCCTATAGTTCTGGAATGTTATAGTGAACATACACTTTTGTGCAGCAGTAATGACGTAAAAGTTGTGTTTGATTGCCTGTGCCCTTCACAAATCACAAAACCTTATTTCATAGCACTCCATGCCATCAAAAAATGCAGCCATGCAGCACTGAAAATAAAGCAATTTAATGTGAATTGAGGCAGCATGCCTAAAATGGTCACACTAAGAAGCTTTGACTGCTGCTGCTTGGATCACCTGAAACTGATGATTAGAAGAGAAATTTGAAGAAAAAGTAGATTTTGAAGGCCAGAAAGATTTCTAAATATTGCTTGATATCAACAATGAACCTAAACAACAAAATATGATGCTATTTTCCATCATTTTTTTGCTATACCAGGAATGTTTTCTTGTTCTGGCAAAATCATCAGTGAGTGTAATGTAGAGAGTACTGTCATAGCAGAAGATGGCCTTTTATAGTTGTGTGTCTTTTAAGAGAGTCTGTTGAATAGATAGTAAATTTGAGAAATAAATATAGTACTACTATTGCCTTCAACACCTTTCTCTCACAGGAAATTTCAAAACGTTTTATCTCCTATAAATATCCATCAGCTCTGAATTTGTCATTGGTTCTCTTCGGTCACGCAAGTCATCCCTTGCATGAGCTTTTGTACTTTGATTTTGAACGTATAGAAAAGGGACTGCTAAATTCAGAAAGTACAAATACTGTTCGTCTGCCTTTGTTGTTTCCATAAAAGTAAAGCAGCCTAACTGTTGATGATATATAGCATTACATAATGTGCCTCTGACCTGACTCAGTGACTATAAATTAGGAAATCGTTGCTCATTCTGCTCAACGTTCTTGTTATGTTAATGCAATTTAATATTTATTTATATAGGAAGACATTAGAGAGTTTTTTGCATTCTGCATTTTATGTCACTTGAGAGGATGTGCCTGCAGTTGTAGGTGGTCCTGAGACTAAGCCAACTCTGTCATTTATGCATGGGACAGTAGTGACATAAAAAATTGATAGCCTTCACGATAGAATTTTGGATACCATCCTGTTTCCTGCTACCTTGAGAAATACTATTATGTATATTTAACCAGAACTGGGAAGGCACCGTAAGGTAGGGACACCTGATGTGCTCTTCCTTCTGGCTTGGTTCAACAGTGGACCACTATGATTTGAATCTGCCCAAGTATCCTGTTGCTCAGCAGTCAGTTACTACATGGATCATGCTGTTTTGGTCAAGCACAGCAATGATGAAGGCATGCTTCACTTTGATTACAGTCACAGCGCAGTAAATTGGGAACAATTTTCTTTCCAATTGAATTTGGAAAAAGGCATTCTTTGTCCCTACTGAAATTTGAGTGTGTAAATGAAGAGGTGCATGGAGTATTCCTCTACTACTGGCCACCAGTTTAAAAGCTGACAGATGCCCGATATAGAAGGCAGTTATATTTTATATGCCTTATGTGCTGCTGACAGACAACTATGATGTGTAAAGGTATTTTTAACTGATATTGAATACATCATTTTTAAAGTGGTCATGAAGTTTGAAAAAAACCCAACCAACCCAACCTCCTCCATATCTAAAATGATAGAAACTTCATTTAAAATCTTCACTGCATAAATTAAGTGTTCTGTGAGATAAAATACATTTTTTTGTTGTTTATAACACGTTTTCCATTAGTAGTATGGCAATGTGAAAAATGCATTTGAGGCAAAAGAAATAGTATATCTTGGCACTGTGGCTTAAGTAGATTTCCTATTCATTGAACAGATAAATGAAGCTAGTATAATGTGTTACTGAAAGTGTTGTTTCAACTGCTACACTGTTACGTTGTGATATCCTCCACAGGAAATAGTCTATCACTGGTACTCACCATTAAATCCAGTTTCCAGCTGGGACATTGTACCTGCTACGTACATTTAAATGCAGTCCTGTTTTTTCAGTTGTATTTCTCTTTTATATGTAAAAATATAGTTGGACTATACAACTCAGAAGCAGTCATTTATTTCACAGCTAGTGACAGATATGGTCCTGTAACACCGCAAAGATTACAATGACAAAACGGTATGCAAATATTGTAAAATGGGGGGGGGGGGGTATGTATAAAGTTAAATTTCATTGTTAGTGAGGACTGTATAGATTGGTATTTTTCACTTGCCTAGTAGGCATTGCAGATGCTGAGTTCAGTGGAACTTTCTCAGTTCCTACATTTTTTAGTGTCTCTGGGAAAGTTTTATTTCATTAAAAAGGCACAGAAAGGCATGTTCGTTGGATCTTTCTTTCAGAATATTGGCACAGCTCATATTGTAAATTATAATACTGAACAATAAACAAGTTCAATAGAAAATTGCTTAATCTCTGCAGGAACAGTAACAACAAAAGTCCACATATTTCACTTTCATCTAAATAGTAGATTGGCTAATTTTAGATGTTTGTGTTTCACAAAGCTTGCCAGCTTGAAATTAATTTCCAAATATTTTCAGTAAAACCAGCTGTGATGTTTGAATCCCAAAGCTTCTGTTCAGTAGCCCTTCTTGTTCAGTCCTGTTGTCAGGTACACTGTTACTGTGTTGGATCTTGGGCTCACCAGAAAGTTTTGTAGAGATTATTTTGGGTTTTGCTCTGTTTGACGTGTACAGCTGGACTTTTGCAGGGTCATCTAAGGTGATCTGAGGACTATGAGAATACTCCTGTTGATTAAAAGCTTGCTTGGACTAGACCTTCAGAAGGGATGGAGAACAGTTTACATATATATGGAAGAGAGGAAGAGCAGAAGGAAGGAGAAGAGAAAGCTCAGTGAACCACTCATTTAATTCCATAAAGAAATGGGTGCTAAGGATGCAGTTCCTGTGTCATTGTAGCATCCATGAGAGGTGTGTGGCTGTAGTTCCTTGATTGTAGTTACCACGTAATTTGTGTGGGGACTGATGCTGCTCTCACTGTGGAGATATGAAACTCCCCTGACTTAACTGAAAGCATCCTTCCCCCTGCCACTCCCAGGTGCATATAAATCTTTCCAGTTTATTTTTAATAATAAAGAACTGTGAAATGAGAGTGATTGAACTTCCAACCTCCAAAGAGATGCTTTGTAACTCATTTCTTTTCTTAAAATCTGAATATTTTGTTACAGCACAATAGCTTTTAACTTTGTTCCTTGAAGACAGCGTATTTTATCAACTGGTGTGTCTTCTATACATTTTGAAATAATTTAGCCTTGCCTGCAATACTAATGGGCATCTGTCTCATGGGGGATCTGCTTTACTTTGTAGAGAGAAGTATCTGCAATGAGCTGAAAGAGGGAAGGCCTTTTCCTTGTCTAATACAGAGGGTCTATTCTTCATTTTCAGCATTCAATCAGAGCACAAACAGCTCCTTGGAGGAGACAGTATCCAGTGTAATGCATATTTTTACCATGAAATAATACTTTATTTGTCTCTCATCACTTAATATTAGTTTCTCATAGCACTGGTCGTCCATACATTTTGAAGTCCTTTATGAGGCTATTTAAACAGTTATTTCTCCTTTACAGAACTGAGACAGGAAGGGGACTGAATTTAGCAACTGTCACACAGCAAGTGTGACACTCATTAAATGTCATCACAAGGAGACCCATTCATATTTCATGTCACTAACTATTGATAAATGCTTTGGAAAGTGTGGCTTCATTCTGCAGTATTTAATTAGAAATAAACTATGAAGCTTAACGCTATCTAATGTCAAGGTTCTGCTTGAACTGGTCATGAAAGTCCAGATATACACAAGCATCTGAAAAACCCCAAATTGAAAAAAATCCGTCATCTGTTTGATTATCAGTTGTTGTGATAATCTACATTTTTGAACAAAAATTGTTTTAAAGAAGAGCCTAAAAGCTCACCAAGAAATGGTAACAAGTATAGTAGCTGAAATCCATACCTGAAAATAAATTGGGTTTTTTTTTAAAAAAAAGCAAGTAATAATGATCTGGAACAAATAGTAGATCCAACTTTTAGTATCTAGTAAAATATCTGTGCAGGAATATTCAGAAGAAAGAATAAAGGTTGTGCAAATTGATCTACACCTTTCCCTAGGGCAAGGATAGGAAAGAAACTTGCTTGAATTAGCTTGTGTAACTTTTAATCTCCCATCCTTGACTGCCACTTGATACTTAAAAGATGTAAAATGTACTTGATCATTAGGACTACAGTAATCCCTTCAGTACCTGCGAGGTGAAGGCAGCTGTGGAAACTTCAGCACTTCAGTCTGAGCTGTGTGCCTGGGCATGGAAGCTCCTGGTTTTCCCTCATGTCATTAGGGAAAAGAAATGGTTGTTAGTAACCTAATGGGATACTCTCATCTCTTGTTCTCTTTGCAAAGTTATTATTCTAGAAGTGGCATTTATAGGCTGTCTGGAGACATTCTGTCTCTTCTGCACTGACTGGCTGACACTACTGAAGCTGGGAAATCACAGAGGAACCACACAGATTTGGTATTTCTCAGAAACAATTTTACAGCAGTTAATTGTTATGTTTCAACAAACTGAGAAAAGTGAAGATTGGGCACCAGTCAAAAATGTTGCATCTTTCCTGTAAAGGAGATTACATATATGCATGTGTATGTATATTCATACACATGCATATATATATATATTACTATCAATTAAGATGATCAGTGAAGCTGCTGGACACAATGGCCATTATTCATTCAGGCTGAAATAAACTAATCTCATTTACTGACACTCAGCAGAGCAGTGGGAATCACTAGGTGTGATATTTAGACTAAAGTAGAAGTTGAGCCATACAGACCAAGAAAGTTTTTGACCTGAATGCGAAAAGTGGTATCAAGAAGCCTGTATAAAAGACTTTAAACCAATGAAAAGCTAAATATAAAAATAAGTAGTAAGGAAACTTGGCAGCAAAACCAGTCAGTTGTAATATAACCTTGCAAACTACATGGCAAGACAGTTCCTTTGGTTGATGTGCCAGGTGGAATGAGGCAGGCAACTGGGATCAAATAGAAAGTGTCATAACACCAGGTTTCTAATATAATGCTAATCATGTCCAAATAGATGCCCAGATCAGGACTCAAGTTTCTTCTCCAAACAGAAACAATCTAGAAGATCCTGAAAGGACATTCAAAACTGTCTGTATAGTGATAATACATATTCATTTGAATCCTTGCATTTAAGTCACCCTTTAGTTTAGCTACTGTTGTGTAAGTGGAAGCGGGACGGGAAGGTGAAGGGCAGGAGTTCAGTGAGAAGAATTATGACAAGCACTCTATGAAGTAAGTGTCCACAGGTAACACATCGAAGCACTTTACAATGTAAGCAGACCTTTAGTTCCCTGACTCTTGAAAGTGTTTCAGACAGTTGTTTCATAGAGTATATGTATTACATGTAATCAGGATAAACTACATGGTGTCTATAAGCTTTTAGCTTAATTTATACACTAAAAAGCTGAAAAAGTTAAAAAAAAAAAATATCCACAAGGCTTTTTGTTAATACTGTTTGTTTACCAAGTGGTAGCCTTAAACAACCAGAAGAATTTATCAAGTGATCACTTTGCAGAATTAGATCAGAGGTTAAATTAAAATAGGCATTTCATTTTCATTTAGCCTCTGCTAGAGGAATTAAAAATACAACTTTTAAACTAATAAAGCATTTGTTTGAAAGTCCCTTGAACTTAATTATTAGGTGCAGTAGAGAAATTTCTCTTATGAGCTGACATGCAGCACTACTTTAGTGATGGGACCTGGTAGCTTCTAGTAGGGCCTGTGGGCCCTGATGTTTACTGGTCTACACAAGGCCTCACCTTTCACCCTTCCAGGACCACAAGTCTAATTTCTGCTACAAGGAATATACTAATATGTTAGTTATGTTCTCGCTTGAGTTAACAAAGTTGCTTTTGTATTAACCAGCAGTGCCAGGCAGATGCTGGGGGTAAAAATACCAGCACACCATATATTTTTGAAATATAATAACTAATTATATATATGTGCGTGTCTGTGTATGCTGGGGAGGACAGGACATTCAACTCGTAACAGAAGGATGAAGGATTCTAAATGTGTGTGTTTTGATGTGCATTGTATGTTTTGCTTTTCAAATATGAATTCTGACACAGCTGAATTTAAGAGCAACAAAAAGGGTTTGTATGCATTTAACAAAATTGTGTCTAAAATTGTCTCAAACACTTTATAAAGCTTTTGTAGTAATTGCCTCCAACTAGCAAATTGACATTAGAATGTTGTCTTTCATCAACTACCAGGGAAAACGGAAATATTTTTTTAGAAACTTGTAGGGGAAAAAAACATATTTTAGGGGTAATTTTAGGGATATTAAGTCTGTGAAAGTATGGTTCAGCTGAACTCCTCTGGAGTTTTTTCTGTGGCACAGCTTGAACTTGATACAAGTGAACTGTATTTGGTAAGTGGTATATGCCTTAATGGATAATCCAGTATTCAAAGACATCCAAACTTTTTTTTTTCTTAGCAGTTCAACCCATCTCTACTTTTAATTAGTTTTATGATGAAAAACAGAAACTAAAACTGTTGCTACAGCAGAAAATCCACTTTTATGCTTGAATGGCCAGCTATAATGATTATGCAAACTAAAATTACATACACTTCCTTTTTATTGCTCTAACTACAGCACATATATTACTTTGCAGCTACCTCAAGTTCTTTCTTTTTCTATTTCTTTCTTCAAGGAAAGCACAGCATTTTTAGTTCTAGAAATGAGGGACTTCTTCCCCATGCACTCTTCTGTTTGAAAATATTTTGGTGTTCTCAGTGATTTCTTGGAAATCTTTGTTTTCCCAACTTCACTTATTTTGATATCTCCACTGCAGCTATTGATTAGATAATTGGGGAAAATTGGGTACCTAATCCTGAAAGCACTATGATTTTTCTATATTATTTTTAAAAAATTTCAGCTTCGTCATGACCTTTGGACTTAGGCTGTTTACATGATACAGCTATATCTTAACTGCATGGGAGATAATAATTCTGCCTTCATTAGAATCTGATGGGTCATAAATATGCTAGTGAATTCATTCCCAGAAAATGCAAAGTACTCTTAGAAAAAAGTGTGCACTGAAGTCCTTCTATATGAGCATCTTTTTATAGCAAAAAAATCCCAAAACATTTTAAATGTAAAAGGATTGAGAATATCTGTGGCTCAACTCTGGCTGGTACATCCTGCACTGATGCCCTGAAAACCCTTAAACTGAAAATAGCCACAAAATGAAGCTGAGCCTGAGGATAAAAGCACTAGGATTTAGCCAAATATGGCATGAAAATTAACAAATTGGTTAGGAGCTGTGGCTGATCTCAGCTTCTGTCATGTACATTTCTGATGAATGTTTGCAGTATGCTGATAGGCAGAATTACCTGCTTCACAGATCACAGACAGTGTTCCAGAAAAATAGATGACTAGAAAACTAGCAGGTTTATTAGCATGTTCCCTGATAGGACAAGAGGTAATGGTTTTAAATTAATAGAGGGTAGATTTAGGCTAGATATAAGGAAGCCATTTTTTACAATGAGGGTGGTGAAACACTGGCACAGGTTGCCCCAGAGGGGTGGTAGATGCTCCATCCCTGGAAACATTCAAGGTCAGGATTGATGGGGCTCTGAGCAACCTGATCTAGTTGAAGGTTACAGGCTCATTGCAGGGGAGGTTGGAGTAGATGACCTTTAAAGGTCCCTTCCAACCCAAACTACTCTATGATACTATGAATCAAAATAATTCACTCTATATCTGAAATTACAGCAAGCTTAACATGCCAGTTACAGAAATAAACTGAGATGCAAAATAATGTGAATGGTTAATTTAGATTTCACTGTCAGAATCCTCTTCACCACAGTGCAAATCTGAAAACAAAAAGTGCTTGACAAAGAAATAACAGGGAAAACAAGGAAAGATTGTACATTTTTTTGTTAGCTGAGTTGGATCAAACTATGAATTGTCGTAGCTAGCGTCCACCATCAAATGTGAATGGACCTTGTTTCTAAGCCTTCTTCAAAGGTGATAACTTATTACAGAGAAGCTGTCAGTGTTAATGTCTCCATCATTTCATACCAGAACTTTGCATATACAGTCTACAATAAAATCAAAAGATATGACTCAAATTGCTCTAAGAAGAAGTTTCAAAATAAATTGATTTCAGATTTAGGGTCGTGTGCGAGGATTTGGATGTTATTTGCAGGAAGTATGTATTTCTGTGTTCAGTATAATTTGTTCCATGAGACAAAACTTGAATATAATAAGTAAATTAATTATTCATCATTGTAGTACCATAGTACCCTGTACTGAATGCTAGCTTTGATTTTTTCCATAGAAGTTTGAAACTTCTGGAGGATCATCACTTAATCTCTTTTATTTTAATTTTCTTTTAATATTAGATTGTGTGCTCACACATTCCTCACAACTTTGATCTCTTCTCAGCAATTACCAATTTATCTTAAAATGTGGTCTTTGTGATGGGACACTTGGTCGGCATTTGTAAAAATATTCTGAAATTGAAGCTGAGACAAACATCCTAGATTTAAAACATGTGCTTTCTACCAGTCCATAAAAATTGGTATAAAATTGTAATGGGAAGATAAAGTCCTCTACTTTCAAAAGAACTCTAGGTAATTGCTAAGGAATTGATGATCCTAATTCAGGGAATAAGGACAAAGTTATTACCATTGTATGTCTCAAATGGTGTGTCACAAAGATAACACAGCAGCTACTTTTATGAAAAATGTTTTTTATTTCTTAAGTTATAGTTCTATTAAACTGATAAATAAAAGCACTTAAATTAGATTTTTCTGTCTCTCCTCCCCCCAGAGCATTAAATCTTCACTTTTTAGCCAAAGTACGGGTAGTCTGTTATCATGTATCCATAATTAAGTTAACCTTGTATTGCGAGTACTTCATTTTCTGGGGCTTCTTCTTTGCTTTTAAGCCAACAGAGGCCCAACAAAGGAGACAGACGGACTTTCCGATCCCGTATATGGTGGTACTGAGCCTACTCTCTATTTTCAAGTGTATTTTTGCAGTATAGGATTTGTCAGTCACTATACAGTTCTCTGACAGTAGTGAAAGCTCTTCAGACTATTTCCAAGATTCTTAAATTGATTGCTCGAGCAAAAGCTTCCACCTGAATTTATGCTCTTGATTTTTAAAAATGTGAAATCTGTTTAAAGCTGTTTGTTTTGTTTACTCAAAAATCTTTGCAAGCAGAGACAAATCCTTAAGCACTAGTGATTTTATGATTTCTTAGTGCTCTGATACTTCTTAACAGCAGTACCTAAATGGCAGAAACTCATGGGGAAAGTGTCCTGTTTAGGAACTTCCTACCTATCTCTATCTTGTTCTAAAGGAAGATAAGTTTTATGATTTATATGTTACTTGACACCCAAAATGTCATATAACCCAAATGTCATTAAATGCAGAAAGGGGCATTGGCCGTTCTCTAGGTAGGGGTCTCTGACCCTCTATTTGATTTGTTACAATTTCCTATTCTACCCAAATCCACACAATAATATTTGTGAAAGTAGAAATGGCAATGATACACAACATAATGGTACTTGTATCTTTTTTCTATGGTTGCCACCACACCAGCCACTTAGGGACAATTCCTTTCAAATTTCCTTATTCACAAAATAATATATATATACAACACAGTTATGTGCACATTATATATATGTAAAGCCTCTTTTCTTTTTACTCTTGCTCCATCCCATCAAAAGATGATGCAACACATTGGAGCTGTATAACCTAGACAGCTTGTGATGACAAATGCCAAAACTGTTGAACTCCTTCCTTATTTTGATGGATGTAGCCCGAGTTTCGCAGTATAAATTGTTGTCCTTATCCAGTATAAATCAGATGGTTCTCACCATTCCCTTCAACTGAACTCCTTGAAGGCTCAGACTGTGCATAAATACTATCTCTTAATTATTTACTTATTTGCCTGACTAGAATACAGCAGTGCCATAAAATGAAAACTCTGAATATTTTAAAGTGAAAACTCTGAATCTTTAGTCTGCAGACTAGCAGACATTTAATAGATAAATGGAATTCAGGTTAAATAATAACACAGAGCTGAAATTATATGATTCAAACTGAAATTATCTGTGATTGGTACAGATATTCCCATTATATCTGATTGACAACTAATAAAGTGCCTTTCAAAACTGGATAACTTAAATCCAAGACTTCATAAAATTTGACATCTTTGTATTGATGAGTTGCAGGTTAACCAAAGATCTGGTCTGAAGTCCTTGGAAGTCAATAGAAGCCTTAACACTGCTTCAAGTAGGCTACTTACTAGACTCCAAAAACTTGCAGTCTTTGGAGAATATATTTCTCTGGATAAACCTAGAGACCAGAAAGTCAAAGACAGGGAACACTAGTTCCTTGAGATTAGATTGCTAAGAGTGTGGTAAGATTTAGCCTTCAGCAAAGGACACAGCTGAGCTGGAGACTTAATGCACCAACTCTCTGAAGACAGTAAGAGAATAGCAGTGTGATGATTTTGAATTGTAGTGTTGTATTACTCGTGAAGGCATTTGTGTGCCTACTGGAACCTATTTATGCTTCTGCTAACTCTCTCTTCTAAATGTTGTCTTAATGGTGTTCATATTAGCATTATTGGGCAGATGAAACCGTCTACATTCCTTCCTGATAGGACCATTATGTTGCCTGTTGTAAAGGCATAGTGATTTCTAGGCAGCCTGAACTGATGTAATTCAGTCTACCTAAAATAACAGTGTGACTGCATTGAGATGGGTATTAGGAAACTTAAATAGCTTTTTCATCTTTGGAGTTTGCATTAGGTCTGGAGAGCCATCAGGTATCGACATATTCCTGCTTGTAATGGATGAAAGGCATACCTCCTTAGCTATCTTTTATCTCTCTCTTTTAGCTCTCTCTTTCTTTCTTCCCACCCCATCTTGTTGTCTGCTCTTCTCACTCTCCTCTCTTCTTTTTTCAAAAAAACAGCTGGATTTATAATATTGCTGAACCAAGCTAGGTTCCTACTCTGTTCTGTTGTGGAGGCATCAAATGTGCATTCCTGCAGTAGATAGGAAGAACAACAAATAAAATATATTTGGCTGGATAATGATGTTCAGTTAGATTTGGTGTAAACTGACCTTATTCTTAACTTATACCAAGGTAACCAATTTGAAGAACTGGCATACTGTTTATTGATGCTAAAATACACTGTTAAAGCCTTCATCTCTATTGTCTGTTAAACGAACAAAAACTTTTTCACTTTGGATTTAGGGTGGGGAATCATTTTAGAGTAAGAACTAGATTTCATTAACATTGGTAAACTCTCTAAGATACCACAGCAAAAGGTGCAAACCACCCTTTCTTAAGAGCTTAGTGGCAATTTTTTATCTGAAGATAAATTATGCTTGCTTAAGTTCCACGTTGATCTCTACAACACCTGATAAACAAATTTTTGAGATTTATTACTTCACATATGTTCAGTAGCCCAAGCAAATATGGGTTGCAAAGAAATATGAGGGTACCAGAGTTCTTTCCATTTGCACATTTATGGCTGTCATTGCCTTTGACCAATTAATCAGTGTAATAAGAATCTGACAAGGTAGTTTACTGAATAGGGTTGAGCTGAAAAGTCAGGAAAGTTGCAAGTCCACTGAAACTTGTTTGATAAAATCAATCAATTTGGAGAAAATTCTTTTGGAATTCTATAAGGCCTATGGCACAGTGAAGTTAAGAATCTTTACCAAACATTGGGATCATCCATGCTTTGACTGAGACCTGAAGCTGCTGCGCAGTTGACAAGACTTAACTGCAAGGAATGCTGAAGTAGGGTGAAATCAGTCATAAAAGGTGTAGCAAAACGAGGGAAGGAACACTTGTGTGCAGCTAAGAAGTGTGGCTATGTAGTTTTGAATGGCTTCCTGCTCAAGTGTTGGGAATACGACAGTAACAAGAGTTTTTCAAAGCATTGATCTGTCTGTCCGTATCTTTCAAGCAATTGTTTTTCAGTATAACTATTGAACCCTAATGGGTTTCAGTGTAAGTGACATGTTTTCAATAGCATCTCAGTAGAAAAAAAATACTGTAATATAGTGCTAAATTATCCCATTTATTTGAAATAAAACTGTTATGCACCATGGCTTTTATTTTTGATTGAAAAATACATGTTAAACCTTTATGCCTTTGAGTTTTATATCCATTGGAAAGTTCTTTTTCAACCAAGCAAGTTAGTGGTCCCAACTTTCCAGTAATGACCCTGGTAGTGGCCCAAAGATCTAAATTCTCACCTTGTTTCAGGATCTCATATAAAAAAGTATTACTTCAAAATTCTTTGGGGTTGCTTTCTTTGAGTGCCATGGCTTATTTTTTCAAGTTGTTTTATATGCTTTGAACAAAAAATTTAATTATAGACAGACTTGCATCTGGTGGAAACAAGGAGCCAAACTTTTGAATTGATTTAAAAGTGTTGATGATTGATGTTAGTGCGTGATAGTTGATGTATGTATTTATGGTTAACCCAGTGAAACTGCATGGGTGAAAATGAATTGTGCTGGCTGACGGGGCCTTTCAGCATACTGGTCCAGAAGTATAATCTTACTTCTTTTAGGAAAAACTGTACTGTCCAATCCATCAAAACCCTTACAGCAATTCCTGACCAGTTAGCCAGGAATTCGTCTCTTGAGCATCTTCTGCCCACCTGTACAATACTTGTCTGGGAACACAGGGATATGGATGTCCAGCTTCTCTGTACTATGCCAGATTTTGAGTGAAACTGTTTGTTAAATGTATGCCATATCATCAAAAAATACAACATAAGAATCATTAATACAGGAACAAGTTGCCCAGGGAGGTGGTAGATGGCCCATCCCTGGAAACATTCAAGGTCAGGTTTGATGGAGCTCTGAGCAACCTGATCTAGTTGAAAATGTTGCTGCTCATTGCAGGGGGTTGGACTAGATGACTTTTAAAGTCCCTTCCAACCCAAACTATTCTGTGATTCTATTATAATGCTCAGGTTGCTCTCAGAGATGGTGGACCCATCAGTGGGAATGTTATCTGAGAATGGGATGAGGGGGGATCTGACTAGTGCTAAGCAACTCTGTAAAATTAACCTAGTAAAGTACAGAATCACATTGCTTGAGCATATTGCCACTGACTTGAATTACAAAGACTTAATATTTACATTCTTCACTGTTCTCAAACATACTGTCATCATAAAAATTTAGATAGCAGTTATTTTAAATTGTCACTCCTTTTATTTTTGATAAATAATTGGCTTAATTTCCTAATAGAACATCCTAAAAAAGCTCCTACATCTTCCATTTGTTGTTTTAGGATTTTTGGAGGCTGTAGAGGGGTGCCAAACATCATCAAGAACTATCAGTATGAATACTTTTTTTCTATTTAAAAGAGTTTCATAGAAACTGAAGTGATGTTCTGCTGATGTTTGGTATCAGATTCAGAGTGAGATAAATTGTATTTTATAAATTTGCTTTTTTTGTTGTTCCTCATTTATTACATGCTAATAATTATTGCTATGCAGGATTACTTTTGACTTGGATCAGGGGAATTTCTTATCAGATATGGAATTATTTCACTAAGGTTACCTGTAACAGAAATGTAAGCAGTGGGATTTTTTGTCTCTGATCTGTTAGGCTTTTGCTGCATGTAAGATTTTTGCTGAAGGAATCAATATCTTATTCTACTAAAACCAAGCAGCAAGGTAGAGCTTTTCCTGTTAATACTACTACAACTTTCTGCAACTGATTTGTATTCAGAAACATTGAAGCATATATATATTATATATGATTATATATGTTCTTTAATCATAAATATTTGATATATGCACTTAACTCACTGAAGTTACTTTCATAAATTTCTTCTACTGAACCTGTGTAAGAATCAGGCCCAGGGGTATGTGATGAAAGATTAAAGTAAAATCTGAATCTCTTGTTCATCATCTCTTAGCTAAAATGTTTCTCAGTTTGAAAGTTATCTTAAAGTGCAATGCGAACTGAAAAAGGTGCTTATTTATTTTGCTGAAGCAATTTTACACTTGTGGTTGGTGATAAACGGCATAACATTACTGAAGTTGATTAGGTACTGTGCTGATATTTTTCACAATTTTCAGGGAAACATTACTTACATTTGCATCTTGTTGTTAAATGAGATAGGAAAGAAGTTCTATGAATTTATTTTCATGACATCATGACAGAGTTAAGATTCTTTAAATAGCAAGGCATCCTATTAGACATGCACAATTTTGAAATTAATTATATGCATTTTAATGAGGGGGAAATACTTTACTGTCATTTCACTGCTGTTCTGTCTCTGGATGTGTGTATAATCAGCTTTTTAATTTCTGCTTCCCACACCAAGCAATCACGAGTGCTTACAGAGCACACACTGCTATAGGAACTCAAACCTTCATTTGTAGTGAAACGTGGCTAGACTGACCTGCCAGTATGAACTAGCTGGAGCAATGGTATTTAAATAAAAGGGTAAATCTGTGAAACTTGGTTTCAAGTAGTCTGTTTTAAATAAGTGACTCACTGCTCTCTACTTTTTAGCACATTTTTTTCTCAGGGCAAGGTGTCTGGTAAGTCTCTAACTTGTAGAGTCCAGTGTACATTAAGGAGGTGTTACGAATAGCATTAAAGCTCTAAGTCTAATAGGTGGGACTGTAATTTCATCATAAATGATGAAAGGTATGGTTGACACCATCTTGCCGGTGTTTGAGGAATATAATATAGTTAGTGAATAAAATGAAATCATGTAAAGAAAACATTACACGTACAGTATAATTCAGACTGAAAAGCTCTATTTACTCAATTGGAGGCAAGCTTTTCATATAACATGAATAATTTATGTTACTTTTTTTCTGCTAGCTGTTTATATGCCTTCTAGTATCTTGTAGTCACTCTCAGACAACTATTTACAGTTTGATACAGAAAGAGATTAAATGCCTCATTGAAGGTCACACAGGAAGACTAACAAAGCCAGGAATTAAACAGAGATCTGTAATAATTGTCTAGTTTCATATTTATTTAACACAATTTCCTAGCACTTCAGTTAGGGCTGTTTGGTTGGGCAATAGCCAAAGTCATGCCAGCTTTCCCAGCTTGACAAGATACCTATGTTTTACTGTTACTATTAACAGTTAGTGTTTCTTCAGTGATGACAAGCTGCAGTCAGAGACAAAGATGATCTTAAACTAAACTGTATCATAAACTTACATGCTTTTCACAATGTCTTGGTTCTTTATAAGATCTGATCAAATGTTATTTAATGTAGTTTTAAAATCAAAAGTTGTATTTTGTCTTTTTTTTTTTTTTCCCCAGTGAATTTTTCAGTGGACTTTTACTTTGAATAAGTTAAGATACTTTTCCATACAATGGAGAAATACATTCTCTGAAGGGTTATATTTTCTATCTTCCCTCCCAATTCAAGACAGAAGTATGAACTGAAGACTTAGAGGGAAGGGAATAAAAAGTAAAATTCAAATGACCGTTGCTTTTTCTCACATTGCAATTATTTTATGCTTGAGTAGAAAAACAAAAGAACTGTTCCCTCTTCCCTTTTTGTGATTTCTGAGATCTAGTGGTGGTAACACAGACACACTAGGTATTCTTTCTAAATTTGGGAAGATCTGACCATATATTTTAGGTTGTAAAATCCTATTGAAAAAGAATTTCTCTCTATTGAATTCTCTTCAAAAATAAACCCAAAACCTAGCAATTTTTTTCCTAGCCATTCTGTTCATCTTAGGTACATGAAGCTGGCAAAAAAAGAATGGATGTCATTTGTAGATATTTCCACATCTGCTCTCATTTCAAAGAAACAAACAGTAAGTTCTAGGGCATACATTATTCCCCTAGAAATCAGTTGTGTTTCCAGTACACCCTTCGCAGCTGTTTGACCTTGCTGCTTTCCTGCACATAAAAGCCGTATTTGCTATTGAACTGCTAGCTCTATGAGAAACAATCCATCAATTTTACAGATGCTACAAACACTTCAATTCACTACAGAGTTAAGAGTTTCACAGTAAATCTCACATTACCGGTTCTATTTTCAAATAATTGACTTAGGAACAAGTGTTATTTGGCCCAGCCTATGTCCATATCAGCCTGAGTAACTTGTCAGTACACAGCTTAGGGAACAGGATTGCTCCAATGGATATCATAGCAAGCTGTAATTCCGGGCCCTCTGCCATTTCCTATCTGAGATGGGGAATTTTAGCTTAGTCACAGAGAAAACCTACAAATCTTCATGGTGACTACCTTAGTCCTTGTGCCCACATTGGCCAACGTAAAAATAAAAGAATAATTTCTTAGAGTGTGGATATTACAGCCTGGCTTTCATCTCTTCTGAGTGCCTACCTAGAGCACTGAGTCATGTTTTTTCTGCCTCAGTGAAGATGTGGTTTTTTACACAGTGGAAAAGTTCCAGAGCTGTAGATGAGAATATATACACCAAGAAAAGCCCTACATCTTTGAGATTTCTCCTAGAAAACCCCTGCAGCTGGGAAGGATTGAAGGTAGGGCTCCCAAAACTTATTAAATAAAGGGTGATCATGTGCTCTTAGACAGGGCATGTGTAATGATGAGCCACTCCAAAATTCGGTCTATTGACTGTGGACCCAGATCTTCCTAAGCACAGATGATCAAAGCCCAGGATAAAGGGGTCAACACCATGGATACAGGATACCAGGGACCATGAGCAGCTGCATAAGGGACATTTTTTGAAACATCTGAGGTTAATGCTTCCAGGCATTGCTCCATTGACTTTGGAGTGCCTGCCTCTGCTAGGAAGCCTTTGGTGAAGTTCATATATTAATTTCAGTGTCATTTATATCTAAGCCACTCAGTAGAAGGACATAAACAATTTTTGAATCTATTCTAAACTGAAGGATTTATGATGAAATGTTGAGATTTTAATGATGTCAGATTTCATAAATCTAAAGAATGTTGGTATTATCAAACTAAAATTACAAAGGAAGAAAAATATCTGTCTCCTTTGTCATCACTGTCATCACTTACTCTGAGCACTTTGACATAAAAAGAGTGATTATTTCCTGAGTGCTCATTTTATCAATTAAATACTGGCATAAGTGCCATGTAGCTTATTATTCAATACATATAGATACAGTCATATCCAATGTTCTGCAGCAAAACAGTAAATAATTTCTCAGGTGACTTTTTTGTGAATGATCTGTGATCAATTTAGAATTTTCTTAAAGTGAATTCCTTATTTTTGACTGTATGCTAAATCACATTTGTGAATTTCTTTACCAATTACTCAAGTTGTAACCTTTGTTAAGAACTGTCACTAAGTTGATGGTTTTCATGTCAGTTTTGAGAAAAGGATTTTGCATATATTAGGCTTCTATTCTCACAACTTCATGACAAAGTCTTAGAATAGAATGTGAATTTTATCTTTAAATGGAGGGGGTTCCCCCCCAACAAATAATATTCTTTGCCCCTTTAAGAGCAGTTTTTAATGACTGGAACATGGGTAGAAAGTAAACAACAAAGGAGTGGTGGCCACAGTAAAATTATTTAATTTAAAAATCTCAATGTTTCTTGGAATGTGGAATTTCCTAGCTGTGCAAAAACATTCTCTCCAGGTCAGCAAATAACATGTTTGTCCTAATGCTGGCAGTAATAGAGTATAATTTATATGTTTCAGTGGCAAGACCTTTGCAATTTATTTTTAAAGTCACATTTTCTTAAAGGAGTTTCTGAATCTGCTTAGAAGGGATAGCAACATTGGTTGGATTGTGTGTAAGAGCAGTGTACAATTTTTTCTATTCAGTTTTCATAATACAACTTAATGGGTAGGATATCTATAAATCTATTTGTATGTTTCTCATGAGCATAAACCAAAGATTATTTATGCAGTCATTTGTAATAAGTATAGCAAAAAATAGTAACTAGAAAAAAATCAATTTTATTTTTTTGTGTTGTAATGCAGATTTTTAATCCAGTTTTTGGTGAAAGCTGCTACTTTAAGCCATCTTGCCATACTCTCATACTTTTGAAAGTTAAGAGGGAAATATATGCTAGACTAATTTGATCTGTCGTGCCATGTCTTTCAGTACCATAACTTAAATTTAGACATCTCAGTTTAAAAATACTGTCTTTCATTAGTCAAAATGTCCTTTCCCCTTGTCATGTTTGTCATTTCACTGGTTTAACAGTATTTAACTTATTGACCTATAAAATATTGTTTTATTTTTCCTTCTTAGACATTATTGAAATTAACTTAAAGTCAAGAATAATGGATTCCATACTATGCTCTGGCCTAGAAAATGTACATAAATCAAGATATGTTTCTTTTTTTCTTCACATCCATGTCATGTATAGATTAAACATACTTTTAGATCCATACTATTTTGTATTCATGGCTAAATCACTTGGAAATCTTCCTGTTTGAGGTTAGTGGTAAATTGTTGTATAATCTTTATATTGTTTAAAATTTAGAATAAATTTGAAGAACCCTTTGCATATCAATTTAATTACTTTTCAGAGATTAAAGATACTGGGTTTTAATTATGTCTTTCCAGAGGAAGACAGGAAAATATTATTTTCTGTGGCATCCATAAATTTATTAAGGTGCTAAGAAAAAGGCACTAAATTTGAGTTTGTTCAGGAATGTGGAATAAAGCAGGTAGATTGTGTAACATCTGAGTGGATTTAGCGATAATTGGTTTGTGTTTGTGAGGATTAGAAACCACTGGACCTGCAGTTTAGGTGCCGTCTCAGAGCATAACTAACTCTAATCTGAGCATTAGAATTGTCAATCCTACATGTCCTAGTGATATCAAAAACCAGCTTTGCAAGTCTCATGAACATCCTATGAAGAAACCATGTTGCAAAACTTTCCAGATATCCAAAGGTGCCATATATATTCAGTTACGTTGATCTAGGGTTCGCTTCCACTTTTGTACATGCATTTTAAGAAAGACTTATACATGCCTTTTAAGAGTTCTCATGAAAAGTGTGGAACAGATTACTCTAAAACACCCTTAGTTTCCTCTATATTACACTTTGTAGATTCTGCAAGGAACTAAGAGTACTTTAGGTTGCAAACATTTCTACCATTGTTGTAGGTGATGCATTAGAGGGAAACAGATTTGTTCACATCCAAACTTAAAGTGGTCTTTTCACTGTGTCCTCCATATGACCCCACGTAAGAGTTTTTTATTTTTCATCATGGGACCTAAAAGTTGTGCTGAGTCTTCTGATGGACTCTTCATTTCAACCCTGGCTTCCATTCCTCTTACCCTTTTGACCTGAGCTCTGCCTTCCAGCTCGCTATGTGTTTGGCTGGATGAGTTAGAGCTTCATGCTCTTCTGCTCCTATCTTACATATTTTTTTCTAACAAAGCAATAATAAGAATAGTTCTGGGATTTTTGTCAAAAGTGACTTCCAGCTCTCAAATGAGGAAATACTTCTA
The DNA here is from genome assembly GCF_031877795.1 of Strix aluco. NCBI lineage: Eukaryota > Metazoa > Chordata > Aves > Strigiformes > Strigidae > Strix > Strix aluco. Next base: position 11,645,198 of record NC_133940.1, on the reverse strand, counting down.
CCTTTCCTAAAGCCAGAGCCTCCAGATTCTCCAGACAACAAACTGCATTCCTGGATGTCCACAGGGCACTTAAAACTTTAAAACGTACCTTCACAAAACTGAAAGTGTTCGCAAACCTCACTTCTTGTTTGCTTTGCATAAATGTGGTAGCTTGACAAGAGTCCCAGACAAAATAGATTATGTTCATCTAATCTCCGTAAAGAATGAGGGAAAAGATCCAGATAATACTTCATAACTGTACATGTTGTAAAGGCAGGAGCCACTATGAAAATGGAGAGTTTTAGCTGAATAAAAATCTGGCTTTCCAACACGGACACATTAATGAGCAATCTCCACTGCAGTTTTCAGTACCCAGTACATTGTTTTTAAATATGAAACAATACTACTTAAAGTCTTTAGACTTATAAAATAACTATGATTTTATGTCACTTTTTTGCCATTTTCCAGGTGTTCTGTAAATTCCATACACCTTTTTTATGCAGGAATTTCTTCTACTACTTGGTTTCAAAACAAAGTGTTCCGTTACTGTGCTATGTATAGCGCAGCCTGCAAATTCTTTAAAGTAGCAAACATTAACTATTACTTCCCTTAAGTCAGCAGTTGTTTGTGCTCACTCACCACCTAATCATTATTTCTCTTATTTATCAGCAAAAATAAAGCAAAGTGTGAAATAGCAGGGAAGCTCTGTCACGGTCTCTTTTAATGTAATTCTTGCATTAAACTCTATGCAAAAACTTTCACAGATGAGTGTCATTCCTAGGTAAATATTGCAAGAAATAAAGATTAGACAGGCTATAATGTGCAAGAAGATAGAGTAATGAACCTAATCCTAGACTCCCACGCCATTAGGTCTCAAAGATTTTGAAGAGTTTGATTGGGAATGGAACAGAGCAGTTTTTCACTATATGACTAAAATATCAGGAGGTCAGATATTTTGGGAAATTTGTAGCATTTGTACATGTTCCTAATTTTTTCCTTTAACTACATTTTTGTTAAAGCTATCTTTTATTAGTATACAGCAGACAAATTAGTCACGTAACTGATATTAATAAATATCTGAAGTAAGGAAACCTTTAAAACTATGATTTCATCAATATTGCTCCTACTTTTTGTTTTGATTCCTCTTTCTTTCAACAAATAAGAGGGAGGGAGTTATTTGTGCGCTGTAGAAAAGGGATTAGAACTATGGAGTTTACTTATTTATGGTCACTTCTACAGTTTTTACAATTACTGGGCAATGCTTTGAAAACCTCCGTGCATAATTCAGACTCACTGAATTTCCATTTTGAGTTTATTTTCTGTTTACCAGAAGCTGTGAATTTAAACTTTTTTAATAATACCCTTTGCAAATTTAATAATAAATAATATAATAGCTTGCCAAAGCATATAAGACATCATGTTTCCATGTTAAAGAAATTAGACCATGTCTAAAAAAAAAAATAGATCTATTTATGGAATATTTTGCCAAATGAAAGAATGGTTTGTCTGGCACCATAGTAATGCCTTTTTATGTTGTAGTATATGTCAGAACAGGTTTATATTTTCCTCAAAGTTATTGTGTTTAATCTTTCTAGTTACTTCATAATAAGTAAGAGATTGTACTCTACTCAAAATGAATATATAATTCATTTTTCTGACCCTGCTAATGATTTGGCAAGTTTGAAAACTAAACTTTCTTTTAAATGAAATAGTTCTATTTATTTCCATGTTTGGTACTCTCATTGGTGTAAGGAGGATCTTGCTTACCTGTAAATCTTGTTGCAAAATCATATCTTCCTTCCTTCCTTAGTCTTATAAATTAAGGTATTGTGTTGATGTCCTGCCCTTTAAGGTAATATTTGTTTCAACAGCTGAAACAAAAGCCTTGGAAACCTGGAATCTAATGATGATAGGGATGCAAACTCTACTGCACACTACAGTAACAGTTGTCTCCACAAAAAGCCAATACCAGAAAGTGAAGGCTCTGAGTGCCTGTTTCATTTCTTTTCACTTTCTGTTAAACTGTAAAAAATAATATATTCTCCTGCATTTTCCTGAACTGTGTGTACCATGTATGTGAAAGAACCTATTCCTACTAGTTCTAGTATCTTTATTGTTTCCTTAGATTTACTGCTCATGCTGTAAAATATAAATTTCATTCACCTCTTGTAGAAATCTTTTCTGTGTATTTCTAAGTGGTTCTGTTGATTTAATTGGTGAAAGGCAATGAACAGCAGGGCCTTGGCTTCATAAGAATAATTCCTTAGAGAAACCATGTTTTAGTGAATTTTGAAGAGTCCAGAAGCTCAGTTGGTTTCCTGCCTGGAGGCCAGGACCTCAGTTTCTCGATACCTAAATAGCTCAGCAACTGGAATCCTACTAATGGTATTGCAAATGAGTGAAGTTTGAAATACCAGTGTGTCTCACTTGCTAATCCTATATGCTGATTGTTAAATATTAAAAATGTATTTTAGACTTTAATTTTCGCACCTAAAACATTCTTATAAAATTCAGGTCCTTGATGACTTTAAAATGCATCCTATTTACAAAGATTAGCATACAATAAACGCCTGCATAATAGATAAATTAGGCCCATATAGAAACAAACATTTGTAATGTCCCTATCATTATAATGCTATGTATTGCTTATTTTCATGCTTACCTCCAGATCTGCAGTTTGGAAAAAAAAAAAAAAAAAGCAGACACAAACCTCTGGTAAAGCATTGGAGAAAGAAAAGTAAATTACAAAGTTAAAAACCCTTTCCCAGAAATACAGTGCTTTAGGCAATCTCAGCTTTAAGCATAAGGGCTGTTATGTGAAAGTAACTCTGTAAACATGAGGGAACAGGTGGTCACCAAGGTCCAAGGAGTGCAAAATATTTAACACTTTAGGGATTGAAATCGTTCACTTAAATTGTATTTGGAAACAATGTGGAAGCCATTGAAAATCTTGGGTTTTATTTTCCACTGCTGTATCATTCTATAAGCTGTTAAAATGCAATAAATAAAGAAAAAGCAAGTCAAATGTAGTGAATGACATACAGAAAGCAATTTAATATCTGTTACCTCGTGCAGCAGTGTCTATTGCAAAATATGAAATAACTACACCCATCAAAATAATATCCCCATATTGAAAGTCCTTTTACTGAAGCGTGCTTAATCCTACTCTTTGGAAATTTGGACATGATCCTTTGTTTCTATTTACAACACTTTCAAATGCTTTTGACTGCTTCTCACTTAATAGCTGATACAGGTTTCTCGTTAGTAGAACTACCTCAAAAAAGATTTCTAAGGGAGCCTTTTCTGTATCCTACTACAGTGCCAATGTCTATCTGTTCCTCTGTCTCATACGTCTCCTGTACTCACAACCAAATTATCTGTCTTTTATTTCTGCCTGGGAAGTCATTCAGGTTACTAGCATTTTAAAGAAGGCTGGGCGATAGTATTGTTAAGCTGGAATGGCTGCCATCGAGCTGGATTTTGACCTTTGAAATATTGGCTCCAGTAACATCTTTGGGAGATCTGTAGTTCCCTTAAGAACTTGCAATTTTAATAAATTAATAGGGTTCTATCTATTAATCGCTATTTCAAGCTCATGTGGATCCATTGTTCAGAATTAGGCAGAGAAATGCTGTTCCCCTGAATTCTTCAGCTTTGAGTGGATCACTGCCAGCAAAATTATTTCATGAGTTTTCAAATAAAAAAGAGAAATAAAACTAGCTTGCTTTTGTTTGGAATTTTGGGGGTTTGGGGCAAGGAAGACAGGAAGTGGAGAGAAAGGAGTGTTACGATGGGTAAGATTCAATAATTTTTTATTCTTCTCTACTCTCTTGAGACTTCCATTCTGCTCTCATATCACGTGGTCGGTCTTCTCTCAGACTAGACAACTGTCTTAGTGTTTTGTGGATGGAGATAAAGCATGTGGAGTAGCTGCAAGTCACTTCAGGTTACACTTGAATGGCTAATACGTATTAAGTAAGCACAGCAGGTATGCTGTGTTCTGCTATATGGAAGATCAATTTGAAAAGAGAAAAAGTGATCTGAATTTAGACACATTTCACCAAAAGTTATTAAAAATAGCTTGTCAAGAAGAGAGGTCCATACAGTAGAACTAAGAATATTTGATTCTGTAAGTTCCATATGTTCACGATGTCCCAGACATGATTGCCAGTTATGTACTACATCATAACCTTCACCATAACCTGCCTCAGTCAATGGACATACTGCAAGACATTGTTCCCAATGGCAATTGAATGATGGTTTATAGCAGATTGTTTGCTGTTTTGTTTAATATAGTAGCCATGATTTTCTGACTGCTGTGCAACCATAAAGAAAACTCCTATCAGCATTCACTTTAAATTAATTTTTATTTTGTGATTTGTATCAAAGCATCATGTCTTCTTATGTGTCACTTTTAGTGTGGTGATAACTGGCTGTGTGGAATGAGAATTTTTCAACCTTGCCTTTGGGATTGCACTTGCAATTTCCTTAGTGGTGCCAGCTGCACAGTGCCAATGAGCAGCACTGAGTAAAGCTCCATTTTTGGGCTTCTAATGTGATTTTTTTTTTTTTTTTTTAATGATCTTTGAAGGTGGGGTGGAGGAGCGGTTAATTTTGTAGATTTTTACTTTTTAAAATACCGCGAAGACCAAAACTGTTTTCATGCAACAATTGTCCTCTGCTCTCTAAAATCCTGTTGTAAGTAAATGAAATGTGAGAGAAGAGCAAGATCCTGGAGCATGACAATTATATTCTACTTCAACTATTCACCAAAGAAATGCTTTTAGTAATTGTGAAATAGCAGTTATTTCACTCAGACTTGGAATGAAATAGCCTTTCATGAAATACACTGATGCTACCATGTTTACAGAAAAATAAATGTATCCCCATTTTGTCCCTGTAGAGACAACCTGTAGATAGTGTAGATCTACTATGTTCTGGTCTAGGTTTTTGTTATGTATGTTGGAAGTGGAGGCTGTATGAAAGAACAATGGCTGAGAAAGAACATCAAAAGAGGCCATGAATTTCTGTTACAAAATGCTGTATTTCTAATGAAGACCGTTAATTTCAGATATTTTAGCATACAGAGAAGTACAAGATCCCCACAGCAAGACTTGACGCCATAAATAGAAATAATGTCCTTAACTGGTGTAAGAAAAAATACACCAAATTCTTTCTGTTTCTTATTGTCAAAAATATAATAAGTAAGAAAAAAGAGTAGAGCTATTTTCAGAATGTATAAATCCAGCTTTTAGATAAACAAGAACTCTACCTTTCGCATTAAATGTTTGGAGGTTATAAACCAAAGAAAGCTTGAAAGATATTGCTCTAGTACTTGAAATGTGCTAAATGCTCTGAAACCCAAGACAAATCATAGAAAACTGTTTTAGAGAGGTGTACAACTATTACATATTTTTTAAACGGTTGGTTATTTATCTGCCTTCTTGCTTTATACTTAAGATGGGGGTTTTTTGGCTATATGATCTCATCTGGTTTCTCATCAGAAATAACCACTGTGTAAAAGGTATGCTCTAGTATTGACAAACCCTTAAGTTGTTTATACTTGGCCTTATGCTTCTTCCTCTTACCATCTGAAATGCAAAGAAAATAACAGTCCAGTATTCTTATACATAGCATTCAAAAATCCAAAGCTCTTTGAGGGAATTCAAACAATTTTGACCTATCCTCAAAATAAGCACGTAGCTTTTATGGATATAATAAAGAAAATCTGATATTCAGTTGAAGCAACCCCTTGCATACTAGGTTAAAGTCCCATCTCTTCAAAACAGAAGAAAAAAATTTTTTTTCCTGTCTATCATGCAATATTGCTGTGTTTGGAAAGCTGCATGGTCTGCATTCTGTCCAGGGAAAAGTGAAATAAAGAATAGACCAGAGAGTTGTTTTGCTGCATATGCATGATAATGTCAAGAATTATGAGCAGTTTCTATTTTTCTTTTATGTTCCCTACTATCCCAAATGTATCAGAAAACTGTATGGTAACTAAACAAGCAGCATTGTTTTCTGTTGTTGCATGGAACCTTCAAACTGTAATAATATTTTTCTTTATCTTGAGTTTAGAAACCTTGATACCGTTTCTGTAGCATTTTTAAATACAACTACTAGACATATCTTTAGATTTTTACAGTGATTTACAATCATCTTCATTCAAACAGGAGTATTACTTAGAATAGTTTGAGTTTTGCCCATGATTAAGAACTTCAGAATCTGAATTTGTGTTTTGTTCTCTCTTGGGAACTTTATATTTCTGTTTGTCATCATAATCTCTAAAAGACTGCTTTGGTTATCAGGTCTTTATGCAACACTACCAGCATATCTGTGAATTTTGTTTAGAGATTCAGGGCTTTTGAGTATCATTTCCCATAATGTAACCTTGTACAAATTTCCGTGCCTTATACTAGAAGTAAATAGCACCCACATGAGCAGCTTAAGGTATTTGCTGTCCTCAGCTGCAACGTGTGAAACACAAGATCTCATGCTATAATGATTATATATTTGAATATATAATCTTCAATTTTGATTTACAATAGATGACTACCAACTTTCATTTTACCACAGTGATATAATCTAAGAACTATTTATTGGCCAGTCAGGTATTTCAAAGTTTGTAGCTAGTGTATTCCTACTTAATTTGGGCTATTTCTATAATATTTATTGAGTGGAGTTTCATTAATCCTTCAGAAACTCTGTCTAAAATACTTGGACATTTTGCTTTTAGTCTCTGTTTTCCCCTTTCTTTTCTTGACATTACTGAAGTAGATGAATGCCAGCTCCACATCTCAGCAAACTCCTTGAGAAAAATAAAAATAAAAAATTGAAAAATTTCATTCCACTGGGAAACAACTATAGAAAGATAAACAAGTGTGAGGGCAAAGCACATACACCTGCAAATGCACACTTAGAGAGACATGTTTCCTCAGTACCTGATTTAGATAGTTGAATTGCAATTAAGTGATCTTGTTCAATCATATTTTTCTTGTGTCCTTATGTTTCTGATAATTAAAATTTAGGTAATCAGATCACATTGGAGGATATTCTTTTAAAGGGATTTGCTATCTTAAATATGCTGTGTATAAGCGGTGGTGATTTGCTGTACGTTGGTTCTTGCTATGGTACCTACACTCTCAAGAAACTTATTCATTGCGACATTAGTCATAGTGAAATCCAGTGCTTTTAGACCTTGACGTTGCTGAAGCAAATAAAGTAAAAGCAAAATTATGTTACAATACCCTTTAATCCTGCGTTATCCTGTCGTAAATGTGGGTTGTTTTCTAGCTGTGTTTTAAAGAGCAGATGTCTATTTACATAATGTTAAGATTTAGTTAGGATTTGAGAAAGGAAAATTACATCTCTGTTTTACAATGTGACTAATATATGTGTAAAGGATTAGATAAAACAATCCAAACCAGGCTATGATTTACATCTTCTAAACAATTCTGTGTACATGAAACAATATCATGAATGTAAAACTGTATAGCTAATTTTCAGTGGAGTGCATAAAGGTGTGCCTCATCTGTAGCAAAATATTCCCCTAGCATCCTTGGGAAGTAAGATTATCTTGTTATAGATTTTATTCTCTTACTAGCCAATTTGTATGCTGTTGAGCTCCCTTCCGTATGTTAACTCAGAACAGGAGGTGATAACAATATCCAATATAGCCAGCATAAGGCTACAACTTCAGCCTGAAACCAAATTTCAGTGACTCACTATTCCTAAATCCCACCCAAAGAACTGTTATTATTTCCATGTCTTCATGCACAAAATTTCCTTAGATGTCATTTTGCTTTTCCTATGTCAGAGTGCAGTTGCAGCTGGTGATTGTTTGTAATTTTCTTTGTCGTCTGTGTAATGCGCCTAGCAATATTCAGTTGCATGAGTCTGAAAAAGCTTAGTTCCTGAGCTCCAAAGGTGGGAGGAAAAGGGACACTGAGAGGCACCTGACAGCAAAGAGCACATTCATTTTTTTGCATAAGAAAATCCTGATAGTCCTCTCTGTGAAAATTGTGTCCTTTATAAAAGTGAATTTGATGTGAGAACCAAAACCCATTTGTGACATTTACCTTGTCTGCCTAGAAATAATTGAAGTCTCTCAATCCTGCTGTTTTCTGCCCTTGCAGTTTAATCTGCCTTAGCATTTCACAGTCTCTTTTGCACCTGGTCAAGTTGACACTATTATAGGTCTAATATTAATCTTCTTTCTATTTAAGCTTGGAATTTGAATCCTTGATACAGGTTAACTTATTCACTTTACTTGGTCCTAAGCCTTCTTTAACATAGAGCACTTCTCCAGCAGAGTGATTTACTGTGTTATTTCTATATAATGTTTGTTGATATTAGGTTTTCAACTCATTATTTACCTTTTACCAAGTTCCTGACATGCCTATTATGTTAATACCCTCATTTAAAACCAGGTATACCAAATCTCATTTAAAACCAGGTATACCAAATCACACCTCCTTTTTTTAGATTTCTTGCATTGATGTAGAAACACACACACAACGTTAACTCACTGAAGCCCTACCTGTATAAAACAATTAAGCACAATTTACTGTATTCTTTAACATAGAGGTTAAACCTATGTGCCTTTAGAAGTTAAAAAAAGTCTTTGCCGTTGAAGTATTTTGTAATTTTTTTGGTTTGCTCCTTGTCTCATCACAGTTCAGACTGCATGAAGATAGGAGTACAGAGGGTTACATGCACACGGAAGATGATAATACATCCTCTTCTGGTGAACAGTTGGTTGCAATATGACTGTTAATATCTAGTATGACCTTCAGCACCTCAACATTGTTTTAACTACCATAATAGAAAAGCAAAATAAAGTGAAAATGACATTGAACCATACCAGGAAAGCAAGGAAAAAGCAAACACATTCAACTGCGTCACAATTTTGACCTGCTCTAAATGCAGTGTTGCAACAGCTCTCCTGCGTGTGCAGTTACAGCTCTCAATGGGTCAGAAACACTGCACGTTCACTTCATATTTCTCTTTGATTTATCATAAATAAAAGTGTGACAGAGGAAGATTTTGTTAAAATAAAAACAGTAAAAGAGAGTCATGACGAGTCATACATACATTGTTTTAAATACACACAGAAAAGAAGAAAAATACCTACCCAGTAGAACAGAACACTTTCTTCATTATTTTGTTAAGTTATTCTAATCCTATTGACTATTTCTACAATTACTGAAAAACATTTCTCATCTGTCAAGCATAGAAGACATTTTCTAATTGATTACACTCGTTTTAAATTAAAGGAAAGCATTTCTTATTTTGATGTGGCAACAAAATATAGAATCAGTTCTAGGATCAAAAATTGTGCTAACCTACCTTGAATATACAACCAGTGTAATAAGAAGAGGGCAATTAAATATGCACATAAACACATTCTTTAAGTTAAAAAGGTTTTATTCTAAATGTCTTTAGCTTCTAACATTAAACTTGTAATCCAGATGCTTAATTTCCATAGCTTGTTTACTGACTTTTTCTTTAAATGCCACAAAGTTACAGCATTATGATGAATTTTTGCAATGGGAAGACTTGTTTAAGAACTTCTTAGACATTGGTTAATAAAAGATTTTTTTCCAAAGCTGCATTACTGAACCCTTTGTTTTTAAAATCTGTTGTTAATAGACTGTATTTTTAAAGTAAGTTGTCATGTAAAAAGAGTGTAATAGCCTAAGCAGATTTCACTTTTAGCTTAGGTATGAATTTTGGACACAGATCCTCATGAATTAGACCTTCAAACATACACAGGCCTTTGTTGATGTCAGTAAGATGATGTGTGAATGCAGAGTTGTCCCTAAATAAATTCATTTATGGACTTTTTCCTGCTATATACTGTAAGGCAGAAGTCAACCAGTATGTAGTTTAAAGAACTATAGATATTTCCATTTTGTCTAATAATTCTAGTTAATATTAGAAACTGACTTAATGAAAATTGCACCTGACAATTGTGCACAATTTTGAAGAATGAAAAAAAAGTGATACTGTGCAAGGTAACACATCAGAAATGATCTCGTAATCGTTTCCCCCTGACAACAGTCATCCTTTCTGATATTCAAAACTTTGAAAGGATCTTAAGAATTTCTGTATTGGTGTGGGTCTCCATTCAAATAATAGAGGAAACTGATGCAGTGTTCTCAAACATGTATTGCATATGTTTATTACATTGTCACTTCCTTGTGCTTCATGGCTAAGAATGGCTTTTACATCTGTTCCTTCTATTGTCACTACCATACGTTAAATTTCTCTCTTTGTCTCAGGTGGTATTAATGGAAAGTCATGCTTTAGTTGAAATATTCTGAATGATCTACTGCCACTTACATATATTAACACTGCAATAGTCATCTTCTAAATCTTTAGCTTTTGTCTTCCAAATCACATTTCTGAAAATCAGACTGCTTCAGTCTGATTATTTGAGCAGTTTACATTTCAGAGCTTGTACTGCACGATACTCACTTTGCATATAAAGATCCAGGTCTCTATGCTACAAACCAAGAAAATACACAGGTTCTACATAATGCTATAATTTGAGCTCGTCTTCTTCCCAATGTATTTGATGTTCCATATCCTGAAGGGCAAGCTTAGCTACGATTAGCTATGTACATATAGAAGTATATACACAGCTATAAGTGTAGTTTTATACAGACACACAAGCTTCATTTCAAGCTTCTCTCTAAAAATATTGAATTATTATTTCAAAAGAACACTGCTTCAATTTTAATGAGGTCATCTGCTATATCATATTTCATTACAGTATTCCTATAAGTGGAATAAGGTCCTTCTTCATCTTTTTTTTTTTTTTTCTTATCATTAGCATTCTTATCCCTTTGGGCACTGTGGCATATAGTTAATAAAACAATAATGTTGCTTTTCTCTCCATATTCTTTTATCACACTTATCTTTGTCAAATTTTAAAACCTTCAATAACACATTAACAAGTGTTTCTGTCATGTTTATTCCACCATCTTTCTGCCAGAAATGTAGGTGCTTGCAGTGGAATGTAGTCTTTTTGGTAGCTCATGTATAAAAATGTGGGACAAAGCATCACTGAATTTTTCCTTCTACTTATAGTAGGTGTTGATGAGGCTTAATTGATGTGCTGACCACTGGTTCTCAAGTGGTGCTTTTGACAAAGCTTTGTCTAAAACACAAGTGAATTTTATTTATACTATAGAAACTCCTGCTCTACAACAGAAAAATTACTGCCACCGGGCTGAAGCTTGCAGGTTGCCTTTTCTTATTCCTTTAATTTAAGAGCTTGAGAGAAGAAGTAGATTCTAAAATTCTTTTTTTAAAAAACAAAAACCACTAACAAAAACAAAACAAAACATAAAGGTACAGGACAAATTTGCTGTGTTTTCAATAGCCTGTCATAATCAAGAGAATGTTATGTCATGCTGCATGCCGTACTGTTTGGGGTTTCCCAACAGCAGAAAGCTCTGGAAAGATTTTATTACTGCTGTTTGACACAGAAGTGAGAAAAACTGAATGACTGAGGTCATGTCTTCATCCACCAGAAAAAGAGTCTTCTGGCCAAGATGAGATAGTAAAATTATCATTCATATTCATAATGCAATGTGAAATGCTGGCATTATTCTGTGATCGTGGTATCCAAGTTACAGAAATAGTCTGAAATTTAGGGGACTGTTTCTTAACATTGCCGGTCATTAAATCCTTCCAGGATTGACTCACCTCAAAACAGTTCCATTTAGGGACCCATATCCTTGCCAGTTTTGCATGCTTAAGGTGTTCTTAAGTCTCATCACTGTTAGCACCATAAAATACTGATCAGATTGCGTTAATTCAGAGTAGTTCAGAATTCATGATCCAGCTGTGATGGTGCAGGACAAGATCTATATGTCCTAACAGATGTATTCTGGATGTAGTGAAAAGTTTGCAATTTTGAGAAAAGAATCTGCCTAAAAACTATAAGAATACAGATTTGAGGAAGTTTTCAAAAGCCTCAAATTGACTTAAGTGCTTAAGTATTGCTTTCAAACACGATTTACCTGTCAGTATGTGCCATTAAAACCACACCTGAATGTGGTGCCTGAGTAACATTTTAAGCATTGCTTGTAAACTCCATGCATAATTTCAGGGCCTTAAGAAAATGTTGCCAAAAGTACTCAAGAGAAGCTAATGTTTTTACAATGGGGTGAAGATTTTATTCTTACAGACACAATGTTCTATTTTGATTCTACTGCATTTTTTGACTTGTTCTATAAAAATGTTCTCTTTCATATATATAGTACTCACATTATGGTATCTGCAACCTACTGACAGTTGCCAAATCTAAACTGCTTCATTTGCATTTGCAGTCTTACCTGAAAAAAATGTTTCAGTGTATGACAAGTGATCTATCTTAATAATTATCTCTTCAGTATGCCTTATGGTGAATAATCAGCTTGTTTCAGTTTACCCTGTAAAATATATAAAACATATAACTCAGCCCAGAATCAGCTCAGAAAATGACCGTTCAAGTGTACTTGCCTCACACGGTGAATCTTGTTCCTCAGAAGAAAACTTAAATAAGTTATAGTGGTTGATTTCACATTTTTAAACCTGTCTGTCCAGTGGGGACATACAGCTGTGGTGAACATGAAAATATAAATGCATGTATGCATTTGTGTAAGTAATTTACAATACTCTTCATTTCACCTCATAAACATGTTCATATAATTGAGAAATTCTTGGATGTTGTATTTAAGACACAGGCAATTGAATATGGATCAGGTATACCTAAAAGGTCTGCAAAGACAGTCATTTAAAATCCTTTTTTTTAGGTTTTCATTCATTTAGAAAGACAAAATGCATTTAATCCCACCAATTCTTGTACAAAATAAATTCCATTCTATTCAGCTCTAAATTTTTCTGTTTTCCTATTGAAATTCAGCTCTTCATGCATTTTGACCTTTTCAAGAAAGCCTGCTTCATTGTGAATTGTGGGTGCATTAGGAAGGTAAACACATTCAGTACTTGTTATTCAATGAGTTTGGATTTAGAAAGTCATTGTCAATAGGTTAATCCTTTTGTACAGACAGTCTCTTTGGCTAAGAGGCATCTTAAACAAATAAAGGTTTTACCAAAATGCTAATTTCTCAGTCTTTCTGTCAATTGTAAAAGAACAAATCTCAGTGGAGGTCTTAAAATTGGTTATTTCTAGTTTACATTCACTTCATGTCAGCACAGTTTCAAAAAGAACTTCCATATACAGAAGTCTAGTCACAGACTATTTGTTACTCTGCTCAAGAAATCATTAAAACCTACCATTTTCTTGGAGTGTTTTATGAAGATGAGGGAAGGGATAAGTTTATCTGTTTTCAACAAATATTTATAAATACCATGAATAGCAGGGATACCAAATTTAGCAGCAGATTGGCTAGGCACTTAAAAAGAGAAGAACATATCCCGTCTGATTAAGCGTCAAGTGGCTCTTGAACTGCATATCACATTATTCACCAAGTTGATATATTTCAGACTACTGGTTAAAACATGGAAGTAGAAAGCAGAGATTCTGAGAGAGAAGTGCAATAAAACAGTTACTTAACTTACAACAGTTATGTGGGCAGAAGTTCAGCAATAAATAAGTTAAGGCTGCATGTGCAACTTTTATTTCACTATTATAAGTCCTTTCATTGCTTCACAGTCATCCTACAGGTCCTATATTTCTGTTTATTTTTACTTCATAAATGACAGACAACAGGACTGCAGAGGAAAATATCCAGCCACCCAAGTAGGAATTAAGAGACCCCTCCTGACATACAAGATGCCAGAAATTGCTTTAAATTCCGAGGATCAACAATCCATTGAAAATACAACCTGAGGTGATGAGTCAGAGCCGCAGGAGACCAAAATTACAGTGAAGATACTCTTCACTGGGTCTTTTATAGATGCTGTTTGTCATGAACTACATCTAGATGACGCCCCCTACATGCCCCAAATTTCAGTTTCTGTTCAATTTCAGGGTGAAGTCCTGAAATTCCCCACCCCGTACACATATTTTCAGTGAGGACATACATCTTGTCCAGAAAATGAATGAGTCAGTAGGAATCTTTTAGATTTCCTTAAATGAAAACAGAGGTTTTTTCACATTGAATTCTTATCTAATCCATAGCTTTTGCATTAAACATCCTATTTTAAATGCAGTGTGCAATAAAGTACTTCAACAGTCAGAGCTTTCTCCTTAAAAATTGCCATACTTCAATACTTATAAATTGTTTCTAAATTAGTAATGTGTTAATCATAAAATATGTGTTTATTGTGAAGTTTATGACTAACAGTGTTTCATTAAGATATAGTAAATATTAGAATTATACTTATTATCTGGTCAACAAAATAAAGAGTAGTTCCTCAACTGCTTCAGTAAACTCCCACAGACTGAAGGCAAACTGAAATAAAGTCAGGTGACATTTGTTGCAGATGTGAACTATTGCTCTCTCTTGTATCAGTCTTCATAATATACATTTTTCTGGAGCTGTTCTTCCTAGATTGACATTTACATATCATTTTTTTAGTATACTTCATATTTGCATGCACATTTAATTTTTTATTAAATAGTCAGGACTTCATGGTCTATGGTTGACTAATTTGTGGGATAATTATATGGATTCAGCTGGAACCAGAATATGCCTGTTCAAAAGTCAAAGTGCATATCTGTAACTGCTTTGCAGAATTTGGACCTAATTAACATGAGAACGGTCAAGAAGGTGCCAATGCTTCTGGGAATAAAAATATGCTTCATTTTGCTTCTAAAAATATTTTTACACACCAGTAGATGGAATTTAAAGATGATATCTGGGCATGTTTTGTTTTCCCAAGGAACTTTTTACAGCATGGATTGACAGCTGGTTGTTCCATTGCGTCAGGGAATATAGTTTAAAAAAAAAAACCAACACACCACTTTTGGAAACTGGTCTCTAGGCAGTTTAAATTACTGTGCAAAGTAAGGCTCTTTTGTAAGGTCTTGAAAATCACTTAGCTTCTGTCAAAATAGAATGCAGTAAATAATTTTACTAGATCCACAACCAGTGGCCTTCTGTTCCACTATTTTGTTATGAATTTATTTAACAGGTTTGTCTGGAGATTAATTATTGCAAATACATTAGTAACTTCCTTCAGTAAACCTGAAGGCTGTACTGATTATATTCCTCCTGCTCTATCTGTCTCTCAAACTGTATATTTGATAATTTTCATATCCTTTTGGATTTCTAAACCATGCAGGAAATAGCTACACAAGAAAATAGAAGGTCAGTCCCAAAGCTGGTCTACTGAATTCTGGTCTAACTTTTACTTTGCTTCCCTTGATAAAGCAGATGAAGGAAGAATAAGGTGGTTTTTTGGTCTCTGAAACTGCTTTCCTCAGGCATTTGTTGACAGCCTATACAGGAGCAGGCTATGTTCATAATGTTCTTCTAGTAAGAACATCAATAGCAGTAGATACATCAATAACATTAGGTCAGTAATAAGTGCAAATAACTTGAGCACAGTAATAGGTATGACAAGAATCTGAGGTATGGGAGTACTGTCTGAAGGAAATAATATGGCCCCTCAAACTACTAGCTACACATGGAAAAAAATCACAATATATTCCATTGTTTTATTATCTAATTATTTAATTATTTTAAATATGTGTAACTAGGTCAGTATATTGAAATGTATTTATTTTGCATTTGTTTGTATTGCATGAATTCAGCCAATAGCTTTTAAAGAACGAAGGACAGGAGGAAACTAATGGACTGTAGTAGTAAATCTGTGGATTTCTGAGTGTGATTAGATAGTAATCTGGTATTGCTCTGTTTGTATTCTGCCTATTGACTTGAACAGTGCAAGCTCTTGTGCTTGAGGAGCACTTTTCAGATCAGGTACTGTATATTCTCACAGATTTAATACAGGCATAAGTACGCTGTGATAAAGAATTATATTATGTAAAATATCTGTTTAGAGTTTGGAAAATATATGTATAAAATATTAACAGGTTAAAAAATTGCAGAGAAAGTGACAGTACAATTAAACATTAAATCTAATTTGAATGAGTGAAAATCAGTGATTAACTGAAGACAAATGAAATGGCTGACTGGCAGAATTTTAATAGCATTAAAATAGTATTTCCAGGGTTATACCTTCACGTTCTTGTGAAGGTGGACCCACCGCTGGCCAAGGCCGAGCCCATCAGTGATGGTGGTACCAACTCTGGGATGACATATTTAAGAAGGGGAAAAACTGCTGGGCAACAGCAGCTGGGAGAGAAGAGAAAAAACCCTGCAGAGCCCAAGTGAGTGAAGGAGGAGGGGAGGAGGTGCTCCAGGCACCAGAGCAGAGGTTCCCCTGCAGCCCGTGGTGCAGCCCGTGGTGAGGCAGCTGTGCCCTGCACCCAGGGAGCTACACGGGGGGGACCCCACACTGGAGCAGGGGGATGTGCCTGAAGGAGGCTGTGACCTGGTGGGAGGCCTGTGCTGGAGCAGGTTCCTGGCAGGAGCTGTGGCCCCGTGGAGAGAGGAGCCCACGCTGGAGCAGGTTTGCTGGCAGCACTTGTGACCCCGTGGGGGACCCACGCTGGGGCAGTTTGTGAAGAGCTGCAGCCTGTGGGAAGAACCCATGTTGGAGATGTTTCTGGAGGACTGTCTCCTGTGGGAGGGACCCCAGCTGGAGCAGGGGAAACATGTGAGGAACAAGGAGTGGCAGAGGCAATGTGTGATGAACTGACCACAACCCCATTCCCTGTGCCCCTGTATCACTTGGGGTGGGAGGTAGAGAAATTGGGAGCAAAGTTAAGCCTGGGAAGAAGGCAGTGATGGGAGGAAGATGTTGTTAGATTTGGTTTTATTTCTCATTTATCCTACTTTGATTTGATTGGTAATAAATTAAATTAATTTCCCCGAGTTGGGTCTGTTTTGCCCATGACAGTAATTGCTGAGTGATCTCTCCCTGTCCTTATCTCGAACCATGAGACTTTTGTCGTATTTTCTCTCCCCTGTCCAGCTGAGGAGGGGGAGTGATAGAACAGTTTGGTGGGCACCTGGCATCCCACCAAGGTCAACCCACCACACTGGCATAGTTTTAATATGAGCTGATAAATATCTGAGTGTTTTATTCCAGGCTTTAGGCTTGTAAACAAATGTATTACTCAGTATGCATACTAAACACAAGCATTTCATCATAAATACCAGGAGCTATACTGCTAAAGTATGCTGAGTGCAGTAAGTCTTCATGTGCTAAGTCTTCATCTGTGTACGATTTTGTATCCACATGCAACATTAATAATAACAGGTATTGGTTACCCTTGCAATTAAGTCTTTTGGTAGCAAAATCCACAGAAGCCTGTAAGTATCTTGGCATCACAAGAGCGCTGCTTTTTATCCAGATGTTTAAAGACAGATTGGTGTGTATACACTAGGTCACAGCTGCAACAGGAGCAGTACAGATACATTTCTTGTGCCAAATGTTTTGTGTTCACCAATAAATATATCCATTGTGTATCTACCAGTATAACAGCACTTGCAACCCTCCCACCAAACACAGCGATTGTAATCGCAAAATACTTCTTCTGGTGTGGGTTATAATACAGTTGTGTGTAACCAGTGCAGCAATGTCCAAGCGTGCACAAAAACGTAGTCACTGCCTTGTCGTGGGGCAAAGAGTACACAGGGCGCCACACAGAGCTAATGCCTGGGGTCCTCTCAGCCCAGTTGCTGAATCCAGCTGGGATCTGTTCCTTGCCTCACTCCAGTCAAAGACTACTCTCATATTGCAGCAAAAGCTGGAATACTGCATGATCATGTGAAACTCTCTCCACACACGAATCAGATTTAGCCAACTAAACCAGTTATGAATCAATAGTGAATTAGCCA
Organism: Strix aluco; assembly: GCF_031877795.1. NCBI lineage: Eukaryota > Metazoa > Chordata > Aves > Strigiformes > Strigidae > Strix > Strix aluco. The sequence continues at coordinate 11,627,349 of NC_133940.1, read as the reverse complement.
AATATTTCAAATAGAAAATAATGCTCTAAAAATTGTAAAAAATGTCCTATGTTTTGTTAAGCTCCCACCTCTATCCAAAGTTCTGCTTGCTGCATGAGTAAATTTACATAACCAAGCCATAATCTAATTTATTTTGGTAATGGCGAAGACGTGACAGCACGAACATCAGCCCAGGCTAACCATTTCAGTAAGTACTTTAGGTTCCTGGTACGTTCAAGGTTGCTCTTGTTACATCTTCACAGCTCTTGTTATCTAATCTAAGTTGCATATGTCTACCCATGCTGTTGACAAGTCTCCTGAAACTATTGGAGTCATACCAAGAACTTTAAATAATCTCAAACTAGCAAATGAAAAATTATTCTTTAAAGTTAAGCTTTCATAATTCACTTTCACTGTGTAGCTCTTCCTCTGGTAGAGACCGTACATCATAGGCAAGATCTATTTGAAGCTGGAATATTTTGACAGGTATTTCTGTTGACCTATGAAAGGATAGATTTAGAAATACTCTAAAAATACAAGGAATCAAGCTGAGAAATATTTTCATTTCCACCTTTCAAAATTATATGGGGATACAAAAAGTCTTTTAACTTGAAATTGAAGATAATTTAGGATATCAGGAACATTACAGAATTTAAACCTGGACAGAGATTACTTTTTATTTTCAGTCAATTATTTAAAGGTTTTGTCTGTCTAATTTTAGGCCAAATCTTTTCTAGAAGGTACAGAAACTATTTCCTCTGTGTGATTTGTCCTCTCTGCTCACTGAGCAAAAGGAATACTTTCTGTCCTGTCAGTACAATTGTATTAATAGATTCCAATGTACTTTACAACAGTACTTAATGCAATATATTGTTTGTTGTATTTTGAAGAACAGCATAGCAACTTGTGCAGAGGAAGGCAGATGAGCCAAACAGGGATCCCTACAGAGAATTCCACACTGGAACAAAGCCTTTTTGTCATATTCCTTGACAGATGCATTCCTCCATACAACTGTTCTATAGTTTTTTGAGGAACTGAATATATCTGCCATGAATCACCTGACAGCAGTACAAGGACACTCAGTTTATATCTTCGCTAACATATAAACTTCTGCCCAACACATAATTATGCACTATGTTTTTAAAATGTCAATTATATAAATGAAAGTAAATACTGGGCAATTTTACAATTAGGTCTTTCATTAAAGACACAGTATGACAACATAATCAGCTCTTCATTTAATGGTTTGAAAAGTCATCATAGTCTAATTAATATGCTACAGTAACATCAACCACACTGTTTGCTTTCTTGTTCTTTCACTGTTCTTGTCCAATCTTTTTTCAGCTAGTGATCTCAAAATACTGCCATATGCAGATTCCTGCATATGATAGTATTTTGCATATGCTATATCGTGCATATGCCATAAATCATATGCCAGCTTTGTCAGAATTATTTAATTATTGTTATCAGTGAATTTATGTGAAGTTCTAAAGGCAGTTTGGGAACACTTGTATTAGTGAAGTCAAACATCTGCACTATTATGTCTAAATGTTTTATCTCGGGATGTGCTTGTGTTTACCCTGTTCTGTCAAATATGAACACACAGTTTAGCCTTTACTCTCCAAGACCTGATAAAGCAGAATAGGCTGAAGTGGGTGGTGCTTTAGTCATGTAGCCAAGGTTCAGCTAAGAAAGTGTAATTAAAACAGTTGAAAGAAGTGTTGCAATGGTGATCTAAGTCCAGGAGAGAAACTTGATAAATCCTTCCATTTTAGCAATGAATCCAAACATTTAATGATCCCTGCAGGGAGAAATGTGTTTGAAACAGAAAAATTGACTCTTTCCTTAAATACCTTAGCAGATGGGTATGTGCCTCTTAGATGGACAGAAATTTGAAAGAGAAAGACAGAAAAGGGACGTCCTGTTCATTCGGAAAGCTGTGGTGTATAGCCACTTCTCCCATACACGGTGTTTTGTGAGAAGATCGTAATGATTGCAGTCATTAGCAACGCACTGTTGAGTGTATGCTCTAGTCTTGATGCAATTGATATTGCATGAACTGAATGAGAAAAGTGACATTTAATTCAGGTGCACTTGAAAAGATAAATTATTTAACCCCTTAGAGTTCTTAACAGTGAGATCTTCATTACTTGCTAGATGATCCTTCGAAGAAGAGGCAAAAATATTTCTGTTTTTTTCCCCATCATCTTTGGTTCTTCAGTGTAAGAGATCTTTTAACTATAAATGAATACATTGTGTTTTATGAAAGTCGATATTTTAGGAAGTGGAATGGTAAATAGTACCATCATAAAGAATTTTGTGACTGACTTATGAGAACAACACAGTATTCAGTTGGCAAGGGGCTAATGTTGTTGAGATTAAATCAGTCTTCATTATAGTTGCAAGGAAAAATAATATAACAATAATAAATCTGAATGTCCATGAGGGATATTTACTATGAAAATGTTTACTAAATAAAGATGGAACTAAACCCAAACAAGTGGAGGGTAGTTCTACTGAAAGCTGGTATTTTATACAAGTAATTACTGGTCACTACTGTGGCATATATTTTATAGTGCATTTCCTTGGAGAAAATGGGAAGTCGAAAGATTTTGAAAGCTTGGTTTTCTGCAGAAGCCCTGTTGAATATTCTGACAAAGGGTCCATGAATATCTGGTCAACTGGGAGAGTTTCTGAATAGATATTTTGTGAGTTGCAATTCTCCAGGCTTCCTAGGAGCTAATCGCTTTGAGAGGGCAAGACAGGGCATAGTGAAAGGACTAGATTGTCCATCAACATTTTCAAAAGTACTAAGAGGCCTCTAGAGAGATGACATTTGGCTTCTTAAAATGCAGTTCATGTGTTATCACCAATCTGGTGACATACACGCCCTGTAGAAAGATTAACAAGGTTTGCCAGATATGCTGCAAGGTAAAAGTACATTGTCAGAACCAGGCTCAGACTGATGTTGACTGCAGATCTGCTCTTGAAGAATCCTTCTTAAAATCAGTCACAGTTAATTTGATGTTCTTAAACTTGTTTCTGATACCTGTGCTGAGAAGTATGTCAGTATTTCACCCTGCAGCATTTTCAAGGTGATTTGAGCTGTTAAAAAGATGCAGCATAAGAGAGGTGCTTAATTATAGGTAAGTGCATGAACAAAGTGTGATATAAAGTAATAGAGTTAATAAAAGGATGGTGACTAACACAATAATAATAGCAATATGAGTTTGTGATCCATATCCAGTAGACTTCAGATATGGTTGATGAAGATCCTAAATTAGTTTTCTAATTAATTGTTTGGAAACAAAATATTTTCATTTTACTTTCCTACTACTTTTGCTTGATTGCCACACTTTCATTTCAATTCCATGTTTCCACTTTTCTGCTCTATTTCGTCTTTGCAATAATTGCTTCTGCTTCTTTTCCTTTTGCTTCCTTTCTGTAATTTTACATTGCAGCTGGTCTTCAGCTAGCGTAACACAGTGTATCCACTTACATAACAAATGCCACCAATCCCTTGCGTTGTCAGTCATTAGGCAGTGTTTTTAACTGGATATCAGCTTCCCAAATTATTCTCACACCATCTGCTTGTTGAATATTTTTCGTAGTTCATGTTTTTGGTTTTGTTCCGTTATTCTTTAAACTGAGACATTCTACAAAAGTAACATTACTCTTTTGCTGTGATATGAGTTGATTTTTTTCACTACCTGTTGGTCTAGTTTCGTAAGTCCACAGCACTGACACTGTAATTCTTAGTCTGTCAAAGCAGACTGTATCTCAGAAGAAAAAATTCACTTGATTTTCATAGAAGGGCCAAACATTATTTGCAGGCCTAAAAATATACTATCTGTTTTTCTCTGTTGTTTATCTAATTTGCAGATTTTAACCCAACTGTTACACTACCTGTAGGTGACATGAAGATATCAGTAGCTTTATTTACCTTACTTTATTTCTTATATTGTTAATGTTATTCCTGAGATGGAAAAATGACCTCCTAGTTTCTCTATCCCTTTAATGCAATTTCATCTGTTTAAAGAATCCACCTACATCGTACTTTCATCACATTCTCTCAGTACTCACAGATGTTTTGTGAGGAGGAACCGCAGGGTGACCTGTATCACCTGTACTGCTGGTAATTTTGCCACAGAATGCATCCAGACATGGTCAGAAATGAGCCTGGAGGTGCCACAAAGCTTCTGCAACCCCCATGTGTTATTTTAAATAACAGGGCCTCTGGTGGTATTGGAGTGGTGTTGGGAAGTTGTTGACTGGCTTTCGGTAAACAGACATCCTAATTTTGCCAAGTTGAAGAATAATAGCTTGTGGCTTGATAGCATTGTATTATTTTGAATTATTTCTGTCTTTGTAATTCGTGCTCACTAGCAGTTCAGATAAATAATTGCAGGTGCTGTAAAAAAAATTCTATCCTCTGTCAGCTATGAAAATTGTGGCATAGTAAGATATACATGTACAAGCTTACTAGCCTGACTGGGCTTTAGTGGTTTGTGGATTTTTTAGTTCTCTGTATAATGCAATGCCAGAAGCAATTTTTCATTCCCACCTCAGTTTCTCAGTTCTCTCCTGCACGCATCTATCTCTATGGCTTGGTTACCACATTGATGTAACTGGTTATCACTGCTCACACGTGGAAATACTTAGTGGTTTGTGGATTGGGTGGAATCACCAGAAATTAAAGTAGTTCTGCCTGGTCTTGGTTCAATAGTTACTTTGTGATCTAATACTTTCTCTCAACAGAGGGATACAACTCTTCAAGTTCCCTGTGCAAGTTCCTACACTCAGGATTCATTTTGTACAGATGCTTCCTTGTAATGGATCATAAACTTTCTAAATTTCTATGAACTCGCTTGTTAGTGAGCTCTTGAACACAGAAAGCTTGATATGCAGTGCCAGATATAGTTCACAAAGATGTTTATCCCATTCTGAATTATCATCTTTTTTTTTTTTTTTTCCCCCCTTGTACAAATGAAAAAACAAACCAGAAGAACCCAAACGTTTTTAGGGATGATAATTTGGCTTCCTCAGATCTTCTGTGTGGTTGATTTTCTGCATCAGATCGGGAGCTATCAATCAATATTTCTTCATTTTAGAAAAATGATTTTGTTAAGGATTTACAAAACTGAGTCTTCTGATTTTATTTTATGAAAAGTACTTCTTAACAGGAACAGATTTTTGGCCTTTCCCTGTTATGCAACAAAAAGCCTTTCAGGAGTATGGGTCTGTGAATTCATACTCCAGTTCCCTACACTGTGCCTGTGCAGTGGGAGGGATGTGAGGCAGAGAAAGGGCCACAGATCACCTCCTTCCAGCATGGCTAGGATAAACTACCTAGCCTCTTTCACCATGGTTTTGCAGAAAGCTGATGACTGCAGACTGAATATACAGAAGTTTTATATGTAATCTCACTTTCCCAAGGAGAGACTTTCATTTCTTACGGTAACAAACATTGTTAATCTCCTGATTGCATAAACCTTGCATGAACCCTGGGTCCAAGTTTCTTTGTTCATCTTTTAAAAATGTGATATAGTGGTAGGGGCATGAGGGAGCTCCTTAGCTGGATATGCAGTCAGAGGTCACTGAACGGGTTAATTGCCTGCACTTATCTTTTAAAGCAAAGATATAATGTTTAGACGAAACCCTTTTTATACCATTTAATTCTTCACAAAGGTAGTAGAGCTTTTAGTTTCCAAATGTACAAGGGCCATGAAACTTTATGGCATAACAAAATTAAAGTGTCATGTTTGGTAATTGTCTGTTTATTTTTATCTCTGAGAACTGTAAATATGCAAAATCTATGTAAATGATAAAATATTATAAGACTAAATGCTTTTATTTTTTTCATCCTAGAGATACTCCAAATTCTACAAACTCTTTCATTATATCAAAAGAAAAATGGAGTTGGTATCAATTGCCATTCAACTTGTTATTCCTGATATGTTGTCAAATTTGATTTAAGATTGTAGGTTGCTATTATTCTATTCTTTGCTTGAAAGATATATTCCTGACCTAAATCCAGTTCAGTTATGAGCTAATTTTTATAGTAGGCATCCCTTTTTATTCTTGAAAAGTGATTTGAAGCAGAAGTGATTAAGTACTCCTCCTTTGTAAAAAGCAGTGGATGTAGAACTGAACTTGAGTTTTGAAAGACAGAAATGAGTTGAAATGTTGACCAGTCATTCTCCAAATGGTATTCTTTGTTGCTGATATTTTTAATGAATTAAACTGTGGGATAATATACTTTATTATGTTTTCTAATGTCAGTTACTTGTTAGCTTGCAGGGTGGTTTTCCCATAAGTCACTCAATATCGATATACTAATTTATCTGCAAAGGCAAGGGTTAAATACTAGTGTACTTCAAATGAAATTCGATAAATTAACTTAGCCAACTAAATGGGCTGTGTGCTGGAAAGCACAAACTTTAAAAACTGAGATATCCTTCCCTTTTTTAATCACAGAGCATTAGAAAACTAGGTATTTTAAGAAAGCTGTTGGATATAGAAGGATGAGCCCTCAAAGACCTGGATTACTTTTATTTGCATCCTGCGTTTTCTCCAAAGAAAAATTTTTATAAAAATAATGGAAGTTTGCAGTTTATCCTCCAATTTTGATATGGTAAGAGGTACCAGAAGCATCATGTCTAGACTAGGTTTATTCTTCTAAGTGCCAGTAATCGACAATGCTGTTCATACCAGCTGTGTGTGAGTTACAATATCCTGAAGGCTTTCGATTTATTTTAACTTTTTAATACATTCTACAAGCACTTTTCATGTTTTTTTAGACTTTTGGCATAACCAGTTTTCTTTGAATTATTATAGAACAAACAGCTAGTGGCAGGTAAATTATTCAGAAGAAATTAAGCGGTACCAGAGAATTTAAAAAGACCTTTTGGCTTGCTTTGTTGTAAATTTGCAAAAGTAATGCAACTGTGGGGTTGGAAATGAAACTTGAATACTAATACATTATTTACTCTCACACAGTTTGATGAAACTTTTTCTTTGTATCTCTTCCTAAGACTTTCTCGCAGCCACTAAGCTCATTCAAAAAAAATGGTTTCTTGTAATTTCTACCAAAAAAAAAAAAAAAAAAAAGAAAGAGAAAAGGGAAATAAACTGTTTGAATAAATGCAAAGAAGTAACATCAAGAACTCATTTTGTTTGGTAATTTTATTTGTCATTGACTATAGTTGTTCTTTCATTCTGTCAGTGCACTGTAGTGCAAACCATTGTCCTTACTTCTCTGCCTAGAAAGGATGTTATTAATTATTATTTACTATTACTTAAGCACATAGTTTGCCTCGTGCTATACATCTGCAGGATACAGCTCCTAACAATGCTAGGTTTACTAAAAGAAAGATGCTGTGTGTATCTGTGTGGGTATGTGAATACACGTTGGTGCACGTACACACACACCCCCAGGCATATTTTTGGCTTTTTCCTTTAGAGGTATAGCTAAAAAGATACAGCCTAAGAGATTGCCCAAGACCCTAAAAGAGACTCTGAAAGAGACAGCCCAAGACCATCATAGAATCACAGGATACTAGGTTGGAAGGGACCTCAAGGATAACCTGGTCCAACCTTTCCTGGCAAAAACACAGTCTAGACAAGACAGCCCAGCACCCTGTCCAGCTGAATATTAGAAGTGGAAGTCCACCACTTCCCTGGGGAGATTCTTCCAGTGGCTGATTGTTCTCATTGTGAACAATTTTCCTCTTGTGTCCGGTTGGTATCTCCCTGGGAGTAACCTGTACCCATTACCCCTCGTCTTTTCCATGTGACTCCTTGTAAAAAGGGAGTCTCCATCTTCTCTGTAGCCACCCTTTCAATACTGGAACACAGTGATAAGGTCTCCCCTAAGCCTTCTGTTCCCAAGGCTGAACAAACCCAGCTCTCTCAGCCTTTTCTCACAGGGCAGGCTCCCAGTCCCCTGATGGTCTTTGTGGACCTTCTCTCAACCCTCTCCAGCCTGTCCACAGCTTTTTTGTTTAGTGGAGGCCAAAACTGAGCACAGTATTCCAGGTGTGACCTGACAAGTGCTGAGTAGAGGGGGATAATCACTTTATTTCTGCTGGTGATGCCCTTGTTAATGCAACCCAGCACCCCGTTGGCTTTCTTTGCCACAGCAGCACACAGTTCACTCATATTGAGCTTGTTCACCAGGACCATGCCTTAGGGCTTTGAGTCACCTCCTTATTCTACCTGTTCCCAGGCTTGCTTAGGCTCTCACATGTATCTCAGTGCTTCCTTGCCAGAACTGCTTAATTAGCTACTGTGGCTGGGATATGTGGCTTGTCTGCTTTACTAATAAATGGAGATTATGTGTACTGTTGAATACATTCTTCTTTTTTTTTTCTTTTTTATTATTAAATGGGGTAGGAGCATAATTCAGTAAGAATCAGAAGCTTGAATGAGAAGTTGAAGATTATTGTAGTTTCTGGTTCTTCCCTTCCCCTCCCTGTTAAAACTAAAAGAAGTCTTTTGGAAGTCATAAAACCTTTTTCTTGGACCAAATCTACAGTCTTCAGCAGTATCAGTCCCCTTCCCCTTCTTTCACCCCTGTTCTCACTACAGCACTAACATTTGCAAAGGTGTTGATTAACTTCTGACCCCTGTGATTCTCTTGACAGTCTTCCCCAGCAATCTTGGACTTAATACAGGTCAGACTTTGGTCTTAAAGAATACTTCAGATATAGTCATTTGGGGATGAAGAACTCATAATGAAGGCCAGAAACTAACAGTGGGACAGTCTTGCAGTTTCTCATGTTGAGTATCTCTGCTTGCTTATGATTTTTGAAGGTAATGAGGTCTGGCCATTCAGTTGTCCAGTGTGTTGCCACATGTGATCTGAGCAGTTTTTGTTGGGTTAATGCTGCTATGAACCACCAATTACATCTTTTATGCTAAAGCAGAGAAACTTTCTTGCCTCCTGTTTTAGTGCCCTTTCAATGAGACCACACTGCCTCCTAGGAGCTGAGTGGGAAATGAAACAGGTATCAGAAGATTTTAGTTGCAGGCATGGTGAATGGAATTGAAAGTTTTGAATGTGTAAGTGAAGAGAATATGACTTCTATGAAATATAGAAATGTTTTGGGTTGATAAGTTACTTTTTAAGGGCTGGAGTATTAACACTTTATTACAGTTAGCTCTTAGTCCTCTGCTGAAAAAGCAAGGGGAACTGCCAGTACTCTATATGCAATTAGTCTACAAAGTGCCTTATTACAAATGTGACAAGAGGATTTTTTACTATGCCTGTCTTACTTGCTTGTTTCCAAGGCAAATGCATCTCACAGCTTTTGACTTAAAATGCAAAATCTCTAAGTAAATAGGTTCTTATCCCATCATCAGTCCAGGAAGAACAGTATCTCTCCTTGTAGCAGTGAGCAGTTTGAAGGAAAAATTCCTAACCCACAAAATGATATAGAATGTGTCGTTTTCCTGAATGCTCTTTTACAGGGTGATCAAGAGGCTTTCATTTAGTGAATACATTTGCTCACTCAGTTTTGGAGAGTCGCCCTTCATTTATTCTTTCCCTTTGGAAGTACTTTCGAGTGCAAATTACTGCTATCAGAAGCCTTGAACTGAGAGGCTATTATTCTCCATGCTCAGATTAAATTAATTTTGAACAGTTTAATGCAGCATGTCCGAGCTGCAAGTCCAAGTGGTGTCAAATCTATTTCTCTGCTTTTTTAAGCTGCACCTTCAAGGGCAGTATAATTCATGGTGAATGTGTTCTTCTAATGTCTTTTGCTAAGCGTTATTATTTTCTTTCATTTGCAAGTCATGAGGCTAAAATGTTAACCATTTTCCTCCTAAAATTATATAAAGAATGCACAATTCTATACTAGCCTGATTTTCTGAAAGAAGCTTATTATATTTGCTTGCTATACATGAAATAAAGGAAAAATAGTCATGATGAAAGAAAGAAGTTTAAAAAAAAACTAATGGAGAAAAAAAGAGGCACTACAGGACCCTGCAACATCATCATTGTGTTAGAAACTAATTATCTTGATCAAGGTCTCTGTAATAAAATTAAGAGGGTTTTAATGATTTGCTATATAACTGTGTTTTTGCCAAGTTGCAAAAACAAAGCATGACATAAATCTATTTATCTTTTATCTTCACGATGAAGCATTCTACTGTCTCTCTACTGCTTCCTATTGCCAAAGTGTCATTAAAAGGTGGTGATGAAGCTTTCCTCATGTTTTTGAACACTAAATGGTCAAAAGAATGGTAGTTTTGCACAGCGTAGAAGTGGAGAATTTGTGATGCTGACAGATCCCACTGTACTTTCTGTGAAGGGTATTTGATGCCTAAATAAATTTACAAATCCAGATTTTAAAACCCGTTCTCTACTTTAAGAGTTGCCATTTGTGTTTCCCATTTTGCACTCTCAGATAATATTGTGTTCTGATATTTAGGTAGTTCAGTACTTTCTGATGTATTTGAATACTTTTCCAATATCACGTTGACATATGGTGTCCCTATTTTTACTTCATCTTGCATGTCAAGTAACTGTTGTTGCTTCCATGATCATATGTATCTTTGAAATTTTTATAAGATTATGATAAAGAATATATTTGCATAGTCCTAAATAGCTCCTTGGCTACTGTGTAGCCTCTCTATAAAATGGAGTATATACACAAGTAGATCATGAACATAAGTATGACCATCTGACTACTAAAGTCACCTGTATCATAAGAGACAAGTCACAATGATATTTCCTGTAGGGAATATATAATTCTACCTGAAAAACAACTCCTCTTTTTTGAAGAGTGCCAAGGATGGATTTCTCTGAGAAGGCCTATTGAATTTTTATGGGCTGGAAGGCGACAAGTTTCACATTGAGCAATTGAGGGCTGAAATGTAACAAGTGAAAAAATCTGTTCTGTAAATTATACAATATAAATTGCCAAGATCTGGTCCTACGTTCATTGCCTAAGGAACAGTTATTTACCTGATCTGTACCATTAAAGGTATTTATTTCAGTGGATTACATCACCAGTGTTACAGTGCTCATGGGATGCATATTATTCAGACAAGTTGACAATCCTATGGCTGAGTTTTTTGAGATGACTATCATGTGGTTTATTTTCAGTAAGTTATCCTATTGAGTTGAAAATCCAGATCAGGAGTTTTTTCTGTTGTTTTCATAAAGTTTAACTTCAACAAGCTGGTTTTTATCCATTAAATGTTGGTTTAAATAGTTCTGTGTAATTTTTTTAATATATATAGCTATGATATTTGCAGAATTGTAGAATCCCTGAGGGGCAAGGATAAACCATGCAACAGGTAAGTATCATCATAATCATCATCACCAGTCAGTCATATTAGCTACCACATATTTCATTTATATATTAGGATGAGTAATAGTTTCAAAATACTACAATTATCTGCAACATCAAAACATATGTTATATCACTTCTTTATTTTCCTTTCGCTTCTATTGCTATGGTGTTTTATTTATCTTAGAATTTTTTTCTTGAGAGAGGGAGATTATTATACAGAATTGAACCAAGAGCACATCAGACAATCTATTTGTTGTTCTGTTTGCAGCTTCAGATGCAAAGTTGAGATCCTAGATAATTTGGCAGTATCATGGGACATTAATTGCTTAGACTTGGAAAGCTGTAAGGGCACCTTTTGTGTTGCAAGTGCAGAGAAGAGTGATGTGCATCATACCAGAATCAAGGATTTACTGGGTGTGATACAACATTGTAGTGAGAGGTCTCTTGCTGTCAAGAAGTAAAGTTAAGGCACAGCACAGTGAAGAGACAGTATGCCATGTTCATGAGAGTGACTGAGAATAAGACCAAGGTACCGCTATTCTGGTAAGATCTTTAATATTCATAATTTTATAGAGAATCAGAAAAATAAACTGAGGCAACAACATGAAAAATTACATCAATGCTTACTACAGAGAGATATCAGAGAAGCAGCAGAAACTGTGGCATTGATACAGTAAAATAAGATAATGAATAACGAGCATTGGATGCATCCTTATTGCATTTACTGTGGGTGAGACAGAGGAGATGTTTGCTCAGATACTTCTAAAGAATTTGAAGTACACTCACAGTATATTTGTGGTCCTTGGCAAGACTTTTCAGACACCTAATAATTAGGAAACAGTATAGACAAAATGAATAAATAGAAAGTTTTAACAGGAAGGCTGTATGTAAGACTACTGAGACTGTAAATTCTTTGTTTGTCATCTATGAAATTACTGTAATCTTTTAAATACTCCTGCAAATTTTATGGGAAATTTACCTGGATTCATCTGGGCGTGCCAACTGAGACATTCAAATGCGTTTTACCTATATACAATGCCAAAATGATCAGTCTGTGGGATGTGCTATAATAATTTTTATCAAAGGGGCTGGGGAGTGTTTTGCAGTTGCGTAATGCTGTCCCACTAATGTTGCCATCAATTCAGAGAGAGAAGACTACTGAGCAGGTTTTGTGTATCACAACACATCTAATTAATGTTCTCTGTGCACTACTATTCAGTAATATCAGATAGTCTTGATTTTCCCTTCTTGTGTTCAGTGCTGCTGTTAGTCCATACCCTCTTGCTGTAGATATTCCCTTTTAATAGCATCCAGAAACCAAGCATTTGTTAGAAAACCCCAGCAGAATGGTACTTCTGATCTGTCCAGGATGACAGGATTTTCTATTCTAGATAAATCCTTCTGCCACTTTTTCTGTAGATTGTCAAAATACAGGAAAAATTAAGCCAAATGTCTGTTTCTATCTTTACCCCTCTTGCGCTACAAAAGAATTCTGGGAATCTCAAAAAAGAAATCAGTTTATTCTCCCTTTATGAAGATTAGATGCTTTTTCTTTGGACGGCTAATATAAAGTCAAGAATGGGATCTCTAAAGTTTGTAAGTTAGTATTGACAAATGAGATTTCCTTTTCTCATACAGAGTGCAGGACATTCTAGCATCTCTTCTCAAATTTTTGAGGAGATGGTATAGCTTAGCTATATATAGTACAAGATCACTTTTTCGTCGCTTTTAAAAGTATGACTGGGTAAAAACACTGAAGTTTAAAAGATAGATTGACAAACAGTTTGTATTTCCTTTTCTGAATGTATTGATGTCTCTTAACAATATATTTAGGTTTACTAATGGTACACAGTTTTCTGCAGTCATTTATATTACATAGATTGGATTTATCATCGGTATAGGTAAGTCACAAATGTTGTGAGAGAAAGTGTTTTAATAAGAAGTGGTTTGGGATGGCTCCAAAAGGTGATTTTTTAAATTATTTTTTCTGAAGTCTTTGATAAACAGTAGATGAGATCATCTGGCACATGAAGCTAGGCAGAGAGATTATGTGCAGGTGTAGCAGCATTTTTTTATTATTTTAAAGAGAGGGAAAGAGGAGAAGGTCAAGCAATCTGAATAAAGAGATGAAACTGAATATGAACACATGCAGAAAAAGAGAGCAAGTCTTAGAAACATATGCAGATTAATTGTTAGCATTCCTCTAACCTGATTACATACACCTATCAACCTGATTATGAAAGATGGATTATGTGTCATTTTTTTTTGTGTCTTAATAGGCAAATAACATCCAATGTAGAGTTTTCTTATTCCATCAGGATTTTTGAGATTGCCTTTTTTAAATTCTTCTATCCAGATGGAAATTTTCTGAGCATTTAAAAGAATTTGGGCCTTTTCCAATCATGACTGAACTTCACTTATTGCTCTGAAGTCCTTCTCTTCAATAATTGCTCAGTTACCTCATTTTTCAGGGCTTGTCTGAAAGCAGAGGAGCAAATGTGCCCATACCCTATGGTGAAGTCAGGCCATGTCACAAACTAGATACCATAATAAATTTATGGGATGGAGACAGGTTCACCTGTGTGAATATCAGTGCAAAAGGGTGTTCAAACACCAACTGCAAGGAGAGTCTGTATTTTCATGACATTATATAATTCCTGTGCTGTTAATATGGTGTGAGTCTGATTTATAGCAGCAATTTTCATAGGGCATTTTTGAGCTCCATGCCATTTTAAAAGGTTTGGTCTCTAGGAACAGCATAATGAAATCACTAATATGATCAGAAAATCTCTAACAAGATAAACAGAATTCTCATTCTTCTTCCTGTCGCTAGCAGTGTTGAAAATGTTTTCGTTGCCCTCCTCATCAACCTGCTCTCATCTCACAGGGGGTATACTTGGCAGCTGCAAAAGCTGTGTGCCAAGTCTGAGACTGCATTTTTCATGTGTTAGCAACTAGGTCTAGTGCTGACTGTGTGAGAGCCGAGACGCTCGTTTATGTAAATCATATGTGATTTGTGAGGAATTTAGTCACTGTTGCATGCTCAAGACCACAGTTTTTCACAAAATCCCTCATGAGCTCAATTTACAGGGTCATGTGAGAGCAGTTAATCATGGAAAGAGATTGTTTCTGATGCTAACACTTGAGCAGAAACGTCCAGCTGAGCATTTATAGCCACCAGTGCCCCTTTTACAGTTTACTTAGATTGAAGTTTTGTTCTAGCATGAACTTGAAACCAACATGTATTTTGGCACGCTGGACCAAATGCCAAGGAGGCCAAAGAGTGAAAAACCGTAACAAATTTAAAAATTATATGAATAGAAAACACAGCCAAGCTGACACAAAATGTCATAATACTACATTGGGAATCTTTAGTATATCTCTTCATAGTGCTGTTGAGGGAGCCTATGAAAACTATGTTTCAACATAAGTTGGGATGAAATGAAATCCAGAACATGCAGGCACCTGGACACCGTATTCCACTACTAAGAGCTGATCATTTGGATTGTGATTTCTGAGAGAAACAGTCCTGAGATCTTCACATCCTAAAGAGATGATCAAAGTAAAATGTTGATTGGACTCACTTACTAGGACAGTCCTCCTGGCCTCCAGCTCAAGAGCTATTCTGGGACATGTTCACGCCTATGTTAGAAATTATCTCTGGGGCATATTACTGTTGAGAAGTGCAGATTTGAGGGGCTGATTGAAAACACCATGATGAGGTTTTGGAGTGAAACCTCTGGCTTGCAGGGACCGTGATTCTGGAGGGTGGCAGCCTGTTGGAGAAAAGCAGGGAAGGAGCGGAAATGCCTGGAGGATAATGCAGCAGGGGCAAGTTAAAAAAAAAGGAGCTGAGAGAACTGCTGATCAGCTGCGAGGTATGTGCTAGGCAGACGGAAGGTGGTTGAATTACTACAACAGTTTACAGAATTACTTGATTCTTGAGACATCTTCTTTTGAGTTAATCCCATTCTAATCATCTCTCTACCTCTTTCATGGGATGTAGAATTTTAGAATAAAATCATGCTAACTCAGAAGCAGTAAAAATCTTGGAATCACTGGGATTTTTGCCCCCCTCAAATTAGCTGGCTGATTTGCTGCAATCCTGATCTCTTGATGCTTAAGTAATTATATTACTAAGCAGAAATTTTACTTGTTAAAGTCACTTTCAGTGTTCGTTAAAAAAAAAACACAACAAACTGTGATGAAAATATATTAAGTTCTGACATCCAAGAAATTAGAAAAACTAAAGATACACTGAGTTATTTTCAAATACCAATATTGTATTGTGACCTTAGATGTTGAGAAAATTATGATTACATGCATGTAAAATGCACTTGGAATCACATACTTAGTGTCAGTTTGTTTTTACTATTTTCTCTCTAGAATATAACTAAAAGTTCAGATTTTATAAGAGCTGTTGGTTGCTTTCTTTTGTTCTGGGAAAGAACATTAAGAATTACGTAAATAAAAGCAAGAAAATCATGTCTTCTGAAAATGTAAATCTCTCTCTCTTTCTCTGAAGTACATTCAGGTCCTTGCTGAATGTGAATGACCCAGTCCATTCTGCTCTATCTGAATTGATGACCATATTTCAACAGTGCAGCACCAACAGAATTGTTTCATATGAAAGATTCCTATGGGGGCAAATTCAAAGCATAAGTAAATAAATAAAGAACAGTTTGTGAGATACAATCTCTCTCCATTATCTTACAAACCTCAAGAGCTTCCTGAAAATGGATTTTCAGCTGGGCTTGGATGTCTTGCCCCCGTTATCTTGCTAGCCTGGTTGCTCTACGTGAATTGTCCTGATGCAGACTTTGGTGAGACAAGTACAGCTAGCATTATTGACTGGAGATTCCTGCTTCCTATCTCTGAAATTGTATATGGGAAATCTGAAATAAACAACCCTTTTGTCCACTGCAGACCAGAAATCACCAATGGAATGAATCACGGTTTTGCAATTTAAAGAAACACAGCTTGATTCAATTCTGGTCTTTTACAGAAAGTGATAGGAGAAGCTTGTCTAAAAGTTAAAAATTCTTCCAGCTGGAAAAAAACAATTTGCTTCTTTGTTAAAATTTTCTGAGTGTAAATCCTCCTGTCTATCTTAATATTGGACTACCTGTACTTTTGAGAAAATTTTGATTTGTTTTTAGAAGATGTCAAGACCTATCAGGGTATGTGTTAGGAAAGGAGGGGGGTCAGCTTATTCCCAATTTGTAATCTCCTTTCATATTTCACGCAATTTTTTTCTGTGGTGAAAGAGAGAATAGGGAATGGGAGACAAATTTGAAGGCAGGCCTGACTGAATGTGACATTCAGAAAAATGTATCTAGATATTACAAGAATGAACCCAAATTTGCTCTTGTCACATTTTATCAGCTTTGAAAAAGAAAGTAAATGAGAACCTTACCCTGCTGACCATATTTTTAATATCTTATTTAAAAAGGATCTGAGTCAACTTTTGTTTCCCTTTTACAAACCTATTTCAGCTCCTAATTCTGAATTCCAAGATGAGAATAAAAATTTGTTTAAGAAAAAAAAAAAAAATCTTCAAAGTCAAAGCAGCTGTTATATAATGAAAGCATAAGCTTAAAGCTAAAAAAAAAACCCCTGTGCATAGAGGTTTATTTTTAAAACATTATGAATTGTTGTCACTTATCAAGCAGCATTGAGAGTATATTGAACACCTACAAAAGATCAAAGAACTTCTATATTCTGTCAATTCTGCATTTTTAGTTAACTAGTACATCAAATAAATTATTATTTGGCTTTTATTTGAATGCGAAGTACAGTAATCAGTGCTCTGAAGCTAATCTGATTATGTGGTTTATTTCACAGAAGCTGTTCTATCTCATTTTCACTGAAGATTGGCTAAAAAAATCGATGTTTCTCTTTTCATAACTTTAAAATTCAGGAATATTATTTAATAATTATATTACTGACAGACTGTATATTGCCCCTCTTTAAAAATATTCAATATAGAAAAACCAAACAAATGGTTTTCTCCTACTTGAAAGAAGCAGGATGCTGGGGCTGTTAAATTATTGAAGAATTAGTAAAAGCCTAATCTTTTTCATGAGCAAACATTGCAAAAAGCTGCAGGTACAGTAATTTCCTTCTTACATTATTTTTGGGGCTTATGCTATGAGTATAAATGCTATGAAAATGCAAATGAATTACTAGAGTACTTAAGATATGCATAACATGCAACTATTCTTTCAGAGGGAAATTTGCTTTCCTTTCTCACCACACATCTGGTTTGTTATGTTGTACATATTTTTGTTTAAG
This sequence comes from Strix aluco, assembly GCF_031877795.1. Taxonomy (NCBI): domain Eukaryota; kingdom Metazoa; phylum Chordata; class Aves; order Strigiformes; family Strigidae; genus Strix; species Strix aluco. The sequence continues at coordinate 11,609,773 of NC_133940.1, read as the reverse complement.
ATTTATATAAAACACCCTTTAGATTTTGAACATCACATTCATAAACCAAAAGTTTCTGCAGTTCTGAATTTGTTGAAGTTCATCTTTTGAAAACAGGAATTTTCCTAGGCTCTTTTAATATTCATAGCATAACACCAGCATAGCAACACATTACAAAGAATATTTCATTGGTTTGGCTCCAAATGAAGGTATATTTACTTTTGTATTTCTTCCTGCTTCCCTTATCATGAGAAGCAGGAATTCCAATCTACTTACTTTGTTAAAAAATATTAATATGGTGCCATAAAGCTACTTTATGTCATAAAATGTGGTTCAATTTTCGCCAATATATTTTACCACTTATATTTGTCAACTTGATGTAAATTAGGTCTTTTAGTTATTTAATAAATTCTTTTCTAAATGTATTAATATGTTCTGAATATATTTTTTAGATTATTTTTTCTTTCAGTTTTCTAACTAGAAAGTTCTTTTTAGATCAGCATTATTTCTGTTATGTTTAGCTTTTGTGTTGCAAGGCCTGATGTGGAAAATACTCTACAAAATCCTACAGCTTGTTTTATGCAAAACCAGTAGATAATCATTATGATCACTCTAGCCAGAAAACCTTTGGAATGTTTTGCTCTGGCCATCCTGAATGAGGAACCATTCTTCTCTTCTCCATCCAAAAATGAGCACATCTGCTCTCAGTGAAGTGCATGCCCTATTTTGTAGCAGATAATTTAGTTTCATCATGGAGTTTAACAGAGTACTTCCTGCTCTGAATCAGGTTCCAGCTTTTTTCGAGATGCAGACACTGAAACTAGTTTTCCTTTTCTACTCCTTCAGCGCTATGTTTTGACAGTGGGGAAGGATTCTCTCTCTGTGTTTGCTTATCTTGTGTCCTTAGGTGCTAGTGAGGAATCCAATCTAATAGCCTTAAAGTTTACTTCCATTTTCTTATTCCATGGATTTGAAGGTTGCTCCACCTTGAATGGCTAAAATAGCTACTTGCTGTGTGACTCTGACAAACAGTTACTGATACACCCTTAGGTTTCACACATATGATGTGTAATGGGAATTTATCTTATCCCCCTACCTGCTTTGTATACTGTGGGAGAAGACTGGAAAAGAACGTTTAGTACCACTGTCTCATCCAGTTTTAATGCTCACTGTTGGCCTAACAGGAGTTAAAGTTTGGAGGAGGACTGCCAGAAACTTGACATATTAAGACTGAAATATTGGCATGCTATCCAGAATTTGGAAAATGAGGGAAATTAATATATACCAAATACAAATGAAAATAACAAAAGAAATTGGTGGACAATACTCATTTTGCCATCTGATGATTTTCACACCCTGGAGCTATGCCTTGGGGTTATCTGCACCTGTGGCACTTTGCTGAGGGTACGGGTGGGTGGTGCCAAGCCCAGATCTGCCTGTCCCTGCAGGCAGCACCCACCATTCCTCTCAGCTCCGATCTCTCCAAAACAACAGCTCTCCCTTTATCTCCCACCCTGTGGACTATGGAAGAAAATGCCTGAGCTGAAACAAAGTGCTTTACTTACTCATTGGGAAATAATGAGGAGACCAAGAAAGGTTTAAAGATAACAAAAAGAGCATACATATCATCTTACTAAGTCTGGCCATCACAGGGAGATATTGGTAGCTACCCTCTTGTCCCTACTGTTTAGCTTATCAGGACTGTTTTATCATCTGTGGACACTGTCCTCTGCCTTCCCTGGGGGTCAATTGTTTTTGTGGCTTTCACATACTTTGATCAATGTTTTAGAGTGGAATCTTATCATACTTCAGTCATGTCATACTGTAGAAAATGTAGTCCAAAAATACTAATGTGGTGTCATCTCCATGTGAGTCCTAGCAGTTACGTCTAACTATGCCTGGGGAGGCTAATGCAAGATTTGGCTGATAAATATCGTTTAGACAGCAGTACCATAGCCAGCCAATGCACATACGAATAGACAGCTTCACAGTGCTCATGTATTTCACAGCTGGAATTTATTTTTTAGGCATTTAACAAGGCCAAGTGCAAGGTCCTGCCCATTGGTTGGGCCAATCCCAAGCACAAATCCAGGCTGGGAGAGGAGTGGATTGAGAGCAGCCCTGCGGAGAAGGACTTGGGGGGTTGTAGTGGATGGAAAACTGACTGTGAGCCAGCAATGTGCGCTCACAGCCCAGAAAGCCAACTGTGTCCTGGGCTGCATCAAGAGCAGTGTGGCCAGCAGGTAGAGGGAGGGGATTCTCCCCCTCTACTCTGCTCTCGTGAGACCTCACCTGCAGTTCTGTGTCCAGCTCTGAGAGCACCAACATAAGAAGGACATAGACCTATTGGAGCAAGGCCAGAGGAGACCACAAAGATGATCAGGGGCTGGAGCACCTCCCCTGTGAGTACAGGCTGAGAGAGTTGGGGTTGTTCAGCCTGGAGAAGAGAAGGATCCCAGGAGACCTTATAGTGGCCTTCCAGTGCTTAAAGGGGGCTCCAGGAAAGATGGGGAGGGACTCTTGATCGGGGGGTGTAGGGATAGGATGAGGGGTAATGGCTTTAAACTGAAAGAGGGTAGATTTAGATTAGATATAAGGAAGAAGTTCTTCCCTGTGAGGGTGGTGAGGCAGTGGCACAGGTTGCCCAGAGAAGCTGTGGCTGCCCCCTCCCTGGCAGTGTTCAAGACCAGGTTGGACGGGGCTTTGAGCAACCTGGTCTAGTGGAAGGTGTCCCTGCCCATGGCAGGGGGGTTGGAACTAGGTGATCTTTAAGGTCCCTTCCAACCCAAACCATTCTATGATTCATTCTATGATGATTCATTTTTTATTTATAACAATTTTGATTATTCTGCCCTTTTATGTTTGTAATAATGAGTAATTTCTGATATCTGTCCTTCAGAGGAATTTCCTTTTGTCCTTGGCCATGGATACTTCATACAGGGTACGTAGGTATCACCTCCTCAAATAATTCAGAATACAGAAATTGCCAAGCAGAACAGTAGCTCAGCTACTTGGGTATCCTTTTCTTTAGCAGTAGACCGTGCCAGATGCTGCACAAGAAAATAATTTGTTCCAATCCTCATCTGGGAACAAGCTTATGCCCTGAAGTTCATCGTTTTCACAACATGTGTCCTTTGAAATGTCGCATTTGCTTTTTCCACTTATGGTTTTAGAGTTGTGTCAGCTCTGTAAATCATCTTTGCTCATCTGAGTTTCAGGGTTTTTTTAATAGCCTGTGTTTTTCATAGTTTGCACCCTTGATAACCTTGAACACTTTTTGTTAGTTTTTAAAGTGGTTTATGTCTTAGCAGTGATAGTTTCCTACAACAGAGGTCAAGCTTTTACAGTGTTTCTCTTTTGCACACATAGCACTTAATATGAAGAAGCTTTTCTGTATGTTGACATGTTTCTGTGTTAAGAAGTATGGAGGGTCTAAGACATTTCATAGTAGCAAATCCTTTAAGCATTTATGCTATTTATTTAGACAACTATGCTTTTACTTTCAAAGAATTTGCACTTACTGCTTTTTTCCAAAAATCCACATGAATATTTTACACTAAACATAGTTTTCAAGGTTACTTTTACACTGGTGAAATTATAACTTGCTCTTTATATTTCATTGCAACCCCACAATTTCAAGAAGAATGTTGACCAGAAGCAAACCAAGGAAGTTGACTCAACCCAGCTGAGTTTAATACAGGTTTACCTTAGGGTTTACCATTTGGAGTGTTCATCTCTTGCCAGTGCTAGGGAGGGAGTCAGGGGACCACAGTCCTAAATTAGGAGTGATGAGTCTGTGCCCAAGCGTCCAGTGCTTTGGTCATCAAATTTTATAATTTCTTCATATGAAATAAATAAAATGTGTGAAAACAACGGGAATTCAATGTTGCTAGGAGACCAGGCATGGCAGATTTCACCAAAGGAAAGTCTGGGGAAATTACAAGCCCATGAGAGAATAGTCATCAGTTTGCATTTGTAGCAAATTCTATCAGATACTCTCTCAGTGTATCGTAAATAATAGATGTTTAAAAATAGGTGTGCTTAAAATTAACGTTTGACTGCCTAATAGAAGTCAAGTCAGTTCCAGTTTGGCATATTGGCTGTATTAGTATGGCCAGTTTCTTCTGGAGACCTACATTTTTTTAAAATCTGTTGAGAAGTTTCAATGCTTGCACTAACAGTCTCTTTTCTCACTAGATTAAATATTGAGAAATAAAACAAAATATGTAAATATAGTATACCCAAAAGCAAAAAATTAATTTCCAACACAGATGGGTTTCAGGAGGTCCGCTGCCAAACATTTTAAAATTCTTGTGCCAGGGGGCAATTTGCTTGCAATAGAAGAAAATGTATCCAATTACCCTTATGAAATTATGAGTTTTTCTCCCTAATCAGCCATTTGATGGGGTATTTGAAATGAAGGTGTAAGTAATGGCTATCTGTTTCTCGTACTCAAGAGAATTACAGGTTCAGTGTGTGTTGTTTCCCTATGTCCCCAAAATAAGAGGAAAATAAGAAATAAGGATCATAACTTGACCAACATTAAGCTACAGGTAAAAATTAGTAACAGGTTTTTTTCTATATATGCTATACAGCCATTAAAATTAACCTTTCCAGATAAAATGATACATGCTATAAAGAGTGTTTCGCTCCATCCCAGAACCTTTTGTATTTGCTTACTGAAGTCAGTCCTGTTCAGTTTAATATCAGACTTTGCTGCAGTCAGGGAACAGTGGCAAAGCCACAGAAAGGTTTACATGGGCAAACACATTTGGTGGGTATGTGAATAACACTTGATATGCTTTGGGTCTTGTCTTCCATCAATGAAATGATTCTTGTTTGGCTTCTCTGTTGCTCATCTGTATCAAACTCAGGACATTCCAATGCAAGCAGTGGTTCTTTATAAGTTTATTCAGATAGCAGATGTATAAGTGGAGTTGGCCTTCACACTGTAAGTCTATGTCTCTCTTAGCTCAACGTCCCTGCTATAACTGTGATTTTCAGTACTTTGAGCCTAAAAACTCCAGTTTTAAAAGTAATGATTGAGTCCTTCTATTGAAAAGCCATAAATATAGAATGTGCTCATGTAATATAAAATGTTTTCATATTGATTTCTTTGTAGAAATCATAAATTGTCCACACTACAGCTTTGTACAGACTTGACAGAAGCACAGAGCAATGGTAGTTTTGGAGAAGGTACTTGTCAAGCTGCCACCAATACTAACAGTCCCAGAGCTGCATTACCTGCCTGTTCTACTCATGGAATGAGAAACATCACTAGGGGATATCTATGCCCTAATAGCACCCCTGATTCTGAATCCTGCAGGGACCTGATCAAACTAATTAGACTTTCTTTCTTTAATTTTACCTATCTATCAGGCATTGTCATTCATCATGAATCTCATAGGAATTTTGTCATTTTTAATTAGCACAACATTGTGGAATCAGGACTCAACAACAGTGAGCACAAAAACATAGAGTAAAAGGAACAGAGCTGGGAGTTTAAAAAAAAAAAAAAAAAAGAGTACAGAAGAGGGACAGAAATTAAAAACATACGAAACATATGAGACTGCCTGAGTTGAAAGGACAGGTGGAATGCAGAGGGCAGCGTAATTCTGATAGAAGACAAATGAGAGACCAGAAGAGTTTTGTTTTTCAAGTAAAGACTTATGTCATTAGTCAGAAATAAGGGAAGAGACAGTGTTATACAGGTGGCCTGAATGGGCTCAGAAGATTTCAAGTACATTAAGGTTTGAATAGTTTATTATTATTCTTTGCCAAAAGTTTTCTACAATAAGGTTACTTTGCCAAATTTTGTTGTATTGACGTGTTTGAGTATTCTGCTTGTTCTAAAGTAATTGTAGAAAAATGGAATAGGAAGCAGACCTAAAAGTATAATATACTGAAAAGTTTCCCATTGTATAGTATTTCATACAGGTAGGCCTTGCATATCTCACGTATATGAGAAATTATCTCTGTATTTGTTTAAACCAATAATGATTTAGCTTCGAATTTTATCCCCTCCTTCCTCCTGCATTCCACCTGCTCTAATTTAATTTCATAGAAAAGGTCTCCTACATCTTTAATATTGATCATTGTTGGAAAAATAAATGTGATGGATAGATAAAATTAAAATGGCTCGTGAGTATCAGAGCTCAGACAGTTGTCTCAGACAAGCATTAAAAAATTGAGAAGGAAATCCTTTCTTTTATTAAACTCCCATAGGATACAGGTGATCCAGAGTATGTATTGGAATCTTTCAAGTCTACAAAAATACTGCAGAAAGCAATGAGAACTGGTTATTCAATATTTAGTTTAAAGAATGATTTCTTGTATGTTTCTTTATAGTTCAATTTGTCATTTCATTGAGTCTACTGGCAATGTGATTTAAGAGTCTGAAAAACACATTAACCTCTTAATAACAATTTCCTCAAATTCTTTTTTCAAGGTTCTTTCTTTGATAGGACTAGAACACATAGTAAATCTTGTTTCATTTTGATTTTTCTTAACTCACCCTCTAAACCTGATTCATTTATTTTTGTCTGAACCTAATAGGGCAGACTCTGTTGAAAGATGACTGGGGTGGTTATCTAAATAGACAGAAAAAAATTCAGGTTTCACCTGAGTAGGCTTACTAGGCTTCTGTCCAGGTGATAGAAATTTTCCTTTGATGAACAGAAACAAAGGGCTCCTAAGCCAATTTTCAAGAATGAATGCTTGTAGCATTTAAAAAGGCAAATTATCAATGCCATAAAATATACTTAAATATTGTAAGATCTCAAGGAAAAACATACTGAGCTCAATCAAGAACTTTCTCTTGTTCTATTAACCATCTGCCCCTTTTGATTTGGATTTTACCAATGTAAGTTGTAAGCAGTTTATTAAATCATTTGTAACACTAACTTGCATGTGCGGGGCATATCTTCCATCCTTTCTATGTTGTTAAAGCTACGTGAAAGCTGAAAATATTAATTCCAAAATGGTTGTCAAATCCATTGCTTCATCTATATGTGTGCCTGTGCTTCACCTATATATGTGTCTGTCCCCGTCAGCATTCCCAGAAGAAGAGCAACAATAAGAACTTTTGGGAACTGAATTTAGCTGGAAATGAAAAGTAAAAAACAAAAAAAGCCCAGATGCAGTCAGTAAAAGAATTAAGCGCTGGAAGAACTTTTCTCATGGTAGTTTTAAGTCAAGACCAGAATTTTTTTGTAAAGCATTCTGTATTCACACACACACAAAAAAATATCCAAGGAATCCAGTGTTTTGTGTTGTTCAGGAAGTCAAAGTAAATGATTACAGTGGCTCCCTTTCTTTAAAATCTGTCATTTTAGAAATTGGACTAAAGATTTTGAAATCAAAATAATTAGGGAAATGATGGTTATATAAGAACTGAAATAGGCAGACAAAAAAAAGTTTACTTGTTTACTTATTTGTGAGACATTTCTCAGGAAAATTTCAGCTGTGCTGAAGAAAAACTTTCAGACTTCCTGGAGATAATCCATTCTGTGAGTCTCCCACCTTCCCATACATAAATTGAGCTGCTACAGCCCATATTCCTGTTAGGATTCAAGGCAGCTAGTGGTATTCTGTTAATCTGCCCGTGTCATAGCAAATTATTATGAAGTTCACATAGTAGTATCTGGTTCAAAAAGGTTTTGCTCCAAGAGAAAGTAGGTAGTCTTGCATAGCTCCCTTTGCTAATAAAATTGTCATTGGCTTGTGAAAGATTAAAGATATATCCTCCCTCACTTGGTCTGCAAAAGAGCATTGTATTTTCCTCTAAGGAATATGTTTTAAGTGGAGTGCAAGAAGGCTTGTCCTTTTTCATATAGTGGCAATTATTTCATGTATGTTCTTACATTTCTTTCTTCTCGTGGCATCAAATTTGACCTTAATTTGGCTCCTAGCAATAACATTATAAAATATGCATTTGATAGCAGGTATTTAGAATATGAACTAATAAAATTTAGAGAGAGTAAAGCAGATGGCATCAGATTTCCTATGTTTTCATCTGCTAATTTGAGAAGATCTTCATTCAAACCTCTGCATACAGAAATCAGATTTGGTACTGCAGGTAGATCATGTAACAAATTTCCATGGATGATGCTAGAAAGACGCTATACAACCCAATAACAGGACTCATTTGAAACACCGGTAGTCAGCCTCTGCATCTGAAATACATGCCTCTCAAGCGTGACATGTTCAGCATTACAGCAGAGTGAGAATATATGCTACCAAGCTTAGAGACAGAAGTGGTGTAATCTACTCACATGGGTAATATGAGAAATAATTATTTAATGCTCATGAAGCAGACAGAAAATTAAAAGTGCTATAGAGTGGTTGCTATTAAAAATCTTTACAATTTGACTTTGCAATTAGATTATGCTATCACAGTATTCCCCTTTTACTCAGTATAGGAACATCTAGGGAATACTACAAATCTAGAAATACAGCAATGGCATTAATTACTTGCAAATGTAATTAAGAAAAACAATGCTGGTGATCTCTGATGATCATGAAGTACCTATTTACTAGAGCAACTAGAGTTTAGGACTGAAAATGTTGCATTTTAGAGTATGATTTTATATGTCAATTGTAATTAGGTTACACGATCTTACACTTCAAACATTTCTGATTGCCTTACTGTATGGGAATGATCAGGTTAGTAAATGCTGGTCTCATTTAAAGCAGCACTGAAATACCCTTTGACTTTACTAGACAAAGTTTCATCCTTAATCACTTGCCAAAAGGTGTAGAGAGAAAAACTGTCATAGAAGAGACAGAATCAGAACTCATGAGTATTCTGGATAGAGCTGTGCAGAATATTTTCAGTGTAATTCAGAATTCTTTAAAAGTTCCAGTTATCACGCAAAGACCTGAAAGTAGATGGATTTTGAAATCTATCTTAATAAAGGAATGCATGACATCTTAAAAAATATTCATGTTTTGATACAAAAACTTTGATCTCACTTTTTACCATTTTCTTTTTCTTCCACTATTTTATTTCTAAGCAAAACTTGGAAGCTGGGAGTGAAAAAATATCTTAGAGATTTTCACATTGTTCAATCTTTAGTTCATTTATGCAGTCACTTGACAATTACTTTTTTTTAATTTTTAAACAGATTGAGAGCCCTGCACTTCAGTTCACAGTTTTTCTAGGTGAATGTTTACCTTAATCTTTACATTTTTAATTCTACCACCACCCAGTACAAAACCATCAAATTCAAGGTAACTACGTGGCACATGTGCTTTTTGGTACGATCCAGAGATTGCACAGTGGAAGACAAATCTTTAGGATTTGTGTATATTACATTCTGTACAGTCCAAATAGGAGCCTGCTCGTTTTCATTTTTTCAAGTAATCGAGCTATACAATTAATTATAAAAGGACAGAGAAGTATCCTGTGAACACAGAGTTATTAATGTTTCATAGAAAAGGTTCAAGTGGTCCCCTGAACTGGCCAAACACAAACAGAATGTGTAAATTCAACTTAAGGAGTCCAGGTGGGGTGAGGAAGGGGAAACAAGCGTGAATTACTCTGTATTTTTAGATGGTATCATTCATAGTTATTTTTGCAATACTAAGAGTCTTTGAAACATTTGCAGTAACTCTATTGACATTTCACTGGTATTGCCAAGGCCCAGGCGCAGCTGCTTGGATGCTGTAACACACTGACAATGCCATATCTCTCTCTCAGCAGTTTCCTGCTTTGCAAAATTTCTGTGCATATTTCTTTGGGGTGATGTTTCTTTGCATTGATCCAACTTCCGATGGCTTCTAACAACTTATTTATCAGAAGTTGCCAGGCAGGGTTAGGGCTTGTTGTTAAGACCATGGCACAGCCTTCAGAGCTTGTTTGTGGCTACTAACTGCCAGGACATATCTGTGAGAGTGTTAGCTGACGTGGAGGAGGGGGAAGGTGAAAGGCTGTAGTGGTGCATTGGTGGAAGTGGGTAAGCCATTTGCCTTTTAATGTGTGACTCTGTGTAATCTCATTGATATTTACAGTGGTGGTGTGGACAGGTATGGGACACATTCATCTAAACACTGTCCACACGTATGTAATTACACTCACAGGAACTTGTACTGGTATATGAATTAATTTAAACATTATTGTAACTACTTGTCTAATAACATACAGGTTCCCATGATAGTTAGAGTATTAAATTGCAGACGAGAACTCCTCAGAGAGACACAGTGCTCTGTGCCACACGGGCTGCATAACCATTTGCTGCTCAGGGAGGAAAAAAGCTCTGCTCAATGTATTGTATTGCTGTAGCTTAACTTCACTGTGCTTGCTCAAGAGTTACTGCGCAATACTTTCTAGGACCAGCAGCAAGTTCATTTAAGTCGGTTTCCATTTGAAACCTAGTCGGAGAGTTATGCAGTTCAGTGATACTTAACATATATTGTTAGTGGCTTCTGGTTGTTGTGGGGATTTTTTATCTTTTCACTAAATACGTCATGTGAAAAGCAGTAATGCTACCAGTAACAGCAGTATAAACCTAACCTTAGACTAAGTAAAAACATGAACACAGGAGAGCGTCAAGATTTTTGCATTCTGACCTTTTTGCTCTACTCTACTAAACAGACCTTCAAGGTTATGTTTAATATGACCAAATGAGTAGATATTTTTCAGGAAATAGTTTATGATTTTGACCTCTATATTTTGGCTCTCATGCTATCAGTTTGCTTCAGTAGCTTGTCATCTACCCACCCTCTGGACTGAGTGTCAAATCTTTTCTGCAACCTTTTTAAAACAGCTTAAGAATCAGCAATAAGGTCAGGATCTATCAATAGCATAAGAAGGGCAAGATTTTTACAAGTCCCTGCAACTGATTGGTGGCTGCCTTACGGCACTGCACATATCGTCTGCTGTTTCTGGGGTGCATATACAGTGGCTTTCTGCAATACACTGCAACCAAACAAAGCAGTCTAGCACATCTAGGTCAGTATGAATTTTTCTGATGCTTCTTGTCAAGTTTCTTATTTAACAAGAAGGGATTAGGCATATATATATATAATTAATGCATGAGCAGTCTGATATTCATAGATGAACTTTCTGTGTACCCTTTGTCTATTTATACACATACTTAAACATTCACGTAAAGAGACAAAAGCTAGAGAGAAAATTATTCTTAATATTGTAGCGTTTGATTATTTTCTGAGTTATCTTCCGGTGTTTTAGCCAAATGTTAAATAGATACATTTAGCATGTAACTTCGATCTGGTTTCTGTTTGCAGTTAACTTTCAGTTTGTTGCTGAAACAAAGCAGGATGTAAGGAGATCCCAGGGACAGGAGTGCAGTGGGATAGTTGTGCCTTCAAAATCTAATGGTGTATGTAAAATAGAAATTTACACTTCCAAAATTTTCCTGTTTTCACAATGCATCCAGTATTGATACCCATCTGATAAACTACACTTATTGTGCAGTTTTGACAGTTTTAAATTCAATCTGCCAAATAATTCATCTCCTCCTGAGCAACTCTAAACAATTATACTCACCTTTAAATCGATGCTGCATGTTTAAAATAAAAAATATTCGACATGAAATTTTCAAACCTTCACATAAAAAAATGAAAAAGTGTGCATACATCACACTGCTGTAAGGCAGTATGACCATGTGGAGCTGAGAAAGATTCATGTTAGAATAACCTACAAATGGTCACGGATAGAGATGAGTATTTCTTGTGCTTTTTAACTGTGATTTTGACTTTTATTTTTACATTGTTGAAACTAATTAAAAGTTCACATTTACCTCATGTTATAGTCTGTATTACCATCCATATTTCCTGTTGTCTGCATGGTTTGGGGTGTTTCAGATACTGCTGTTCAGTGGAGAACAGTGAACATATTTATTTTAGCAATAAATGTTAGCGTCACAACAATTTTTGATCCTGGTAAACTATATGGATGGTGGAGTCCCCATCCCTGGAGGTGTTCAAGAGGCGGGTTGACATAGCACTTAGGGATATGGTGTAGTTGGGATCTGTCAGTGCTAGGTTAACGGTTGGACTAGATGATCTTCAAGGTCCCTTCCAACCTAGATGGTTCTGTGATTCTGTGATTCTATACATATTGATTTGGAAAAAAGCATGATGTTAAAAAACCAAAATCCTCAACAAGATTGCAAAGCTGTTTAAGATAAAACATAGATGCTTTTAATTTTAAGTTGTTGTTAATTTTTTTTCTTCTGTGGAGATGTGAATACATACACACAGGACAGGTAAAGAAAATAAGAATTGCATTAATAATTTATATTATAAAATGTTTTTAATGTGAGCTATCTGTAAAATATGTGACATAATATTTATGAGAACAGATGAAGTTGTGGGCTACAGAGCATTAAAAACACAACTGTGAAGTACTATATCCCACTCAGTTGCACCTAGTGGGGGGTGGGAAAGTGTGTGTGTGTATACATACCTACGCACAAATGAGTACGTTATCCCCATAAAACAGGAGTGAGCCTTGACTTGGGAGGCGTGCAGACACGCCAGCGCAAAGCACGCCAGGGAGAGATGCACCACCAGGTGATGGCAGAACTGTTGTCGTGGCAGAGGGGGATGTGCAGATCCGTGTCTGAGATCCCAAACCTGGAGCAGAACACTCCTCCCGGAAAAGCTTCCAAATTGATTGCCTTTGTGTTTGACTGTAGTAATAGCTTAGCAGCTATTTAAAATCTCATGGGGTGCTACTTCCAGCAATGTTTATGGTTTTCAGCTGCTGAAAGCATGTCCATTTATACGTGCCAAGCTGGCTTGCATTTTTTTTTTTTTATGAATATCTGAATTGCTGTGGGCATCACCCCTATTGTTACATATTTAGGTATACCCTGTAACTAGAACCAGCATTAAACACCATAAATGTCTCTGCTTTGATTGTATTATAAACAATCAGTATTTCATTATCAGTTTTTTATCACATATTAACACATGAGAAAGTAGTTTTCTCTCTCTTTCAAGTAATCACGGTATTTTAATGTTTCAGGTAAGCACATTAGCTAACATGCCTACAGATACGAGGTATTGATCTCATGGCAAAAATATAGGAATAATATATTAGCACATAGTCGTGATTTGCAAACATGGTATTAAAGAGCATTTTGACTCAAGGATTTTGCTGTTCTTGAGTCAAGCAAAGTGTTGACCATTTCTTTATTTCTTCATTTGTTTTGTCTGAGATTTTTATTAACTGTTAAATGTTAGACAGAACATTTACAAGTAATAAAAAGAGGTAAAAATTTGAATTTAATTGGAAAACCCCTCAGCAATTTAGCTACACACAGCTTACTGATTTAGTAATCCCTTAATGGACTAAGACAAAATGAAAATGAAACATTGCTTTGTGATCTGCTCAATCTTCCAAAACTTTTGGATAAGGTTTATAGCGTGCTATTTCACAGCTGCCTTAAGGGAAAAGAAACAGTTTTCAGATACTCTGAAAGAAAGGTAGTCTGGAGAATACCTCTAGAGTATTCTGGGAAATACTAAGAAACACTGAAATGAAAAAAAAAAAAAAAAACAACAAACCAAACAAAACCAAACATTTTCAGAGGGTTTGAGCTGGGATATAAGACAATACTTGAAGAGACTTCAGCACACCACAGTAAGATCTGTAACAATAATATTTTTTTAAGTTTCATGTGTGTTTCATTTTTTCAGTTATTTTACCTTTTTGTTTGTCATATAGATATTTTGATACAAACAGAAGCTTTCTTCCTAAATGACCAATCATTTTTTTCCTGTGTCTGCTTACTTTGTAAGATGCAGGGCTAGGGTAAGATGCTGTTGTAGGAAAGAAATCTGTATAGACCTGAGAAAACTTCGCAGCAAATAGATGTTTGCTCCTATTAATGTTAGCTGCCCTGAAATATTTGATCAGGGATTTATGTGATCAAATCAGCATCCTCCATTTCTTTTTGCATTCTGATTCTCTTCATCTAATGTTTATTGTTCGCAATTAGCTGTTCATTTATGTTAATTAGACACTTCTTAAATGCTGTGTTTTTTCTTGCTCTGTAAACTATGTGTGCATGAAAATTAATTTCAGTTTCCCAAAAGCGGTGATAGATGAGTAAGCGTTTGTTATCAATGTGATTTCTGGGGTTTATTGAAATATATTCCCGAATATTTTCTTTTCAGACTTCACACGTACTTTTTATTAGTTCTGGATATATAGTGGGTACTTAGTTGAGCTTGCCTTAATTAATAGGGTTATGAAAGCAGAGAAGCGAATGTTACAGAGACAGTTACAGAAAGTCAGTAAAGAAACATGAAGGAAGCAAGCAAGCGAGGTCAGTGTGAGATCAGTGGCACGTTGTTTGGCGTTTCTTTTGTGGCATCTGCACAGTGTGCTTTGTTCTTCTGTGTAGTGACTGAAGGGACTAAAATTCTGCTCAGATATAGGAATGCTCCCTGAGCTCTGAAGGAAGGTTAAGATGCATGAATCAGTGACATACTGTAAACAAGAAATGGAGTGAGACTGCCTGATTTTGATGAGAGCGTTAGGGTGAAGTGATAGATTGAGCTGATATTACTGAGGTAGGGAAAGTTTTATATTATAAAAGAATGCATAGACAAGGAGATAAAACAATACTATGTTTTGTGTCAACAAGAAACATGAAATGTGTGAGGAAATGTATGGAATTATAAAAAAGAATGAATGAATTTTCTCGCCTGCACACTAGTCTTTGCATAAATTCTGTAGTTTATTGCTTGTTGTAAGACTTGGGATATCTTGCCTTTCTTATGCTTGTCTTACGTGATTTATTTGGACATATGGTGACTTACTGAAATCTTAGTCCTTCAAACATTTAGTGCTTTGTATCATCATAATAATAATGTTTGCTGTGGGAATATTGGCAATAGTAAGCAATAGGCTTGAGGAGATTCCCAGACTGTGTCTCTGCACTTTAACTTCAAAAGTTCATGCATCTGAGTGTCATTTTTCTTTTCGAGTGAGGATCACATTACAATTAAATAACATACCAGTACTGAAATGACTGCATGCTGAGAAATAGTGCTGTAACGGTCATTATGAAGTCTGCACATTTTTTTATTTTATGATTGATAAGTTGCATCAAGTTACAGATGTCTCTGGGTACTCATCATAGACGATTAGACCTGGGAGTGGTCTCAAGAGATCCTCCAGTTCATTCTTGTATCTCAAGATCAATTAAACTAAAATTGTTCCTGAATAATATTTGCCTAACTTTAAGCTCTCTTGTAAAGAAAAAAGAAAACAAACACAAAAAATAAAAAATCCAATTCTATTCATTTAATATAAATCATTAAATACATATTGAGGGGACAAGAAAGATTAGCTGACGTGGGGTTTTTTATAACAAACTAACCTGAAAATTGTCCTTTCTTCTTTTCTTCCTCTCTTCTTTCCCCTGCAGTTTTGGAAGTCAAATTTCACATATTGTGCTTTTGTAGATATATTCTTCTGTGATATTCTGATATCCTCCACACAATTTTGATTTATTACACCAGTTATTCTGAAATATTCAGCATTTTAAGTAAAATTTTATTCTTTTTCAGATTTCTTGATATTCCAGGTTTTTTTCTTAAGCTGAATTTTCAACTGGGAATTGCTATATATTTTCTTAAAATCTTCATGAAGGCATTTAGATATTGATAAACGTGAATTTAAATGTCCACTTTAATATAATTTAGTGACAATCTGAGAGGCCAGATGCATGGACAAATGTATGGCATCCTTACTGTGTAAGTGGAGCAGGAAGCACCACCCAAAAATCAACGTTAAATAGCTTCATCATAAGACCTAGTTTTCACACATCCATATCACTCTTTAACTACTCTGAATTTGCATGTGGAAACCGTCTGCCTCAGTCTGAATGTAGTTCAAAAGATGCCAGCAAAAATACTATACATGTCCAGAATGAGACTGAAAGATGATCTGCCACCTCATAATGCCATCCTCAAATATTCCTAGAAGTAGGTAGGAGGAAGAGTAGATGTTATATCCAGGGTAGTATTCTTGAAGATTTAATATGAAACTCTGAAAATTAAATGCACTTTAAAACCTTCTGGTAAATTCAGTTTTCTCAGATTTCATTTTTGCAGCAAACTTTGTAGAAGTTTTATTCACAGTGGGTATGATCCAGCCCTGGAGCCAAACAAGAGTTTTCCTGCGACTGCAACTTTTGATTGTGTAGGTTTTGCCAGGAGAGAGTTAGATGACACGGGCAGGAAAAGTGTCCCTCCTGTGTCCTCCGTAGCCCCTAAGCAGAGTGGATGAAATAGCTGAACTTCCCTGTTCTTCAGCTGTCAGTACATACCTGAAACCCACTGTGGAAGTTTTGGATCTTTTTCCAGAACTGGTCCACAAAGAAGTTTACAGCACTTTGATCTATGTGATGGGTCCCAACACTTGTAAGGAAGTATACAGTTTTAAAGAAAATGGTATGTAATAAGAGAATGTAAAGGGGGTTTGTTGAAGAGAGAGAAAAAAAAAAAAAAAAGATGATACTTTTGGGGTCCAAGCAGAGAGCTGATCTATCCCAGTATCCTGTGACAGGTAACTACCTACAGGGGATGCTTAGGCAAGAGCAGAACAGCAGAATGTTGTGATTTCATCTGGAAAACTCTCCAATTCTCAAGCAGTTTGTGGCCCAGCAACCTGTGTAGAAAGAAAACTGTTTAGATCCCATCTCATTTATTTCAGCAGCTGAATAGGATTCAGTGAATGAGGCAGAGTGTTGCAGGAAGAAAAAAAGATGTCCTCATGGTTAGTGACCTGGAGAATTGGTTTTCTTCATGCTCCTGACACACAGTAATGCTATGCTGGTTACTAAACCCACACTTGATAAGGGGTTTACCTTAGCTGTGTATATTCTGGACATCTGACTTGGGATTGTAATATATACCAGTGCTGAGACCTTGCAGCTGCAACTGAAGTAAATTGCTCTGCCTTGGATGTATAAAGCATAATATAACACTAAATCAGATTTTAGATTTCTGGCATTGCATCTGCTATCTTTAGAGTAAGAATAACAATATGCACTTATCTCAGAGAGTTGTTATGAATGTGTTGTGAAGAACCTAAATACTTCATTGATGAGTATCATAGAAAGGTTTTGAAGAAATTAATCATTTAGTCTACGGGGTTTGAACAGCCTACAATAAACAAGGCATGACACCATAGAGTAAACAGTGGGGGTAAAAACATAATATTAAATAAGCATCACCAAGTGATTTATTCCCATGTTAGGCACTGATTGAGGGCAATTTTTCTGCAGAAATATTAATCTGGGGTTTTATCACAGGGACACTATGAACTGAATTGGGTATGTGAAAGTGGCCCATCTGAATCATGATGTTTCCTAATTTTAGGTGCCTAATGCTGACACTTTAGTAATTTGTGCAGTTTATTTCTAGAAGGGGAATACCTTTGGTTCATCTGGCCTTGCGGATCACGTAATCATTTTATATGCTTTTAAATATATCTACTGCTTATTTGAGCTGTTACTTTTATCACGTATAGAAGCAAATCTTTTAAGATTTCAGGGAGCAATTGTATTGGATGATGACATGAACATGCAGTCCTATAAGACCTTACTAGGCAGTATAGCAACTTTGACATCATCACCAGCACCAGAGTTTCTTCTCAATTATGGAAAAAAAACCCAACCTAAAAGGAGAAACAGATAAATTTTGAGCAGGAAGATATAAATTAATCCCTGTTATGACTCTATTACAATCAAACAGTAACAACAGAGGAGAGTATGATATTCTATCTGTATGTAGACAAGTACCTTTCTCTTGTGAGTTATGCCTGGAAAGAGAACTTAACAACTTACTGGTTTTGTCAGTAAAGCAGCATTTTATTGAGTGTGTCTGTTGGCTTTTTCACACAAAGAGAAGTGCGAATTTCCTAAAGGCCTAGTGATTTAGAAGGTGTTATTTAGATTTATTCTTATCATTATGTTAGACTTAGTCTGCATCATAGAGTCAGGCCCCAGGTAAAATGTAAGCTTTCTGTGGGAAAGTCAGGAGGCTGATGAGTTTCAGGAGCTTATTGCTGAAATACTCTGCTCTGGTGAATAGGCATCTAGAGCTGCAGTATTTATATTTGTAATGTCAAAAAAAAAACCAACCCCGCAACCAAAGACCCAACAAAACAAGAAAAGAAATAAAATTTATGTTAAAGTCCCCAGAAGTTACTAGCCACTGGCATTACCTCCATTTGCACTGCATTGTGGAACCCTACAGGGTTTGCACACCTGGGGTTCATGTGCCTTTCTACCATTTTGAAGACAATTTCAGTGAGAAGAGATTATAGAATCATAGAATACCAAAGTGGAAGGGACCTCAAGGATCACCTGGTCCAACTTTTCTTAGCAAAAGCACAGTCTAGACAAGACGGCCCAGCACCTGTCCAGCTGAATCTTAAGTGTCCAATGTTGGGGAATCCACCACTTCCCTGGGGAGATTATTCCAGTGGCTGATTGTTCTCATTGTGAACAATTTTCCTCTTGTGTCCGGTCGGTATCTCCCCGGGAATAACCTGTACCCATTACCCCTCGTCTTTTCCATGTGACTCCTTGTAAAAAGGGAGACTCCAACTTCTCTGAGCCACCCTTTCAACACTGGAACATGGTGATGAGGTCTCCCTTAAGCCTTCTCTTCTCAAGGCTGAACAAACCCATCTCTCTCAGCCTGTCCCCACAGGGCAGGCTCCCAGTCCCCTGATCATCTTTGTGGCCCTTCTCTCAACCCTCTCCAGCCTGTCCACAGCTTTTTTGTTTAGTGGAGGCCAAAACTGAGCACAGTATTCCAGGTGTGACCTGACAAGTGCTGAGTAGAGTGGGATAATGATTTCTGCTGGTGATGCCCTTGTTGATGCAACCCAGCATCTGTAACTTAGATATGTTCAGAAAACAGTATAGAAAATATGTATTCACCAGCTAGAAGTTTCTACAAAGTTGTAGACATTTCATTTGGGTTATGTCTACAGCGAGCACATAACTGTGTTAGCTAACATTTTTTACTAACACAATAATCAAGAACCTGTAGTGAGTATACACAGGACAATTTGTGTTGAAAAGCATACTCATCTCCTTGGAGTCATAATAAAGTTAATAAACTCAGAGAAGATATTGCCAATCCTTCTAAAATGAACAGTAAAGATTAGCAAAAAGGAAATAATTTCATCACTTTATTTGAAAGATTGTACTTTTAATAATGGAGTTTTCCCTATTGTCTTGTTACTGAGTTATGCATTCAGTGTGATATGACATTTTATAAAAATAAATTATTGAGGCCTGGTTAAAAACCCACTAAAGTGAACAACAATTTTTATGTTGACCTCATTAGGTTTTGGTCCTTGAGTATTCCTGAAAATTATATGAAATTTAAAAAGCATTCAGCCATAATTTCCTCTTAAATCTTTTTGAACCCTTCCAAGTGAAAGTGCATCGTCTCTAAAGTTATCTTTTCAGAGCTCAAAGTGTGAGCAGCTTTAATCCTTATGGCCCGAGTAAAGCGGATGCATAGTTGTCTCCTTAACAAGTTAATGAGGATTAAAGCTGATTTTTTGATGACTCTGAAAATCACATAATTTTTTTATAAAACTCTGGATTGAAGCAGAGCAGCCTGATGTAACACCTGCTGATGCTGACTATTAGTATTGTAAGCAGTCATTCACAGCAGAACCCGCTCCTCTACTGAGCAACCAGAGTAAAGGATGTGGAGAGGATAATGGTATACCATGAGAGTGGTATATATTATAATAAGGACGGGCACTAAAGTAATCTACTTCTGAGTTCAATATTGGACACTCTGATCTTGGCCTAAAAAAAATGCTATTGCTATTGCACTTCTGCATTCAAATTTATGCAGTGAATACGTTAGACAACCTGCTTAAAAAAATTATTGGTAAATTTCAATTAGATATCTCAATCTTTTGTTACTTTGTGTGGTAGGTTGACCCTAGCCAGTCACCAGGTGCCCACCAAAGTCACTGTATCACTCCCTGCCTCAGCTGGACAGGGGAGAGAAAATATAACTGAAGGCTCGTTGGTTAAGATAAGGACAGGGAGAGATCACTCATCAATTACTGTCATGGGCAAAACAGACTCAGGGAAAAATTAATTTCTTACCAATCAAATCAGAGTAGGATAATGAGAAAACAACCCAAATCTTAAGAACACCTTCTCCCCACCCCTCCCTTCTTCTGAGGCTTGACTTTACTCCCAGTTTTCTGTACCTCCTCCTGCCTAGCAGTGCAGGGGGATGGGCAATGGCGGTTGTGTGTTCATCACATGTTGTTCCTGGCACTCCTTCCTCTTCAGCAGGAGGACTCCTCACACTCTTCCCCTGTTCCAGTGTGGGGTCCCTCCCACAGGAGACAGCCCTTTGTGAACTTCTCCAACATGAGTCCTTCCCGCACACAGGCTACAGCTCTTCACGAACTGCCCCAGCGTGGGTCCCTCCCACAGGCTGCAGCCCTTCAGGCACAGGCTGCTCCAGCGTGGGTCCCCCACGGGGTCACAAGTGCTGCCAGCAAACCTGCTCCACTGTGGGCTCCTCTCTCCATGGGGCCACAGCTCCTGCCAGGAGCCTGCTCCAGTGTGGGCTCTCCACGGGGTCACAGCCCCCTTCAGGCACATCCCCCTGCTCCCGTGTGGGGTCCCCCCCGGGCTGCAGGTGGGTGTCTGCTCCCCCGTGGAGCTCCCTGGGTGCAGGGCACAGCTGCCTCACCACGGGCTGCACCACGGGCTGCAGGGGAACCTCTGCTCTGGTGCCTGGAGCACCTCCTCCTCCTCCTTCACTCACTTGGAGTCTGCAGGGTTGTTTCTCTCACATTTTCTCACTCCATTCTCCTGGCTGCTGTTGCACAGGGGGTTTTCCCCCCCTTCTTAAATCTGTTATCCCAGAGCTGGTACCACCATCACTGATGGGCTTGGCCTTGGCCAACGGCGGGTCCATCTTGGAGCCGGCTGGCATTGGCTCTGTCGGACACGGGGGAAGTTTCTGGCAGCTTCTCACAGAGACCACCCCTGTAGTCCCCCACTACCAAAACCTTGTCATGCAAATCCAATACTTTGCATGTAATCTAATCCATAGTTTAATCACAGTTATCTGGATTGAGATTTTTATAGGCATTTAATGGAATGCTGTTGTGAGTTTAGTGTGAAAATTATTTTGAAAAATTTGAATCTATGTGGAAACATAATTGTAAGCAAATTTTGTAGATTATTACTGACAAACACACATATATGTATATAAATACTTTACAGTATGCATTAACCTAGCCTGCTTATGCCCCCCGCTCCTTATATACACTGATTCTGTTACCTAGTTAGTATATTCCAGAGTTAAAATGAAATGGTTCAAACATCTAAAGGTAATTGCAAATCATTCTTTCTCTCCATAATGTGGAGTACCAAGACTAAATATATTTTTCTTTTCTGGTAATAAACATATCGTGCTCTAGTTAGAAGACCATGCTCTTTGGATTTTATGGCCAATACAATCTCTCTCTACTGATTAAGTACTGCAATATTGTTGGAGTATCTGAAAAGGCATTCAGCCAGTACCACAGAACTGTATACATTTTGCACTGTATTTGTCTCAAAGAAGTTCTACAGCACTCTGCAATATACTGAAATCCTTGGAGTTACTTTATAATTGTAGTAAACTTTTTCTGCTGTCAAGTAACATCTATACGGCAATTTCAGAGATTGCTGCAGAGAAAGCTGTTGTGCGTTACTGAGTGCTGCAATGGTAGTAACTAATTTGAAGTAATTAAACTAGAAAGAGTTTTATAGACAAAATATTCATGTAGAAAATATTATTTTGTTATACAGTAAAATATCAGTAGTAAAGCCTCATTTCAGCAATTAGTATCTTTTTCTTAGGGAGAAAAAAAGAGAAAGTTGAGTTATTTGTCATAAATTAGGAAGGTGTGCTATTAAAAATTAAGAGTTTCTATCATCCATCTGAAATGCTTCCCATCCAGAAATTATCCACTGGAACTGAATAACTGAAACATTTTAAAATAAAATTCCTACAGATAAAACATGTTGGAACATAGCAATTATAAAAATAACATCAGAATATTGTCAAATATATGTTAGGACACATTGCAAGCCGTCCTCACCACCCTGAGCAGGAAAGGCTTCCCTGTGGACAAATAATTGCTCTGCTAACAAATAAGCAGGGAATAGAGCTCTCGCTGGCTTTGAAAGAAAATTATTTTAAAAATTAGTACAGAACTGCTGGAGTCTATGAGGAGAGCATCTTCCTATACTAAGCTTCTTGGACCTAGTCAGTAATTTCTTAGTTTCATTTACTTTCTTGGTTTATTCCCCCCTAGACACAACTTCATTCATATCCCCATTGGAAGGATATGGGATAATTGAGGAAAAAGGATTTTTTTGATTCTTTTCCTTTTTCTTCAACTCTCCTGTAGATTTTTCTTTTTATGGGAGAGAACAATTTATCAAGATAGACAAAGATTATCTTCAGTTTTGTTAGTATCAGCATAAATCTGTGCAAGCTCTAAGCATGTCACTTGTGTTACAGTAAAAAAAAAAAAAAGCAAAATTTGATTGTGAGGACACATTGAGTGAGGATGGCAAAGAAAGGCAAAAAAAAAATAGCACAGTGTCTGTGGTTGAAAAGATTATTAAGGTGGGCTGTGTGGTGTGAACAGGGTGAGTATTGACAAAACCAGCAGGTTTTTGCAGAACCCCAGGTAGTTTGCAGAACAGCTAAGGGTGTACTTAGCTTGGAGGTGAAAGGTAGATTTAGTTCATTTTTCTGATATTCAAGTTTTCAGCAGCAAATCTGATAGGAGATCTCATAGGAGATTCTGAATATAGACTATTCCTTGAGAATACGTGGAGTGATTCATATCAGTCTCTACTGTTTGTACTGTTCTGTGTTGTAAAAAATATTTATTTAATAAAGCAGAGACTGGGGACCCTATGCACTAGCTACTAAGTAAAGTAAGTCCCAGGGCTGATTTACTATCATGTTGTAAATTGTGATTTACATTCATTTGAACAGTTTTTGCTTTTGTTAAAAGAGTGAGAAATATTTCATTTAGTCTGGATAATTTTTTAATTATTTTTTTTATTTTGGTGGAAGGAAAAATCATTCTGTTTTCATTCGAATTTGCCCTATTTTTCATAACAACAGGATAACTCCTTATTACTTGAAAAGTAATTTCTGAGTTAGAGACGTTTTTTCCACTATCCAGTCTTACAGTTTAATCTTCATTTTCAGAATTTCTGATTTCAGGTTATTGCTATTAACAATTAGTACTCTCAGAATAGGAATAAATATAATATGCTACTTCTGAACATTGCATTAATGAAGCTTGATATGTGACCCTATAAATCTTTGAATCCCTTTGCACCGTGCAAAAGATCTTTATTGTTACATACATACTTCTTTGGTTTTACATATTACCTCTTTTATTAAAAATAGTCAATCTTTTCAGTTTGAGTAATCACCAGATCTCAAAGATTTCTACAGTCTTTCCAAATCTTTGAAGTTGGTATATATGCATATAAATTTGTAAATATTACTGTGTTTCATTTCAAGTGCCATCTAAATAACCTTCAGTTATCTTTATTTACTTCATATGTCTAACAACTAGTTACAAGTTTGCCTAACATACAAAAGTGTAGAATATCTATAGTAGGTCTTAGGAAACCATTGGAAAAAATAGATGCTTTTCACTAAATAAAACACTTTGCCAGTACCTGAAAATTATTTACCCAGGTTCAACCCTTTGCCTCTTACTTTGATTTCATTTTCTCAAGGTATATTGGCTCCTGAACACATTTTGGGATCCTGCTTTGTAAAATAGACTAGTGCTCCTAAACAATATTTAAAATGACATTTTTATTAAGTTGGCATGAAGCATGTTGCTGAATTGCTTTTAATATGATAATGTTTTGCAGTTTACTATGCCATAAGTGCCATAAGTGCCATAAGTGCAGCTTGGCAGTTGAGTTTACATGAATATTTCATCCAGAAAAGGCCACGAGTTTGTAATTATAAATAGAGCTGTTCAACAGAAAGAGATGGATGATTCTACAGCTACTAATTTTCCAAGAAAATTATATCTAGTTGAAGACCGAAGGGGAAGACTTCCAACTGCAGAGAGACACTTTAAGCGGTATTATAGAGGTCTAACTACTTTTCATAGTGGATTACTTGGGGTTAGTTACGATGCTCAAATTTTGGTGTCTTGGTTTCTTCAGCTGTATATTTCTAAAAGTACTAGCTGATCAAGGAGGTAATGTCAGGCCCATCTTCCTCCCTCCTCAACTCGCATTTCATTCACCAGCCAGCTCACCCAGTAGCTCACTCTGTCTTGGGTATTTATTGATAATCTCCATGTGGACTTTTATTTTCAAGAACAGTGGATATGAGCCTCAATTTTAGCTTCCAGAATTTTCTTGTGTTATGAATGACACAGACACATCATACATATCATCAGCAAAACATCTTGCCTGAAAAATTTGGTGGCCCACAATGGAGTTACAACGCTGGTGGATAAGGGAAGAGCAACTGACGTCATCTACCTGGACCTGTACAAAGCTTTGACACTGTCCTGCACGACATCCTTGTCTCTAAATTGGAGACACAGATTTGACACATCAGCCACTCAGTGGATAAGGAATTGGCTGGATGGTTGCACTCAAAGAGTTGCTGTCAACAGCTCAATGTCCAAGTGGAGAGCAGTGATGAGTGACGTTCCTCAGGGGTCGGTGTTATGACCGGCTCTGCTTAACACCTTTGTTGGCAACATGGGCAATGGTATTGAGGCACCCTCAGCAAGTTCATCGATGACACCGAGCTGTGTGGTGCGGTCACACGCTGGAGGGAAGGGATGTGCCATCCAGAGGGACCTGGACAGGCTGGAGAGGTGGGACCGTGCAAATCTCATGAAGTTCAACAAGGCCAAGGGCAAGGTCCTGCACACGGGTTGGGGCAATCCCAAGCACAAACCCAGGCTGGGTGAGGAGTGGATTGAGAGAAGACCTGTGGAGAAGGACTTGGGGGTATTGGTGGATGGAAAACTGACTGTGAGCCAGCAATGTGCGCTCACAGCCCAGAAAGCCAACGGTGTCCTGGGCTGCATCAAGAGAGTGTGGCCAGCAGGTCGAGGGAGAGCATTCTCCCCCTCTACTCTGCTCTCGTGAGACCCCACCTGCAGTGCTGTGTCCAGCTCTGGGGCCCCCAACATCAGAAGAACATGGACCTGCTCGAGCGAGTCCAGAGGAGGCCACGAAGATGATCAGGGGCTGGAGCACCTCCCCTGTGAGGACAGGCTGAGAGAGTTGGGGTTGTTCAGCCTGGAGAAGAGAAGGCTCTGGGGAGACCTTAAAGTGGCCTCCCAGTGCTTAAAGGGGCTACAGGAAAGATGGGGAGGACTGTTGATCAGCAAATGTAGCAATATGACAAGGGGTGACAGCTTTAAACTGACAGAGGGTAGATTTAGGTTAGATAAAAGGAAGAAATTCTTTCCTGTGAGAGTGGTGAGGCCCTGGCACAGGTTGCCCAGAGAAGCTGTGGCTGCCCCCTCCCTGGCAGCATTCAAGGTCAGGTTGGATGGGGCTTTGAGCCCATGGCAGGGGGGTTGGAACTAGGTGATCTTTAAGGTCCCTTCCAACCCAAACCATTCTGTGATTCAGTGATGATCATGCAAAAATGCCTGACCTGTCAACATCTCAGGCAGCTCTGGAATTGGGATTAGTGTGGCGGGGCTCCTGAACTAAGTGGCTATGCATTTTTAGACCCCAAAAATGTACATTGATCTGGAAACATGGACAGCTTTAGGCCAAGCTAACTCACACATCTTCATAACAGGTTCTGTGATGTAGGCATGCCAGTAGATAAAAGGGAAAAGGGAACAGAAGCAATAGCACATTGTAAATACTTTAACTTCAATTCTGCTCACATAAACAAAATATAGTCCTTGTGGTTATGTGGGAAAAAATTTCCTGATTGTTATTGTTTTCTTAAAGTGAAGAAAAATTAATTTTAATTTGTTGAATAACTATGGATACTTAAATGCTATTTAAGGATAAAAGCAATAAGAAACCTGAGTGTTCAGTTAGAAATTCTACTGCTACCACTAGAGTCAATACTGCATCACACATTATACACTCAGTATAGTAAATAACTATTGTGTAAATCCTCTGAAATCCCAGTAGTGCATTAAGAAAAGAACTCTTACACTTAAACATCCCATTTGGTACATTTTTAAAATATTCTTAATATTATTTAATTGTGTCCAGTTCTGCTCAGTGGTCAGCATTGCTCCTCTACACCTGGAAACAATAAACCCTACATCTGCAAAAATGTATGTACGTACATGACTGAGTCTACTGTAATCTATTGTTTTAATGTTTTTAGTTTTGTTTTACTCCACTAGTATGTTGAAAGCACCTTTAGTGCCACATCTTCCAAACACACACTCAGTGACTTTACTTATGTGAATTCAGCCTACTGTAGTCAGTGCTACTCATCAGCGAGATGAGCCCTGATGTCTTTGGCACATTCCTAAGACTGTCCCTAAAGTACCTGGTGAAATAAGTTTGTGTGTGTAAGATATACTGACAGAGTGAAGCAGCATGAACGTGCCACTGTGTTTATTGATTGGGGAAAATGATTTATCCAGGCCAATTTTATCTGACAGCTGTGATATTAATTGTTATGGATACATACAATAAGAGATAGGAAAGCCGTACTATAATGTTATCTGTTACTACGCTGTATTTGCCATAAAATACTCTACTGTGGCTTTCAGCTCTGTTAAAGTCTAGAATTTTGCCCTTGGTTGTACCTGTACAATTCCCTGGAAGTTAATAGAGCTGTCTGGCATTAGCAGAGAAGTTTCTCTATGTCCATATGTGACCACAGAGAAACAAACAACTGTGGCGTGAACATGTTTACGTGTTTTCACATACACATTTTGAAATATAAAAAAAAAATAAGTAAAAATAGATTTCTGATATGGAGAAAGAAACTAGAAGAGCACTTGGAAATGAAATGGAGGGAATATACCATATGTATGTAGTAGCTGTATAAATAAGGAATGAGTTAAGAGTTGAATTCTCTCCTGAAAGAACTAAATAGGGTAGAGAGGTTAGAGGCTAATCTTTCCTCCATCAAAGTTAATGGCAAGGCATCCATTAACTTTAATAGGAGCTAGATGAGCCTCAAAAGTACTTAACTATAGCAGGATAAAAGAATGAAATTGTGATCGTTATGGAAGAAAATGCAGTGTAGAAGGATAGTGACAGTGTAAATATGTTTGTATGAAAAGAAGGGGGAAAGGAACATAAAGTATTTTCAATTGTCATTCCTATTTTTGAAATGGAAGAGAGGAGGAGGGAAGGAAAGAAAGAAAGAAGAGCAGGGAGATTGGGGTTTATGCTGAAGGATGATACATGACAGAAGAAGTAATATTCAGCAGTTCTCAGGCTGGTGTCTAGTAGAAAATTTCTTTACAAATACCTCTACAGTAGATTTACATCAAAGGCCAAGGGAAAATTAGAACTAAAGAACTAAAATATAAAACTTAATTTAAAATATACATATAATAATAAAAAAAAAACCCCACACCCCTCCAAAAAAAAAACTAAACTAAGGACACAAGATTATACAAATTTCCAGCTTAGATTTGCCTCTAAATTACTATGTGGTCTTTAGAAAATAACATAACCTCTGCCCATCTTGGATCCCTAACAGTATTTATCTCTTTCATACATTAAATATTAATGTTGTTCGGTACTTTGAAAAGCATAGAGTGATAGAAGAATACTTGTTTATTGATTGATCATATTCCCAAACCGTGAAGAAAGTTGGACTCTTCAATATTTTTCCTACAGCCAAAGAGAGCATTCTGATATAATGTGAAGCAGAGAGAAACAGCATTGTTTTGTTGAATTAACTGTTCCCTTTTCGTAGTGTTTTAATTAGTGTGAGTTAAACTGGTACGAAATAACACCACAGAAAATTATTTTGCTATTTTCTATCCCAAATAAAAAATTCTGTCCCTTGAGTGAACATCTCAGTAAATGTTTCAGTATCTGTCTATTCTATATCTTATATCTATTGTATACTTCCACTTGTTAATATATTTTAAATGTTTTTTTCCCTACATCCCTTTTCTGTTGCAATCCCATTAATGCCAAATTCAAAGGCAAAGAGACTTTGCATCCTGTCCCTTTTTCTTGCCTTCTGAATTAAGTTCTCAATGTATGTACGGGCAGATTTTCTTTACCCATAATGAATGTGTACTTGATTTTATTTTCTTAGAGTGTCTGTGCTTTCATTAATGTATCTTTTTGTAAATGAAGGGTTTTTTTTCTTAAAGATTTGACTTTTAATTTGCTCAGAGATGTATTGTAAAAGCAGCCTGTCACAAAAGCTGTAGGAAGGTTACTTTTTCCCTGTTTCTAAATGTTTTTCTCCAAGAAATATTTGCATTAATACAACTGGAAAAATGGTGACTTAATTTTGACAGACTGGCTGCATGAGGAAAACAAAACCCAGTTATCTTAAAAACAGTTAATAACCAAAACAAACTTGCAGTATAGGTCAGGAGTTCTCAGATGATTCATTTTTATTTCATTAAAGAGTCGGAAACTGTCAAGGGAGATTCAAAGAGATTTTGAAAATGGAAGGTCTGACTCCACTTTGATTTACATTTTACAAAGCAGAAGCTTGCAATTTGGCAGGAGGAGGGAAATTTTTGTGTGAAATACATGTTTTGCCATTTCTGTGAAAATCCATCCGTACTTGGTGAAATACTCAGCCTTTGAAAAGTTTCTGAACGTGCTCAGAAGAGATTTGCTAGATGTGAAAAGGAAACGTAGGGCTCAGAAGCTTCCCTCTTCACTGGTGTGGGCAACTTCTGCTGCCTTCTGCTGCCCAGCTCCTGTTGCCATTGAGCAGTTGCCTGTACCCTGCCTCAGCTGTTGCTACCAGTTGCAGCATTCTGTTGAACTGGTCATGTGTTTCTAAGAGCTGATCCAAAAGTAAAAGACAGTTCTTACATGTGTTTCATAACATTGGTTTGGTGACTCTTCTCTTCTCAGACCCATGAATCCATGGTGCTGAAAGCTTGATGCACCAAGAGTAGGTGCTTGCAAGGCAGGGGCAGGGAGGGAAGACGGCTCTTCATGTGACTCAGCACATGTACTTCAATAGGCCATGCTGACAGAGGGGCTCAAGTCCTTTTAGCCAAGAAAATTAAAGAAGATAATCTTGAAGCTTTCTTAGAGCTTTCTAGCGACTTTTCTGTGGTGAAGTCAGCGTGACAAAAAGTGACATACTCTTCAACTGATAATAATACATTTTTAAAAATAATATCCACAACTGAAGAAAATTTAAAAGTGTCACATTTATAAGAAAAGCAGTAAAACACATCCTCCTTCAAAGTACAATGTATTTTTGGTGAAATAACTTTATAAAACATTTTGTTTCACTTTCTTTCTAGTGCCTTTTTGTTATTCTGGTGTCCAAAAGGCAAAAATGTGGTCGGTGCATTAGGCTAGGACTTTGCAAGACTGAGATCAGGTCCCTACCATGCTGGAAACCTGGACCAAATTGGTGTTATCCCGTCTGTGTTTTGGCTTGCCATCCATGAAATAGAGTTAATAGTTTGTTACCTTGAGGACTACTATGAGATTACATATATTAAATACCTTTGGATAAAAACCAAAAATAATCAACCCTTTCATTATCATGTGAAAGACATTCTGCAATAAAACTAACATAATTTTAACAATCAACTTGTTTAAGTGCATATTCTAGTTCCACTATTAAAAGAACATAGAACATATCATGGTAAGGAAGACATGGAAGGAAAGAACAAAGTTGCTGGTGAATTATCACTAATGTTGGTATAAACATGCCAAGTGTTTTAGGGAGATAGATACAGCTTCCCCTCACTACAACAGCATGGGAAAATGTCAGCCACAGAGAAATAAATTACCTTTACTTTCATTAAAAAATAACATTTTTTAAAAAATTAAAAATCTTGTTTAATTACCCACAAACTAAAAAACTAAATTTACAAATATCAATTTACTTACATTTCTAATCTATCACCAGTTTTCTGTGAAAATAAATCCTCGAATACTTGCATTAAAAGTGTGTGATGTGCCACAGACCTCCCCTCTGATTTCTTTTCCAGACAGTTTGAAAGAAAAAAGTGAGAGAAATAGTTCTTTCTTCAAACATAGCCTATACTTTATACTCCTTATACTACTTCTAAAATGTGGGCAGCTACTAGTACTGCGCTAATCAAAATCCATGTGTGTCATCCAGGCAGCTCCTTAATCATCTAAAACATATTTAAGAAATTTATCTAAATCAGATTTAATCAGCAGGTGACTTTATTAGCTAACCAGTAGCTAACTAACAAACACTTAAGAAAGCTGGCCAGACTGCTATGACAACTGGAAAATATACAATGTGCTTTCATGTCAGGTTCGTGTTTCTGTTTCTCTGTCAAAAAATAAAACACAACAGACCCTTCATTCACTTTTAGTGATCATTCATTATATGTGACAGAGCAGAAATATATATAGTTTTCTAATAGTTGTCAAGTACTAGATCTTACTCGTGTGTATTTTAAGTTTGCGCAGCTGTGGTGGTTTGACCTTGGCTAAATGCCAGGTACCCACCAAGTCGCTCTATCACTTCCCCCCCCTTCCCCTTTTTTTCTCAATAGGGCAAAGAAGGGAAAGAAAATAAGATAGGAAAACAAAACAACCCTTGTGGGTAAAACAACAGCAGTTTTAATATAAGCAAAGCGAAGCAAAGGTCCGCGCGCGGAAGCAAAAAAAAGAAAACAGATTTATTCTCTACTTCCCATTAACAGGCGATGTCGGGCCTTCTCAGGAAGCAGGGCTCTGATATGCGTAGCGGTTGCCTCGGAGGACCAAGGGTGACCCCACCCCCTTCCTCCTTTCTCCCAGCTTTATACTGAGCAGACGTCATATGGTATGGAATATGCCTTTGGTCAGTTCGGGTCAGCTGTCCTGGTTGTGTCCCCTCCCAAGATCTTGCCCACCCCGTCCCACTGTGGGGGGGGAAATGTCTCCCAGCATAAAACACAGCACCATGAGGGCTGCTACAGGGGAAAACCAATTCTGGCTCAGCCAGACCCGATACAGTCTCCACCCCTTATTCCATACCATTTACGTCATGCCCAGGTCCCACATAACACTCATTTATTCATTCCGTAAGCTTTCTTCACTCCTCTAGATGTTCAGTGACTTGGCTGCCATCTGTCAAGGTGGATGTTCAGGACAGGAGCAGTATGTTTGACTGTTGGACTCCAGCACCGGCTAGGTTTGGGTCATCATCGCATGTATCTGGTTCACTCTTCGTCGTTCCTACTTCCTCCATCACTTCCTGCAACATACAACTCAGCTCACAGATTATTTCCCCCCCAAGGTTAAATCTCCTTGAGGCACACACTGAGTAGCCCCATTCTCCCGCATTACCCACCAAGTACATCCAGGTCCCTGAGCAAAAACAATCCCACGAGTGGGCTTGCCTTTTCCCAAGGGAGGAGCAATCCATACTGCCTTCCCCAGCCATTTCCCTGTGTGTACTACAGGGACCTTATCTCCTCCCACAGTATGAAGGGGTTTTGTTTGGGCAGGACCAGGACGGTTAACAGATCCTCTGGTGTTAATTAGCCAAGTGGCTTCTGCTAAATTTATATCCCAGTGTTTCCATCCCCCATTGTCCAATGCTCTCAACATAGTCTTCAACAGTCCATTGTATCTTTCAATCTTTCCAGACGCTTGTGGGTAATAAGGGATGTGATACACCCACTCAATGCCATGTTTCTTTGCCCAGGAGTTTATGAGATTATTTCGAAAATGGGTTCCATTGTCTGATTCGATTCTTTCAGGAGTACCATGTCGCCATAAAATTTGCCTTTCAAGACCTAAGATGGTATTTCGGGCAGTGGCATGATTTACAGGGTACGTCTCAAGCCAACCAGTAGTTGCTTCCACCATAGTGAGTATGTAGCGCTTGCCTTGGCGTGTTCGTGGCAATGGTCCAATATAGTCAATTTGCCAGGCCTCACCATATCGAAAACTCAGCCATCGCCTTCTGTTCCAGGGAGACTTTACTCGTGTGGCTCGCTTGATTGCAGCACATGTTTCGCATTCATGAGTGACCTGTGAGATGGCCTCCATGGTCAGGTCCACCCCTCGATCACGAGCCCATCTGTACGTTGCATCTCTCCCGAGATGCCCGGATGTTTCATGGGCCCATCGAGCTACAAATAGCTCACCCTTGCGCTCCCAGTCCAGGTCCAGCTGAGCTACTTCAATTTTAGCAGCCTTGTCTACTTGCTCATTGTTTTGATGTTCTTCGGTGGCACGGCTTTTGGGCACGTGGGCATCTACATGACGTACCTTTAGAGCCACGTTTTCCACTCGGGCAGCGATGTCCTGCCACAGTGCAGCAGCCCAGATGGGTTTACCTCTGCGCTGCCAATTGGTCTTCTTCCACTCCTGTAGCCACCCCCACAGGGCATTAGCCACCATCCAGGAGTCAGTGTAGAGATACAGTACTGGCCACTTTTCTCGTTCAGCAATCTTTAGGGCTAGTTGGATCGCTTTTACTTCTGCAAACTGACTTGACTCGCCCTCTCCTTCAGTGGCCTCAACGACTTGTCTTGTGGGGCTCCACACAGCAGCTTTCCACTTTCGATGGTTTCCTACCACACGACAGGATCCATCAGTAAACAAAGCATACCGCCTTTCATCTTCTGGTAATTCGTTATATGGTGGTGCTTCTTGGGCACGAGCCACCTCCTCAGGCAGTGCTCCAAAATCTCTACCTTCTGGCCAGTCCATGATCTCTTCCAGGATTCCTGGACGGTTGGGTTTTCCCAGTCGAGCTCGTTGCGTGATTAACGCTACCCATTTACTCCAGGTAGCACTGGTTGCATGGTGTGTAGAAGGGATGTTTCCTTTGAACATCCAATGTAGTACAGGCAATCGCGGTGCCAAGAGGAGCTGTGCTTCTGTACCAACAACTTCGGAAGCGGCTCGAATCCCCTCATATGCTGCTAGTATCTCCTTTTCAGTTGGAGTGTAGTGGGCTTCTGATCCTCGATATCCCCGGCTCCAAAATCCTAATGGTCGACCCCGAGTTTCACCTGCTACCTTCTGCCAGAGGCTCCATGTGAGGCCATGCTCCCCAGTTGATGTGTAAAGTACATTTTGCACATCTGGTCCTGTCCGAACAGGCCCAAGAGCTACCGCCCGAGCTATCTCCTGTTTGACGTGCTCAAAGGCTTGTTGTTGCTCAAGACCCCACTCAAAATTGTTCTTCTTTCGGGTTACTTGATAGAGAGGGCTCACCAGCTGACTGTAACCTGGAATGTGCATCCTCCAAAATCCCACAAGTCCTAAGAAAGCTTGTGTTTCCTTCTTGTTGGTCGGTGGAGACATAGCTGCTATCTTGTTGACAACCTCCATAGGCACATGGCGGCGTCCATCTTGCCATTTTATTCCCAAGAACTGAATCTCCTGTGCTGGTCCCTTGACCTTGCTTTTCTTTATGGCAAACCCAGCTCTCAGAAGAATCTCAATTACTTTTTGTCCTTTCTTGAACACTTCTTCTGCCTTGTTGCCCCACACAATGATGTCATCGATGTACTGTAGATGTTCAGGGGCATCACCCTTTTCCAGTGCAGTTTGAATTAGTCCATGACAAATAGTGGGGCTGTGCTTCCACCCCTGGGGTAGTCGATTCCAGGTATATTGGACACCCCTCCACGTGAAAGCAAACTGTGGCCTGCACTCTTCTGCCAAAGGAATTGAAAAGAATGCATTGGCGATGTCGATTGTGGCGTACCACTTGGCTGCCTTTGACTCTAGCTCATACTGGAGCTCTAACATATCTGGTACAGCAGCACTCAGTGGTGGCGTCACTTCGTTCAGGCCACGATAGTCTACTGTCAACCTCCACCCTCCATCAGACTTTCGCACTGGCCATATTGGGCTATTAAAAGGCGAATGTGTCTTACTGATGACACCTTGGGTCTCCAGTTGACGGATCAGTTCTTGGATGGGAGCCAGAGAGTCTCGGTTCGTGCGATACTGCCGTCGGTGCACGGTCCTCATGGCAATTGGCACCTGTTGTTCTTTAACTCGCAACAGTCCTACAACAAAAGGATCTCCTGAGAGGCCAGGCAGATTAGACAACTGTTTGACCTTCTCTGTGTTCACACTGGCCACACCAAAAGCCCATCGGTATCCTTTTGGGTCTTTGAAATACCCCCTCTTGAGGTAGTCAATGCCCAAGATACAAGGGGCTTCTGGGCCAGTTACAATGGGATGTTTTTCCCACTTATCCCCGGTCAAGCTAACCTCGGCCTCCAGTACTGACAGTTCTTGACATCCGCCTGTCACTCCTGAGATCCAGATAGGTTCTGCCCCTCTATAACTTGATGGCATTAATGTACACTGTGCCCCGGTATCGATTAAAGCCTGGTACTTCTGTGGATTTGATGTGCCAGGCCATCGAATCCACACTGTCCAATACACCCGATCATCCCTTTCCTCCTCCTGGCTGGAGGCAGGGGCCCTCTATTCCTGTTCTTGGTCAGAGTATTCACTGTCTGACCCTTGCTGTGCCAGGCCGGAAACTCCTTCATCAGGGCCAAGGGAGGTGATCTCATTCTTCCTGTATCTGGGAGATCGCTGATTACTTTCTTGCGGTTTCACGCCAGCTACATTAACAACCTTCTTGGATGTTGTCTTCTTGGCAGGGGTCTTTCCTCGCAATTCATGTACACGAGCTTCCAATTTGAAGGTGGGTTGACCATCCCACTTCCTCATGTCCTCCCCCTGGTCACGCAGGAAGAACCAAATTTCGCCACGTGTCATGCGCCTAGGTTTCCCTTTCCCTCTGACTGGGGTGGAAGAGAACCGATTTCTTGGGGTGCTCCTGACATCTAAGGCACTCGCCCGTAGAGATGAGGAGGTTCCAAGACTCTCTTCAAAGTTCTGAAGCCAGGAAGAGACTGCCTCCACAGTTGGCGTACATCTTAGTCCTTCTCCCATATCCATTTCTGGATAGTACATCGCAGCCAAGCCCGCAGAATACGAGGATGGTGCACCTTTAATCACCTTCCTCCACATGGCCCGTGTGCACAGGACATCCTCTGGATTTTTAGGGGCTTCATCATTATTTGGATCACTATAGATGACTTCTAGCACTGCTAGTTCTCTCAGGTACTGGACACCTTCATCCGCAGTAGCCCACTTCCCTGGGGAGTTATCCGTAAGATCTTCCTTGAAAGGATATCTTGCTTTAACACTTGAAAGGAGCCGTCTCCACAGACTGCAAATTCCTGTTTCTTTTCCAATTCCCCTTTCAATTCCTCGATCTCTAGCAAGGGAACCCAGCTGTTGGGCTTCCTTACCTTCCAGCTGCTGAGCATCAGCCCCATTATCCCAGCATCGAAGCAGCCAGGCAGCAATCCGCTCGCCCGGCTAGCTCAGTCGGTAGAGCATGAGACTCTTAATCTCAGGGTCGTGGGTTCGAGCCCCACGTTGGGCGCCAAAATAGACTGTGGTGGTTTGACCTTGGCTAAATGCCAGGTACCCACCAAGTCGCTCTATCACTTCCCCCCCCTTCCCCTTTTTTTCTCAATAGGGCAAAGAAGGGAAAGAAAATAAGATAGGAAAACAAAACAACCCTTGTGGGTAAAACAACAGCAGTTTTAATATAAGCAAAGCGAAGCAAAGGTCCGCGCGCGGAAGCAAAAAAAAGAAAACAGATTTATTCTCTACTTCCCATTAACAGGCGATGTCGGGCCTTCTCAGGAAGCAGGGCTCTGATATGCGTAGCGGTTGCCTCGGAGGACCAAGGGTGACCCCACCCCCTTCCTCCTTTCTCCCAGCTTTATACTGAGCAGACGTCATATGGTATGGAATATGCCTTTGGTCAGTTCGGGTCAGCTGTCCTGGTTGTGTCCCCTCCCAAGATCTTGCCCACCCCGTCCCACTGTGGGGGGGGAAATGTCTCCCAGCATAAAACACAGCACCATGAGGGCTGCTACAGGGGAAAACCAATTCTGGCTCAGCCAGACCCGATACAGCAGCTCTGCTGTTACACCTGTCAAGCAAAGAGAGTTTGTGGAGCACTGTTTCAGATTGCCATGCAAAATATCAGGGCCTGGGAAGAGGGACAGTAACTTGATGGAAGGACCTCACATGTGTGGCTCATAGACCTAATTATGATAATCTTATAAAAACATACCCATATCCTTTGAGTTTGTGAGAGTTCCTAGTTGCATTCCAGAGTTTGACTTCAAGACTTTTACTTGGCATGCTCTCATGTCCTTTTTTTAATATGATGCAAATATTCATAGAAACAAAACAAGATTTTTTGTCTTTTCTTTTTTTCTTCTTTTAAACCAAAAACTTGTCGTGTGCTTTTGTCTCCTTGTATCAAAAGACAGGGCAATACGTTATTTCAGTTTTCTATACAGAAACTGAATATCTGATATCTGTCCTCATCAAAGTTACTCTCCTAGTGATTCAGGAGTACATGTGTCACTGACTTCTCCTGAATTGCAATGGGCCTATCCGTGTGTAACGGATTCCCTCAGCTACTTGGGTTTCACTCAAATCTAGTAGCTAAAATTGAAATACTTTTTAGTGTGCTGCTTGCCCTCATGTGTACGAAGAACTGCCTGCCAGCATCTGAAATACTGCATTTATTCTGCTTCCAATTTAAATTCATGCTGTCGACAGCTGATGGATATTTTTTATGTGTACAGTTTAATTGAATAAACTGTGGGTTTGATTTTTAGAACGCTTATGAATTTTAGTTAACTGTTAAAACCAGAGGAAAACAGATTATTCATTCCAGTGACTGCTAATACTGCTACTAAAAATAAGTTTACCACTAATTTCTTTACGGGCTCCTGCACAGTTTAAAATAGGCATTCTCATTCTGCTCCAGGCAGGATAAGGGAAATATAATGCATTCTTTACTATTTTTTGATGCTATTATAATTAGGTATCTTTGCAGCATCAAAGACTAAAATCAGTAATAATAAACACCCCCCTACAAAGTCAATAATTAATCTAAGGGACAGGTTATTTCTGTTATCTGATACATTCGTTTTCATTTCAGTTCTTTTCCTGCCTTTTCCCCAGCATTGGACACTTTTAAGATTCAGCTGGACAGGTGCTGGGCCATCTTGTCTAGACCATGGTTTTGCCAAGAAAGGTTGGACCAGATGATCCTTGAGGTCCCTTCCAACCTGGTATTCTATGATTCTGTGATTTTGAGAGATTTCTGCTTAGGTCTTTATTGGATCAAGCCTCCCAACTTTGTCATGTTTTTATTCTTCGGGGTTTTGGGACAACCTTGGGGTGGGGTAGGTGGGGTATAGATTTTACTTTCTGGCTGAAAGAGTCCTCTTGGAGCTGTCAGCTACCAGTGGGCACAGGCTTGGTCAGAGGCACTTCAGTTCTGCCCTCTCGTATTCTACTCATCAGCCAAGAAAAAGTCAGAGATAACGTTAGTCCCCAAAGGCAGTTCATACCCACTGCATCTATGTTGCAATTGGGAGGGGGGCAGTGTTGTGTGCAGAGTTCTGGATTGTACCTCATGCATGTATGCATGCATCTGAAACTGTAAAATTATGTTAAAAAATGTGTTTAGAAGTCTGTAATGTGTCACTTGATAGTGATTTGTATACAGGATGATATGCGTATGCTAATTCTATTGATGTGTGATGGATTCATTAAACTAAAATGGTTCCATACACTAGGGGTATTTTTCAGAGAAATTATGTTCCTGTCTTGTCAAATAGAAGAAATTTTGTTTGAAACCAGAGATCCTGCCTCTTACTATTTCACACCTACCCAAACAATATAAATTCATTATTGCTTGTGCATTCAACAAACTCTCACAAAAAAAGTGTCACTACATGATACAAGTAAATCCCAAGCTCACAAATATTACTTTGTACTTGGAGCAGTGTTCTGTGGAAGAGACACTGCTGACTTCCTGAAGAGATCAGCTGTGCTGAATGATGGCAAATCAACATTAAGTGATGAGAAGTGCCTGAGCAAAGTCAACTGAGGTTCCTTTACATTTATCTATATGTGTTCCAGGAGAAGCAGTTCCATGTTTTTCATACCTCAACTATCTTGCTGCCTCCAGTTAGCAGCAGAGGAAGCAGAAGCTGATCTTGATTCTTCATATGGGTGAAGCAAATTTCAGCTTGAGAAGCCTCATAAAGTTGTGGTTTTTACACTTAGAAACAGGTACTTTTGAATCTTGATAAGTGTGTTATGCAAGTGCTTTTCTTGGCTAATAGCTGGATGTAAACTTGATGCTAGGGAATTCTAACTTGAATTATTCTCTTTATACTTAAAAAACTGTAATATGAAAGTTGGAGCAGGATAGAGGTAGAAAAGGCAATATCTTTAAGATGTTATTCTAAGGTATAAGATTAGCTTTTATTGCAGTCTTTAGCTGAATTTTAATGTCTCGTAGGGAACCTAGAAATTCAGGGCTACTTGTTTTTTCTGTGTGGATATGGAAAACTGCCAAAATTAACAAACGTGAAAATTGAGGGATGGGGAGCAATATCATATATTTGAATTCTAGAACTGCATTTCTTAATAAAATGCTATAGAAAAAGGTTTACTTTGAGTTATTTCCTTGTCAGGTTTCAAAAAAAAATGAATTGATTTTACACTATCAAAAGGTGAACTCTGTTGTAGAACATTAGATGTTAAAATTATATGCAAATGAATGAAAATTCTCTTCCTGATTGAACATATCACTGACTCGTACTTTAGCCTTTTCTACTTTCGTGATTACTGATGTCAGGTGTTCAGATGTGTATTTGGAAAAGTACTTGGAACAGTTTTATGTGTTTTGTG
Organism: Strix aluco; assembly: GCF_031877795.1. NCBI lineage: Eukaryota > Metazoa > Chordata > Aves > Strigiformes > Strigidae > Strix > Strix aluco. The sequence continues at coordinate 11,570,834 of NC_133940.1, read as the reverse complement.
TTTATGTAAATTACAGAACAGCCAGGAGATCGTGCAGTCCTAGAGGTGTGAGCCAGACTTTGCTAGGATAGAAGCTATGCATGATTTCTGAGTGATATATTTTGATTAGATACTCTTAATTATTTTGTGATAAGGCTTTCTTATAATATGAAACAATCCAGTAGGTTTTAGTAATGTGTATTCAGTATGTTCTTCATTGCAGTAAAAAGAGAGAAAAAATAATATTAATTGCTTTGTTATTCCATTCCAGAAATAGCCAAGTTGAGAAAGTTAATGGTACTACACAACAGTACACTTGTATTCTTTTACAACCCTATCATTTTCATTTTTTCTTGATACATCTCAGGCTGAATAGGAAATTCTTCAGAGGGAGTGAAACATAATGGACTAACAGTTTCATACAATAGGACCTGAAATGCATTTGTGATCTTCTAATATTTTCTTAGTATAAACATGGCAAATAATTAAAAGTGCTGGGATATGGGTATAATATTCTATAGCGAGAATGATTCTTTTTTTATGATGTGGATTCACTTTTGAAGATTCCTTTAAAAACTGAATTTACTCAGAGGAGCTTGGAACAAATGTTTTACTTCATTGCTAAAATGTACCTGGCTCACCAGAGTGAATGTATGTATATTTTTCTTTTAGAATTCCACCATTTTAAGGCCTTACATCTGGGCTTGGGTTTTCAACAAATATTTTTGCCCAAAACTTCTAATAAATAAGTTGTTCATTGATAAATATCAACCGTTATCTGATGACAGCTCTTCATTTGTTCTTCTCACTATGAAGTTGATAGTACTGGTTGTGTTACTAATTAGTTTGAAAAAAATTACTAATAAAGGTGAGAAAAAAGGATATTTAGCTACCTTTGACTTGGTCTCTGACTTGATTAAATTTCTCTGAGTGCATGTAGCAGTAACAGCCTTATTGCTTATCTTTAGTCTTCTGACAGTATTGCTGCAGGATATTGGGACAAAAGTGAGAGAATTAATGAAAGTTGGGGAGCAAGGGACAGAATGATCCCAAATTCTGCTATGAAGGCCACTTTTTCTCTTACTTCCATGATGGATTTCAGACTTCATGCTTTCAAAAGTAAAATAAATTCTGAAAGGAGATAAGTTTTGTCAAATGTTATAAAGTGTGTGTAACACTGATATATGATTATATCAAAGGACATCTCATACTGAGTTCAGAATCCATAAGTAACAATTTTTATGAGTAGAATTTGATATTAAAATGTTGGGAGATTTTCAGTTGTAAATGGTACTGAATTACTCTGGTAATTCAGTTCTCATGTATCTGTGGAGAAGAAAAAAAAAAAAAAAAAGGCAAATGCAGTCCATTAAGATCATGTGAAGTATTTCTAAAAGAAATAGTGAAGAATGAGAGTCACTAGAGGCATTAATCTTATTTAGAATAGTAGGTACAATCTGGTCATCCTTGTTCAAGAAAAATGAATTTAAATGAGAACAGATGGAAAGAAGTGCAATTATGATGATTAAGTGAACAGTGAATCTATCATATGAGAAGAAATTAAAGTGTGTTATATAGTAGGACCTACTTGTTTAGCCTAGTAAAATGAAGATGGAAGCACACAATCCATCTTTATAAATAAAACCAAGGGTTAAGCACAAGGAAGGAGAGGAGGATATTGCTGATACTTGGATAAGTGCTTAAAAACTGGCATAAATGAATGCAAAATGGAAGTGTCGGAAGTCCTTCAGCAGAATTTTTTGGATGATGGAAGAGTACCCTGATAGCCTGGAAAAAATTGCTACAGGTGTTCTCAGTTCTTCCCCTTATTTCCAGGCAGGAATGCAGGTCAGGGCTACATCTAATCTGGTCCAGCCTATGTAAGACAGAGGAATATGTCACACTGAAGAGACTATCACAAATTTTAATAATGACAGTTGTGTTAATAAATGTTCTTTTTATCATGCTCTCAGGTCATGAGGGGAGCTGCTGGGAGGTTTTTTTAGTTTTTTTAATGTTTTGTGAAACATTGCTAATGTAGAAAAGTATTAAGTCAAATATTTGAAGAAGTGCTAGTAAGCAAATGTTAAGGCAAACGAAAATTAGGTGAAGTGTAGGAATAGATGATGCATATGCTTCATACGCGATGGAGAAAATAAACTGTTGATGCTGCTATGATTTTTTAATGCGTATTTGATACGAAAGTCTCCAGGAGACTGAAAACCGTGAATTTAGATACTGTTCTTAAAACGAAAGCCTACATGAAAGGTTGAAAATTAGAGTCCTGTTAAGTGTAATATTTTCAGTATGTTAGCAGAGAATACTAATTCACGGTTCCCCAAAAAAAACACCTCAGAACTTTATAACTTAAAGGGCATGAGTAAGCAAGGATTTCTGAAAGGTGAACCATGTTAAGCAAATAAGATTACTTTACAAGTGAATGGAAGAAGAGAAAATGCAAGATTCAGTATTTCTCCATTTTGATAAAGCATTTTCTTTTTACCAGAGTTTCATGCAACAGATTTTTGTATAATGTGTCTGAATATGGAGTGGATGCTTAAGATTTTTTTAATACTGATAAGTAACCAGAATAGAAGGGCATGGAGAGTACGCTTTGGGGGATTGCTGAAAAGTAGAATCCTCTTGCTTTCTTTGTTGGGATCATTCTCTTTAATATTTTAATTATTGATTTAGCTTAAAACATGTAAGTCAGTAAGTATTTCAGGTGGTACTAAATTAAAGAGATTGTTTAAATGGCAGATGATTGTAGCTGCTTTACAGTATAAGTTTTGATAAATTGAATGAACAGACCGGGGGTGAAAATTAAATGCAGTAGATCTAAGTGTTAAGTGATGCTCCTGGTTGGAGTATTATACAAGTTAAGTGTAGTTGAACTAGATATTGAATTAGGTAATAGTCAGGCAGAAGTGTTCAATGCATGCTTATTGACGGATTCCACGTTAAATGCTTACTTCGTTGTGTAGCAGCATAAAGGCTAACGTGTCCAAATGGACTTTTAATATGAAATTGAACTTATTTTATAAACCAGTTCATACAGAATAACCATTAGGCCAAATTTCCCTATTTTGGTCATATAACTTGTAAACATAGAAATATCAGGGACTAAAATACAACAAAGAAGAACATTCAGTGAAGTTGATAAATCTGAGAATATATGCTCTAGCGAGGTGGAATTAAAGTAATATGCAGAGAGGTTGAGGGCTCCTGTAGAACTCAGAGGAAAAGCTGTAAATCCTGCTTTGAGGGCAGAGGGTCTTTGGGAGAAGACTGGAGGGTTTTTTTCTGCTTAATGTTCAATCCTATCATGCTGTTTGGTATTTCAAAACTTGACACTTTTCAGAAGTCCTCAAAAGTGAATCTCAAGGAAAAGACATTGCTGCTGTATTCTAATCTCCATAATATATATGTGGTTAATTTAACGCATGAGTTACCTCACTAAGATTGCTGCAACACCTTGCATATCTAAAGTTAATAGCATGCATATGTGTTTGCAGGATCAGGCTTCACTGATCAGCTTTATATTTAGATGTAACAACCCCTTTGGTGAGTTGGGCGGAATTTCCTCTGCCTCCTGTGAAATTTGATGTGTCTATTAGGAAGGCAGGAGTGACTGTTATGTGACCACTCTTTGCACCGTTTTTAAAATGAGCTTCTTTCTCATCAAACTATTCCATTTGCTGGCCTTTCTACCCCATGGGATGGATGAATCTGGCAGGTTCAGACACTTGACAAACAGGATGGCTTTGACTGAGGTGCTGGTCCAGCCTCCCATGCAGGCGGGGAGGCGGCCGGTGGCCCTGCAGTCACTGGGAGGTGTGGAGACCAAACATGGCCGAAGCTGACCCCTGATTTATTGCTGTGAATGGCAAAGAAGGTTTACACTACCCTTCTGAACTCAAAAGAAGTTGTTTTCTCTTTATATCTATCTAAAAAGCTGGCAGTGGCCCTTTCAAAAGGGATATACTTGTGGACCCAACAGACAAAGCATCATGATCCCAGTGAAACTATGCTGGAAATTACTTAGAAATTATAAATATGAATAATAAGACATTTTCTGCAGCTACAAGCATCATTATTTCAAATAACGTATGTATTTTCTTTTAAACCTTGTTTGGAAGCCTATACCCCTTGTATATTAGATATTATCCAGTTCTATTCAGAAGGAACGTATGACGAGATAAGATCTTGAGGGTACGATTGTCAAAATAATGAGTGTTTGCATATGTAACTGAAGATAAAAGAGGATGTGGCTGTACTATATCTGAAAATCAGATCCTTACTAATAATTTCTTTACCTACATGAGATACAAAGGTGTTTTGAGCTGAGCTGTTGGCAGTATCAACGCGAATTCTTTGTAGGTCTTTTCTGTCTTATTTAAGCTTTATTTAAGATTGTCCACAATTAAGCAATACTTGTGTCTCACTATTGTGTATATGCATGATTTGTTTTTCACTATTTTCTCGGGGATTAGCGATCATTGCAAAATAACAACAAAATGATAACACGAACAAAACATGCTGCCTTACTCATGTATGTGGCTTAAACACAGTGTTGGGGGTTTTTTTGCAGTTGGTGCTGCATGCATTAGTGAATTATGTCTCCTATTTAGACAATGTTAATTTCTACAACACTTTCAGAATTAATTATTAGGAAAAACCATTATTTTTTTTAAAGACAGCTAGTGTAATCTGTGGCAAGGGTAAATATTGTAAGCATGTAAACTTGCCATTCAGCCATGATTTTTCAACCATATTTTACCATCCACTGGCAAAAAAACAAGCAAACTGCAGCATGGCATGGCTTTATTGTACCACTGTTCAGCAATTTTTATATACTGTTTCCTTTTATAATTTGAGACATGATAATGATTTTTGCTATAAATTTTTTCATAAGTATTCTTACTGATGGATGATGCATTTATTTAAGCATCAGTGGACAAATAAAGTTATCCACGGGTGACTAACAACCTTGAATAAATACCATTTCACTCAGCAGCTATCCATAGTACCTTAGCAATGCAATTACATGCTAGGACCTATTATCCCAATTAATGGACTGTTTTATATTCACTGTGCATTATACTTGAAACTCTTCAGAGGCCTGGCCTTCACTTAGCCAGAGGCAAAAAAGAAATGTATAACAAATCACCAGGAAAAGGCTTTCATTTACTTTCCAAGATATGTAGCGTGTAATTATATTTTAACTAGGATGGTCTCAGAAATGCCCCTTGATTTAAGTTATAGTAAAACTATATATTAAAACCATGATTAAATATAGTTAGCTTGTTTTCCAAGATTATTGTTGGTAACTGCAAAAGTAGATATTTTGCTACCCTCTTCCTACATCATCTTTTTTGTAATTATTTTGACAAAGGTTAAGTTTGAGGATTATTTATGAGATTCATATAGCTTCCCTGTTTCTAAGCATATGAAATAAGAGCAGCAATTCATGGGGATGTTGTATTTGCTGGATGGGTGAACAAATAAAATAGACTACTAAGAAGTACGCAACCCAGTGTTGTGCTGCTACTTTGTAAAATGTCAGCCCTCGGCGATGTTTTATGGGGCTGGAATTTGACCACTGGAGTTTCACTGCACTCCCTCTGGTGGTTTCCAAAGCTGCATTACCAAAGCTATAAAATAAAACACAGTTGTATTTCTTCTCCTTATTGTAAGGAGCATTGATTGCTTCTCATTGTATATTATAGCAAAGGGGCAGTCTATTACATAAATTTATTGCATTTTCTTCATGATAATTACTGGAAGTTATTGAACAAGGCAGGGAGTTATGACCAGTAAGTTCCTGCTATAGCTGAGGAAGCAAATCCACAAATATTTAGTGGATCTAAACAGCTGTAAACAACAGATCCTGTTTACAGTGTAGTAGGAATTTACAGCTTACAGGGCATTTCAGGATTTTTTAGGAATTGTGTCCCAACTACTACAAATTCAGGCTTGAAATATGAACTGCAGTAAGAAGTCATCCTACATTGTATCATGTAGGTACCTTTTGTCAAGCAATTTGACAGCAGTTAAAATGACCACTAGATTCACCGTTTCCCTTATTCAAAAATGACGTTACTATTTCATGAGCAGCTGGTTAGGGAGCCTCATGAAATCTGCATGCATGCATTAATGCCTGATTGCTCTCCTTGCATTCTGAAAAGGAATCTGTCATTGAAAAAAATCAATAATGTAAGTGTCCCAATTGGTCTGCAGATTCCAGAAAACGCAATCACTGAGTCATCTTTCTGTAATTTCTTTTCACAAATACTTTGTTCATCTATTTGGTTTACACTGGCAACTGTGCCCTGCCAGCTGTGGACCACACAGATTGGCCATGCTAGGCTTGGCATGGCTGGATCTCCTGCCGAGCTGCTCGTGGCTTGCTGGGCACGCAGAGGGCAGTCCTGCTGTGCCACTCTGAAGTCTTACTCCTCCCAACAGCCCTGGCTTTGCTCTGCACCTGCGACTACACCACCTCTACCCAGGTGACACCCCTCCTCCCTACTCCAGCTCACACAAGTAGCCAGAGGAAGAGGGTAGCTGCCACAGCCAGAGCAGTCACAGAGTACTCTTCCCAGGTTTCCTGGGAGGGCCTGCTTGCCTCAGTCCCTTGTCCCCCACACAGCTGGATGTGTCCTTGTCACATCGTGTAATGTCAGCTGCAGGGAACAAGCAGAAGTGGCCTGGGGCTGCTAGAAGTGCTCTTGAGTGAGTAACTCCTGAGACCCTTAAGTAAAAGAGGGTGAGCGGGTGTCTGCTGCCCACTGGATATAGCTGTAACCTACAGCATCAGCCGAGTAGGATGTTATAAGGTAAATGCCGACAAATGCCAAGTGTGTGAATTCCTGTTTTTCTAGTAGCTCTTTAATCCCCTGAAATAGAAGGGGGCCTGATCTGCGAGATGGTTTCAGATCCTGATGTCTCCGCTCTCTTCTCCTTTCTGTCTCAGGTCCTGAGACATCAGCAAGTGCAGTGCTTGGGATAGCCGAGATATTTACATTTATTCCCAAATTCAAACAACCCGCAGATTCATGCCTGGATGAAAGACTCCGTGAATGGAATCAGATCTCAAGCTAATATGGTAATCATATAATTCTTTCATAAACATAAAGCAAAGGTCCATAAATGTATGTAGATTTTTACTGACTTCAAATTCCAAAATTCCTAGTTTTTTACTTGTATTACTTCTAAGACATAAGAGAGATTTTGTTAACATGCAGGCCCACCAGGGGAATTGCTAATGCATTTACAAAGTAGCTCAGCTGTCCCACCAAAGGAACGCTACAAGTGTAATCCAAATACACATTTATTTGAAGATGGATGATAAAAGCCAAAAAGAGTTAAAATAAAATCTAGTGAGTCTAGCACTTTATCCCTAAATATCTGAACAAACTTGTATGGTAGAAATAAAAAGCTAGCAAGTATATTAACTCCAATTAAATGTTGATGACTCTGATAAATGCTGCAGTCTCAATAAATACAAGTGATCTTCACATTATTCTTCATTTATTGACACCCTCATACTATTTTGAAGAAGATTCATCTTCCACCAAAGACTTTTATTGCTATAATATTTCACAACTGACTAGCCAATTTCTTCCATTATCTTAATATTCAGAGTTAAAATAAAGAACTAACATTATTCCTAACGACTATCTATGTCAGATATAAAGACAGTGATGGGTAAAAAAAAAACTTAATAAAGAAAATTCCTGGCCATTGTTCACCATTTCTTACTTCAGTTTCAAATATAACACTGGAATGGATTCAGAAATATTTTTTTCTTCTGACCTATTTTTCTGATTTTCTTCTCAGCCTTTTTCCTTTTTGAAGGGCAGAAGCTGAAGATGGCCTTTGTTGAGTCTCCAAAGTACTTAAAAAAATTTTACTGCCTAGGGAGAAGTGTAGGCAATTTAAGCACTTTCATTTCTAGGATTTCACTGGGAGAAAAACATTTTACAAAACTGAAAAATTATTTTTTCACACTTCATTGTGAAGCTGAAACAAAGATTTAAGAAGCAATCTATGGCAGTGGTGACAGAACTGGACTAGAACATTAGTCTCTCAGTTTTAGCCACCTGCCAGGGAAGAAAGGAAAAGGAGAGAACAGTGTGATAGGCATTTTGCTTCTGCTGCTGCTTTTATATAGTCCCCTTCTGCTAGAAGCAATGGAAGGAGTCAAGACTTTAACAGCTGGTTCCAACATTGCTGTACAGACAAGTGCCCTTGATATGTGCTCTGATGTATGGCTGGAAATATGTGGGATCATAAATGTCACCACTTCTTCCTGTCTTGCAGAGATTCATTGCTTTCCAAGTTTCTTAGTTATGATTGTCCAGACAGCAAACATATTTTGGTTGTCTGTAAGTATTAATTACAGAGTACTACACACAATAAGAAAATTTAGTATTGCTAATGTTGATAACTGTCCAGTAGAAAGAATTCAGTAGTAACAGTAGAAAGATAAGATCTAGGAAAAAAATAATAATTATGGACCTATAAATACATAGTGTTTTAGTTTCTCCCTTCCACAGTATTATCAAGTATTATTAATACAGAAAGAGTGGTAGCATTCTGTCCAGAATTTTAGTGGCAAGTCACAGAGCAATGAACCCCTTTCTAGGCCACTACAATGTTGTGATGTCCATCAACATATAAATAAAAAATGCATTTTATAGCTATCCCATATTATTACATTACACAGTTAATATATTAAACAATTCCGTGGGTGTTTCTCTGCTGTGCCTCTGAATAAACAGGAAGGTGGGATATTTTTGCTTGAAATCACATAAAAATACTCATGGTATGTGAACGAACATAGCTTTTCTATAACAAAAGGAACTTTGGTGCCATTTCGTTATCACAATAAGACATTTCCAAGAGTGTGGTATTGTAAGATAGTCCTTTTATTGGATCATTGGAGGCCAGTGGGGCATGTGTTATCTCATTTTAACGCACACCTTGTGGGTTTTTTTGTTTAAGTAAATGATGGATGTTTCCAGTCCAACAGCTTTTTTGTGTACAGAGCAAACTAAAAAAGGTGAATAATGTGACCATGGGAATATTTTAATTTAAAAAGAAATGTTTCTTAATTAGAGATAATTGTGGAAGCTTGGCAGGAATGCTCACTGTATGAGCAAGTCTCACCAGCTGCATTGTGCTTTATAGGGAAGATACTGTATGCAATACACTGCTTTTACTTAGCTTGTTGACTTTTTCTAGTGACTTCATCTAACTAGTTTTTCCAAACAATCTAATTTTTTCTTTTTTTATGTTTATGCTCACACCACTTCATGAATACTTGGGTTTGGGATATGGTGGTACTTAGCTGTGTTAAGTTTAGATACACCAAATTAAAGAAACTGTCCTCTTCTGAGGGGACTGCAATTGTACAGTATACCTGTACAGATTTATATAAAGAAAAGAAAAAAAGGCAGCAAGTGCTATGTTGTTAGGAAGTTATCATTGCCTCAGGGTTACTGCAATGACAGGGGCTGCAATGTGCAAGAGCCAGGTCTACTCCTGGGTTGCTGTGAGGCACCAGTGTACAGCTTTACCCATCTCCACTTGCTCTGATGTAACTCAGCTCTAGAAATGCTCAGAGAACTTTCTGTTCCTCTATTCGCCTTCTACTTAACAGCTCCTTCTGTTGCAAACAACACTTTGAGGAGTGGCATCTCATTTCCCTTCTTGCAGCTGCACCATCCTTTTGTTTAACCATGACAAAGTCGTGGCTTATCCAGAAGACTCTGCTGCAGAGCTCCTCCTCCCAGCCCCTGGTTCTGTGTCACTCCTCTCTGCGTCCTTTTTTGGCTCTTCCTCATTAGACATAAAGTTTTATCTTCATTTTTATGATCCTGCACTACTTATCCTGTTCATAGTCTTTCATCAGCCACCAGGATGTCAACTTCTGCCTCCGATTGGCGAGGGCTGTTCAGCCATGTGCTTTCTTTTGTGCTCGCTACTGAACTTGGGGAGGATCTTTTTCTGTGAATATCTGTCTGCCACGTTGTTATTCTGCCTCAGATCCACAGTGCTCTCTTTTGTGCAGTTCCTAAAAAAATTTGTCAGTGCTTTGGCTCCTGGTATTCTAAACCCATTGCCTACTATTCTGGCGTTATCTTTCCTATGACCATCTGCTGTATTTTGCCTAATATTCAGAATGCTGGCTTTTAGAGTCTTCCCCCAAGTGGAAATAAAAAAAATAATAGTAATTCCCCATGGGAAACACATAACAACTAACTTCTTGTCTGCTTTATGAAGTGTAATCACTATCAGTGGAACTTGTAAATCGCGTTTTCACAATAAAAAGCAGGTATGTACAACAGGATAGACCATGCACTTGTGATTACCATTATACATTATATCTTTCCCTGAAAAACTAGAGGTATTACTTCTTCATTTTATTTTAGTATTCTTTATTATAACCTATCAGAGGTTTAAATCAGAAAAATGTGAGCTATTGTAAAAGGAAATTCCAGCTGTGAGTGGAGTCCTCCCTTGTTAGTACTTCTTTTAACAGTACTCTGATTTGTGGTAAGTATAAATGACTTTGAAAATACCTTTGAAAATATTCCTTCCACTTGGCCATTACACAGTAGTGAATAGCTTGGCAGCTTTCAAATTACAAGGAAAATAATGAAGAGAAAGATAGAATGATCACAGAAGTAACAAAAGATATCAGTGCTTTTTTGGCTTTTTTTTTTTAGATATAGCTACACTACTAGTCAAAATCTTTCACTGTCAGAGACAAACTTCTACTCGCTTTAGATAAAAATAATAACAAAAATAGAAGTAACTGCACATGAAAAAATGTATTACATATGTTCATCAATTAATAAAGCAGCTGAACCCAGTATTAATAAAGATTGCTATTCATTATTTGAATTTGTATGATTGAACACTTAAAGAAATTACTAGTGCTATAGAAAGGCTTGTGACTAAAAGGGAAAAGTCATTTAGTTCAGGGAGGTCTTGTAAGCCTCATAAAATAACTGTTGATTATAATTATACGCTAATCTCTGAAATATTCTCTTGGGAAGTAGACAGATAATGAGCAGGAAAAAAAAAGAGCTCAAACTGATACATTTTACTGATATCAAGAATACACATTTTCAGTCTGCATGCTGTGAGAAGCTCTTCAAAGATTGTTTTTTCGCTAACCTCTTATTTCACCTATCTAGTTACTTACACTGTGTAAGGCAGAAAAATGTGCATTTTCAAAGTCACTTATATAGACAAGCCAAATTATTTTTGCGTTTCCTCAATTGACATGCTTTTTAAGAAAATCCAGTTTTACCTGTTTAGACCTAGCATAAAGAACATAAGAACAGATCTGAACTTCTTCAGCATCAGACAGTAATTGTTACTGTGACTTCCAGTGTACATTTTCCACTAGCAGCATTACCATTCTCTATCATCAGGAAAATATTACTGGTATAACAGTTGCTCTTGATTTTTAACATGTTACAAATTTGGTGATTTGCCCTGCTGCTTACATAGAACAAGAACCAGAAGGATAACTTTATTTTTGCTCTGGTGCAACAGAGAAGCAGCTTTTCCAGTTTTGACATGGAAAATCTGCAGTTGTGTTGAAAATCATACTAGGAAATAATCACCTAGGAAATAATCTCAGCTCTTCCTGATCTCAGTGTTAACTGTATTGTCACATCAAAGGCATGTTCCTGTATTAACTTTCTTACTAATTAAAAAGTGTTTTAAAAGAAATGAGGTTAGTGATCACTGATACACACCACTGTCTCTGGTGAGTTGTTGGAATTTCAGGGTAATATTAGGCACAGCTGGGACAGTATAAAAATCTTGTGTGTTTCCTGCAGAATTACATCTATAGTGGAGAACCATGGACGCATTTAAGATATTTCACATTGCTTTAGGTGTTCTTACCCTGTAGGCTGTAGAATTTCCCAAATTTATAAATACATAGTCCATATTGAGAAATAAAATCTCGTGTTCACTCTTTAGCCTAAAGGATTTTCTAAGTGCAGCAAAATGCATACCCATGCTGATATTTAATTTATCTTTAACATCTGCTTTAAGAGTTATTGAAATGAAGAACGAAGGCTAATCCAGGAGGCATCAATGTATCTATCAGAAGAGATTTCAGGTGTGTCACACCTCTGACAACTTGGAACTCTTTTTTTTTTTTTCTTTTTTTTTTTTTTTCTTTTTTTTTTTTACGAAATGGAAACAGTCTGGAAAACACTTGGTCAATACTTTTAAGCATAGCACTCTGTATGGGGAATATCACAAATGCTATCTCTTAAAGGTAAAAATAAGTCTTAAGCTTGATCAAAGTCTCTGTTATTTCCTAATATATTTTACAGAATTTTCAGGTTTGTATAATATTGCAAATTTTTGTATAATATTTCAAACTTAAAAAAATCTTTAATCTTAGTGGTGATAACTTTATTGATTAGGATACTGTATTTTTCTAGTTTATAATTTTATTGCTTTTACTCAAACAAAATATCCCATCAGAAATTAATGCTGAGTGAGCCCATGTCCACGGAGTTATTTTTTTAGCTATATTTCAATCTTTGTATTTATATACAAATCTTTGTATTTCTGCCTGAGAAATACTCATATGTATTAGAGTATATTTTAAGCTCCAGAGATTAGCATGACACTTCTTTGCCTGTTGACCTATGAACACTAAATTGTGTGGAAGATTCACAGACAAAACCTCAGTCTCATTACCTGTTGACTTAGCTCTTTTGTAGTTTAGTTTCAAGTTTTAGAAAAGGATCTACACATACATAAAAGTAATATCAGACAAAATTATCCTACGGCTAAAGTGTCCACTTCTAATAAAAACCAGGCATTTTTCTGCCTGTAAGGTTTAGTACTGTAATAGGCTGAATATTTCTGCTGGATGCTGAGCACTTTCATTAGGACTCATCATATGAGGCTCCTCAAAACCCCTTCAAGATTAAGTAATTAATGTGAAGCCCCAGTGGATTTCAACACTTCCCTGGTGCAACTTCATACTGCAGTTTTGACACCACTGACCTCAGGACAGTGATAGTGGGGACGAATCTGTCGGATATATTGTGTGATTTCCAAAAGGAACAATATGGTCCAGACGCTTAAGTCTTTTATTAGCACAGTTTCTAAAATTAAGTATCACTGCTGATTTGCAAACATCAATACATGTTAAACATTGTGAGTCATGAGTATCTGTCGATACTACTATCTGTAGTATCTGTAGAGGCTACTAGATACTGAAACTAGTGGATCTGGGTATCTTATCTATAGTGAAAGATTGTATTAAAATCTGATATTACAGAGTAACCAAGAAGTGCATGTCTAAGAAGTTCCAAGTATAGGAATGTTTTAGTTCTTTTTAGAGGTCAAGAGTGATTGGCCACAAATCAAAAAAATAGCTAGAAGCAAACTAAGATTCACCACCACCAGATTGATTTGCTAGAGGTGAATTTGCATGTGTTGCACATGTCCAGCTGTTCTCTTCAGTTTGTGACTGGCAAACAGCCCAATTTGTCTAAATCAGATTTAATATACAGCAGTTTGTGACAGGTGTAAAGAAAAAAAAATATATTTTTGTAAATGTCCCATGGGAGTCTCTATATAATTACAATTGTTATTTTAAATGACCTTTATAGTGTCAAAAAAGGGTGGTAGAGGAAAAAAATAACTTGATAGTGGGCAATAATTTACAAATTCAAAAACTATTGCATGCAAGCTTCCTGTTTTCAATTGCAAAAGATACTGGTCACACAAATCAAAGGAAGAGATTCTATGGTTATTATTAATTCACTTTTCCAACCTTTATGGTTGGAAAATTCACTTTTTCCAACCCTTTATGGTTGGCATGAATTCTTAGCATGGATCATTTCTTGATCTTAATAATCGTTGCCAACAGTTTAAATGGAGTTTGTAGGATGAAGAGTGATCCTACATCTGACAGTATTTCGATTCCTTTCCTGGCATAGTTATCATTACGATAACCATCTTCTGACTGTATAGTATCAGAATAAGAGCTCCACTGGAAAAGAACAGATACCTTGTGAGTCTACAAGCGTTAACTGCCCATGCAGAGGCTACTCCATCTTGTGCAGCTCTTGCCCAAAGCTCTGCAATGGGAAAATCACATGCCCTATGAGATCCCTGGCTTTATCAAAGCTGTTGTTTCTAGTACGTGCAGTGCACAGTATCCATTTCCTTGGAAGACAAGTTCTCTTGTCTGTTTAGTAGTGTCCATGGAAGGTAACGGACAGAACACTGTATCAGAACTCAAAGGACCTCTCTGTGCCTCATCTACAGAGGGGGTATACTGACACCTCTTGCAAAGGTCTCTGAGATATGGAAATGCAAATCTCCATATATTAGCTAGTGGATGGTGTTACCATTATTCGGGAGGGGATGCAGTTCCTGATATTGAAGTCACAAGTATGTAGCAAATTCCAGTGCAATTTAAGCATACAGTTTTCTATTTACTGTGTTCACTTTAGAAATTCTCTACAATGTCTCATGCAGTATAAGAATAATGCAGAACATAAAAAAAGTATGGAGTTAGCTACTTTTAACATCTTGATGAATGTATGAACGTATTGTGAAATAAGTTTTAAGCAACTTAACATTTTTTTGCTGGATAATTCTATGAACTCACCTTGTGCTATAAAGGGAGATGGGTTGATTATGCATGATCCTTGTGAGAGGTAAGAGACTGACACAGCAGCTCAGACTGTTGGTCTACCTACATCTTTAGTCAGTGTGGTGATACTCCTTATAACTGACTTCCTTCCTGATAGCTTTGAGCCAGATGTACTGTACTGAACTAGGCAGAAGTGTAATTAATATTGAACAAAGGTAGGTGTTGCACCTCGTCTGAATGTTGATTCAGCCTGTTTCTCTAGAACAAATTATTTGAGTTTCTACTGCATTAGCAACAGCAGACTGTTTGGAAAGAGATTTTGAGGTCAGACATGCCACCTGGCAGGTGGTGTAGAAGTTTTGTTGGGAAAATACACCAAAAATGCAGAGAATTCTTCCAATGGGGACAGGACACAATATAAGTGCTCTTGTTTTGTTTACCTTTATTTTATATTACAGTAGTGTTTATTTGTTATAATATTTAAATGAGAATAGTTAACATTCATTAACAAAAGAAAAAATATCTTTGTCACCTCATTTTCAGTGTGATAAGCTTAATGTTAGAGATAATTGTCTGTGGTTGTACTGAAATCTGTAAAGAGTTCCTAGGTAAAAGCTTTTCTGTAAGGGTCCAATAGCCATCCTATCCCTCTTTTGCATATGAGAAACGAAGATATCTTATCTAGGGTTGTCCAGCAAATTAAACCTTTGGCAAGCAAGCAGGTATTCTGCTCTGAGTTTACTGCACTGAAGCTCTCTGCTTCACAGCCCTGCAGTGGTTGGATAGCTATTGCAGAGGACCTGGAGAGCTAACCTGTAAGCAAAAGCAGCACGTATCATTCACTGTCTGGACTTCTACAGGAATATTTAATATACTTATTCAGGGAGAATGTCCAGATATGTGTTGATTTATACCCTTTTTCAGCTACAGTCCAGCTTATTTTCTGTGAATCCTGATTTAGGAATATTTTTGTATCAGCATTGAGTGAAATAGCTAAATATATTTTCTGTTATGCAGTTTTAATGAACAATTTTCTACAGAAAATAAGAATATGAGCTGTTTATGATCATCTGTTACTCTGGAATCTGACTCATAAAGGGTATTTTATGTTCAGTAATCCAGCAATTCCTCTAGTTAAACTTTAAAAAAAATAGGGTTTTTTTTTTCAATGCAAATAAAACAGTGACTTTTTTTTTGTTAAAACATAGTTGTTTGTTATTTCTTGGACAAGATATATAGCCTTGTTTTGGTCATGATTGCTCATGATACCATATGGGAGTTTGTTCATATTCTAGTTGAGCGAAAATCTGTTGCCATGTGTTTGAGTACTCATAGTATTTTTTTTAAGGCTTGTCTGTTTTTCACAGCTAAATTTAAGATAGATTTATTGGTTTTCTTTTTATAAAAGATAAATTTTGAAGTCAGATGTAATAATAGGACAGTAAAGAACAGTTAGTTACTTTGCAGTATTGCTTCTTTCTAATGAAGTTCTTAAATAACAAGTTCTAAAAACTGTTTTTGAAGGAGGAATGATTATTCTCACTGAAAGCCACTGTTAATGCATACAGCTAATTATAAAGCAGGCATGGCCAGATGTGGCCATACTTGAAATATCCCAGGGCCACTGACTTTCATACTCTTGAGATAAACAGCTGATTTCTCACATGCCCTTCAACCTGGCTGAGCTTTATAGAGAGGCATGCAGGGATCCATGGAGAAATGTGGAAGTCTTTAAGGTACAGGGAATTTACAGCAATGCAACGGTCAGATCTGCTGATGTTCCATGCTGTGGAAGAAGAGGTATATACTAGGATCATAATGAAACTCATATCTTTTTTTTTTTTTTTCTTTTGTGTGCATGTGTGAATGTCCTTTTAATAATGCTGTGTTGGATAAGTCAGTCAATTCAGCAGGGGGAAAAAATGGCATAATTCTTGTTTTTATTGTGTTTGCTTCCTAGCAGCTACACTAACAACAGATTATACCAATTTTAGATGCACGTTGACTTCGTTTCCCAAACATTCTGTAACATTAATTCTGAACTTTAAAAATATATCTGTGTTTACTTGTATTCTCACCTATATATATGAAAGAACAGCTTTTTCTAAGCAATTTATTGTTGTTCTGATACATCGCTGTTGCTCAACAAATCTGGTAGAGTTGTGTGAGGGTTTTGTGTGGCAGTTAGGCATCCAGTTGGAAGAACCTACCTATGTGGGAGTGTTGTAATGCTCATACTCATTAGTTTCCTTTGCAATTCAGTGAGCTCAGTTAGACTGAAAATAGGTCTGTCAAACAAAACATGAAACTGATGACTGATTGAGAAACAGTTTGAAGGAAGTCAGAAAAAAGATATAAATTCCCAGTAAGTTACCAAGCTGACTATATTATCCCTGGCCTACCACATAACAATGTAATATCACAATTCTCTGCTGCTTTCATAGGCCTAGGATGAGACAAAAGCATTCCAACAAAACCAGGTAGTGAACACAACTTTGAAAATTATATGAATGAAAGAGGAGGATAAAAATAAACCTTAAAACAAACAAAAAAAATGAAGAACCAGGTCTTTTGTTTTCAGAATAGGAGTCTTGGGATCTAGTAAATGCTGCTTTTGAGAACAGAGGGCGCTTTGAAGTTTAAATTTATTCAGGTCTTATAGAAATGTGTGTCAAGTGATTGTAAAGATATTTCTGTATTAAGCAGCACTGCTGTGGATGCTGGTTCTTCCACATCCTGATGGACCCCAAACCAGTTGGAGAGCAGCACCCTGCTGTCAGTACAATACTGTGAAATCTTCATGAATATCATAAAATCCACTTACTCCAACCAATCCTGCTTGTTTGCTTTCAGGAGTCAGATTTTTCTATGGAGAAAAAAATTTTGAAGAGACATTGGGGGAATTTGTTTCTACCCAAGGTTGTTTCTATTTAGCTGGAGCAGTTTAGCCCAAAGTTAGGTATGAGGAAGTCAGGTCTGTACATATAATTTAATTATTTATTTATCTATTTATTTGAAAAGGTGGTGTTGTTGCAAGGTTTTCAGTTGAATTTTCTTTCTTCTTTTATTTCAAATAATCTTTCTATTCACAACACCTTTGGAAGCACAGGTGACTACAAGCAGAGGTTAACAAAAAGAAGCTTCACAAGTTAATGACTAAACTATCCCTAACTGCTATTCATTGCAGCTCTACTATGCAATCCTCTTGACTTTTCTGCCACAGACTTGACATGAAAAGCACTGGAGGGCAAATGACCATTGTGAATTTTTATAGCACATCACAATTGCAGAAACATCTGTGCACATAAAGCATATTAAAAATTTGCTGACAAGACCATAAATCATGGAAATGCTAAACCCTGAAATATCAGTTTTGCAGTCAGTCATTAAACAAAACTCATAATCTATGAAATTATATATTCCAGTCTAAAATGCAATATTTCACCTCATATATAAATCTAGATACTCACTTTCCTTTTCTTTCACAAAACACAAAGCTCATCAACAAAGATATTTCTGTCAGGGTAAATATAGAGGCTCTATCCATCATTCTCTTGTCAGAGACAGATACATTCCTAGTTAAACCTTATTTTTCTCATACAGATTGTCAAATCTAAGGGACACAGTCTGTGTTTGTTCTGCTTATGAGTCCCAAGCACATCAGTAATAAGTCTGCACATGGATGGCATCCAAAATATTCCTACAGGAATGAGTTCAGGAACAACATTTTTCAGAGTGGTACAGGACCTAGTTTGAGCCTGTGCTCAAGGCCACATTCATCCCACTGCCCACATTCTTTACCTGTCGTTGATGTCCTCTAGTCTACAGGGCAACTCTCCTAGTACACTCCTGGAGAAAACTTGGGTACCTCTGTTTCAGAAAATATTCAACTCCATGCTTAGAGGCTGATAGTCTTGTACCTGGCCTTTCTGTCTTTGGGTATCTCTTCTGCCCTAGAGTCAATGTCATATGAGTGGTCAAAATGGAAGGTCTGGAGGAAGTCTTTCCAATAAAGGTATTTTGATATTGCCTGCCACAGGAACAGGTCACATCAGGACACCAGTTTAAGTTGGATCACTCTCTAGACAAGTGCAACATGATTTTAAGGAACTAAGTCTCTCTAATGCTCGTGAGATGGAAGTGAAATATGTCACTCCTCTATTATATATGATACATTAAGTGTTGCAGTGTTTCTATTTAAAACAATCTGTGCATATTAATGTATCAATGTATTTTCATGAAATACAAAATTATTAAAAAAAAAATCTTTGCTAAAGCTTTTTTCCAAATGTGATGTCTAGTTCAAGCCTAGTTAGCTACCCAGAGATAGTAAGTCATAGTCTGACTACCACAAAAACTGAAAAATGGTTAACTAATTAGTAAAAAGTGTAACCACTTCTTGCATCTTATCTAAAACCTAACAGGTGAGGCCATTTTAAATAGAAATTAACTATTCGCATGTTTTTACTAGAACTTCATTCTCTGTAAAAGAGGTTTCAGTTTTGGCTTGGGTGTCAGAAGGTCTCCTTCTGAAACAAGAAATGTAGAAGAGTGTATCTAAGTCTTGCAGGCTTGCCATCCTGACCTGAAGGTCTCCTGTGATTTCACAGTGTAAGTGTGAGTCAGTTTAGTATTTGATTGAAGAAAAACTCATTTGAAGTCATGTACAAGATTCAGGGCTGTAACATCAGGAGATGAACTTACAAGGGAGTTGGCTCAGCCTCCACCTATGCTTCGCAAGTATTGCTGTGAGGCCGGGGATAAACTGTTACTTGGAGGATTTCCTGGATTTCATAAAACTAAGCAATTATTTCTGTTACTGCAAGGATCTTGGGAGAAAAATTGGTTTACATGTAGGCAATCTTCTCCTTCCTTTCACTCTGTTACAGTTCCCCTTTTCCCACTTCAGATAGGCTGCAAAATGTAATTTTGCACAAACAGACTAAGGAGAAAAGAAAGTTTCCGTAAGATGCGTGTCTTGCCTCCAGGGCAGAGGCTTGGGCAGCGTAAGAGCTGAGATTCTCAACAAATGCAGTCGTCAAGTTTCAGATCCACTGAAACTTTTCTCTACTAAAGCTATGTTAAGCTAGATAGGTTCATCAAATTCCAATATGCACAACTTAGTTTTCTTTGCTGTTTCCATCAAATATAGCACTGTGCTGTCTTGGACCCCTATACTGTTGGATGCATTTCATGCTGTATATAGTAGTACTGAAGGAAGCTGGGCGCGGGGGGATAATTTCACTGCATTTACAAATTCAGCCTTTTTGACAATATATCAAAGTGTAGATACAGTTTGTCAATGGGAACGAGGCATATTTTCAGAAGGGAAATTTTGGACTGTTGAGGAAGCGATCTCACTGTTGCATTCATTGTGTAATGCCTTGTTCCCTAAGTATTAGGACAATTGAAGCTGATAAATGTAATACATTCATAGATCAAATAAAGACTGGTGGAGAAAAAAATTCATCTTCTCAAATGTTTTCTTCTTCATAAACTAAAAGGAAAATGATAGCATAAACTTAAAATAAATGAGATTGTACTAGTATTTATGTAAGATTCATTGGAGGAAATTCAACATTTTTGAATATTTTTTAAAATCCTCATCTTCTCTGGTCATAATCTGGGTTACAAACCTGGTTACTGCTGCACACTAATTCTTTATCATGGAGTCTTTGTGCTCTGGTTGTTTAGTTTAACCTCAGATTGTAGATATTCACATAAAATAAACAGTGGAGTATTTCTGAATCCCTTGCATGCTGGGATAGATTTTAATGTCCTGAATTAGTAGGAGAGAGTTGTTTGACATGATAAAACAAGAAAATAAATCACCCCAGTGGATTCAGATTAGATGCATGTTTCCACAAGGCAGTTCAAAATTAACAGGTAACTGTCATGAAAGTAAACTGTGTCTTTGATCCCTCAAGTAGGTTAAAAATACAGGAAAAATGAATATGCATGCCATTCATGGAGCGCTTTTCATCTTGAAGGACTTTATAACATAAGTGAAGAGACTCCTAGAAATAGGAGAGTGATCAAAGCTGTTCAAGAGGGTGTTCAGGTAATATCTGAGTTCTATCAAACCTTGATAACTGAGACTACTTATCACTCATCTTAATTATTCTTTGTTGTTTGGGTGGTTCTTGTTTTTAAAATCAGTTTGGACATGGAGACAAAAAGTCAAAGTATCATAGGATAGATCAGGTTTGAAGAGAGCTCAAGAGGTCATACTGTCCAACTTCCTGCTGAAGCTGGGTCAGTTTCAAGGTCCAGCCAGGAAGCTCAGGGCTTTATCGGGGGGGTCTTGAAAACCTCCAAGGACAGAAACTGCACAAGCTTTTTGGGCCCCTCTTCCACTCTTTGACTGTCAGTCCCATGCCCCAAATCTGTCAACTGATTTTACCCTTTCTGCTTTTCAGTGATGGAAAATTCAGACTGAGAGTGATGTGATGAACCTTGTTCTGCTTTGTTTTCTAAGTAGGTTTATATACTATGCAGAATAAATGCATGAGCTTTCATTAATTAGAGTACTCTACAGAGAACTGGGGAGTTGTTTGTTTTCAAAAAGATAGATAAAAGCTGGAAATCTGTAGCCAGAGCCTTTGACAGCTGGCTGGAGCCTAGAGACAACTGGCTCTGGCAAGGGAGGTTTTCATAGCATTCAGAAGATGATGGGAAAGGTCTTCCTTTGCTTTCTTTAAGGTATAGGCTTTAGTGACCAAATTGTCTGAATTCTAAATCTATGTTCTACACAGCCTATGTTGTCCCAGCAGTCTTTTTCAGAAGCACACTTTCTGCTCTTCCTCACCCTAGAACTTGTCACTCTCTCAGACTGCAGACAACCTCAGTAGTCAGAGGTCCTGTGAAAATGCTCTGAAGTACAATTATTGACAATATTGATGTTTTAATTGTTCTCATTAAGTTCCAAAGTCTTTGCTGCATTAAGAAAGTGTAGAAAGCTCCGAGGCATTTGTTTCAGACTTTTCAGACTTAACAAAACCCAGTCTATTAACATTGGGTTCCAAACTGTTTCCTTCATAGTAAAAAAAGTTATTTAAATATATATATACTTTTATATGCATATACATAGACACACACAAATAATATTAAAACAAAAGCAAAAAAAGGATTTATGGTTTCCTGAGTCCCATTTCACCAACCAAATGTTGCCTCTTTGTGGTTCAGTAGCAGATTTGGGGATTCCTATATTTATGGTCATTAATGAATGCTGAATTCACCCTAAATGATTTTAATATGTAACAGACAGGTAGCCATACTTGGTTGTAGAGGGTCCCTCTATTGTTAGCAAGTACCTCCAAAAAGAGCCCTCCTTTGTGTGCTTGTGCACACGCATGCACATATATACTAAATCGTGTTTCTACAGCAAAGTATCTGTGCTGGGGAGTTCTAGGATATATTTTTTTGTAAACAAATTCTCTGACAGCATGATTCTGCTGTCAGTGCACTAGCATGAATTAGTTTTCCTAGGTCAAATTCCAATATTAAACATGATTCTCTGTAGCATTTTGTAGTCAAAATACATAAAACCTATGAATGGTATACTTGTATGGTTCTTGACTTCACTGATAGCTTGGTACCAACAGCTATAACCATTCTGCAGTGGACAAAACCAAACCCATAAATCTAGTGTGCATTGCAATGTTGGTTTTCCTTGTCCTGTGATTATCCTCTGCAGATAACATTTCTGTTAAACACTCAGTTTGTAAACCCTACATGATTTACAGATTATCAAGGTTTAAAGAGAAAATGGACAATACAGTGATGAAAATAATGCTGTGCTGGCAAAGATGGACTAGGTGATCTAAATAGGTCTTTTATATTTCTAACTACACTGATCTTATGAATGATATATCTAAATCTAAGCAAGCATATGAAAGCAGTAGCTGAAGAAGTTAATATAACATTCTTGTTCAGTTAACAGCTATCTCATTTTGTTGATCTTTTCACTAGAGCTTAATAGAAAAGCATATTTATGCCATTTTGAAGTCTAAACTTTTAAAGTCTTTTCAGCAGAGGACTGTAGCTAGGCTGCTCCTTTTGGAAGGAGGTAACAGTGTCCTCCTGAAGAAGTCAGAGCATTTGGATATCCTAGCAGGATTAGACGTTAGTTCTGAAGCCTTTGTTACCACCTAGACAGGTAGACCTGCAGGGATTCTAACATGTAGATGTAACTGCAGAATACATGGCAGTTCTTGCAGAAAGCTGGTGTTTCTGTCTTCTTTCTCATACGACAATGCAGGTTGCTCAGCCAGACTGATTGTGTGTGAGCAGCTGTGTCTCGCTGGCTTTGCCCTTGCTCAGCCTGAGCCCAGTCTGAGCCCAGTGAGCTGCCCATGGCCCAGACTGTGAGTCCAGCAGTTCTCCTTGCTCTAAAAGCTTCTGCTCCTCAGTGTGGATTCCTTAAGCTCTCCAATTTGGATTTGCCCTTCATGTTTTACAGTTGGACTCAATGATTTTAAGGATCTTTTCCAACTAAATGATTCTATGGTTCTCTGTCTCAAGTAGTGAGGAGAAAAATTATTAATTTCTCACCAGTCTGAAACTACATTAGATTTTACTTCATGTCATGCTGGAATGAATGAGTATTGCTGATTGGTTTTTTAGGCAGGGGTATTCCCCACCCAAGAGTGCACACAAAAGTCCTGTTTCTGAGAGCTGAGCAATTAACTCATGTCTACAGTTTACCTGTTAGGTGAAGGGACAATTGATCATATATATCCAAAATATCCCCCAGGCATGCATGTTTTTAAGAGGGGACTTTCTTCACTGACTTGCCATTTTGCAAGCTTAGAGGAGTAGACTTGATACTTTAAAATTAAAAACAAATTTCTGTGTTTTTGAACAATAGTAATGCAATAGTCCATTGGGTTGATATTGCCCCAGAGGGTCTATGTTCAAAGAAAAATGATGGCAGCAAGTTCAGGCAATCGAATAATACTATCAGCACAACATTCAAATTATTTTATAATGAAATATAACTTATGACTTACATAGATGCACCATTCACTGCCCCTGCATATATGCAGAATTACAATGACAAAAGGTGGCGAATGTTAAAAATTTAATGGCACCCATTGCACTTGTAATATGTAAATTCTATTAATACTGCAAAAGTTCATACAACTCCATTCTAAGCAGTAATGATTTGTAATATTATCTCTCACTTATATTTTAATTATTTGTTGGTGTTATTAACAAGTATTCTAGCCAAATGTAATAGTGATAAATAGTATTAATTTATTCTCATAGTATTTCAGCTGATGCATGTGGAGGAGCATACAGAATATTTTTGTTTGGATTTTACCTTGTTAATAAATACATTTTAGAGCATTTTAATTGATTGTTCAAACTATATGACTTTTTAACCTTTTAAGCTTTACCTTAAAGGTCATATAAAAAGACCAGGAAGGTTTCAGATAGCATTGGCAATATTCACTTGACTTTAGCATTGTCTCTTAGGGTTAATGTGAGTAATAGGTTTCCCCTTTTTTTAGCAAATTTCTGTTCATATGGAACCAAATATACAGTTGCAACAGTAAACAATAAGAGCCTTTTGCAAGATATATCTGAAGACTACTGCAATTAAACAATGTTAAAGAAAACCACACAAATGACCTTACATTTATAAAAGCACAGAGGTTATCTCATCAGAAAAGTGAGAGACCTATCCCTCAGAGTTTACAGTCTGTGTATTTAATTAAAAAGATTAAAATAAAGTTGTTCCCTGTCTGTACTCCTGTGATACTCTATATTCTGACATGTAAAAGACATTTGCTCTTTCTTGCGAGTTACTTAGTGAAGTCTAAACAGTTAAGATATGCTTGTAATACTGCTGTCTATGTTGAGTATAATATTACTCATAACTGAAGGACATACTAACAGTACACTCCAGGCTAGTATAAGCTCAGTCTGTCGTTCTGGTGTGTGCATGTGTGTGTGCAAGAAAGCTAGTGGTTTTAGGCTTGCTCATAAGCACAGGTTTAATTTTTACTGCTGCAATTAAGGCTAGGCACAGGAGTCCAAAAGGGAGAGGTGATCCTCTTTTATTTTCTATTAATTAGCTGCAAGCTGAATATGCTATTTTTAAGTTTACTTACCAAAATAACAGTGAAAACATACTGTGTAGATTTGAAAAAAGCTTGTAAAACTATGGTATTTAAAATACTTTCAACTATAATGTTTAAAGTGCTTTTTGCTATAAAAATATTACTTTTAGTAATTTTGAAGTATGTGTGTAAGAACATTTTATTTTTAAAATTACTTTGAAGATTGGGAATGCCACATTGAATGCCACAGGCAATGAAAAGGATTTTAGTAAAGAAGTACTAATAATAACCCCACTTCTACCTTAATTATATTTCCTTTTTGGAAAAAAAAAAACCTTCCTTATCATCCTTGAGTGCCCTTTAAATCAGGACACCGTTGACACTTTGTTTCCAATTAACAGTAAAAACGTTCTTTGATCCTTTGACTTCTTTATGAGATGAATTTATATTTTCTAGACTAACATGCATGACAACATAATTCTCCACACTCATTAATATTCAACTTCTTTGCTTTAATGAGGGAAACGAAGAGGAATGGAATGTCATCTGCTTATCTAAAGCAGCAAGGACTTTGCTAATATTCACAGACAAAAACCCCCTACATTTAAATAACATTAAAGCTGGGACACATTTGGCCAAAATCAGGTCATTCAAAGTTAAGCCTGACACTCAGAGCTCAATTAAATCTCTATGTGTGGTTTTCCAGCATAAAAAATTGGAAAATCTGTTTCCACTCATTGATTTTCTTTCATATTCTTTTTGAAATAGGATTTGTGGAAAGGGTGGTAGGTTTATTCCTACAAAATAAAGAGCCTCTGGCATCTGCTGATTCCTGTGTGGTACACTGTTGTATTTCCCAGATAGTGGCCAAACCTCGGTGGGATCCTTAGAGACTAAGAATAGCACGACACCATTGACCTTATTGCAACTGATGGTCTTGACCCCACATATCTCTGTGGTAGGACTGTGAGAAGAATTTGCATTTTAGTTTTGTCCCCATTAAAACATCTTTGATCTTCATGTAATCCAATTTTTAATAGGTGTTACTGCTACAACAGGGTTCAAACAAAGCATATATACATCTTGTATTCATTCTGCAGTGGCATAAAGGGTTGTATTAGTAATTTTGCATCTAGTTTAAATGCCAGGTAGGTTTTGTCAAAATTAATGTAAAATTCCCTTTTGGAATATTTGGATTAAATGGAAAGAGTGTATACTCCTTCCTTATTTCCTGTTTCTCACTAAGAGATTTTATAGTACAAGGATCTTAACTTTGTGATACGAGTTCTTAAAACTCCAGCTCAGAAGGTTGGGTATCTAAAAATATCCCTTAAGTTATTCCCCAAAATAGCTCCTCACAGTCTATTTAAATGCTTGTACTAATACTTCAGTAATATTTTAATAAGAGCTCAAATAACTCATACTACTTTAGCACTTCCAGAATGTCCTTCTCTTCTGTGATAGGAACATGGTCCTGTAAGTTTTCCACGGCTGTGAGAATTTTTTCGCACGGGGTATTATGGCTCTTTATGAAGAAACAGAGATCTATACCAGTAATACTTTTTAGTGCATGATGGAAACTCTTAGGTCAGTAGCATTACCACTAAAATGGAAAATGCTGACAAAACTGTCAGAAAAATTCTCCATTAACAGCAAGCTTGAAAACCTGAAAACAGATGTGACACCATTAGTATACAAACGGAGTTAAAAGAAATACATAAAGCTTGCAGTCAGCTAAGGATAAAATATAATAAAGTTGAGATGTAGTTGAATAAAAAAAATAATTAAAAGTTAAGTCACTATAGCCTATCTCAGATATTGTTAGTGTGTTGGACTTGAAATAAGTTTCTTAAAAAAAAAAAATCTGTATTGGAACAGTGTATAAAAAAATAAACTTTATTTTTTCCTTTGTGAAATATCCTTTCAGACCAGTCTGGTTTGCAGCACTTTTCCTGATATTGGATGCTCTTCATCTTATGATCCTGATATCATCAAAGTCTGAAGGCTTCTAGAAAAAATATGCAGATTAAGAAGTGTTAGTTGAATCATAATTTTCAAACACTTTGAAAAGCAGTGAAGTCATTCATTGTTTTTCTATAGCCTTTTCTATACAACTGACATTTTTAGTATTCTAATGTTGGAATCTTATGAACAGTGGTGACTGAATCCTGCACCTTCCAAAATGGTTGAATCGAAGGGAAGCATACTAGCCACACATTGAAGTACAGTCTCTGAAATATTTTATGTTCTGATGGATGGAGAGATGTGGCTGAGTGGGATTGGGAGAGAGGCTAAAGCATGTGCTGCAGACACAGTTAAACATGTGTTGCAGACACAGTTTCTTTGTGTGTGAGGACATCTTCATCTTGCTGCCATATTAGTGATCTGTCAATCAGCTTCGTGCTCCATGTGGGATGCTGGGATAGGCGAGAAGTGAGAAAGCACCAGGAGAGAGAGCCTGGAGGTGTGGGTGGAGCGCTAGAACTGGAGGAGGAGGAGATTCCACGGTATGAGTCCTGTGCTGAATCTTGTCAGTCATGTGATTTTTCGTGTCTATCTATAGAGATCCATTTCTCTAAAACAATAAATAAAGAACAAGACAGCAAATGGTATGTTAGTTGTACATCTCATACCTGTATGCAGGGTTTGCTCGAGACTGTCTTAAGCCCCAAGATACTCTTCTACTGTGCTCAGTGCACAGCGACATGGGGCCTTAATTTGGGGTGACTCATAGGCCAACCAGAGATAAAGCTATGCAAATGTATTGCTGCACAACAACTATTCAGTATGTTCATCATTTCTAACTCAGGGTCGCAGTGTTGTATCTTCTGTACGGATGACAAATTTAGGTGGGGGGAGCAACAGGTATAACAAATAGATTTTAAACCAGGAGTTACTAAAATGCTGTGAATACATCCATTTAGTAAGGGCAAAGGAATACAGATCAGAATTCTTAGATAACAAAAAGGAATAAACTGACTATAGTAATGGAAAAGTATTCACTTCTCAATATTCATTGGTGCTGTATCAAGCTAAAAGACTTATTTATATTTATAGATTGAAGCATATTTCAGATGATATAGTAATCTTCTAAAAGTAAATTTTAGTACTGTGAGAAGTCTATATTCACAGCACTGGGAGGCATGTTTTCTTGAAGAGCAGACATAGCATAGATTGCAGCATTGGAGTTTTTTCAACGCCACGGAGCCATGACCTTCAAATGTCATTATTTAAAAAACAGAATAAAGTTTCACTCTGTCCCTTTTATAACCTTGCCTCTTTCTCAAAGCTCCTAATGAAGTCTTCACTGAGTAGGCTGTTAATGATGTGAATATCGACATCACCATGCATTGCCATGATACAATTGGCTGTGGTCAACTGAGGTAGTTGCAGTGAGAATTTTCTGTCTTTTGACTATTGCTGAAGACCATTGACAAGAACTCCTAATTTTCTTTGCATGGTACAATATAAACTATTTTATTGCTGTTATTCTTCTACCACGCAGGATAAAAGGAAGCAAATACAGGCCATTTCAAGACCGAGAAGCAGCTTTTTTGGACAGGACTGTTGTTTATCTGAGCTGGTGGCATGCCACGGCTGGAGGTAGTAGGAAGGCACATTGTTTATGCCAGCTGCATGGCTTCAGTCGCACTTATGTCTGATGTCAGCATGGTGCTGCTTCTCTGTATTTGAAATGTCCTCTGGATAAAAATTTCCATCACAGCTGCCTTAACCAATTGACAGAACATTCTGTCTGAGGGTGCAGATGTGCGGCTCCCAGAGCAGAGATGGATAGCTTCTATCAGTGCTAGAAGAAAATGAGCCTGTCTCCCAACCATAAACTGAAAGATGTTCTCACGATCAGAGATGAGAATCCGTGTTCACCAGTTCTTAGGAAGAAGGGGGTTCCTTTTTTATACTGATTTCCTATTCTGATGTAGTCCAAATACCTAAAGCCACACTATTGAGAGTATCATTCTACATGGAAATTAATTATAATAGCTTGTGGATATCTTCTTTAGAGAGCTATCAGAGAATGATAGTAGGAAATCTTGTAATAAGCAGATCAGCTTCTGTAGAAAGTTAAAGAATAAAGCAGCATATATTTTCAGATGGATAGCTGCCAGCATAAACCTCTCCTTGTCTGTTATGCCTTTTCTTTTGTATATCACATCAGATGAGAGAAGCCCTTTGAAAATATGGAGTAACTACTACTCAGACTACCAGAGAACTTGACAGAGCTATTGTAGATCTTTGTTGGCAGTAGAACTGCAAACAGCATGAACAATACGTAGGTGAAATGTAGCAGTTCTGGAGATACTGCAAATCAGCATTATTTTATAAAAGTAATGCAAACTGCAAGACAAACCTTTGTTCAAAAGCTAAAGGAAAACTGATACAGGCAAGAATGTCTTAAAAAGTAACCCTTGTTTTGGTGAGCTATACAGTTTATTATGCACCGTTTATCAATCTAGGAGCATATCAAGGTCATTACAAATGTGATGTTTTCTTACTCAGCGATACTGCTTTCTGTGCATATTTTGGTGACAAAAAATAATTTTCTTGCCATGTTTCTGCTGGTTAGGCCAACAAAAACTGAAGAGATTGAACTGAATTTTACTCTGGATACTGGCTCAGGAATGTAATGACCGATCCTTGATGAGTTCTTTCCAATTACAGTTAATTCATAGCTGAATAGTTACACAAAGGTCGGAATTCTAGGCAAAATACAGAAAGTCAGAGGATTAAAATCCAAGATATAAAGATGTTTCTGTAATCTCTTCTCAAAATTTAGGCCTTCATTTCCAGTTCTGCAGTCTCTTGCTGAAGTAAAAGCCTTAGTACCTCTCACATTAGTAACAGAGAAATCCAGACCCTATTTTAAACTCTTTCATTATAAAATATTTCCTTCTTAATAGTTTTAAGGGTAGATTAAATTGGTGATATCATTTTAAAACAGTGGGATTATAAAAGAACAAATGACATTGTTTTCTTACTTGACAATCTTTGACTAGATTGTGATGTTTTGAGAGCTTAATCCTTGGATTTGAAAATTAATTTTGGCCCTGGTAAACAGGCAACCTTTTTTGCAGGAAAGGAGTGTAATTTGGAATCATTGTGGCAAGATATAAATTGCCACAATGTTATTTAAGGAACCGTTTTTCAGAGTGACTTGCTTTCTCAAATACACAAATTAAAGCAACTCCACATAAAGCATAATAGTACCAAAGAATTCCTACTATTCCCTTATATTGAAGGTTTGCAATTTGGTGACATTTTAAAGGTCAGTATTTCCAGAGGAAGAATTAATGGATGATACTTTAGGACAGGATAATATTATATAAGAAATAAAACTCTTATTTAGGGTCCCTGTCATGCATATAAACACCCTTTTAACTTGAGAACGTTGTTCTACTAACAATGTTTAAGGAAACAATGGTCTTAATTTTTAGTTTTAATTCTTTATTCTTAATGTGATATAAAGTGTAGTAGCTGTCACATTTGTAAGGGTCCTGTTTTACAAGGCTGGTGAAAGCTGGATGCTCATTGAAAAGTGTGTCTGCAACTACTTTTCCACCACAGACCTTTAAGACAGATAGCTATTCATACATGAATAGTTATCTTGCTATCCCTTTACAAATCCTATTTTAAAAACACTTATTAAAACTGTATTTTCTTTTAGTTATATTTTATTCTTTCTGTGTTCTAGTATTCACCATGAATGGCCTTATTTCCTATTATCTTTTTACAATATCCTCATTTTGTAAGATATCATCCTCCCATTTTTATATTTAATTTCTTGGAATTTTCATCTCTCAGTTCATGTGCGTGTGGTAGTGTACAGGTAAAAGGGGCCAAAGAAAATTTTGCTTGAACTTCACCTTTTCTGCTGTTCTGCTCATTAAGCTTTCCTGCATCTTTTTTTAACATTCTTTCATTCAAAATACATATATATCATCAGCTGATTTTAAAGCTGTCCCTGATATGTTACTGAAATCAAGGGTTTATGTTTGCATTTAAAATCTTATAGTTATCATGCAAATATATTAATCCTTTATTTAACCATAGAGTTCTTCTCCTTTACCCAATTTCATCAATTAGTTTTTTCTATATAAAGCAGTTATGAATGATTCCCTTAAGCTCACCTGTGAAGCTTGGGAGAAGAACATACTTTCTGCCTGGGACTGGAGAAAGGTAACTCTAATCTTTTACCTCTACCCAATACACTAGATGTTGAACTGGTGTATTTTTCCAATGTCAATTGGGAATTTTATCATATTGGTGGTATATTTCCTTCTTTATTATCCTTTCAGTGTGGAAAATAATTCTTTATAGATGAAGCATATGTGTGTATAATATATTTTATATTACAAATTAGAGAAAACAGAATAACAGGTTGAGATGCTGCTGTTTAAAGGCTGCGATACTAATACCACCTCAGAGGAAAAATAGTTTGGAGTCTTCCACTGTGTCCTAAAATGTATTTTGATTTCACACTTGAAATGTCAGACTTTGAAGCTGATCAAAGCAATTACTGATTTCTGTTAAGTATCTGGAAATTGTAATGCAAAAGATTCTGAAGGACAGCAGAGAGGAAGGGAGGTTTACTAAAACCAGTGTTACTGTAATCCACGGAACACCTGGTTCCAAATATTGTCCAGCATAAACAGCCTGGGCAAAGAATTTAAGATGAGGTTTTCAGAGATTTACCTACTCTCTACTGGCCCTTAATTACTCATTTGCAAACTAGGCTTGTCAGTGCTTACCATGTGGTGTTGTCTAATTTGTAGGATCTAGATTAGTGAAATGAGAGGATATTGTTTTCTCTCATTCAATCAAGTTATTCCATTGACTTTACAGAATTTGTATGATTACAATTCTTCTAGTGTTTCATGAAAGAGGAATAATTTACACTGTAGTAATATATTCAGTGATGGTTTGCAACAGCATTAAATAAAATGTTGCTTCCCTTAAATGAATTATCAAAAAGAACCAGAAAGAGAGGGCAAAAGGAAAGGGAAAAAGTAAATAAAATTATACCTCATGGAAAGAGAAAGCTCTTGATGAAAAGAAATAAATTTTTGATTCATGACAACTAGCTGAATAGGAAAACACACTAGAATAAGATGAATCGGAATACCCTAGGCAAAACAGCGAAACGTCCATCTGAAAGCATGTACTCCTTGAAGAAGAAAACTCTACCGAAATCAAGAAGCAAGATAAAGAGCTGTAAGAATCAAAGCATGTATTAAGTATGTTAAAATCAACTTACAGAACAGAGACCCTAATTCACAAACAAGTGCATTTGTCATTTATCAAAGTGCTCAACAAATAAGGCATATTTTTTAGTGGAAACATTAACGCTCCAAGATGATACATATACAGCCAAAAGAGAAATATATGCCCATTCCCCATCAGAATTTTACTTGACTTCCAAAGAGAAAAACTTGACTGGAAAACTGACTGGATGCAGAATGCATCCAGTGTCTCTGGACACTAACTCTACAGTTAGCACACAGTAAAATACTGACAAACTGCAGAGACAACTAGGGTTGTAATCATATGTCTAATTTCAGTTGTCTTCTACTTCCATTGCAGTCATTTGAAAATATGAACCTAACATACAGGCTCTTCAGGACCTTGAACTATATACATTAAGTTATTAATAAGTCCCAGAAAATCTGGTTTTCACTGGCATGCCATTTCTAATATAATTACTTCCTAGTTCACCCTCTGTTACTAATTCTAAATGAATGTTGTCAAATTACAAAGTGCATATTGTTGTCAGTATAACCTGTTGTTATCATACGCTAATACTGTGTGTTAATGAAGTGTTAAATATCCAGAGCTGCCAGCTCCTTGATTCAAGGGAAT
Source organism: Strix aluco (assembly GCF_031877795.1). Taxonomy (NCBI): domain Eukaryota; kingdom Metazoa; phylum Chordata; class Aves; order Strigiformes; family Strigidae; genus Strix; species Strix aluco. The sequence goes on along the minus strand of NC_133940.1, from coordinate 11,538,254 downwards.
ATGAACACTATGAAATAGATGATACATGACTAAATTGAAAAAAAGTGTATTGATCTATGCTTGAATGCATTTTTAATATAAATTAAATATATTTTTCTAAATTAAGATATGTAAATAATCTAAAGAGCCAGATATTGGGCTTATGTAATATCTTGGCTTCTGTGTCTCTACATTAATTCCTATAAACTGTTAATGCTCTTTCTTTAGGGTCCAATCCTCCATAGTGCTGAATGCTACATAGAAAAGGCTGCACACTTCTGCTTTGTACCTTGGTAATAATAGTGTTCAACACTTGGTAAGCTCATGTCTTGAATAATCAAACTTATTGATATCAGTAGCCTTATTCAATATTTAAAATTGCAGTTTAGAAATGTACTCATTTTTCATGTGAAGAAAGGAATCTGATGAAAGTCTACAGGGCAGTGATGTGCCTCAGAAATCGTTCTACTGAAATGAATTACTTTTTTGACTGAGTAACTTCAGAAGGCATTCACATCAATATGGTTTAAAACATGTGGAAAGGAAAATTGACAAGAATTCTTTGGAAAATAGAGGCAGTACTTCCTCACTACTTCATAAACACTGAAATACACATTCTTTTATTTAAAGATGAGTGAAGGGGTTGATATGTTCCTTGCCATCCAGGCTTTTTAAAGGAATCAATCTTACTGAAAACCACAGAGATGCAAAGGTATTAAACGCAAAAGGAAAGGACATTGTTGAGTTTGGTCTGTACTGTCACAGAAACGGAGGAGCACGTTAGGACAAGCTCTTCCACATGCTACTTTTAGTAGGTGTCCTTTCTAGGAGATTGCTTAACTCAGCCCATTTAACAACCTGTTCCTTGCCTTTGCTTTTGAAAATGCATTGACATTTGCCCTTCTTATTTCTGGAAGCAGCCACACAAATCCAATAGACTGGGTCCAAGTATGGAAAACAGCAGTGTCATAAAGCTTAATTTCAATAACAAGCTTCAGCAGCTCAGAAAATGCATACTCTTCATTCCTCTTACAACGGAAAGAAGTATCATTTAGCCTCTAACAAGGAAAGGGGTAATGAGTTAAAGATTTAGTGCTTGTGTTTAGAGGAGGCCTGTGTGAGATTATCAGCTGGGGCAAAGTTTGTCTCTGATTGTTTTTTGAAGTTTTTTGCAGTCACATTTGAAAGTAAAAATTGAAACTAGATTGCTGTCAATTGCTTTTGAAAAAAGTATATTGGTTTAAAAGAATCTGCCCAGTAAACATGATATACATATCTTCAGACAGCTAAATATCAAAAATGTTATTTTCTAAATTTGTAAAATTATTAATTATTACCCTTTTCTCTTCTGTTCTTCCACACAGTAACTATAGAGCCTTTTCTCACTCTCATGATGTACTTTTCATTAATAGAGACTAATGTTCTTTGTAAAGGTCAGTGTTGTTCTAACAGATGAAAAAACGAGGTCTGGAATATGGTCTAGTTGCCAAACTGAGAGTAGAACCTAATTTGCAGAGACCTAACTTGGTGCTCGTTTCCCCGGTTAGTGATTCCCAAACAGTGACATACATGGCTTTACTTATTTTTATGTTATTCCCACATCATCACTCAGGAAGAAAGCAGTAGCTGCGGGGCACAGGTCAGACTTTTTTTCTGTTTCCGCTTTGCCAAGATCGATTCCAGCACAACTCACTGCAGTAACTTCCCTGACCCTTGCAGCTTGCATCCCAAATGGTTCTGGTCCTCCTGCCTTTTATCTTCAGCAAGGACTGAGCGAATAGGATTCAGGAAGAATGTCAGCAGTGAATCTTGCTCCAAAAAGGTTGAAAGCCATTGCATTTCATTGCAGTTACTGACAGACTTGACTAGTTGCCACTTTTACTAGTTCTGAGAATAAATAAATGCCTGTGATCCTTTGTTGTCCATGACCACTGAGAGTTTTATGGGAGAAAAGCTCTTTGTGTATTTGATAGGTTATCTAGCAAAAGGATAATTATCTCTGAGGTCTTCCAAAAAAAAAAAAAAAGTATTATATTTTTGTGACAACTTATGTAAAATTATCAAATAATTGAGAGTTACTCTGTGAAAGAGAGAATAAAAGTAATGCATTTAAACCCCAAAAATATAGTCTTCAGCTGCAAAAATTTGGCTAGGTGCATACTGTTTAGCTATGTTGTATTGCAAAGCACAGTTTCAAGGAGTATCAGTGCACTTTTCCATTTATCTTTGAACTGGGCCTATGTCTTATTATTATTTCTATTCATGACTCATAGCATTTCTATATTTTTGTACTTACATTGACGTATCTAAATATTCTCACACCAGAAACCTTTCCTATGTGTTTCCACAGATGGATATCAGTCTCTTTTAAACAGTACATAGGCTTAAGGTCCCATCATCCCAAGTTACAATTCAAAGCTATTTGAGCTGCTTTACCGTATTTATGTTCCATTTGCAGACCACAGATGTGTAGTAATAATTCTACAGTACATTACTGCTTCCTGTTACGTGTATATGTGTGTGTGTGTGCTTATCAGTTTGTAAACTGCTAAATTGTACATAATTCACTCATTCATAAACAGACCTTCCAGCCAGTCATTAGTTTTTACACCAAATATTATGCTGGATTGTTTCAAACCAATTCTCCTCTTCCCATCCCATATACAAACAACATAAAGAAGCCTTTGGTTAAAGGAGCATGAGGGAACTCTATGGTATTTTAGTTCTCCTTCGCATGAGAATGACTGTGTTTCTTATCCATTGCTGTATAGTGAAAATGAAAATTAAAGATTTTGCAGTTAGGATGAATAACACAAACATTAAAATTTACCTCAGCTATAGCAGAATTGTAAGTTTAACGTACTGTCCCATATCTCCACACATTATTTAGTCAGGTTTACATACTTAATACGTTTTCCCAAAGGCTATTGCAGATTTACTTTATATTCTGCTTTCTTGAAGTACTTGCTTGTCTACAAAGTACTACTAATAAAAATTATATATCAAACAAATGAGATGCATGTCAGAAACCTATAAATAATGAATTAAATGCTAGTATACTCATAAATATTACAGAAAAGACCAATAGGTTCCAAAAGAGTATTTCCCTTATAACTTCTTACTCAAACCGCAAGGGCATGATGCTGTTTAGGAGGCTGAATTATATATATCTGGATTTATAATTAGTCCAGCTATTAACCTTTTCTCCAGTTTCTCTCTTTGGTGATATACTGTACTATAAATTCCATAAGAGATTATCTAGCAGAAAATATGGTTTTACATAAATGCCCCATGCATATTTTATAATCACTTTTAATTTATTTATTCTGGGTCTGATTCTCTACAGTCTCATACTAGTGCAGTCTTACCTGTGCAAGATGGATACGAGCTAGACCAAAGCAGAACTTTCTGATCACTTAAAGCAAACATGCTTTATTTATTTTTGAATGGATATGCATTATGTAGGTTCCATAAGGTTGAGGCAACTTAGAACTTAAGTTTTGGAGTAATGTGCCTGGCAGAAATTGCAGGTAGACCTAAGGCACTAAATCACTGTATAACAAAATTAGCAAGTCTTACTCATTCTGAGCCAATTATTGCTGAATCAGATGTGTAGATTCAGTATGCCTCTACTCTGTTTCCTACTCCTCATTTTGACTGGTATAAAAACAGGTAGTGTTCAGCTTTGCAGGAAAAAAAGTAACATAGCCAGTTTAGACAAAACTCAGGCACCGACAGGCATGGGGTTTTTTTTATATATGTATTTTTATATATATATATGCAGGGATTTCTGCAGGTGACCAAGATCTCTGCATCCAGATCTCTAAATGGGTTATTTTTAAAGAAGAAGTTGCATCAGAACCTTCTGCACAGAGCTGATGACAGAAAGTAAATGGGTGCACATTAATGCTGCATTAGCATTGTAAAACTGCAGCACTTCACAAAAGCCTGCCAGAACACAACCCAATCTGGACTGTTAAAATGGCTGCACACGTATTAGTAATTTGCCATCCATTCAAAAGCCAAAAAAAGAGAGACTAAATTATCTAACTCGTCACAGAAATTTCTCCTGAAAAAGCCAAACACAATGTTGTTATGCCGTAAGTTTAAGACATGTCCACAAACAAGAGTTTAAACTCAACTCAAAACTCTTGTTTTAAAGATATTTTAATCCATTACTCTGTTACTTCATATTTTTAACTTTTAGAACAGTGGATTTACATCTATAGGGATTTCAAAAGTCAAAACTGACAGTACATATTTAACTATCATAACCACCCAGCAATTATGTTTAGCTTCTGCATTCTCATCTAACTAGCCTTGCAATCTAGGAACTTCTGTGCATATTGGGATTTCTGTAGAAGTTAGCATTAATGAAATAGAGTTTTAAATTTCCCTAGGCTCAATCTAGACATTAAGAATATAAATGTAAATTAGCAGAGAAGAACTAGCAGCCTTGAATACTAACACTCTCATCACATTACTTTTAGTTAAAAATGTACTAAGGAATGGGGGAGCCAGTCTTCTGCACCTGGCACCCCCAAACTGCAATAATAATTATCAGAATATTTCTGTAACACTCTATATGCTGTAACATTGTAAAACTCAGACACCTTCCAATTACAGATTAATATTATCTGTCAGATAAATAATAGCTGTCTAACTCCGTGGTCTTGAAGGCTGCCTCTAAAAGGATTCTTTTCTGCTTAAAATACAGTTATAGAGCAAACGTGGCCACAATATTCTTCTTATTTTGCTTTTTACTGGCGTGACAAATCTTGCAAATTCATTGCTTTTTCCTGACATTCATATAGCTCCTTGCAGTATTTATTTTCATTGCAGTGCGTTTTCTATGATTGCGAGTGTCCACACTCTTCGCTTTAGTTGACTCTCTATCCCCATCATCACCGGCAGTGTGTTCTGATGATAAGCAAGTGAAAATAAGATAAATAGTGAGAATATTAACCTTGTACATGTGCTACTATTCAACCTATTGACATGGCTATTACCAAAGTACCAACTCGAATTATAAAAACTGACATTTGTACACTTAAGGAGCTGCTCCTTTTAAAACTTTTCACAGTGATTAAACATTCATTATTGTTATGACTATTTACATATTTTAATTCTTTACCTACTCAGAATGGCTGCTCTCCTTCACTATATGCTGATAGCAGTGACCCTGACTAGAAGACAGTAACTCACTGGAGGGTAATGATGATATAAACTCCACTTTTTGAGGTTCAAGTGAAGTGTTTAAAAAACTTCTGTATTTTCTGTGGCTATTTAGGACTATTATCTCATTGGAAGAATGGGTTGAATCAATTGAAAGATTTTGTTTTGGTTTAAAGTTGTCCAGAATAGTTTATTATAAATGTAGAGACCATGAAGGCTTTATATGCAAGTGTTTTTACTTTGTTTTTGGTGTAATGAAAAAAGTGATCGATCATAGGAATATAAGATAACCTAAGTTGGAAGGGATCTCAAGAAATTTTTGGTCTAACCCCCACTTGGAGCCTGGCTCTTTCAAGTCTGAATATTTCCAAAGGTGGAGAACCCATAACCTCTCCAGGCAGCCTCTTCCAGTAGTTGATGACCCCATGGTGAAGACATTTCTCCTAACATCTAGTTGGAATTTCTCATGTTCTAATGTGTGTCTGCTGCCTTTTGTCCTGTCTCATCTTGCTGAACTCTCACTCCAGAAAGTGGATGTCTGTCTTGTACTGGGGAGCTCAAAACCGTATGTCAGATCTGGTCCCAGAAGAGAGGCACAGGATGGCTTCCCAGCAGACCCTGCTGGATACAGTCTGGCCAGCTGTTGTCCTCTGCTGCAGGGACACTTTGCTGACTCTTCCAATATGTTCAACAGGATCCCCAGGTGCTTGCTGCTTTCTCTGCCCTGGCCCTGGACTGTACAGGTGCATGACAGTATTGCATTCGCATACAGGGCTTTGTGTCGTCCTTCACTGAACCTCATAAGGTTCCTGCGAGCCCTGGTTTGTGCATGGACCACTCACTGCAACTTGGTATTATCCACAAACTTGCTGAGTGTGCATTCACACTGTTCATATTGTTCAGGTTGTTCATAAAGACAGTAAATGTTCTTCTGACATGAATGTGCAATATTAAGATAAAGAATCTGACAGGTAACTACATGGATGAATGGATGAATGCTGTATGTTCCTGTTTTTTCCAAAACAAACTGTACGAATTGCCAGTATTTTAGAAGATGAAAAACTGGCACTCCTTCTCAGTGAATCTTGAATAAATAAGTATATACAGATTTTTCTGAACACCTGCATGATAACTGTGCAAAACCTCAAAAATGTTTGTGCTTTGAATTGTGGTGTCTTAAGTTATTATCTCAAAAAAAAGTACATTAACCAGTTTCACAGTATATTATTGACCTGAAGATTTTGTGGGAGTCATGTGATAGATTTTGATAACAAATATAAAACTGAAAGAAAAAGGGAGTTTCATTGTAAAAATTTGAAATTCTCTGTTTGCTCCAGTGTAAGTAGTACTAGTGTATGAAGATCCCTAAGACAATTTTCTACACTGGCTGTCAGAATTTTACATAACTATCCCAGAAATTTGCTTATAGATTGTCTCTTAAGTTTGGGGTTTTTTTTTAATCCTCATAGATGATACATTTTTAGCACAGTATCCTTTTTGATGTCCCCTATCACTGTTCCGATGGTTTTGACCTCAGTTCTGAAGACAGCTCAGTGTCTTCCCATCAAGTGAATTTTGGGTACAGGTTTTGAAGTTGCTAGTGAACGGTAGCAAATCAGTACTGCATGACTCTTGACTACCTTGTTACAGGGCAATTAGGATACTAACTTAGGCCATAAATTTTATTGCAGTTTCTTACTACACTGAAGGTGAACAAGAAAATTCAAGGCATCACAATTTTCAGTGAGATGCCTCTTAAAAATCATTTGGTTTAAAAGCATTTGACATCATGTAAAAGATTTTTTGCAAGCCTGCCTCCTAGGAAGCACTTGGGAGCCTAAGTAAAATGTGAATGTTTATGTTTTAAAGCACTTTTAATGCAAGAAATCGGTGTATAATTATCTCTAATTAGTCATCTCTTCCACTGAGATTTATACTAAGCGTTTAGTTTTTCTCTTCTCTACCGTAGCTATATCCCAGGCTTCTTTAACAACTAGGACTGTCTGACAAGCTGATCTCTGAACGAGATTTCAGACTCAACTGATTCCATTTTACCTGTTGCTTTAGGACATTTCTTAATGAGGCCAGAGTTACTTTCATGTCTAATTAAGCTGAAGAGATTAAGATATTTAGGTCTTGGGTTTGTATATTTTCCTAAGGGAAAAGTAAATACATGAGCAACAGAGATCAGCAAAAATACAAGAAAGAAGAAAAGCAGCAGGAACATAGGGGAGTATTATGTAACAAAAGGGAACGGGAAAAGAGAGCAGCAGGCTGGGTAGATGATCCTTCATAAAGTATGTTTGCTCTCAAACGCCTCAAAATATTGCACTGCACTGTAAGTCAGAATTGCTCTCTAACACAATAATTGTGTAATTATCAGATGAACCTGAAGAGAATTATGGAAGAAGGGACTTTATGTCTTTATACATTATATTTGAAAAAAAGATCCTTAGTATGATTTCCTTCCCATGCAATAAATTACACTGTGGGCTAACCATGAGGTTGATGAAACAACGGATCCAAAATACTCTGTGAAACATGCCTTTGTTTTTTACATTCCTTATCTTCTTCAGTGTCAGCTTTCATCACAATGAGAAGTTTTCCTAATATTTTATTTAGGAAAAAAAAAAGATCCCTGCTATCTCTCTTCAAAAGTGCTGTACCTTAGTTCCATTCTAATGGACAAGCTGATAGACTCAAACCTCTTTCAGCATGTATTCATATGCAGGAATAAACATTTTCATTGAATACTTTTCAATTATGATTTTTAATAGTCATCTTTCTTAGTGGAAGTTTTTTTAAAATCTTCTAGTTTAGATGCACCTTTTTGCAGTACCAAAGGACTTCCCGTAAGAGCAGAAAAGCATTTAAACTGATCTTTTCCATCTCCAGCTCTTTTTAATTATCTGGGAGTATACTTATTTATATATTTCACATGTTCATTTCGTGTGATTTTTTTTTTTTTTTTTTTTTTTTAGTTCTTTCTTAAGAACTGAAAAAGAATGGATGCTCTTAAAGCTTTTTTCCTTTTCTTTCTTGACTAAGAATTCATTTTTATTCGGGTCTTGAAGGGAAGCTGGGAATCCAACTGGACTGTTTGGAGGGTTCTGGGGTTCAAACCAAAACAATGAAGAAAATATTTCTCAATGTAAATTGGAAATTGAGGTTTTTTTCAGTTTATCAAAACAAAACCAAGAGTTTAACGAAACGTTTTATCTTAATGGATATTATTTCTTATAATTAATTTAAGGAAAATTAAATGTCTGGTACACCTGTTACACATCAGCTACTATCACCTGAGTAAGGCTTACTGGGGAAGCGACGGTACTGGTGACAGGAGCATTAGCACCACCTTGTGTTCATGTGATAGGAAAATAAGTAACACCCCTCTCCAGCCATTAAAATTGCAAAACTTTTCTGTTCTTTCTTCTGCGTATTAACGAGGGAGCCATATTTGTAGAAAAGGTGCATATTTTTGGCCACCTTAAGTTTAGAACAATCGATTCGTCCAGATAGATGGGACATTCTCAGGAAACAAATTTGCAGTTTTGGTCAACGTGCTAGGGCGTGGTCACAGCGCAGGAACAGCCTAACTGCTGTCAGGTTTTTGGTAGGCATCTTGGAACAAGACAGTTTAGAGATGAATTTTGAAAGAAGATTTGCAGTTACTTACAGCAGTTCTTTCTGGATGTGAAACTGTACAAACTGTGAAAGGCTTTTCTTTGAAAATTTAAAAAGTGAGCAAAGGAGACAGGCATCACACAATGATGGAAAGCCTTGAAGAGAGAGTCAATATCATATGTTTGTATTATTATTTCATAGCCTGTAAACATGGCACAAGGCAGTGTTGCTTTCTTCAGTCTTTTGAATGATACAAACTGTTCTGTAAACAAATCTATTTCTGGTATATTTTTCACCAAGATGTCTACCAAAATACATTGGTTTTCATTTCCTTTTCAAAAATATCAACTTCTCTTTAGTCACTTTCTTGGTTCTGGGGGTACGACTTCTGAAAAGTGATATCCCATCATAAATTGCAATTACTTACTTCTCTCTTAGCTCTACTACATGATGTACAGTTTCTGGTAGAAAGTCTGAGGCAAAACCTGTTCTCGCCGGGAGCTGGTAATAATACAGGAGTGGAATTTCATATATGGTTTTCTATAGCTACGTGTATTTAGTCTAGCTTCACGAAATTCAGCTCTTCTCAGTGAGAAGGAAATAGGACAGCAACTTTCCCTACTTTCTGGATCCTTCTTTTGGTCCAGAAAGTGAAAACGTCTGACTGGTGTTTCATGCCTCACTTTCTCCTCCCTAATCTTTTAGAAATTTGAATACTCCCAGACTAAGGGCAAGACTGTGTCTGTGTGTCACTTTAGTGGAATGTATCAATTTTCTGTTCAGCAGGAACATAGCTAGAAAAATATATAATGACATAATATACTCATAACTATAAAAAAAAGATCCTGATTCTCCCTTATATTTCAGTTTGTGTAATGACCTGTGCCTTGTCAAAGCGAATACACATTGGGTAAAGGTGGACTGCTGTTGTTATGCTTTGATCATGTGTTACACCCACACCTCATAGGCACCTGCATCAGACTGATGTAAGGTATAATTTTAAAAAATGGCAACGTTCCAAAACCAGTATGTACAACTCTGAATGGCAGATCGGTCTCATTAATTTTATCAAGTATAAACAACTGGATTTTAAAAATAATTTAACCTTTTGGAGTATGGCTGGGATCCCATGTTGATGTACACAAGAACTTCCTCAACAGTGTCCTTTTGGAGTCTGACAATACCTCAGATGTCCCTATAATTTTTTTGCCTGTTACATAAAGGGCAGGGCAATGTTATTAGTGTTACTCAGTCCCTTCTGTCACTTTCTGGCAGACAGCTGGGATCTCAATGCCCTTCATATTTGGGTAGTTTCCTACAAATATTATGGGACTTACTGTAAATATTTCAACTCCTTTTTAAAACAGCTTTCTCTTAGTCTGTTGAAAAGACCAAACCAAAGAAGTCAACCCTTGTATTTCAAACAAACTATGTTAGAAAGCACAGACAGCACTGGTATCTGGCTGACTTCTGTCCTCTCTGGTTTGGAGCCTGTTAACTGTACGAAGGAGCAATTTCCATGAATGGCACACCAAACAAGCACTTCAGTTATTTAGGGAGGTATTTTATCCTACCTTAGTTGTCTAGGGAGCAGTCTCATAAACTACAAAAATTCCCCAAAATTCCAGAGAAGTTTTTGAGGACTTCATCTGATTTAAAGAATAAGAGGCAAAACCAGAAAGTTTCAAGCATCATTCTCAGACGCGCAGGCTGACAGAACTCTGGTAGGTGTGGTGATACCCTACTCCAGGTGGCTTGAAAAGATCCTATTCAGCAGTGAGACCAGCAGCTGTGTCTCAGGTCTCAACAGAGATTGTTGCAATGCAGGCAACGACCTCCATTCCCACAGGAGGCATGAGAATAATTTAAAACCAGTGCTTCAGTGTAACTCAGTTACCAGTTAAAGACAATGACTCACTCAGGCGGCTCTTCTGAACCTGAGCTAGCCAGGAGGTGTCAAGCAAGTCCTTAGCATCAGCACTGCATTGACCAGTAAGGCAGCTATGCACCAGAGATACTGTCCTTTGTTACTTACAGAGAAAATCTTTAGTGCATTCAGCTGCAATACTATATAAACCAACACGTTCTTACTCAAGAAAATGCCATTTGGCACTAGCGTATCTAGCAATATTTTATCCATTACTTTCTTCTAAGCCACTTTAGCACACTTGAGAAATCTGAGTGTCAAAATTTTGTTGCTCAATGCACTTCTGGTATTTGGTACCTTTAGGTTTGATGTGTTTAAGGGCTCTTGTTGCCAGTTATAAAAATCTTTGTTCTGATTCTTAGAAAAATCTGTATCTGTTCCTTCTACTGCAGTACTTCCTCTAAAAGAAATGCTCTCATTATCCAAGGGGTCTCGCCTCGCATTGGAATCTGCTTCTAGTTCTGTTGGAGCAAGCATGTAATATACCTGAAGTTTCACACCTTCCTACGTACCTTTCTGATGGACTAATACTTAATACCTGCATGGTACTCCAAGCAGACCTTTTTGGTTTCCCTAACCCCAAGTTACTAGGGAGCATCCCATGGACATTTGAAATGACCGTATATACCAGATAGTCCACCTGACCTCTGGCAACAATTTTCCACTACTGAGTTTATCAACTTTGGCTCGTTTATCTCAGCAGTGGCTGAAGAGACAAAGGTGGGATTGAACGTCCACCTCCACCAGTTATCCTTCTGCATCTTCCCTTGATGAGGCTGCCATCCTTTTATGACTGCTCTATCTTAATGACTACAATAGGCAACTCCACAGCATTCTAAGCAGAAGCATTAATAATAATGTGTGATCTTGTTCTGCTAATAGCAGGGCAATATTTACTAGACTATGGTAGTATCTTAAAATCTGGAACCCAGACTGGTTGGCTGTCTTGGTTTATGTTTCTGTCACTAACATATCAACTTCATTCTAGACCTTTTTTTTGGTTTTGAACTACTTCCATGTTCAGCCTGTGGTATCTAATTTTTGTGTTAATGAAAAGCAAATGTTAAAGTCTATCCAGAGAGAGAAGAAACCAAAACAACCATGTCACCTGGGAAGGAAAATTTACTCTTTAGGCTTAGAATAGTTCATGACTGATCTATACTGCTGAAGAAGTATTCCACCTACCAGGACTAGGTCACAGATATTTGAAGCAAACTTTTGAGAGAGGACTCTTCTGACTTAAAAGAATTGATTTTTAGATTCAGTTCATGGTGAAATTTGTTTAATGGCTTCAAGACTCATGAGAAATTGGTTTGGTTTGTTACTTCCAGTTTTCCCAAGAAAGTAATGTATAGCAGTAGTTTGAAACTTTGTGCTGCATGGGATGCATTTAATCCAAGGAAGATCAAATGGATTTCCTAAACAACTTTATACTTACCTCAGGATCTTTACAGCTGTGCTTTCCTTAGGAAGGGCAGAATTAGATTTCCAGAGTATTGCTGAAAGGAGATTTCATTCTGAAGAACTAGACCAACTTCTTCATCTTAAATTTGTGTCTTTAGAAATCTGTAGAACAGAAGGAAATACCTAAGCTCTAGAAAGGAAGATACAAAATCAGTACTGTCATTCATGTAAGCAGCAATTTTGATGCTAGATTTGAACTATCATCTTTCTGGTTCCTCATCTTTCGTCTTCTCACCCCTTGTTTTTCAAAGAGGCTGGCCTTGGAATTACTGAAATCTCACTTTTTTCAGAATTGGGTTGCAGCCTACACAAAACTGGGGAGATGCATTTCCATTGCTTCATATTTACAGGTACTAATATACATGTTTTTGAAAAGGAGGCATATTTTGGGTCAGTTCCTTCATCACCTTTGCAATGCTGTTCAGTGAGGAATTTTCTTTTTCCCTTTGCCCCCTACAAACTGCTCATATTGGCAGGAAATAATTTTGAGTATCAAAACCCTAACGGTGTTTTTACCTGAAGAACCAAGAAAAAATGACTCAGTAAGATTTCTTGTGGGCACCTGAATTTTTTCATCGAGCAAGATCAGGGCAGAGTTGTCTCAAAGAGCAAATGTTAAAAATGACAGAAAAATTATGTATTAGCAGCAGCATATTAGAATCACAGGTGGTCTTAGCTATATTTATGCACTGCAAGACATTAAATAACCAAAAATATAATTTCTCTTAAGAGACAGTTCTTAAAATGTTTTTGTTTCTTCAAGATGTGCTTTTCCCCAAATATTTATGTAAACAGCATAACCTAACCAACTAAATGAAGTATGTCCAGGGGCATGGTAGAGAGTAAGAAGAGAAACTCAGTTTCAGGTGGTCTATGCAGAAACTTACAAAGAAATAACAGGAATTGTGAATTACACATTTTTTCCCCAGTGTGTTCCTGTTGCTGAATGCAGAGACTAAATAATGTAAATAACCACAGTGATTTTAAGAAATTGACAGGTACGTGCATGCACTATGCTTGTAAACTGAAACTAGGATGGAGACAGACTGATGAGCTGAGTCCAGCCTCAGAGGCCCACCTTTGCCAGTTCCCAGGATTCTTCAGCACAATAAAATCTTTACAACTGCAGATGCAGATCTAGCTGTTATGAAAAAGCAGGTTGTAAACACCTTTACACCTTTGCATGTTGTCTTGAAGATACACACCGTATAAATGATTTAATTATCGAGATCATCCCCAGAAGATGAAGTTCCCCTGCACCAAGACCGTTAAGGGAGGTGGCCACAGGAGATCCCCACCTTACTAAGCTCAGCTCGTGAAAGGAAAGCGGTTGAAGCACCATCTATAAATCAACACCTCTCTCCCAAGCCTTGATTCCGCTATCAATCTTACATCCTCGGTAAGGTAAATTATTTAGACGGAGGTATTCTGCGTTATTTCCAAGCGTTATTTCTGTTCCCTCCCTTTCCCGCTCGCGTGAGAAGCCGCGGGCCAGCGCGGGCGATCCGTCCCCGCGGGGCCGGGGCCGGTCCTCTTCCCTCAGACGGGCGCAGCCGCCCTCCCCGCCCCGCTACTTCTCCAACTCTGCCGAAAGCTTCGCGCCTGAGGGCTCCGCCGCCCTCCCGCTGCTCCCGGCCGCCTCCACCCGCCCCGGGGCCGCCCTGCCCCGGCTCGCGCCCCCTCAGCTCTCGTCTCCCAGCCCGCGCTGGCGGTCGGTGCGAGGCGACTTGAGGCGCGGCGGTCGGTAACGCGCCTGCGCAGATCTCCCGGGCATGCTCATTAACAGCGAAGGAGCCGAAAAGGGAAAAAAAAAAAAAAAAAAAAAAAGAAAAAAAACCCAAAAACCCACCCTGAAAGCGAGCGGCGCCGCTGACACTACACCCGCCGGAGAGGAGCGGCGGTGGCGGCAGCAGCGGCGGCGGCGGGGCTACGCCGAGCCCGGCCCCGCTTCCCCTCGCGCCTCGGCTGCTCCCAGCCTGACGCGCCGCCTCCGTTAGCGGCGGGTCGAGCCGCGGCAGCAGGAGCCGGCGCCGTCCCCTCAGCGGGGCGGAGGGGCCGGGGCGGGCTGCGGGGGAGCCGCGAGGCGCCGGCAGCGGCAATGGGGATTTATATTCGCCCGCGCCGCAGCCGCCGGGGAGCGGGGCGCGGGCACCGCACCTAGAGGCGATGGGAGAAGCCGTCGGCGGGGCTGAGCCGGGGCGCTGCTGAAAGTTCAGCCGGTGGCCGCGCTCGGTAAGTTTTGCTGGGGACGCGGGAGCGGCGCCGCGGGCGCCCGAACTTCGCCTCTCGCGGGGTGCGGGCGGCGGCCGTGCCGGGGCGGCGAGGGGGGGTGCCCGGGGCCCCGCCGCGGGCGCCTTGCCCCGCCGGAGCGGGAGCGACCGGGCGCTCTCAGAGGGCTTTTGGGTGGGTTTTTCGGTTTTTTGGGGGGTTTTTTTGTGGGCGCCGCTGGGTGCGTACGTGCGCCCGCCCGTGTGCGGTGGAGCCTCGCGGGCGGACGGGGCCGGCAGGCGCGTGGCTGCGCGGCGGCGCGTGCCGGTGTGCGGGTACCGCGCGGGCTGGCTCCGCCGCTGCCGGCGCCCGCTGCCGCTGCGCGCGCGAGGGGCGCTCGCGCCGTCGCCCGGCGGAGGGGCTGCGCACGGGGCCGGGGCACCCGCTCCCCTCGCGCCCGTGGCGGCTCTCCTCTGCGCGCGGCTGCCGCGGGCGGCGTGGCTTGGCGCGGCGCTCGCGCCGGGCGGCGGCTGCTCCCCGTCCGCGGCTGAGGCGAAGCGGGGCGGCGGCGGCGGCTCCTGTGCGCGGCTCTCCGCGGGGGGCGGTGGGGGAAGGCGGGGCGCGGCGGTGCCGGGGGACCGCCGCCCGCCCCCGCGGGGCGCCCCGGCTCCGCGCTGGCGCTTGCGGGAGCGGCCGGGCCGCTCCGGTGCAAAGCCGCCTCCCCGGTGCGCGCGGGGGTGACAGGGGTCTGCCGGGGCAGCGGCCGCGCGCGCTCCCCGCTGGCGGACGGCGCTGCCTCGTTTCTCGCTGCTTCTCAGACGTCATCTGTTAAACGTATATTTAGTCCGTTCTCCTGTCCGTGGGATCCGGTAGTCTCTAGGTTCGGGCACAGCGTGCGTGCAGCCCTTGCACTGCTCTGCTGCTTTCGAGTGTTTTTTCCCTAAATACCGCACAGCTGTAGCGCGTGACCGAGGCTTTAGGCTTGTCGGTGGGTGCTCAGGCTGGCGATTGATACCGCCGTGGTGCGCAGAGAGGTCTCTGCTGCTCCAGTGTTAACTGTGAGATCTTACTGTGTTAAATGTCACCACGTTTACCTTAGCAGATGTGGGGTTTACATGTGCTAATTCTCAAATCAAAGGCAAGAACTTCTCCCCCCGCCCCCCCTCCGCCCTTCTTTGACTGAAATATATGCTCCCTTTTCAGACTGTGTAATAGCTATCTTAGTGATAGCCTTTAATTGATTGTGTTCGGAATATCCAGAGGTTGTAGATACCCATCTTCATCGTGCTGATGCTTCGCTGATAATTAACGAGTCAGATACCCTGTACTATGGAAATAAATACCAACTGTCCGTGTGGTGGGGCAAGCATCTCAAACATCTACTATATCTCCGTATGTTTTTGCAGTAACAAAACCCCACCGCTCCTAGTGCCTGTATTTTAGCTGTTAATTGTGAAGCTTAATGTAGAGCAATCTGATATTTGAAGTACGGAGTTCCTACTGTTGTAGAGACCACTGTGAATCACAAATAGCAAGACACACTGTAGTAGGGGAAGAGCTGTCCATCCGAAGGTGAGACCCAGCCCAATAGTTTTCCTTCTTTCTTGTCCATAGTTTCTTTTCAAAGCTTATTTTATGCATGACTTGCAATGCTATGGGCTAATTTCAAAACACTCCTCCTCAGATGAAATACAGGGTTGTTAATAAACTAATTGCTGTTTTCCCTATAGATATCATATATTGATAGAATAAAATCATCAGAAGTTGTTAATGTATTTTTAATGCAACTGCATGTTTTGGGGGTTTGGGCTTGTTTCAAGAACTCAAATCTTTTAACAGCTTGGGGATGTAGGAACCTTTGTGGGTGTTGCCTTTTTTTTGTTATATCAGTTTTGTTTCAAGGAACGATTAGAATTTTTCTGAATAACATGTTCCCAATAGGTTTTGTTCTATGAATGTCTGATCTTAAAAAAGAAAAAAAAAAAAAGAACCTACAACAGGAATACTACGTTTCAAATACTTAAGTAAAAGTCTTTTCTTTTACAGAGAAAAGTGCCTTCCATTTGCCAAATTTTAGATATTTAAATGACATGTATAAATCAAAAAATAGAAAATTCTTATTAAAAGCAACTCTTAAGAATGTGGGAATGCAAATTACTGCTCTTAACATCTCAAGTAGTCAAATGGGGAAGTAAATGAAAATATTGTATGAAAAAGCCATTGAAATGTATTCAGAGTTCTATAAAAGCAGTGTCATGTGAGAAAAGAAAGGGAAATCTATTATTACTCATTTGATGTGGCATCATAATTTAAGATGATAGTCTTTAAAACTGAAGAAACGACATGGTTGCTTACACATGTGCCCGTAGTCACGTGTGTATGGAGATATGCAACATTTTTGCTCTGCAGTAATGGGTTAGGAATAGGTGAGTGTAAACTGTCTTCTTTTCATTGAGGTAAGAAATTCTGAGGACTGGCGCTGATGTCAATCGGAGCAGACAGGACATTGTTTCAATGTGATTCATGAGGTATAAATGGTATGGATTGAATTTTTAACTGATCTTAATCTGAAAAATGTAAGAAGAATAACGCTGTTTATTTTATCATTACCTTAGGGCTTTAGTTATCGAAAGACTGTCCTCTTCATTTGTTCAAGAATACATTTTGTTCCCATTTTACAGACTGGGAGAACAGCGTGCCCTTTCTTTGCTTCAGCCGCAATGACTGGCAGTATCTCACAACGACTCTAGTGGGACTAGAGTTTAAAATGTTTTAGAGATCCAATATTAAATTGGTGATGGCGCTACGTCTGAAATTCAGGAGTTTCTGATTTCTTGTCTGCTACTTGCTTATCTAGATTTGTCTGTTCATTACGTTTCACAGTTTCAGCACAACTGAGTTAATGTTCAACACCGTGTAACTGTAAAAAGCGTCAAGTCAAAGAGAGTTCAATTGCACTGGCTACCTCTTGCTGATACGTAACGTTCTACCTAGGTGCTACTGTGTAGCCAGTCCTTTGACAATATATTTAGGGTCAAATACAGTGGTCGTGGTGGTGTCTTAAACAGAGTCTTAGAGGTTTTAAGAACAGCATATGTATGACTATCCTTTATGACTTATAGAAATATGTACATATACGTTAAAAACATGAATATAAGTAGGTTTTTCTAATGAGAACCTCTCTTCTGTAAAACTTCTTGCAGTCAAATATTAAGGCTACCCAAAAACTCAACTCTACAAAAACTTACTAAATATCCAGTGGACTAATCTACACTGAGAAACAAGTCAGTTTCTTTACTACTGTATTTACTGTTTTAACAGAATCTATCTGCAATCTGATTAAAAGATACTTAAAGCTAGCTCTTTGTTTTTTTAATACTGTTTCTCTATTACAGATTTGAACTTTAGTATATTGAGTATATTATTGAAAATAAGTATTCCTTCTTTGTTTTCACTCTGTTGCACTGCTCTGTTTTATTGGAATTTCTTTATTTAAAAGAACAGAAATCACATATATTTGATATTAACCTCCTTGGCCGAGGCCACTGTGTGAGGCTATGGTTGTATTGTTTCCTACTTTCTAGTACAGAATTCTCATTTCTGAGTTTTAAAAAACAAGTAGTGTAAGATTGGAGGGACAAGATTGCTTCTAGTTAGTGTTGTCTGTATTAAAATTAAAATGACTGTATTGAATTGGGCTTACACTGGCTTGTTGCTTTGGAAGCCTTCACTCAGCAGTGCTTATTTTCTGTAGCCTTAATGAGCAATTACTGCACTCTTCCAGTTCAGAGCCTCTTTTAAGTAGACAGTACTGCTTGTTCCAAATTACAGATGTATTTTTCTGGTTTGCTTGTAGGCTGTTGGCATTTTTGGTGTTTTGGTTTGTTTGTTTTCCTGAATGCAGAGGGGTGTTTGCTAAGGCTTATGATGAGTCCATAAACTCTTTTTTTTTTCCTTTATTGTTTTTAAAGACAAGGCATTTGAGGTTTTAGGTATAAAGTTCTGCTTTTATACAGTGCATGCCTGTGTCTTACCTGTACAGCTCTTTCTGTCTGTATGAACGTCAGTCTTAAATAACTGACAACATTTTTACATATTTTAAAGAATTTGTGTTTCTGTTATTGAAATGTTGGATTTTAGATCTGAAAAGGGTTGTAAGCAAATAGTCTCTTCTGTAACTGTTTCAGGACTGTAGATAGATTTGGAATGCTATTTTGGATGACATTTTCATGCAATTGCTCTTGCATAATTTTCTACTCTAAGGGATAATTGGTTTATGCATAATTTTGTTCATATGCATGTTCATAGACTGATGTTGGGGTTGCAGGGCAGTGTGTTTTATAGCAATGCAACTTTTAAAGAAACTTCTACTAAAAGAGAGGTCTCTTGGGACTTAAGTAGTCCTTAATGAAATACTGGCTGCAGTGTGTGCATGTAGTGTATTTGCCTCATCTACCAAAGAGTTTTGTGTTGAGTCCTATTAACTACAGAAACTTAGTGAGAACAGAGTAATTCAGGAGTAAAAATTTTTAGATGGCATATGTGAATGTGAGTGTATTGACTTTGCTTTGAGTAGCGTATCAATAACTTGACCACTCCTTTTAAGGTACTGTTATTAAATAATACTATTACTTTTTCTAATGATAAATCAGTATTAATGATTGTAAACTGAAGGTTTTGTTTATCTAATAGAAGAAATTCAAGAAGTGGAACTTTGCAAGTTCCAGTCATTTCCATGGTAATGGGTGGTGGACTGTTGTGCTTGGTAGATAATCCAAACCTGGGAGGTGGTTGACTGTCCTACTCTCTGTTTCCTCATACCAGTGCTCTGATCCTATGGAAGATGGTTCCAAAAGGTGGTAGCAGCCAACAGCAGAGTAGGGAGTATGACGGGGCTTTCATGTACTGGTTGGAGGAGTGAGACTTTCTTGCTCCATTTTTGTGGAAGAAAGATTGATGGAGGTTGTGTTGCTTATCTGAAACATCACAGATACCTTTTTTAAAAAGCAAACAAGTAAACTACTTTTCTCATAACACATGTTTTTGTTACAGACGACACTTTCTTTTTCAGCTACTCTGATGTGTGATATGATTTTTTGGATTTAGCTGTGCAGCCCATTTTTTTTTCTGAATTCATTTCTTACACAAGATATTGGCCAACTATTGGACCAGGGAGGTGTCACTGGGAAAGAAATGAATGCAGAAGCAGCATTGCTGATTACGGGCTTCCTGATGGTCTGGATACAAGCCTTCCTGCTTGTTCCTATAAGCCATCCTCAGCAGGAATATCTGTTACTCCTCATATAGAAGTTTCCTCTTTCAAATTCTGTCTTCCACATGTGTACCACTAACCATAGAGCCTTTTCACCTCTGAAGACTGTACTGCTTTCCTATAGATGGGTACTTCTGGTGCCCCTGTATCACCAAATTATTTCTTGCTCCGAACAACTGCTGTGTTTTTCTGACTTCGTTCTCTGCCATATTCACCAGTTTTTCCTGTTCCTTTTCAGATTTCTCTTACTCCCACTTCTGCACGGCTCTTAGCCCTTCCCATTCACAACATGCGAGAACCATGCTTTCAGGTCTCATTCTGTCATAACCACCTGATGTGCTCTATAAACCCTAACAACTAAATATCCCTCACCTTCTGTACATCCAGGTTATAGATGCACCTATGAGCTGACTTTCATTTCTTTTCATTTTCCCCAGTTTCTCCCCCAGCTCTCTTCTCAGAGCTCCCAATGAATCCAAAATGTTGTCTGCTTTTCTGCAGGGCTCTGTATCATCATGTCGAGCCCTTCTGTTTTGTGAAGTCCAGTGACTTGAAATCCATGTTGTTCTGATTTCAGCTGCTTTTTCAGAGCTTTGATCTTGCCCATCATCAGCCTCCCCTTACCTCCACTTACTCTCCCAGAGGTAAGCCTTTCTCCACCATCTCTTTCCTCCATGTTTTTACCCAGATCTGAATATGGAAAGGAAGTACCACCCTTACTGCATTTTTTTACTGAGGAAGTGCCTCATACCAGGTTCTCTAATGTTAGGTCAGTGTTGAATTGAGACCTCTGTGGTTTTGCGAGCTTTAGTCTTTATTTCCCTTTCCCTCTTCTTTATTAGTACTTCAGCTCCTACAAGAAAATTCTATCCCACCCGTACAAAATACAAATCATTCTCTTTGATGTAGAGCCCACGCTGTGCCCTCAACTAGTAAAATAGCATTTAAATGCATATCTTAATATATTTTTCTTGTTTAAGTTTGTATTATTAACTACTTCTAAGTGACAAACATCTGGTTGTAGGCATAATGACTGGTATTGTTTCTTCTTTCTTCTTCTCCTTGTGTTATAGGTAGGCAGTTAGTTACAAAAGAAAAGCCCTGTAGTCAGAGTTTGCACCTAGATCTTCCCTCGCCTAGGACAAGATGGCTTTTACAGCATGTAGCCTAGCTACTTTTGTCAGCAAAGATGTCCTGGTTTGTGTACGAAATGGAATTTTGGTCATTGAAGTTTTTAGGTTAATACATGGGGACCGCCTTGGATACAACTATCTGCAAAATTTATTCTGTGTATTGTTGTAAAAGATGGCTCTTGCATTTGTCCAAATGATTCGGTGTCCACAAATGGTGGTGTTCCTTATCTGCGCGATGCATTTTCATGTATGTTTGCTAGAGTATGAGAGCTTACCTCTATTACAGTGTAATCAACGCAAACGTTTGGAGTTTTATCAACCCGTTAGCTGTACTGTGGATTTCCACAAATTCCATACATTTCAATAAATCAGAATAACTGTGGACTAAATGTCTTTAAAGAGTACAAGAGTAAATCTTAGTAGTAAGCAACTATTTTGGTTATTAAAAAATCCAAAGATGTAGCATGTGAAGATGAGTGTGGGAACTTTACTTTTACCTCTGTCTGTTGTTTGAACCTTGCAGTACTGTTTTGAGAATTAATGTTTTGGTAATGCTTATTTAATAAGGTGTTAACTAGAGGAAATGGGCCAATTTCTCATGGGTGTAAATAGGCATTTTATACTGATGTGACACCTAGGTGGAAATATGCCGCTGATTTCATGAGTGAAGTCATACCACATGGTTCAGCAGAGGATTTGGTGCTGGTTTGCTTGCCTAACTAACGGTTTGAGCAGGGAGTGAGAGGGAAGGGATAAGATATCTTTCATCTGAACTTTTGTAAATGTAGATAGATAGCCGTCATTTCTATGACATGCTGTGCAATTTTATTGTGTAACTAAAGCAGATTCTTATCTCTGCAGACATACTGGAGGGAAGAGTTAAGATGAACATATTCAACTATAATTTAATTGTGCAAGCTTTTAATGTTTCATTAACACACTTTAAATAAAGTTACATTGTCTTTAGAAATGTTAGGTTAAATTGGCTGCTTAGATTAAGAGGCTTTTAAGTCTATAAAGCACAATAATTTTACTTATGGTCAGCAGCTTTAGCAATCACCATAAAATATACCAATTGTTTTAATTTCAACAGACTAAGTTGTCAGTTGATAAGTAGTCAATAGTAAGAAGAAATTGCATTTTAATGTTGCTCATATTCGCTTCATATTTTCATAGTTGATTATGAGTTACAAAATTGAATTTTGAAATCACAAAGCATATATGAGCTGTATTGAACTGCTCTGAGCAATTCATACTAAGCTTTCTAGAGTAGCAGCTAAAGACCATGGGAAATTGTTTTATATGTTGATGTTACCATTCCCAAGTGCAAACCTGTAACTTACATGAGAGATTACTGTAAATTCCTGTACTGCTGTTTTGAGACTTCTTTTAGATAATATATCAACAAGGTCAGTGCTATTAGCAGTTGAGTTATGTTGGGTTTTTTGCTTGGCAATTTGCTCTTTTTTAACGGTAGGCATGGATGCTTCAGGGGGTTTTTTTTTTGATTTTACAGGTTTTTTTAATAAAAATAAGTGGTAGAAATGAAATGACTTCCCTTATGCACCTCCTGATAAGAGAAAAAACTGTTCAGTCCATTTGGTGAATCTAGGGAAAGATGCCCCATTTTCTCTTTTCTTGTTTGCTTGGGGTTTTTTTGTGTGCTTTGTTACTGATGTCTGCTCTACAGAATGCAAATATGGTCTATCTTTAAAGATTATGGAGAGAGACATAGATTTGACATCCTACGTCCAATGCCATCTCTTTATCTTAGAATTGGGAATAGAACCAAAACCAGGAATGATTTGAAGATTATTTCATGAGCAAATGAAGAAACTGGGACTGAGAAACACTCCATTGGGTGATGTAAAATGAAAAATTCTAAAGAATTTCATAAAATTTCTTTTCACTTATTTCTAAAGAAGAAACATTGTTTTGACATGAACAAAGAAAGAAGAAAATTGCCAAATTCTGTCAAAATTTACAGATTTTTTTTTTATCAGTGCCAAACAGTATTATTTAGTGATGAAACTATTCAGCTAAAAGATTGCCCAGCTCAGACTCCTAGTCCTGTTTTGCAATAGCACACAAAAGAGCTTTAAAATGAATCTCCTAGGTATTAATATATGTATTTTATTCTTAGTACAAAATGTATTTATTGTCTTTATATGTATGTACATGAGTTGTTACCACATCTAATGCGTGGTAACCCATGTGTGGTAATCTAATGGAACTGTAGCAAGCTATAGCTTGTAAATCAGTATCACAACAATTATCTTCAAGTAAACGTTTCTGAGCTTCTCAGGACCTAACTAAGTGAATTCAATCATAGAAGATTTAGGAAGTGGATATATTGCAATCCCAAAAATATTTTAAAATGATTTAGTTATTGATGTGAAATTGTTGATCATTATAGTAAAAAAAAAAAAAAAAGTGCTTCTGTATGTGGTGCCATTTATGTTTGCTGTGCAACTGAATTGTTCGGAGTGAGTTTTGTTTCTTTTTTTTTTTAAACTACTTTTTAATTTTGAAATATTGCCCTTGAAATAATGAACAAATGAAAACAGTTTGTTTTCATGAGACCAAACAGGCTTTAATATAGTTTTGGTTTCTCTCTAAAGGCCTGGTCCTGATCTCACTGACTGGAGTTTACAGGATTTTCTGCCTTTGAAATTAGTGAAAATAGGATAAAGTCAGACTGTAGTTTAGCAAAGATTGGTGTAAGCAATTTTACATATAGTAGTCACTGTTCTGTTTAGCTGCTTTACTGTTTAAGAAAAGGAGATGCGGCGTTTGCTTTGCCACCTTCGCTTTGCTTACCTTTAAAGTTCAATTACAATCGCAGTGTACAAACTTTAAATTTTCCAAGGTTTTTGTGCTCCTCTCATAAGGAGTTTCTTTCTGTATTACAACTTACTATATAAAACCCATGCAGAAGTTACCAATAAATATCACAATGTAAAAGTAGTTAGGGGAATTTAATCCATTGTTGTTGATTTCAGTCTTTGACTACAGTCCTCTCTAATGAATAAATAAATTTTAAAAATTGTTGTTTGAAATAAAATACCATGTTTAGAAAAATTTTTTTATTTTTTATAATGTAGGGTTATATGGAATCCTAAGTGGACACATATTAAAGTGATGCTATTGTTCCCTTATAGAGGTTGATTTAGTCTTATGGTATATTGATATGGAAAAATTATAGCAGGTTATCCAGTCTGTCATTCATTACCAGCGCTACGTTTATGTCAATATGATGCTGGTTTGTCATTTACATGACTGAATGGAGATCCCTCTAGAGAATAAAAAGCTCTAATTCAGTCTAGCTAATATGCAGATCTATGAATCTGTGGTAACAGGCTGATCAACCAGCCACTGGCACATCAACCTTTCTGATAATTCTGCCAGGCCAGCACTATGTTGTTGAGTGCTTTTATATCTTCACAGTTTTCCAGTGATGCTCACCAAGAACTCTATCTTCATTTTGCTAGGTAGATACTTACTTGGAAAGATTGAGTATCTTGCTGAAGAACTGATAAGTGGCATATTCAAAGTTTATTAAAATCAGTTAGAGGTAGACTTGCCCCCCTCTCCAATTTACCTACTTAACTAACTTTTGATTGTTTCTTGGCCAAGGGTACAGCCTAGTAATATTTGGCTGAGCTTTTACGTAGCATGAAAGTATTCCCTAGTACAGCTGTAGCAGGTTTCAGTAACGATGATGGAATTGTGAGTGGTGTCTGCCTTCTTCAAAATGAATATTCAATATGTTGCATCTTAATATTGTTCTGCTTTCTATGAGTCAAACAATTAGCTAAGAGAGACACATAAATGTGGAAAGTGTAAGTTGGTCTCCATGAATGAAACTAGAGGGAAATTATGTTAAATGGTACTTCCACTGGAAGGAAAGTAAGGTTTTGATGCTGCTTAAGTAAAAAGGAGATACTGGTTATATTCTTATCTTGGCACTTTGGATAAGTCTATTCTTGAGAATCTCCTATTGCATTTCACGGTGAGGAGAGCATGCTTAAATGAACAGATTTCAGTACTCATTCATCTTTGCCTATGGTTGAAACCACATAAATATTAATTCCTTAAAAAAAAAAATCTTTACTGGTAGGCTTAAAAATCATTTCATGTGGATGAAGCTAATGTCTACCATTGCCATCTAACTTTAGAAAAGCTGCATCTTTTTTATTTGTTGATGTTTCGATGGTTTCTGTTTGTTTAAAGATATTTGCTTGAAAGTCCTCATCCATCTTAAAATTTGGTATAATATAATGTGGAAATCTTTATGTAGAAATTACAGCTGCAGTTAACATTATGTAACACAGTAATGTTACTAGTATTTATACTTGATAGGAGATGTAATTTATATGCTTCTCTGCTTTTTTCACTAGCTTGTAGGTGTTACCTGTTCAGTTGATTCACTATATTAAATGCCATTGGTTTTTACCTTAATGTACCTTTAATAAATTTAAAAAGCTGTTTGAGCAACAAAAGAAGCACCAGAAATGTAACTTCAATGGAAATTGAAATACTAATATCAGTGATACAGGGTTAATTGAATGTCAGGAAAAAATACTATCCAGAGGATGAAAATGCTAACTCCTTTATTTGTAACTTCCACATTGAGAGTAATTTCAAGGTGTTTTAAAAGCTGAAATGAGTCTTAAAATCTTGGGGAAAATGCATTCTAAAAATGCAGTTTGTAACTTAACTGATGGTGTTACATTTGAACAGAAAATCTAAAGCTCTTTCTTGAATAATAATGAAATAAGGTATAGAAATTAATCTTCATAAAATGTCCCTAAGGGAAAAAAAAGATGAATTTGTGAGGAGCGTTCTGGTGTGCAAGGAGATGAGCCATTTCTCATCTTCCTGTTGCTGAGTAGTCTTGGAGTAAGTTTTGATACTCCTTTTCCTTATTTTCTTGACCCAAGGATGTTTGAAAAAGCCCGCCCTTTTCCACAGAGCAGGCATGTTAGTTGAGTGCTTTTGTTTCCAGTCTAGCTGGATTCTGACTGTATGTCAGAAGAGAACTGAGATGTAAAAGACTTACATGTTTTCTGTTCTGAATATGGAACTTATTTACACATTGGATTTCTTGAGTTCGATTGTTTGGGTATTGAATGGAGCCGCATGTGGAGTCCCATTATGTATTAGCTGTGTGTGCTTTCAGACATAACTGTATCTAGAAATGCCAAATTTGTGGAAACTGAGTGATACTGGTAGTTGTCTTGTATATATACACACGTGCAGTTACATTAAACTTAGACTATATGCTCAAATTCATAAAAATAATCAAGGTCCAAGAAATTAAATAAAAAGTGATTTTATACTTCTCAGAAGATGAATACTAGAATGTAGATGTCTATGTTGGTGATTTAAAAATTTGTGTTATGTTTTCAGAACTTTTCACAGACATATGATTGTATTGTGTTTTATCATTACTTATTACTACCATGCCATAAATTATTAAGCCAATATAAATAAGGCCCTTGAAGTGCTAGTTATTCCAGTCCCACTCAGAATGATAGAATGGTTTGGGTTGGAAGGGATCTTAAAGATCACCTAGTTCCACCCCCCCCTGCCATGGGCAGGGACACCTTCCACTAGACCAGGTTGCTCAAAGCCCCGTCCAACCTGGCCTTGAACCCTTCCAGGAAGGGGGCAGCCACGGCTTCTCTGGGCAACCTGTGCCAGTGTCTCACCATCCTCACAGGGAAGAATTTCTTCCTTAGATCTAATCTAAGTCTACCTTCTCTCAGTTTAAAGCTGTCACCCCTCATCCTATCCCTACACCCCCTGATCAAGAGTCCCTTCCCACTTTTCCTGTAGATCCCCTTTAAGTACTGGAAGTCTGCTATAAGGTCTCCCGGGATCCTTCTCTTCTCCAGGCTGAACAACCCCAACTCTCTCAGCCTGTCCTCATAAGGGAGGTTCTCCAGCCCCTGATCATCTTCGTGGCCTCCTCTGGACCCGCTCGAGCAGGTCCATGTCCTTCTGATGTTGAGGGCCTCAGAGCTGGACACAGCACTACAGGTGTGGTCTCACGAGAGCAGAGTAGAGGGGGAGAATCCCCTCCCTCGACCTGCTGGCCACACTTCTCTTCATGCAGCCCAGGACACGGTTGGCTTTCTGGGCTGCGAGTGCACATTGCTGGCTCACAGTCAGTTTTCCATCCACTACAACCCCCAAGTCCATCTCTGCAGGGCTGCTCTCAATCCACTCCTTGCCCAGCCTGGATTTGTGCTTGGGATTGCCCCAACCCATGTGCAGGACCTTGCCCTTGGCCTTGTTGAACTTCATGAGGTTTGCAGGGTCCCACCTCTCCAGCCTGTCCAGGTCCCTCTGGATGGCACATCCCTTCCCTCCAGCATGTGACTGCACCACACAGCTTGGTGTCGGCGACAAACTTGCTGAGGGTTCGCTCAATCCCGCTGTCCGTGTCACCAAGAAAGGTGTTAAACAGCACTGGTCCCAACACCGACCCCTGAGGAACGGCACTCGTCTCTGCTCTCCACTTGGATGTTGAGCTGTTGACCACAACTCTTTGAGTGCAACCATCCAGCCAGTTCCTTATTCACCAAGTGGTCGATGTGTCAAATTTGTGTGTCTCCAATTTAGAGACAAGGATGTCGTGCGGGACAGTGTCAAAAGCTTTGCACAGGTCTAGGTAGATGACATCAGTTGGTCTTCCTTATCCATCAGTGCTGTAACCCTGTCGTAGAAAGCCACCAAATTCATCAGGCAGGATTTGCCCTTGGTGAAGCCATGCTGGCTGTCATCAATCACCTCCTTATTTTCCATGTGCCCTAGCCAAGTTTCCACGTAGATCTGTTCTACGATGTCACTGGGCACAGAGGTGAGACTGACAGGCCTGTAGTTCCCTGGGTCTTCCTTTTTTCCCTTGTTAAAAATGGGGGTTAAGTTTCCCCTTTTCCAGTCCACAGGAACTCACTGGACTGCCACAACTTCTCAAATATGATGGATAGTGGCTTAGCCACTTCATCTGCCAGTTCCCTCAGGACCCGTGGGTGCATCTCAATCAGGTCCCATGGACTTGTGCACCTTCAGGCTCCTTAGATGGTCTCAAAACTGATCATCTTCTACAGTGGGCAGGTCTTCCTTCTCCCAGTCCCTGCCTTTGCCTTCTGTGTCTTGGGTGGTGTGGCTGGAGCCCTTGCTGGTGAAGACTGAGGCACAAAAGTTGTTGGGTACCTCAGCCTTCTCCATGTCCTGGGTAATCAGGTCTCCCATTTCCTTCTGGAGAGGGCCCACATTTTCCCTAGTCTTCCCATTATCACTGACATACATATAGAAGCTGTTCTTGTTGCCCTTGATGTCCCTGGCCAGACTGAATTCTGTCAGGGCTTTGGCCTTCCTAACCTGAACCCTGACTGCTTGGACAGTTTCCCTGTACTCCCCCCAGGCTTACCTGTCATTTCTTCCACCCTCTGTAGGCTTCCTTTTTGTGTTTGAGCTTGTCTAGGAGTTCCTTGTTCATCCATGCAGGCCTCCTGACTTCCTCTTTGACAGGCTGAATTGCTCCTGAGCTTGGTGCAGGTGATCCTTGAATAGCCACCAGCTTCCTTGGGCCCCTCTTCCCTCCAGGGCTTTATCCCATGGTCCTCTGCCAAGCAGATCCCTGAAGAGACCAAAGTCTGCTCTCCTGAAGTCCAGGGTAGTGAGCTTGCTGTGCGCCCTTCTTGCTGCCATAAGTCACTCTTAATGAGTAACTGTTGACATTTCAGTAAACGTCATCATGTTGGATGCTAAATGTACTGTCTCTGTTGTTATCAGATGGAGACAAGTTAAGTTCTCATGTTTAAAAGAAATTACTCAAGATCAAATACAGGAGTGATACAAGAAGAATGTGTATTGCCTGCTCCTCCACATGTGCTTTTGCTTGTAGATAAGTAAAGGATATTAAATCTTTCTAGTGCAGACCTATTTTTAAAAAACAGACAAACAAAAGCTGTGATCAAGTGTTTGCTAGCTCTTACTTCATCATAACAATTGCTGTCAACGTGCAAGGTATTTACAGGATGAGCTAATATCTGCGGATAATGACCAAAAATACAACTGTGCCAGTCAGCCAGAGATGTCTGGCACCTTTATTAGAACTTAAAAATTTTGAACTATTTCTGTATAATTAATGTGACATTAATATGTTACAGTGGCAAAGTGATAGTGTGTGAAGTATAAACAGTTCTAGCTTGATGTGGTGGTGGACTTCACACCCGAACATGAGAAACAGCAGTAAATCAAAACCATGACTTTTCACATTTTAGTAATGTTTTTACCTTATTGATTGGAAATGCAGTGTAAATAAGAGTCACACATTTTAGGCTAGCAGATCTTTTTCTTTGCTCATCATCTTGCTGATCAATGGTCCAATTTAGAAATAATAAAATATATGTCTCTGACATCTGTTTGAAATAGATTGCTTAAATAGTGTGTGTTCAGCTTTTTTGTTTTGCTTTGCCTTTTTAACAGTGGGGATTACTGCACACCTAAGGGATGAGTGTAGAGCTGTAGATTAAATCACAAATGCAATGTAAATGCATCAAAACATTCTGCAAGCATAAGCACCATACCAGTTAAAAATATTGCATTAAAAGAATATTAAGGATCTGGCTTAATAAAGCTTTTGAGAGCCCAGTCTTTTGTATGAAAGGGCATGGTTATGGTACCAGGGTACCCTTAGTAGTTGTCTTCCTTTCCAAATGAAACTGAATATTAAATTCCCTAGATTTTTTTTGTTTTAATTATATTCTATGTCTGCACTTTTCTACATGTGAAAATGAAGACAATACCTTTCTGAAGGAGTTTAATATCAAGGTTGAATGCTTAGGACACATTATGTACCTCTAAAAATTAACCAAAATGGGCTACATCCTGAAAAGGAAAAACCTCAGCCAAGTAGCACTTCTCCGTTGCAAGTTATAATGGAGTATGAAAAATCTATTGTGGCCCTTTTTCCTAAGAGTTTGTAAACTAGTTTAAAAAAACAAGGCAAATAACAGATGAGACTGAAGGAGTGAAGATCATGGAATGCAATCAAAGGGAAAATGCTCTTAGAACAGTGTTACTGTTTGGTGTCTGTCCACAGAGACTGCGACCCGTTTCTTTTAATGTGATAGTATGATGCCAGAGAAAAGCTGAGGGTTCAAGACGTCAGGTTGTGCACCATTTAGGGAAGTTCTGGGGAGAAAGGTAAGGTGAGAAATAAATTGGAAGGGAAGGAAACTGGCTGCATTTGTACGTCTGTGCAAAACTGAATATGCTCAAGGTGATTTGAAATTGGTGCAGAAGGAAGAGAGAGGAGAGGTGGAGCAAGACAACATAGCTGTGTGACAGGAGCCATAGCAGAGGCATGGGGGTTTTGCTGCGGTGTTCCAGAAAGGCTGCGGCAGGCAGATACATGCTGCCTGTTTCCTGATGTCACTTAATAGAAAAGTGCTTTTGGCAGATCTGAACAATTCCAAATTTGCCTTCACTGATGTAATCAAACACTGAACTTCTTGTTTTGTGTGTGACATGTACATGCTCTTCCACTAGCTCAGAGCTTGTATTAGATTACAGCATGGTCCTCTATAACTTTTTGTGTATTTTCTGTTTATGTGAAATCTCCTGGGAAGATTCATGGCAACAGGGTCAGCAAAAACCTAAACTTGACAGCTTTTCTGGAACTGACATTGAATTGTGATATCCATTGATAAATCAACTGTGAATCGCACCAGCTTGAAGCTGTGCTTGTCTTTGTTCGTCTTTTAGTTTCACTTTGTCTTGGATTTTCTGCTTGCATTTAGGTGTCACTAATTCTTGTAGATTTTAAACAACTTTTTTGTTCTGAGGAATGCTAGGAAACTTGAGGATAAAAGGAGAAGTGGAGGGGTTTGGTTATTTTTCTTGTTCACTGGAACATCAGTGTATGTGTACGTGTGTGTGCATAAGTATTTTGTAAAAAAACCTCCTATTAACTTCAGATGTTGAAGGTAGTTAGGAAAGTATTTCCAGTTTTCCACCAGAAAGGAAAGCAATCTCCCCGGGCTGAAAAGAAAGGAGGGCACTTGTGGCTCACCTGCGCACTCTGTAGTTCAGGTTGTCTTCTGTAGAACAAGGCTTGAGATTTTGTGAGACCCTTTGTTGTGTCCTGTTAGAGTGAAAACTATAAAGGTGTGTTGGACACCTTACCCCTCCTAACCTTGACCATTGAGATCGCTGTAATTTCTAAGGGGAAACTATGTTTTGGTGTGTGCAAGGTTTTTGTTGGTTTTAAATGACCTGTGACCTGCTCCACAGATTTCATGTGAAGGGCATGAGAGAGCTGTAGGAGGACAGCAAATCTGTTTCCAACTTTCTGCATTATTGTTTGAAACATGAGTTCATGACTAAAGGATGGTAGGCCTCAGAAAAAATGTATTAATGGGAATCTTACACAGTTCAAAGTAAATTAGAAGTGGAAATGAGGGATTTTTCAAAAAGAGCCACATTCCAGTAAATGTGTTTATCTACTATAAACTGATACCCAGAAACAACTTAAATACTCTTTTCCTACACTGAGGATGAGTGAGATCAATTCAAGGCTATCATGCCCTGAATTTGCAGACAGCTTGTTGTAATTAAGAAATAAACCTCAAAGTTGTTCTCTCAATTTTTCTCTGATGCCTTGCCTGGGGGTCAGAAATGTGTTCTTGATGCTTGCTGTCTACAGGCACTAGAAGACTTAAATAGCATTGTGCCTATTAACAGAAATTGTTTGTTTGCATTTGTGCAAAATTCCCCTCCAAAGCTGATTTAGTGTTCCAGCATGAAAGGGCTGTGGGATTACAAGACTGTTAATAGATGAGAAGACGACTATATGTACCATGAAGATGATTATGACCACAGCAAACTTGTATCAAAATTGCTTTAGGACATAATTGTATAGTATAGAAACTTTTAAAAGGTTATTTCCTTAAACTGTTAACAAAACTTGTCTTCTGTTATGGTTTCAGCTCCTAGGGACAAAAACATAAGTATGGTATCTGCTTTGTCTGCAGAGAAAAACAGGGGCTCTTATCCTAATCATTATACTGGGAGCTGAACATCCTGCTACATTCATTACTGATGGGAAAACAGAACTGTCTCTACCACAGTGATTCAAAGAGAGCTCTCTGTTAAATAGTACTTATTAAAAACTATGACTGTTTAAAGGAGTTACATAACTATGTTAGCCCTTTTAAATGTTTTGATGCTTTTTCTTACACTGGATGGGATTTGTATATTAAAAAAAGAAGGGCAGAAAAGGGCACTGTTTCAGAAAGGTTATGTTTCTGGGGAAACATACAGCTAAAATTGGACAGTAGGTGAGCTGTGTAGGCCTAAGGGACGATGATAACAGAATTAGTAGAAATAAAGATTTGCTGTTTCCCGCTTGCTGAAATAACTCATCTGTTTTGGGGGATATGTAGATGATATTCCCTGAAGTGCAATTTATTGTGTCCAATTTCTGAGCATTCCCAGATTATATCCAAATTCACTTTTACCCTTCTGGAAAACATAGTTAATGGGGGAAGTAAAGCAGCACTGTTTTATCTGCCTCTGTTACATGGTTTTAGAAGTCTGAGAGATGTTCCACTTGCTTCTGAAGACGCATTGCTTTCTCTCCAGCGTGCAGGACTGTTCTTCCCTCTTGGGTGCCTGTTTCTTGTTCTTCCCTCCCCTCATATGCTCACCAATGCTGTTTGGGAAGATCCCTTAAGTCCTCTTAAATGGATAGCTAGCATTGGCAGAGTAAAATAGGTCTAAATAAAGAGTCACCAGGCAGATTTTTCTAGCAGAACAGGAACAGATTCTGAGGTTGCTGGATTGTACAGCATCAGCAAGTGTCTGCTGCACATTTGTATATAGGCAGCTGTGTGCTGCTTAGGTTTTTATCCTTCTAGGTTTTCAAAGCAGTAAAGCTTACTTAAAGCTATACTCAGTCCATGATTTTTTCTGTAACATGGAATCTTTGTTTATAAATAGAGCAAAAGAAACATAAATGCTCTATAGAAGTTTTGGGCTCTTGGGGCAACTTGTCAACCTTTCCAAGGAGATGGCAGGTGGAAGGGGAATTATTTTTAGAACCAGAGATCTGCATTGCCAAGTAGGCATCCAGTTCTGCGGTTTTTTGGTTACGACTAAAAGAATAAAGATATCCCTTTTAATTCTTTCTCCTGACATTTCCTGAACAGCTTAGATGAGGTTCTTTGGTACAGGCAAACAGTTTTACATGAATAAGGGAATAATATCAGGGTCAGATGTAGGATTTTTCATACCAGATCAAAAAAATAGATGATCTAGTTCAGTGTATTGCTTCTGGTCTGCAGTTATCTAACAACAGTGACAGAAACTCATAAACAAGAAACATTGTTTTGACTTAGATACTTTTCAGTTGATGGTAGAGATGGCAGACCCAGGAGGGCCCAATTTAGTACAAAAGTCCTGTTGTTATTATAGCTCTGATCTGAACAAACATGTATTTATAGAGTACAAATACATATATTTGGAGAATGTACTTCTACATAAATGAGCATTTATTTAAATGATACATCTAAGGATGGATAACGTTAGCTAAAGAATATAATTCTCCTAGAGATGAGTGGTTTTTAATGAATGGTATTCAAGATGACATTTGTCAATTTGAATTCTGGATACTGTAGACTTGCTGAAATTTTATCTCACTGAAAAATTAAATTAATTAAAATCAGTTAATTCCTTCTTTGCAGTCATAGACAAAAGAATTTCAAAGAATGTTAGATAAAAATTGTTTCCATAGCAAAAAGTTCTAAGCTGTTTGTGGAATGAATGAAAGGAACTTAGCAATGAGTGGTTCTGAGTATTAAAAAAAAGAAAAGACTTGGAGTTTGTTTGCTGCACAACTATTTCACTTTTTCTTCAAGTTGCCTAGTGGAACTGAAGCCATAATTTGTAATAAGGTGACTGACTGGGATTTAAAGTCCCCTTTTCTGAACAAATTTTGAAGGTAAGTCTTATCTGCATAGTTCTTGAGGCAATGGACTTTCAGCCTGTTATTCTTACATGTAAGAATGTTGATATATATTTCAGGTTTGGTTATGAGGAAGAAATAAGTATTTGTAGCCTTCGGTCACAGAGTAGTAACTCATCTGGGAGTTATAAGCAAATAGTCATTAATTTCTGCAGGCCTTAGTACCACTTCTGTTTCTTATACGATGTGCAACGTACTGCAACTCACGGTTCTCACATCTGTGTAATTTAAAAAAAATCAAAACATTGAATTAACTATCTTTAGAAATATGCAAAAGACCTTCTGCTTTGAGTTTTGAGGGCCACTGACACAACTCCCATTATTTTTTTTCAGCACCTAATATTTTGCATGCTATGCAGAAAACACTTTCTGTGCCAAAACTTAAGCTTATGCTACTGAATATCTACTTCTTCAGCAGAGGAAGTAATGCAGCAGGAGGTGTTGGTTCCATACCTGTGCCATCATTAACAGAATTTGCTGTTGTTTCCTGACATATTCTTTTGACTGTTTATGAAGTTATTCATGTAGTTAATTTTTAAAGGATTAATTGCTAATTCCTTTGTTTTAGGCATTGCTGGGATTTGCAATTCTTGAGATTTGCCCAGCTACCTCTGCCTATCGTATGCAAGAAATACTCCATTATTTGTGATTTGTCTCTTCTGGTACTCCTGTTAGTATTTGCAAATCTTGTGGATGGGATTCATTTTTCATTGCTACTTATTAGAGAGCTGTGTTGCTTTATTGACAGTAATATTTTGTGTTTCCATCTGTGCCAACTTTTCTTTCATAAGCTCAATGTTCTTTATATATGCTAGTAAGTCGTTGGAGTGCTCAGAATTTGAGTTGGATCTCAGTCATTGTTATGTGCAAGTTACTTATGGAAGGGCTAAGACACTGAGAGGTTAATGGGAATTAGGCACCTATGGGCCTTAAAAATAAACAGTTTTTAAATGCCTTGTTTAAGAATTTCAGAGAAGTCTAGGAAGGACTTCAAATATAACTCATCTTTTTAGTCACAGGCTAACTCTCCTATTAACAGAAGGGTTTCCCAGTGGAAGACCAGGGAGGTTTGTACAACTTATTTCTTGTTCTTTCTCATATGTAAAGAAGTTTGTATTTCAGTATTCAAACAGCATATTCATAGGCACCGAATATACTGCTATTAAGTAGTGAAAATTAGTGATCATAAAGTGAAACTGTGTGTACTTTGATATACTTAATGTGAGTAATATAGCTGGCATTGGTACTCAATGGAGTGCAGTATTACTGTGAAATGATCGATATGTTGCTTTTATAACAACCTAACAGCTGAAGTGATTTTTCAGCACCATTTGGAAACGGATAGAGACTTTATTTTCAGTTGTCATAATATTCCACTTTAAAATAAATGTACCACCCAACAATGATAAATGTAATTTGTACTGTCTTTTTAAATCAGCTGATATTATTTTTAAGTATTGCTTGTGCCCGAAGTTCCATCATGAAAATGAACTCTTTCTTGCTTTATACTTTGCCTTTTAATTTGGGCAAACTTTTGTGTTAAACAGTACAGTTTGTTGGTTACAGGTATAGTGTGTAAGAATAACTAATGCCAAATTACATTGGGTGCCTGATATCTAATGGTATGTTTTGTGTTTTATGGATTTATAGTATCACTGAGAACCATTAACTGTAAGTCAGTAAACGTTAAAAGAAATCTAGATACTTTAGTTTTGGGCTCTATAATTCTGAAATGTTACCCAAGGTATTTGCCTGGTATCCTTCTAAATTGAGGCATAGGCAAACTAGCCCAAAAGATACTTAGGACTAACACAGATCATCAGAAGTCTGCCATAAATTTCTTCTTTCAATCTACACTGACAGTTTTTTAGTGGCACCTTTGTTAACTCTTTCTGCAGATCCCAGAGAGGCTAGTATAGTTGATGCTTTGAAAATCAGCTCTTGGCCTTGAGCGTGTGAGCTGAGAGCGACTTCATATTTAGGGGAAAAAAGGCAAAGTTGTCAAGGCTAGGAAGCAGAGAACAACAGTGCTGCAGTTGTCCTGGCTAGCCTGGCAGGATGGAAGACAACTACCATGGACAAGGTATTTTGTAAGAGAGTGCATGAACTTCTCCATACCAAATAATTCAGGATTTAGGAATTATCATTTTCCCATAAGGTATATCTGTTTCCTGTGACTTTCTTTTCCCCTACTGCTTTTGCTGTGTAAATTATAGTGATTAGGGGGTAGATATTTGGGTGACATGGAAGGAAGGAGTTTTTACTTTTCATGCTCCCTCACTCAAACCTCATTTTTCTGATTCTTTCTGTAGAGATGATCTAGTCCACAGTCCATTCTGAGCCTCCCTTTACGACTTTAAAGGCTTAAATTGTAGCAAAACAGTGTTCTTCTTACGGGCTTTCATTCCTATTTCCTGATTTTAGTGGAAGTAGAATGTAATGTAACAGACTTCTTTTAAGCTGAAAAGAAGATAAAGTTTTGTGTACATCTCAAATGTAAGTTTTACTTTTTCCTAAAATGGAGAAGGGATTCATTTACATGAGACTAAATGTGGTTTAAAGGAGGAGAGAAAATTTGCTTTCTAAACTTTTGTTACTACTTGCATGTTAAAACAGAAATGTATGAACACAAATGCAAAGCAGTTGTCATCATCTATCCTAATTTTTTTTTTAAATGTTACTAAAGTAGTAAATATTTGGTTCTGTTCTGTCAGACTTTGGGGGGAGACGCTGGCTGACTTCTAATTAGCAAAAGCCCTCCTACAGTACTGTGAAAGGCATTCTCAGTCTTTATCAGCTTTTAATGTTACATTATGTGAGTGACAATGGGCCATGTTCTCATTAGCCTTCTGCTTGTTTGCCTGTAAGCATCTCTCAGCTCATATTCCTTTCCATTTTGTATGAGCAATAATACCCTTTTTCTACAAGATTACTAGTACTTTTTTCATACTCGGTGTTTGTTTCAATTTTTGTTTCATAAATTCAGTTAAAGGCAAGATTAACTTTGTAGTGAGCCTCCCTTTTTCTTCCAATGTGTTCCTTTTCCACCTGCACTGTAAAAATTAAGAGGAGTTTTATGCAGTGTTTCATGGATGGAAGTATTAGGATTCAAACAGAGATTCCTGGTTTCTTTGTGCACATGTTAGAAGTATGGCTGCTAAGATTTTTACTTACTACTTAGTCTACTACTATGGCTGTAGTAGACCTCAAGGATAGTTATAGTTTGAATTTTAGTCTTGGAGTCAGGGAAAATATTTGGGTACTTCAGTCTGATGGAAAGCAAATTGTCCAAAATGTGTTTTCCTTAGATGAAATGAAACCCCAGTGCTGTTCCTTACAATTTGTGTAGAACTCCTGAGAAGGACTGGAAATCTGGCAGTAGTATTGTGACTGTTCCTTAGGTCCACTTTCAGCTCTGTCTCAGAGCTCTGGTGAAGTAAAACACCCTAATATGCAAATTCTGTCTTGAATGGCAGAGTTAAGTTATATTGTATTTAATTTTATCTTTAAAATTGAGCTTATTGAAAAGTTGTAAATATGGTGCTAAATAAGACACTAATACTCTAGCAGTTGTAGAGAGTGATTTGGAATTGTTTGCTTTTTGAGAGGAAAATATTGTGACAGCTATGCTTAAACATGTTTTTATGTGCTTAAAACTTTAAGGCAGAGTTGGGGGGGGAAAAATGAGATGCCCTAAAACAACAGTTAGAAATTAGTTCAGAGGAAACTGGGACAGCTCTTTGAAGCTGTAAAGATGTAAATCAAATATTGCCCAAGCTCGGGACTCTTTAGGTTTTCCTGTAATTATTTGGGAATTCCAAATTTAATAGCTTTATTTTTCTAACAGTAGACAGGCTCAGTGTATGCAGACTTGTATACATGTGCTGCCTTTAAGCCTTTCAAGTGCTTGTGTATCCAATGAATTGTGTTAAAGTTACAATTTTAAGAGAATTCCAACTCACTTTCCACCCCTCATCCCCCAACTTCCATCTGACAAAACTCTCACCATTTAAATACCTTGTCCTTTGTCAATATTTGCAGCTGTCCTTAAATTGACAAACTGAGAGTACTTGATGATCATTGGTCTCTGGTGAATTCCTCTTCCCTCTTTGGTGGGGGGAGGTGGGGGTGGGGGGAATGTCTCATTAATGTAAAGCACATTTTTTGTTGTTTCTTTGCCATAAACCGCTCAGTTTTGTATACTAAAGGACTGTATACTAAAAGCTCTGTCTCTGCTTCCTCTGTATTAGTTCTCAGCTTTTGTTTTAGTCTGTCTCTTGGTTTGACTTAGTCTGACTCTGTTTTGAGAAGCAGTATCCCAGTCCATGTTTATGTGGAGAAGAGACTCATGAAACCTATATCATCCCTTTGTAATTGGTGTGAAGACCTGGTAATTGCTTCATTTTGTAGATATCTTCCCACATAGAGGGTCTGAATTCTTTCTTCCATTGAGCCTGAGGATCTGCTTTGTCCATTGGGTTTTCTGCATTGAAGTTTGTAATTTGACTTTGTATGAAAATACCAGTGGTAGGTCTTCAGCACTATCCAGAAAGTTTGAATGAGAGGAAAATTAATTCCAGAAGTTTCAGACTTTGAAGAAACAATTTTCTTCACCCTTTCAGTGAAAAACATGATCACACAGTGTTCATGTTACCATAAAATCCTAATATTCAAGCCTTTTCTTTTGTAATTCAATCATTAAAATTAAATCTGTGTAATCATATATTACCCGACCAATTCATGAGCCATCTGGTTTGAGTGTAATACCCAGGGATGAGGAGTGAAGAAGGTGTCTTTTCCTCGCTGGTGATTATCAGGAATGCAGTGTGGACAACAGAGAGCATGTTTGAAACCCACACGCCTTCAGAGAGTTTGTCACATGCACCAAATGATTTGTCTCTGTTCTGACTCTTTTTGTATATGTCTTGGGATGTTTTAATTCTTTTTGCCTGTGTTCTTCTGTAGGACCGTTATTACATTTGTATTGTAGATGGGGTCATTGCCAAGTCAATCTGTTTCTCAGTTGGTAAATGGTTTCTTCAGCAGCTGTGTGACTTCTTGCTTGCAGCCATGTGGAAAGCTGGGATTGCACACCGTGACTATGAAAAACAGAGCATATTGTAATGAAAACGGAGTTTCTTTCTCCAGCATTTCATGTAGTGGATCATAATGTGGCTTGTAGGATAAAGTAAGTCATGATTTCTGGCCTGAAGCTCTGGTACCTCTTAGATCTGTAGGTGGCCAGCATCTTCTGAAGAGGCAATAATTGCTTTTGATGCAAGAGTATAATTTTAATAAAATCTTGCTGATTTTAATATGAAATGGCTGAAATGCATCTGTAAAACCCATTCTCAAATATAAGACATTGCTGTTTTCTTATCCAGTGCAGAAGTTTTCTTTTACCTGTCATCTACAGCTGGACTATGCAAACTAGACAAACATTTCAGAGTATTTGAAAATGTGAGTCAACAACCTGGAAGAATAGGTATTTCGACAAGACCTTAACAGCAAGTATAAAAACACTGAGGTGTAAGTAACTATACGTCAGATCATTGTGAGGAACCCTTATGGGACTAATACCCAAGGCAGCTAATTTGTGAGCACATAACTGTCAGATCTGCTGGCGTAAAGGATTTAGTATTACTTCAGTGTTTCCAGCAAAAAATTATTTTGACAAGAAAATTT
The DNA here is from genome assembly GCF_031877795.1 of Strix aluco. NCBI lineage: Eukaryota > Metazoa > Chordata > Aves > Strigiformes > Strigidae > Strix > Strix aluco. The sequence goes on along the minus strand of NC_133940.1, from coordinate 11,498,745 downwards.
CAATTTTATTTCTCATGGAAATAAAATCTCTATCCTAAAAAGGCTTGGACAATGCCACTGATTTATATTTTTTTTCTGTATTGTGATACATGAACATATGATCCTATGAACATAGAATATTATTTTTAATGTTCAAATCAGGAAAAGTAGATACCATGTAGATGCTGATGGCAATTGACTGAAAAACAAAGATATGTTTTGTTGCTTTTATTAAAGGCTCTGAAATTTTTACCTTTCCTTTAGACTCATCCAACTTGACATGGTTTTAAGAGTAAGAAACAAGGGTGTGTGGCCTAGGGAAACTAAGAATCAGGGTAGCATACTGCATGGATGCTGTCTTAAAGATGTCATAAACATAATCGGTGTTTCAATGGTAATTATGTGGTAGAGTGTTAAATTTTGTTTAATGAACAACTTTTTCCTTCATGTTGATGGGAATCATGGGAAAGAAGTTTAAACCATAGGTTCTTTGCATTTAGTTGACAATATAATCTGGTCCTTACATGTGTGTATATATATTCACATGTGTATGTGTGTATATATGTATACACATGTATACATATATATGTTTGTTTGAAAGAATATTGCACATGTGAACTTTGCTATGCATATATTTTTTCCAGTATCCTTTTGAAATAGGTAGATACTTCCTACTACTTTATTTGAGGGTAAAGACTAACTTTACCCTTCTTCTTTTGAGGGTAAAGGTACTGTGCTAAGCATGACACTTGCTTAGCTTTTTGTAGGTTCAAGTCTAAAAGTGGAAGAACTAAATACAGGTTAACCACTTTTTAAATTATGTTTCTCTAAAGACAAAAGAAATAAAGGTGATTTCCTGAAGATTGTATCTTATTCACTGTTATGGCTGATATGCCAGATCTTCTCTCTATTATCTTTTTTTCATCATGAAAATACCCTGGAGCAGTCTAGCTTTCTTCCTGTAGTCTCCAGGGTATCCTTGCTGTTTTGTTCTTTGTCTTGGCCCTGACTTGTCAGATGTGACAGTAGTTTTGGTGGCTAGTCTGAATGTATGTGCTTGACAACTGGCCAAAGCGAAGAGGTAGGTGTGAAATACTCAACCGATTTCTCCCAGTGAGAACACTGGTTAGATTTGTCTTATATCCAGTTCCGGGCATCTGACTGTATAATTTCAGCTTCAAACCACTGAGTAATTTTAACTAAATTTAACTCAATAATCTTGATAATCATGGGACAGAGATAAGGGAGGACTGGGAGTGATGGACTGATGCACTCATGCAAGTCTCATTTATTTGTGTAAATTATTACCCTGATTTAATGTCTGATAAGCACAGGAGGAACATCTGATGGATAATATGAACGACAAACCTCTAAATATAAAATGTGAATGCTCATGGGAAAAGATTAACTAAAATTTTGGCAGGGGGTGGGGAGATGTGTTCATTTTCTTTATTTATTGCAGGCAAAGCTCTGCGGAGATTGAGCCATCATCAAAAAATAATATTTGCAGTTAATTCTACTAAGTACTAATAGCAATACGTATGCTTTCCACTGATGAAGGTATAAAATTTTCTCAATCAAGTAACATTGAGGAGAAAAAAAATTGCAGTTTTCCTTTATAGGAAGGATGTGTGATAAACTAGTTTTACTGAGTGTCTTAATTTTTATTGGTTTAGGTTTTCAAGTTCTTTGTATGTGTTCCATCTTCAAAAGACACCAGTGTGACACAAGTGACACGCTGATGTGTGCTTTTTTTCTGAACTCCTGGTATCCTTTGGGCAGCTTAAAGGAAAGCTTTTGGCTTTGTCTGCTTAGGCCATTTTGTCTTTTTGTAGGTTCCTCCTTTTGCTGTTTAGGGAAAAAAAAAATCAGTTTCCTGTATTTTTTAATTATTATGTTTAATTCATATTATGTGGTGTAATATTGCTATCCAGTTGTTAAAGATGTTGTAAAAATACATATATACTAAGAATCTTAAATTATTTTCTACATAGCTTCTGTTTTTTATCTCCAAGTGTATCTGGATAATTATCAGTTAATGTATATAACTACTTATTTGGCATACCTACAGCAGATGAGTTAAATCTCACTAATTCCAGTTGAGTGGACTGTTTTCAACCTCATTGTGGAAATGTGATCTTTATCCTGACTATTACTCCCTCCACTTTTATGTAATAGTCAGGTTTTGTGAAGTTCCTTGTTTGAATGTAGTATAGACACCTGTATCCTCTTACTGGCTCAAAATTGTACTGCAGTTCCAGGTTAATGAAGGTAGTAGAAGAAGTAAGGGGTCGTTAATACTCTTAATTTAGGAAGAGTTGTCATTAGCTAGGCATATAGTAAATTCATGTAGTCCCCGTCAATCTTCTATTTTATTGTGTTTCAAGTGAAGTGTAAAGTACTAGAATACACCCCACCCCCCTTCTTTGTCAAATTGTTATTTACTGCTAGATTATAGTGAAAATACTGGTAGTAAACATGACAATATTGCAGTCCTGCTTGGCTGTTCCATGGCGGCGTTGGGGCGGGAATTGCTCATAAATGAGCATGTTCCACCACTGTCACAAAGTTGATGGTTTCCTTTGGAGGCTGGAGGCACTTGGCATCCTGCTGTGCTCTTGTCCTCCCTGCACTGTGAGGAAGGAAGGGAGGCTCAGCCTGGAGAGGAGTGCAACATGAACTCCGTAGCTTGTTTTTCTCAGGGCTGGGCTGCATGGAGGATCAATCGGTGAGATAAGGTTTGCAGACTGACGTGACCAGAGAGAGACCTGCAGTGCGAGGGAGTAACCAGCAGCTAACTGGTAAAGGTTCAGGTTTTAACGGAAAACTTTATAAAATTTGACATTTTTTGTTGTCACACCTCAATTCCTAACAAGACATAGCTGAGTTTCATTCCTCAGAAAATGGCATTATTCTAGATTAAAGATGATAAAAATTTTCATAGGCGGGGGGATTAAATCACTGTCTGAAGCCTTGCAGCTATACAGAAGCTTTATCCCCTTTTCTGATTGTTTACTCAGTGCTACAGCTCCCTAAATTTAGTGTATTAGGTTGAAGAGCTTCAGTGAAACTAGCAAATGCTTTTGGAATGCATGAGCTCCCAGCTGCAGAGCTGCAGAACAGGAATACACAGCTGCCGAGCAGATGATGTGCCAGTTCTGTTATGTTTGCCTTTGTTCTTTCTGGACTGTGGGACAGGGCAGGATGCTTTTCTGCTGTGGCATTTCTTACAATTACTCAGAAAATACCAGTCTGGACATCTGCAATGTCAGGCTTCAGCTGGTTTGCTTTATCCTGAATTTTCTGGGAAGTCATTATACTGCATGTGTTTTGTAAATTGTACAGGGACTACTTTTCAAATGTAAACTTTATTAAATATATTTAAAACAAAAAGCCAGGAAATGTATTTTGAAGAAGCACATCTGTCCATCAGAGGTATTCACTTATTTACATATACATCGAAATCTTATCTAAGGATATTTCAGATTTTGCAGGGATTTCAGAGTGCTGTTTAATTTACAAATGTCAGCGTACGTACCTATGTTTGTCTGACGTTCTGCTGAGAACTGGTGAAAGAAAGATGGTGTCAGACGCTGATTCATGATTGTACTAATTTTTTTGAAAATACTTTTATGGCACAGATTTTGTAACTAGCTGCTTTCAGAGTTGGTAAGATAAAAGTGACAGAAACTTACTCTTGCCCCATGTTTTTAGGTAACCCTTCCTATGTGTTTGATTTGGACTGCTTTTTCTCTGGAGTATTTGAGAGACTTAAGCTGAACATGCCATCTTCTATGGGCACTGTTGAAACAGCTAGGTGGCAATGTTCTTCTTGTTTCTTACCATTGTACTAGTCCGTGATTAAGATGTTTATTAATAAAGAGTAGTACCTTGTAGATTTCATACAGAGAATGAAGTTAATTAAAGAAGTTTTCCAGAAATAGTGATCTCACTGAGATTTGAGGAGAAATCTGCCTGTAAAACTATTTATACTTGTTGCACATACACTAGCTAAGAAACTAAGCTAAGGAAAAGCTAAGACTGACATCATAATGATCTTCCATTCTTACAAGTAGGTCGTATCTGGAGGTCAAATTATTTATGCATTTTAAGATTTTTGTTAATACAGTAAGAATAACACCTGAAACACTTTCTAGTAAAAATGTGTTTATTTCTTCCGGGTTAGTTTTTTTGATTGACTCATAGTTTGAGTCAATCAAAATGAACTTTCATTTACCATGCCAGTTGGGAGAGGCCTGATAAAGGAACCCATAATTCCTTCTGATTTACCTCTCTGTGTCGTTCATTACTGGATTTGTCTGGTTTAAGTCTGGTCTAAAATGACAAATGAAAAGTGGAAATGTATCTCTATTAGTTTTACCTTCAAGGACTGAAAAATGTTTCAGTCTTCTTATAGGTGATGCTTTATTGTCTATATGTACAGCTTTACTGTCTAGCCAAGCGGATCACTATTAGTATGGAATGCAGAAGAACAAGTCATTATTGCTTGTTGCATGTTGTATTCATCTTAACTTCCCACAGGAACCTCACCGATTTTATTTCTGATACAGGAAATGGCTGCAAATGAAGATAGGAGTTGGGTTTGACTCCTTTGCGTGTGTATGCTGTGCTTTAGTGTAAGTTTTTGTCTTCAAAGAGTGTTACCAGTTTAGGTGCTTGTAAAACCAACAGCTGCTGAAGGCAGTGTACAGCAGCAATTTTTCTGCATTCCTGTAGACATCATATTTTACCAAAATCTCCTACTCTGTAATGAGACAGTATGATCTAAATCTGTGTTGGCTTTGAAGGAATATCGTATGTAAAGTTTTCAAATGTATCTACTCTGGTATAAGGTAATGAGGACTGTGTTTTTCATTCATGTATTTCAAACTATGGATTCTCATGAAGAATATTTCCTGAAACCATGTTCTAAACAAACTTTAGGTGAATTATTTGTCTTTAGGAAGAGAACATTTACGTTAATCTGTTTGTAGAGATTCTAAGAGGATGTGTGAAATCTTCTCTAATGTCTTTGTATTGTAATGATTAGATAGAAATAAAGGGAATTGTTCAAGGCAAAATTATTTTTCTGTATCCTTGGATTTAAGAAATTTTTCTGTTAAAAAAGCCCACAACATGTTTTCTGTTGTTGTACATCAGTTATTTAAACTGTTTTGATTATTAAAAAGAGGTGAAGGTTGTGTTGGGATTTGAAGGCAGTTGTTTTGATTTCCAGTTTCTAAACTTCTGATACTTGTTGAATTACTGTCTCTTCTTACAAGAAGAGATGTTAAACTAGATCTTCAAGTATTGGTTGAAACCTAGGGAGAAATCTTTGTGTCAGGACTGGCCTTGTTCTTGCAAGAGGTACTGACAGGAAGGATTTCTGGAGCTCTGTAGGCAGCGGCTGCTGCCTGACTCGTGTTACCCACTCCCTGCTAGGACAGGAGTAGGTATCACAGCAGTTACAGTGCTTCTAGATGTTGTTCCCTGACAATGTTTTGTTCTGTGCTGCACCCTGTATTTTGTTTGTTGGAAATTTTGAGATACAAACCCAGTTTTTCTGACCTTCTCAGTTAATCCAAAAGTATCCAAACTATCAAAGTTAAGATGGGATTATTCCTGAACCCTTGAATTGAAACTTAACTTGATCAGTGAGTTATGAAAAATGTTATTTGTTGTACTGGGGTTTGGCTGGGATATAGTTAATTTCCTTCACGTAGCTGGCATGGGGCTATGGTTTGGATCTGTGCTGACAGCAGTGTTGATAGCACAGGGATGTTTTGATTACCGCTGGGCAGCGCTGACACAGAGTCAAGGCCTTTTCTGCTCCTCACCCCACCCCACCCGCGAGGAGGCTGGGGGTGCACAAGGAGCTGGGAGGGGGCACAGCAGGGACAGCTGACCCCAGCTGACCCAAGGGATATCCTAGGTCGTATGATGTTGTGCTCAGCAGTAAACCTGTGGGGGAAAGAAGGAAGCAGGGAGATGTTTGGAGTGATGGTGTTTGTCTTCCTCAGTCACTGTTACGTGTAACGGAGCCCTACTCTCCTGGTGATAGCTGAGCACCTGCCTGCCCACGGGAAGGGGTGAATGAATCCCTCATTTTGCTTTGCTTGCACGTACAGCTTTTGCTTTACCTATTAAACTGTTTTTATCTTAACCCACGAGTTTTCACACTTTTACCCTTTACTCTCTTCCCTCGCCCACTGGAGAGGAGTGTGTGATCTGCTGTGTGGGGCCTGAACTGCCTATGGGTGTTAACCCACAGCATTTGTTTTGTCATAGAGTAATGGAATCTGTTTGTATTTATTTTCTATTTATAGATTAAAGTAAGTGGAACTATTGTAATTCAGTCTTCAACCATCAAATTAAGGTCTTGTGTTATGAGACCCAATGATTAAAAGATGCAAAGGTCTAGTATTTTGCATTTTCATGGAAGTAGTTTCTGGTCGCAATTGCAAGACAGTGCCCTGGCTCACACATGAAGCTTTAAAGATGCTCAAAGACTTTTATACTAGGAATGGAGATTTTTCACAGAGGTAGGTGCTGCAACTTCCTTTCCAGCACCCATCCCCTCCTTTTAAAACAAGATACAAGATATGTGGCCAGGATTTAAATCTTACTTCAGTTACTGTACCATGTGTAATTTATTGTCTGTCATGTGAAGGTATGTGTATCTAGCATGGCTTCTGTGTGATTTTTCTCTCTTGCAAGAAAATGGATGGAAAATTTTAATTCCTTTCTGCTTTCAGATATAAAAAGATATCAGTCGTTATTTCAGTTTATCAGTCTTATTAGTAAAGATAGAGGATGACTCGTGTATTAATGTTGCATATAAGTAAAAAATATTGGGTGACTATGAGCTTGTTCGATGCATTATAACCTAATATTATAGAGTACTGAGGGGAGTCAAAACATGTATATGCATTAGGAAGTTGTGTATTGTGAAAACATACCAGTTTTCTCTTAGACTAGAAAAATCTTAAATACCACAAAGAGGAAACAAAACATTTAAGTCTTTGCTTACATGGAGAAAACAGTACTCAGTAGGTAAGTAGCTTCTTTATAATGGATTAAGGAATGGGACTGTGATTTGTTAGTTGTACTTTAGCATTTGGTCTTTGCTGAGCATGAACAGTGATCATAATTGTGGACATATGTTGAGGACTGCTTTGAAAATTGTAACTTCCAAAAAAAGCTTCTTTAAAACATTTGCTTACCATCATTTTGGTATTCCTCTGTATGAAAGTCCTCATATATCCACCACACCTAGTGCCAAGTTACAGTAAGATATTACAGCGCAGCAGTAAAAATAACCTTTTTTCCTCAGAATATTTAACTCTAATGTGAAATAATTCATAGAAAAGCACTGCTTTGAGAAAATTTAATTAGCCTATTCAAATATTATTACTAACCTTCTTCACTTGTGATTAAAATTGTTTTCCAGGCTCAACAAAGAAAATACTGGAAAACTTCAGTTTGAATACTCATGATTTTCTTCTGGGAATCTTTGTGTTTCTGATTTTGCTCAATTTATTATTTTTTTTTTTGTGACCATATTGATTATTTTCAAATGTTGATTTTTTTTTTTTAATTATTATTATTGTTTTGTACAGATCCAGCACTTGAAACAATCATAGTTTCAGTGATCATGTATTGGTTAAACCTGTGTTCTACTTGGGCTTTATGAGAGATTGAAAAGTTAGATACTTTAACACTTATTCCACCTGGTGTACTACTAGACAGTTTTAAAAATATGCCATTTTGAAAAACAATGTGAGAGTTGTATTGTTATTTTTAATCCCTTACATGTTTTACAGGTGTCTACAAAGTGAATACATGTGGGATGTCTCCTAATGCAATAGATCATTATTATTGTTTGTGTCTCTGTAGTAACAGCAGTTCTTTACAAATGATATGTATTTCTTTTTACATCGTATTAAGTCACTTAAATCCATATGCGTTTTCATATATCACAATTTTGTATACATTGATTTTTGGAAGCAATTGTTACGATATGAAGGTATCTTGTAGAGTAATAGGCCTAATATTGGGGGGATGGGGTGGTGTTTTTGAGCTTTTTGTGGTTTTGGTGGTTGTTTTGTGGTGGTTTTTTTTTTTTTTAATCAACAGTTGCCTAGAAGCTGGCAAATTCTAAGAATTAGGCAGATTAAAGTTCCATGTTGTATAGCCATGCCTGTTGCTTTACTGTGCCTTCAAACCGGTGGTAAATTGCAGTGCTATTCTAAGTTCATTTTAATATTGTTATGTTCAGCACACCAAGAAAGAATACCCTTTGAAAATGACTATATTATGCAGCTGAAAATTTAGGTTTTACTTTGCTATTCTTGAAACTATTTGGTAAGTGTATTCTCCCCAGCTGAGAAATCCAAAGGGAGAAAAACAAGTGCCTGTTTTCCTTTCTTCTTCTACATATTTGATGAGAACAGTCAGTCCTATTAAGAAGGAATAGAGATCTGGTTAGCTTATTCTGCTTTTCATACTGACAGTCGAAGAATAGAGTATCGTGGGGTTTTAAATTACCCGGAAACAAGCTATAATGCAAAGAATTTTTTCCAGAATTTGATTCATTATTTCCATAGACAAAGAAGAGTCTGTAATTAAATACAATCTAATGATCCTCTTAACAAAAAAGCGTGTTTTATAATAAAGGTAAATTTTATGTGAAAACATTATATGATTGTGTTAATAGTAAATGAGAAGATGCACTAAAGCCCACCTTGTTTCTTACCAGTTTCTTAGTAAGAATAAGAGGAGGACTGTGTGGAATTGATGATGTTTGCATTTTTATGTTATAACACTGTGCCCTGGAAACATGAAAGGGTTTTTATCAAGAGCCTCAAGGCAAGGTTTTTGATAGAGGTCCTGCTAAACCAAACCTAAAAATGAAGCACAAGTAAACTTGCACTCCTGTGACCATAGGGAGAGATTCTGTATGCTCTATTGTACCAGCATCGTTCCTAGAAATACTGGTGCATGGAAAAGTAATTATATGTAAAATATTAAGCACATAAAATGAGGAAATGCAAGGAATTTAGATTAAATTAGTTTTTGCTTTCTTTTTAAAGGTTTGTAATAAATCTAGTCTTGAAGTCTTAAAGTTCAAACCACTGAATTCTGGAGTTCCAAATAATTTCAGTTATATTATAGGAAATGGAATGCGAAGTTACAGCAGTGGGTTTCCTGCAATTTTTAAATTATGAATTACTGTGGAAAAAATATGCTGTATTTGGTTCCTTTCATATTTTTTCTGCAATTCTATGGGGAGAAAAAAAAGATAGTTAAATAAATGTATGCTAAATCAGCTTTACTGCTGATGGTACTAGTTTGCTATGTTTGCTACCAGATGAAGTTTCAGTAGTAGGCTTCAGAATAACTTTGAAAATGCTTCAACTGTATTAAACAGCTAATTATTTTTAAATGTTGGATCCAGCACCTTCTGCATGCCAGTACAAAATGATGGGTTATCATTCTGTGCAGTAACTTCTGTGCATACACAGAAGTTCTAGAGAGGAGAATGTTAAAATGAAAGGGTGTGGTTTTTCAGTTTAGGGTGTTAGGGGTTTTTTTTTTTCCTTTTAACTTCTGTTAGGGCAGCTATTGGAAAGTGCTAGCACTTACTTTAAACTCTCTAATGTACTTCTTGAATTGCAACATTCTTTGAACTTTACAGTTCAGTAACAGTGTAAGCCTTGGAATTGGCAGTGTATTTGCTTGCATGTTCCTCTAAACCATGAATCAGAGCATGATGTCTGTCTTCTTCAAATGTGTATTTTGTCTAATTGTTTTTAGTAATCTTTAGGTGTAAATAACCTCAGGGTGGGTTTTGGTTTTGGAAATCTATTATTTCTAGAAAGCTTGGAAGATAGGTCTCTGGGCATTTTAGGGAGGTAATATGTTTGATTTATTTATATGTAATTGTTATTATATGTTTCTTGTTGGCTGAATATTTTCACTTAATATATCTGAGTGCTTATGAAAATGAAGAGCTAATAGCATTAACAAGAGTCTGGCATAGTGTATCCAGGCCATCTTTACAAGCTTCTGGATTCTCTTCTGTGCATGGTCTTCTGCCCAAGCCAACTCTCCCTGTTCCAATTGTAAGCTTCTCTTTGAGCACATATTGCTAATCGTCCTGAACTGAGCCAAATTAAATGGTGTATTTTTAATGAGAAAAAGAGTTTGGATTCCTATCCATATGCTTCAACTGATGTCAAATCCTACTTTAAACAGATGCTGACCTCTATATTACCAAGGCATAAGGGCTAATTATGCTTGAACAAATTTCCAATTTCGGCCATCTATAAGGAACTGTTTTCTGTATTTCCAAGGGTGTATATACTTTGTTACATCAGTATAACACACCTCTTAAACTTGTCTTAGCATGTCAGGCTCAAAATTCCAATACCTTGACTGCATGCTATTGAAAAGAAGATAAAGCCAAGTTTTCTTAGATTTGCCCCTCATTTGTCTTTACCATGTTATATTTCTGCTGGAGATTAATCACCAGGAAGATAATTGTGCTTTCTGCTTAAAAAGTGTATATGGTCTTTTTTATAGAAGCTTATCTTCCAGCTCTTAGCCAGCCATTCCCTATGCACCAGTTACAAATGGTTCAATCTGGCATTAGTAACTGGGAGAGCTGGTAGCACTAGCTGTTATCCACAGAAGGCTTCGGAACTACGCAGATGGCCATATCCTCTTTCCTCTCCTCCTTTGAGTTAAAATGTATAAATGTAAATCATGCATGGTTAGGATTATTCTTTAGAATGCCTGTAAGTAGTTCTTATGTATAAATCAGTTAAGAGCTTGAGGTATTTATATGGAAAGGATACATGTAAAAGACTTCTGTGTTCTCTCTGCCATCTTTTTTTCTTTTCTTTTTTTTCCCTTTTAGTTGAAATTATTGTGTAGAACCATGTGTACCTGTACAAAATATATCATAAAGTAAGTGCAAAAGGCTAAATAGGTGATCATGTATGATTCAGGGTGGTACAGCATCTGGCTTGTAATGAGTAGTATTTTATTTCATATAAATTTCTGGTTTAAGCTTTGTTTTAAAGACCAAGTCTGCTTTTCTGAAAGTGCACATATGGCTAAGTCAGAGTTCACAGATAAAGATAGTGCAACATTAGGGTTTTAGCTGGCAATGTTGATAGTAACAGTAATATGGATAAAGCCTGTCATACAGATCCTGTAACACTCCATAATCTGAGAAAACGTAGAAATCAAACTTGTAGAACTGAATTAGAGATGTGTGGGTATTAAAGTACTCTATTCACTCCCATTTAAACGCAGACCATCTGTTGTTTCCAGATGTACTGCTTCCTGCAGCAGTATACTGGGAATGCCATCAACAAATCTTCTTTTCTGGTTCTGTAGTGTCATTCCCAGAAGCTCCAAACCATCTACCATTACTATTGCTTCTTTGAATGACAGTGCACTAGGGCAAGGGCTGTAATGTCACTCCACGGGTAATTGGTAGTATGGGTGGCAAAAATACCTTAAGACATAGCATATAATATTTTGAAGGCTCCAGTGATATGTTTCAAACTATGTATAGTACAACACCTTAATCTGCTGCTGTCTGTAAAGCAATGGGCTGTCACCTCCCTCAAGACCACTGCTTGCCTCATTAATATCGCTGGAACAAATTATCACTTCACAGCCCAGAAATCTTCTGAGCAGTTGTGGTGATTGATGTAACAAGGCTAAAAAATAATGATGGAATGCATGTTCCAGAAGACAGATTCAAATGGCAGGATCTTCAAAGGCAATTAAATGTGACACAGGAGGAGTCTTCCTGGAATAACGTATTTCCAAATAAATGGCAAGATAACTATGATATTCTATTGTTATTATACTTAAATTAGTTTTGAATCCAGTAATTATCTCTGAAAACTAAGCATATAGGCATGCAATAAAAAATTTAAGTTTTAGTATATTCTGAATATGTGGACAGAAGAAAGTGAATTGAAGGGAGAAATGATGTCACTGAATATCTCTAGTTTTCCTCTGAATTACAACCTCCGTTATATGTAGGTGCTTAAGAATTTATATTTAAATAAATCATGTCAGTGCTTTTGAGCATCTATGTTATAGCAACCTATCTAGAGATGCTATTAGTCTAATATACAGCTGAATTTTTATGAAACAATTGGGTAATTTTGTTGGCCTAAAGTAATTTACTGGCTTCTGAATCAAAATGTAGTTGTTAAGTGGTAAACCTTGTGTACCAAAGGGTTCTGATATTCCTCCAAATGAGGTCAAAACTTAAATGCAGTTGTGTAAGTAACATTATGTACATGTATTGACAGATTAGTCTCTGATCATAACTGCAAGATGGAGCCTGTATTTTTTTTCCTGTGATTTCACAGATTTTAGGGGAGCTGCTCATGTAAATAAGAACTGGGCACTTTTCCTTCCTGCTATTGGGATGATTTTTTTCCTACAAGAAATGTAACTTCTCAACTCTTCTACAGTGTACCAGAGTACCTTTAATATTAGACTCACTTTCAGAAGAGAGCTCAGTTTAAGGCAGGCAGGAGTATATTATTCCACTGGGATCACTTACTGCAGTACTTGGTCTTTTCTTGAAAATCAAGTATCTCATTGCTGTCCGTACTTGTAGCAATGCAGTGAAATCCAAGGTGCCTGTGAGACTCTAGCATGTATGTCTTGCATTTACGCATGTCTGATTGGCTAGCCTTTGTATCTAGGACATCTCTACAGTTACACCTTCTAAGAGCTTCTGGGAAGGGAATAACTACATATGAAGAATTTGGTAATATTTTATGCAAATACATTTTTTTAATAGGCAAACAGATAGTTCTGAGTAACTGTTCAGTTTAATCAAGGTTTCCCAAATCTCTTTTTGTGTGTGTGTGTGTGTGTGTTTTGTAAAACGGACAGAAAACTGTCACTCTTCTTGGAAGCAGTGCTAAAAGTATATTAATCCTTTTATTTTAAGGTATGTTTTATACCATGCTTCTTGGGATAATCAGATGCATGCTAGGAAAATCTAAGGGGAAGAAAATGCATTCTTTGTCTTCTGATGCTGACCATTTTAGCAGACAAAAGCTGTTTTTCTTATATAAACCAATGGAGAATTCTGTGTTGTGGTTTCCACATATAGATCAGCTTCTCCCCCAGCACCAGTGGACACATACGTATAATTGAATTTTAGCTCCCAGAGGTTTGACATTCTTTCTTCTAAATTCTAGTAGAACAACCACTTATGAATGGATTGAAATTTTAAGTTTAAAACAAAAAAGTTGATGTAATAGAAATGTTGAGGAATTTTTCTCTGTGACTTAATTTGGGAGAAAGCAGAATGCAACAGTATTGAAAAATGAAATTATCTTAAAGTCCTCAAGCTCAATCTTTTGAAAACATTTCAAAGAGTGAGATATCAAACATGAGATACAACGAACTCAATAGGAGGAAAATTAACATAATTGGGGTGAAACTTAAAATAGCTCTTTTAAGAATATAGTTTGAAAACGTTATTATGAAAGAGTTAATAATAGACATGGTCTATTCAGAAGTGCTGAAGTTGAGCAGGCTTGTTCATTTTGTGCCAGGAGTTCTGACAACTGACCTGTTTGTTTTGTGCTTGGATTCTGACACACACTTTCATATGATGCCAAAAGTTAGTTTTTTCCTTTTATGGGGTTAGACAACTTGGAACTCAATAAAATCTGAAATTGCTACAAAGAATCAGTTGCTGTATTTTAGTGATTCTACAAAGAAATGTGCAATCCTTAAAGCAAGGATCTGTCTGTGCAGATCTTTGCAACATCAGGGTCAGAGGACATATTTTCAAATCAATTAAAATGTTTCTGCTGACTTTGGTGGCCCTTAGGTCATGATGCCATAGAAATAGGAGAAAATAAGTGGTGTTTGTGTTTAGAGTCTTTCAGGGTGTAGTCACCGAAAGAAAATGGTTACTATGGGCTTCATTTAAACTATATAAATAATCTAGGTCAGTTCAGAAAGGCTATCCCATTCTTTTGTGGAAGAAACAATTGAAGATACTGGACAGAAAACTTGAGAGTGTAGTGTGCTTTTATTTTGTTATGATGGAGAATGTTTGACTAACAATTTTGATAGAAAGGTGTGATTGACCCGTTCTTGTCATAATGGTTTCAGATTTAGTGTTAAGGCTTTGGTCTTTTTGTTTATGTTCCTAGTGCTGATCAACAATTTACTAAACAAGGGGAATTGTCACCAAAATTGGGAATGAACCTCTTACCACCAATGTAACGTAAAGAAGCAGGCATTTCTTTATTCGGTGCCAGATGCATGGGGGATCATTCTTCCTAACATGCACACACTAAAACAAAAGTTCATTCTTTATATACCTTAAAGACGTAAACGTTCATACATTTTTCCAAAAAGTCTCCTCCGCCTTTCCACCTATCTACTACATTTACATAATGCTGGTGTTACGAAACTACACTACGCATGTGCGGGTGGTCGTTTGGGGAGTTAGCCTCCTACTCCTTTTTCCCTTCTATGGTCACGAGTCTTTTGAGGACAGTTTCTTCTCCTTGGATGTTTCCCAACTCTGTTGTCCGGCCAAGATGTTCTTTCTTATCTGTCTTGTTTGAGCATTTCTGCCAGGATGTATCTATTCTCAAGGTTAGGATATCTTCTCTGTACATTTCAATCACTCAGGCCTTGTTAAATACAAAGTTAAATGTTGTTTGGTAAAAAAATTTCTCAACACTTGCCCCCTTTGAGACTTCCAAAGCAGGAGTCTCACCTAGATTGCATAATTCTTGATAATATTGTCAAATTCTAGGTATACACAATTGGGTACGACATGCCCATATAAGGTATAATGGAACACTTCTCTTATGACTAATTGTTACAGGGCTCAACTTGCAGGCACCAACTGCTTGCAGGCATCAGAATGTATAAATAATTTTCTGAACTTGTAACTGTCCAGAAAATTGCAAGAATGAATTTTCCATCTATCCATGGCTGTTTCATTACTCAATTAAAAAAATAATATTAATACTTAAGCATCTGACTAAATTTAGATTGTTGTGGTATGGAGAGTTCTGGACTTTTTAATTTTGGAAGCACTTAAGCCATCTGTTGCCTTGAAGCAGAGAGATTTATTAATCAAGTACAACAGTAAGAAGGAATTTATCTAGGGAGGATATTAATTAACAAACTTGGATAAGGTTCAGCATCTTCTTGCCTTTAAAAGTCAAGTCACTTGTGACAAATTGGTTGGACGATTAGATTTTTAAGTAGGTATTTCGTTAGGCCTTCTTTATTTTCACTGTACTCCTACTCCAGAAAAGAGTAACTGGGTGAAAAAATATACCTATTTTTTAAATAAAAATTTTCAGAAAAATTTTTTGGAAAAAAAGTGAAAATAACTTCCATCTACTTGCATGTAGTTATCTGAGAAAATTCAGCTTGAGCAACAAAGTCATCTCATAGTTGTGACTTGCTTTCCACTGCCTTAGTCAAAAGTCTGTCTTTCAGTGTTCAGGACACAAAAAAACCCACAAACAAACAAAACCCCAGAATATAAACAAAAAGCAACAGATCTTCTAAAATGCAAGCAGATACCGCTTCTCAGATTTTATGTAGTAATATTATTGGCCTTCACTTATTTTATTCCTCCTTGGGTATGAATAACCTATAAAGGTTAAAATATATAGTTGTCATTGCTGTGTGAAATTTCTGCTGAATTCTTCCATTGCAGAGGGCCAGTGGCTTACGGCGTTGTTAAAGATAACTCTTGGTGACCGAGCGTTCTGGTAGTTTGTTAGGAGTCCTGTGACAGTGGTTGGCAGGGGTTGCTGAATGACTTCTATTTTGCTTAGGAAATACCAAAGAAAAGGTCAGAACAAAAGCCATTTATCCTCTGAAACCCATTGCATGCTTTTAACGTTTCATACCACGTTCTGTTCCTGAAGTCCTTTCCTCCTTGGGCTTTCATGACTCAGCCCTCTCCTGGATCATCTGCTTGTCTCTAATCCTTTGTTATCCTCCCTCCTCTTACCTTTACAGCTGAGTTTTCACTGTCGTCCCTAAATGTCTGCTGTTGCCGTCTTGCCCACTTCTCTTTATGCAGTTTTTCTCTGGGCAGTCTTGACAGTAAGAGTTCAGTAGTTGTTTGGTCTTTTTTTCTGCCTGCTATTGCATTCAGCCTGAAGGAATCTGGCAGTGTTTGATAGCTCAGGCTCAGCGCTGCAGCAGGCCCATTTCTATGACTTCTGGTTGACCCAAACTGGGAAAGTGAGTGTACTTTTTGTAGTTACATTCTAAGATAAAATCACTCCTCTGACAGAAGAGTTAAATCTCTTAATCTTGTTCTGTCATTCTTGACTACTGTGGCCATTGCCTCTAGTCTTCCCTAAACACATTCCCTTTATAACCACTGAAAACTGTTCCATAAAAACTAGATTTCTGGCTTGTCATTTCAGCGTCTCTTCCAACTCACTTTCTCTGCCTCATCAAATATAAACTGGTTAACTTTTCTCCTCTTGGATCTCTGTGGCCTAGTTTCTCTTTTTGTAGCCTAGAAGAGGAGACAACTCATGACCAAATCAGCCTGTGCCAAGCTTTGTCTCTATCTAGTAAAGTGTTTAGAAAATCACCTCTGTCCCTTTTTTTATTCAACAAAAAGGTTACCCATAAATGTCTGCCAAGTTAGTTCATCATCCTCAAAGGCCTGTGTAGAACTCTGCATTCATGATATCTATGTAATGTTTAACACCAGTCACTTTAGATTGTGCTCTGAGACTGCCTTTTAGCCACTACTGCCTCATTATTTGGTCCCTTTTTCTTTTGCCATCTGTTTGCTGTATTCATCTGTTCTCTCCTGTCTCCTCCTTGATCTGTAAACTATTGGACTCAGATCACTTCTATTTTGTATTTTTGTGGTGCCTGCTAGAAAAAGAATCTGCAAAATCTTTTGAAGTAAGTGATGACTCTAAGGAAAAGCTAATGCTGTTTGGAGCAGTGTTAAGCAAGGTATAAGGGGTGTTTCAAGTGAACAAGTGGAGAAGCTATTCCTTCTACTCCTTCACCTTCTTTCTGCCCCTTCACTCCATTCTTTGGAGCTTAGGGGACAAGTCAGAGCATAAAACTCTTCTGAGTGGAACTGGAGCCTCAAAACTTGTTTCTACTTTTTACCTGGCAGCAAAACTGAAGTGAAACATTGGTCTTCTCAGCAATATGTATTTAGTGATTTTGAATCAAGCTCTAATTGTTGAGATATTGCACACAAATTTACTCAATTTAAAAACATCCATAATTGTGTTGGGGTAACATTTATAATTAAATAATTAGTGACCAACTTCCGAGTAGCAGAACACGGCATTAGGGTTGCTGTCCAAGGTACTGTTTCTAATATCACCACGCTCTTTGCCCTGCATTCGGTGTCTTAGCAAATGTGCCTTTTCTATTCCGAGTTACGTTTTATAGTAAATCCTTTCAATTAACGTCTCTTATAGATTAAATTGGTAATTGAAATTTGCCATGTTTCAATTTCCATTAAGAACTAATTGAGGAGTTGCCCTTAATTTTTGTAGAATAAACCGTGTAGGAAACTTTTTGGTACTTGACAGACTGAGAATGAAGCATTCTGCCTACCAAAGAGCCTAGATCAGTAATCTCTTCTGCGGTTATGAGCTTACTGCTGTTGGCTGCTTTCTTTGCTGGTTGATACAAGTCTAAATAGACCAGCAGACTTGCAGTAAAGTTGGAAACCTTAAAAAGGGAAAAGTCACACTATAGAGTCTTCCTGAAATTCAAATGCTTGCAGGTGTGGAACCAAATATTGGAAGCAAAGCAGATAAGGATTCTTAGTTTTCATTTTGCATATACAGTAACGACACAAGATTAACAGAATGTGGTAATAGTTAACCTGTATGTTGCGGACAAATATACAAGGGGAGATGGATTCACTGAACATAAAGTTTATTACTTTGTTCTAAGAAGAAACAGTAAGTGCACGCATTTCAGATTTTTAATCTGAATTAATAATACTTTTTGTATTATTAGTTGTGAAAACTTGTATAAAACATCAGTCTCTAATCCAGAGACTAAAGTCAAATTTATTCTGGTCTTAAATAGTAGTGTTCCTTAAGAAGTCAGATCCAAACACTCAGTTTACAGAGAAGTGGATGGTGTTGGTATGGGGTTCTTGATGGCCATGCCTATGTTAGCATGGAGCGTGAGTCCCCGGGAGCAGCACATCAGTGCAGTGAGCTGTAGAACATGCAGTGTGTGCCTTTTGGCTGTGCAGGGCTGCAGCTGGCTTTGGTTTAGTGCTGTGGACTGAGTGCCTGCTGATGGTTGGTTGGAGTGGATCTTCTGGCTTAGCTTCCTGTAGAAGCAGTCCAGTTTGTGCACAGTAAGGGCTATTTGCGGAGCAGAATACAGGAGGCGGGAATGCCAGGAAGCTGACTTCCAAAGCCTTCCTTGCTGTGCCCACTAAATAGAGATGCACAAAATGACCAAGAGTGATTTCTCTGAGAAATGTGTGTAATGCATGAGGACTGTTTAGGAGGCTTAGGTTCCTCCCCTGATGTTTGTTCGTCTGTCTTGCACATTGTAACAGAAAGTTGTTTCTGTAGAATATTCTGTACCTTTTTTTTCTGCCAAAAATTGTGTCGGTTTGTGATACTTGTATAACTCTAGACCCATGCAGGTGGGTTTTGATAACTGCCACTTTTGGTGGAGACTTAATTTTCTTCAATTTTAAAATGTATTCTAAAAGAAGCAGGAGGTTTAAAGAAAAAAAAAAAAGGCAGAGCTTTGCAGGCATTATCATATCTGCTTGTCTTATGATGTTAGTGGGAAAGATTGAGCTATAGGAGTATTTTTAAAAGGGGGTGGAGGGGGTAGGAGGGAGCAGGAATTTACTTGCTGTGCTTCTAGTACAGAAACTCTGTTCAGAATTGTCAGTGGTATATTTGATGTTGAACAAAACTACAACTAAAACATTTGAGACCAGGTCTTAAAACCTATTCTTCCTCGCATGCTAAGTGTTTTTCTTATTATCTGTTTTTCAAGCTGAATTTTTACATATGTGATAAACTGTACTGAAGAAAGTCTGAAAATAACTTCTAGTTCTTTACTCTTCCATTCATCCCTGTACTCAAATGGAGAAAGATAAATGCATGTGTTTACGTTCTTTTTCTCTTCCAGCAGCACTGAGCAATTAGGCACAGCTGATAGCATTGCCGAGCTTTTCACTGGGAGTTTTAGAGAATGCATATTTTTAGTCAGGCTGCTTCAGGGAGCGAAACTGGTACCACACATCTGTAAGATACAGTATTACAGTTTGGAAATATTTGGCACTGGCTACACAGTAGGCTTCTATCCTTAACTGTGGGTTTTTGATGCTTAAGCCAGGTATTTAGCTCTTTGAGTTTTATTTCTATAACTCATTAGGATTGACATTACACAACACGTTTATATCTCAGCTGTCTTCTGCCATATGGTACTGTGGGGTTTACTACTCAACTTGCCAGATTGGTCGTGAGAAATGGAGCAAAGAAATTGTTTGAATATATTTCAGTTTGGGAGAGAAGGGGGATATAAGATGTGGAAGGGATCTTCTTTTCTGAAGGTCAAAGGAACATCCCCTTTGCACATATCATCTTGTTCTGACTCCCTTCATCAGCCGATGCGACTTTGTAAAGAAACATTCTGTTACATGTCTAAATCCCAGCAGGATCATTCAGAGCTTCTAATTAATGTTTGTTATTAAGTATACTGCTTTTAAGAACTGCTGCATTTGTAGCAGTGGATTAACATTTTTTGGATCAACTGTGTTGAAACCTGCTAAAACCAAAAAATATTAACAAAGTAAAGAATATATTCCAACTTCAAATGCAAATAAGAGTTGCAGACATTGTGGAAGGGTGAACAGAAATAGCGAACACCATGCCTCTTCCAAGAGGATTCTTTCTCCTGATGTTGCCCAGCTGATGAATTAATAGCCCCATAACCTTATAGCCAGGGCTCAGTTTTTATCTGATTTGCTGTCCTAGAAGAGGATGTGGATTTGGATTCCAGCATTTTTCTTATGCCTAAACCTTGTGTAGGTTTTCTCAGAGATTAAAATTTTGCCCTCTCCCCTTCTTCAGGTTTTAATAATTAATTTAATTAGAAGGGAGTACGTAGCCTCTCCCTTCTCCAGAACTGAAAGACCTAGAGCTTTACCACACTGCTAACAAGATACTCATCTAAATGTGAGGGGGGAACAATGCTCTTTGCTGGCTGGTAAGGCAGTTGTTTACGTTTGGTGTATGAAAAGTCTGCACAGTGCACTGTATTTCCCATAAACACTGCAGTTTCTCTAGTGTACATATTACTTATTCTGTTTGTGAATTGCATACCTGCAACTATTAATTGGCTCTTTTCTGAGGCTGGTCAGTCACTTCAAGGATTTGAAGTTGCTTGACCTTATGAAAGTCAACAGTCTTGTGAACAAGACATCCCTGTTAGCGCTGGCTAAATTCGTATTCCATGTGCAGTGTTTGTGCCTGTAAAGTGTTCCTGGCCCCCTGTTATCCTCATGTCACTGTGTACAGGGCTACATCCACCCATCCAAAGTCTATGAAATATGAAACATATAAAAGGTCTTGCCTTTACAAAAAAAAAAAAAAAAAAAAGATAATTAGCATCTTGAAAACAATTTTTGTATTCAAACGTCTTTTTTATTTGGAAAAAATACAGGTAGAAGGTTTTGAATTTAGTGTTCTTATTCCCTATCGGTTGTTTATTATGCAAAATGTTCTGTCCTACTCTGCTCTAGTGAATTTTTAAAAAATATTTACAAGTCAATAGTGATTTTTCTCATTGAGGTTGATGATAATTTCTAGCAGTGTGTTAGTATATTTCCAAATCTGCTAGAATTGGGATTTAAGGGTTGATTATTATATTAATATTCCTTTATGCTGGAATTCACTAGCCTTTTAAAATTTTGGAGATGATCTGGCAGTGTTGTCACCAAGTCCTGCAGTTGGAAAGCTTGCAGCCTAAAGAAAAAAGCTGGGTGTGATAGCTCTCTGCCTGGGACAGGTCTCTTCCGTGGGTGCCTGGTCTCAGGGAGTGTAGGTGAGCAGCAGAGCAGGGCAGTGCCTGTGATGTGGTAGCACTTCCCACCTTTCATTGTGGGAACAAGTTAACAAGCTCTGTTTTTGTAACGCTGAGTAGTAGTCAGGTATTACTACTGGGTGTGTATTTATCTTACTACAGATTAAAAAAAAAAAAAATCTACTCTTTGTTATACAGTGAATATACAACAGCTCTTAGTATGCAGGGTACACTTTTACTATACTCTAGCTGGTCGTGGACACACTGAAATAAGTTTTTTCAGGACTTCCTACTGATTGTCCCAGTTACTATTATATTACTAGATACTGTTTTTAACATGTAACTTATATATTGTTTTACTATTTTCAAGTATTATTTCAGTATTTTCTTAACCTTAAAAATTATTGTTAATAATGTTATTAAAAATAGTAACAGTAGGACCAGTACACTTTTTTTAAGTGTGTGTTGAAATGTAACTAAAATGTTACAATAAGTCTCGGTCACTAAGGTAAAACTGCTTTTAGTATATGCTCTAGGCTTCACTGGTGAAGTCAGAAAATAATTCACATTGGATGGGCCTGTAGGATTCACTTTGGATCTACCAGGACCCTTCACAGGGCTGGTCCCCAGCCAGACTGCCCTGTCAACAGAAGTGTCTAATACCAGTGCAGTGTTACTGGCTACTGAAAGTAATGATCTTATTGCAGTACTGGTTTTTTTCTACTTCTGGAGAAGACAAGCTGAGATATTTTAATGGGGTTTGACTACAAAATTAGTCAGCCCTTTTAAAGAATAAGTTTCCATTTTACATAATTTGATTTACATTATTCATTTTACATTTGTGTTTTTGTAGAAAAAGATTACTAATCTGAAAGTATCATCTGGGAGGAGAGAACAGATATCTGACCCATGAAATGCATGTGAAAGGAGTTGTATTTGTACTTATATATACACACACCTACAAGTACACACTTGTGCATAAATATTATTAGGCAAAAATCTGTTAGGTACAAGAATTGTGATATGCACATGATTTTGACCTTTTTCTTAGACATTTTGACAACATAGTATGTTATGAGTAAATACAAATACTTTGCAGACCTTCTTTCACTCCCATTAAAAAATGAAAGAAAATCATTCAGATGGACTATGAACACTCAGCCTGCCAGGAATCAGAACAGGAAGAGCTTCAGCCTTTTTCCTTACAAACTAAGAGTTAATAGACAACAGATGGGGTCTGCAATATAGGAAGTAGAAAAAAAATTTTTTTTTTGATCTGTTTAATTATTAATAGTATTTTCAGATAGCAGGATGGTAGGCTGGAATTTTCAGAAGCATTTGGTGTTAGCTTAGTAGTGGGAGCAGTGTGAAGTCAATACCAAATGTTTTTGAAACTCTCCTACACAAGGTCTTTCTCAGTCGAAGTGCTTTGGTAGGCATGCTGCCGAATGCAGGCGGGGAAGAGGTGACCTTGCGAGGAAGGACAGACGGAAGGGCTGAGTTCAGCCTTCGCCGGCAGAGGCTGGTCTCGGGCCTCCCGCATGTCCGTGCACGGTAGCTTGCAGGAGCCAGGCTGCTCTTGGGGCACACAGTGACAGGGCAAGAGACAACGGTCAGGAGGGAGCACAAGGAAATGCTGGCTAGAAAGACAGGACAATGAGTAATTCTTGATGAGCGTTGGTGAGCTTGATGAATTCTTGATGAGCGTTGACCTGGGAATGTGTTGCCTGGAGAAGCTGTGGGATCCTAGGAGAGTGTCAAAATTTGAATAAGGGTGTGGGGAACCTTGCCTAATGTTGAAGTTAGTCCTGCTTTGAGCAGGATGTTGGACCTCCAGAGGCCACTTCCAAACAAAAATTTTTTACTTTTGATTATTTAGTTTTCATTGATTTTTAATTCTTCCCTTTATTTTTTTTTTCTGTAACGCTTGATTTATATATAAAAAATTCTTCAGGGAATATTTTGGTCAGTGTTTGACATCTTTTCAGTAGGAAGCTGTTGGGGTTTTTTATTAATGACCAGCTAGCTTAATGTCCAAGGTAGGTGTTTTCATTAGGTTATAAACCAACATTCTGTGCTTACATGATTGTTTATCTGTAGGATTCTGTCTTATTCCATAAAACCTAAATGAAGTTAGTAATATTCTTTTAAAAATAATAGATACTAAATATGTCTCCAGTAGCCTTTTGAGTTGGAGCACTTCTTGCAAATATCTAAATCCATAAATATCTAAAATACCTAAATCCGAATATCTAAATCCTGTCTCCTAATCACAGTGCAGATGTAAGGAGCTTGACAGCTGCTGCTTCATACCAGGGCGCTACTTGCATTGCAGTAAGGAGATTGCTGCTGCAGACAGACTGTGGCTTTGGCTGGCCGGCACACCCTGTCACAGGGCTGTCCCTTAACAACGGGAGTCCAGTCCTGTTTGTTCCATTCACATGTCACTTAGTGTGGCGTACAGGCCTCTGCACTGGGAGTTCACTTTACCCCCACTTTAGAGATTCACTTGATCTAGAAGAATCAGATTAGCAGTGATGACACCCTTCTATGACCCAGCAATGCCTAAGGTGTCTGTCCATTTGTTCACTGATAATTAAGATTTTTGGATAAAACCATTCAGTCAGAGTGTCTTGATCCTTGTCATATACTGATTAAACGGCAGTGATGTGAATGAAAGAAGGGTCATCTAAATCCCACTACCATTGCTTTTTTTATCCTTCAGCTCATATCAGGTACTTGAGTTAAGTTTGAGCTGTTGGGCTAGGTTGAAAGGCCTTGTTGTCTTTTTCCAGTTGGCCTTAGCAAGTTAGAAAATTTTATGCTTACGGAGTGCACTGAATTAGTTATGCTTTTGTAGAGCAGTTAACACTGTGTACCAAAACTGGAAAAATATAAAGTAGCTGTTCTTTGTTATTTGGAGAAAAGGATCATAGGTATTTTCATGCCTTAGGAGTGTATATGTAGTAAGGCGGGTGTGAGAATGAAAATGGGAAGCAGCATTTGTTGATAAGGACAACAAATGTGCCTCAGCCTTGCTCTCTTCCCCTCACTGAGGCAGAGGACTAAGAGGAATACAAGAATTAGGAATTATTCATCTTCTGACTAATATAATAACGTTAAGCAGCCTGAGAATGTCAAAATTTGTTCAAAAACTTTAAAAGGAGAAGTAAATGCAGACAAAGAAAAGAAACAGGATCAAAGACAACCCCGTTGGTGAAGGCTATGATTATCATTTCAAGGAATCCTTTGATAGGTGCATGAATCTTAGTAGGATGTGTCTGAAGTGGCAGAAGAGAGTTGAAGGAAAGTTTACAAGGGCAACAGTGTTTATATGTTACTAAGTGGAATGTATTCATAAATACTGAGTGTTTCCAGAGTAATTGAAAAGCCAGGATGAATAATCTTACAACCAAAATTCTACCAAGTTCTTCCCTTGCCTCCTTTACATTTAAGCTTGAGTTATATTTTTTTTTTTATTACAGTAGGTTACAGTGGAAATTAATATGAGATAGGATACTCAATTTTATCTTCATTATGGCATTTCTGGGAAAATGACCTTCCTAAACAATGATGCCATGTTTTATTTTACCTGGTGCTTTGAACAGTCTAATATGTCTGTGCCTTGTTTAATGTTTGTGCAATAGGCCTACAGTTTTTCTCCCACCTTTTGGGTGCTTTTTCTATAACTTAGAAGAGGACGGGTCCTGGAATTTTCCCTTATGTCCTTACAGATAATTTCAGTGCTTAGAAGGGATGGACTTTGTGGAATTCATGGCACCCGGAAGTTCCTTGTAATGTTAATGTATGATACTTATATGCCTAAGTATGTATGAAATTACTTACCCTGTTGTCAGCACTCAAGATGCCAGTGGGCTTCATTATGAGTTGGACGAAATCTTTTCCCTCCCTCTGCCTATCTGTCCTCCCTCCCTCAGCATTTTAGGCTTAGGACTGGAACTCCAGACCAAGTTTCTGGGAGGAAAGTGATGGACGTTAGTGGCTGAAAACTGTCATCAGTTCCTGATAAATCTTCCTCCCTGCTTATGTTACCAGTCAGGTTTTATATTGAAGGTGTGTAAACGCTCTGAGTATGATAGATGCATCTAAACCCCAAAACATTCGTGTTCCCTCTTACCTCTTCTGAGTTTTTCTTTTCATCAGACTTTTGAAACTGTTGCTTATCTAACTGCTGCTGGGAAGAAATCAATAAAATGGCTGGTGTTAGCGATAGTAGTCAGTTGTTGTTTTGACTTACACACATACACATTTTCTCCAGTCTTCTTGGCTTTATTTTAAATCTTCAGAAAAATAGAAAGAAATAATTTTCTTCAGACTGGCCATACATTTCAGGGAGATTAATCAAAAAAGATGGCACGAGGTAGCAAGCAGGGAAGCATGCAGAAGTTATCTGCCCTCTTCTTTATAGTGTGGTTTTTCTGGGCAGACTACAGAGTTGTTGCTTAATGTAAAAAACAAATGACACCTCCATCCCAGAATGTAATATATTTTTGTAAATATGTCTGCAGTTATAGCAATGTTTTTCAGAATATTTTCCAAGAGAATCGGTGGACATGATAATCATGATGCTTATGATGATAAGGTTGTTAAATTTTGCTAAAGAAATGGTCTTTGAGTATGAACTGAAGTTGTGGGATGTTAACTTTGTGGGCTTTTATACCTGATGATAGACATACATTAAATAGTATGTATTTTAGTAGTAAGAGATGCCTAATTGCTGGAGACAGCTGGAAAAATTGGGAGCAGAGGAAGAAGAAAATATTTTGTTCCTTTCTTAGACAAATATAATTTTTAATTCATTGTAAATACAGCTTTGCCTTGGGCTTTCACAAATATATTCTTGAATGCTAAAAGCAAGGTCTTAACAGCTTGATCAAAGTCCTTGCTTGACTGATTTCTGTGTTTTCATCTTAGTTTTTGCCTCTAGATTCTTAGCTGGACAGTGTTGGGTTTATTTGGTCTAATTGTTGTATGAAAACAGATCACGATTTCCTCCCACCTAGATTCACTTATCTATCACAGGTTGATATGATCAACCTCTGGGATTGTGAAAAAGTGACAAAGATCAGCAGGCTTGTCTGATTTGGAGAGTTTAGTTTTATTAGAGTAGAACGTGCCAGCATTGCCACAGACCAGTCACAGTGGGGCTTGTCACAATTTTCAACCATATGAGGATCGTTGAGGTGGACAACAAGAAAGTTTGCTGAATTTATTTTGAGTTTTTTAATCTTATATTTACTCCTTGAAAGATTTGGAAGGTTCTTTTATCTTCAGCTAATTGTCAGAGACGAATCTTTGAAAAAATACTGGTATGTGTTTAATGAAAGCAATTGATCTACCATTTTCAGGCATGCTTCGTGTTGTTTGTTTTATTTGAAGATTACTTTGTTGTCTTGTTCAAAGACCACCTACTTCTTATCATAAGGTAAATCGCAGTTTTTCTCATTTTTATACTGGCACCATAATATAAATATATGTAGCTGTTATGAATCATATTCAACAGTATTGGATTTCTAGTTATTCTTAAGTAAAAGCTCAGTTCAGATATCATGACCAGATAATTTTTATTTGGTGGAAGTGGTTTTGGTTAAGTTGATTAATAAATAGTATATGCCAGGTCTTTCAACCTAAATAGGTGAGCTAGTAACTTATTTTGTAGGAAAATACTCTATTCTGTTTGCAGAATAGAAATCTGCTCAGCACCTGGAACAGGGGTAGGCCTTCATTTGTATGGTGGATGAATTAGTTCTCTTTGGATCCTCTAATCTGAATCCCAAAATAAACTTTTCAGTAAGTGGTTTCTGTTAAAGATGAGTTTACATCTGGAGAATACAGGCTAGTCCTTAGGCCTCCAGTGACAATACATTCGATGACAGCGTACAAGTAGTCTGTTTCATCACATGTGAAGGAAAGACTGCACCTGCAGAGAAATAGTTTACTGGTAGCACGTGGGGCCGTGCTTCTTTGTTTCTTACTTGGTTGATCCTGTATAGGAACTTTATCCACTAGTGGCAAAATACGACTGAGAATATCAGATGGAAATCATATGGTCCCAGCACCTGGAGTGCTTATTTTGGCTGTCCTTCTCCTTCATGCTTGTACCCCTTGCTGATGACCAAGCAGGTGGCGGCTGAAGGAGCAGAGGAGTGTGTCTTCCCCACCAAGGTGCCTGGAGTATCTGCAGCAGCCAGCACAGATTTTTCATTTACCTTTTGTGATCTGGCTTCTACCGCATTTCCTTCTAACATTAATCTCTCTCATTCTAACTGGTTCCTGGTAAGATAATTGCCCTTTGAGGCCTACTGTGTCAAGCCCCTGTAAAATCTGTTGTTTCAATAATCTGCTTTAACTTGGTTAAATATTTACTCATTCTTGTGGATATTACACACTTAGTCAGAATGAGCTATTCTGTTCTTTTGGGTCACTGCAAAGCTGAAGGATTGTAAACAGGACTCAGCACAGCAGCTAGTAACATCCTTGGAGTTATGTTAACAGTATGCCAGTTATAGAAAAGTAGTAACTTTTACTTAGGTTTTGACTTCTCTTGGAAGCTGTAGGAAAATTTATAAATGAGGAATTTTAAAAGGAATATTATATACTCCTTATTAGGTTTTCTTTGTCCTATTGCAAAGATAGCCAAATTATGATATTCATAGAAGTACTATAACATGTAACAGATTTTCCCTAGAAAAAGGTTTTAATTTGTACAAAAACAAAGCTATCATTTTGATCTTTATAAGACATTTTATATATAGAAAGTAGAGGATTTCTGTTTTGTTTAACTTAGCCCTAGATATGAATTGTCATAACGGTAATCTAAGCATGTTTATGCTTTTTTGTTGGTTATTCATTAACCATCAGGATATTTTCTGATACATTTGCCCCCATACATTTTTATTGGTGTACTTTATTTCCCTTTTATAATCCCAGTTATGAGGAATTCACAGACTAGAAAATCTTGATAATTTTTTGTTTCTTCACTTAACATTTAGTAAGGCCTTTGTGGTTTGTTAAAATTCAACACCATATTAAAATGTATTTTTCCACTGTGTTCCAAGGATCAGTGTCACAAAGATTTAGCAGTTTTCTTCTTCAGGGCTTCCCAGCGTAATCTCACTTTCTTATTAGAAACAAATCTGATGTGATATTTTCTTTCCAGCAAGCTTTGTCTTTAAAGGCCTGCAGCCTTGTTATTTATCCCATTACTTTTTTTTTTTTTCTTCATTGTACTAATCTCTTCCCTCTGTCCGAGTTGGCTCCCTGTCTTAGCCTAGGGTTCTTTCTGGCAACATCAAGCAATTGACTCCTTACACTTAACAGTGGAGTTCCAGGCAGCTTGCCAACAATATCCAAACTAATGTTGCTCCATGTCATGGGGCCTGGTACAGAGGAAATGTGGAACCACAGGTGGGCATTTGGTACCAAATCTGAAGCATAATTTTGACATCTTCTACATCGTTCTCAGATACATTTTTATCTTTAAGGAACATTTCCGTCATTGAAACTCACTGCTTTGGTATTCAAACAGATGAGTCTGATGACACTGTAAGGTATCTTAGAGCAAGTAGTCACCCATTAGAATTCCTGATTAGCTGCACTGAGGCACATATGTCTGATATGTCTGACCCTGACATGTAGATGAAAGGAAATGAAATACTAAGTTCTGCTCTACGTGTCAAGTGCTCTAAGCACCGCAGCTGGAGGCAGGGTGGTGACAGAATCCATTTGTGTCCATTGTAATCACAAACTGGAAATAGACCCACTCTCCATGAATAGATAGATAGAGATACTTCCTTTTCCCAGAAAAATCTGGGATACTACTGCTCATTTTCTATTACTTGTTGGTAGACCACGAGCTCTAGCGAGCCTTTTCTGTTTGGTTTGGTTTGGGTTGGGTTGTTTTTTCCATTCTGTGAGATCACATTGTACCTAATCACTCGGCCTGACGTTCTCTGGCTGCCAAGCTCTGACCAGTTGCAAATATAGCTCTAGGGTCATCATTCCTGTGTTAATGATACTGCCTTTTGATTCTAGACAAAACATGGTTTTTCTTTTGTGTGTGGGTTGTTGTTTTTTTTTCTGTATGCAGTCCCAGGTACATGTGCAGGGAGGTTGGATCTGGTCTAAATTAAATGAGTCGCAGAAAAAGTGAGGCCAATAAAGGCACTTGCTAAAGTTGATAAACTAGTCAGTCCTTGAGCACAGAGGGAGTGGGAAGCAGAGGCCCACCTGGGGTAGTCTGTCTCCCTTTTTACTGCTTGGTCTGGTCAAGTTTCAAGGCATCAACAGATTGATTTGTACAAAAGCATCAAAACAGTATCTCAACAAAAATAAACTAGTCACTGTTGCTATAAGGCACTTGAAAATCTGAGAAAAGAAGTAATTTACTGGTCTTCTGCCTGTTCCTGCTACACCTGAATTTGACAGTGGATTGTTGAATAAATAGAAACTAATCTGTGTCTGCAACGTTTTTATGATGGTAGCTTCCCTGCAGTTTGCACTCCTGAGCAGAGCTGAACAAGCCATTCAAGCCCCAAGCTAGAGGGGTAACTATTGGACAGCTTTTCTTAAATGGAAGAATTCAAATGAAAGTGTATTTCCAGTTAAACTGAGTAAGACTGCATTCATTACAGAAGAAAGCATTATTTCTATACACCATTTAAACTACACCTCAGATTATTATAGGATGGGCTATTTCATATTGGTTTAAAATTGGTGGAAAGTGATTCCAAAATTGAGTATTCCTGCATACCACCAAGATTTTCTAGTGAACAACAGTCATCCAAATTGAGTAGAATGTAAAATATTGACAGCTGTCTTGGTCTGTAGGTACATACTTAATAATCTAACTATAAAATTGACTTTTTCTTATTTTTCCATAAAGCTTTTTGATCTGTCTTTGAGAATCATTATCAGTAGCTAGGCATTGCAGACAGAGCCTGTGCAATGGTTTATACTTAGTTTACTTATGTGAAGCTCATGAGGTATCTGTTGTTCAGTATAAACTGGAATATGCAAATATTTGTTTTCTTGTTTAGCATATGTTTTCGTTCTCTTTTAAGTTTGTGTCATAGATTTCAGGTTAATTTATTTTTAAATTATTTCTATTTAGGTCACATTTTTTTAGTTATTTTGGATGCTATAATTGTCGAATTTGCACAGATAACTTCTTTTTGAAGTATGTTTAATGTTGCTACAGAACAATCAGATTATGTGGTGAAAGTTACGGTAATGCAGTCTGGTTTGCAAAATAAAGGTAATTAAACTCACCTCTATTTTTAAGTGTTAATTTAGTGTTACTGCAGTGTCATCTGTAACACCTTTTTAGAACTGCTTGATCCAGAAAACATCCTCATCTAAAAATAATAGTGGAAGGACTCAGTATATGTGCTTAATTTCATCAGGAGTCTGAGTTTTAAAGACCCATTTTTTTGTCAACTGTGTTATCTGAAAAATAAAACTCATGAAGCGCTGTCTAGATTGCCTTTTTAGAAGTCTTTCTTGGGTTTAGCTGACAAATTATGATAGATGAAATATAATATGTCAACCAGCAACTTTCTTCCCTTCCCTGGGTAGCAAGTGGTTACCCTTACAAAAATCAGCATTTGGCATTGGCTGCCATCCAGTCATGCTTGAAATACTAGGAAATAGAAAATAACTGATGTGGTGCAGTTGAATTATTCTGATGGCTTGTTTTGAGTTTATTGAAGAAAGAGATGAGTCAGAGATTGCTTTGAGGCTGCAGATTTCAAAAACACTAAAATAAACTCAAGTAAAGATGACTTGAAAATGCACAGGGTCTGTTTTCCTTACATGGTACAGTGGGAGTTCTGTGCCCCAGGGATGCTTTCAGAATCCATTTCAGGTGGCATCTGAAAAAACCACAAGTGATGACTTAAATACACAAAGGTATTTTTTGTGTGTATAAACAAAGCAGTATGTATTAACAGTGAAAACTCTCACTTTCCAGCCTCATGGTTAAAATAACTGCAAAATACTAGATCAGAAAAGACTTGACCAAGATGTCAGGAAGACTGAATGTTATTTACCTGCTTTTGGAATTTGGTGCTAGGTTCATTGGTATGTTCCACAAGTTGAGCTACAGTGAGCATTGTTCCTTCCAGGTCTATTGTTTTTGTAGATATGTCCAAATACCTCAAGATAGTAAAGTTCCTGATGAGAACAAATATTGAGAACAAATCTAGTTTCTCCTTGAACTTGGGCATTAGAAAAGCTGTTCCAGGTGGCCTTGTAAAAACAATTCAGATGCCTACCACAAGTAGTCTGTGACACTGGAGAGCCCTAGTTACACCAGGGTAAGCAAACTCATGTATCTCTACTCAGGAGATTAAACTCATCAGTGTCAAAACATTCCAGAACTGTGAGAAGATTTCATGCTTTCTTTTGTTCCTCTAATAATTGTGTGCATTTATGAGATAGTTGCATTATTTTTCTTTACAATTTACTCACTTTTTCTTCCTATTTTATTTGATCAAGCTGAAGATCAAGTTTCAAATGTTGTATTCTTGTAATAATACTTGGTGATGCACAGGATATTGATAATGTGAAATATAAGTTGTGTAATAAATATTGATTTTTAGAAAAATAGCCTTAGATTAAAATCTTTAAACAGTAAAATAAACTATATTTAAATTATTTTTTTTTAATCCCTACAATGGATTTAAAATAGAAGACATGAGAAATTTAGTTCTATCATTCAACTGAAACTGACTGAGTAAAAATAATGGAAATTAACTTTGGTTAAGATTTGCAAATCTAAACCCATTTTCCATCTGCATCTGAAATTGTAGGACTTGTTATACCTATGAGCTATGCAGTGAGTGTAGACATCCTGCTGTTTGCAAGGTTTTGGCTGTTTTGTTAGAGTACAAATTCAGGCCATCTGTAGCTTATTTGGGGTAGTTACTTGCAGGAGTTAGGCTTTCCTTTGCTTTGAAACATAGGAGAAAACTTGCTGAGTGGGAATTGTCTGTTAAGTACTTTTAAAATTCTTGGCTACAATCAGCATTGATATCATTCCTTAGAAAAAAACCCATATAAAACACTTTCTGATTTGTTATGAACCAGTATTTCTGTGCCTGGAAAAATCTGTATGATGGGGAAGCATTTTTGATACTAAAATGCCATTTACTAATTAGATCAGACATTTGTTTTTGCATTCTAATTAGCATAT
Organism: Strix aluco; assembly: GCF_031877795.1. Classification (NCBI taxonomy): domain Eukaryota; kingdom Metazoa; phylum Chordata; class Aves; order Strigiformes; family Strigidae; genus Strix; species Strix aluco. The sequence goes on along the minus strand of NC_133940.1, from coordinate 11,466,449 downwards.
TGCATTTAGTACAGCAGCTAAGAATGTGCTGTTACAGTTGAATCGCATTGAATCTGTTTCGTGTGTGTATTTATGTAAAATATAGTTTCACAGAAGTTGAGGTGAGCACATATATATTTACACACACACAACCCGTCATACACTCCCTGTGTGGTGTTTTCCATACAATAGTCTTCAACACATACTTAGCCCATATAGCACTTAAGCTTAAAAGTGAGCTTGGGGGCTTGTGCCAGTCTGAGAACTGTCAAATGACGCAGTTGAAAACTATTGGGTTAAGATTGTTTCAGACCAATTTAAATTTAATACCAGACTTTAGACAAATGCTTTCATAACAGGAAAAAAATGGATACATGATGGCTTAAATCTTCTTTCTATAAAATTATATGTTTCTCAGAGGATAGTTGTAATTGAATTATAGAATGCCTTGAGACTATCCTTGTCGGTTGTTAGAGAAATATGAAGGGAAGCGGAGAGACTCTTTCACAAACCTTAATGTGGGAGAGACACCCTATAATTCAGCTATATGAAGCCCCCAGTAATCATATAATTATACTATAAATGCAGTTTGGGAGGAATGAAAAGCAGCATTTATTTAAAACATTAAGAAAAATTATTTCATTGTATGAGAGATGCTTTTTCATGTGTGTTACTCAGTGAAGTCTTTCTTTTCTGCCTAACATGCTTCCCTCCATCTTTGTCACAATGGAGTTGTCTGTTGGTATAAACCTTCTAATGTGCAGGGAGGAGATCTGCTTTTGGGCACTGTAGTAGAATCCAAACACCAAAGGGAGGATGGTGCTGAGAGAACTGAGCCTTTATTTTTGCCAGAGACCACAGAGTTGGAGTTTTCTGTTTGTCTTTGTAAGGTTTGGTACAGCTAGCTAAAGAGAAAACTGGGAAGCTGATGCTAACTCTCCTCTTGTGTAACACAAGTGAATTACCAGAGAGGCAAGGAGAATTGTTGTGGAGATTTTGTGTTGAAATTAACTCAAAGAATTGTTACATGTTCTAGAGCTCAAACCATTTTACTTTCTCACAAAGGAGTCTGAGAAATATTAATTAACTAAATGAATACAGTTTACAAAACAAGAAATGTATTTGGCAACTGAATATCAAGGTGACTGTTAAATTAAAATCAAGATGTCAGTAAGTAAATAAGTAGAAAGTATTTACAATTTATATACGGGCAGCATTTACTCTTAAGATTTGGAAATAACTTAGAATATTTGCGGAGTTCCTAGGGCAGATTGAACATCCCCAAAATATCTTACGTGTGAACCTTCCCAAGAGCAAGTGACTTGAGCTTTGTGTTGCATTGCATGTGTCTTTTCCAAAACCCACATCAGGGGTTTCTTTAATAGGCACCTGTATGAATCCTACAATTATAGCATCCTATAAGCTGTAAATGGTGGATGAAGTGATGCAGCCACACTGTAGAAATAGGAAAAATCTTTTCCTGTTGTTTTGATGGAACTATAGAAGAGCTTTTCAAAGCTCACATAGGAGGATTGTCCTGGTGCTAAGAACAGAAGACCTGAATCCTCTGTCCTTTGCCTGATCATGAAAAACTTCTGTCTGTAGTCTTGTGCAATAACAGAATTCTGATGTTATTTCTGGAAGAGATTAAGCTGTGGATTTTTGAGTGGAAGGGTTCTTGTTAGGTCTTCAGTTTAACACAGCATTAGGGAGGTTGTTATTCCGTAATACATACAGTATTATGGCCTTACCAAAGGGAGATTGCAAAGATAAAAATATAGACCTAATTTCCAATCTCATCGCCTTGCAAACAATACTAAAGCTGTAAGAAAGCAGCTAAACTAGTGATCTGATTTAGCAGCCCTAACAGCTAACCTCGGCAGAAGGAAATTGTCAGGAAAAGCAGACAGAAGACTAGTCATCATGCCTCAGGGAATGGTACCCATACAGCTCCAGGAGCTGGGACACCTTTGTGGTTCTTCTAATGGAAAGCTTCTGAGATTTCTGCAGCAGATTTGAATGCATGTGTTAAGCCTGAATGCATTATCGGTTTTGCCATACACAGGCTTCAGAATCACATGCTACGTATAACAAAAGGGCTGCAATCTTTTGAGAATGTGTTTTTTGAGAAAGAAGGAAGGGAAGATTTGCAAGAGAACCAAATAACATGTGGCTTTCAGTAACATACTGACTTCCATGGTCTGCCTCTGTTTCCAGTCTGAAAAAATATGGTTAAAGGCTATTTAGTAGCTCAATACTACATTGATTTTTAAATCGGTTTTCTATTTAGGCTTATTTTTTTGGGCAGGGACTGGTGACATTTTAGGGAGAAGCCTAAAGTGCACGCTACCAATATACCATCGTAGTAATTTCAGATTGCTGGTACAAACCAAGAGACTGTGCCATTTAAAGAAGTGTGGAAATTCACATTGTCTTCCAGACCCTCACGTTCTTTTCCAGGTAGAAATCCATATAGAATAGAGCATATGGAGTGGACAAAAGGAGTATCTCATCCTGGTATATACATATACTTCACTACTGTATAACTACTGTATAACTGCTCCATATGTCTATGTGCATTTGGTACAGACAATGCAGGGGAAGCATGTCAGGAACATATCAGAAGTATTTTCAGCATATGCATCCCTGAGTGAGCAGTGCTCCCAGTGTAAAGTTACTTGATGGAAACACCTGAAGTTGTGGTATGCGTGAGCTGGTGTAGCTGGTAACGTGTTCCAATTTTGCCTTATATCCAAATGTGAGTGGCTAATGCCACACAGGGAGAGTAAACAAGGAGAGTAAATGAATGGCTAGAGCCTACTTAGCCATCCTGGGAAATTTGTACTTCATGGTTAAGAAATTGGAGGCTGCTGGGTAGAAGGGGTCTGAGCTGATGCTCTTAAGTGAGTGGTGAGCAGTACTGAAAGGCCGGGGGTGAGACTGGAGCGAAGGGCTGAGCAGAGGCCCTGCCTCTGAACGAGAGCAAATTAGCTGAATTGATATTGTCCCACACTAATCAGGATTTGAATTCTAGCAGTGAAGAGGCAGAGAAAAAACAGACAATCCCAGAGCTAAATGCACTTCTAGACAAAGCAATGTGAAATACATGCTGTTTTAAAGAGATCCTTTTTTCAGTCAATAAAGGGTTGTTCGGGTTTTTTTTAGAATAACATCTCTGAAGTTTTCATTTGTTGATATATAGTGTTATTTCCAGAGTCTTTCAGATCACAAAAAGTGATTTTTGTTTTTTTTTTTTTGTTTGTTTGCTTTTTGCCACCTGAATCCTCTGTAGGACACAGATGATGTATGACTGAAGAGTTTTAGAGAACTCCTTGACATTATTTTAAAATAATGATAAATGGTTTTAGACTGAAACAGGGTTTTTTTTCTGCAAACTTGACAGTGACTGCAAAGTACACTAAAGTTGTTTAGGTTTTGCTGGTTTAGGTTTCCCCCCTCTAAAATACTGGCTGTTCTGTTACCTGTCCATAAAATGCTGAGATGCAGACCTAGATGCCACCTACCAAGCTATCTGCTCAGAATCTCTGTGCCAGTTACAAGCTAGAATTTATTTTGGCATTTTAGCCTGGTTCAAAGGCCCGTAACATTGAGATGCTAACTTTTACATATGTTTTACATAAGACCCCCTCTGTAACTCAAATATGGAGCATGGGTGTTCCATTCTGCTGTCAGAATTGCATCTAGGCCATTGACTTCTGTCTGGCTTGTGTCTTAAATACATTATTTATGTGCACTTTAGTCTTATAAATGCTGCAGATGCTTGCTCCTGGTGTCCTATAAGAAGGAGAAGATTTCAGGTTTTTGTTACTCTTTGGAAAATACTTCTGGGCTTGAGAGGGTAAGCAAATTTTGATGTTGAGCTAAATACAGCTTCTAAACATTGCCATTGATCTTGCTTCTGAGTGTTTGACAGTTGAGTATCATAATTTCTCTTCTTCTTTTTTTAACTTTAAAAGAAAATTCTTTTTGCTGGATTTTTGAATGCATAGATTGCTTGTCAAACTTTCTAATTGTGCAGCTTTAGAGGAGAATCTTTTCTTCACCTGCATCTTATTCTAGATTCTATTCTCTACAATATGTCTCATGGCTTGAAAATCAGTAGTAAACATAAAATAATGTAATCAAGTATTTTGTGTTTCAGGCTATTATGTTTAATAAGCTTCTTTGCCAGCCCAGTTTCAGTCAGACTCTGCAACATGCACTTAATTATATTCTTATTTGAACCTTAGAACCTAGCTTTTTCTGCTTGCCCAAGTGTTTGGTAAATCCATGTTTCACAGAAGTAGTCACATGCTGTGGGATATTAAAATGCCTTCCGATTTAGGGGGAAAAAAAAAAAAACACCAACTTTGTTAGCTTACACTTCTTCCAAGTTTTATTTTTAGGCATTTTTGATCTGTAAATAATTCATATAAAAATGAAAATAATGCTACAATTACTGTTTTAAGGCTGTTTCAATAAATGTCTGAAGTCAAACAAGTACTATTCATAGTAAGCTGTTTTCTTTAGTGAATGTAGATACTAGTCTTCTGGAGCTAAAATGTGATCAGCATTTTATCAGAATCTGTGAAAATACCATCTTCAGGTTTTTAAGTGAACATTTCTGTGAGCTCCTGTTGGTCACATTAGTAGGTTTTGTTTCTGTAGCTGCTTAAATTTTTTTGAAACCTTTTGCTTGACTTGAAACTTTAACTGTTTGGCCAGATACCTCCATGGCTTCTGGATCCTTACTTTATATTTAAACTATGCATTAGTCTCTCTCATTTCTTGGCACATGTTGTGCGGAAGTGATGGTTCCTCTTACTTGGAAATGCCAACAGTTAGGGAGGCCTATCTTTCATATTTGTACATGTGATACCTCAAGTTATTATTTAAGTGGTTAAGGTATTTGTATGTGGTGTTAGTGCTCTTGAGCTAGTAAAGCAGACTGACAGGAAAGGCAGCACCACTGGATTTGATACATTGGTGACTCACCAAAGAAACAATTTTAAGGCAAATTCGTTTCTTTTCTGCTTAGTCTGTCAGTAAATGCATATATACTGAAATGCTCTGAGGTGGATAGTAAAGCTAGTGACAATTTGAAATTGCATTGACATATATCTGGCCTAGGATGAAAACTTTGTACATTTTCTATGTATGTATTCACACAGATAGAAATAATATTTTTGAACACGTTAGGTTTTTTTTAAACTGTTTTCCAGTGTGTCTCTACTGTACTGAACTAGTAAGTTTTCAGATATAAGAGAGTTTAGAGATCCTTTTCTTTCTGTTGTTGAATGTTTGTGCTCGTTCTGTTTAATCCCAGTGAACTTGTCTTTAAAATTGGGTATGCATGTTGCATATCTATTTTTGAATTTGCAGATTTGGGCCAAATGTAGATGATGCTTACTTTACTGGAAAGAATGCTTCAGAGAAGAGGAAATTGTAAGCCTAATAACTTAAATATACAAAGAAAACTTTTTATATTCTAGATTGGCAAACTGTGGTGAGTTCAGATATACTTAAAAGAACTTGGAAAGAGCAAAGTGCTTATTGAAATAACTGTTGCAAGGAAAAAACCCTAAATTGTTTTGTAAATGTAATTCACCAGAAATGATTTCTTACTCTGAAATCACATAAGACTCCAGCCTCATCGTGCTCAGGGTTTCTATGGTAAAATGTTACTGCAGTTGACATAATGATGAAGGGAGCTATTCTGGCCTGTTTTGAAGATGCAGATTTTGAATTCTCAGTAGCAATTAATACAGATCAGCAGTAGCCACAGGCTCTTAAAGGATCAGTGAGAGAGAAATGACTTAGAGTTTCCCTTGTGGTAGTGTACACAGAAAGAAAAAAAAAAAGATATGAATCTTAATGAGGGTTTACATTTGTAATAGATCAGAGAAGCTTCATCAAAAGGATTAACAGCAGAAGATGCAGTATTTGTCATTGGTGCTGAAAAGTTTACTATCAGGCATTTTGCTTATTGAAAACAAAACAACCTGTGGAGGTGATTGTAAACAGGGATGTGACTCAAACAGCTGAATATATGACTTAAAACCACAGATGATCTGGATGACTTATCAGTCTAAGAGCATGGTGTTGATTGCTCTTAACAGAGGGAGGGAGAAGAGGAGTTAAAGCAGTTCATACATAATTCATTGTAGAAAAATGAATTTGCCAAAGCATTCAGTGTTTATATATAACGTAGCACATGCGTTAAAGAGACTTCTAAGCTGAAGCTGAGCCTTTCAACAGTTTTTTGCTCAAGATCCCAAGAGATATTTCATTTACTTTGTTCTTTGTAGATGTTCTAAATGAGAATAAGTATGTGATACACGTTCTAGATCCTGGTTTGCAAAAGATACTGTTCTGAACTATGAAACTCTGATCTGGATGGAAATTTGCCAACATCTATTAGAGGTATGTTCTAGACTTCTGTTTTGCTTTTTATTTGCTTTTTTGGGGGTCTCACGTCTAGTTTGTGCCTCAGTGGAAAATTGAAACAGCTTGTTATGATTAATAGTGAACAGTCGAACATATCAGTAATCCAGAATCCTCACTTGATAGCAGCAGATAAGACATCCACATAGGGTTCAAAACCTGGAGGATATTTATTTTGATAATAATAATTTTCATTGCACATTTCTGAATCTGTATTACTTTTCTATAAACAGTTCAAGTATGGTATTACAGGAGAAGGCTTAGCACTGCTTGTATGCCACGTCACTCAGAATATTTAATGATTCGTTTTGTACTTTTAATTTTGCAATGCACCTTAATATTTTTATTTTGTATTATTTCTCATTGTCAGGATACGAGAATGGCAACATTCATTAAAGTGTCTATGCTAATAGCAAGGTCTTTGTCTTGAGTAAATGTATTTTATTTAGAGACCAGTTGTGTGTATGAATGCATTGCCTGGCATTCATCAACAATGAAATTAATCTGAATCTACTAATAGCTTCCCTGTCCTCCAAATTTAGTATGTAACTCCTTCTGTTGCCAGAAACATCTGCTCTTGTAAGCATAAACCAGAAAATATATCCATATGTTGCTTTTATCTTAATAATGAAGTTTTGGGTTGTATTTTGGGGTTTTTTGTGAAATACATGGAGGTAACAAATACTTTGAGAAATTCCCAAACAAAAAATGTAAGATGAAGATGTGTTCTAATGTCAGCAACAGAGGTGTAAATCTAAAATGGTTGTGTGTGTCCACTGAAAACAGAGTGGATCCATTTCTGGGCTTATGTTTAGCATCTACCATAATTCAACTGAAACAGATTGTATAAACATCAAAAGTGAAGATGAGAGCATTATCATGTCCATAGAAAACTATATGGGTGGAAGTTAATTCTGTGAATGGAATGGATCCAGTTTGTATGATACTTTTTCTTTAAAAAAAAAACAAAAACAAAAACAAACCTTACTTTAATTTCTGCTGTAGCCTTCATACATTAGACCTGAATGAGTTTAAAGTAAGAACAACAAATTCAGAATTTTTTCTTTCCTTTGAAATATACAATTTAGTATTTTAAGTACAGGTGAAAGACTAGTTTTTTTCTTTTTCTTTTTTTTTTTGACAAAATAAGCTGACTTGGCAGCTAGAGATATGAAATGTATTTATGGCTGCTTAATTAACATTTTTTAAAAGATATAAGAATAATCTCAAGTATTCTGTTACATTATACTCCAAATTGGGGGAAAAAAAAAATGTGTGTCTGCCTTTTCACCTCCTTGTAGTCCAAAGAACAAAGGCCAAGATCATGAGCTTAGAAGAGTAACTACTTCTTCATACTCAGGAAGTTGAGAGGTAGAATTAAATTATTTGATGCCTAATTCAGTAGGTGCTGACTTTTCTGGTAGTGGTGCTCTTTCTGGAAGGTTTCCCACCCTGCCTGAAATTAGGCTGGCTTTAAGTGATTTATACCAAATACAGTATATTGCTACGTGGTGAAACATCACTTCTAAGTAGTTCCCTCTGGGAACGAGAAGTTATGAGGAATGCAGAAACTGTGAAATGTATTGGCCAAGCATCAATGCCTGTGGTTGAAATTTGCCATCAGTTGTAGGACTGGTATTTGGGTATTCTTCAGTGTTTCCTCTTTGTGTGAGTCTGGGTTCAGATTCAGTCTCCAGTTCTGATTTCAGGTAAACATTACAAAATTGTGGCGTTTGGGATGTCTTTATGCTTACATGAGATAAATGCAACTTTGGCTTCAATGCCATTTGTCTGTTGCTGTTGCTTGAGTTTATTGTTGTGAATACAAATGCAGAGTCTGTATCTTTGTCAGTCTTCTGAGGAGAGGTTTGCACTGCTGAGATTGCTTTTTGTGTCCTTACTTTCTGTATGTGCCTTCAAAAAGGACTTAAATGGCTTCAGTACAGTTCTTTGGATCCTTGCCACGTCTCTGATCTACAATGCTAAATGCTGTAGGGAAGTCCAGGAGTATGGGAACAGATGTCTGCTTACCATTCATCACTGGAGAGAGATTTGTGCATCAGTGTTGTTGAGGCTGATTTCCTTCTTCATGACTTGAGCAGAATCTTGCCCTTGCTGGGCTCTAGTAGAGTAGCTGGTCATCAGGCTTTGGCTAGCACTTCTGCGTTCTGAATAGCAGATTGCTGTCACATACTAGTTAGAAACATCCAGAATACATTGATACTGTCTTCAGTATTGGTTGAACTAAGGTATGCCTGAGAAACAAGGGAGAGATGGTTTACCCCTTCTCCCATCCCATTTGATGCAGTGATCATTTCAGTCGTGAGAAATGAGCTGATCATTACTCTTCCATCAGCTAGAAAATGCAATGATCGTGTTCAGATGATTTTGTGGGTTTTTTGAATGTTTTGAAATTTTTTGAATGTGAAGAGGATCCATGCTTTTGAGAAGCTTTTTCAAAGCTTTTGTACTCAGTGCAGCTCAGTTGCAGTTCTCCACTGTACAAGGACAGGGTTGAATTGGGAGAGAATTGAGGTGCTGTGGCTCTTGCCATCCTCTCCAGAAACCATGATGGTGAAAACTTAGGGGCAGCCATTCACCCAGGCCTTGTGAAACCTGTTGTCACACTGGCGCCTGAAAATCTCTTCATCTCAGTGTCTGTGCTTCAGAGGATCTTTGTGATTAAATTACTGTGAAGAAAAACTGGAGTATCTTCCACATCTGCATTCTCTTTCAGCTGCCAATGAGAATAACTGGATAGAAAAGAGTTGAATGTTAAATTTTACTTTTGCTTGTCTTATCAAGCCCAGTTGTTATGCAGGACCAAAGCTCTCAGGGTGGGGAGAGTGGGAGAGGAGAATCCTGAGCTTTTGGGTGGTGATTTATTTCATTTTGTGTGCCATCTTGTAGCTTGTTTGCTATGTGGTAGCAAATAGCAATCACATTTCCACTCCGGTGGTACCTGTAAGTCAACAGCGCCTCTGGGATCTTTGACTGTGAAAGGTGCCGTATAAATGTAAGGCAATGATATTATCTTTATTATCAATTAAACTTTTAGTGCTCTGACAATCTGGCATGCAAGGTGCATCAAATGAACTCTTATCTGTGATTATTTCTAAACACTATATAAAAGCAGATCTTGCTATACTAATCAAATTGAAAAGGAACAAGAGGGCAACTCAGCTGTGTCAGGATAAAGTCACTTCAGCATATTAGAATCTGCACAGAAATATTGTCTCTCCCCCCTCACCCCGCCCCCCCAAGAGATTTGTCTCTGCAAAATCTGACCTGGCACATCCTTTATCTCCAGAGAGTTACTATAGCAGGATTATTGATGGCATTTTTGTAAGAAATTATACTGGAGTTAACACTGGAAATACAGTGTGCTGTTGCAAGAACTTGAAACTTCATTTTGTTAGAGTAATTCCACCCCCACCCCCCCCCAAGGATATGTTATTTTAGAATTATTATACTTCACACTTCTATTTATGTTCAAAATGTTATAATTAATGTTTTATTTCCAGAGCTGTTCTCTATGCCTGCCTTTGCACATATGCATGTGAGTGTTATATGCATATTTTTAGGGCTTCTCTATATTTTACACAAGCCTTGTCTACATCACAGTCTTAGAAGTATTCAGAGAACACAGTTTGTGGTTTGTACAGGATTAACACATTTAGCATAAACTAAGTTAACTTACTGGGTAAGTTGTCCTTCCTCCTCACTTTTAACTGGAGGGAGATGTTTTTACACACTGTTAAGTACCACTGCCTTTCTGGTTAGAGGTGACTGTGCATCAGTGAAGGATGAAGTGAATGAGCATGCCATGCAGTGTTTCTAAAGCGTCTGGTAATGCTTTTGGAGGAAATAAGATTTTACATTTTTCAGTGTAGCAGTGTAGCCAAGATATATTTACTAGAGTTGTTCTGCCAGTGCTTCCCTTTAGGGGAGTTTCTCTTCCTTCTACACTTCATAACATGGTATATTTGAAGAATGTTTTCAATTTTTCTCTTTATAAAAATAAAGTCAGGTTAAAAATGGCTGTGCAAATCAAGATTCTCCCGTCCAAGGATATTTTCTAAGCCAAAGTCTGTTGGGGAGTTATATATTTCTGAACTATGTAACAAGTCTTCTGTCTGTAAAGGTAACGGCAGACTTTCTGTAGAAGTGTTTTGCCTATCTTCTCCCCACCCCAAAATGTGTGTTTAGCAACCTAGTTCCTGGATCACTCTGAAAAAAAAAAAAGTAGATCGATTTATTAAGCCTTTTTTTTTTTAGTGTAAATTACTGCCATCTTTTTTGCTACAGTAAGTCTCCTGAACATCTTCAGGTAGGTAGCCAATAACAACCTGTCTAGTGATATGTTATCTTATACATTTCCAGGTAAATGGAAGATAAAAAGCAACAGCTAGCATTTGAGACGTTACGTAGACTTATAGCACACAGAAAACTTTAGATTTTTCTGTAAACTAATGACTAGATTACAGTCACCACATGTACGTGGTTCTTCCTCTGTGAAGATTTTTATATAGGAATATTTTTATTTCATCTGTGACACTTGCCACTGAATTACATGTAGTTCTTTGTGAATTTCTGTATGATGGGTACTAGCAATCTTATTTTGTAACTGGATAATGCATAATTCTTACTCTGCAGGCAAGAAATCAGAGAGGATGGGGCAAATATTTCTAAGCATATGGTGAATTTACTAGGCCTTCTTGAGAGATAAACCTGTTATGATTACCTTAATAAGTAGTTACTACATATTTTCCATAAATTACCACCAATAGCTTTCTGGTGAGGTATAAGTAGATAGGTTGATCAGCCTATACTGTGAGGGTAGGATACATGAGTTAAACACAAATATGTCTATGTGAGGAAAATGTGGATGAGGTTTTTTTTATTCTACATACTGATTTCTGGCACAGTATTTTGCCTAAGAGGCAGTAAATAAACAAACAAATGGTCGACCTAAAACTATATAAACTTGAATGGATTCCATAAGGAACAGGAGGAATTTCACAGTCTTTCTGATTGCAAAAACTCCTGTAGTTTCCCTGTGACAAATGTATTTTACCAAAGCTTACTGCAGTACCAAGGCTATGTGTTTGACTTCACAAAGTAGTGTGAATTGCAGTCCTAGAGACATCATTTTTCATCATTGGTGAACATGAAAATAACTTCAGTAAGCACGGCACCCTGATTTACTGTTATTGAAATGCTGCCATCTGAGGATATGTATCATGTATGTCCATGTTTAAAAAACAAATGAGTAAGGAGAAAGGAGAGAGGAGGAAGTATACCAAAAACAAACCAAATACTTCCCACCAGGTGGAAATATAGTTGAGAAGATCATTGATGCCCCTCTGTTTTAAATCTGACCAGCAATATTGCTGCTTACATGTTCATATGCACGTTTGGAGTTTTAGTTGTTTAGCCTGGTGATGATGGCATTACGCTGTCAGGTGAAACATGCATTCAGTTTATTTATTGAGTTCTCTTAGAATGACAGTGCTATTCCCATATCAGTTTTGTGGCCGTGCGAAGATAGCGCTTCAGATAAGAAAAACTGGGCTGTGAGTCTACATATGTGTATATTGAGATATATTAGTATTTATGTATCTAAATTTATGAAAGAGTTTGTACAGTTTTTAGATGTTAGTCCTGATAGATTTTAACTATCCTCATAACACTTGAAGTAGTTTAAATTATGATATCACTTTTAGTGTTATCCAAGTAATCTGTAAATCTCTTTCATTTATAGGCCTCTTTTATCATATTTGAACCCTAGCCAGCATGTGACATTGCTGTTAAACTGAAAATTAATGGAGTAACCAAAGAAAAGTAATACAGAAAGCCTCTCTCTCTGGTCAGCTGTAACCATGGTATATGAAACATTGTCCAACATAACCTCTTTGATGCCTTTTCTTCCCTGACACCCCCTCCCCCCCCAGAAGGAGCTTTTATCAAAATTTCTACAGCTTTCCTGTTGCACTGACACCCAAATTCATTTCTTATCAGTTGAGAATACACAGTTGGATTTTTCTTTAGTTTCAAAAAAAAAAAAAAGAAAAAAAGCCCCTGCTGAAAAGGAAGATGAATGTAGTTCAGAAAATAACAAAAGATTATCTGTGTGTGTTGAACTACTATCTCATTGTATAATCCTCTCTCTTTGAAGGTTTAGCTTTTCTCTATAGACCAACAGCATATATAGAAATGTAGGTTTAGTAGCACTAGGCTTTCTAGTGCTATTCTTGTTTGGTGTGATAGAAATTTAAAAGAACATATTTGGAAAGTGAATTAATTAGCCTATTGTGCTTTGTGGTGGTGAGCTGTTACAAAGGTACTTTAGCTTTAACAGAGCTCCGGCTTTACTGACTGTGGTGAATACAGTGTAATCTGCAAGGTGGCATCTGCCTCTCGGCTGAAGCTCACAGTTGAGACACAAGAGGCAGATTCTGTTTCTGATTATCAGTTTTGGCTTCTCTGACCTTGGGCGAGTGGTGTATCCTGGCTGTAACTCAGGAGCTTTTTCTGTAAAGTAGCAATTTTACATCCCCAACCGGTACTTCCCCCTCCCACACACATACCAGTTTTGGTTGTGCGACTCAACATAAGACACACTAAACAGATGACCATGTGTAAAGTTTTCTGTTTGGAAATTGGACTTTTTCTGCATCAAACTGCAATATAAAATTAGTCTGTGATTACAAATGAGCAAAAGGTTCAACATCCCTAAAATTCCCTAAGTGCCTCAGCAACCGTGTGGGCTTCACAAGGGGCAAGAGCAACTCTTCAGTCTTCCTGAAAAATCTTGTGGTTCCCAAGTAGCAGCCACGGTATGCGTTATCCAGTTGACCATGCACCAAATGCACATATTTGTCGCCTAATTCAACTGGTGTGGTTTGCAGTCTGTCAGGGAGAATTACTAAAATAATTTAAAACATCATGTTGATCCGTACGTATGTTCTATTGTTTTGCTGATTGAGGATGCCAATTAAACTCGGACACCAGAGTGAAAAGAGTAGGCTTATTTTACTGTTAAGAATTAAAGGATATAACCAAGTAATACAGAAAATAAGTAATGAGAAAAATACAGAATAGTACACTTAATTATTATTGCATACAGTTAATTATAGAAAACAAGAATAAGCAAGGTAATGCACCTAATCATTACTACACGATGGGGAGAATAGTGATTAAGAAAGATACATCACCACTTGCACATGTTACCAACATCCAGATCCAGAGTTGCTGGGCAGCCCCGGTTACAGCGAGGATTTGGAGAGCCTGTCCCGGCAAGTGGGAAGTCCTACACGATGCATCCATCCGTAGGTGAGGCATCCAAAGTCACGGCAAGCGGGTCCAGTCTTATATACCCAAAATCAGCAAGCCAGAATGACTTGCACTTTTCTTTGAGTGGAAGCATCTGGTTTCATCCTCCTGTTGGATCCCACCCAAAGCCTGGCCAGGGCTTGGGAGGGGAGACCAAGGGAGTTTCTAACAAGGCCAAACACTTGGGTTCTCAGCCTTGAACACTGCTAAACAAGGGAAGCTGGATACACATTCTCACAACACTTCACCCTCACTACTGATTATATTTTGACAAAGCTACATCTTTCACTAGTGAGCATACATATTTCGTTAATGATCAGATGCTAATAATAAACGCTAATGGTAATACAGATTTTACTAATTAGCAGATACTAATAATGAATAACGTTTGGTTGTGAGGTTCTTCTAGAGGTCAACTTTGTTTCAGGGCCTATTATACAGGCCCTAGCACTACATCTATAAAAAGCATATGAACCAGATAGTTTTCACTTGTATGTAGTTGGAAAATGGCATCAGGTAACATTTAAACAAAAATGAAGCAACATGTGAAGAAGTAGTGCACCATAGTGGTATAGAAACTGTCTGGGCATGTACACGTACATAAACACATACGCTTTGTATGTTACACATAACAGTGTTGCTGCCTACTGATAGAAATTTAAACTTCACATACATGTTTAGAATATATTTTTTCCGACATATCTAAGGTCTCCTCCTTCTGGTGAGACTGGCAAATGAAATGTGTATTATTTGTGCAAGAATAGCTCTTACAGTCTCTGATAATACCATAGTGTTATGAAGTAATGGCTGTGATTCAGAAACCAAGAAAGGATAAGCGTTATCCAAGAAATCTAAAGCTGCTGATGCTTTTACATAACTTAGAAGTATGATCCCATTGTTAGGGGCAGCTCTTTGATGAACGAAGTAGTGTGTCTGGTCTGCACATTTCAAGCTTATCTCTGTAATTTTCATAGGGATAAAATGAATAATGGAATAACTAGCTAAGTAAATTGAGGCAATATTTATAAATGTATGACTGCTTAATCTCTACTTCAAAAATGTGCTCAGAGTCAAGTTGTTCTCTATTAATTGTACTGAATAGGTGATACAGTTTTATTTAGAAAATAAACAAATACCCCTTGGCATTACATCTGATATTTATGGTGAAAAATGAGTATTTGGAGAATAAAAAGCCGGTTAATTTACATTTCTATTTGAGAAGACTGTTTTGTTCTGAAGAAAAATGTTTTTGTTTTTAGAAAAAAAATGAAAATTAATCAGAAGTTGTCCAATACATACTCAGAACATTTCCATGAAAAATGAACAGGAAAATGTGAGTGCTGATTTATAGTTGAGGAAAAAATAATGACCAATGAAATATTGTTTGCATAGCCATCAAGATACATATACGTGGGTGCAATTGCATGTCATTCTCTTAAGCAGTCAACATTTATTCTAAATCAGGGCTCTTTTCAATATTTATCAGTATTACCTCTTGGATAAGCCCTCCAGTTTTGGAGGTGTGCAGTAAAATGTATGATTGTGTTTTGTCTTCCCTGACACGGTTTATTTTCCTCAATTATTTCCTTTGCCGCACATTAATCCAGCCTGTGATGTCTTGGGCAAGAGCGAGTGTCTTTCCTGAGTTCCTTGCATGGGTCAGCCTGAAAACCACAAAGCGGATTTGGCCACTTTGGGAGACAAGATACAGTCAGGGATATTTGCTGGTACATTCCGGTTTCTTTCCAGAAACTTTGTTTGGGCAAAATTTTGTTTCCTTGGGGAATCCTTGAGTCTTCTTCTGCATATGTGCAAACCCACAGCGTGTGTACCACACAGGTAATTTGTGCATGCGAGGCAAGTCTGATGTGTCTGAGTAGACTGGATTTACTGCACATGCACAGATTAGCTGTGCAGTGGAGGTGCAATGAATCTAATGTTTTCATAAGCTTCAAACTCCCTGTGCCTGTACTATGTGGGACATAAGCACAATATTTCTGCTTGGGGTTTTGCAACCCTTGTCCTACTGTCCATAAAGATCTCTGCTTGTCAGGGGATTGATCCTGAGAGAAAATACTGGCCCAAAACAGTTCTTGGACAGTACCATTGTATACCTTTTCTTCTTTCAGTCAAGTGCTGCTTTTCCATGGCAATTCCTCTCTGACAGTCCTAGACAAATCATGACCATGGTACCCATGTGTTAGTAGCCCTGGCCTTTTTCTCAGTCCCCTTGGGCTCTGTGTTTAAGGATGGATGCTGTCCCCAAATGTGCAAGAAAAACATCAGCCGCACTTGAGTCTTCTTCCTTACCCTGATCTTAGCAGTGCAAGGATTGTGTACTTCAGAAACAGTGATGGTCCAATATGGATATTACCAAAATGCAGATTCTGAAGCCTTCAAAGTTCGTCTATTTATATTACAAAATTGCATGTTCTTAAGACGTAGTTTATTTCATTTTAAATTGAGCAGGATTATGTATGAATAGTCTGATTAGCTTTTTTTGGTACCATGAAATTTTAATGCTTTTCGGCAGGGGGCTGAGATAAATCTCAGGGCTGGTACACAAAAGTTTCTGTCTCTCTTTCAGGTGAAGCACAAGCAAAAATTAACCTCTATTATAGACTATGAGAGCTGAAATGAGGAACATTATCACATGTTCCAAACACCTTGTGTAGCAGTATGCAGCCATCTGAGTTACGTATGGGCACTATACCTTCAGTTTGGCTAAGCATAAACAAGGTGGCACTTAACTGCAGTGTTAAACCGCACATTGAAGTGAGGTGACAGAAGGATCAGAGAAGATGAGTGAGAGGTGTAGAAAGCCAAACAGGGAACATTGGGAAGAAAAGCATTTCTAGGTTTTTGGATAGAGAGCTACAGAAAAGAAGCTTATGGGTGAAATGGATTCTTACTCATAAATTCAGGGAAGTGCAATTTTGTGTATTCATCAATTACATCAATTTGGACAACTTCAGTGGCCCCAAAACTTTATTTCTATGGCAAATGTCATGTATTAGAATGGCATAGTAATTGTTGCAGGGAAGTACAGCTTCTTAGCTGCAAGCTAAGTTGGATTCCATGGCAGAGTTTTAATTTCTCCTTGTAGTTGTGAACAGTTTGTTATACAGATATCAGCATGTCAAAACCAGCAAGTCATGAGAACTGTATGGACTTATCTATCTCATTTATCAACGGTTGATAGGAAACATCTGCATGGCTTGTTCAATCTGTTAACTGTGTGTATTCATCCAAGCTTAACTGACAAGTAAAATGTACCCAATAATATTAAACTATGGGGATGACCTTTGCTAATAAGGCAGTCTAAGTTACATCACACGTGGTGTACGCTAAGGCACTTCTAATGAAATGGTATTTTGAAATGGCTCTGTACTGTTAGTCGCATTGCTATCACTGTAGATAAAGGAGAAGTGGCCTATTATCTTGAAAGTAATCTTACATTTCATAGAAAGTAACAGGTAAGTAAAGGAAACTTAGAAGGAAACACACAAAGTGAAGGAACAGATAATATTTTTTTGTGGGGCACTAATGTTATTTTTAAATGCAGTCTTGTCTTTTGGTTTGTGGAAGGTGGAGTGGGAAACCTTGACACTTGTATGCCCTAGAAGTTGTTAAGACTTCTAAAGCACCTTGTTTGGGGGTTTGATGTTGTTTATTAGGAATGTCCAGCATTGTATTATACCATTATCTGTAAAAATAAGCCTCTAGAAATAATAGTGGTTTCAAAATTTATCCTTTTAAGTACTGTAATGCAGTGGAAAAATTTAGTATATATGGTAAATTATGTGAGGTGACATTTCATTTACATAGTTTTTAAAAACAAAATTGTATCATTGTTAATCCTCAAACTTTTAGCAGAACTATGTTCAGACCTCAGTGTAGTATCAGCAGTCTCACAGCCAGGGAACCTTTCTATGAAGTGGGAGGAAAGGGGTTGTGATTATCTTCAGCAAGAAAGGAGAGGTGCACAAGGGAGCATAAAATATTGGAGAAACAGACTGTCTGTAGAAGAGGAGTGGTTCTGAAATTTGGGATTTTAAATTAATTGCTAGTACAAGAATTGCTGTAATTGCTTACAATTGCTGTAAGAAGAAAGGACTTTAATATATCCTTATTGAAATATTTGTTTAACTATCTTCTTTCAAATGACAAAGAAATTGAGTACCCAAAGAAATGTTTGTTGTGAGAAAAAGGATTAACATGGCAACAGTTGTAGCCCTTGATAACTCCCTTAAAGATCTTGGTTAAATCTCATTAGATTTAGTAAAGATACTTGTTTTCTTTACCAAAATGATAGGTTTAGTGTCTTGCAAGGGAGTATTTGATAGAAGTGCTTTGTATTGCATTACTCATTTGTGGATTAAGTTTGCCGAGCTGCTGGAAAACACTGTGGTAGTCCAGAGTTCACAACCTTAATCTGATTAGGCTGTTTCTGATGATTAACTTCAACTTATTTATTTATTTATTTTAAATCTGGGAGAACTTAACTTCTTAGGAATCTGTGCATCTCGGCTGAGATCAACCTAATCCTGCTAAAAGATCTCTGAATTACAAAATCTAAACCGACTGTGGAGTTCACTGCATAATGGGACTCAATCAGAAGTAATCTTTCATTGTTTAGGAACATAGAGGACTGGATACCAAACCGAAAAACCTGGCAGTTGGGAGTACTGTTCTTTATTTCTGTAGTTACGTTTTTGGAATAATATGGACCTGATAAAAAGGACCACATGATACAGGCTGTGCAGTACCAATATCCCGATGTTAATGTCCCTCTCAGTGGGAATGAGCAGCGATAAATTGACGCTTTTTCTCAGTAGATCTGTATTTTCTGAGCAGGATACTTCTCATGGGCAGAATGCTTCACTTTTTACATGATTCTTAAATGTTCCAGATAACTTTTCACAAATATATTTATTATTGCAGTCTAAAGGTTAAATTTGTGATATGACAATTAGTATCCGTTAGTTAAAATCTGAACTAATACTTTGTCAGCCACACAGATCACTAGATGTGTTACTTTCTTATCCTGTCAATTGAGGCAGTACATACATTTATGCTAAAGGGTTATTTTTTATTATGAACACCAGTATCACTAGCAGATCCATTTTCCATTTGTATGTTTCAATGAAAATGTATTCTATGTTAAGTTTGGGTTGTTTGTTTTGATGTGAAAAGGCATTTGATCATTATTAAACATTTATTGAGCATTTCTCATAACCATTTGACTTGGAAAATGATGACCAGACTAGATTAGCAAGTAGAAATTTGGTAGATAAACACATGGTACTCATTAATTTAAGTCTTTAACTTTCAGTAAATATGATAATGTTGATTACATCCCAGATTTCAGCCAAGACATTTATGCTAAAAGAATTCAATTTCTCATGTTGTTTTTTTTTTTTTTTTTATATTGAAACTCATCAGGGAGATAAATTTACTTGGTGTTTTGGTGAACTGATTAATTTGGGATCTGTGTGCACCAACATTTGGATGTTATCCAATAGAAGTAATGAATTCTTAACTCACTTTTTAACATTTTGTGTGCCACAGGCTTTCATTAAAATATTAACTTGTCTTTTACTTTCCTTCTACTGAATAGATAAAGGAGGATTTTTAAATCCAAACTCACCTAATACAGTTTGTTATCTGAATTACTTTTGGACTGTAATACGGCTTAAGATGGTTTAAAGCCAAGTTATTGAAGTAGTTCAGCCTCCAGACATCTGTGGTTGTAAAATGGGCCCTCCCAAGCTGCTAATAAGACACTTCTTTTTCAGTGTTTCTCCCAGTGCTTTCATAATGGTTATCTTAGTTCTCTTGTTTGAACTTCAAAGAAGAAATCACAGGATTACATTGCTAAATGCGTGAAGTTTGAGTCTGAACTCACTTACGCCACTGTGTGTCAGTGCAATTCCCATTGAGTTTTAGAGGAATGTATGTAGATTTTTAGAAGAAATGCAGATTTTAGGAGAATGCATGTTCCCACCCCAGTTCTAACTTTCAAAGTCAATAAAGCGGTTAGTATGGCAGCTCCAGCAGTTTCACTGTATGTGCTCAGACTTCACTTGAAATCTTATTTAAGAGGATAATATTGAGGATGACTTTTAATTGTGTAATTTATAAATTTGTAATCTTAATGAGCTAATTTTTCCAATCATAAATTATAAAACCATCAAGTAAGAAAACATTCACATTCCAACAGCGGTGTTTCTTGGCTAGTGCAGCCACATTTTCATTGTGTTTTTTTTTGTTTTTCTTTAACATACAAAAAGTCTTCTCATCCCCCACTAAAGTGGAAGGTCATTTATATGTTTGTTTTGCTAAGGTACTAGTGTTGCAATGTTTTGAACACCTACTAACTTCCTAGACACTGTATTTAAGCGAGAAACTTAGGTAGGATTGTCACTTTAAAGAACAAAAGACTTTTGTACTTTACAGGATTTTACAAGAATCCTGGCAGTTGACTTCACAAAAAAAGTTTGACAAGAGCTAGAGGGAAACAGTGTTTCTTTCTCAGCAGTTTTAGGTATTAAACAAGCAGGTTTCACAAAAAGTCACGCAGATCGATGTGTTGTTCAGACATGACTTTTCAAATGTAGAATTAACTGCTCATTTCAGTAAGAAAACTCCAGAGCTACTGAACTGACCTTGAAGATAACCTGAAATGAAAGTGTTTAAGAATAATAAATGTTTTAGTAATTAAAGGCAAAACAACTTCCTAGAAGTCTTGATTAAGGGAAAAAAAATTCTAAAGAGAAATATCTGTGTTCTTCTGACACAAGCAGCACACTGGCCATCATGGTATTGGAGATAGTAATCCCTGGAAATGGTGCTGGTGAGCCTGGGAATCCTTGGTCCAATTCTGTATGTGTGCTCATCCTTGAATTTATTTAAATCAAGCAGTGTAGTCGTACTACTAGGCAACAATTTCTGTTACATAAAGCTTGGTGTACCTATAGTTTAACTTTTTTTTTTAAATATTCCGTTAGCTGCAGTAGAAAAATTGAAACTAAATTTCTTTGCTCTTAGTCTACTGATGGTAATTTTCTCCTTCCGTCAACTATTCATCTATTTCCAGTAACAAGTTGACTGTTTCCTTCTTTTTGTTAAAATGATGCTCACTCTGTCATGCTCATTCAACACTCCGTTCTCTAAATATATAGATCAGCTGAAGCCACTGGAAAATAATTGTTTCCCCTTCCAAGTGTTCCAGCTGGGATGTCACCCTGGGACCAGATTCTACTGTTCTCAGAAAAGCACCGGTAGAACAGTGCGTGCAGGACCAGAGCCACTTCATTTCTATCCTTGCTTTTCTGGCAGCATCCTCACCACGTGTAATTCAAAGTCAACTGTTTTGAGAATTGTATGTAGCAATAGGAATAAGAGTTTGATTTATATATATTTTAGCTGTGATTAGGTCTCCAATTCTGATTAAAGCTTAGCTGGGAGTCTATAAATAACGGACTTGGGAACTGTTGGAGCTGAAATGAGGAATAGGCCCTCTAATGACCATTTTAGTAGCAAATTTCATGTTAATGTCTATAGTTTAGACTGCAAATTTGTGTTCCTTGTAATTTTATAAGGGTAAAATATAAAAATATAAGTAGAATCTATGTGTGGGAGGAACTTCTGTGTCTTTTCTAGGAAGCAAAAATTTTCATAGATTAAAACCCTTCTACTTGAAGTATTTTTGAAGCCAAAAAAAAAATATATATATATATATTTGTAAAAACCATAAACAAATACCACCACTTAAGAGCTAGATGCTTAGTAAGTGAATGTGTCAGAACTTGCACTCTAGTAGTATATGCAGACTTGTGCTTTTAGGAAAAGGATCGTACTCTGCATCTGCAGTGATTTGGGGGGCATCTGGGTAGTTGGCTTTTTGGTTTGGGTTTTTGTTTGTTTGGGTTGGGTTGGGTTTTCTTGTTTTATCCTAAACAATGCACTTACATTCCATACTTACAGAGGCTACTGTAGCTGGATGTGAAGCCTGTATTTTATTTGGTCGTCTCCAGAGGAATTAGTGCAGATATTTCTCAGTTCTTTTTACCATTATTGGTAATAGAGATCCTATCCTTAGTTCACAGTGAATTGCAAAGCCAGTATCAACTTTCAAAAGAAAAAATCTCCTTGACAGATTGCCACGTTGATGTAGGGGCAATTAATATATATTGTTTAGACAATTTTGCACAGTATTTTTGCACAAAAGTAGTTTTGTGGTTTTGAAAGTATATAGGACCTGTATCTCATATGCGTATACCTCGTAACATGTAAGTATACATTGTATTGCACATCTGTTATGCAGAATGATGTTCAAATTGAGTGGTTTTGAAAATGCCAGGACTGTGTGTAGCCCCAGACATTTCACAAGCTAACAGTCACTTGGACATGAAGTGCTTCTGGATGTATATAAAGGTTTTCAACTCTGTAGAAAGATTTTTTTTTTTTTTTTAACCACAGAACAAGAAATGACTGTTTCATTTTGTTTTGAATGTTTGGTACTTTCTGTTTATTTTCAGTGTAACATAACAGCAGTAACTCAGAGTTAAGCTTCTAAGAGAACAGTGTTCTTCAGGATAATGTAATGTATGTTACTAGCCAGTTATCTTTGGTGCCTACGATCACATTTTATCTCCGTGTTAATAATGCTTCAGTGTTAATGTAACAATGTGCTGGTAAAATGGTAGTGTTTAGGAAGGTATCCTGAAGCTACACAACTTTCCTCCTTAGACAGGGGAGTTATTAATATGAGTCATCTTTAATGACAGTTGACAAAAACCTTCTTGTCGCATAACAAATTGCTGAACCTTAGAACTCCATACACTGAAGAGCACTGAAATGAAAATTTAGAATTGTCTCCAGATCAATAGTGATGCCAAACGTTTTCTAGGGGAGCTTATTCATGTGCCTACTTGTGAGATGTGCTGTGTGTGTAAATAATTACTTGCATGGAGTTCTTTTGGCTCTGAACTTTCTTAATTTTAATACATAATACTCTGTTGCAGCTGTGTGGTGCAATTTTCTTCAGCAACGGTATTTGTCATTCAGCATCATGTTCGCAAATCCTCCGCTGCTGACTCGCTCTCTCATGCAGATCAGCAGTGGCTTACTTCATTAATGTCACAGCTACTTTTTTCTGCTTTCCCAAACATCTTGTTCACGTAAACCAAAGCACAGTTGAGATACCTGTGCTGTGGGGAATGTCTCTTTCCTTTCATTACCAAGCTACCCATAAAACAAGACAGACCAGACATGCAGATTGCCTCACAGAATGGAGGAGGAATATGGGGGCCGTTTCAGAGCGTTGTTATTCTGCACAAGACCACATCATGACACGGAGTAAGTGAGTGTGCGTGGCATATTTCTTCCTGACCTTTTACACGATTGTGTGGTGGGGCAAAACGCAGCAGCCAGTAACCAATTCTGCTGGCAGAGTCTCCTTGCAGCTTTGAGTGTTTTCAGGCATTTACAAATGTTACAAGTCAGGGGATGAGAGTTAACATCCCTCCTCAAATGAAAGCAAGTTTTTTGGAAAAAATGAAATCAGTAGCAGATGTGAAAGGCAGGTGCCCATCTCATAACCTCAGTAAGAAGGCACTTGATACGGGAGAATATAAAAAAGGATATCCACTGAACCGAATATAATGCAATTCAGCCATAGGTTAAAGAAAGGTCATTTTCTTGCCTTGTTGGCTGGAAAGAGACAGCAGAGCCCTAACATATAATTGTGTTCTGTGACAGTAAAAGGAGCCTTTTGGAGCTTTGGGAAAGGAAAGTGACATTTCTCTTGCTCATGAAAGAAACACAGCTTCACATTAAATGTGTACTACAGTGCTCCCAATGTAAAGAGAATTAACATGAGCGGAATTGTTATCCAC
This sequence comes from Strix aluco, assembly GCF_031877795.1. NCBI lineage: Eukaryota > Metazoa > Chordata > Aves > Strigiformes > Strigidae > Strix > Strix aluco. Next base: position 11,442,789 of record NC_133940.1, on the reverse strand, counting down.
ACCATGTCCCTGTGGAAAAATGATTCACTGAGACAGCAGCACATCCTAATATTAAGGCAGGGATAATGATTTTGATTTTTTTTAAATGCAGCTAGTAAAGATATGTGTGTGTGTGTGTATGTACGTATGTATAAAAGAGCCACATGTTTCAGTTTCATTCTTCTCTTTGTTTCTCTTTGCGATGATTTTTCAGCTGAAGAAAGGGAGCTGAGCTATATGGAGTCATTGCACAAGTGCTAAGGGGAATGTATTCTTACCAAGTGCTTTGGTAGGGTGGTCATCATGATAGTAATGTATTAAGTATATGATATAAGGGCTTAAGTAGCTGAGAGTTTTGAGAACTTACTCCAAAAAATGAAGCGTGGCACCGTTTCATTTCTCCTAACTTATGTACCCAAGGTACAGTTGTAGTCATGCTGGTCTCCCTTGGTAGTTGTTGTCTTTCTGAAGGTTCACCTTCCTTCCAGCACCTCAACAGGAGAGTAGGACCACTTGATTTTTTAGACACCTCTGTTTAGTTTCTTGTTTAGTAGGAAGAATCAGTTGCAGCCAACTTCCATCTACTTTTGAACTGAAATTGGTTATTGCAGAATACAGTTTCCAAAAAATTTGTCTGCTTCAATCCCTCTTGTTGTCTTCTTGAAAAGATTACTATTGATAGTGGTGCCTAGATTAGGAGAAAGGACAGCCTCTCTACCAGAAGTACTTACACTGAAACAATACATGGGCAAACAGGAATTGGTCACTAACCCCTTACGGAAATAGTGGGGTTTTTTATCCTGGCTAGAAGTGTTAGATCCTACTGAGGAGGTGCTTTATGTAGTAATGGTTTACTAAATACAATGACTTGTTTCTAGGAAATATTCTTGAGTATAAATGATTATTTTCTAGTGAGGTAAGGATTTTTTTAAATATATCAAAACTTGTATGCGCTTCAGTGGAGTTACTAAAGTTCTTGGTTTTTTTCATAGGTAATCGAACAAATTCATGTTCAACATTGAACCTCTGTCTGAATTTGTATGGTATTTTTGATTCTACCTATAAAGTTTTTCCTAATATGGAATTGTACATTAGTATGGAACTAAGTGACCAAGTCCTTTATAAACATGCCTGAATCCCCATGTCTTGTCTTCTCTCTTCCACCATGAGGGAAAGCATACATGAAAAGAAAATATTTCACTTACCTAAATTAGCTCTACCGACGGGGGGGGGCGGAGGGGGGGAATATTTCAGTGGCTGATTTTTAAAACAGGCAAGAAGATTTCAATTGTAATTTATGGCATTAGAATTGTTTAAATATAAAATCAGTGCCTGCTTGTTAGTGTATTTTTGCAGAAGAGATGCTACATTTTATGGGAAAATTGCTCACAAAGATGTAGGCAAGAGGCTACTTGTAATGAGAGTGCAAAAACTGTCCATGATGCTAATAAGCAGAATATGTAAAAATGTGAATAATGCTTAAACAATTGAGGATATTATGACGTGTTCTAAAGTCCAAATGAAAGAAGGCCCTGGTATAAAAGACTGTTATTCCACAAATGCACTTAGGGGCATGATTATATGTTTTTAGTCTGTTACATTTACTTATGTAGGTGAGCCTTTAGACAGAAAGCTAGGGAATATTCCCACTCTTTAGTGCCATCACAACCCATCCTATCTTTGTGGAGTGCTAAAGAAAATGGTATCATCAATCTGCGAAAACTGTAAGGTTGTGGATAGAGAACTTACCTTAAATTAATCTCTGCCAAGAAGGCTCTCACAGACTGGTAAAAATGGATAGATGCGTAATATACTTCCAGTTTGCACTACAGAAGACTCCTGGTACTTGCAGGAGAAATTTCTAGCAAACATCCATTACAAAGGATTCTCTATTGAAATGAGAACAAAGGTTCCACTAGAAAGATCTCTGAGGATTCAGATGTACCTTTTCATAGGTGACATGCTGATACAAGCCAGTTCTCGAGGGGTTGCATCAAGGCATAAATCAGCAGTAATTTCAACCCTGCAAGATCATAGCACTATCATGAACAGAAAGAAAATCAATCTGACACCAGCTCAAATAATAGCAGTTCTGGGAGTCACAGTATATAGTACAAGTCCATTGGGAGGGTCTGCTTGTCAGAACAATGGCACTTGAAGACACTGAATACTTTGACAGACATCAAAGCAAGAAGAAAAGGAACAGTAAGATCAGTTCTCAGGCATGATGGTGTCAGGCATGCAAATAGCAACCTGAGCGATACTTCAAATGAACATGAGGCAGGTGTTGGTCTTGTGGTCAGGCAGTAGTCGGGTCTTCTTGCAAAAAGTACTTCAAATACCTGAAAAGCTTTTTAAGTTTTAACTTAGTAGGTGATGTCAAAACTGCATAATAATTGATGGTATTTTTTCCTAGAGTTAGAAGAGCAAAAGTTAAAAAACCGAAGTATTTAGGAAAAGACTGAAAAGTTCATGTTCTATGTGTAGTGAATAATGGTGGCTTCATAAAAGTTCTTACTGTTGTGATAATTTGTTTGAATATCCATATACTTGCAAGAGATTAAACTATAGATCATATGCCTACTATAAGTGCACCAATGTTTTGACCCTGTACTGGAAATAAACATTGCTAAATCAATGCTGCTCCTAGAAATCCTAGAAGTTGTAGAAAAAATAAATGACCCCCAAAATGTCATCAATCTAAATATGAACAAGCCATAGCAAAGCTGAGGAGTAGACCACACTACAGAGATTCAGATAATATTTAAGATAACATGTCCCATTAGCAATATTCAGCTGGAGGTTGTGAGCATTTTGTTTCAGAGATATTTGTTAGGTGAGGGGGTTTGTTTTTGCAAGTGGAAAAGAAAATTGCTAAGGCTCCCAGAGATCTACCACAACATCTTGTGGGATCTTTCTTAGAGAGGAGAATGAAAACATAAGAATAATGCCAGGAAAAAAAAAAAAATCTACCAGGAAAATTCTCTTTTTGTGACTTTGTTTGCTGTGATGTCAACTGATCAAATCTTTTGTCTTACCAAGTATGATTGTACTTAGATTTGCTCTTATGCTTTGATAGTCCATAAATACTCTGGTGAATAAGTCTAGTTTGTTCAATGAAGACTTCTTCCGCTATTCTGTTTAGAAACAGGAAAAGTGGAAATGTAGACAAAATTATCAGCTGAATGTTTTTAAACACCATAGCCAAGGCATCCTAGTATCAGTGACAATCTCATATTTGAACTGTTTTTCAGATGTTCGTGGTATTGATGTGTTGTAAATTACTCTCATGTACTAACCTTACTGTGCCACAAAATTTAAATTGGTATCTCAAAAAATTAATAATAACTAAATGGAACATGTTATTTTTAATTTTTATAATCTCTGAGCAACTAAATTGGATTTTAAAAATTACATTGTTGCTAATTATGTCTTACTGGGTCTTCTTAATTAAGCACACAGTTGGGAAAGAGACATAGCAATAATTATCTCAATTTGATGGCTATACAATTTGCATTATCAACAAATAGCCAAAGAACAGTTCAGTTTTCTTGTCACATATAAACACATACAATACTTGCTCCATGTTGATGTATTTTAAAACAGCATACCTTTCAGAGGACAATACTTGCTTACTCCTAGATGAAATGAAGATTCCATCTTTCCTACCTGCATAAACATAAGCACATGTATGCCTCTCTATTGTATTATGTTGTTAGATAAATGATAGCATTTACATAGTGTATAGATAAAAAAACCACTGTGATATTGTTTACCTTTAGTTCGGAAGAGCTCCAAGATTAAACTGTAATTTCGTAGAATTTGGTGACTAAGTGAGGTCTCTTAATTTTAGGTTTTTACAATGCAAAATTCTGCTCTTTACACCAAAGCAATAATCATAACAGTGGCGAGCAACCTGAACTTCCATTGACAAATGTTTTAACGCTTCATCTGGCTGTATTTAGTACAAAGAAGTGCCTAATATATACTGGAAACATCCTGTACAATGGGAGGAAGCTTAGTTGTCCCAGGCGTGCTTGAATGTGAGGGGCAACATCCCTTTCTTCAGTTCTATTATCTTTTTATATCTTTTACTAAGAAAATACAGCTTTGACCATACATCCTTCCTGGAGCAAAAAACGACTTCTGAGAGATCTGTATAGGAATATTGATCCTGCAATCTCAACCTACGCTCTTATATAGGCCAAACATCCTTTGCCTCTTTCCTTGTATTGTCCCTGCCATACACTTAGGAATTATGTTTCAGAGGCATTAAATGACATGCCCATGTGTTCTGTAACAAATCTGTAGATGTCAAGCACTTGGCTAGCTTTACTTAAGCCCAAACTTTTTCACGTTCTCCAGGATTCCTAGTTGAAGTTTCGAGATGCTGGGATACTTTTCACAGTGTTTTCATTATTTGAAATTAAAACTTCACACCAGGAGTTTTCCTGCAATATAATGGGGAAATGTGTTCCCGACAGTACAGTTCTTCAGAAAGGCTTAGATTTTAGGAGACATTCTGAACCTGTCCAGGATACATCCTGGACGTATCCAGGATACATCATGGATGTACTTGATCCCACAGCAGTAGAGTTTGATCTTTCGTCCTTGAACCGCCATTACTTATGCTCACTAACATAAAATTATGGGTTTCCAAAAGAAAACATTAGGGAGTTGTGTGATTTTTACAGTCAGTGGCAATTCTCCAAGTAAAGTGAAGGGCACGTTGGCCAAGAATTCTGTATCACAGTTGAGTAGCTGACATAACGTATGTTTTTTAGTTCACTTTCAGTCTTGCCATATGCCACAAAGTACTGCAACAACCTGACTTTCTTTACAATTTTATTCTGCAAGTGTTTTCTGTCTGAAACTTTGGATAAAATGGGCAACACTTTGAATTACTTTGTTAACTAGAATTAAATTAGACTTTGACTAATTTTAAATGAAGACCATTAAATGTGAAAATGAACCTTATTCCACTTGAATCTATCACAATGACAGATATAAATGTATGGGCAAGTGTAATCCATCCATAGGTTAAACCAGCACATCCTCTAGGGAGTGTGTTAAACCCATGGCATGTCCCTGAAAACTGCATTTTGCGTTTACGTATCTGATTTAGAAAGATATGTAAAACCCCTATTCTCACATTGTTTTCTTTTATCTGTATATCTGTTTTTCTTGAGAGGCACTATGTAGACCCCTTGGAGGAATAACACAATGTCTCGATATTTCACAATCTCACTCATATACCAAAAAATACTGGGCATGTCGCACCTACTGATCCTTACTTCATTATGTCATCTTCAGACATCTTCTGATGTGTTGATATTTTGTGATCCACAGAAAATGTTCATATCAATTTTGTTTGCTTCTTGGTTTTTAAAAAATTCTATTTCTTCAGTCAGTCTTCTAGGGATTGCTGTCAATTACTCTTTCTTGATTTTAGTATGATTTTTTTTCCTTCCCATGGAAAGTATTATCTGTTTCTGTCCTGCAGACTTAAGCAGACGTTTCATATTTCTTCACAGTGCTATCTAATTCCATGCATCATCTAGAAACATAATTTGTTCCTGCTTTACTGCTGGTCAACCGTTTTAGCTGGTATCTTTCTCGCTGCGTATAACTATTGTGTAAAACAGAGAACTTTAAGGATGACATAAGGACTTCCTTTGTTTATAGTATCTAAACAAATATTTGAGGGATATAGTTTTGAAGGTATGTACAAGGTCAGAATATTTTTCCATTTGTTTCGGTTTTTTTCCTTGGTATTGCATTTCTCAAAGGTTTAAATCAAGAGTGTTTGCTTTGTTTTGCCTTTCATATTTTACAGTTTTGTATTTCAGAAAAGACTTGCAGAATAAAGGTACTATTCTTTTTGCCTTCAGCAATCCACAGCTGAAATACCTGCTTAATAGTTCATTTTCAGAAACCAGTGGTCTGAAAAGGTAATAAGCAAATGGTAGCTTTCAGATAAGGGTATATGTTGAAAGAAAAGAAATATAGGAGAGAATTGAGCGAATGTGGAGGTGGGGTTTGTAGCTGACTGAATGGCCTCTGACAATGAAAAACAGAATTACAGGAGGCTGCCTTCTGAATTTAGGTTTTGAATATATGCAAACAAGGATTGTTTCCTGGTTATATTTTAGCATCATAACTGCAATTACATTTTAATTCTATGTAGTTTTGAATATCTGAGTGTTGGACATAATGTTTAGTCAAGGCCAAAAAAGGTTACAGTTCTTCATGTTTTCACTCTTGTGTGTTTCTGAAAGACCCTGTTCAGCTACATGATACTCATTATCATCCCTATCCTGACCTCTCTAAGTAAGTCTGGCCTTACTGGCAACCAACTGGGTATGCCACTGGTGATTTGATAGGGTTGATGGTGGGTAATCAGTATGGAAATTTGCTCATTAGATGGGCACCCTGTCAGAGCAGGCTGATAAGAATTTATACAAAGCACTATTAAAGTAACGTGATCTCTGTGGCATCGCTCCATTTGAGTACAGTATAAAGGCATACAGTGAGTTTTCTTATAAAATAGCTATTGATTAGTATGTGCACTGCAAACAGCCTCATCACAGGCTTTCTCATAAGCCACAGTTACCCTGTTACTGTGCTTCAGAGCAAGTAGGATTCCGATCTGAGCAGAACATGAAAGTTAGGTTGATGTAAGAGGGTTTTGATGCAAGTGAAATGTGAAAATATTTTCTAATAACACGTTCAACATGTATGATTTATGCAACTTTCTAAATGCGTTAAAAATATAAATCCAAATACATTATAGATATTAGTTCCATTACTTAAAAGGTGGTGTTTTCCCATCTAATAGAGCTTTTTGACTTTTTTGAATTTGCAAAAGTGTTTCATTGTGATTTAAATGATTAGTTGTGTATTCTTCTACAAATCTAACTGTACATTGTGTATGATATCTGTTTTAAAGTATAATTGAGAATTACTTGCTATACAGTGCCTAAATATATATTTCGTATATTTATATGTTTATATGTATAACAAACATCATTATTTGGGGGGGGGTAAATATTTTGTGAATGCTTTCAATGACAGAACAGTGATGGAAAGGTCAAAAAAGTGCTATCCTTTTTGAGGAGGAGAGCATCGAGACACTTACACAAAGGTCACTTACAGGAACTGTAAGCCTTTATGAGACTTTATCATTTTGTTGACAAGGTCAACTTGATATTGATTGGCTGGGTGTTTTGTTTAGTTACTTGAAGGCCAGTTATTTGAAGAAATCTGTGTAAACATCCAGGCAATATTCTTTATACTCCTGCCCTATTCCAGCATTTTGAGTTGCTTATTGTATTGTCTTTTTCCAAACAAAATATGAAATAAGGTTAAAGTATTTGATTGCCAGTTGTTTAAATTCAAGTTATTATAATGCACCACCATTCATTAAATTTCACTGAATCTCTTACTGTAATAAAGCTTGAAGATTTGATCTTTCTTTTATCATGTGTTCCTGATTCATAAAAGCATTTTTTGATAAAAAATTTTATGAAGTATTTTTCCAGTTCTTGCAAATTATTTATCCCCTACTTTCATATCAGGCCAGGTAGCTGTGGGTTTATGAGACATTAATGCCTTGAGCAAAAATAAAGGAAGCACAAGTTTAGTCTGTGTGTGAAAGGAGTCGAAGTTTACGGTGATGTTTGAGGCTGGCCCTGGTGCTGTATCTCCAGCCCTTATGTGAGCCATTAGTGCCACTGTGTTTTAGATGGCTTTGGTAAAATTGGGTTGGGGTGGGAAGGGAAGAGTTAGCCAGTGAGCTGAAGATTTTCTTCCTCCAGGTGGTCAATGAGTAGACAACTCGGGATCTGTCTGTCTTACATCTGTATCTGCATTCTTCTATAATAAAGGGTGTAAAACTTCATGTTAGGTCTTCCTGGCCTTGTGCAGCGTGCACTGAAGATGGCGAGTATTACAGCCTGGCGCTTGAGTGGCTTGGTGGGCAGCGTTACGCTGAGGAAAGTTGAGCTGTGGCTTCATACACACGTGCCAGGCCCTTGCACCCCTGCAGCTGGAAATGTGGTCGTGCATGGCAATGGCAGGAGACACTAGTAGGCTCTCCAAGCAGGGGGAATGCAGTGCTAAGGTAGTGATGTTCATAAATCGGTTGTGGTTTTAATTATTCTTGCCCTTATATAATAAGGAATAATAAAGTTACAGCTTTTAAGCGGATATTTCATGGAGCTTTTACATTAATTTAGATTTGAGAAAACGCAGATCTTTACACGTGAGAAGACAGCACATAGAAAAGTAACACAGTGAAAGAGAAGACCTGGAATATGTAATGAATCTGATATTAATTGCTTACATGAAATGATTTGGTCTGTCTGCTGCCTTAGTTAACATCATTAAATATACTTTGATACAAACTGATCTCGCAAAAAATGAAGACTTTGTTAAACCTTGTTTTAAAAGAATAAAAATAAATCTTTAAGTAGTTGGTTTTCTGCTGCCTAAGTTTTACAAGTTTCTGTGCATCCTTATAAATTTTTGTTACTTGTTTAAAAATAAAAAGTCACCATTGAAACCTCACCCAAAATAGATGCTCAGCAAGGTTATCTTTTGGGAGGAAATTCTGTGTATTTTTTTTTTTTTCTGTGAGTCAAGGTGCGTAAGTATACTACTAACTTTTCCAATAATGAGCTATATTTGTCAGGTTCATTGTTTTGCGCTTTTGAAAGCAGGATGTACTTTGTGTGTCTGAGGCTGCTTACACTTGTTGCCTTCGTGGCAAGATTTATTTCTTGTCTACTTCACCTTCTTAATTTCTTCTCGTTTTCCTCTGGCTTCTGTAGCATCATCTCCATTTGTTCTGTCAGACAGGATATATCGGAAGGCTTTTTCCTGTCAGTTACCATTTCCAAAGAGTCACCAGGCAATCTTTTAAGCCAACCCTTTGCTTATAAGTCACAGCACCTCTGTGTTCTTCTGTTGCAGATCAGACTATTAAAGCAATTCATAAAATAAGTACTGAACTTCTTAGGCAATAGTAGGCAATGTTGGCAAATAGCTGTAAATTATTTAGGCAAATAGCTTTTGAGAAGCAAATAGTGCTTAGTAGTAAATTGTCTACAGAAGCATCTTAACACCAACTTGATATAGTGCAATCAATCCAGAGTGCAAAAACTTGTGTTCATTGCTGAGCCCCATGACACACTTGTCAGCTGGCCTTTGTCTCTGGCAGGCTGGCAGATCCTTAGTTTGTCTTTTTAGTTCTCTGGCTCTTGAAGAGTTTTTTTTATTGACTTGGGCGCTTTCAAGCCCACTTTGTTGAGTAGGAGATGTAAACTGCGTTGATTTTTTTTAAATGCTAGAGCTCTTTATCCAGGTGCTATTTGTTTCTGAAGAGCTATTCCATCTCAGGTTAAATGACTAGATTAAACTCCCTGAGATTTTGTGTTTCAGGCAAAGACATGTCTTTAACCTCTTTCTCTAGATACTGTCCTGGAACGTGGGGAAGGGAAGGTATGCACTCCACGGGGTTACTTCTGCTGTAGTGGTCCGTCTCCCTTCATGAATTTTCTTCTTCTATGACTATGTTAGAAGCCTTATTCCCTCTTGATGCCCTGTGCAGTGTTTTCCACTCTTGCTCAGGGAGCTGCTTCTTTCAAAAGTACTGGGAGGACACACAAGCAGGAGATAGTGCCAGTTGTTTCTCAAAAATTCAGACAATTTCAGAAGTTAAACTCATCTCTGTAGCCCTCTAATAAGTGCTTTGTGTGTGGGTTTTTTATATTTCCTTTTTGTGTGTTTTCACGTTTTCTGTAGTTGCTTTTGGAGATTCATATTGTACACTTGCAGCTGGCAATCTACAGGGTTAAAAGTCCTTGTTGCAGATAGGTAATGGGCTGATAGCAAACTGGGTATTAAACTTACTTCCCTCTGCTGCTGACCTTAAATCATTAAGAAGCTGTGAGCAATTGCTTTTTAATTAAGCAAAATCTCTTTTTAACTTCTATGCTTTTGGTCTTCTAGCAGTAATATTTACAGCCACCTTTTGTGTTACATTTCTTTTTCTAGGTTAATAGCATCTGTTAATCCAAAACCAAAAAAAAAACCCAACCCAAAACAAAACCCAAATTTATTGTAACAGAGCTCCCTGTTTGTCAACCATGCTGCTGTAAAAGGTGTGCCATAAGCCCTACTGTTTCATCGCAGCGTTTGCCTTAAAATTAATGATGGAAACAGCTTCATGAAGACAAGGTCACAGGACAAGTGCACTGGTTGCATGTGCAGCTGCAACCCACTTGATTTTAATGATACTGGATTTGAAGATCATTTTAATCATATACAAAACTGCAAGCTGCAGTTTGGAAGGTTTCATTGAGGATCAGTATAGCCCCCATGTTGGTATGAGTTTAGACAGGAGATGCAGAGGAAAAAGGGACTTGTACTGCATGGTGGAAGCTTCTTCCTGTTGAAATGTCCACACAGTCTAAAAGGCAGATGTCTGTCTCTGAACCATCGTATGCTCTCACAGAGTAATAGTGTGGTGTATTTTTGTTTTTACTAAGGCTGGTGGTTTTCTAAAGTATGAATTCTCTTATTCTTGATTTCAAGTGTAATTTAATTTACAGCAAAATACTTCAAAAGAGTGAACTTTTCTGTTTTCTAGGCTTTACATTTTAAGAGATACAAAATGTTATTTTCACTTAAGATGAACATGCATCCCTTTAGAGAAATAGTAACTGTTCCATCTTAGCTTTAATACCAAATATAAGGTTTTGTAGCATATTTTGTGCATAAGGTACAGTTATTGCTTGGTCTGATGGGATAGTGCTTAAGATTTGGTTTTATTCTTTTTTCTTCAAGTTGCTGTTATTTTAATTATATTTTTAACAAGTAAACCAGTAAAAAAATACATGTTCACATCCCTTCCTGGATTATAGTGACATCAATACAATTTAATTGGTTTATGTCAACTAAAAATAAAATTGTGCCTTTGTGAGCTAAATTTATATATGTTATCTGAATGGATTATTGTGGTTTTTTTCCAGGACTATTTCCTTAAGGAGTTCCAGTTGCTTGTTTTCATGACTTTGAGCCTATTTAATCAGAGATGGAGCAGATGGACTGCAAACCCTACCAGCCATTGTCAAAAGTTAAACATGAAGTGGATCTAACTTACACAAGTTCTTCAGATGAAAGTGAAGATGGGGGAAAGCAAAGGCAATCTTATGACTCAAGAGAGACTCTGAATGAATATAGCCAAGAGCTAAGACTTAATTATAACAGTCATAGCAGGAAAAGAAAAACCATTGACCAGTCCACACAAGGTAAATTGTTTATTTTATCTGCTAATTATGGTTATTACTTTCCAATTGCTTACTATGAAATAATATCACATTGTCAGCAGACAAGCAAATGTTTTGTTTTCAAAGGCTTTTAGTGACAACCCACTTATTACCTATTTTTAACCGTACCATAAAATCAGAAAGTTAGAAAATGTTTTTGTGAAATAAAATGGCTTTTCTAGCATGATGGACTGACTGGTATTCTGGACAGCATCACATGATAGCAATAGATAAATATTTCTTTAGTAGTAGCTACTCTTCTTACTAATGTTGGCTGATTAATTATTTACTACCTTTGCATATTTTGTGTGCATTTTGGTATAAAATCAGTGTTGAGGTTGTAGGCTATCTCTGCATGTGCTTACAAAGCCTATGAATGAATTAAAATGGAACAATTCTCTTAAAATTTCTAATCGTATAAATAACAAAGTCATTTAAAAACTGAAGGTAATTAGTGAGAAAAAAGCCAACAGTTAAGTTTCTTTTTTAGCATTTTGCATGATACGGACAGAAGTCTAGGACAAATATTTGACAGTTTATGATGGTGGAGCTAAGGTTAGGAAAAGCTACTGTTTGGTTAGAGATAAAAGCTAAAGACTAAGACTAAAGAAATGGAAGGAAGTGAGCAGAGTTTATTGCAGCATTCCCTGATAGACTGCTGCTTGTGGAAACCCACATGCTGCGTTTAACACAATTTGTACAGACAAGAGGCTTATCTGTTGCCTTTAGCTCTGTCACAAATTCAGGCAGGATGGTGGGGCAGGGAGAATATTTTTAGGAATCAGAGTGCGTGTCAGAAGCAGTGAGAGTCCTGTTCCTTTAAAGGTAACAGCAACAGGATTCCAGGGGCAGTGACTCCCTGGTCTTCAAGGAAGTGGTTAAATTGATCCATTACAGTGTGACCAGTACTTCTCGGCTAAAAATTGTGGTATTTATTAAAAAAAAACCCAAACAAAACAAAACCACAAAACCACGAAAAACCCTAACAAAAAACCCCCCACACAAGGCAACTCAGTCCCTTGCCACTCACTCAGAAAAACCTTCTCCAATTTTCTGAATATTTCCTTTTTTTACAAGAAAATACAAAAAAGGCTTTTTGAAGCTGGAAAATTTTCTCCTCTGTGATGTGTAAATTAATGCAAAAATTCAAATAGCTGTGCTACTTAACTCTTACAGCCTTTTTGTTTTTACTGCAGATATTCTGAATCAAGTTACTTTCGTGATACTGCTGTTGTCTGAAAGTATCTATAATTCACGGGAGAAATAATACCTAGCTCCCAGAGATAGCCTCTATCCATGTACATATGTTTCCTGCAAAGAGTTACAAAACTGCAATATTGGGAAAGAAAAAGTCACGCATACAGATTTCAACAAAGTATTGTATAGAAAACTCGATTTACCTGTTTGATTCTTTGTAAATTACTCGATCTTGAACATGTTATGAGAGTTTGGTTAACTAAGATATGGTTATATTGTTGTAACTGGAGAGGATATAAATGTACTTGTAGATCTACTTAAAGCAACTACCTCATTACTGATAACTGTGGCTATGAAAGCATAACCTCTGCATGGAGCTAGGCCTCTGAAGAGCTCCCTATTTGCAGAGCTTTGCTGCTATTGGTATTCATGTTAGCAGTAGCATCACTAGCTTGGACACATTTAAAAGGGTTGCGATAGCTCTACTGTAGGCATAAGAAACCAGCCTGTATGTCATGTTTTGAATTTATTGTTCCAGAACAGTGCCTCTGAAAGCAATCGCATTAATAATTTTGGAGAAATGGTCAAATTAGTGTGCCTTTCTGCCAGAAGTTGTCAGGCATGAACTTACCTCACTTATTCAGGACTGGCCTGTTAGGAATCAGATTTATGCCTGTGCAGACCAACAAGTATTTTAGTCATATGTTGTAAGATGATTTTCTTGGAAACATATGCACCAAGATTTTCCTATTTAAATTAATTTTTATGAGATACTGTATGAATTTGCAGGTCTTCTATTTTACAAGCATTGGTATTTTTCTTCTTGGAAGCAATACAGTCTTGTACTGCTTCAAACTGCAGTATAAGGCTTGATGTCCATGTTCACAGAAAATCACTTAGGCCTCTACATTAGTTTGTCAATATCCAGGGCAGCACTTAAATATTCTAGGTCAGTATATTATTATGTAATATATACTGCTTGCTTTTTTGTGTTATTGAACATAAAAGTGTTTTTATAAACATATACTTGTGTACTGGTTTGTAAGAACGGAGTTGAAGTTTGCTTGTTGTATTAGAAATCATAGATTTCTTCTGTGACAAATTCAGTTTGGTATAACTGAGTAATTGCACTGCTAATTATATCTGTTTGCCTTCCTGGGAATTCATCCCTGTATCTTTCTAGTGATTTAAATCATAGAGTTTTCCGCTGCCACAAATTGAGCCTAAATGTTTGGCCTTGTAAGCAGCACAGATTTAAAATATAAAACTGGTTGACCTCAAAATTCAAGAGCAAAAAAGTTTGTAAAGCTTGAGTGTAAAATTTCAGACTTCAGCCAGAATTTGATCTGATTACAGTTCTAATGCCTTATTTTCAAAAGGACACCAGGTTTCACTGTATGGGGCCTGGGAGTTTGAGACTTCTTGGTGATTCTTGGTAGTTGCTCAGTCAATACCAGAAAAAAATCAGGTTCACTTTTGGATGCTGAATCTGGCATAAAGCCATAAAACTGTAGATGGAATTTGTTTTAAATCCATTCTTTTCTAAAATTCAGAATTTTTACAAAAGCTTTTCTCCTATTTGGCACATTTTTGGAACGTAAAAAAAACCAAAAGAAATCAAAACCAAAAACCCCACAGTGCCCATTTTCAAAGAGGATTGTTCTGCAAGGAGAGCACTGTACCATGCCGTTGCTTAAGACTATTGCATAAATTCTACAGATTAAAGGGGCAGCCATAGCTGTAACCCCACGTAGTGACATAATATTCTTCTCGAGCTACTAGCTACAACTGAAAGAGTACCCTGTACTTCATGTGTGATGAAGTAATAGATTGCACAGTGAGAATAAAATCCATAAACTTCATCCAAGAGGAAAGGTGTGAGAGTAGATGAGAAGACAGACACACAGTAACAGTTGTGAATGAAGTGATAATGATGAAGGGTGAGATAACAATCCAACAACCTCTAATGATGGAATGTGAGAAGAAAATTGGTTTTGGAATAAAAGAATTTATAAGGAGAGACTGGTAACAGGAACAGGTGTAGGGATATCTGTACTGATCTAGTCTTGTGAAAGGAGTCACCAGTTTAGATGGTTATGGAAACTGGAAGAATTTGTGTTGGCTACTTAAGCATGGTAGGTTATAAAAATTAGACTGGGTAGTCATCTGAACTTAGTAAATAGCTTCAGAGTAAAATGGGATTTATTGCTCAAAATATTGATATATCTCAGCAATTTCTGTGAAGTTTTTTGTTATGAGCAGTTTGACAATTTCATCTTTACTATCAATATTGAGGATTTATTTCTATGAAAAGTTTCAATTGAAATCTGAGATTATGTAAAATCATTACGTGAGGGTATTTGTGTTTGCATATATAGACAATCTGTATAAACCAGAACTCCACATGGCATGAACTCAAAGGAAACATTTTCAGAATTCTTAAATATATCCTACAGATTGAATAGCACTGTTAGTATTTTGTAAAAAATTTTTTGTGTCAAAGCTTTTTTTTGAAAAGCCATGTGATCTTGCAAATTACAAAAATTGGTTTAAAGATTGAAAACAATACCCAAATATGGAATACTTAACTGCTTCAATATTTTTGTACTCCTTACAATTCCTCAAATTGTATATCAAATCTTATTCTTCAGAGAGGAGTGATTTATTGGTTGGTTTCTAACATCTTATAGATAGGAATATGAAAGAAAAGGAAAAAAAGAAACAGTAAGTACAGAATTAATCTATTGATTAAGCAATGATTTCTAGGTGTTATTCTTGAGGTCTAGTACTGATGTCCCTCATGGAGAGTCCAGTGTAAGATGAATTATGTCTCTGGAATTATTTACATCAGAAACTTGTAGTTATCTGACAATTCCAGATTTAACAAATAACACCACAGACTGTTTTAAGCTGACCCAAGTTTTACTGACCAAACAACTCAATGTGAGCAGATACAAAACTCTCCTGACAGAGTGGCATTGACTCCTGAAGAGCCAGTGCTAATTGCATAATGTGTGCATCTTAAAATGCATTCTCTTAGTCACTGGAATGTACAAACTCCTGTTTATCTAAAGATATGTAAATCTGCAATATCTCATCCTGGCAAGAAGATCTTAAGTAAATTCCTGGCAGTCCCAATATCATATAGTTTGGTGATATTGGCAAACATAGTAAATTAATTCTTGGAAGTACTGGTAAACACAGTGTTTTGTACTTGAAGGAGATAGGGTAGAATTGGCAGAAGTTGTCAGAAATGTTGTTCTTGCTAGGAAGCTCATTGATGGACCTGGCTGCAAGGAAAAAAGTTCTTGTACTTGTGCCATACATAGATTACACTTCTAGTTTATTTGTGACATGTTTACATCATTAGAACTGTTTTCTTCCACACTTTTCTCTGTTTCCACCCAAATATGAAAGGAGCTGTGCTCTACAAATACTGGCAGTACAGAAAAGCTTTATGGCTTTTAGGTTAATTATAGATTTGTAGAAAACACTAGTTTAGAGGAATGAATTCCTGATAGGATAAGCATCTGGGATTGAGTCATTGGCATAGTAAAGTTTATTGATCATTAACAATATGAGCATACGGCGGTAAATTTCTGGTTAGACAAACGTGTATTTCCTGGCAAGATAAATATATTGAACTGCATTATGGGCAAGGCAAACTGGAGTTATTCCTAACAGGAGCATCCAACAGCAAATCTGGTAAATCTGTGTGAAAAGATCAGCATTACTATTATTCTAGGAAATTACGTTTTAAAGTGCTTCACAAAGAATTGACCTTTTGTGCTTTTAGCCCAAGAAGTAAGGAAAATTTTTTTGTATGACAGAAGCTGCAGATTGGCTTTGTAGTGAAGGTATATAAAATTATCTTCAGGAGCAGTAGGTAGACAGATGCAGCTAAATGTTCCAAATCTTCCTTGAATGAACTCCATTGGCTTCATGAAGAGGCCTGGGTCACAATGTGAGAAAGCTGGGCTCTTCAGCCCAGGGTCACTTCTGTTTCATCCTTGATTTTTTTATCTTCTTTTTTTTTTTTTTAGCTTAGTGCTTGCCATCCCATTCTCATTTCTGCTCTCTGTTACATTCTAGCAATGATGAGGATACATAGGCAATAGAAATGTTCCAGTGCTGAAAAGCACGTTCTTTCCCTAGAAAGGAAAAACTACATGTGGGGTGCAGAAATTGGTGGTCTGTTTTGCTAAGCTTTAAAGTTCAGCAAATTTAAGCTTACCAGGAAGGAAGACTTAAACACATGTAACTCTTAACATCATATGACCAGTCAAGAACAGTTTTACTTATCATCATAGACATAAATTAAATATAAGGCATGCTGACAAGCACTGGCAGGAAATTGTCCTGTCAGGAAAATGTCGTGGTGATTTTTTGTCATCTGTGAAGCAGCAAAAGCTTTTTACATAATAGCCATATTCTTCTCTGATTTCAGAATTATGTAAATCCATGCAGGGCAGCAGATCTGCTTTGTGTCTGTATGAGGGACATGTAGAGTTGAATTTGGGCTGCATATAGCATGTACTTTTTGTTTCAGTTACGTGACATGTAAAGGTAAATAAGCCAGTCTTTATTAGCTCTCGCCTTACTCTGTTATGTTAACACTAGAATAATACTCTAACATACCACAAGTCTGTGGTCTTGTGAGCCCTCCCAGAGGAGATTGATGCCAAAAGAGTGGCTGTGATTTTTTTATTAGAGATTTGGAGCATTTATCTGGGTGAATTTAGGACTGTGCTTTTAAACTTCCACAAAGAGCAGTTAATGAAGGGAAGAATTTTATCAGGGGGCATCCTCAAAGTCTTGTTGATATTAAGAAGGTAGAGCTCAAATACTACCAGGGCTAACCTGGTGGTCAATGGAACAGGGTAGAACAGTTCAGTATAGCTCTACCTGCCAGTTACATATTTTGGAGCCTTTGCCAGTAATATTCATGTGATAAAGACTTTCAAAATAAAGAATATTATAATGGCTATTTATTGACATGTAAACAGGACATGGTGAAATGCATTTTTTTATGTTTGCAGAGGGAGGGGAGATCATTAGTTTTGAAAAAGGACAAGAGAAAATGTATAGTGAAAAAATCTTTCTTAAAAGAACTGCTGCTATGCAGACTTTTAGAAATGTGGTAATTTTGAACTCTTCAGCTGGGTAGTTATTTACTTCTCTTGTTCCCAGTGTTTTCTTTGTGATGAGATTTGTGGGTTAATGAAGGATGGGATTTTTTTTAACCTTTAAGCTGCATGGTTTGTTTAGACTCGTGTATTGAGTTGTTGTGGAAGGTGGTTGTAGCACAGTGGAATGAAGCATTCCTGAGTTCTGAAAGAGGAAGGTAGGAACAGGCTGATTACAAAGGAAACCACTTATTTTTGCAAGCGCTTTTATTGAAATTCTGTAATTTAAGGAAGAAAATGCAAAAGTAACATAGAAGACTTCTGGTAAGATACTATCGCTAGATAGGGCTTGTATCAAAACTGTTGAGATATTTTGTGTTATTAGAATCTTTTTCCACTCATCTAAATGTCTGGCATTTACAAACTCTAGACTTTTAATGTCTGCAGTGTTATTTTGCTAATTTTAGAGAATCTTCTGAGAACTTAATTTAAGCATGTTTTGTACCTGCATACTTTCAAGCAGGGACTTGAAGCATAATGAAGTCACGTCTGTGTAAGGCCACACAACATATTCCTTGTACTGCCTCATGAAAGGAACTCAGCTTTCAGTAGAGGGTGATTTAAAGGTCCTTCAGATTTCTGGGCTGTATACTAGCGGAAGGAAGCGATAGCTAATATGCTCCATCTCCTCCTGCTGTATGTTACACCATCTGGTCTGAGTGTTTACGAGCTTCGTGTTGTCCAAAAAAAATTACATATGAGACAGAGTAAAAGACTCCACACTCCTAAAACTTTAGTGCATTGTCTTCTCCTGTATTCCCTTACAGAAATAGGGATTCGTGGTGCACTGTGCTTTGTTTGACTAGCTGTGGTCTAATCACGGTGATGTTACTGTCTCCCAGAGAAAAACAGTGCCATGAGCAGTTCCCTGTGGCTTCCTGGATTGCAGCCTTCTCCTCTATGTGGGGAGTATCTGCAGACTCTAAGACAAGGAAAAGCTGTGCTTAGATTCAGGACCCCTCTGGATATTCTTTCTTGATCTGCCAAGTAAATGGAAATTTCTCTCCTTGGAATAACTTGGGTGAGGAAACTGTATGTTTGTGGCTTCATTTAAAATCTCATGGAGGGAATACTTTTCCTTCCCCTCATCAAATCAAAATACATGAATAAACTGAATGTGCAAAGAGACTCTTTTCCCTCAAGGCTAAAGTGGATGCTTCCTTCCTAGAGCACAAACTGTGTTACAAAAGCTTGTAACCTGCTGTCACCATTCCTGTAAGGTTGCTTTCAATCTCATAACATCTGCCTTCTATGATCAAAAATAGTTTCATTTTCATAAGTAATTGTTTTGATTTAAGAAGTGAATATCCAAGAGAAAGGAAAAGTGAGGGGGAAAAAAAAAAACCTACTGAGAAAGGAAACAAACTAGGGAAGGATCACACTGCATTTCCAATCCCCTGCTAACAAATCTCATTTAAGGAATAAAAAAAGCATTCTCCAAATGTTACACAAGCTTAACACTCCATTTGTCAGTGTACAGATACAAACGAAAATTTTAATTTTAATCCTCTTCTCTGAATTTTCTATGGTGTAAAATGCCAGAAATCATAGAAATAAAAATCAGAAGGGGAGAGTAACCCAGCCAGTGTAACACGAACCAAGATATAGCAATCCTTACAGTAACCTGTGCCCAGTACTAATGGAATATCTACAGCAGAGGCTTGAACTGTTGAGTTAATATGTTTTGGAATTCTGTTTGTCAAAGCCTGAAATTATATCTGTAAAAATTTCTTGCTATATTGATAAAGCCTCTTGCTGTAACACTTATACATGCCCAAGAAGTTCTGTCATAAATGAAAACCAAGATATGAACAAACATCAAGACAGAGTGACAAAGCAAGTATTGCAGAACATGGGGACCAGTGAACAGCTCTGCACTTGTTCTACAATCCATTTTGATATATGTACACTTGCTGTGTCTTTTGTGTCACTCTTTTTGAAACAAAGAAGATCTGTCTTATTTTCTGGAACTAGAAATCTGGTTTGCTTATCTTCATTTACAGAGCAGATGCTGAAACAAAATAACATTCTTCCTGGGGTTTCTCAATTATGTATCTGTCAGAAGATTTTGTACCTCTTGAAATAAAGCACTGTCAAGAAGTAGCTCAGTGAGTCGATGACATTGCTGCATATCTGGATAAACAGCAGGGTGGGTGTATCCTAACTCATTTAGAGCTTGAATTAAGTTTTTCTTTTGAGAATGAGAATGAAATACTTCTGAACTTAGTTCTGTAGGTGTTTCTATGAAATAAATTGTGAATGTGATTTAAAATTTAAGGTTCCCCTTTCAAAGTTTCAGTTTTATTGGAAGCTGCTCAGAAATCAGTTTCCTGCTGACTGTCACTCATTAGGAATGCTTTGGAAGTGGATGAAGTATCTTTAGCTCAGATGGAAAAAACAGCATGGAAGGAATAAGGTAATGTTTAACACCAGCAGAACGATTTTTTCACCACCACTACCCAAAGCACCAGTTATATAACAGAACAGTGAATACTGAGTAAGGTTGATACAGTTACTTCCAGCTGTAACCTCAGGAAAAATAGTCAAAGGACCTAGAAAAGTCACATAGCAAAATATAAACAGTTGCTGTGAAAATCACCAAGAGATGATGAAGCCAGCGAATTCAAATGATAATATTAGCATGGTGACTAATGAGACATAAATGTTAAGTTTTGTAAAATTTTTGAAAGATTAACTATGCTTTATTCAGTGTTAATGTACTGGAATTCATAACTGCTACAGAAGTGGCATCTTTAAGAAAAGAACATTAGCAACTAGACTGTCTTAAATACTCTGCTCAGAAATAAGCTATTACAGAGGTCCTAGTCTTACCTTCTGACAACTGAAAACGGTAGTATCTGAAAAGCTAGATTCAGTGTTGCCTCTGACTTAATCGACACGGGGTGCTTAGCTTCACACCTGATTTTTGAGCTGCCAAGAAAAACCCAGTCACGTGAGCCAGGACTGCTACCATGCTTTACAGACAAGAGGGAGCTGTAGAGGAAGCTGTTACCAGCTAAAGAGAAGCAGCATGAGGTTATGCTGCCCATGGCCCCTGGAAGTGGGACAAGTCTGTCTTTGAGACTGAAGGGCCAAAACCACCCTTCCTGCATACCTGGGTGTGGAGAATAATCTGGACCTCCCTGCTGTTAGTACTTCTTTAATGCAGAAGTGTAGTGTGAGCTATGTAGAGCTTTCCTTACAGAGAAACTTTAATGGGAGGTGCCGTATTTCATCATTCAGCCATTGTTTATATCGCCTTACTAGTAAGGGACTTTTCGTGGAATTAAAATAACAGAAAATAAATAATGAAGAATGAACCAACTTTAAAAACCTGGAGGTGCTCAAGGTGGTTCCACTTCCCTGTAGATGGCATTTCTAAACATCACAGACATGCACAATGGGACCACGAACGTATTCCTGCTGCCTTTTGGAGAAGCATCAAGGCAACAGAAGTGGCCTGCTAGAATGGGTGGAATGTAATCAGTCCTCACGCTTACAAAAATATGTAGTGTTTGCTGTTAGGAGGCTGCCACAGAAGGAATAATTAGTGTAATCTTAAACATTGAGAAAAATTCATTGCAGGTTCGTGAACTGTTCTGCAAAACTTCTGTTAATGAAATTTATTTTAGTTAAGCTAACTGAGGTTAATCTATTTTAATTTTTATCTGGTTTTTAAATTTATTTGAATATTAGTTCTCCCACTGAATGGAGAATTCTTTATTCACTGGATTTGCCACACACTTTCTCACTAATTCATACATAATTTAAGATTGCTTGCATTGAAATAAATGAAGATGCATTGGTCAAAAAGTGAACTAAGTAAGGGGATAAATGGCCCAATGTGCTTAAACTACAGGATTTATCAGAGGGTTTATTTGAGCTTTCTAACAGTTCTCCAGTACTGATAGTTTTGGCTTCCTGGTTCAGGTGTACAGTTCCTATGGACAACAACATAAGCAGCAAAATATTTGGCAGAAATTCTTAAGGCTCCCTTGATTCTAAATATTTTAATAGGATGAAAGTGGTTGGTGTTTAGAAGTACATAAAAACTTCAGTTCCTCTTCATTTTAAATTACAGAGCAAAGATTATTCACACATGATTTTCTTAACAGCATAATGTAATAAAATGTATCCTAGAAGTAGATTTTGTTATGTATAAAAGTTATAGAAATGGAAATGCAAATAACATAGCGAGTAATCATTTATGGGTATGTTAATTTCTTAATTCATTCAATTTATTAGTTGTAATTTTCTTTCTAAGTTAAAAATGGAAGCTTACTTGTGCTTTCAGTGATTAACTGTAGTTTTGTACTTCTGGCATCACGCAAGAGGCTTCCGTGATTTACTTCAGTATGGATCAAGATGGAGGTAAATCATAAAAGTAAACATTCATAATAACTAGAAACACATTTAACAACACTAGTGCAGAAAAGATGTCGTTTTCTTTTTTCAGATGTCTTTTTATGGCTTGTGAAATATGCATGCATTTTTCTGAGGGATGAAAGTTTTTAAATTCTGATCAAAGAGCAGCTTCAAATATAGTTTAAAACATTTGCACTCAATTCAGTTTGAACATATCAAACTTTCCTTCTTTTCAAACACTTGCATGAAATTAATGATGTCTGCTAGCTTGATCTCTCTACTTTACCATCTGTTGAAGAAAAACAATTCTGTAACTTCTTATGCTGCTGTAAACAAGATGAGAACTTTCTAATTTTTTTTATAAAAATCATATCAGGACACTGATTATGTGGTAATTTGTAATGTAATTTTGGGACATACTTTTAATCCTTCCTAGTAATGAAATTAAAGAATTTGATTGTTACTTAATAATTTTTAGTAGAAATTGAAGGATTGTTTATTGCCCTACATAAAATTAGTTATTCAGTTCAGCTGGAGGCAGGAATTAATTTAAAAATTTTAAAATTTCCCAAGAATGTTTTCCTTTTGTTATTTCTGTGGAAGTTTTCATCTTTGTTGCTACAAATGTGTGCATAAATACAGAAGGGTATGCGTGTAGTATTGACATAGTACAATACAAGTTCTACCTGCATTACTTAAAGGTGTAATCTTGTACCCTACCCTCTTTAGTCCAGAAAAATAGCCAGACTTTTTTTCTGAGATTTCATTGTACATATGGAGATGCAGAATATTAAAGGAGTTGCAGAGATCAGAAGTGTGTGCATATGCATGCTAACTTCAGACCAGTTTGGGGTTTTTCCTTGCAATTGGAGTCAGTTACTAAGAGTTTAAATAGAGAAATACTAGAAATGTTGTCTAATAGTTCCCCCAAAGGTATTCCCCTGTGCTGCTTGGAAAATGTGTTGGTAATTTCCTCTCGCTGTGGTTCCTTTTTCATTTTGTGCTTGGGGATGGATTACAAAATTCATTCAACTTTGACTCTCTGGAAGGAAATAGAGAATTCATGAAGAGAAGGGCATGGTATGAAAAAATCCTTGTATTTCAATGGAGAAAGGAAAAAAGGAAATTATTTGTCTCTTCTTACTGGATAAATCTTCGTTCATGTGAGCATATCTTGGATGACCATCTTGTCTGTTAGCTATTGTAAAAATAACGATGCACACACAATACCTATCTGCATGGACATCACTCCTGCCATTGTGACTGCCATCACATAAAATATATCTTTTTACTTTAAATATATTTCTTTTCTCCTTCTGTGTATCCAACTTTTCTGAGTCCTATATTCGGTAATAGTTACTGAGTTCTAGTGAAAAAAGTAAAATGAGCAAAAGAGTAATAAATTTACTATCTGCATGATCTTATTGAGTACAACACAGTTTAATGTCAGAACACGCTCAACTTGTGTCTGTGAGAAAGGACAAAGCATACCCTTCGCCAGTGAGCACAGGCAAAACTTTCAGCATTATACTACTTCTGTAGGTAAAGTTAAAACTGAATATGTTAACTTAGGCATCTTTATTCAGGAATGCGTTATGCCGGGATGGTATTTTGATATACTGCTTGACGGTTTTCATTGCTTCCTCCGCATTTAAACTTAGCTGCAGGAATTTTCTAAGATGTTTGGGGGGTTCTGTTAATCTTCTTAAAAATTAATTTCCCAATGATTAAATTCCTTAATAAAGTAATGCATTATTTCTTATGGGTTTGGGTTTTTTAGTCTTAAGAGGAACTATCTGCCATGCAGTTTTGTCTTTTGCTTTGGTCTTTGGATTAAGACTGTTTCTTTTCTGTGGAATTTTTTTGTGAAGATACAGGAGAAAATTAATTTTATATTTCTGCTTATGGATAAAAATGTGAAAAACAGGTCTGTTTTTAATACTAATTCTGTATGCAATCAGTCCTTTGACTTCACTAGTCATACTACTGTAAATCGGAAAATAATCTTTCTGTCTTTAACGACAGAGTAATACATTACAAATTACATATTGTAGCATGTGTCAATACATAACCTTGAGTAGTATTTTTTCAGAAGTATATAATTAGTGGTTTTGGAAAGGAAGTATTTGTAAGGTTTATTTGGTTGGTTTGGTTTGCGTACAGATTCTCAAAGGATTAATCGAACTGTTGATTCTAGGGATACAGTTCTTCCTGGTATCAGTGAGAATTATGCTTGTAGGTGTGACATGAGTTTAAGATGATACTGTAGTAGTGATTACTTAATGTTTGCAATTAATTGTTGGCTATTGATCTGTAGAGTTTAGGTGTTGGGGTAGAAGGATGCTAATAGTTTGATTTTATTCTATGCTTAGAAAATGAATCTGCTTTCATACAATTAAAAAAACCCCAAACAGTACTTGCTGAATTATTTGTCCATCTTTATGTCCTAGCTGCTGGATCAGACTTCCGAAGATCTCATTGATGTGTGTTTTTAAAATATCTCTTGGCTCCTCCCCACACTTTTACTACTTTAATGGTACTATCCAGTATTAAAGTTTGTCTTGCTTTCTGGGGATAGCACAGAGACAGATCAGTGATATCTCTGTTCAGTGGGCTGGATCATACCTGCCTTCCATAGGACTCTAGAGCAGTCATACAGATAGTCATACGTTGTGTGTGCCTTTACCACAGGATAGGTTTAATTACTGTTGTTCACTTAAATACCGCTGGTTTGCAGTTAAGGGTTGGTACAGCTTTATTCCGGGCTCTTTTGGAGCCAGAAGGTAGAGGTAGTGTTTCCTTTTTCCTTCATTGTCTTGTTGGACTTGTCTCTGTGTCCTCAAGTTGCCGTTACCCCATGTAGCTGTTCAACTCACTTTTGGTCATGAAAGGAAGGGTCCTTCAAAATAGTCCAGTCTGCTTTTTACATTGCTTTTTAAAAAAACATCTGAGGACTTCTGGCATACAAACACTTTCTTTTAGTATTTTTTTTCCAGTCTGAAAACATCTATTTAAAAAAACAAAAGAAAAAAAGCAAATCTCATAAATAAAATTAAACTCTCCTACTTCAGTCCCACTGCGGTGGCCACCGTGCTTTTGGGTTGGTTGCCAGGTGTTCACTTCAGCTAGCCAGAGGCTTGCACAACTAACAAAGAAATCGGCAGAGACAGACCGTACCTTTTGAAGTGGCTGCCTCTGAAAATTTTTATTACTCTAAGCAAGCAAGATGCTCTCTGACAGGAAAAGATTTTGGAGTTGTGGAGAAAAGGAATGGGTGGTGTTGGATACCTCAGTGCTATTTACTACTTGCAGAAATAATAGCAGTAATGTATTTATTTGAGTAGGGCTGAGCATACCTTCAGGGATATAAAAGCTATTTAGCTAATTTTCAGCCTTGTATTTAGAAACTAACGTAGGGGGTAGGTCTGCCTACTGCAGGCTGTTTCTCCAGTTCATGAATTCCTGGCACCCATCCGTCTGTCATACAGCTGCACTAGACCTCAGTACAAAGTGAGCCATGTCTGCTTTGGCCAACTTCTCCCTAACATTATTCCCACTCCCCAGTGAAGTATTATTCAGCCTTGAATTCATCCATGTGATGAATATTCATTTCAGAGATAATTATCATCATCCCTGAACAGCTCCACTCAAATAAACCAAACTTCTCACACCACCGATCATTTCTGTCACTGTTTTGGCAGCATGAAGCTTATGGTTCCTCATGCTTTAATAATCCTCCATCATCTGTGGTATCAGATTTGGGTCAAATGACCATAATGAGAGTTATTCCTTTATACAGTGCTTGGTGTTTTAGGAAAAAGAGAGGTACTTGCCACTTGTCTTTCCATGTGCTGCCTTAAATCCCATACCTGAATGTGAGGTAACAGCACAGAGGATGTAAACAGGGTGCTTCTTTGCTGTAACTTGGTGCTCCAATTTTGATATCTATTGTGATCAACTGAGTGTTCAGACATATTTCAGTATTTTCAAGTTTGTCTCAAGGACTGTAGTTACTAAAAGAACTGTCAGTCCTTAAATTGGCTGTAGTAATGGATTCATCTAGACTGTCAATTGAGTGGAATAATGTTGCTAGCAAGAACCTATATTTCAGTTTAATTTTATGATCTTTTTAGAAGAATTACATGCATAAAATATTTTTAATGTCTAGTAAGTCCTGCTAAAGGAGAAAAAAGGAACATAAAGGCTGTTTTCTTTTTTTTGTGTAAATATTATTAAAATGAATAAAAGTGCTAAATAAAAAGTAGCTGCAATAACAGTGGTAAGAGCTCAGTCAGTGTCTGAAGTGGTTAAGGGTTCAGAAGCAGATTCTTTGCCAGTGAGGTACTTACTGATTTGGCATCTTTGACAATATTCAACACAATTTTACAGTGTTTGTATCATTATTTTGTAAAAATTATCTTCAAAACATGCTTAACAAATCTGCCTGTTATAATTTCAGCAACCTAGTCTAATCAAGAAGACAACTGCATTAAACAGGAAGGTACTGACTTGTGAAATTTTCTGGCCAGTATCTCTCACGTTTTTCAGTAGCAGTGCATTAACAGACTGCTTCTCATTCAACATTTAGTTTTCTATTCTGGTGTCTGTTCATTCATTCCTTACTCTTTATACATTCCTCATTTTGAATTGAAATAAACCAGGGAGATGTGGGAGGGGGACAGTGATGAGGGATGTACATACTCTTCTGAATGTGTGTGTTGTTGACAAGACAGTGAAAATAACTAATTTTTATTAGCCTGGTGAAATGGTTCTTTGTCCTATGTTCACGTTCTTCATTGCTACATGGCAGCTCACGGTTTATCCTTCTTGGTTTTGAGTCATCCTCATGTTCAAACTCACCGAGTCCAAGCCCTTCCTTCCCTCCTTCCCCCTCCACTGAGAGCTCTGTCATTAAAAAATGCCTGCTCCTAATTCAGCGCTCAGTTCTTTGTGTGTTTACTGAAATAGGAATTGGACTGGTTTATAAGAGCTCCATCTGATTAGAGTCGAGTCAGAGGGGATCTTGCTATGTTTTTAAACAGAAGCGATTTAAGCTCCTACAAACAAATGTTGTGGGTTTTTTTCACTCATAACCACTTCTGGATGTGCTGCTTGCATCCTTTGCCAGTAGTCCTGATCAGCTGTGCTGTTTATTTCCCATTTGCTCTGTCACTGCTGTGTCTAATATCGGACACAGTACGAGATGGTATAGCTCAGGAAATGGTGAAGCAGCTGGTAGGGAAATGAGACAACACTGAATGGTGGATAATGTGAAAAAAGGCAAAATCCACCTGTGACTTGTTACCCTATGGGGGAACTGTTTCTCGTGAAGATTCTGTACTCAGCAGGTCTGCAGGAAACAAATTTACTAGGAAAAAACAATGGAAAAGAACTTTAAGGTCTGTTTGAAACATAAAGCTGTCTGCTAGAAGAAAGCTTTGTACAAAAGTATATTCAAGCATTTCCTTTTTTTTTTTTTTTTTTGTAATCTGAAAACAATTCCTTACATAACTGGATATTAGATTGTATTTTTTTTCCCTTATAAAATAGTTAACACTGAGGGGGAAAAATAGGCACTAAATTCTGTAGACTATCACTAAGTCTTTCTCTGTAGACTGCAGAGTTTGTCACAAAGAGAATTTGTTTTATATGTTAAGTCAAGATTGTGAAGTTTATAGTTACATGGTTTTACTCTTTTTGGTTTCCCTCTCCTTAACGTAGTGAGCGTATGTGTGAATTGTGCTCTTCAGTATATGAAGCAGTTGCTGATACAGTCCTTCCAGAACAGCTTAACAGTAGAGCTAAAGTGTGTTTTTATAGAATAAAAAGAAAAGAATTGAGATACTCAGTGCTCCCGTAGCATTCTTGTTCTTAGATTCCCCAGCATGATTCTGAATTGCTCAGGTGCAGGATAGGGCCCTCTTCTTCCTGTTAAAGCACCTGTCTGTGGTGCACGTTAAAGCACGTACAGGTTAGCTAAAACAAACGTGTATCTCTTTTTTTCCTGGTTAGCTGTGGCCTTAGTGTTTTAATTGATATTTGCACAGATTCTTTTAGCAGTATATATAAAGTCTTTGAACATGGTTTTAATACACAGTTGCTCTCATTTTTGCTTGAATCTGGTATTTCCCTGGAGTCTCCATTTTGAGTGCTTTCTCCCTTATGTGTCCCTTTTCTGATCATGGCTTAATTACATTTTAAGTGCCTTCTGTGTTACTGTCTCCACCACCTCAATTAGTTCACCTCCAACTGTGTGAATTTTTTAATAAGGAGGCACAAAGTATTTCTAGCAATACAGAAGGTGAGCTTTGCTTATCTGCCTGTGACAAGCTTTCCTTCAGGGCATGGAGGAGTTTACAGGGCCACTGTAGGCTAATCCATTAGTGCCCTTTTGGTTTGATTTATTTTCTTTGGGCTAGAGTACTCTCAGCTGATGTGGAAGCTCATAACTTTGACTCTTCCCAAGCATCATTGATCAAGCAGCTTCGCAGAACCAAGACTTATGGTGAGCTCACAGGCTTTGAGTTGCCCACCGCTGCAGAATACAAGGTATGTTAGCTGTGAAACAGGCTACTGGTGTGCATCTGCTATTGTACACATAAAATGTCTCAAAGGCAGATCCTGGAAAACTTTAGAAGCAAATTTTATGGGGAATGCTAATACTATTGAGTAATTCCTCCTGCGTTTTTTAATCTGTTAAGATCCAAACAAATTATTTCATTTTCTAATTTCCCTTTTCAGGATTTATCTAACAAAGTTGTTAACTTCTGGCTATCTCATGTTAGGTATTCAGCCTCCCAACCATCTTTATGCACATTAGCAATACAAATATATCCATTTATTTGATGATGAAGGGGATTTGGTTTTAGTTGTGGATAGTCAACAGTACTTGTGATTTGCATTAGAAAGAACAGGTGCCTGCCTGCTAATTTTCAAAGGAGAGAAATCACATTTTTAATGCTTACCAGTCAGTGACTTCTTATTTCCCAGGTATCAATTATATGGCTGTGTCTGTGTGAAAGATAAAAATGTTCTGTGGTTAAATCACAGGCTGGAGTTTTCAAAGTCAGTGACTAGAATAGCTGCTGAAATTAGTATTATACACCTGAATAAGCCACTCAATATTTTAAACCAGTTAGAACCAATTAAGGAAAGGGCAAGGAAATCAAAGGGGTCTACAGCTGCAAAAAATGTAGCCAAGTGCTCCCACCCACAAAAAAATACTGGATTTATTTTTTTGTGTAGTGGCTGTGTTCCTAAAGTTTGGATAAATTTTGATGACAGATCATGGGGAGTCACAGCACTTCTGTAAAGTTCACGAAAATGTACAGACGTCTTTTGTTTTGGTGTGCTTTGGAATTCTTCTCATAGTTAGTTCCCTTTGGTGCAGCACAGGAATGATGGTGGTACTTCCTTCTTTTGGAGCTCTGCATCAAATCTTCTAGATACCATATTATATGCTTAGGAACTTCATTATGATGACACAAATGTCTCAAATTTTCATCTTTCCTTGGTAACCATGATGTTCATTTTAGGGTAAAATATCTTTTAAATACTGTTTATTTAACTTAAACAATAATGACACTGTGTGATATTGATGTAAGGTTGCCACAATGTATTTGCTGGGGATGCACACCGGGAATGACTGTACTGCTTTCAGCTGAGTTACTTTTATGCATCTTGATGGCATAAAACCAAAAATGACCCTGTTTTGTAGTTGCTGAAACAGAATGTAATAGACTTATAATTTATATAGTTACTTATAGAAATATAGTGTAGAAGAAATAATATCTGGAAATATTGGAAAATCTAATAAAGGTCTTGGAAGGAAATTGGTTAAGCAGTTGAAAAATAGTACTGTGATTGTGTGTATCAAAATTAAGATATGCAAAACCAATTATTTCCATTAAATTGTTTTCATATCACTTCAACTGCAGTAGAGCTGACCTTTAAGTTTGAACTGCTGTTACTGAAATCCCCTTGGTAAACTGAACACTTGAAGAAAGAATGGAGCAGAAGTGGTCAGAATTTTTTGAAGGCAGTTTAATCTCCCATTTCTTGATCAGATGGAACATTTGATGACAAACCCCTCAAGAGTGTTTTGGGGGAAGAGGGGTTATTTGACTGACAAGCTGTATCCCCAGTCGGCTAATCAAATGGAACGGATGTGCCAAGTTGTCTTTCATGTGTTCTCATTGATGTCAGATTGGCAGCTGGATGTAATTGGATGTGAATGGAAGCACTGACGAGCTTGTGCCCATGCGCAGGCTTTCTCTCTTCCTTGTTCCAAGATTAATCGGAAGGGTGTATTTGTTGGTCTGAATGTTACTTAGCAGTTCAATCTCAAGTAAAGAATATGCTGCTTCCACAGTAGATGTTAATTTATTAAGATCATGTAAGATCATGTCCACCACATGTAAATTTTTGAAAGATCTGGAAAAAGAAAAAAGGATGTGCAAATATGTGCACCCCTAATCCAAAATAGGGCAAAGTCCTATCCTAAACTCTAATAGGAAGAATCCTGCAGTCTGAGTTGATTTTTTTTCTTAGTGGAAAAGGTGATTGCACACTAAAAAGCAGTTAGTGAATTTTTGGGGAAAATGGAATATTTTAACAGTGAAAAATCCATTAGTGGGTTGGATTTTCAAAATCATGGAAACAAAGTTGGATTTCCAGTTTTATTGTTGGGGCATAACCCAGTGTCTCTTGAAAACCTGACCTAAGAGATGGTTTAAAAATGCATCATAGCACTCTGTTCCACAGTAACGGTCTTGCCATCAGTCTTTGCTCTGTAGCAGGACTCTGATACTTTCCATTAAGAGCCCTGGGTAACCTGATCTAACTTGGCCCTCCTTTGAGCAAGGGGATGTGCTGTTGGCTGCCAAAACACTTTCCAATTTCAGCTATTTTAAAATCCTATAAATTCTTTATCTGTGTTTATGTATACCTAATATTTCACACATGTATGTATGTATATATGTATATATGTATGTGTACATAAAAAAGCAAGAGAAAAAGTATGAAATTAAGTATAGTGTTCTGCCAATGTTAGACATCCCACCAAGACAATAACGGATGAAAATTTCAAATTTTGGCTCAATTTATACAGCCTTTTTAGCTGTGGATGCTTGGGAGAGGTATCAGATGTACTTTCGGGATTGATAGCATTTGTGGTGTTGATCCCCAAGATCTGAAGAGGTTGGCTGGCAGTATGTGTGTGTCGTCTGGCTGTGGCCGGCAGACTTAGTGACACTGGAAGCTTGAAGACTGAGATTTGTCAAACTTTTACCTGAGTAATCAGAAAGGGTCAAGCATTTATGTTTCCAAAGTAACTTGTTCTGGTTCATTATGCTTCCTGACTTCTCAAAAATCACAGCAAATAGTTCACCCTTCAAAGCCAGGAATGTCTGTCAAGATTTACAAAGATATTTACTCTTGCTTTTGCTGTCTTTTGTCTCTCACTAGCAGCTTTTTCTCTTTTGATTTCCGTTAGCCATTTTCTGCTCTGGATTTGTAGCAGTGTCGCAACAAGAAGGAAAGAATACACATGCTAATGCTGTCTGAGGTTTGTTGGTTTGGAGGGGGCGATTGCTTGCATTGAATCTCTTCTTCCTGCTTCACCTTCTTCCATCCAGGCCCAGCCATGTGCCTGGGGGTGATGGAACATGGAACAAGCAGCACCCTCCTTTTCTACATGCTATTTGCCCAAATGTCCTGGTTGCTTGTTTTCCTAACCCTTCTGCTTGTGGAGGTTTTCAGAGAAAAGTAAAGCCTTATTTATTCATACTACGACAGAGTAATTGTAAAAGGCAAAATACAATGTAGAACTGCCATTCACATACAACCTTGTTGGAAAGCCCCTGAGACCAAAACAAAACCAGTCGAACAGAATGTCTCCTGCTCTGCCTTGAAGGTGGCTGTGCCCTGGCTCTGACAGGCTGCCGAGGTGGAGTTGCAGGCTGTGGGGCCCTGCTGCTGGGCCTCCAACTGAGGGCAAGAGCCTCTCGCACCCCAGGAGAGGCTGTGGCTCCTGTTTTCCTTGCTCCTGTGATGGCAGCGCAGTGACAGCAGCGACTGGTGTGTGGCTCTTGCGCACAAGGCACTGTTCTCCTGTTCGTTCTGTAAACACACAAGGTGATTGCCTTATACATCCCTTCCTTTAAGGGATTTTGCCTCTAGGTGCTTAGACCTGCTCCATTGCAAATACTTTTTCCTAATTTTCAATATTTTTGACAGTTTATCAGCTGGAATGTGAACAAGTGCAACTTTATCAGTGCAGTCTTGCAGAAGCCTTCCTCTCACTTGTGCTGTTTCATACCTGAAATAACTCATTCACTGAGCATTCACTGCAACTGGCACAGGGCGATACAAACTGCCTTCCTCTGCTCCAACCTGCCTCCGTTTGCTGTCTGCCCTCCATTCATGTCACTTCGAAGGAAAATGGGTAGTAGTATCCTTGATGTTCTCTTAAGCAATTTTGAAATTATATTAGAGTTGTGTAGTTTTTGGTGAAAGTTAGGGTGAGGAGCTGAGTTACTTTGTGATCATTCTTTTTGAGCAGAGTCTGGTCTGAATACACCAGGTCTGTTGAATATCCCATCAGTAAAGGAGAAAGTTTCTGGTAAATCTCTGTTGATAACAGGTTTCTAAAAGTATTTCCATCATCACAAAGCTATGGACTTACCCGGTGCTTGCTCTGAGACAGTCACACTGACCTGAAGCCTAAGTGCTGCCTTCTTTACCTGGCCCCCTGGCTTCATAGACTTCAATCCTGGATTTACAGGACCGTAAATTAAATCAGATTTTAGACTTCTGGATTTTTAAATGTGTTGCCTTCTAACACTAAGTCAGTCAAATTTATAAAGATACCTGCTTTGCACATCTTTTATTTTAAAAAGACTTTGATGCTTATGTATCATAAATCCAATGTTTCGTCAGGAATTTTACAAGAGAAACAATTTAAATATTTTTAGAAATAAAAGGTATATTTTAAAAATATTTTGTAAGCCAGAATCAAAACTGTTGGTAGAAATTAATTTCATATTTCCATCTTAAGTTCTATTAGAAAGTTGTACTTGTCATGAAACCTCTAAAATTGATGTTTGAATTAAGTGATTCTGCTTTAAATGTAATTGCATTCAGAAATTACTACCAGAAAGCACCTCTGAGTTGAATTCAAGTTTGTAGGGATATAGCAACAATCTGAGGGTAATTTCACTTTGAAGAATGTTAGTATACAGTTTATACTCTGTTTAATAATCCTGTCAATCTTCTCTTAAGTGCCATACAGGCTTTGAAACAGGTTAGAACCACAACCTTAACTTTGCCTGTTAAGAACTGTAAACATACTGGATGAAAGCTAGCAGTACCCCACTGTTTCACACTCGGTGGTTAATCTTGAGGAAGAATATTTGTTCATGTGAAACTCTTTCGAAGAGAAGAGTTAGTCAATCTGCTGTAGCTGATTTGATTCATAGTTCTGCTGTCCCTCGTGGAAGTCTTATCTTGCTGCCTTTTTTTTTTTTTTCAAAATAAAAAAAAAGAAAATCTACAGGCTAAGGCTGTGGCTAGCTTTACTTTTGGAAATTTAATGACAAGAAGAAAGCATCCATTATCTATTGCTTCCCTGAAACACATACACAAATGCCAAAACTTAAAACAAAAATTATTTCAGAACTGAAGAACCTTTAAAATTCTTGAAAGAAAATTGTAATGTTTTTCTCTTAGAATAGAATTTTTGAAAACAGAAAATCCTTTTTCTTTAAAAATATTAATTTCTTAGTAGATTTTTGCATATGGAGAATGAAATTGTAATTGAGTGTGTTGTAGGGCAAGCTTTTCCAAACTCTATTTCATTTGTAGCATTAGAAGAACTTCATTTATCCTCACAAATGATACTGAGGTTCTTTCTCATATGTGATAATTAGATTATTTTTTTTTTTCTCCTCTTGTCTTGAATCAGGTGGAGTTAGTGTGGTCATTATTTGAGATTAAGTAGGTTTCCTTTATCAGAAATTTAGGTTAAATGCTAACTCCTGGCATTTGATATGGTTTTATAACTCTAAAATTCATTAAAGGAGAGATATTTATGAGTACCTGCAATAGAACTTTCTCTTTAACAGAATCTTGTAAATGGAAGTACTTTACATCATAAAGCCACACTTTAGGAATTGGAAAGGCTATAGCCAGCAATACTTAAGATGTATTTGAACTTGAAGGATTAAATTCCTAGTCAATCTGATAATGACAACGTTTCTTCCTAAATTAAACTGAGACCCACTGCATCCACACTGTAGCTCCAAAAGCCCTCTCTCTGTCATCTTGCTAGTTACTCTTGAAAAACAAAATCTCTACCATAAAAAAATTTCTGGTGATCTACAGAAAGAATATTCCACTGTTGGGGAGACAGAAAGTTTGTCGATGTCCTCATAGGATCAGGATGATTTCCATGCAGAATTTGAGAATTACATTTCCTTATTCATGTTGATTTTAATAGTAGTAAAAATAAAAATTAATATCTGAGAAGTCTGGGAGCATTTTAAAAAATAAGTTCAGTCTGCTCCTTCCCTCTTTCTTTAAGTTGGAAGAATTAGTGTGAAGAAGACACTAGAAAGATATTTGCCATGAGGCATGGGTTGGAACCTCATCCTCTGGGGAATGACCTGAGGAATAAAGAGTTTCTTTATTTCTCATACATTTCACAAGCCAAAGACTTTGCTGAAAGTGCAGCCTCCTTTCCTAATCCCTTAGCTGCCTAATCTGCAAATTTCATGAAACTCCGTAGTGTTATAGCAGACTGATTCCTCTTTTATTCCTCCTTTATTTGTTATTAGTTATTTTTAACTTTCTAGCATCTCTGGTGGTAACTGGAGATTAGTATAAGAAAACTACATAGATAAGGGAATGGAGGGAAAAGTTGAAATACAGTAAAAGAAAATGTGTACAATACGATGCATTTTATATGTAAGTATAAAAACTTAAATGGTATCTTTTATGTGCGTATTATGTATATTATGTAATAGGTATATCGATTTTTTTAAAATAGATGCAACTGAGAATCTGTTTTTGGCTGTGGTAATAGTGTAATTGGTGATAAACACGAGACTTCTAAAGCAAATTAATAGT
Source organism: Strix aluco (assembly GCF_031877795.1). Taxonomy (NCBI): domain Eukaryota; kingdom Metazoa; phylum Chordata; class Aves; order Strigiformes; family Strigidae; genus Strix; species Strix aluco. The sequence continues at coordinate 11,407,607 of NC_133940.1, read as the reverse complement.
CAGTGTAATGTGCTTCTGCAAATTAATTGATTTTTTGGCTTCTTCCTCAATGATTTTCATATGAATGGTTACTGAAGCTTAATGTGTTTGAATTATATCGTCCTAGGAAAGATGTGACATGTTCTAAACATGGAAACAAGTAAGATCTTTGACTAAATAAAATGTGAACACACAAAGAGATTCACAAAGTTACCTATCAGGTTATGTTACGCGAACGGCTTTATGAAGTAGCTTAAGATCTCTGCCCATTTAATTCTCAAGTCCAATGTACAGCCAGTAAACCATGGTCCTCAGGTGAGAAATGAGAAATTTTAAGGGCCATTGAACATACTGAATTTAGCAGAGTGCTCAATAGCCCTCAAAATTTCTCATTTAGGAGGGTGCATATGTATTGCTTCCAAAAATGAATGTGAACTTCACTTTCCCCATTTGATTTACACTTCTTCCTCCCTTCTTCCCTCCCTCCCCCTCTCTCTCCCAGGCTCTTATGCCATGAGTAGCTGGTCTGCCTTTCTTCTCATTTTGAGTCACATACAATACACTTGCTGATTAAAACATTGACATAAGTTCAGATTGTGAAACAACATACAGAAATGCACAGTGTAACACTAGAGAATCCCAAACCCTACACCAACCTCAAAACTGTGTGTTTGGGATGTTTTTTCCCCATTTCCATTATCACTTCTTCAGACACCAACTTGGTAACTAACATAAATGTGACACATGTTAATGTATATTATTGGCCTTTCTGGAATTCCTACCATTATTTTTCAGGATCTTTCCATCAGACCTGCTCCCCAGAATCTGATATTCCCAGTATTCTCAAATAACCTCTAGTGTAAAAGAGGAAGGAGACTGAACCAAAATAAGTACCATGGATTTAATCTTCCAAGATATTGATATTTTCTCCTTGCCTTTGAGCTACTTATGCTTCTTTATAGTTTTACATCTGCAGAGGTGGAGCAATTTGTACATTTTCATCCAAAGAATTGATTTTGTGTGTGTTTGGGTGGGGAGCATCCTCAGACTAAGAACCACCTCAGACAAAGAAGGATAAAAAAATTTGTGAATCTATGATATTTAAAGAGACTTTTAAAATGTGTAAGTCAGAATTGCTTAATTATATGATAGGGTTCATAATAGGCACATGATAGCAACTTGTCAAACTATTCCAGTTTATAAATAATTTACATTTTTCTGTAAGCTCTTTCTCTAGTTGAACAGATAGGTCGATTAAGTAATTTTAAATAAGTATTATTTGGCATTCTGTTATTAATGCAAAATAACAATTTTCCATAAGGGAATAGGAAAATTTGAAAGGAAGGTTCTTTATGCTCATCTGTGTTTATATACTAGTTTTGTGATTCTCTTTTATCTACGTTGTTTGGACAGTCTTCTTTTTATTTTAAATATTTATTTATTGAAATAAATATTTATTTACTCTCCCAGTTAGTTGTTTGAAAGTAGCAAGATTCTTGGAACATAACAACAGTGGGGAAATTCCACAAGTCCTACAAGTCCACTAAGTTTGCAGAAATAGTAAGTGGAAGAGCAGGACCCCCGTGGTCTTTCAGTTGGGTAATTTTTGGTTTTTGCCTGTGCTGGAAGAACTACAGTTGCAGAAAGAGTAGGTGGCACACAAAGGACAATGAAATAGTCCTGAAGATGCACTGGGATAAATGTTTGATATACACTTGAAAACCCTAACTGTAAAGTTAACTATACTGGTGACTAAATTGATGCTGTAGTAAATAAATACGTGGTGAGTGTGTCTGGAGTTTTCAGTAGCTCTCTGTTGGTGAACAAAGTTGGAGCAGTGTTAGAGCTGGCTGCCTGTTCAGCTGCCTAATTTTCCTATTAACATGAGCACCTTAAAAACCAAAGGCACCATTGGCCAGTGGGGTTAAACTTCTCTTTAACTGCTCACCTCTGAAGATTTTTTTTCAGCAAAATTAAGTTACTTAAAGGTGGAAAGGAAGGGATCTGCTAATTGAACTGCTGATTTAATTAACACACACAGTCTTCTTTCCTTTTCTTGATCATTATATATTTTACATTTTTTATACATTATTTTTGTAAAAAGAAATTAAAATCAGTGAGGGGTAAAATACTTGTATTTTTAACAGTTGTGTTACAATAGGCTTCACGAGGCTCCAGAGGTGAAAAACCTATTGTGATCTTCTATATACATTTATAACTGCAACGTTTTTTTCTCTGTCCACCGTTCATACAAAAACTTGAATTTCATGTTAATGTTCCTTCATCTTTCATGTGACTGTCTTTTTGGTAAGACTAAATCTATCATAAATCCACTTGAACTTTATCTCCTTGTGGAAATATGTAGTATTTTAGGTAGCAAGGTTAGGTATGCAGACTAAAAGCAGCCACTTTTGCCATTCTAAGTGCTTTTCAGAAAATGCATCCCGTGGGAGTTAAAATACTACAAAGGCTTGTATACTTGAGAAATAGACTATTAAGGCAATATATTGTGTTAGACTTCAGTTGAATATGAGTTTTAGTATAAAAAAGTCACTTTCTTTTGCTCCATCAAAAAAAAGTTAGCTAAGATATTGAATATGTTACGTTTTCGATTAAAATATAGACTGAAGGGTAAATTCTGTGCTTCTTAAACATGTGTAATCTAATTAGCATTTGTGAGATTTACTGGGATGGATTTTCCCCTTGGCATATGCAATTGCAAACAGGGAGGATGTGGGCTGCAGGCTGCTAGCAACAGACATCTGCCTGGAGTGGACAGCCGTGTAGAGAAGTGCCTGCATCCTTGCTCCCTGGGGACCTGGCCTCAGCTGACATGGCTCATGAAGTTATGAGAAGATTTTTAATTACAAGGAAGTTCCTCAGCTGGTGAAAATAAGTAGAAATCTGCTTTGAAGGGGAAGGAGGTTCAGAAGATGCCTCTTGAAACGACAAGGTGTAATTTAGTTGACAGAAAAGTACTCTAAGAACCCTGTGTTGCTGTAGTACTTTACAGAAATCTAAGTTAAGAAAAATAAGAATAATGCTGCTTTTTGAGAGAATTTAAAAAAAAAAAAAATATGGGGCAGGTTCATTGGAGGTTTATTTCTGCAGTGGGAGCCTCAGTCAAAATTAATCCTGTTAGCTCTCTATTTCATGAGGAAAGAGTTAAGTGTGTATTTCGATCTAAATTGTTCTTGATGTACATCAGTAAACTGTCCCCCTTTGGAAGTACCTTCTCATTAGCGCTTATTAGAAGCACTTTAAAAACCTGCTAGTGTCTTTAAACACAACTGTCCAAATGTATAAGCCTGATTTACTTTCCTTGAATTTTATATGGTTTTAGCAGCTAAATCTTAATTTTTGTTGATAATATACTTCTTTAATGGCGGTATACATTAATTCCTCTTTTTCATGTCATCTGCTAAAGCATGTGTTAACCGTTATAAATTTTTGATGGAGTGGACAATCTGGACTGTACCCCTGCATGTGACTAGCTAGCTCATTACTGGTTGTGAGCTCCTCGCCAGCAAGATTTTGGCCTTTCTTTCAGAGCACAGGTGCAGTACATGGAGTGAAGCTCCTGTCACTTTTTTATAGTAGCTCAGCTCAATTAAGCAGAACTTCAAGTCAGCTGTTTCACAAGAAAGCATTGACTCACCTCTTTGTTACTGAAAAATGTTTGGTGAAATAGCGGCATCCACAACCTCAGTTTAAATGAACAAGATAGTCATAGAATCATAGAACCATTTAGGTTGGAAAAGACCTCTAAGGTCATCAAGTCCTTTCAGGCTGGAGTGGAATCAGCCTGCTTATATGATCCAGTCTGTATTTCATTGATACTAGGCTCTGGGTTAGTAATGTGGGACTGTTGCTGTCATTTTAATTCTTGGTTTCTGTACAAATCCTTTTTGAATTTGGTAAAGAAAAAATAAGAATTGACGTGCACCATTTGCAACCGTAATTTGTATAAAGGTGATTTTATTAATTTAGTGCTTTCAAAAAGAAAGTAAAAGTAAGGAGTATAATGCAGCTGTGATGGTTCAGTGTCCAACATCAATATCTGCACTTTCATGTCACCCAAAGATTTGGTCCATGCTGTCTGATTAAACCAAGTGGAGCTTGTTTGTTAGGTATATAATACATAATTAAAGCAATACTTAAAAATAGAGCATTGTATGAGCAACACTGTACTTAGTTATATCCAGTAACTTTCTGTGAGATTGCCTCTGTGTCTCCTATGCCCCATGAGCTTTGAAAATCTCGGGAAAACAGAACTTTTTTGAAGACTAAGTGTTTTGTGTTTACCACTATAGCCATAGGGGAAGGAGAGCTTTTTTCCAGAGCGTCCTGTAGGTTTCGAAGTCTCTCTTCCAAGCATCTGTGTAGGATTGAGAACCAGTAGCCTCTAGTCTCAGCTTCCATTTGTGTCCACAAGCACTACCTTGAAGTACTTTTCCTCCTTCCTTCTACCAGTCAACCAAGTGCCAGTTTTAAACAGGCCCCAGAGAGCATGAAGAACACTGCATTGTAATGGTAGATAAAGTTTAAATGTTGAATATTCCCTCTACTGCAGAAACTATGTAGCTGCTTCCCACCATCTTGGCTATTTTCTCCTAGCCATCTCCACCAAACCTGTCAGCCTCAAGGCATTTGAGAGACATTTGAGAACAGAGCTAGTGAAGATGGAATATGTTGCAGCTTCTCAGGTGTAGGGTTGAGACCAAGTCCTCCTGTGACCAAGGGGAAGAGATCAGAGCGGTGGTGGAGCACACTGGGGAGGCCCCACATCTGTTTTGCTGCTCCTATGGCTGCCGCTGCTGGGGTGGGCCAGCCAGTGCCGTGACAACGCCAGGGAGATAGGGTGACCTTCCAGGACTCTTACATAGGAAAGTGGGGCTGTGGCCGCTTTTTTGTGTTTGCTGCCCACCTTCCCCTGCCCTCTAGAAAAGAAGTTGCCATTCCCTGAGCTGAAAGCCAGCCCATGCAGGCTGTCACTACAACAGAGACCTTCAGGCATGTTTTGATGGCAAAGAAAAGATATACAGAGATAGATGGCTTAAAAACTGAGCCACCTAAGCATATACTAGCTTTGCATTTTTTTAGTAGATTTTGATCAATACCTTCAAGAACAAACCAGGGCTTTTTGTTATTTCAGAGAGTGTGCTTAAAATAAAAAACATTCCTCTCACTGGCTGGTAAGTGGATTAGTTTGGCAAACTAAAGCTTTAGTTAGGATGACAGTAGAAGAGAGTATTTGTTCTCAGTCTCTATCAGTGACTCTTGTCTCTAATGTTTTTTTCTAGAAATTGAAAGAATACTGTATGCATGTTTGATATTGTATTTAGTCTCTCAAGATGGCATCCCAGGTCTGATGTTCAATTAGGGAGTGCAGTTCTGTAATCCTTATTTAATTAGAACTCCTTGTCTTACTCCCTGGGAGTTGTATTTGTAATTGGATTCTCACAAGTGAGAATATGCAGAGGCTACCTCAAAGGGAAGTTGTAATTTGCTGATGTGTGTTACTTACTTGTAGTTCTTCGAGAATGTTTCCTCTGCATATTCACATTATGGGTCCTGTCCACCTTCTGTTTGTCCTCGGATTTCTACTGCCCTACAGTTGTGGTGTTTAGTAAGAATAACTGAAGTATTGAGCACTGTACAACTCTTTAAAATCTCTGATTGCTTGGAGTCATGAGATGGCACTTGTACAGTCCTAGTAGTCACTGCTCTTCCAGGAAGTTCCTGTAGGTCACCAGCACTGGAGAACCAAAACCCACTGGTGTGAATATGCAAGGACAGCACTCTCAAAGAGCAAGACAACGGTAAGTACCCTTTCTTTGTCTTCTGTGATTAACCAAATATTTCAAATGTTTTTCTGTAAATTCCCTATTTGCAAATTTGCTACGCTTTCCCTATGATAGAAACATTGAGATTAATTTTAGTGCTGTTGCCTTTCTGGCAAAAACCAAGAAAGTACCTGTATTTGTACGTACTCACTTCAGTTGTAAATTGATGTACTACTGTCAGCGCAGGGGTGTGTACACATGTTTGAGCTATAATAACCTAAAATGCACAATTACAGTGCAGTATTATATATTTTACAGAGTTGCACTCTTTTAGTTGTATTATAGTTATAGTAGATTAGATAGCAGAGTAAGTCACTGACTAAAACAGTCTTCTAATAGTATTAACAATGTTAATTCTCAAAACAGATTCTCCAGAAGAAAATCAAGGGTATATTGCTTTTCATTTCTAAATTTTTTTCTGAACTTTTGTTTTTTTCCAGACATGGAATTCTGTGAGACTCCTCATATTCTGTGCTCTGGCTATCAAACAGATTTACATGGTGTAGCTGAGCACAGTTACCCCCTAGAGGTGGGCTCAGATGTGGATACTGAAACAGAAGGTGGTGCGTCCCCGGATCATGCCCTGAGGATGTGGATGAGGGGGATGAAATCGGAACACAGCTCCTGTTTGTCAAGCCGGGCAAACTCAGCATTGTCCCTCACTGACACTGACCATGAAAGGAAGTCTGATGGGGAGAATGGTAATAAAGAAATGCATCTAATGTACTGAATAGAAGTAACAATTTATTTGAAACTTCATTCTTCTCTTTATTTTCCTTTTTTTTTTCTATTTTCTTTCTTTTCTCCCCTTCCTTCTTAGGTCTCTATAGTGTATTGAAAATGAAAGTGCTGTTTGGTATGTGTATTGTATTTATAGTATAGATGGAAAATATGACAAGAATTGAAACTGTTTTAGTTAAAATGTCATTCTTGTAGAGACCAATTACTTTCCTACATTCTCCATTTTTATGCCATAGGACATTTATCATTTGAGTTTAGTGGCCTATGAATTAGATCCTAAAATAAATCTATATATGCACATTTATATCACATTTTGTGTAGAATTAATCCTGCACATGCTGGCCTCTGGGCATAACTTTAGGACTCGACAGCCAGGTGACTTCAGAAAGACAACCTGGAATCCTAAATGCTCTATTTACCTGTAATTTCAGGCTACACCTGAAGACATGCCTTTACCAGTAGGACAGATTGAACAGGTCTTGCTCATATCTCAGCTCTGTATTTCTCTGCATATGGAGAGTGGGTTTCTGGTTTAGGTTTTGGGGGGATTGGTTGGTTGGGTTGGGTTTTTCTAAGTATTTGTTGTATTTCAGGATCTTTTTACTTATTTGTTTTTCTTACGGTTTAATGTGTCACAGAAGGGAAGATGTTTGTTTAATTAAGTAACACAGGGGAAATTAATAATTTTTTATCTCTGCATCAAAATTGATGAAAATCTGCTCTAAATGTTTCCTTAAAGAGTATAGTAAGTAAACAAATTTATCATGCTTAAGATCAACAAGCTTACCTCATATTTTAATTTCTGTGTTTAATAGCTCCCTGTTATGACAGGTCTGAATGTAGTTAAATATGTATGTTTAACTGGGTAAGAGATAGGGGAACCAGTGAAAGTGGCAGATTGACACTTCAGTGTTGACAGTGATACATTTTAGTAGATCTCTAGTCATAAGATGAAAGAGTTCAGTCATGAATGTCATTTCTGTAGTTATGTTTTTTGAATTTGTCAAATATTAGGCTGGTAATTTAATTATCATTTCATCTGCGTGTTTGTCAATACCAATAATAATGTCCAATATAGGTTCAAAGACACGAGATTAGCTGCATGAGTTGGGTTTTTTTTAAAAAAAGGTTTTAGTGCACAGCTCGTTTTTAATTAAATACTCCTTTGAGGATTAAGCGTTCTGCGCTATCACGTTGTATCGTGTTGCTAGAATCAGTGAATTTTCAGATGTCACCCCATTTGCACAACGATCAGTGGATGCCTGCCTTCTAGCTTTCTGCTTCTGCCACCTTCTGGGTGGGATCCAGCCTCTGTAGAGTGTTGTTGCAGACAGGTTTTTTGATTGGGTGGTTGGGGTTTTTTTGCGTGTTTTCCTAAGATACTTGGTTCTAGATGGTGGCTGAAGGAATTGAATTGGTCTGCCTGGAATTGGTTGGCCCTTAACTATGAAATGGTATAAAGGGCATGCTACCTGGGAAAGGCCTGTGCATACTTGTACCATTCAGACTAAGAAATACACATGGTCATTTATGTTTTAAGGTGCTGGGAAGTCGACGTATTAAAAGCAGATTAATCATATAACCAAGTTACGTATTTCAGTCTGGAGTGCATGGTGCAGCTGGGTATTCATGATCTTTTGCTAGCCATACAAGTTGCACTAAAAAAGTCATCTTATAATAAAAATTATTGTAGGTAGTAAAGGAAATGCTTTTGTTACTTTCATTGTCCTACATTGCAAAAACTATGGGTTAAGTGTCATCAAGATAGGAGCACGTAATCATTCTGTTTCACCAACAAAGAATGGAGTGGTTTCTTCTAAAAGTTTGTCTCAGAGAATGATTTTAGTCAATTTAAACTCATTTTCTGCATGGTCTAGAATAGAGCAGGGTAGTCCTTTAGCATGTGGCTTTACTATTTGGTTCTTTTTAAGCTTTGTAACAAATTTTTAATCAGGGATTTGTGTTTTAGGTACTTGAATACAAATTTTAAGTAAGTAGTTGGGAGAGGAAAGTGAGGGCAAGAGTAAGATGGAAGAGAGAGAAACTGAGAGCACAAGCTCATTTGAACTCTTTAGTTGTCTCCAGGCAGGGTCAACAGAGTAGATATCAGCTCTTCCTGTGGCATTGAATCATTATAATAACTACAGTCTTGAAAGTTAATGTGGATAAATTTGAAGACAATGATGTTCAAGCTATATTCATTTATATTATCTAGTACTTCGCAGGTAAGTTCACAGTCAAGATTTCTGATCCAGAGGGCAGCCTGTTTTCCATCTGGATTGGCATTCTGTAACAAAGCACTCTTTGAATACACAAATTCATAAATCTCTGCTTAAATGAAGTAATAGATGGCAAATCTTTCTGTTTCTGTGCAGTCATTTGTGCCAGGGGCTTTATTGGATAGCCACAAGTGTTGCATTTATCCATGTCAGTTCCTGCCATAGAAGTCGACTTTCTTTGTGCCAACCAGTAACTTCTGTGGTGTGAAAATGGGTGAGCGCATAAGATCAGTTGCTGCAAGTTCATGAAATGCTAGTTTCCATGATACTGTCTAATTGCTGTAAAAATAGACATTTAGAAATTCTGGCTTTCCAAGGGCTGATCACATGGCATGTGAACACAGCTATTTGTAACTGGAGTAAAATTAATGAGGAAGATACAGTTGTCGCATTGTTTAAGAAAACTAATGGTTATTATTCTCTGTGTTTTGAAAAGGTCAGTTGTTTTTTGTTGTTTGGTTTATTTTTTTTTCTCTATGAGCACAATTCTGCTACAAATGCAGAATAGCTTTTCTGTGGTGACGTTAGGACAACTAACTGTGTGTGGACTCTGGTAGACCTGCTTTTAGGACTGTTTTTGCTTTACGTTGATCTGAAGGAAATATACTTTTGCAAATTTTATTCTGTTCAGATATTCCTCGAATTTTTCATATTCATGGAAAGCTCTAGCAGGAGGTTCCCTGACACAGGATATATACTTCATTATGTATTCCGAGTAGCCCAATTTGAGAATTTATTTGAGGATTATTTTCCTTCATAGATGCACCAACTCTGTCATAATCACTGCTTAAACATACTCCGGTTGTTTTGGCAGCATTGAACAGATTGTATGAAACACCAACATTCCCATTTAAATTAGTGTTATCAGTGTTAATGGCAACTAATAATAGCTTATTAGTGCACAAACTGCCTTCAGCTTTGCCTGAGGCTAAGCAAAATACATATTAACTGCAAGTAATGAATGACCAATTTCCTGGGGATCATTGCTTATCTCTGGTATAGTATAAATACCTCTATTTAAACATGAACAGTGTTACTCTACAATATGTGAATGTAAATTTCAGACAAAAACACTACAAAATAACAGTATCAAAAATAGTTACTTTATTCCATTGAAGAAGACTGAATTTACCCTCAACTCACTGAAACAATGGTATCTGTCATTGCACCATATCAGAATATTGAGTTCAGTGGTTTGGTCTGCCAGATTACTGAGCTGGCAAATTTATTTATTTATTTATTTTTCTGGAGTAAAGTCCAGGAGACGATACAACCCTGATCTACAGAAAGGGCAGTCTTCAGATCTATATCTAAAACTACACAATGTAACATGGATCTGCATCCCACACTAGCTAGTGTACTATAATAGGAGACTACAAGGCATTTTGTATCCATATACTCTTCCCCATTAAACTGCTCATGGAGTTCTTATGTTTTGCTTTGCAGGATGTCTGTGCAGCTGTGAAGTGATGAGTTTTACCTCAAGTGCATTCATGCCATGCCATAAGCCATTTTTGAGCCACATTTGACTTGTTTGCACAACCATCAACTCTTCTATGTACTACCTCTCAGCTGAGAGCTAGTGTGAAACTTGAGCCATTCCTACAGTAACACAATTTTTAACCTGTTTAAGGTTGTCAGATTGTTTTAAAGTACTTTAAGGGCTGACTTACTTGGTTTACTCCTGTCCCGTACTTAGATGTTTTTATGCAATTAGTTACTCTTGCTCTACTAAGTAGTGAGAACCAATAGCAGAGTACAGGATACCCAGTACTGGATGAGTGTACTGTGAAATGCACACTCAGCCTTGGATCCGGATTCATGATCAGTTCCTTTGGCTGCATTATTTTATGACAACTAGGCATTGGCTATAGTTCACAACAGTTTCTTTGGGATTTGTAGACGAGAAATTAGGGTGTTAGTACAGGCTGAAATACCACTAGACTGGTCATAGAATATAGCTTTAGAGTGCTTGAGATCTGGCCAAGGGAGTTTTTTTAATAACATATTTGTCTTTTTAAAAACAAAGCGAGAGGGAAAAGAAAAAAACAGCTATGGAAAAAAATGTAGTTGTTTACTTTTTCCCGCAGAAATTATTGGGAAACTTCTTTTTTAACATCAGTGTACAGGATCCGATTCTATTTGGAAAAATAATTTTAATAATATCAATAATTTTAAATGGCAGATGACAAAGATAGAATAATATTAGCCATATATTAATAAGTAGATGTAGTAGATAAATTAGTAGGTTACAGATCAAAGCTGAATTTAATGACATAGAAACATGTAAGATTAATCTTGTGTAATTCACCCAGGTATTTATTTTATACCCTGGGAGCAGTGGTCCATTTAACAGAGCTTTTGACTCTCCCTAAATCTCTGGGGTTTTTTCACTTTGATGGCTGGGCCGATGGGTGACTTTCGGGCAAGTCACCTCAGCTCTTTGCACTTCAGATTCAGTGTTTTAACAGTATGTGTTAAAGGGATAAAGATGCATAATTAGTAAAAGAAATACTGGAATTGCTGATGCTGTATGAGAAACACAGCTCTGTGAATACAGTAGTCATTCAAACATGGGGAGGATTTAGTTAAGGACAAGGTTCTAATTTAATTTATGGTGTGTGTCAGTGGACCTACTGTGAATTCACACCTGTTTAAATTAGACTTGAATCTGACTCTTCATAAAAGTCTTGTATTTAATGCAAGAAAGTGAGAGCATTGGGATTAATGTTGCTGTTATTTACTGTTATTTTGTAAACAAGCGAGACATTAAGCTGATCTCTGGCTTTCTCATTTCTCCAGGAAATTACAGCTACATTATAATAAGGATACATGCTTTGAGAAGAAGTATGCATGTGACTGACTCTCTGTGCAGGATTGTGTTTGTAATAATGATGGCTATATCTGAAGTATTTCCATTAGCTCCTGTTCTTTCACTCTTTATTTACAGTGGTGCAATTAAAAAATTGAGTTACTAATTTGCAAGTAGAGCAGTTAGTTCAAATATGTGTAAGTAGCCTTGAAAATGTAAAGGTAAACATTAGTCTAAATCCCATTCCATCTGTGCCATTTAATACTTTTCATTCCTAGTGTTCTTTACTTTGCCTTTTTATTGTGGCATGGATTGTATTCATGTTTGTACACTCCTGTCTGTTGGGTGGTTTTAGTCACCTAATGGATTAAGGCAACCTCATCACTTAAACAAAATGCAAAGCCCCTATGGTGAAATTCCTTCAACTTCTTTACCATAGCTTGTCAGATATTTGATGTATGATACTCTCAGATATAAAAGAGTTCTTTTGCTTCCGTTGTGGTTTTTTTCTCTTTTAGTGTTTAGATGGTATTTATGTTGGTTGCTTCTGCTGTTGTTTCAAAGAAGCCTCCTCAGTGTCAAAGGAAGCACATGAATCTGCAGTGAGGTAGCAGTGCCTTTTGGGGAGCGTTGGAGTATACGTTGACATTGTAACTGCTCTGCCGGACTTGTTAAGAGTGTAAGATACTTTTGTTGACCTCAGAGTGGTTCCTTTGGAAATGTTACTGTCTCGAAGCATTGTAAGTCATCTGAATTGCTTTGGATAAGTGTGAGATGCTTCTGTAAGCACTGTAACATCACCTCAGTTGTGATGTGATGGAAGTCTTGCATTTGTGCCCCTAGTATTTATGCAGTTTATGAAGTGGCTCAGATATGCAAATTCAGCTAATGAAGAGTTGTTTGTCAGTATTGTGGGGAAGGTGCTGCCTTTTAAAATTACTATCTTCATTACTTTTTCTGACTGACAGGGTCATTGCATCTGCATATCTGCTATTTTAATCTTTACGGTTTTCATATGGTATATTACACAATGTTAAAACAGTCCCTTTCTCTTTTAAGCACAGTGAACACTAATTTAAAGACAAATATCAAACAGTATTTACTATGATACATTAAAGATAGTGAAACATTATTTAGAACATAGCAGAAATATTTTTTTATATTCCATAATCCAAATGATCTTTGCCTACAGCATAGTAAAAAGTATCTGTGCATTTGCACAAGGTTGTATAATATTTTTAGCTCCGCAGTTTTGTTTTCTTTCATGGGTAGCTAAAAGAGGGAAGGGAGGGAAGCTTGAGGAGAACAGTCAGGTCTAATTTTTATCCCAGAAATGAGTAACTTGGCATTAGAGCTCAAAAAAAATCACTTGGCTTTCCTCCCCTGTGTTATGCAGGAAGGATAGTGGATGGGGCTTAAGGAGCCTGTACTAATATAAATTGTTGCTCCTTCTTTCTTTTAAATCCTTTTGACTTTCTCAGGTGGAAATGAGCATGCAGGAAAAGTATTTCCACAAATATTTTACAGTGCAAAAGGATGTTGCAGCGCTGCTGCAATTCTTGGGAACTGAGTTTATCTAGGCTGCCACAGGGGGGAAAGATGAGATGGGATAGGCAGTAAAGCGCCTGCCTTCCATCACAGTGCTGCAGTGCAAAAGCATGAGGATTATCTCACTCTTCATTTCAGCAATTGTTGTGAGACTAGGGGGACGCTGAACAAAATACTTTTTCTGTTGTTAAACATTTATCATGAATTCTGCATGAGAGCATCTCTGGACTAGTGTATTGCTGGAAACAGTTCCATTCTAAACAATCAACATCTCTGTTGTTTTATTTATGTTGGTTTATTATGAAGTTTATAATATGTTTTATTTCTCATCTTTTTGGTTAAAATTTAAAATTTATTAGAAGATCAGAAATCTGTTTTACAGAAACAACCTACAGACATATTTTATATGTATATCCTTTGGCATAAATTATTTATTTTAGTTTAATGCTGCTTTAGTTTAATAGTTATTTTGAAAAATAAGCAATTCTCACTGATATGTCTTAAAATGTAAATGTTCCTGATAGTTTTTCATCAAAGTTTGGGATGTTCTGCTGAAAGCTGCCAGTGGAACATCATTAGTGCAAAATAAGCGTAATAGGAAAACTTGTGAACTCTGGTCATAGAAGATTATTGTTAAAGCTACTGGATAAATAAGATCAAATTACTCTTACTTGGTTCCTTATACCCTCAGCCAGTAGGGTTTTAAATACAAAGATACCTAAGAGCTTTTTCCTTCCCCCTAGCAAAGTGCTTGTCACCTATTCCAAACTGTAATACTGTAAGTGAGATAAAAAGAAGGGATCTAGCAAATGAGTACAGGATTGGTAGAAAAGTGGAAAATACTGACAAATTATCCTTTTAGGGTCTAGCAAGGTTTAATCTAAATATCATTTCTTCTTGACAGTATCAGATCTTCTAAGAATTTATTGTCATCCTACCATGGATGACAAAAGATTGCTCATTCTTCCTCTTCATCCTTTTTTTTTTTTTTTTCCATTTTTACCCATTTAATTCATTGTGTATTAAATTACATAGGAGAGTCTTATCTTCCACTTTCAAATTTGTTAGTATTTCATTTCCTCTTGGGCTTACAAGTAAGATGAAGATCAGCATAAATCTGTATTATTCAGAGTTACAAATTGATGTGGTTATAATATTAGCATATCCTCATCGTACAAATGGGAGGTATTGATAGTAGCAAATAGCTTTGGTCACATCATCTAGAAGAAACAGAAAATGGAGAAAGTTGCTGCTTCCCGTGGCTGCAGCCTTCATAGTCTTCTAAAAGTGAAAGCTAAACCAAACATATTAGACTGTTTCTTGTTTCTGCAATAGAAAATAGGATAAGAATGGAAGGTTGTATATGGAATTACAGGTAATTTGTACAGAATAATACAGATCTGAATACTGCTTGTTTCAACTTGCTTTCACATACAGATCTTATGAAGCGAAACTCAGTATTTTAGTTAGTAATTTTGTTTTCTTTAATCATACCTCGCTCTACACCCTGACTTTATATTTTGTAACATGAGCATAAGAGGAATTGCGTATAATTAGCTCTTCTAAAATATGGGTCTAGGAGCACTGAATAATTCCTGCAGGCTGCTTCCTCTCCCGAACAGATGTTTTTGAGTAATATTTTAATTAGATTCACATATTCTGATGACTAATTATATTGCCAGTGTTGTTTCTTTATCTTAAGTTTCTACTCCAGATGATTTGCAATGTAGATTTTATACAGTGCTTCACAACGCTGACTTTCAGTTGAGCAGCACGTGTCAGCATCTGATCATACGTCGTTCACCATGAGTTGTATTGGTGGTACAGAGGAGCAGCTCTTCGGGCAACAGAAACCAAATGTTGTAAAGTAACTATGTGCCTTTGCTTTGGGTGTTATCCAGAAAAGGAGCTGGGAAAGTCAACGATCTGGAGGTTCTTTTATTCCATGGAACGACACATCCTAAAAGATTTTTATGTGGGAGGAAATGCTTGGAAGTGAGGATGGCTTAGGACATCAGGTCAGGATTGTTCAGCTCTGTTGCTAGAAACATTGCTAAAAGCTACCAAGAGCATATAAGAAACCCAAGGGACAAAAGTTAACAGTACTTCTAAACTGTATATAGTATTTATTATGGTTCATAGCTCTCCTCCCTCCCCACCTCATCAGATTTCTACATTAGAGGGATTTTATATCTTCTCTGACATCGTTAGAAATGTAATCAAGACAGCATGGTGTACTGGAACTGAAAGAGGAAAAAGCATCAGTATTTTAACTACAGGCAAGTCGAGAGAAATATTTGCATCTATTAAATGTCCTCCTATCCCCAAATGATATGCATGTTAAACAAGTGCGAACACGTGAATATCAATGATTTTGAATCTCTGTGACTCCAGCTACTAGACTTTCTCTCTGTTTTTCTTCCTCTGAAGATCCCATATAGTTTTAGCATTGGTTATGCTAATAAATACTGCAGGGTATGACACCAGTTTGATGCAGTCAGTGTTGTGTTATCTTAGGGGTATATTTGTGGAACAGTTGAATGTTATTGATGAACTGTTAATTTTCTTTTGGCTTCTGAATCTAGTCATTGTAATGAGCATTACCAAATGTTGCTTTGGGCTTGTTTACATCAATGTAGTAAGCATGTCACTTGCTTTGAAGCTGAAATGAATTCACATTTGTAAATGAGATTGAAATATTTCATGGTGATTTATTCTTGTCGTTTCCAAAATATTGTTACATTTTCTATCAATCAAGTACCATGGCCAAGGAAGAGTTGAAGGTGTATTTCCTGTAGGAATGGGTGACGCCATTTCTTTAACGAACCTAATGTTAAAGAGAGTTTCCATGTGGTGTGGTGTGTTTGCCTGTAGGATCTTTACCATGTTGTCACCTTACTTGGCTATAACTCACTGGTGGATTCTTCAGCATTTGTAACAGTATTAAGTGACTCTCTCCTACACTCTCAGGAAATGCCTTTGTCTTATGGAAGGACAGCAAGCAAAAAGGAGTCTTCGTGCCACAAACACACCCCAGGTTTTCCATAATTAGTCAGTGGAGTAAAACACATTTAATCAAAAGGGTATTACATCTCTCAACGTAGCTTTTAAACTGTACATGCAGTATGATTTTCCCTCTCTGTCTACAATTATTTTTGAGTAAATGTAAAATATAAATGAATACATGCACTTTATGTGTACCAAAGCCATGGTAAGGTTTGTTTAGGCTTAAGTGCTCTTCTCATTGCTTTGTCCAGCGACAATTTCAAGTGGCACTTTTGGTTTGAGAACATCATATTTGATTAACTTTTCCTCAAACAGTGCTTTTGAGACAGCAAAGTTTGTTACTGTCTAGTCATGCTAAGCTATTTTAGAGCAAGTATTTTACTGTTTGTTGAAGTGACAGAATCATAATACATGTTTTGAATTTATGTTTTTCTGCATAATTTGATATAAACATACCTCCAGTTCCACAATTGAAAAGTATCTGATGTTTTTTACTTGAATTGAGTCATATTTGATTGGAATTTGCTTGGAACTGTTGATGTTCGGATCACATAATAGAGCTGCTTGTTAGTCATGCATTGTCAATGGGATCTGATGAGTGGTGCAGCTCAGCAATAGAGACTTCTGTTTTCTTTATGACAAAACAATTTATGGATGCTTGCACCTTTTGATTACCACAAAAATCTTAGAAGCAGAATGTACCTGAATAATAGGTACTCTTGCAGGTTCTCAAACTCCTTTCATAAGATAGTGGTGTATTTTGTGATTTCTTCTAGTTGATGGTCTGCATGAGCCAGATCTTACTGATTGCAATACGGCTGCATTTTGAGGGTGGCAATGGATTGCATTCTCTCATCCATTGTCAGAAAGGGATGCTGCTTTAGGTTAAGCTGCTGATCACATGTAGGGGTGGAACTCTTGCTGTAAAGAGATAAAGCTCCTGTTGAAGGGAAAATCACCAGGTTTATATTTATGTATTTGAGAATTTTTTTCAAGAGACTAAAAATTTCCCAGAATATTACATCATTTCCTTTTATAAGAAAGATGATAGTGATGAAGTCTAATTTCTAGTCACAGAAACTGCTTTTGAAAGGTCGAGATGGAGGTAGTGAGTATGCACCTAGCTTATGACAGTGGTTGCCTTCTGGTATAATTATAAAAGGCTTGGCCTAGGCCTGGCTGGAGGTCATGTCTTAATGCATAAGGCGATGTACATTTTCTTTGTAGTAGCTCATTCAAATTAGTTCAGCATAAATGAAAAGCCATGTTTATTCATGCCTTTGCAACCTAGATTTCCCTTTAGGGGAATGGTGCAACAATATAGTCAACTTATTCAGGTCTTAATGTGCTAGCTTGTCTCTCAAGATACATTTTTATCTCAGCCTGAATGTGACTGAAAGAGACATCCTTTTGTGGCATGGTGAGAGAAGAGCTAGAAGCTGCTGTTGTGATGACACCCTCAGTTGTTAGCGGTGTATGTTTGCTCATACGTAGTCCATGTATTTGGGGTTATCTGTTGGCGTTCTGCCAAGTCCCTGATGGGTTTTGGTGTCTCCTCAGTGCCAGGGATGTAAGGGACACTGCAGTCCTGAGAAATCTGCCTACTTTGATAGGAAGAGCATATGAGATGATCTGTGGTGCACGTGCAGGAGGAAGCCTTTGCATCCCACCTCTCCCTTGCCCCAGTTTAGCATCAAAGTACTTAACGGTTTTGTGCCTTTTTCAAGAATCCTTCCCTCTCCCAGCTCAGAAATTGGTAAGAACATGGCTGTTCCAGTGCTTCTCCATTGCTTCACTAAAGGAAGGCCTTCCCTCCTGCTCCCTCTGAGGCTGTGGGCTAGCAAGTGCTGGTGAGCATTAGTGAGGCACGGTGGCCGCAGTCTGCCGGGGCTTCGTTGCTCAAGGCAATAGAGCCTGAATGTTTTTCTTCCAGAGCGTCTGTAATTACTCACTGTTTAGAATTGCATTTCTTCCTTTCTAACAAGGGGCGCTGCCCAAATGCTTTGTTGTGATGTGCTCAATGTGTCTACAACTATCTTTTATGTCTTTGCCCATGGGGAAAAATATAATTGAGTCATTCTTCCTCAAGCCTGCGTGGCTGTGTGTTCAGTCAGTACAATGTTCATCTTGACACTCCTATTGATGGTTGCATTGATTATTTTTATTCTAGCCTGTGATTCTGTCTCCATTCTAGCTTTTTAATTTTTATAGTTCACTTCCTTTTGAACAGCAAATTCAGCTGTGTTTGGTTATGTGCATATTTTGTTAGAAATGTAATCTCCTGAATACAGATTTCTCCATACTAGCTAATAACCTACAGTACTTGAAAGCTCCTTTTTCTTTTTATAACCTATCTTTTTTCCAATACATTTTCTGATTACTGCACTACAGTTCGATTTTTATTGGATCATTTTAGAGCATAATAATTCATTTCTGATCCCTAGTACCTCTCGTCCATGTCTGAAGTGGTCCACATTATTTCAGTCACTCATTTTTGTTTACATCTTCTCTCTGAAGACAGTCTTCTGCATTTTGTCTCAAAATATCTTTCTGGCTGGCATCACCATTTTAGTCTTGTGATATCCAATTTCCTTTTAAGACAAAACCAAATAGAAAGTATTTTCTGTACTTTACTAACCAACTATAGAAGAATTTTTTGAGCTTTCTTGTAGGTATCTTATAACTTGGTCGATGATTAATAATGGCAAAAAGCCTAAATCATAAAGATCTGGAAAATAAAAGAAAAAAAAAAAAAAGAAATACTGTTTTATACTGAATGCATTTTTAAACAATACTACAGCTGTACATACAATAAAATAAGCATGTTTATATGCAATTACTTTAGAATTTAAACAATGCTTATTAATGTTAAATAAAGAGCCATACTAAGTAAATAGTCTAAATCAATTGAGTTTTTGCATAAATCTTTGTAGAACTATTCATTCATTGCTTCTATAATAGATTAGAAAAAATATTATCTACCTTCTGCTTGGGAAGAAGGAAAAAAGAAAAAAAACCACATATCCCTTCACATTGCAGAAAGCTACGTCAAAGCCTGAAGTTTCAGTTAGGCTTCTCTCTTAATCTCAGTAAGAACACTTAAGATACTGAATCATGGTCAAATTCATGGCAAGAAGTCTCTGCTAAAAGGCAGTGAGTTGCCATTTTCAACTGGTTTCAGATGGTTTTCTTCCAAAACTTTAAACTTGTGCTGTCATGAAACAAAATATAATTCCTAGCTGTGAACTCATGTAAATTGATCTGTGCTCTAGACAGCTGGTAGAGCTCAGGTTGTAGGTTCCCACTGGGGAGATTTGCATTAGGAGTCAGAATGCGGAAACAGAAATAACCTGCAGCCAGCATGGAAGCAGCAAGGATAGTCCACAAAGTGGAGACGTTTGGTTGTTAGCTTTGCCAGCTCAGATCATGTTTTGATGATAATCTTTGTCAGTAGTTCCCTGTATCACAGAAAAAACATAATCTCCTGCACTGCTCTCCCTGTCATTGCTGCCATTTCAGTTTATTATGATGTAATTTTCAGTTTTGTATGCCCATGGAAAAAAACAGTGGTTGAGTACTCTTTGAAGTTCAGTTGTCTGGTTCAGGTGTACAATATAGCTGCCAAAAATTCGTGGCAGGAGCTTCCCATCCTGCTGCTTTCCCTCCTTCCTGCCATAACGTTCTCTGTTGTTTGCCTCTCTTAAAGTCTCCTTATGTCCTCTGAGGACATCAGCACATTTCCGTGATGATGTTGATAAAGTCTTTGATTGATAGTATTCTGAAGCTTGAATCCTAAATAAGTATCAGTGGGCTGGTAAAGCTGAAAAACCAAGTCAAGATGTGGAAACATGAGGTGTTAAATTACTTTTAAAACATCTGTATAGTTTTTTTGATGCAATCATTCCTGGAGAACTAGAGGACCTGCTAATACTTCTGTGATGCAGAGAGAGATCTTTTGACGTGTATGTCAACCTCTTTGTGTATTGCCTTCTAGGATGCAAGTTTGGGTTTGGCTGCATTGCTTATTCTGGTAGGTGGCAAATACACACCTGCTCTGTCTCAATACAGCTGCTACTTGTAGCAGCTTAAACAGTTTGAGTCCTGGCAGCATTTATACACCTCATAAATGTGAGCGGTTGCACTGAAATCAATCGCAACTCAAATTAAAAAGGTAAGAAGGTGAAAAGTGTGGAATTTGTTTATCTTATTTGACAAATTTGCTGTTGGTTTTTAGCTTGACTTGCAAAACTGACACATAAAAATTTCAATTAATTTGAAAAGTTTTTCAATATTCCTCAGGTTAGAGAGTTCCTCCTCTTGTTTTCATATATTGATCCATGTGCAAATACAAGAAAAGCAAACTTCCCAAAAAGCAGCTGACCAGGCAGTCGAGCATTTGCTCCAGTTCATATGAATAATAATTGTATTTGGAGGAGTTCTTCAACTGGCTTACGTCAAGCAGCTTGTGTTGGTAATTTCAGATTTGGACCCTTCTTTGGATGCTTCCAGTGAGCCACCAGAACAGGAGGTAGCCATGTAGGGACAGTTGCCTAGAAATTCTCCACTACAAGTAGATCTCTTACAGGCTCACTGTGTTTGGCTGATGTAATTACATCTAAAAATATTTTCTCCATGTTTGTTTTAGAGATAGTGATCTGAAAACAGATGACAAATACTTTAAAGTATTTTAATGTATTTGTTTTTCTGATTGGTTGTTTTTTTTCCTTAAGAACGGCAGAACAAGGAACAACCTTCTATTAATCTAACCTGATTGATTTTTTAAATGCCTAGCAAATTCAGTGGCATTTCATAACTCCACATCTTTGAATTAGTTTCTTGACTCGTCTCTTGAATGTAGCTTGTTTCTACTAATATGAGGGCACCCAGGGAATTAGCTAGAACATGCTTCTGGCCTGCTTCTGGGTCACCTCAGTGGTGTGATAAGCTGATAGATGTAACTGAAATTTGTAGTCATCCTAGAAGAAAATAGAGAAGAAGTAGAAAGCCCAGTTTCTTTGAGCGGTTGTTTCAGAGGCTGAAACATGACAAATTGTAGTGATGAGAAAGCTGTAATTACTCCCGTTCTGCTGGGTAGAATTTAAAACATTTGTAAATACTTTGGTTGTGCTCATAACACTGGATTGACTCTTCTTTGTAGGTTGTATAGTATTACTTTGAAATGCTTACCTATGTTCTGTATACACAATGAAGTTTATCAGTTAATGGAAGAGCTGGAAAAATACAAAAAATAATCCTAATCAGAATAAGACACTGTCATAGAGACAGGTCACAAGCGAAGATTTTAGTTAACTGTTAACCTTATCATCTGGCAGTTTTCTAATCTCCTAAACAGTGCATCCAGGCAGTGATTTTTATTGTTTGTATTACAAGAATGCTAATAGATTCTCATTAAAATCAAGGCTTATTTTATTTCACATTACACAGATATGGTTAAAAGATGAGCCAGTCCTCTGACGAGCCCAAATGATACACATATATTGATTATTTTATCTCTGTTATCTTTCTCAGGTTCATTCTGAGCCTCATATAATATGCATAAAGCTCTTCGATACAGAATTTTGTTATTAACTGTGAAGAACTTCATTATTATCCTTACCTGTTATTAAGATGGTATCAGGTCAGAATTTGCACAAATGTTTAATTTCTGCATAAGAAAGCTTTTATTATGTCAAGGATAATTTTATATTTTTAATTTATTGAAACCTTTGTTTCCCACATAGTATTTTGTAGCATAGAAGTTGTAACAGTGGAAACAGGGAAGTGGAGCAGACCATTAAAAGTGGTATTTGCTCCCTTTAGTGCTGTTGCCGATGTTTAGAAACATTATTTACAAAATACAGTTAAATATAATATTTTTACTTTTAAAATGATAGATAATAGAGATATTTATTACAAAATTGAAATTTAGCTGGTTGCCTCTCTAATATCTGAAACATGGCAGGTGGGGGGAGCGTAGCATGCCACAGAATCCGTGTTAGGGACATGAAGATCTTTATGAGAAATTGTAGCAAAAGATGTCAGAAATGTGCTTCCTATCTGATATTTAAGCTGCAGACGTTAAAAACATCATTGTCGATACAGAACATTTCAAAGATCCACAAGGATACGCACGAAACCGAATGAGATTCAGTGCGGGGGATAGTAACCAAATATAAAATATTTAATAGGAACTACTTTGGAAAGCAGTAATGCTGAAAGGGACCTTAAGGGCCAGTAAATGAGATAAATGGAGCCAACAAGTCAAATGCTACTTTGGGCTGCCTGTGTACATGCATCTTGTCAAGGGTCTATGAAATATAGCAGATGTCATTAAGACTTCTCCGACGAGTCAGTTCTGGGCATTTCAAGACCAGGGATGTATAAAATTGAAGAGACTCTCAGAGGAGTGCAAAATGCAATTATGTCTTTGGGACTTGTTATTCAAGGAACGATTTTTTTAAAAGGTCTGAATCTGTAGAATATGTCTGAGTTGTCACTCAGATAACTCTGAAACAAGCATGTGGGACAGGGAGGGAAGAACTTTGAAGGTATATAGCATCACAGGTGTTTCACTAAGAATACAGTTCAGAATATACAGCAGAATATATCTGCTAGCAGACATAGACCCAGCAATGTTGGTTCAGTAGCTGGCTGTCTTGAAAAATTTAAATCCGAAATCAAAGACAGTTTTAAAACAGTGTAATCATTCAGCATGGGAATAATTTGCTGAGGGACAGTGAATTCTTAGTACTTGGAGCCCTTTGGATCTGAATGTTTTTCAAAACACGCTTGAGCTGAGCCTTGCGTTATGAGGGTTAATGTGAAGGTCACTGGTTGAAACTGTAGTTCTGATTGTACAAGTGATCACACTGGATGAGTGCAGTGGGTCTTTCTTTGCTTCATAATCTGTAAAGCTATTATGTTTTTACTGACTACTAAATTTTTCAAACATGTCTGTTTTAGAGTAGTGTGAAGCAATAAATGAAGTGGTAGAGGCTTTGTTGTTTAAAACCAGCCAACACAATTGAGTATATACTGTAGAGGACATGACAGGCATGTGATTCATTGATTGCAGTTCTTCATCAGTTTATAGTCAAAGGAAATAACCTAATAGATCTTTCCATCTCCAACTTGTGTGATATTGTCTATAGTTCTAGCAGCTGCCCTAAACATTTGGCAACTGGCCCAAGCCCAAAAATTAACACTAAGAAATTAATTTTCTATAAGTAATAAGGACAAAGGCCATCCAATCTGTTGTTTATACAGAAAGCTTATTGAATCTGAAGACTATACATCTGGGAATGAGATGGTAGAATCCATTTGTAAAATAATAATGCCAACACGTCAGACAAGTACTTGTGCAGTAATCAGTCATTAAATAAAGGAGAGTTCAGGTAGAATGTGGGTTAAGATATTTATCTATGGTAACCCAAATAGACAAATCTTTATTAAAGGTTTAAGCAAAGAAAGTAAAGAAAAACAAATCTAATCAAACTGTACCAAGATTAAATCAGAACCTTCCCTTCATTATCCTACTGTGTCGCTGCCCTCCCCTGACCAGGTGTTAGCCATGGCTTCCTTTTCTCCTTTATAGTTTGAGCTTCAGGTTCCAGGCATGGCAGGGTCTGTTCCTTATACAAGTTTTCCATCTATTTCAGTACATTGGCTTTTCTGCCTCAGTTGGAGTTTGTAGCCTTCTGATGGGTCCAGGCAGATTTCATTTTTTGGTTCCCAGAACTCTTGATTAAGGATGGACACTGCTAATTAATCCACTTTGCATTTTGATGGCCGATCCCAAAGTCTCTGTTAGTGCAGTGTGTCTCACCTGTGATTACTTTTCATCTTGTCTGTCAGAAACAGGCTTTGCCAAATACTAGCTTTGGAAAATTTTGGATTGGGGATTTTGTAAATCTCTTGAGCATGTCTGTATGTCTTGCCAAACACTTGATACAGGTAATGAACATCTTTGGTTATCGTTTCTGTCTTTGCTTCAGAATTTTAGCATTGACCTCATGTAAAGAAAAACGTTAAATCCTTTCATATTTAAATTACCTAGTTTAAAGATAAAGTCCAAGTCATTTTGTATTTTTATAATAAATTGGGAACTTGTTGAATACTATTCTGTAATTTGACCTACTGTCTCAGAAATTTACAGTCTGCCATGTTTTCACTAGACTTTTGTCTCAAGTTAGTTACCTTGCGGCAAGAACACCTTTTTTAACAAGGAAGACAAAGTGGGAGTGGCTACTAATTAGTAGAGCTTGTTTGGCTTTTATGAATGTAATGATCTAAATACAGTCTGATTAATTCATCTGTGGTTCTCCACTTCATACTGCTGAATACTTGCTGTGCATGAGATGAGTCCTCATCTATCTTTATTTCATGTATATTACAGGTGTGAAGCACGTCATCTCGGCTGTTAGCTGCTTCTTAACAAAACATTGGTATCACAGTAACTTCTTTCCCCTTTAAGTCATGTATCTGCAAAAACTGTCTATAGGATGTGTCTTTTAGTTACTGCGTGGGACTGATGACTCTTTTAGGTGTCAATCCTTTGCTTATTCTTTACTTAAAATTAGCGTGAAGAGATAGTTCTGCTTGTCTAAACCTTACAGACTACTCCTTTAGAAGAGAATTAACACTGATTTTTCTTATCCATGGACTGCTGTGTGACTAGTTTGATGCCAGTGGAAAAAATTAAATTTCCTTGAAACAAATGTTGTAAATCAGGTGCTGTCATTGTTCATTGAGAGCCAGACAAGCTGGACTTAAATGTGAATATAAAACAGTATATTAACTTTACTGCAGTAGATCAGGTTTTAAATAAGTTTAAAAAAGCATTTGGAGTGCATAAGAGACTACTTTCTCTCTTATTATCTTGTGTGTTACTGTTGTGACTGCTGCATCTAGCGAGGCAGAGGAATGTACTAAAGGCATTTTATTATCTCACAGTAGAGCATTACGCTTCATGACTGCCCTATCAACGCTAAGGCATATGAAACAATGACCCTTGGCCTAGAATTTTTTTTAACAAGGTCCAGAATTCAAGTTATATGTCAGTCTGGTTTTGTTTTAAAAGTGCAGTGAGAGAATGTGACTGCTCCGATCTCCAACCGGCCGTGTGTTCTGTAAGTTGGCAAGCACAAGGCATCTGAGCAGCTCAGGCCAGCTCAGCACTGGTGGCAAAGCCCAGTCAAAATTTGTTTGGTTTATAAATGTAGCACTACTTTTATTTAGCTTCTGTTTCCTTGGGTGAAAATACTTGCTTGAACTGTTTTCTTCACCTGAGGAAGGGCTGCATGATTTGACATACATTGAGTGAGTTGCCAAAATAGGAACAGACGTGGTCTTATGCTCCTGTAGAAGGTATTTCTAAAATGCAAGCACTTTGCCAGCATCATCATGCTTCATTCTGGTACCTCATTATGAATTAGTGTATAAGTGCTAATTGTAGATCATGGCGAAGGCACTCATTATATGTAAATAAATGTGACTAAATTAATTTAATTATTGCTATCACTTGCATGCTAACTAATCCATATATTTTCAGCCCTGCTGTATAATCACATTTATATGGGAGCAGAATTTGCTTAATCATGTTGTTAAATACTGAAATCTCTACTTTACCTTCATTCTTCATATAGACAAAGATCACAGCAGGGTGGACAGGTGACTGAAGTAAGAGTGTGTATGTGTGTGTGTTATTGTGTGAATTATTATACTATGAAACAAAATATGATCCCAAAGAAGTTGGAATAATGGTCTTATGTAGTTGTGTATAGATGTGTAAAAGGAAAAAGGTCTGGAACAGAGGAAACTCATGTTCCTGTATTCATCAGTTATAACAAATGTTTGCTGGTAAATTAAAAGCTGCAAGCAAAAAGAATTCTACAGTGTGTTACCACCTTTGTTAAACTCGAGTATTTGTATCAGTACTGAATATTCCTATCTGCCTACAGGTGTATTTTCAATGTTGTTTACTTTCTCATGTGAACAATGCTGCTTTTCTGTATTTATGTTCTTTCTCTTACAGTAACGATCATTATTCTAAGAATACCAAATCTAGTTGTCAAAAAATTTCTAGTGTCAGAATTAAAAGTGTGTATGCATATGCATTATGTTACAGTCACTACTTGCATTTTCTGCTTGTGCCCTCTCCCTCAGGACCCCTCTCATATTGAGTGCGCAGCATAGACTGTGCCCGCATGGTGACAAGCTATTCAATATTTTAGTTTATTTTAATTGTTCAATGTATAGCCTTAAGCCTTATTTATTACCTCTATTCAAACCTTGTTCTTACAGCAGTATTAATTTCCTGTTGGCAATTCTGTGGTGCTCATCACTACAGTATTCAAATACTTCAGATACGCTAATGTATTTCTCTTTGCAATAACCGTAGGAAATGATGGGGGTATTACCTCCATTTTATGGATGGTGAATTCACATACATACAAATTAAGTTAAAAATACCTGCTAAACTTGGGCTTCTAATTTGAGCTGCTCAACACCTGATTTTTTTCAGAATATTTCAAACATTAGTGCAATATAATACTAAGAATAGCTCTCACTGACTTAAGTTACAGTTCTGTAGGTTTATAAAAAGGCGAAATAAGTGAAATCATCATGTGGAATCAGCTGGTTTTGAGCAGTTTCTAACATCTAGTTTCAATATAAAGACTTAAACTACTTGAGCTGAAGAACTTTTGATAGCAGTAGCAAGCTATCAGCTTCTCTTTGAAACCAACACTGAAAGGAAAAGAAATCCACGTGTTGCTATGGGGCTTCACAAATGTTAACTGACAGCTTTTGGGGTTTTTTTGGTTTGGGGTTTGTTTTTTTTTTTTTTTTACCCCTCCCTTCCCTAAAGTTGACTTCTTTCCCTGGTCTGGTCCCAGTTGCTTTCTTTCCAAGTCTGAGCTCTGCCCCAGAGGTTTTCTCCTACTTAATTTCTTTCTGCTCTTTCCATTCAAATTCTAGTCATCTTACCGTAGCAGCCATCAAGAGATCTGATCTCACTGTTCCTGTTCAAATCATTCTTGTGTGCTCCTCACGTCTCTCTTTTTGCAATTTAGTCTGTTTTAATGATTCACCCTTGCTTCTTGTTTCTGTTTCCTTCATTTGCTTTCTGTCCAGCTGGTTTCATCTGATCCTCTCTCTTTTGTATTAGTCTAAATCAGCTGTCTGCCTTCTCCATCATGCTTAAGTGCCATTAAGCAGAGGTCTTTAGGAGCATAGAAGGAGGAAACCTCTGCCTCACAGACTCATTCTCTAACATTGTCCTTGCTGGATTAGTACATGTAGCAGCGGGAGCAGAGACCTGACCACTGTAGCCCTGGGCTGAAGTCTTCTCAGCCTCTCTATGATGTGGTGCCAGCACTTTCTGGTCAACCCAGAGGCCTCTGAGGACTTGCGTGCATTCGGTTTGGATGCAAGACTGACATAAAGGCTAATGCTTTGACAATTTGCAAATCTCTTGTTCCAGCAACAGCTAGGGGCCCTGGAGCATTTTAGAGGAAAAGTCTCCAGCAACATATGTAAAACACATTGTCCCTAACATCATCCTCAGAGATGTCTGGGTGAATCTGAATAACCCTCCCTGCTTCCCTGAACACCCTGAGGTAGAGACCTGGTATGGGAGGTTCATTTCAAATGGTTAAAATTTCAGAAAAAACAATTAAATGTCATATTGCAGTAAGGAGTATTTTAAGAAGATTAGACAAATAGCCTAAGTGATATACCAGCTTCTTACAACTTTTCCCTGAAAATAATGCTTTCAAAAACATGAAGTTCTATAACGTTAAATTTGTGATCTGCGCCCTACCCTTCTTCCCTGGTAACTAATTTATTCTGTAACCCTTTTCCCCCAAAATTTCTAACGTAATCCCTGTTACATGGACCTGACTGGAATGACATTGCTGATTTGATCAAAATAATGGATTCAAGTCCTGTAAGTTGTACACATCTGTACGTGTGCATACATGTTTCAGTTTGTGAATTTAGACATATCTCGTCATGTCGTCAAAAGATAGGTATGTATCTCTACCCAATAATAAAGAATTGAGTATTACAAAGCTTTTATAGCTTGCCTGCTAAAAACATTTTTTTCAAAGACAGCCAGTGTCCTAAATGAAAAGTGATGAAAGTTACGAAGGAAGACCCTGGAGTGTTTTTCATAAGTTGTTTTTTCTCTTGTACAAAAGGATGGATATAAACCTTCAGTGTATGTCAAATTTAAAACTGTATGTTAACAGATGTAAACTTCATAAGTTTTTTAAAGGATATTAATTTGTATTTCAGTGTGTACTTAGAGTTGCCCATTGTAAAATTCGAACTTCTTTATGATCGGCTTCTTTTGTAAGTTTTTTTTAGGCTTCCTTAAAATAACACTGTCATTCCTACATCACCATATATATGTGATTACCGTACTACCTTGGCATTTCTCTGGGAAGCTAGCAAGCATTGCTTTCTTTTCCCATTCTGCTTGCTTCAGCAAAGGAGCTATGACTGCTTGTGTGTTTACGGACCCCAGATGCTCAGCTCCGAGATGAGTGTCTCCAGGAGCAGCTGGACAGCTGTTGTCCTTCCTAGGATTTACAGATAGATTTTCCCTCTGGGAGTGGTACAAGTTTTGCTGGTTGGCATTTTGTCCTGCTTACGTGGTTTGGATTTGAAGGGATATGTTTGCAGGGTGTGTTAATTCTGGAGGTTAAGTCCTTGATATAGCAGTTGGAGAGTACCGCATTCAGAGGCTGTTTTAGGCTTGCTTTGTAAATCCATACATTGGTTAATGTAATTTCTGCATGCAGTACATAATAATTGATTGACAGTGTTAAAAATATATGTGTGCAGACATACAGATCTTGATTCAGTAAAGGATGTGATGTGTAGCCTGAGGGGTTTTTAATTTGCAGGTAATGCAACGGTTGTTTCTGTATTTTCAGCTGTGTAGTGATTATCACGTGCTATAATTTCAATTTTAAAAAATAGCTGGTGAACAGTCACATTACAACGTATTACATTAGTGTCTGATACTTGCAACATTCCACTAGCCTAAACACACTCACCAAACACTCGCTTTGATTGTATACCAAATAATTCACCTGCTCTGCTAGAGAGTTACAACTCCAGCCCAGTATCTCCTTTTTTCTGAATCAGACATTATCCAAAGTTTACTGAAAAGTTGTATTTTATCAATGGGTGTGAGTGACACACATAATCTAACCAGGGCGTATGAATCATTCGTTTGGATTGTCCTCATCTGTTCTGATACATATTTGATGATTTGAGAAATACAGTATTCTAAAGAACCTGTCTTAACAATTGGGGGAAAAAAAGGAAAAAAATAAAGTCCATTCCTGGTAGAATCAACTTTATTTAGAAGCACTGGCAAGAGTGATATCATATAAAAGAACACAACAGTCTGACTTTTAATTTCTATTGCTAAGACTTCTGGACTTACCTGTAGTTCTGTTGCAGCCTGTCTCACCCTGGTTCCATTCTGAAATTGTGATTCAGCTAAATACATTTTTCCATGCAGTGTCATTCTTAAGTTGCAAGAAATGCACAAACCCATTTTTATCTACACTGATATCCTTGGAAAAGATGCATTTAATGAATATAAATGTAATTATTCCCAAGACTTACGAGTGTTTTTTTATACTGCTGGCTGTGCTTCCTATATAAAGCACTATTTTTGCTAATAATTTCTTTAAAGTTAATACTTCCCATTAGCTTTAATTATTTATGAAACTAAGCATGTGCTACCACTTAGTGACCAGACAAATGGAGAAAACATCTTTGATCTTCAGTTTTATTGGCTGGGCTATGCTCTTAGAAAGTGAAAATCCCACATTCTCTGTGTTGTGTGGTTACTAAAAGCTACGAACAGATACTGTGATGAACAAATGATTTTGCTCCTGCAGATTTTAGCATACTTCTAAAAGGCCTAGCTAGGGTTCACCTCAACTATTTCACAGTTACTTGGCACACAGCCATGGTCCCAGTGGGATTGTAAGAGATTCATCACCATATTTCCTCCTTTGAAAAGCAAGACTGTGGAGGAATTTGTTCTCCTCCTTTTGTTTTTTCTCTCCTTCTCCATGCTTTGAGGAAGGAAGTAGCTTCTCTTTGTATTTCTGTCTTGGACCTTCCATCAACCCTAAAGCTACTTCCTTCCTCTCCTGCAAAATTTGATTAAGATAAGAAAGGCTCTCCTATTTCACACCTGTGTTTTGATTGTATGTGTTTTTAAACTTTGTTTCCTGACACTTTTCCTCTAGAAAAATGTAGTTCCTGAATATCTACCAAAGTGGGGTCTGATGTCTTTGTGTTCTTGCAGAATATGGAACTCAAACATATCAGCTGTAATGTTTTCCTTCCATCCAACCTGCTTCGCAGCTTTCTGAGTTAGCAGTTTAGTGGTGGCCCTTAAGTCTTTTCAGTTTATACTATTTCTTCTGTTTTCCAGGCTGCTGAAATATTTTATAAAACGTACTGTAAGAAGTATTCAATATATGGTTCTTACGGAACTTGGGAGTCTTCAGATCACTTTGAGATCTTCCTAGAGGTCACACATGATATATTAATAATACCAGAGAAGGGAAGATGAGGCTACCAGCACGCCTGTCTACAGCACCCTTATTAGTTTTAGGAGTTTGTGACAGTAAAACTAACGGGAAAAATCCAATCCATAAATAGAAGCAAAATTTTTGCAGTCTTCTACCTGAGGATTTCTCCCATGCCATTTAAGTACAAGAAACACAGTATTTCCAGTCCTGGGATAGAGGCAGCTTTGTAATCTGTTATGACCCACTGGAGCTAGAAATGCTTGCTTTTTTAAAACCTGCAGGGGAAGATGATGACTGTTTGGCTTGGAGGGGCAGGCTGGCTTCCAGGTTAGTTAGGTGAGAAAATATTGGACTTGAGAAAGTCTAATGATCTTCACTAAGAGCTATGCATTTTGATTATAAACCAGATTAAAGTCTATTAAAGTAGTAAAAATTATCATTGGAAAGCCTAATTTGTTAGAAGCAAAACTGTTTGACTCAGGTGTGTGAATGTCCATATATTGGCCTTGTGTTAATTAAGGAGTAGAAAATTCTTTTTTTCTTCACTTGGATACTAACTTTAAATACTACTACTCTATATTTGTAAATAGGAAAAGCATCTACCCTAATGGAGAAGCTGGCTTTAGAAAGTAAGATGTTTTTCTGTTACTAAAGTGTCGTTTCAAAAATTGTTGTCACTGGATACACCGAATTAATTGGTTTTACTTACAGCACTGTTTCTGTCATAAGTGAGTCCCATTTTGAAATGCAATCCTGTATAGATAAAAGAAAGATAAATTGAATTCACATTTTATGAACAGTTTGGTCTTCCTACTCTCTCTATGTTCATCACACACAAGCTACTCTTTAGTTAAGCTGTAGTTTAAATGCCTTTGTTATATAAAAGCCGTTTTAAAAAAATTTGTGATAGTACCTGGAATTCTGTTTTGCAAAGGAGCTGAGCAATCATTGTGTTGTGTTACTGGAGCATGCTTTTAGATGTGTGTGAAATGGTAAGTAGCTAGGAACTGACTCAGAATGTTAGTTCATACTTGAAATTGCTTCTAATAAATCTATTTTCATTAATTTTTTCTTGACACTTCCTTGCTTGGAGACTATGCATCTTCACTGTTGTACTACTAACATTAAAATAAGAATTAAGGATAGTTGGTAGTAATTTTTGCAGTGTGCCACTGACGTCTTTTAAATAATCCACAAATTGTTCAGTTTCTATGTAATATGTCTTGAAACCATTAACATAGAAGTGTAGGACTGGCCTCCACTCAGCATTAGGCGGCTGTGGTTAACCCGTGAGCAGCACAGTTGTGTGTGCGTGCCTGCTCTGGATCAGAAATACACTTTTCACTGGCACAATGTTGTGGCCACATGCAGCACAAAGGATTGTGGAGATGTGTTATGAGAGTGTGACAGATGAAACAGGGACAATGTCCAATGAAAGAGATGCACATTAAATGTGAGAGACAGAGAAAGATGGGGAGTACCCAGAAAGAGGTGTACATGCAATCTCTATAATTGTGGAAAGGTTGCTATGAGAAACTAGTGTGAGGAACATGGAGCTTATGGAATCCAGCCTTAAGAAAGAATAATGATGATGCTGAAAATACTGTAGGAAACAACATACTCTCATGCTCTGCATTTTGAATCTTTAAAGTGATCTGCTCTTTTTCCATTGATGAAACATGTAGGAAATGTTTTTATTCTGTCCAGCATTCATGAACTGGTAAATGCAGTCCTGCCAAACAATTTACTTAAGCAGTGGTTTCCCTGAGCCGACACCTGTCTGAATATTCACAAGTGTACTTAGAAATGTTGCCAAAAAGAGAGCAATATATTATTAACTTGGTTCTCACAGAATATCTATCCAAATGAATGAAAGGTCAGGACATGAGAATCTTGCTGCATTAGAAAGTACATTACCTCGATTTTGCTGTTATGCAATTCTAAAGTGAAATGGTTAACAAGGGATCTTGGCATTTAAGTGCTCATAATTAGCCATCTGGGTTTTCTATCAGAAAACCGCAGTTGGCACTAATGGGCGCCCCAGTTGTCAGTGTCAGCCACAGACCAGGCCTGAGCGGAGCGTGGGGAGCATTAGCTGTGCACGTGCCGAAGAGGCACTTGTGGAGACCTTAGCCGGAGGTTGGGCTGAGGGCTGCCAGCCTGAGCCTTCCCCGAAGCACTGCAGACTCCTCAAAGAAGTCTACAAAACTGAAGTTTAGAAAGACAACGTGTTAATGGGAATGATGTCAGCAATGTTTATTCTTTCAGAGAATATTGGCTTAAGTGCTTTCACTACATTTGGCAGAAAATAGAGCCAATTTCAAACTAAAAATACAATGTATTGTTTTGTATTTGGGGAAGGTAGAAAAAATGGCTGAATCACAACATTACCAATTTCATGTGTTCTGTTACTATTGCAGATTTTTTCCCACTTCCTGGCTGTTTGCCCAGAATGACAAGAATGCATAGTGAGATGATTAAATAAAAGAAATCTTCTTGTTTTAAAATACTTTTTTATGAAACCATTTCTACACAAGGGTCCCTGTCTTAGAAGCTCACACACAAAGCTGCTATTGACTTCAGTCAATCAACACTTCAGTGTTCTGCTGGCAGGAAACACGTACAGGATGGGGCCTCCTATTTCCTTATGTATTTGCATAGGGAATAGGATAGCAGAGAAGAGTCAGGAGGAAAAGAAAATGAATGGATACAACTTCCCTTAATAGTTCTTTATGGTTCCAATTCTGTCAACCTTTCATTCCACAGACAGTCCATGGCTCAATGAAATTAAGTTTTTTTTTTTTCCTTTGGTAAACTGAGCCTGAAATTGAACAACTAAATACATAGGTATCTGCCAGCAGACTTGTATGCTTTTTCTTCAATTTTATTTTTTTAATTCCTTTTTGAGTACTGTGGACATGATTAGAAGTCAGTTCATATGTGTTTGCAGGTTTCTGACTGAAAGCACAGGGGGGGGTAGGTTTGGAGTGGGAAGGGTACTGTTCCTCATGTTACCCTGAAGCTGCTCTTTCATCACTTGTAAAATGCACTTAAACCATAGATGACACTGACTGCCACAATCCTGCCATCTCCTTGATGCTAGCCCAGTGTCCCTGTCTCCTCTCAGGCATCAGAGCTGACCTACACAAAAAATAGTTCTTTTGCTAGGTTGATTCTCAGTGCAAAACCCTGACGTAGCTTGCTATGCGATCGCACAGTGGAGCCAGGCCAGGTGAGGTAACCAGAATTATGGCTTCTCTGAGTTACATTAACTTAAATTACCAGGCAGCTACACCTTCAATATTAAGGTGAAGGAATGATGTAACAGCTTAAGCAGAGTCACCAACTTCTCCTTCTCATATTAAATTAATTTACAGCATCCAGCTTGTTTGCAGGTTTATTAATTGACATTTGATAGCTGATCTCATGTTGAAGACCTGCTGAAGGATGATGAAAAGTTGGCAGGGATCTTAAAAAAAAAAAAAAAAAATAGTTGCAGCAACATGTACTGATAAAATCATATTTGGAAAGCCCACTAGATTTTTTTTTTTTCCAACAAGTTTTGACTTGCATTTAATTGTTTTGATGAATATCTCAATTTATTTGTATTCTAGCACAGCTAATGAAACTGTAAACACTTGTGTCACAGGAGGGTCTGACTCTCTCAATACATTTTCAAAGTATAAAAGGCTACAGGCTCAATTTTGCAACATTAGTCTTGACTGCACTTTACCAATACGATCATTCTGTTCATGGTAATCTAATTTGATTCACGTGGGGTGTCTGAAGCTCGTGCAGTACCTTCAAGCTTGACCATACTCCTTACTAATAAGCTACATGCAAGGAAGTTTCTTTTTAATTCTAGCTTACCCTAAAAAAGATTTTTCACATTGCTCTGTTACCATTTTTCAGATCAGTTTATTAGTCTGGATTCCATTTATTTTTTTGCAAGGTGTAGAGAGGCAAGATAGAGCCCTAATACGCTTTGGTTTTTCATGTGAGTTGGGCTTTGCCCCTGTAAGTTCAAGGCTTGTTTGTCATACTTATTTTCATGTAAGTTTATTTTTCACGACCTACTTTTTTGTGTCTGTCTTATGTTCAATAGTTACTTTCATTGATGCTCTCTTCCTTTCTCCTCCCCCACGTTGACATTATGGCTGAAGGCTTGGAAATGGCTGCTGGAGTTTGACTGTTTAGTACAAGTTTCCTGTGTATCACTAAGATAGTCTCTAGACACTGTGCAGCTGGCTATCATTGCCTCACTAGCACTTATACATATAGGTGTATGTGTATATATACATATGCTTTGCTGAACACTACTTCTCTGATGTCTCATTCCAGATTTTTGCAAGTGAAATAAGCTTGCATAAAGGCTCTACTCTTCAGAAGTGATTTGTGCAGCTTTCAGCGTCTGACATATCAATGGATATTACGCAGGTCCTGAGTCCTGGCTATAGTTTTTACCGTATTTGTCACATGAAAGTCATCTAAGTCACAGAAACCTTTATATTTTCTTCTGAGTGAACAGAGCAATGCAGCTGGGCCTGGCTGACTGTGGAAGAGCTGATATGTAATGTAAACAAGTTTCAGGAAGATGGGAACTGCCTTTGTGACTTTTCTCTGCCATGAGGGATCCTTGAGATTAGCTATCATAAGGGCTCTATTCTGCAGAGGTATTTTAAAAGGTCAGCTGGGAAAAAAAAAAAAAAACAACTTTTCTCTGAGCCTACATATCATTATCCTGTAAGGTTGTTCTCAGTTAAACTGGTGATAAAAGAATGGCAGATTCTGTTGAGTGGGTTGGTCCATGTCCAGTTGTTTCAATAATATAGTTGTAAAAACCGTATTCCATTGCAAACATATTTCTGATCTCAGTCAAGACAGAGGTGTGTTGGTCATCTTATCAAAGGTACTCTTGAGAATTCAACCCTACAACTGTTTTTCATACCTTTATTTTTCTGCTTTGTTTTTCTTTTAAGATTCACAAAATGCTGCAGACGGTGCCTGCCTAAGAAAGGCCTCTCCCTTGCTGATGGCAATACCATTGGATGTCACTTAGCAGTTATGCTAATCAGCAGAGCTGGAAGTTTACAAATTGACATTTGCATGATTTTCTTCTGTGTGTTTGTGCACATTGGTCTTTTAAATCCTTAACAACAGATGATGCAGGGAAATCTATCCCATTAGGTTTTGCAGTTATGTTACTGTATTGTGAAACCTCATTTATTCTTGTAGCAACCAATTCAAAAATTTGATGAAATTGTCTCTTAACAACTTCTTAGATTAATATTCTTCTTATCAGATCTGCTAGATATAAATATCTAACAAGTCTGTCAAGGCACATGAGAGATGTTCTTCATACCCCTTCAGTACGACAGAAAATCAGAGTGTAGAATTCATCTCCTTATCTCTCCAGCTGTGTTCATAAACCTGTGTTTTTCTTCTGGTTTGTTTTCTTCCCTATAAACCTGTACATTTGGAATGAGCAGCTTCAGCACTGCAGTCTACTTTGAACAGTAATGTTCAGCAAAAAATGTGGTTCTCATAAAAGACAATCTTGAAGTCAGCTTCCTAAAGCAATATTGCTAGGATTGGTGTGAGCTTTCCAACATTATATTCATTTTCCCCAGCTATGCTTTCACTTCAAAATTACTGTGGCTGTCTTGTTCCTGTTATAATCTATTCAATTATGTAGACCTGCTTTCTTTAATTTCCTCATGCCTATTTTGTTTGGGGTTTTGCGGGGAGGATGGAGAGGGGTGTGTATGAAACATTTCCTCTGTGGTCTCTAAAGCATGTGTAGGAATGAAGAGAGCTAACACGAGTTGTACAGATGTGGCTGTGCTTGGAGCACTGCCAGCTCTTCCCTTACCTCCGCAGAACATGACCGCTCTCAAATGGAGATCTATCTCCTATAGAAGCATGAAACCATTTCTGATCCATGTGGAGCTTGATATGTACATATGTACCTCAGGTACAAGTATTATTCTATAGCAAAGCAAATCTTATTAATAAAGTTACCTCAAGCCTTATTAATAAACATAATGGGAAGAAATGCATATTAAATTCAAAAGTCAGTTTAATATATCAGACAAGGATTTTTCGTGATATGTACTGATGCCGGCTTTATTTCATGACTGTGAAGTGATAGAAAGGATAATTAAAGGTACAACTGTAAAAACATCAATGACTAACATACTGTGAGAGGAAAATTGGGGCTTCAAAATGGAAAATCTTACCCATCCAATCTGACTAACGTGATAATGTTGATAATGTTTACTGGCTGTCAGGCTGCTGAGAGCCCTTATTTCTAAATGCTAACCTTATCTATTAAAGGTTTGCCTTCACAGGACGTGGTAGACTTGAACAAGACAACCAGAAGAGTTAAATCGCTATGGAATTACTAATGAAATATGCTTTGCTTCAGAATCTGAACTTCTAGAATAATAATCATACAGAGAGCCAAAGCAAGACTCTGTATGTTTGTTGGGGATTCTTTTAATATTACAACATATACATTTTTGTATTATTTCCCCTTACTCCATCAGTTCTTGCAGAGTTGAGCACACATATTTAATGTTTTCAGTTGAGTTGTATTTTCCTTATGATATTAGAAGATTCTAATGTAAAGAAGGCAAAGAACACTGTTTTCTCTTCCAAATGTAAATCTAATTTAAATAATGTGGATGAGAAAAATTACCTTCAGTAGTCAAAGAAAAGGAACTGATACATTTTTGTAAAGTATCGCTTGGAGAAATAAGTAGAGGTGCTTCAGGGCCTTTTAAAAGAACAACCAGCAAGGTCTGTTGTTTATGGAAAGGGGGGAGATGAAGAGAATTTTAGCAAAGAAAGTTTTCTTCACAGTGAAGAAAAATTGATAGCCTCAAACTATCCCCAGTTAGTTTGAAATGTGTTTCAATATTAAAATTGAAGTTTTCCCATTGTTAAGTACATGTAAAGACCATTGCAGCTGTGGTTCCTTTGGGAAAGAAGCTACATCAGCACTTGTATTTGCTGATCTGTGTAACAAATCAATATTTTAGTAACCATAAGTCCAATACAAATTTAGCTTCCAAGAAAAGAATTCTTCAAAATGAGTCGTACTTTAAAATACAAATAAATAAGGGAACCATAACTTAAATTGACAAAAAGTGAGAAATTAAGTTCAAATGATAAATCTGTACCTAATTGTCCCTATAAATTATTTCTCTCCTGTAAAATCTGGTCTTGTCAGATGTGAGTTACAAAGTCATTCATTATAGAATGTCAGCCTTAACTGTAATTAATGTTTTGTCATTCTGTTTCACAGTCTTGAATGCTTAAGTCGCTATTTATTTTCAAATGTATCTTTCTCTATTGATTTTTCACAAACATAACTATTATTTTTTGTGTAAATTAGACATTATATAAAGTATAGCCTCTCATCATACATTAAATCTTTTCCCCCAAAACCTAAAATATAACGGAAACCACACACCTTTTGGAATGCCTCTTATATTCTGCTGCAGACTTAGATTTTTCTTCCTGAACTCTCATAAAGTTGAGGTGTTTTTCCTTGGTTGATTGATGGAGCTCTGAGTTTCATAAAGATTGCATTTCATATCTTTTGCTGGTGCTTCTAAATCCTGTTACTAAAAATCAGAGCAAGAATGAAAGGGGGTTTTGCCAACAATTCCATTATCACATGCATACCATGTGTATGTATAGAGAGTGCTATTTTCTAGATGGAGTGCATGTGTTTAATATGTATACTTCTGCTACGTTTGTACAAAGGTTGAAATTAGACTTGGGGAGAAATGGGTTTAGGGATAGGTCCTTTCTTCTTCCCACAGCATGGTAAGTGATTTATATTGTTCACTGTTGTCATCTAGTGTTTCTGTACCTCTCCTCTACCCGTATGTTCTATAACTGACTGCATGTGACTGTTTGTGTGGACTTACCAGGTTCATCAGTTTGGTCTTTTCTAGCAAGTACCCAGTAATGGGACAAATTGCATAACAGACAACTGGAGAGTGAAAAAGTATGCAAAGTGAGTTTTTTCTTTTTACTTTTTTTTTCTGATAGAAATATATCTGTATTTATGTACAAGAACATTCACAGCCAATAATATACGTTTTATTTTGTTAAACAGCAATGGTG
Source organism: Strix aluco (assembly GCF_031877795.1). NCBI lineage: Eukaryota > Metazoa > Chordata > Aves > Strigiformes > Strigidae > Strix > Strix aluco. The sequence goes on along the minus strand of NC_133940.1, from coordinate 11,368,690 downwards.
TTGAAGTAACTTCCCTATCATATTAAATTATTGGAAAAAAATATTGGTATGAACCTTATATCATGGTTGAGTGGAAAGCTTTGATCAACATGACCTGGGATGGGTTTGTTACTTGTGAGAGGAAACAGCTGATTTCACAGCCAATTTACACCGTAGGAGGAATTACACACTGATGCACGGGTCAGTGGTGCTGTTGGTATATGTGGGCACAGAGGTCTCAGCTCACCCTGCTGTACCCTAGGTGTTCACCTGAGAGCATAATTTCTCTGTCGCATCGTTGGAGAGAGATGTAGCTCCATAATTTGGCTGAACTCTTAAATGTAGTTGAGAAGGATGTGCCTAGGGAATTCAGTGGCCTTTCTCCTAGTTAATAGGCTAAATTTGGATAAGATAATTTTGACTTCAGAGACTTTGTGAGAACTGCTTGTGGGTTTTTGTTGTGGGTTTTTTTTAAGAAATCAGTCTTTCAACTTGCTAGTGTTTGTAATTTTGCCTCTGCAATGATGACTTCGCACTGATCTTCCTCATTAGGTATTAAATTAATTCCTTTGTCTTTCACCTCGTCATCTGCAGAGACAATGAAAGGCTATTTGAAAGGTTCTTAGGATGAAAACTCAGAGACACACTCACCTCACAGTGTCTCAACTACAACTTAAAGCAAAACTCATTAACAGCATTAAAAGCATCTCCCTATGGAGATACTAACAGGAAGGCTGATCCCTCTGGCTGGGTAAGATCTGAGCAAATTTCATTATGTTTAGGATGTATAGTTTATATATAAGCTGGTAGCCTATTTTATTCATCTTTATTCTTTAAAGTAATGCTGGTAGTGTAACTGTACTTCCTACAACTTCTACATTACCTCCTGCGGTCTTGTTTTCCCTCTAACATCTATGGTTTTTTGTGTATTTATCTGTTACTCTATCATAAACCTTGCTTGTAGATAGTAACACTTCCGAGTAGTTGAATAGAAAAACAAATGAGCCATGTTTTGTTTCCACATTGTGTACCTTTGTTTTATATGTATCACAATTTGTGGTCCTACTTATTCCTACAATATGTTGGTAAACCCCACTTAAAGTATGTCTTTGTTAAAATGTGGCTTTTGATTTGCAACAAGTCTTTTTAAAAAGAAACGTGGTGATTCTTTCTCCAGCTATGGTTGGCCCTTTCTTTTAAATACATCTTCCTTGTTTGTCCTTTATTAAAGTGTGATCAGAGTAAGTGCCCTGAGGTTGTGTTCGTTGTGAAACTTACGTGTTATAGAATTTGCTTTTATTCTGTTTTGTACAATATTAAACAAAATTATATTTAGTTATTGTGAACATGTTTTAATTTACATGACCTGAGTTTTATTGTATGCAAATATATTTTGTAACACATAAATGCTTTCTGCATGGCAGTAATAGCAGTTTGGTATGGTTTGTTCTTACCAAACACTGGTATTGAATTAATTTAGCTTTTCTGCATAATTTTTCTGACAAATACCGTATAAGACAATAGTAATTTGAGCTATAATAATGGTTAGGAGGTTGCTAATTAGAACATCGAAAAAAATATCAGCAATTAAACCAATATTTTTTTAAACAATGTAAAATTAACAACATACAGCTAATTATGTTAATTGTGTTTCTCTTCAAAAGGCTATTACTAAGCTTTTGAAACAAAGCAGAACTAAAATTAAACCTCAAAGAAGTATTTCCTAAACATACTACAGAAATCCATTTAGAATTATTAGAAAATCTGAATGTACAGCCAGAAGAGCTAGAATGTTCACTAGATCATATCTAGGGATTATATTTTATCTGATGCACAGAAGCTGGGAAGAATCCCTCAGGCTGTGCTATAGTGTGAATGTTAGTCGGAGGAGGTTGGCATACATTGGACTTGGATAAGGCAGACGTCAGTGTTTCGTTGTCTGGCTTTTCTTTGATTTCAAGTCGTGAGATGCTGAAGAATGGGAGTTCTGAAATGAATTCCAGAGATGTGGTCATTAGCAACAATGAATGGGCTTATTCAGAAACAGTACTTGTATAACATCTGTAATTTTGAGTGTTTAAAAGATACAAAGTGATTTAGCTTGTATTGGCATTTTTGAGAGTAGTTGTTTTGGAAATGGCTCACTGGTTAAACAAAAGTAAGAAGAAGTAATGTAGTTTTCAGTTGGTCCAGGTCAACTCTGTAGGAAAAAAACTCTTTATTAGAAACCAGGTAACTTGAAATTTTGAGCTTTATCACCACTGGTTTATTCTCACTGCTGAAGTTTTCTGAGGGTACTTCCCTTTGTCAGTGCTGCAGTATGCAAGCTTTTATGATGAGGCTAATATAGTAATTACCTATTCAGCTAGAATTGGTTTTGCACAGTTTTTATCCTATCCGCAAGGCAACTGAGTCTTTCTGTTTGGTTTCTTGGGGGGCTGGGGGGTGTTCATGTTTTGTCTGGGGGGAGAAGGGTGTCCCTCTCTTCTAGGTCAAAAGACAAGTTCTTTAATCAAGCTTTGTCTCTTGTTTTTATTTTTCTCCTGTATCTGTGTGTTTCAGACTTAGTTTCAGTCTAGTTCTTTAATAATTCAAAATGAATGTTCGGTGGCTTTGCACTTGTTTAAAGTTTGTGAATAAGTTAAATTGCTTTCACATTGTCCTACTTTTTAGTACCTTGTATTTGGCAAGCCCATCTCTGTAAGACTGTATGTGTTCAATTCCTTGTCAATGAGGTGAGAGGAAAACATTGTCAGCCTCTTTATATCCAGCTGAGGCCAGGTGTTGTGCATTAACATGTAAATAGTGCAATTAGTGCCAATTATGATTTAAAAAGAAACATTAAAATCTGCAGGAACACAGTTTGTCACCCATACTTTTTCTGTGTTTTACTACTTTAGCTTCTTTTTTTAGGCATCTGTTATCACTTTCAGTCTTGATTACTGTAGGGCTTCAAGCTGATGTTTGCATCCGACCAGTTAAATGTGTGAAGAGATGAGTCTGGATGATAATGCAGAAAGAGAAACTCGGGTTAGATGGCATTTATTCACCTTGTGTGACTTTACTCATTTAGTAGTTTATTATATATCTAAAGGGCATAAGGTCTACTGCAAACCTCATAGATCGCAGGGAAGCTGGGGTCCTGTTGCAGTTGAATATATGTGTTCATATATGCATCAGTTAGGTAGGGAATTAGAGATAGCTGTGGGGAAACTATTTAAAAGACTGGTAAGTCTTCTGCTAAGCCAGTTTTTAGACTTCAGAACAAATCTTTACTAGATTTATTCACTGACAGCACACTCGATGCTAAGGATGTCCTGTGAAACAAAGAAATATACTCAACAGTCAGAACCCACCATAACTGTTCAGCAGGTATTCTTTATTAGCAGCGCTGGGGTCGCCCTGGGGATTCTCCACCATAAGGGCTCCCAAGAACTAGCAAGGGGCATCAGTTTACATACACACAAATTATACACATTCATTAGATTTCCTGGAAAGGGGTGTCTTACCCGGAATTCATTTACATAGTCTGAGCATGCGTGGTGAAAATCGAGTGAGGGTCTTGGGTGGTCGAGGGAAGAAGTAAGCAGTCTTCTTCATGGTAGTTGGCCTTCTTTCCAGAGCATGCGCTGTGAAGTAAAGTGCAGTGTCCTCTTCCTAAATTGGTGAGATCATCCTCCCTAGATAGTATCTCTGTGTCCTTTTGTTTGAGTTCCCCTCATCTTAGTTTGCCCAAGTGCCCATTGAGGACTTTGAGTCTGCCATCAGTGAGTTATATAGGGAGCGTTTTGCTTTTGTCTAGATAGACAAAGAGGCCTAGGGAAGACCCTTGAGGAGTCCTTGGGATACAAACACAAGCAAAACTTCAATGCATCACAGTTTAGTCTTAATCAGAAATTCATTGGTTCGAGCCCTTTCACCTGTCAGTTTGCAATACCTCGGCCCGTTCTTTACCTTGTAACTTCTGTTACTTAGGTCACTGGTTACATATTTTTCTGTGACATCTGAGCACAAGTCATAGTTTCTCTCTTTGCTGCTTATATTGCTCACATACTTAAAATACTTAGATATAGTGCGTGGTTGAGCCATCAAATGTTACTGCTCTTGGGTACACTGTTTTAGTATGCTTACACTTGAGCTCAAGGCAAGCTAATACTGATTATATCCTGCTCAGTGTGCTTAAAATTTATGAGAGTTACTCTACTTGGTCTACATCTCCACAGAAGCCTGTGATTCTGCAATGGTTTTGGTGTCCCTCAAAGGTCTCAGTCCTCCAGTAATCTTCCATTGCCAGAGAGCTCTACTCTACCCAGCAATAGTTGGGATAGAAACATAAGCATGCTATGTGCCAGGCTGTCTAAACATTGCATCTTTAGACATTTGCATTTGCCAAATTATGAACAAACTGCTAAAAGAATACTTTATGTCAGGTACCACTTCATGTGAGAAAACCACTATGTATGGTAGTACGAGTACTGGCACACTGTTTTGAACTTTTAGATGCTACTTCTGTTCAGCAGCACTCCAGTATTATCTGGCTGTTTAGAAAGCTTTGACACTGGGACTCTGGATGCTGTTGATCTCATGTCTCACTTTCCACTTGTGGCAGGAAATTTTGCTGCTACTTCAAGTGTATGTTGTCGAGAACTTAAGTGTCTGAAAAAAATTGTTGGTTCTTCGTCTTTCTCTACCCCATGAGGCAAAAGATGATGAATTCTAAATTAAACAGAATAAGGTATGTGTAGTGGTATTTGCATTCGTACATCTTTGTGGCAGGAATACAATTAAGATGTGCATCTTTTTAATGAGTGTTTTCTCACTCGTACAGCATACCTTGAAAATAAGACTGCTTCTGCTGGTTTATCAGATCTCTTCATAGACTCATGGTCAGGCGAGTTGTCTGGCTGCTTTCTTAGATTCTTCTGTTCTTAATGTAATGGAACCTCAGTCAGATAAAATACATTATTTGCATTTCTGACCAGTTCTTTCATCTCGTGATGATCCTGAGATGTAGATGCTCAAGAAAATCTGAAGTACCACAAGATGAGTACTTTTCTGTTTGTATAAATTGAGACATTGACTTCAAAGAAAATCTAAGTACGTTTAGTATTGACATCAGTCTGTCATGGTTTACACCCCTCTGGCAGCCAAGCACCACACAGCCACTCGCTCACCTCCTCCGCCTGGAGGGATCGGGGAGAGAATTGGAGGAGTATTGGTCAGGAGACTTGTAGGTTGAGATAAAAGCAATTTAATAATTGAAATTAAAATAATAATGATTTTAATAATAGTAATAGAATATACGAACGAGTGATACACTGTGCAGTAGCTCACCACCTGCTGAGTCATGCCCAGCCCATTCCTGGATAGTGATCCTAGAGGAGAGAAAATCCTGAAACTGCAATCCACGAAGAGAGCTAGCTGGCTTCTTGGCCAACTCTCATCTATATACTGAGCGTGACATTGTATGGTATAGAATATTCCAGTGACCAGTTTGTTGCTCTGGCTCTGCTCCATCGCAGATTCTTGTGCACCTGCGCACTATTAAGACATGGGAAGCTGAAAAGTCCTTGATTTCTTAGCAACGACTAAAAACATCAGTGTACGATCAACATTTCTCTCATACCAAATCCCACACTGAATCCAAAACACAGCACTATTCTAGCTACTAAGAAGAAGAATTAGCTCTATCCCAGCCAAAACCAGGACACAGTCTTACATCTGCTTCATAGTGTCATCACTTACAGATCAGAAAGTAGTTGAACAGTACAGTTTGGTTTGTATTAATATTTAATCTGATACCAAAAGCACTTAAAGGAACTAGGGATATGAATCTTCTATTAGAAACGGCTTCTTTGTTGCACTGAGCAATTACTGCCCAAGTAAATGAAACTAAGAAGTTTGTTCTAGTATTATTAAGTTTTAAAAATTGTTCTGCTGGGAAAGCTTTTGTTTCAGTTTCTGTTTTTAAGGGTTGTTTCTTCAGTCAATCAAAAAGAAACTTCCTTGTTGTTGAACACAAGGGTACAAATTAAGGCTAATAAACTGATTTTGAGTGAGTCAGAGAAGTACTGATAAATGTGAATGCTTTTGGGAGCGTTCTGCAGCTCTTAGCTGTGGAAGAACTGTACACCATTCTAAAGAAAATAATCAAATCAATAAAACATCAATTATGAATGCTCTGTATTGCCAGAAAAGTGGAAGAGCTAAAAGAAAATCAGTATGCTGCTTCAATCCCAGAGAATGATGAGCACACACAAGGTCCTTCTAAAATTTGGGCCAGTCTGCAAGCAGAACCTTTCCCAGCTTTGCCTGCTCCCCTAGGAGCATGCAGGGAGGCAGTGCTGACAGGGTGATGTGAGGATTTCAGCTTTCTTTTCGAGTAAAATAGTGTTCTTCTTGGTCGTGAGAAAGCATGAAAAGATTCCCGTTGGGACTAAAGAAACTCACAGGGAAATGGATAAAAGGGTTTAAGAAAATCTCATAATTTAGAATTATCCCTTGTTTTCTGGGGCTTTTTCCATTATTTCTGAACAGTTGGGTCATAAATACTGTTTGCATTCCTATATCATGTTCAGTGCCTCATTGATTTAGGCTATTGAAATGTTTGACCATTTGGCAGAAGCTCAAGCCCACATCTTAGTCTTCTGGTACAGTGGTGGGCTGCCTTGGTTTTTGCTATGCACTACTACTGCCACTAGCCATTGTTTGTGCACACATCAGTTGCTCAGTGATTGATGGGCTTCCCAGGGGTAGAAAAAGTAGGTATTAATGCTTGAAGCAATTGCCCTAGTGCTATTGTCCTCTCCTATATTATACCTGCGGCAGAGGTAGATGAGTAGTGCCATATATTGGAAGAAGTCCTTCATTGCCCATTATGGATTACTGCAAGTCATGCATCATCTTCATGTGACAGTGAATTTTTTTTTTTCTTCCCCACCTGCCCCCTCCCCGTCCCCCCCGTCCCCGCCCAGAGTTCTAAGAATTTGCTCTAAAAGTCTTTCAAATCACTTTTCCTAAAGTTTCAAACTTGCTAGAATATTTTAAACTCAGAACTTCCAGTCTGAAATAAACCAGGTGCTCGTTCAGAAGTGAACTCTTCCCAGTTTCTTCCCTGGTGTTCTGCTATCTAAATTCTTAGACGTATGTGTTCATGCTATACAGAACATTACTTTGACCATTAGCAGGTAAGTAAGGTCCTGATGCTAACTGCGGGCCACACAATTTGGACGTGCTCTTCTAAAGTAGCACTATCAAAATCAATGAAGTAATTCCTTTTGAGTCCATCTGAGATCCATTTTTTCAATCCGGTTCTTACACAGACAGATGGTCTTCCATACCGCTGGAACAGTGTTTCATGCTGGTATCTTAGATGCCTCGAATTTTAAGGAGGTAGTTTTTAGGTTTTCAATTGTTTTTTAATAAGTTCCATTGTATGGCACAGCACAGCAAGTAGGATGATGATGTGGGTGCTTTATATACTAATTTTGTCAGTAATACTTTGTAGCAGTGCCTTAAATGTCTAGTGATGTTATTGATTGGCATTCCATTAGTTTTAAATATTGATAAGAAATTATTCATTTATTTAATGCATAATTTCTGTCACCTTGTTTTGGCTATGGAGAGAACTGATCTATTAACTCCAGCCACAATATTTATGGATAAAATCCTTCAGCTTTAAAATTAAAAATAATTAGCTGTTGTCACAGTACTAATTATTGTACATACAGTATCAGCAGGGCTATAATCTATCTGTCCAATATGCGTTCTACTCAAATTGCATTAATCACAACTTGCTTAAATGTTAGCAAATGACTCTACAAAGTGCTAGCAATAGCGATTCTTGCAGTCTAGAAATAATGAAGATGTAAATCACTTCTATGCATCATTGCCATAATATTCATATGATAGGATGTGAAACTGCTGCATCCGCTTTTATACTAATATTTAAGATAGTTACTCTTTCAGATGGCAGGATGGTATAATACCTCAGTTTGTTTCCAACTGCGTAGGGCCATGTCATAGTCAATTGAATTAATGAATTTAGATTTACTTTTTCAAACTAGTCGTGAAAGTCAATACTGGTCAAGTATACTATAAATTTGAGATAATGTTGTAGACTCTTTGAACATGATGCTTTACATTAGCATGCATGCTTAGAGTAGAATTTATCCTATGAAATTCTCCATGTTGGATATAATAGTTTTCAGGTTTTAGTGTGGCTATTATATTTTCACTTAACGGAAATTGTTATGAATTGTTCACTTCAACAGGGGTATGCAATTTTGTATGACAGTGTATAGCTTCAGAACTTTATTTTGCATGCGCTTGTTTATATTATGCAATTTGCTTGATTCTTACTCTGCTTTCTTTGTGTTCGAGCCTGTATTCCTTTGCATATTAACAATACTGGCTGCAACATTTTGTGATCAGCTCAAAAGCAAATACTCCTGCAAGCTTTAATGTTGGGAAGGGTGAGCATAGTTTATTGAGGAGACCACCAGCTCAAAACCTCTGTCCATTTTCCTGTGGGAAGATGCTGTGAAACTTTTTTCTGGCCGTGCACATTTCATTTCCAAAGCTTCTAACTATCGCTGTGGTGATACACCTGAGCAGCCGCACCAGGAGTTGCGTCATGGTACCCGTGGGGCCAAGGCAGGAAGAATGAAGCTGAGGTAGTTTGCTTAACTCCTGAGCTTTATTATTTTTTTTCCAAATGCAATTTGTATGTTAAATTACCAATCTGTGCTGCAAATTCCCATACAGAATTTAGTAAATATTCAGAAAATGGATACTCTTCCAAGATGAATTAGAGAGGAAATATTTAGGTAAAGTTTTCAAGTTCTTCTAATATGAACTCATTACTGGGTTTGAAATTTTTGGAGGCTGTAAATTTCAGTTCTTTTTTGAAGAGTGGCAGTACTTGGAAGGTTTGAGAGTTTGTCCCTGAGTTTCATTTATCACAAGGTCATCAACCATTTGATGGCTATCATCATGCCTGAGAATCTCAGGAGAAGGGGATTTTAAAAGTGTTTTTATAAACAAAATGAATAAAAGTAAGACAGAGTAATAATGAGGAGCTGCATTTGTCAACTGCTTTCTGAAGTGTGCCATTCTTGTTGCTATGATAATAGAGAAAATTAATACATCCTGTCAGGACCGCATGACAGGAACACTGAAAAGCTGTGAAGTGACTGTACACAGTGGAATAAAGGAAATCCACTTTGATCTACCATTTTTGATGTTTTATAATTGCACTTATTATCAGGTCCTTTACTCTCTTCTTATTTGACACAAGATCCATTATCAGTGACAGCGTGAATGTGAACATGGGCTTGATTTGAAAAACTACTTAGGATGAGGTAATGGGGAAAAAAGCTTTTTGTTCCTAACTGTTGAGAAAAGAAAAAAAAAATTAAATCATTTATGTTAGTGCTATCAGCTAATATCTTCCCAGAAATGCTCCCCTTCATCTGTAATATTGTTTATATGCTGCATTTGAGTACAGCCTGTTTAATTAGCTCCCTAATGAAATATTGTATAACAAAATGGAAATTTATCATTTCCTTTTATGCCTTTGTTCAAATACAAACTAGGGCAGGTCACTGTGCCCAGCCTGAACTAGACACCGCTTTCTTTCGGCTGCATTTGAATAGGACCCATTTAGTTATTTTTTTTAAAATGCTCTCTATTGAAAATTTTCAAACAAAGGAATAAAGTGCTGTCCTTTTAGCATTCCATGCTGTCTCTTATCTCTCCTCTGTGAGATGAGAAGTACTGTTTCACAAAGAGGCAGATTACCAGGTATCTTGTCTTTTATTGGGCTATATAGTAGAATTAGTCTGTCTTTATAGCATCAGCGGTGTGTGGTTACATTGAGAATTCACAGTCTTTCTCTTATATATGAAGAAAAACTGGTAAATTGTGTATTTTAAATGAACTTAAAGCTCCGCACAATGTTTTACTTAGTTCCTACTGCAGTCAACAAGAAGCTCCTGTTGGCTATATTTAGCCTACATTTAGTCTACCTTGGCTTTGGTATGTAAAGAAATAAATGACCAGAGTACTCCCAACATTTTCATATGGGCAGGCGTGCTGCCCCAGGCGTGAGCCCAGTGCCGCGCAGGAGCCCCCTGTGCCTCGTCAGAAAAGCTCCTCTAACTTAAGATTTCTACCACCGTCTGTGAAAGAGAAATCTGCCACTGTGACTTACACCTCACATTAAAGTCTTGCCTGTATCTCTATGGTAGAACTTTAAAATGTAAAATCTCATTTCTTTGAAAGTGTGCTGAAACCCAAACATTTCAGGAAATGTGTCAATTCCAGTGACGTTTCCCCGAAGAAGAGATCTCTGTTTGGAGGTGAAATTCCTCATCAGAGCAAGAGGTTCACAGAGGAAAGGCAGTTGTCAAGATACTTGCCTGGAAAGTCAAATAATGGTGAAAGAGAGAATTGAAAATGATACCCTCGCACCTGGTACACAATTAGTATTCTCTGTTTCTCACTCTCTCTCCTAATCTCTTGCGAGCTACTTCACTGCATATAAATATTCAAATATTTATTGGAGTAAAGAGACAGACACCAGCGTGCTGTAGCACAGTGGTCAGGCACTCCTATGTTATGTGACTGACAGAAGTTCAAATCCCTGTGCCAACTACATTTTAAGAGTGGCATGTCTCAGGTAGTAGGTGTATGGTGTGAGTGCCTAAGATTCAAGTCCCATGTCTGTGTCAGACAGAGCAAATAAAGTTGAGCCTCCCATGCTCAGATGAAACCCATAAAGACAGGCTTTCTAGATTTGTTAGGAGAAGTGTTTCTTCTTTTTTCTACCCTTAAGCGTGCTCTGCATTGCATGGTTATACTTATATACATTGGATCTGGTGAGCCATACTGTGAAGTGTGAGGAAACTGTCACCCTGCATTCACTATTGCCAAGCTTGATAAGTCTTAGCACTTCTATAGTGCATTTTTATGTTCAAAGTGTTATAGGAATATTAAATCAAATTCTGCTCTCAGCTGAACTGTATCCCCATTCATTGCTCAGTTTTGCTTGACAGTAAGAACTTGGGACAGAAAATAAAGAGCTTCATTGCACCAGTTGAAGCACCAGGAGAGACTGAGAGAGAAGGGATGTGTTATTGTACCCATCAAGAGAGTGAGCTTAGCAGTTCCCTTGTGTTCACCTGGCTTATGTGAAAGAAAATAAGACAGCATCTCACTTGATCTATGCATCTCCCTTCCTGATTTTGGGAAGGGAGCACCTCAGTGCATTGTCTGTGCTCCAGTGACAAGAGTTTGCCCCTAAGAGGTTTTGGTACATGTACTTGTGCTCATGCCTTCTATATATCCACGTAGCAGCTGCCTGCAGTCCTGCTCTGCCTGGAATTTGTGGTATTACTGGGAGTAGAATTTTCTTATAATTCATGAAATCTGTGTTGGGAATCTTTCATGTGATTTTTCATATTCAGTGATGACATGGACAATATTATTCACTTTAACAGCAGCCATTCAAGGAATCTCTACTAATATAACCTAACAGAACAGCTTTGTCTTTGACTAATGCCCAAGGGGGGCTTTTATGAGTAGACGTGGAGTTTGCTGCTGTTGCTGTGGGTTTTGATGGACAGGGTTTAGGGCAATAAAGTCATTTTGAAAGCAGCATGAAGTGTTTAGTTTTGTATAGGTAAAGCATGGTAACTCTAATGCTGCCTTTATAGCATGTGAAATGGAGCTAATGCTTCACAATGAAGAGTGCAAACATACACGATGCTGTCATACTGGGAGATCATTTGGAAGGGGATAAATCACTAATCAGTAAATGGATAAATTTCCCAAGCCATTTTACTTTGTATTAATGTTGGAGCCTGATCAATACAATAAATGTCTAACTACAGTTTTGGTCATTTAGTTCAGTCTCATGAAGTAAAAGTTGGGTTTGAATTAGCTACGCTGTCATGTGTAGGGTGCAGCAATGTTTTTAATATAAATGATATAGCAATATAATAATATTTGTGCTATCAAATTGCAAGGATATTCACGAGATGAATTTTAGCTCGGCAGATGTCCCAGGCACTGGTACCAAATCTTTCTTCACAGCCTCTTTGGGAGCAATGCAGTTGCTTTGCAGCACGCAGAACGAGTATAGGTGCTGGCACATGCACTGCAGAACTAGGCTGATGGCAGATCCTTCCCATCCCTCTTTTTTTCCTGTCTAATCCACAGGACAGAATTAGAGCTTTGGAGATCACTAAAGGCTGTACACGAGCCTGGGAGTGTCTCTGCAGGCATCTGATATTCCCTCCCGTATTAGGCAAAATTTTCATCTGAATTTGGACTATGAACTACCATACAGCTGTCTTCAATTATATCTTTATACTCAGTTCTTCTTTCTTCAGTTGGAACTGATTCATTGACATGTTTACTTGTACATTTTTCAGCCATGTATTTTTTCTACAATAGGATATACTTTATTTTGATAGATATGTGGTGTGTTCCTTTTTCTTCAATGTAAGATTGTAAAAAACAAACTGGAGGAGGAAAGTTGTGTCTGAGTTGGCCCCCTCCTTTTTGATGCGTATGATACATTTTTCTTTCACAATTTCTGCTCTGTAAGTGCATGGAATTCTGAAGAGTTCAATTTCAGCTGAATGCTACAACTCAGCTCCAATAATTACTTTTAAAAGGTCATTTTGAAATTGAATAAGCTGAAACTGCCTGCTGATCTTCACCCATTCTGCCCATCCTCTTTACTAAAAGGTAACTATAGCATGTATTATTGCCAACTCTTTCCTCCACCTCCCTGATATATTTGCTTTGTTTGCATTCAGTCTGAATATTCCATAATAAAGGCAGGCAGGTGTATAAAGCACAGTACAACTATATGAACAGAACTATTTGTTCTACCCTAGTTTCCTTGGTTATTCTGTTATTCAGTACCATGAGATGAGTTCGGCAGAGGGTACTTTGTTACCTGGTTATTGCATCATTCAGGTTGAAGTGCAGTAGCCTCATTTGTATTGTTCACAAAATCTGTATGAAGTCATTTACAATATTTGCTAACAGGCACATATTTCAAAAGACTGCAAGTAAGCATCAAAATTAGAATTTAAACATCAGGATGAGGATCAGAAGGAAGCTTGAATTACTATTCTGTTCTAGACAATAAATCCTGTGGAAGTGGTTTCGTAGGTTCCGTGTGTGTGGTCAGTTTCCAATTGCTATTTAAGTGTCACTACCTAGCTCACTCAGAGATCTGCAAATCAAGTATTTCATCTCTAGTTTTTGCATTATTGGTGGTACATGACTTCAAGGCAGATCCATTCTTTTTTTTCAGCCGTGAGAATGGTTTGCCTTAAAACATGTTTCATCAGTTGGGTAAAGAACACTCATTTTGTTTTCCCAAAATGTCTTCTGACTAAACCACATGACCTGATCACATAGGTAGAAATTCACCAACGGATGGAATTTGGTTGAGGTTCTCTGGCTGGAGCAGGAAGTAAGCAGCGAGTGCAGTTTTGCTCTGTGCTATTATATTAACGTATGTGAAATTAAATCCTTCAAGATGATAAAAATTTAGCCGTGTAAATATACTGAGCAACTATCAGTCTGACTTTTATTCTTTCCACTGGGATTTGAATTCAGTGGAGATTTTTTGTATGTCTAAAATATACATATGTATATTATATACTTATAGACATAAAAAATATTCCTTTTTATATGTAGGTTTTATACTTAGATACATTTATGTTTGTGTGTATATTGCCTGCTTACTCTGTGTGGATGAATAATTATCTATATAAAATTTTATAAATAAAATATTTGCAACCTCCTCATCTCAATAATAGTTTGTAGCAACAAGTTCCTAGATTAAATGTGGTGTTAAAAAAAAAAAAAAAGGAAAAAAACACCCCAGAGTATTCCCTTTTATCAGTTTTAAATTTCTCTCCTAACAGTTTCATTTAGTGATCCACTGTACTTTTATTGTGAGTGTAAATAATTGCATACCTACTGAGTTCATTATGTTATTTCTCTATCATTTACATCTTGCTTCTCTTTAAGCTACACAATTTGTTTAGTGTCTCCTCACATAGTGGTTTTTCCACATCACTAATCTAGTCACCTGTTTGTAAAATCCCTTCTATTTTTACCAAATTGTTCTGGAAAAAAGTGTCAAGAATGGAACAAAGTATGCCACAAGATGTGTATGTAATGATTTAACACTATATGCCTTTTTACTTTCTTTTTTGCTTTATTTTCCATGCTGTAAAGTTGTACATAGAAAAGAGGTTTTCATTGAGCTGTTTACAGACATACACAGGTCCATTTTCTGAGCACTTGGAGTTAATTTAGATCTTGGCAATCAATTTGAGGTACCTTGCATTTGTCGATGTGAATTTTCATCTGCTGATGTATGGTCTACTCACATACTATTCACATAGTTGAATGTTGCTGATGTATGGTCTATTCACATACCTCTGCTGGACCTTCTTATTTTATGATTCGAAATAAGTTTATGCCAACCTGTATTTTACTGGTTCAGTGGTTCATCCCTTTCTAACCTCGTTCCTGGAACAGAACCGTGCGGTGTACCACAGCTGATATTTTGAAGTGACAAATTTGCTGTTTCTAAATATATACAAAATGGATATACCCTGTCAAAGTTGGACTTCTGGCTTCTGTGGCTACATCTAGCAAACCAAGGCAGAATAACATAATTGAAATCAATGGAGTTAATCCCATATCATGCTGTTGTAACTGGGAAAAGAGATGGGTCCTAAATTTACCCTTAAATCTTTCAAATAAAGACATCTGCTCAAAAGTTTGGTCAGAACAGGTTTTAAGCCATCATCCTGGCAATAAAAGGAAAATGAATGATTCTGCAAGGCATACAGCTTTTTGTATATAAAAATGAAGCAACCTTGAAAATCTATTGACTTTCTAGTAGGTTAATATTTTTTAGTAGGTGACTATAGTCTATAAAAGTCAAGCCTGAAAACAGATGAACGGAAGTTCTTCTAAGTTGCTATAAATTGCTGAAATTTGCCTGAATACTTACTGAATGCGTAACACAATAAAGTGTGGTATTTGACCTTTGAGGTCTGTCTTTAATGGGAATCCATAAACGTACCAGCTCAGTTTACAGAGACACCCTATTCCAAATTTTATAGTGCAGATATGCCTGTTAATAAGACAGTGAAAACCCTTGGTCAGTAATTTTTTCCCTGGGCTTTCTACGTATCAGAATGTGTGAAATAGCAAGTTCTTCTCAAAACTGCCTACAGAAAGTTACCATCCATGTCGGATGGCCAAAGCCATAAGGTATGAAATTCCCCAAGAAGCCCCCAGCTTCCTTGAACTCAGTTTGAGCAGTATGAGGAGGCACTCGCTGCCTTTACAATGCTGGCCCTGCTTTGTGAGTCTTTTTTTCTGTCTTTATTTCATGGGTATTTCACACTTCCAAAGAGTTATCTTCTAAAAGCCTTTTTTTTTCTCTAATTGAAATTCTGAAATATGTAGGAGTTTGGCATAGGATTCAGAGCTGAACAAAGAATAAATGGTTTTCTTTCAAGAATCTGAATTTCTGAGAAGTTAGTGGGCTTGTTCTTTGATTGTAAGTACTGTAAGTTTCAGTTGAGGTCTAATTATTTTTATATCTTGTAATTATTATTATAAAAGCAGCTTTACCTAGTCTGGAAAGCAAACAAAAATAGCTAATAATGAGTACTGAATAGTTTTGAGTCAGTTCTAAGAATGATAAGCAAAGACTCACTGCAGTGAGCTCTCAAACTTTGCATCACTTAAAGGGAAATTTCTTGTATAGCAAAAGGTGCAGAGAACTTTTTTCCTTAACACCAACATTTGCACTGTGTGACCTCAAAATATTAATCATTGTTTCATTTGGAATGAGTATCTTGATAAATCTTCAAGTCTTTATTGAGGATGTGTTGCTGTTTGATATTCTCTTTTGTTTATGTTTCAATTATTTAATTACAGGTCTTGATATGAAACTAATCATGCATGCATCCGTATGAAGCGGGCATACTGACA
The DNA here is from genome assembly GCF_031877795.1 of Strix aluco. Lineage (NCBI taxonomy): Eukaryota > Metazoa > Chordata > Aves > Strigiformes > Strigidae > Strix > Strix aluco. Next base: position 11,352,664 of record NC_133940.1, on the reverse strand, counting down.
GGATAAAATCATTAAACAGTCATTACTATAAACTGACGTTGGCCTGTAATTTTTGCAGTTAACGGGGGAGTTGATGCTTGGTGAACAATCCAATTAAAACTGGCAACAAAAGACTTAAAATGTCAGCCAAATTGCTTTTTAATAGTCAACGCAGCCGTCACAAAACATAAACATTAAAGTCCCCATAGTAGCATAAAGCTTCATGGTGAAACAGTTCTAGAAAATGAATAATAATTACACTATCCTGAGAATTCTCTTAATAGATGTGCACTCATTAAAATACTTTGTTGGTTAGATTCATATGAAAAAGTATGTTTCCCTTGATACTTCTTTATGCATTTGTTTTGAAGGTTTTATTCGATATTTTATAGATGTAATTTCTAGTAATATTCAAAAATGCGTGTCTTATTTACAATGAGTTTAAATAACTGTATATAGATAAGCTTTGAGTGAAATTCACATTAAAAATGTGTTGTGAGGTAAACTGAGGATACAGTCATAAAGAACTTTTATAACCTATTAATGCTGTAAAATGATGTAATCTTTGTTAATTTGAATTGCACTAGATTTCTTTTGCAAGTTGAGCAAGAATAGCAAGGGAAGCTTGTCAAACCTCACTGCCTGAAGTTAACTATCTGAACCAGTTAATGCAGAAGTGTCCCTATTGGTACTTGATAGATGCTCTGCTCAGATCTTCAAAGGTGTTTAAGAGCGCAGAGCTCCTAATAATAAAACGCGGAATGGAGGTAAAAGTCCTAAATAGTTCTGAGGAACCAGGCCACAACCCCCAGTTTAGTGAAGTAGTAGAAGCATACTGGTACTTCAGAAAGTCTACATGCTTGCTTGTAAATGCCTAAAAATGCGTTAGAGAGACTAACTTGAAAAGTGTTTGTGCCTAGGCTGTTATGTTCATTTTCAGCTACTACATTAGCTGCTTCTGTGTTGTTATTTTGTCTTTGCCTTCATGAGTTTTTCCTTTCTTTAAAAAATAATTGATTTGTTGTTTATCCATCAGTTACATATGTACTGTTGTCTTTCCTCCCAGCAAGCTCAGTATTATAGGAGAAGTGTCAACATTCCTAAATAAAAGGTTAGCAAACATCAATGGCAGGAATAGATCTTTTTGTAGAAGTATTTCTTTTATTTGTGGATTAAGTTGAGAGGGACAGGAACTTGTTAACTGCCTCTAGGGATAAAAGGCAGGAGTCGGTCATCTAATTCTACGCTGAGGTATAGCCTTTAACTAATTCAGTCTAATTTAGATATCATGTAAAATCATTTGTTGAGTAACAAATAGCTTTCTGTCATGCTATCTGACAATTATATGCAACCTCCTTCTTAAATAATACCATGTATTTCTAAGGGTTACCAAGAATAAATTGATGTTAACTGTCCTACAGCTAAGGTTACCATTCTTCGTGATTTAAAAAGAAATTGTTTCCATTTTTTAAAACAATAATTCTCTGTTTAAATAGAGAATTAAAAGATAATTTGAAATAATTCTCTATTTAAAAAATTGCTGGTCTTCGAAAGCAAAACTTCAAAAGGACAATAAATGTTTTGAAACTGTAATTTGTCTTAAAGAACACTTCTTTACGAAATCCGTCAACTGAAGTTTGTGAAGTAGGATATAAGTGAAGTTGAAGGAAACTGTCTGGTTTCCTGTGAGCTCTCTACCCTGACCAACAGGGAACTAGTAAGGTTGTTGAGAAAAATATGTCCTACTGTAATTTATGTATTAATTGCACATTATTTTATAGGTCAGAGGAGAGGAGAGGCGGGGCCACATGTACTTTGATTGGAAGAAAAAAAAAAAAGTTGTCAACAATATTTCTTGACCAGTAATAAGCACACATACTCGCTGCTTGTCAATTCATCACCTGTGTTTAAAACTAACCTAAGATGAAGTCTCCTCTTGACTTCAGGAAGAGTAATGGATCAGATTCATAATTTATATAACAAGTTTGAATGTATATGCAGTCATTTAGGAAGAGCCAGATAAAAGCTTTATTGGTTTCACCAAAAGCCATTAATTTTCTTGGTTGGTAGAATGCTTCCGTATAAAGTTTTCTCTCTGATTATCCAAAATAGGTAGCAGAAGATTGTATCAACAAACAACTCTGCTATCCCATACAGTCTACAGAGAAAAAAGAATCAATTTAAAATTAAATCTCAGAGAATACAGTGGAAATCATTTCTACAGAGCCAGTACAGGGGATACAGATTTATAATCAGATGTAACTCAGTGGTTTATGGTGAATTCTGGTTGAACTTTGTAGGTTGAGGGATGTCTGTTCTGAACAGCTGACTTTGAGCAAGCTGCCCTCTACTTCTTTACTCCTGTAGAGGAAAGACACCCAGATGGCCCCAGCACTGCTACGGTCCCCCTGGACCATCACTGCACCACTACACCTCTTCCCCAGGAAAGCAGGGAAGCAGTGTAGAAGTCAACTTTTCTACAGAATACCCAAATCTACTTAAAAAACCCCAATGGCATGATATGGCCTAAAGTAATTTTTAGCTTGTATCAGTGTGATGACCATGCATTGTGCTCCTCTGTATCCTCCAGCTGAATGTGACGTAAGCAGTACTCCTACAGACTTTGTAGTCTGTTTAACTGGATACAGTGTTTACACAAAATCTAGTTGCAAAGTCTTCTGTCAAGAAAAATATTTCTTAGTATTTATTTCTAAAACATTACTGCATTAGTATTATTTTGATGCATTTGAGATAGATATGCATATAGAGCCACAGTTAAATTCCTCATATGTTTACATATTATGGATACATTTGGCAGCTTTTTCTGCTCCTCCACAAGTTACTATATAACCACAGATAAATGAATTATTTTTTTAATACTCCCTATAATTGTATAACAGTCACTGGAAATATATGTGAAGATGCTCATATCAAACAATTTAATGTGAAGGTGGAATCCATAATAAAAACATATTGAATATTTTTTTATTGAATAGAATAGAGACCTTAATTTTCCTATATAAGCTATAAACATGTTCTTCAGAATATTATGAACATAAACAAGTCTATACTTCTCCTGGTGTTCCCTCATTAATATCTTTCTAAAAGGATTGTCTTAAAAATGAAGTAAATATATGGGGGTAGAGACAATTACTGAATGATCCAGAAGAGCTTCAAGCTTCTACATCTGTACATGGTATTGATTGTGAAAATGGATCTAGCATTTTGAATTATGCTTTGCAACATAGTGTCAGAAGACATGCTGGATGTCTGGATTTGTCATGATAATCTGGAGTGCAAAACCTTTGTGTATCCAGCTGGGAGAAACTGGAGGGTGATTCATCCTTGAAGCCAGAAAGTTCAGACACTTCTGCCTTGAAGTAAACTTGGAGTAAGTTTGCAGTGCTGTCAACAGAGCACTAGCTCTGTCTGAGCTCGAAGGGATAGGAGATATGCTTGGGATCTTGCCCCCAGTAATTTCAGGAATGTGCATGAACATGCTCATCAGGGCTTGAGTTTGGGTCTTGATGTAGCTGGCAGATTTAACCATGACTTAGGGCTTATCTACTTTTTGTATTTCTGTAGAGCCACATAATATTTTATATTTACAAAAATATGAATTAACAAACTGATACCTCTTGTGGCTGGGCTTTAAGTTGAACAGAATTCTGTACTTTAGTCAACTGGTGTAGGACTTGTGTCACTGTCCGCAGCCTTGAGAAGGCAAGCACTAAAACGGAAGAGTCTTTGCCTCAGCCATCACAGTGCAGTGAACTCAAATGCTGCAGGGTTTTACATTATTTGGGTATATAACAGGGCACAGCCTCAAGCAATCTTTTTTTCCTATAAGTGGTGCAAAGTTACAGGAACACAGATGAAGCAGGCAAGAGGCAGACAGGGAAGGTTATCATCCGCTGTAGAGATGTTGGTGACAAAGTGGCTTAATATGTCCATATTCACAATATTTCCACTGAACTACTAGGCTAAATATAAATACACTGCGTATTTCAGTATGATTTATATTTGCTAATTTCATTACCCATAGATGCCTTTTAGAAAGCCCTCACAGCTAATGAATTTAATGACACAAAGGCCAAACCTTGAATATATATCACTCTGCCGAAAACCATCAATAGCTGGGGAAACATTAATTTTTACAGCCGTGGCTGCTTGCAACTTATTTTAGCAATCATAAACTGCTCTTTAATCAAAATCTGTTCACCTCTAAGGTCATCAAAATTTGCTGCCAGGCCACTTGTAACTGCCTGGCTTTTGTAAACCTGGATGATAGGCTTACTCTGTAAGCTATAATCTCTCCCACTTTGTTCGGAGTTTTAGAATAGTGATTGTACTGTCCCCTGTGAGTTGCCACTGGTAGAAGTTACAACTCGTGATATTGACTGAACCCACCACTTTTAAGTAATGGCAGGAATTACGCATTCTCCTGAAAATATCATCTTTAAGCTAGCTGGGAGCTGTCAGTCTCCGCTTCTATCCTTTGAATTCTGTGTGATGTTAATTGTACCAGCAGCTGTTTGGTCTGCTAAACAAACCACTGGAAGCCTGAGCTGGTTGTTTAGGCTGTTCCCCCAGTCTCTGTCATAATTGGAGTGCTGCTTTTATTCTCCCTGCACCATTTGTCCTTGACCTCTGTGACTCAACCACCAACGAACCTGCCTTGTGTTGGAACAGACTGTAGTGATTGAAGAAAAGCCCTGTTTCAACTGGATGGGTATTTGAGAGAATCTGACGGATGAGTGAGTTAGGATATTTTCATTTTGAATTTGTCATATTAATTGACATAAATGTGAGCATTTCACATAAATGGAATAATGTGTTTCACATAAATATTATACATAGAGCACATTAGTATTTAACAGCTATATGAAAAAGTAGTACAGAACAAAGCTATAATTCAGACAGTTCAGCAGAATAAAAGCATCTCAGGAGCTCTAGCTCTTCAGTCCCCTGTGGCAATGTTTATTTTATATGAACACGCATCAGCGTGTTTATATTGTCAGGTGCTTCTGCATGATAACATTTAAAACTTGCATCTTATCCACAGTGCACAGTGTTATAACCTGAAACTCATTTCTGGTTACAAACTACAGCACAGAGAGTGGCATCTTATAGTGTGGTGTTTATGTCCAAAATTATTCTACTTCAGCAATCAGGCTCCCAAGTTAAAACACTGAGTGATGGAGTTAATTAAGGAGGAGTAGTGCTGCTGTTGCTCTAATGGTCTACAAATATAAGTGCCTCTAAGTGAGGCAAAGTTTGTCAGGAAAGGTAATGTCTTTCATTGCATCAGCTGATAGAGCTGGAGAAAAAAAATAGATAGCTTTGGGCCCACAAGCCCTTCTTTTGGTTTGAGTATATTAACATTTCTATCATCAGAAAAAGCAAGAACACTCCCCCACGGACACCTAAAAAATCTTATTTCAAGGATTTTACAAAGTAAAATTGACAAGTGTACAGTGCAAAGGCGACAGATGCTAGAATTTTTTGAATCTTGAAAGGCAGAATATTATTGAATGCATCCTATCAGCAAAGTTGGAAAGGGTGGCCATGTGATATTCCGTAGGGATAAATCACTGCCTTTCCTTCTCTAATGGCCTCTAGTCTCTGTTCTTTCACCTGAAAAATTCTCCCACATCCTCCTGCAGCTGAGTCAAGAAACACTTTGTTTGCAGAGACACTTTTGAGACATTTCTGATTTATTTTCCAAAATGCTATGAGATATCCAGTATTTTTTTCACTTTTATCATGCCACTAATTGATGTTTTACCAGAAATACAGCCCAGCAGTGTTACCATCCTGACATCCAACAGTAATGAGGTATTACTGGTGAATACAAAAGTCCTGCTAATGCAGATTCCTAATGCTCTCTATTAGTAGAAATTTTAAGGCATTGATACTTAATATCAGTGTCACATGCAGGTAATAAACTCAATTTATACGATTTGATTTGTGAAGATTTTCTAGTAGATGTTAGGTAATCCAGCATTTGTTTGTTAGAAATTGACAAAAAATGTAAATTAAAATAATAGGAAAAACCCAGGCTCAAATTAGTCTACCTAAATAAATTTTAGCTGAATTTAGCACTATTTCACAAGAGATTGTATTAAACAGAATTAAAGAAATGTAAAACATACACTTCTGTTAAAGCAACAGTGTTTTAAAGAGAGACCTGCTGGTGATGCTCCCACTGTTCCTTTTTACTCTGGTGTTCAAAACTGGGTAGTTAGGTTTTTGTAAAGTTTCCTACAATGAGGTCCATTATGGGTGTTTACAAAATGTAGTCACTTCAATCTTACAGTACCGGTTTTGACTTTTAATGTAAAAATAGAAATAGAATTGCTGTGCAGTCATCATACAAAGTCCTTACTGTCCTTGTAGCTTATATGCAGAATAGATTTTTTTTTTCACTTAGACCATACAACATTCAATGTAAACGTTACTTGTGTTTTAAAAAGAGTTGAATTGCCATCGTATTTCACTTTTAAATATGGCTAAACTTGGAAATGCTGAAGGAGAAATAAGTTTCTGTTAGGAAATTATTAGAATTCTTAATCTACCACATCTCTTTCTGTTACAATGATCCACAAATGACGAGTTAGAAGCTGTTACCATGTGCACGTATATACTTGTAAGGGATTCAAGAGAATTGAACATATGTGATACTGAGAACATAAAGGAAACATATAATGGGATCCATATGAACACGTTGGACTGAGTGTTTAAGTATTATACATAATTTCTTTGACATCATTACGTTATTATAATGTAAATCCAGCTGTATTTTATGCTCATTGACACCATTCAAAATACATGGCATAAGTTCTGTTAATGTTTCTCTGGAAGTGAAGTGCTGTGTTTTCAGCACAGCCTCAATAATGATATGTAGGATTTACTCTACTCTTAGAGTGTCATTATGGTATAAAATGATATACTTGGCTATTTGAGGGCATGCCCCTACTGATAAATAAAGAGCTGAGACGCCCTTGATGACCCTTGGTCCCTCCCTCCCTCGGTCTGTTCTGGGCCATCCCAACCTGCCCAGCAAGGAAGTTCTGCTGCCGCAGGGGTGAGCTCAGAGCACCGTGGGTGTGAGTCAGTGGGCTGTGGTGGGAAGCAGATTGGTCTGTGGAGGTCTCTAAATCTCTTTTACTTCATATGTAAACTATGAGTCCCTATGACCTTTAGTTTATAAGCCTTCATTACATTATAAACTTTATTTTGTCTAAAACGATAAGGTTTGTAGAATTCTTTAGAGATGTTTGATATTTTATATTCTGTAAGATTTACTGTGTAGTAAGGCTGAGGAAAAAAGTTATATACAGCAAAACAATAATCTAAAGGTAAACTGCTATTAAAAGTACTGGTTAGATACTTTTATATCCTAATGATCTGACAAAGTGCTCACAACAAAGGATTTTGCAAGTGAGGTAGGGCAACTAAATGTTGAGCTACACCAGAAGGAGGAAGTGTAGAAGAGATTATTGAAACACAATATAAATCAATAGAGCAATTTCATACACAATTTTATTTTTATATTCATCTTAAAGTATGTGACAGAAAAATAAAAGAAATTCAGAGGTAGGCCACAAATAATTAGGGGCTTAGTAAGGTCATTGGCGCATACATAGAAAAAGAGCAATTTAGAATTTTAAAATAATAATTCTATGCTTTTTAGCCCTAATCTTAAGCATTCAGATTCTGTCTTCCCTGCACTGAATCTTTTCCAGTTCATCAGTGCCCATTATGCTCCTTCATCTCTGCTTGAGAAAAAAATTACATATTGGTTTGTACCTGAGCAGTAGTATACTTATAGAACCTTTAAATAAACTAAACTAAACTGAACATATGTTGCTATTTCGTTCATTAAAGAATGGAATGCAAGCTAATTCATATCCAGCTGAGACATGTCTCGTTAAAAAAAACAAATAAAATACGAACATACCAATAAATAATGAATTTAGGAACTGAAAAAATTAAAATATTTCAGAAGTACTACAGGTTAGATGCAAACCTTTTAAGCTTCATTACTTTTTAATATATTCTCTCTGATATACTTCACTTAGTAACGATAGAGGCTATTGTAGTCTTGTCAGTAGATGATAAAACAGTTCAATTACCCCTTCTTTCTATGTGGATCCAAAAAGTGTTGTAAAATGTACTTCAAAACCGTTAGGAAAATGCCTCAACAAAGGCCTGGCTTATTTTCAAAACTAATTTTTAATCAGGTGCTAACTAGTTGATAAAGCTGCTTTTTTCATGTTTGTCCATCTTTAAAGCAATTCAGCTACGTGTTTATGATTTCAAAGGCATTTTAGCCTGACTCTTAGGAAAAATGAGTTTATGTTAATGCTGCTCTTGCCCATTGATCTGTGCCTCCAATAATTTTTGAGCAGAATGGCAGAACTCAACCAACATGGCAGAGTAAGGGAAGTGTCTAAGTTAACTAACTTTCCACTTTCTGAAAAGCAGAGGCCTAGTAAAAAAGCAAGATTTGAATTATTGTATCTCCTGAAGGAAAAGGCAGCAGTAGCAGAACTCAGCAGCTGAAGAGGAGCTGTTGAGGTCTGTGCTCCGTAGCTGCAGTATACAACTGCCGTGGAGCAGCGTGTGTTTAATATTGCTCAAGGGCCATCCAAAAGAATGTGTCAGAACCAAAGAAGAAACAACATATCAGGACAGAAGCAGAACTCCTCTCTTCATACTTCAATGAAAGGAGAGCAGGTAGAAATCCTTCAAACTAGCAGAATTACAAGGAAAGTTTTTCTTGTTTATAACTAGCATCAACACAGCAGTTCCTCTTTTGGAGTGAGTGCATGGAGTCTGGGAAGTGTCTCAAAACAGAAAAAGTAAACAAATTAACATCATTATTGAAGAATGAAAACAAAAACCCTAGAAATAAAAAAAGGAGGGGGGGGAGAAGTTTAAGTGGAGTTTGTGGAGTGCGTGAGGAGTGTGCGAGTTAGAGTAACATAAAGCAGATTCAATATGCAACAAAGAAGAGTGTTGTATAGCTCTTTCCAGAAAACATCACAGTTCTAGATGTGCTCTGCTGAAATGAGGGAACTATTTAAAAATAATGAATTCTCAGGGGAAAGAATTTAGACATTTTCTGAACAGCCTCTTCTGTCTGTAAAAAAAAATGGGCTAAATGCAAGTGCAGATGAGAAGGGTAATAGTGAGAGCCAAGAGCATCCCTTCTGGCTTGAATGCTCCTCAGATGAAAAACTGGTTTGAAACGAATTACTGTAAATGTAAAGTTTGAGCTGAAATCATGTTTTATAATTCCATTTCTAGATGAATGGAAACTTCTACCATGTGAGTGAACACACTGAAAACAAATAATGCTGTATTTGCATATCATACATAGACTTTTTGATGTAAGAAAAAATTAAAATCTGAACATTATTAGCAACCATTAAAGATAAAACCAGAAGTTGTTATGGATAGCAACGGGATAAAAATTTATAGCTAAGGTAATTTCTGTATCACTCCCACACATTTAGAAACTTGTTGGTTTTAGACAAATTATCTTGTGTCATATCACTTTTTAGGTATTTAAATGATTTTGCATTAAGTTATTTAGAGAGTCTACTGTTTATTGAGAGTCCTGAAGAATCGTAAGTGGGCATATTTAGATATAATGCTGCTTTATATCCCAAGCAACATTTTTTGTGCTATAAAAATAAAGTTAATGAGATGTAGACTTAGTTTCAAGCAAAATAAAAATAACTTTGCCAAATTAGAAAGTCTGTAAAAACTAATTGGAAACTCAGGCTGATTCTCAGCATAATGAATTTGCCGTGCTTCACTGAATTGAAGGTCTGATGCAGAAGACTTGTCTTTAAATCATCAAAATACTTCAGAATCTGATGTGAGGTTTTCTGTGATGCCAGTAGCTGAATGAAGGGGTGACAAGTGTGATAATTAAAAAGGAATCCCCCAGGAAATCTAATGTGTTAATGTATTGTCATAAATTGCATGGGGATATATAAGATACCCAACAACCAGAAATACTTTATGGTTCACAAAGCAGAACCAGTCTATTGCATGGAGCAAACTAAATTATTTGTCAGATAATTGCATGCTATCGACAGGATACGGACAGTATAGATAAAAGAGGAAGAAGGGAACTAAAGGATAGGTTGCCATATAGATTATACAGTTTTTTTCCCATTTAGCTAGAGAAGCAGTCACCTTGGCCGCTTGGCATTTACTGCATAGCTTTTGATGTAGAGTCTAACTGCGTGTCCTGGCAAAGATCAGCAATTTTCTAACAGGACAGTGGCACAACCATTAAAATGGCTTGTCATGCAAATCATGGGATGTATAATAATCCTGCAAATTTTCTATAGAGTGGATTTAAGATTGATACCACTAAGTAAGTGAATGTCATTGATCAGATACTTGAGGATGCTGGACATCAAATATTATATCCAAAATTTGGGTAGCTTTGAATTCTAAAATAGCAGAAAACAGGATTTACTGAGATTAATTATTATATGACAGTGCCTTAGCAGATTATTTCAGAGCTCTGGACTGTTGACTCCAGTGATTTAATTTACTGAGGTCTCCAATTCTCTAACATGCTTAGAAATGCTTTTCTGGTATATGCAAACTAATGTTACAGCGTAAACCTTAATGCAACTGTAAGAATGCTGCCTTGATAAAAGATCAATGAAATTAAAAGGATTAAGACTGGGCCAAATCCATGACAGCTTTGCTTACCACAGCATAGAAAAGCTTATGTGGAGCACTAAACAACCTTGTTTCTCCAGTTGGGGTAAATTGTGACTGTCACAGAGAAAAAAGTGCTTCTTTTCCACCAGCCATTCCAAGAAGGGAAGGGGCATGCTTTCATCTTTCACCTTGAAGACACATCATGTCATAATTTAAAGAAAGCATGTGTTATAAATGGCTGGCAACAACAGTTCCTTGCAGGGAAATTTTGCAGGTTCATCAGAGCTCCACTCCAGCTGGTTTTGTGCAAATTAAACTGGACGTCTGCTAAGGTAAAAGGGAGAGTGAGGTTGAGTATAGAAATAGGACAAAGCCATGTTAGACACTGAGGTAAATTAGTTGGAAGAGTTTCAGGTTAATAGCTTCACAGTTCACCCAATCTGGCAGCAATTTTTATCAGCAACTTCTTTGCAAAGTATTTGTTATTGTTCCTTTAAAAAGGAATTTCTTGTTTCAATTCTCCATAGCTGTGTTTCTTGCTGTACTGAGAGGCTTTGGAGACCCTTGTGGGAAGTAGAGAAGACAAGATTTAATTGCCTTAAAACTACCGTTACACCATATTTGTATCTTTGTTGCCTTTTGCAGGATTCTAGCTCACTGGCACAGGCTGAGCCACCTTAAAGCCATGTAGCAGTGCTAGCACAGGGCAGGACCCTGCCGTTCCAGCACCCCTCTCGGGTGCTCGAGGGCAGCTGCAGCACAGGTACCCACCACACACGGCTCTCACTCCGTCTCCTTCACAGCCTGGTCCCGTGGCTGTGAGCTCCTTGCCAGCTCATCTGCTTTTAGCTGCCATAAAACCTTTTCTCTGGGTAGCTGGATCATCAGTGATTCAGACAGTCTTTAAGAGGGCCTTTTCTCAGGTCTCACTTAACAAATGTAGTAACAGACTTGCAAAAATGTGTTAATCTTGTTTTGTGAAAGGTGTTCGTTAGGTGTTAGGAATTATTCAATTATTTTCTCTCTTGAGTTGAAGTGCAAGACTAATTCTTATACCATGTCTATTTCTTTCACAGATGTTCTTAAATGAGAATTATACCTCATGAAGTCAGTTGGTGTCTGTGCTGCAATTCAGTGTCAGCTTGATTTATTTGTTCTTTACCCTCGTCCCCAAAAAAATCCTACAACAAATCAAGTGAATGTTATATCTTTTTTTTTTCTTCGTTGTTTTTTGTTGAACTACTGAATTACAGTGCTGGAGGATGTGTGTCCGTATCTGATACTCTCCATTTCAGTAGACTATTCTATTTTAAATTATTTCACGTTACAACAATGTTTTACAGGCAACTGGGTTAACAACGTGATAATCACAATGCTTTAATCCCAATAACTATTATATCATGCTGTCTTGATCTTTTTAAAATAATAACCCTCTGTGGGTTTCTTTGCCTTTTCTTTGTTGTTTCAGATATGCCAGGTAGCCCACATAACCAGTTCACCTTCAGACCCCTCCCGCCGCCTCCTCCACCACCGCATGCATGCACCTGTGCCAGAAAGCCGCCTCCAACAGCTGATTCTCTCCAGAGAAGATCAATGACCACCCGCAGCCAGCCCAGTCCTGCTGCCCCAACTCCTCCCACCAGTACGCAAGATTCAGTGCATCTCCATAACAGCTGGGTCTTGAACAGCAACATCCCGCTGGAAACCAGGTACAGTCCAACCTGTTGTACACAACATATCTCAAATGTTAAAAAAATCAAAAAGATGGGCAGGAGGCCTGACGTTGACATGAGATGGTGATGGGGAATTACAGGTTTGTTGTTCAGGACATCCCAGTGCATTTTGATATAAGGCCATGTCATGTAGTCATGTGAGGCCTTGTTTGCTTGATTCATCTACACCATTAATGCTCATAGAAGCACATGTTTTGCAAAGTCTTGGAAGACATTGATTTCCATAAGGTGTGTAGATTACATAGGTGTTTTAGAGTTGTGTGCAGTCAGGATGTGTGCTTGTGTACTTGTGTCACCCTCCACATTCTCCCAGGGTCAAATGGAAGTTTTGTTTAATCAGTGTACTCTTGCACTTCAGGAGTCAGTCAGTATTCAGGCTGTAGCTTTCCTGTGGATAAGAAAAGATAAAGGAAATAATACTAAAATAATATTTTCCTCAATGTGTATTTAAACACTTTATTGCATATATACACAAAGAATATAATTTGATAATCATTTGGTAATGGAGAAATGGTACAGGCCCAAAGCAGGTATTGAGCATGGAGAGCCTTACCTCTGGGAGCTGGGGAAGGGAGGGATCAACTCCAGGATCATTCACAATTTACACGAATAACCTACTCTGAAAAATAATTGAAAACAGATATATTCTGTATTCAGCAAACCTGTGTTTCAGTACCCAGAGTTCTGCCACAGAGGTAAATGCACAGTTTCCTCTGACTTTTTTACTATGGTAAGCTTTTTTGTTCCTGATAAGTATTAGCTAATTTGGTGGCTTTTAACTACAGCTGTGTTTGCTGACTTGATGCTTAAAACAAGCCCTTGATTTTCTACAACCTTCTGCCTCTTCATTGTGAACAGAGCACCAAGTAGTTTTGACTAGGGTTTCCTTTGGGTTTTGGCATTTTAAAATGTGTAAAGTTCATGACTCTGTGAAAGTTGTGTTTGGTGAAACAGATGAATGTCTGACATCCAACTAATCTAATCCAGAGAATAGAAGGTATTATGCATGGAAATATTTTCTTTTTAATACATGTATGTCTAAGAGCCTGTTATCTCAATTGCTCATTGAAATCTGAATTTTGCTCTTTTATAAGAAGGTTGTTTTTATTTTATTACAAAACTTAATTTTAGTATACATCTTTAAACACTTAACTGCTGCTAATCAGAAGTGTCAAATTAAGGTTTCCTTCTCTGAAAGGCTATTAATTTGGGATTGAAGACTAAGATGATGCATTCTGAAATAAAACTTTCCTGATTTGTCTTAAGGACAAATCGCAAAAAGAATCAAGGAGGATGGAAACTTTTCTCCAAAATTGAACGTAAACAAAATTTTATTTCAAATAGGCCTTCAAGAGCTAGAAGCTTCTGTTTACATAATCTTTATAAAAAGATAAATCTCTGTCATTTCTGGTGTAACAAGCTTATATATCCATACCTCCTGTTGCATATGAGACTGATCCTTGGGCATTCTGTACCCATTAAGTATCTATTGGTTGTCTCCAGTTAACAGTTGGGTAGATCTTGTTTAGCCTTTCTGCATCCCTGTTCGCTATATTCTCGTCAGACATCACAGGGGAAAATACTTCACAATTTTAAGTCTTTTTTGAGTTCGGTTTAATTTTTCTGGTTTCTTACTATTTTTGCAAATTTGAAACTTCTCGTAAAGGACAAATACATAGATATATCGTTATATCTATAACTATATAATTGGATACTGACTAAAGGGCTGTGCAGTGGATTAGGAATTCAGACTGGAAAACATACTGTGGGCTACACGCTTGCGATTCACAGAGTCTGGGAATTTTCCACATTCCTACCCTTCAGTGGTTGTTTCAGCTGATTTCATGCACCCTCCGGTAGCTAGCTGCAGCCTCTCACAAAGCTGGCTGAAAGGCTATATAATCTGAAAGTAGAATCTGTGAGACTGTTTGCCAAGATGTATCTGCAGTTTATGTGCAGACAAGTGATATAGCAGGGGAACATTGTAATAAAAAACATTTGTATCACCACTTCCCAGAAGTCTATAGTACATAACACAGCCTTAGAGAAAAAGAAGGGCTTGCAGCTTGTTTTTTCTTTAACAGGGAATGATTCAGCTAGAATTGAACACATACTTTGGCCTAATATCTGGATTCTCTTGCTTTCCTTCTCCATTAATGGTTAGCTGCCCCTTAAAAATAGTCCTACAAAATAAAAGGAGACATGTCAATGGCAGCTGTTCTTCCATGTTAAATCTTTTTAGTACCACCAGATTACCAAATATGTACATACCTAATATGTCTAAGCAGGTGCTTTTGTGTTGTGTTTTTTTTTTTTTTTAATTTGGAACATCTGCAGTCAAAAAGAAGACTTAGTAATGTATTCCCTGCTGTAATAACTAGGCAAAAATCAGAATGCACGTGTTCAGCATTTCTTCCAACTGTATCTCCTGTTAATCCATAAACAGCACAGGTGTTTGCATGGTTTATCTACAGCCATGTAATATTAGAGAATTTTCAGACAGGAAAAGATTTCCTAGAACTAATCATGTGACTAAATCCTGTTCACTCTGGACAGTCAGAAATGAAGCAAGTTTATGAGTCTGCTCATAATGATAACATCCCATATTTATGTAAAAGAAAATTCTGCAGTTCTGAAAATGTTTGCAATACTCTGATTAAACATGTAACTAGAATTTGAAACCCTAGATTAGACCGCAAAATGCTGGAGTAAAGATGTATACTGAGGTATGTGTTCTGAAAGGTTTTTTGTAGAGTAGAACTTTGTTATATTTTTATAGAAAAGGGCAAATCAGAAATACTGTTTTGTGCATCACCTAGAGGTGTTACATGCATGGACCAATCTGCAAAACAGTTTTGTCAAGACCCAGCATACTAGCCCAACTGTTTAATGAGGAGACTGACTTGGAAGGGTGAAATGACTCGTTCAGGTTCATACGAGCTTTTGGCAAAGCGAAAAATAGTGTAGAGGTATGTCATTGCCAAGGCCAGTTCTCTAACTCGGGCAGCTCTTCTGATTATAAGCAACCCAAATGAAAATAAGAATTAGGAACACCTTCAAAACTTGAGAGGACATGTCATAGAATAGCTGTTGATGAAGAATTGATGAAGAATTGGAGCTGTACCTGTAGGAGGTGTAACAGCTCAAACTGCCAACTGACTGTGCTACAGCCTTCAGTGCTGTAATGTGCCTGTAAATGCAAATGCAGGCTCTATCTGTATGCATGCACACATAGTTTTGAAAAAAACATATTCATTCTTAAAATGACTTATGAACTTGCAGTAATTTCATTGTCACACAGAAAAATAATTTGTAAGTATTGCCAGAAAAAGGCTGCAAGGATCTCTCACACCACATAAAAAGACAGGAAACACTGATTCTCTTTTTTAGGCTAATGTTATTGGGCTCTTACATAAATTGATTTTTTTCTTCTCTCCCAGAAGAAAGTACTTGCAACCTATTGCCTATTCCCTTCCTTCCACTCAAATAATTGTTTTTTCAGGTTTCATAGATACTTTGCTCTAATGTTTCAAATCTTATGATTTACAGTGTAATACATTGTCATTATCTCAGACAGCCCCGTCTGAAGATAGCTTACTACTTTTTATGGAGTATGTATTAAACCTTGACAATTCAAAGGAGTGTTTTCATTTTCTTCATGCCCTGTTAGTTGACTCAGTATTTGTTTCCATATCTTGCTTTTTTGGTCTTTAGGGTTTGTTTTTTTTTTTCTGGTGTTTACTATTCATTTTCCCACTTCAGTCAATTTCCCAAATAAGAAGAAAAAACTAGATGTTAAATAAGGATTTTTGCCTAACATTATTTCTCATCCTCCCTATAGTCTGTTACAGTCCTCATGGATAAACCATTGGACACACTTGTTTTGAGAAAAGTTTTGCATTTAGATTACCCAAGCATTAACATTTTTTTCTGTCTAAATATCAAAACTTACCGAATTTTTATTTTGTTTCAAAATGGGTTTTTTTAGTCCTGTTTTGTGCTTCAGTATTTTACATATTTGCTTGTTCCTTCCTTTTTTAAATCAAATTTCTTTCTAGTTCCTCTAACCCATTTAGCAGTGTTGGCAGTAAGGTTAATGCTGTGCTGAATGGACTGAAATCTCCCTTCACTGCACTGGCGATGAGCCAAGTACTGTGGAAGAAGACAGCTTAATTTAAGCAATCTTATCACCATGGTAATAGCTCCTCTAAGGGGACAGTGAGGTACCAGACCATGAACCTGAGGTTCAATTATCATTAATTTATATAAAACTTTTAAGTACTAGAATAATAAGAGAAGTATTTGGGGTTCAAGGCAGTTACGATTTTTAGTTACTATTCAGCAATATTTCAGAGCCCTAAAGTTTGACTATGACTCTGTACACTTAAAAACTTTGAGAGTTTGGAGTTTGAGAAGTTTATTCAGCTCATCATATAGATGAAGTCATTCCTTTCTATATTATGTAGTTATCTGAGGTGCACATTGAAGACTATCTGGATGGATTTTTTCCCAAAAAAATCATCTTGCTCATAATTCCATTTAGTATAGGGGAGATCTTGACAACTGTCACTTATCAAGAGATTTATCCTGTACTATGGTTCTCCCTCGTTCTTTTTTAATCAAGCTCGTAATTATTTGTGCTTTTCAAAAACTACATTGATAGCCTTTCAAATCACAGAAACCCGTACATACTCGCTTTCTGTTTAAGCTGGAGTAGTGCTAAAAGCAGAAATAATGAAAGAAAAATGCATATATAAATACACCCTCACAGGGTTCAGTGTGAGCTCTTGGAAGGTTTGTTCTTTCTCCTTGGTCTCTTCATTTGAGCACCTTGTGAATCTTGCCCCCAGTGCAGAGATACAGAAAGCACTTTTGTGCCTTCCTCTTTCCCAGTTCAAGGTTTCCATAGCAAACAGAATGGTTTTTACAGCTCCCAAGGCACACAGGTGTTAATGATCATAAACCACCAAGCAGGGACACAATTACTATTTGAGCAATGCAATTCATTAGGAACTTGTTTGCGAATGGAGCCTACTCCTGAGTTAAATGACCAGACTTGTGATTATTCCAAGAATAAATGCAGAGGAGGGCTTTGTTTATGATCTTTCCTTCAAATCATTCGGTCAGTATTTACTATTATGACATTTCACTTGTATTTTGTCATTTTCTACCTAATTAAACAATAAATCTAACTTATAGAGAGGCTGACCATATTAAAAACAGACACATGGCAAGGGTTTTAAATTCAGTCCAAGTCCCATGTGTTTTTCCTGCACAGCAGAAAAGATCTAAAAATATTTAAGAGTTCTGAATTGTAAAAGATAAATTGAAAACTGTAAATATGACCATGAACTTAAAATAAAAGCTGTAAATATGACCCTAAATTTAATAATGCGAGAATGAAAGCATCTTTTATGGAAATAAAAATATAAACATTTTGTCAGCTACAATGAAGTACAATTTTCATGTCAGCAGCAATGGCACTTGAGGGTCCTTCTTCTGAATAATTTGAGATTCAGTCACTAAGGACAATAAGGCGATTTAAATTGTTCATATAGTCCACTGTATTTTTAATTTGGGAGAAGCTCTGGTGTGGGCTTCCTTGGAACAGTGAGATAGTATTTGTATGTGTAAGGTTTTTTTATGCGGGCTTAATATAGTAACTTGAACAATCACGCTGCAGATACTATTCACTCATTATTTTGAATAATGGAACAGTAGATAAAGTTAGAACTAAAAGTAAAGATATGTTGTTATTTTATGGCTACCAATGGGAAAGCAGCCTGAAAACTTGGAACAAACTGAATATAAATTTTGAGAGAAAGATAATTACAGGTTAATACAAAGGTTCTAGCCTGATTTGGATAACAGAAACTGTGAGAAAGGGTCACAGAAATGCAAGAGATGCTGTCTTTTTGTTTCAAAGAAAATCACATATATATGTGTAATGTTATTGCTATTGCCCAGAAATGTGTATCTATCCCCTGGATAGCTACTTCTAGGAAATCTGTTTTGGAAGACTAGATAGTATTCACCTAGTTAATGTGATACACCTCTTGTCAAATAAAATTTGTGTTATTTGTCACAATAGCTATGCAGCTTGACTTTAGACCATATGTATGTGAGTGTAGGTATTTGATGGTAGACTCAAATGCTGTTAGTAAAAGTCAGTATATGCATGAATACCCGTAGGAGGAAATTCGTGGCAAAAAGAACTGTGGGGCAACTACTTCTACTTCAGTTGTCTCATTCTTTTCTTTGTTTTAAGTCATGCTTCTAACCACAGAATATAATCAACAAAATTACAATGCTGGTATTTTTATCCTCCTTGATTCATGGCTTCAAAGTACTCTGCAAAAATTACATACTATTCTTCATATAAGTTTTGTAAATATTATTGTAAGTACTATTGTTCTCATTTTCCACATCAAAAATTTAAAACTTGCGGAAAAAAATTAGAGCAAACCACAAGCTTATTCCTTCCTTACCCCATGAATCTCCATGTACATTGATCAGTTTTATTCAGCTGTTGTTTGAGTTGAAGTGCTAAAGGAAAGTTCTAAGCCACAGAAAAGCACTTCTGAAAACTACTGGATTAGTATAGCAACGTCACTATGTATCATAATGATAAAGCTCATACTGATCTATACAAGAGTAATTTATGCCCCCAGTGTGGTAGGTTGGTTGGTTGGTTGGTTTTTCACTAAATAGCCAATGAAACCAGAAGACAGTTGTATTTTGGACAACTGTTCCATTTTAGAAACTGGTTTTGATTGATTTTGGCACTGTCCTGTATTTATATAATTGTTGTCACAGATTTCTGCCAGGGACTTGAAGGTTTAGTCACCTGGCTAACAGGCTTAGCTTGCCTACAGCAACAACAGACAAGTGAGTCAGCATCATGTCACTTGTTGTTCTGTACTGAAGCAAAAAGTGAAGGATACAGATTCTTTTCACATCTTTTCACATCCAGGGTCACAGGGCTAAATTTTCAAACACAATGTAAAGAAAACATGAGTGAATAAAAGGAAGCAATTCTATGTGAATGATTCAAAAGGCAACTCCAGCTCAAAGAGAAATATTAACAAAGCAGTTCTGTTCCCAAAGACAAATCTCTATGGGGTTTCAAATATATTTCAATTATACATGTAAAAATAGAATGATAAAATCAATAGTTTTCATGGCCATTTCCCTCTGTTTCACCCATGAGTATTCTTGTTCCTACAGTTCTAGTACACAAAAAGGTAAAATAAGGCAGATATAATTATAGGGCAGATTCTATCTATAATTTTAAGTCATGTCTTATATTCACATAGAGTTTTCCTGGGTTGGTTTTCAAGGTGAGGGTATAGTGCATGTATCTTTGTGGTCAAATAGGTGTCTTGTTTTTATACTATATACTTACCTTAGACTAGGTGTTTTGTTTTTATACTGTATAGTTTGCTGAGTACCATATGCAGGATTTATAAACAGAGGTCCATATTCTGATTATTATCTAAGTTTAGAAGTTTCCTTTTTTTTTCCTTTCCCACTTTGGGTACAGAATAGAATGGATAGAAAATCAGAAAAGAGCAAATTTCTGCTTCTTCCCACTGTCCCAGGAAATATTAACTGGCTTAAAAGGGTCAGGTAACAGTGGGGTCGTGGTTGATGTTTGCCAAAGTGGGTGGGCAATTGTATCCGTTCCAAATCCCTTTTTGGCTATGTGTTTTCTCGTTATGCCAAAAATAGGAATCCTTCTTATGTTTCAGCTACTATGCCTCTTAAAAATTCCCATTGCACTTCTGTTGACATCTAAAAGAATTACTTCAATTGCCTACTTAAACATTGGTATACAGTTATATCTATTATATGCAGTTATAGAATTTAGTTGAAATTGATAAATTTAAATAATCAAACTGAAGACTTCTTAATTTTTCTATCACATAGCTATGCAGCAATATGTAACACTTTAGGTAACAATTTCTTTAATGTGAAACACGTACAAGTACAAATGTGTTCCTACTTGGTTTATCCAGGAGAAATGCAGACTAATTTTTTGGCCAAGGTATTGCAAGATTTGTGTTTCTACTAACTCACCCGGTGGTTCACTTTCAAATCTGCTTTTGTTCTTTATTTTTTTCTCTTACAAACCTGTAGTTTTTAATTGAAATGGAAGGAAGACGTTAGAGGTACAATGAAGGTGGATTTCTAAGCCTACAGACACTAGGCACATGATAAATACATAGGACTTACAGAAGTCATATCAAGCCCTTGACAAAGTTGAGGGACATTACTACAGTACTGGAATATAAAAATATTTTCTCAGAATTTAATTAAGGAATTCTGTGTGGGGTTGGTCTGGTTTCTGTAATAGCGTTACATTACCGCCACATGAATTCAGGTGGGATGTTGCTTCATGTGTAGCTTTTATAAGACTTAAATTACCATAAGAAGCCGAAAGTACATAACAAAACATTCTGATAGAGAAGGGTGCAAAGAAAGAAATGAACTCCTGTTCT
Source organism: Strix aluco (assembly GCF_031877795.1). Lineage (NCBI taxonomy): Eukaryota > Metazoa > Chordata > Aves > Strigiformes > Strigidae > Strix > Strix aluco. Next base: position 11,331,753 of record NC_133940.1, on the reverse strand, counting down.
CTGACCTTCTCCTAGCTGAGAATTCATCGGTTTTGTATGAACTGCACTCTTAGAGTTATGTGCCATTCCTCTTGAGGTTGGACAAGAGCACTTAGATGGGTCACATGAAACTGCTTCCTTACAGAAAGCAAGCTATTCTGTGATCAGCAGGACTAAGAGGTCTAATTTCATGCCTTCTGTCACCTGAACTCCCCAGTATCTCCCTTCCCCCAGTCCTTATCTCTTTACTGGGCACAGCAGTGTAGCAGGTTTAGACCTAGGTATTGATCAGCCAGCGTGTATTCTGCCTCATTAGCCACTGTGTGCCGTGCTGGATGGGTGGCTAGCGGGGCTTAGAAAGGCCCAAGAGCTGAGTTTAGAAACTCAGAAACTTTAGAAAGCCCCTCGTTGGGGCTTTTGCTGGTTTTGTTGGGCTTTTTAGGGGTTTGGGGGTTTTGATCACACCCCAGCCAACCCCGATTTTTGTCTGGTAGGATCTTCTTCCAGTTAACTTCGCTTTCAAAAGTTTTACGTTTATAGAGATGAACAAGTGGACAGATAGGTAAACAGACATTGTGGTTACCTTAAAGAGGGAATGTTTTCCAACTGCCTCTTTTATATGTGAAATTGTTACTGAGCCTTTAATATTTACTTATGTATTGGAATTATCAGTGTAATAATATTAAGTTACTTTTATTTCACGAACAAATGCATTACAGATTATGTCCTGTATTTCTCTTTTTAAGAGAATATTACCTTCTTTATGGAAATTTTTTTTGACATTTTTGTGAACTTTTACAATTTCCCCACTTGGAACAAGCGATCTTATCAATCATCCTTATAAATTCTCTGATTTTTCTTGTGTTCCCAGTTTACCAAAAAAAAAAAAAAAAAAGCCTTAGCTTTTCTCTTAGATCGAATATTAAAGCACACACCAGGCGCAGTCACATCTAAACTTTTGAACTGCAGTTTTTATTATTTTGCTCTTTAGAGAGAGCACCTGATTTTATAGAATTGATAGCAACAGTTTAGCGTGTCCTAACGTCCTTTGGGAACAGTGGTGTGCTCAGACAGATGAGCCGTCTCAGTTTATGAGAACACAGTCACAGTCTAGCTTTGGAAATTTGTCTTTGTGCCACCAGTGTTTTTCAAATTCTATAGAAGTGTCTTTGGATACTCAGTATACTCTCCCAAAAATGAAAGGCATAAACAATTGTGATTTTTAACATTTTCTCAACATTATTTCCCTAGTAGCTCAGTTTCAGTGTCTCAGTTTCAGTTCAGTTCAGTGTCTCAGTTCAGAATCTCAGTTTTATTACAAGTTAGAGCTATGTAAATTCTCCTCTGTGTGAATGGAGTCATCTGTCTAAAAGGGTGTGAGCTGGATCCAGCTTCTGGGCACTCTTCTGCTAATAAAGAAATCCCTCTGCACACTAGCATTTTACCGTCAGGCTGTGAAGCCACATTTATAAATCCCTATGCAAGAGAATGAAATTATTCCTGGCTATTGATTGCAAGGCTATTAGAGCCTTAATAATAACTTTCAGTTCAGCATTTCCTTCCCTTTACCTCTGATATCTTTGAGCTATGCACCATAAAGGACAATCAATACTGCCAATATCAGACCATTCTGCTGTAATTTCCAAAAAATTTAAATGAGGAATTATCAAATAAGTAGGTTTTTGTCATCATGTCTTGAAAATGTAAAGCAAGTAGAGAACTATTGACTGTTTATATTATTTGTGAGTATACAAGTGTATACATATGCTTATATATAACAACGCATTTATTATTTTATATGGCAATTTTGCTTCTGCTTCCTTGAGTATCAGTCGGAGTTGTGCCGTGACATTCTTTCCTACCGAAAGTCTTAAGTGACTATGTATCTTGTCAACTGCTGACTGAAAGTAAGGCTTCATGTACGTGCAAAAGCCTTCATGTGTGACAACAAAGCATTGAAGCTAAAATAACCAACTGTAGTCTCATGCCTGATATGAAGGAAGCAGATTTATATAGTCCTGTAGACAGTTACGTTACTTCATTTGAATTTATTATTTTACTATATTTGAGTTTAGAAGTTTTGAACTTCTTACAGGTTACTTACAGGTAACATTACCATGTTCAGAGCATTGCCATCTATATAATGTATATGTATCTACAACTGTGAAAGTCAGTGGGAAAGAAAACTGGAATGTGTTACCTTAATATAATGCCAGGTTGCTGTACTCATTCAGATTCAGTTCTCCTTTTTTTGTCTGAGTGCTGTTTACTTGGGTAAGTATGAAGTAGGAATAACTAGTACTCAACATAAAAAATTCATTCTCGTGGTTTGTCAGAGGACTCCTGATATGTAGGCACTGTAATCTGTAATGCAAGCTAACCGGTATTCTCGTTTACCTTCCTTTTCATGTAACTGCCTGAATAAAAGGCCCTTTAAAAGATAAAACTGCTCTGTAATACCTTTTTATTTTCTATAATCTGGCATTTTGAGAACTGTAACCTTTCTTTTAAAATCTTATAATGGAAATACATAATATCATACTCATTACACCATTTTAGCAATTACCTTTTCAGGAACTAGTATTTACAATATTCTTAAAGTCAAATGTCACAGTATAATCATGTTTCATACTCTTGAGTGTTTGATCCTGTGTACATCCCGCTGTGAATCCATCAAAGAAATTCTACCAGCATGGATTGATTGATCCATATATGTATTCAAAACCTTGTCTTGTGCCTTGCTGAAGGTGTAAAGGCACATCTGTCATTGGGAAGATTCTGGACCATGTCAACATTGGCCAGTTAAATTCACCTGTGAAGTGTGTCTGTGGCTTTTGGCTTGCAGGCATCATAGTGCCACGTGACTCTAAATGCAAGATCCTCCTTCAATTTTGGCAGAAGAAGATGAGGGGCAACTTGCACCCCCAGCACAAGTGGCATGGCAGTACTTGCCTGCGGTCCGCAGAGCACTTGCACAGCTCTCAGCTGATGGAAGAACAGAGAAGTGGGTTGTACAGAAACCAATAGCAGCAACAGTCGCAGATGCTCTTACTCAGCTGGGAGCCTGTATGAATGGGACACAGTTCAAAGCACCTGCACTGCAAGTGGTCGTTGCTTCACACTAGTGTCTGGCTCCCAAAGCAAAGAGCCGGCAAGCTTGGGAGAGTTGATTGCTGTTCTCTAGGAAATGCCTTCCTGAGCCGGGGTACTCAACAGAAAGGCTACAGAGGTTCAGGCTAAAACAACACTCTAGTGGCAGCCCTGTGGCCAAGGCAGTCCTTGGTCTTGCAAGCTGTGTAATATCGGTGCCCTTTCGCTTGCTTTCTCAGCTCAGACCTCGTGGCTTGAGACAGAGAAGCACTGAGATGTTCTAAACTTCTTTGGCCGCATGCTTTGGTATGAGATTTAGATGTGCTCCTGTCAGAGAAGAGTGCGCTGAAGAAGCTTGCTCACTTAAAGGAAGGAAGGTCCAAAGAAAGTTGGTGTTTCCAAATAAACATGTGGTTGGTATGGTCAGCCTTGAACATGTCCTTTTTTGACACAATTTCTGAGCACATAGCACAGTAATTATTTAATTGCACAGTAATGTTTAAAATTAAATATCCTTTCCCTAATTCTCTTGGAGAGCACGTGCCAGTCCTAAAAAACATCCATCTTCCTATAGACAACCACTCTGTATTTCCACACCAGAGCCTGTTCTGCAAGGCACATTCTGTACCTTATTTTTTTTGTGCTAATGTAGGTCTTTGCTGTTTTTTCTTGAAGGCAATCAGTCTTCCAAAATATGCTGAAATAGGTCTCCAAATGAAGTCTTTCTTAGTATGTTTGAGAATCACCACAGTAGGCAAAAGCATTTGAAGAAAATCTGCTCTTAAAATAGCTCAATTAAGGATACTAAAGAAATTGTACTCACCTATACGGTAACTACAGTCCTTCAAAATGGATTATCCTTGTAGATTTTCCACTAAGTAGTCACCTTTCTCTCTCTTTTTTTTTTTTTTTCTTTTTTGTTTTTTCCTATATGCTGGAGAGAGTCCATAGTAAAAATATTCAGAGTGATAGTGGCTTCTGCACGTTTTTTGTACTCTTGGTGAGATAAACCCAGTTGTGTGTTTGTGGAGGGAGTGGGTACTGCTGGCAGCAATTCCCATGTCTCAGGCATGCCTAGGTAACGAGGCACACAGGCGCTGCTCATTTTGGAGTACCCCCAGGTTAAGGTTTTTCCTTAAACATTACTCTGAATCACTGGGAAGATAGTTTAGAATTCATTTACATTATATTGTTTCACTAAAAAATTGCTCAAAATCTTGTGCTGTGCTTAAGAAACTTCCACTACAGAGGGTGTTCAAATACATATTTCCCTGTCTTTTGATATTTTCTGTGGATATGTGCAGTATTTATTATACAGTGCTTATATAGTTTCTTTCACTTCTTAAATCACAAAGTGGTTTTTACAATGTGGTTCTTTGTCTTCTTTTCGTAGGCATTTCCTATTTAAACATGGATCTGGGTCTTCAGCTATCTTCAGCGCTGCCAGTCAGAACTATCCTTTAACATCCAATACTGTTTACTCTCCACCTCCTAGGCCTCTTCCTAGAAGTACCTTTTCCAGACCTGCCTTCACTTTTAACAAACCTTACAGGTGTTGCAACTGGAAGTGCACTGCTTTGAGTGCTACTGCTATTACAGTTACCCTGGCATTGTTGCTAGCCTATGTTATCGGTAAGCCTCTCTTTTCTATGCTGAATTATTCTTTACCTTTTCTGTTCTGTTGTCTTGCTTGCTTTTACGCTAATACAAATCATGTTTTACTAATAATGTTTGCCATTGGGTGCTTTGTAAATTCTGGCAAACAAAATGCTAGGTTGGCCAGAGGTTGAATACAACATGGAATTCTCATTAACTTTCTACTCTGTTAACCTTGATGCTGCCTAATAGAGAAAGAAGGATTATTCAAGATGACATGTTTATACTAGCAGAGGACTCCTACTGATTTTAATTGCTGTGATATTTTTCTTAAATTAAACATTTGATTTTCATATTAAGCCTTGCAACATTGTTGCTCTTAAAGAATTATTAGGAAAAGACTGATAACCCTTCATTATATTTTGCCTTGCTACCTGTATTTCATTTCTTCAGTCTGATCACAATTTAAATCTTCCATTTTTTCCCCTTAATTCTTACATCATTGGCTAGAATGACAGCTAGCTCTAAAAATATGTAGTATGTTTTCTAAGGTGCATTTTGCTATCCCTTTACTGAATTATGTTTCAGCAAAATGTTACATAGATTGAAGTGCAGTTACTTAATTTCAAATTCGTCTTTGTAAGTACCTAAGTGCAATTTTGTTATCATGATTGATTGGCAGGATTTATCAGAGTAGCTAGAAATGCCTTCCTTTATTTTGGAAGATGGTTATATTGGAGGTGGGCTTGGAGTCAGTGTGATTACAATCGTACATGGCAGGGCGAGTCTTTGTGATTTACTATATGACATTTCGTCCGAACATTAATTGTCACATTGGTTTTTCAATCTGAATTGAAAATATTACAAAAGATTCATTATGTAGAATCTTAGAATGTGACTGTGGCTTCTGTAAACATGGGGAAAATAATTAATTTTCGCTTGTGTGACGTACTTTCTCACACGCACTCTTGGTTTGTTGATTTAGTTGCCAGTTCTCAGGTTGGGCAGGAGCCAGAGTATCTCCAGCATCTTATAGCTTGAATGGGAATAACTCTGGGTTTGCCTGAAAGAGTAGCTTGTACAAAGATACAAGTACAGATACCTCAAACCGATAAGGGACCACTAATTTTCTGTATTCTATGAATAAATGTCTTTATAGTGAAAATTATTACAATTTCAGTCATTTTTGTTTTCCACTGGGGTTTTTTTGTCCCATAGTGACAAAGTTCTGGTTACTGTCAGTGAGATGCTCATCAGGAGGGATTTTTTCTAACATCCTCGTCTAATGCATATGGGAAAGCAGATTTGATAATTTCTGCTGTGTGATTATTTGAAAGCACCTGAGGATCTAGTAAGCTACATTAATTGCAGATTTACATAACAGCTGGTGAGCATATGCCCTCAGTTAGGACTGGCTGTATAATTTTTGCAGCCTCATCTGTTTGGTACATATATATCCCACCCACACCATTTAGATTTTATCTGGATGAAGCACTGCCTGTTTCATCCCTGCTTAGATTTCAGTCTGCCACTGAAAAGTTTTTAACTTTCTAGAGATATACTGCTGCATGTCATCAGCCTGTGAAGGCTGTAAGCATTCCATGTCACTATAATTTAAAAAGCTCTATATGAATTTCCTGTAGACTCCTGTCTGTGTTTATCTTAACCTGGTAACATAAAGGTGTGACATTTTCTTTAGTTGGGCAGAACTAGGTAAAATGAAGATGTCTTTGCATTTTTGTAAATTATTAGTATTTCTAGTTATGTTTTCTATAGCAAAATATAAATCTATGAACCAGAGATTCTAATTCAGAAAATCTTCCAAGATGCCATTATCTGCTCTTGTTTGCCCCAGAAGTTTTTCAGTTACTTTAGCTTTCCTGCAGATTCAGGTAGTATTAGTTAGCTTATTCCAAATTAATATTCATGCTGCCTGTTTCTGGTTGGTTAAATATTTAAATAAGTTCATGGTCTGTTCTTATGAGTCAGGTACCTTAGCTCTTTCCCTTTTGTTAGGTATGAATAATAGCATATAAACTATCTTCAAAGTTCACTTGCTCTGTAGGGTTTCATATTTGCATATCTTTTCATGTCAAAATGTAAATGTGCATGTTTTAAATAAGAGTAGTTGAATATGCAAAACCAGGCTGTATGTTACACTCTGAAGTTAAAATTCACTCCCCAAGTATTTTCTCTTTGCTCACCATGATTCGGGTCCCTCAGTCGTCACTCCAGGCAGGTTTTCTTCAAGTCAGAGGGAATTATGTCTGAGCAATGGCTACAGACTCAGGCCCAAATCACAAAACAAAACTCATTTTAATTTCAGGATCAAACTTAACCTGGGATCAGCTCAGTGGTTGTTTCTGGAAGAATAAGGGAGACTTTGTAAAGGCAAACTTATTTTCATCATTGTATTTTATGGCATAGTCTGCATTAACTTACAATGAGCTGCAATTTCAGGCCAAATGAATGTAGGTCAAAATTTAACATTAAGCTCTTTCTTCCACTTATCTAATAACTTAAATGTGCTTTGTCAAATATCTTGTACTGCCGTTAGATGCATGAGCTACATGTTACTGTTAAAAATAGACCCAAATCTCAGCCTCAACTCAGAACATTCCCAGAGTCTTGCAAACCCAAAGTTTATTCCAGATCAAAAATTTGCAAGTGGCTCTTATATTCGTAATGAATGGAGGCCTGTGCCAGAGTGCTCTTAAGGCATGATTTCTTTTCAGTCAAAAGGTAAAGTAGCAAAATGGTTTTGTTCTTTTATTTTTCAGTCTCTCCCTATTATCAGTGAGACTCACTAGAGAAGCTTTTACTTGAGAACACATACTTCTGTATTTTCTCTCCTTTGAACTACTAGTGAGTTAAAAAAAATTTTTTTCTTCATGTTTCCACTTTTGGCCTATAATCACTATGTTTGTTATTTGGCCCTTTCTGAAATAAATTTGACTATTATATGGACAGTAAGGAAATTATAGAACCCTGTAAATGGTTGTGTAACAGCTGATTTATTGAAAATCTTTAGTCATAATATTTAGTTTGTGAAGTAAAACATATTTTTCACTTCAACAGGAGTAATTCCTGTGAATAGGTTCTAAAGTCATAGTAGTTACTCCAAAAAAAACCTCATTTCATAAAGTGGATGTTTGGTCTCCACACTGTAAATGTGTAGAATTATTTTCTATTGAATAAAGGCATATATTCTTTTATTGTTCTTCTGTACTTTCATTTATGTTGAGAACTATAATGCGTTTCTGGCAGGCTGGAGCACAAATGCTTGAATTTGCCCACAAAGAGGGCAGTTGGGACACCCACCAGGGAGGTGATGTTGGTGCATGTCATGGGTGCATCCAGGGCTGCAGCAGCCTCACCAGTGGTTCCCGAGAGCCTGGCCAGGGCTGTGGGAACTGGGCAGAGCGTTCGGTTACGGCAGAGTGAAATTGCTGGTGGAATGAGAGGCTGACTAGGGAAAACAAGTTATCTGCTCTTTAGACAGCAACGTGAAATGGGCAAAATCTGCCTGCTAGCACTCACTGTGTCTGGAGGGCACAAGAGCTGTGTGTGTTTTAAAGATTTATGCAAATGAATGCTCAAATTTAAAAACAAAAAGTCTTGAGGGAAAATTCTTGAAATCCGGTTACCTTAAAGTTTTTCTATTTTAAAACATTGTAAAAAAAGATTGTAAAACAGAAACTGATAAATCCCTGGCTATGTGTTGATGTATATTTCTCTGGCATGAGGTGTTTGAAAGGACTGAGCTGGATCTGTGTCACCAGTCTAGGCTCAGATATTTACAGAGATGGCATCTTGCAAAAGGAAAGTATGGAAAAGAAAACTGAAATTTCTGTAACACTTTTTAAATAGTTTATTTTATCTGGTAAGTACGATGGGGACTAGCAGACACTGTATACATACTGATATCCAAAAGCTATAATGTAGAGTCTAAATTATCACATAAAGACAAGAACATAGCTGTTTGATTCAGTGCAGTCAATAGTTGTTTGTTCATCTATTGGTCTGTGTTGCTATAAAGAGTATAAAATAGACTACCATTGTGGAATGGTATAGTAAATATTCTCTTTTTTTAATTTTATCATAATAAAAAACTAAGAAGCCATCAGCAATTAAGAAATCTGAACAAAAATTTGAAAGTAAACAAGACAAATACAAGTGATAGAATAAAAAATACAGTATTTTTTCTGTACTTTTTCTGTAATTTTTCAGCACCACACCATTTTCTTTAAGTACAATACAGTGTTTCATGTAGCTGCTCATCTAGACAGTTATTTTTAGCCCATTAGTAAGTAGGATTTTTCTTCCATGCTACCTTACCGTTTTATCAGCAGCTGATTTGGACTTGCAAATCACTGGTCCTATTGATCAAAGGTGCTGAACTCCTACAGTTCCTATTGATTTCAGCAGGAGATGCAAATGTTCAGTGCCTCTGAAAATTGCATCCTATGTTCTTAGATTTAACCATCCCTGACTACAAAATGTCTATTTTATATACAGATGAATTCTCAAGTATGAATATGAAGTTGTCCCTATCCTTTATGATATTATCACTATTTATGAGTATGCACTGGAGATGGTTGTTGGGTGTTAAATTATATACATATGGAGGGTGAGGAAATTAAAACCTCTCTGCTGTCTGCCATTGTGACCTGTCATTTCCCACACTGTGTACAAGGTAGAGGGGTGATGGTTTTCACACTGGGAAAGGCCAGGCCAAATTTTAAGGACGTATGTATCTCATTGCATAGATTTATCATCCAAGTAGGAGAATTGCAGGAGAGGAGGGTTTATTTCTATTCTCAGGTATAAAAATATGTTAGGTGTAAAGAGAAGACTGCTTAAGAAAGAGGAGAATGCTTGAGAGTTAAGATGGCTGTAACAAATATATGGAAAAATCTTTATTTTGTGAAAGGCCATATATGGTCCAAAATAACTTATCACTTCAGTATGGTTTTTTTTAAAAAAAAAAATTCTTAAGACTGAATCAAATATTAACAGTCTCAAATTTTCAAATTTGGTTAGAGCAGAATCACATAGCGTTTTATTTACAAAATGAACTTACAAAAGAAGAACACTGCTTCTGTGGGTCAGGATCAGAACTTTGATTCTGACTCTTATTTGTGTTCAGGTATTTTCACATTGCTTTACCTTCACTGGAAATGAGGCACTAATGCACCCATGGCTTCACGCCACAGTGAAATCCAGTTTTATAAGCAGAACCTGCTAGCAGTTATAGAAGATAAATAATTTTCTGGCACTCGGTCAGAGCAGGTGCAGAAAGAATAGTCAGCTGCTGATATACATTCTATTACAGCTCTTCTAAAGTCTAGGCTTCAGGGGGATGATCTACAGAGATTTTTGTAAAATAAATGGAAACAGCAGAGAAAGCTAAACAAAAGCCTTTAGTGGAGGTCAGCAATTTGGAGAGACTTCACATTTGTAGGATTTTTGTCCTCTGAAGTTCCGTTTTGCAGGTTGATAAGTACTTATTGCACAGGACTTTTTGACATCTCCTCACTACTGAGAGTCTCTTTTGCACTGGAGCCAAGCCTCTTATTCATATTCTGCCAAACATGTAGCACAGGAGTTGACAAGCTGTGCTTACACAGAAGGTAGATAAGAATAAATTAAATTAGATCATTGGCTTCGTAGCAGATGGCAGGTTAATCCAGTTTACAAAGCGAGTTTTGAAAAAAATGCTTATATATTTGTGAATATTTACTCGAGTATGCCACAGAATTGCAGAGACTGTTAGTTTATCTGGAAGTGTCAGTTTGTTTTATTTAAATGTTGAACAAAATAAGCAATCTGGACATTTACTTCAGAGGTAAAGACCCAAGCTTTGGTTCCAAACAGGACCCAACTGATTTCACTTACAGCAGTAATGTGAAGCAACCAAAATCCTGCCTATGGGTAGAGAAAATTCCTTAGGCAGCATAAAGTCACCCTAGCCTTTCATCTCCTTGTTCCATGAAGGAAATTTATGGGAAGGGTAGAAGATATAGGCTTTTAATTTATCTTTTCTGCAAGAGATCTGTTAAATATATTAGCCAAGAAAAGCTCTGTACTGAGTAGAATCTTCTGTATTCAAGAGAAAGGACATTTAAAGTTACCCTGAGCAGCTCCACTGTGCAGCCTGGCCAGGACAGGGTGACTGAAGAAGCAGCTTAGTTTCACCATAATCCTGTGGCATCCTCCAGTCTCTTTAGCTCCACTGACTACAGAGTCCTCCAAATTTAGCATCTCCAATAATATCCATAATGCATGTTGTAAAGAAAAAAAAAAAAAAGTGTATGTCCACTTTTGTGTTCCAATTTTATCTGAAACTTTGAATTAAACAGGGCTACCTAATAAAATATAAATAGGTATGGTGACATCTGTTGTATAAGCTCTATCTCCAAACATTATGTAAAGAGGGTCAAATTTTGCCTTCAGATATATTTTCCTGCCTCCGGATCACCTCAGTGAATGCAATGTACAACTCAGCTCATAGCAGAATGTAACTCATAAATAACACAGAGCAAAGTAATAATGTAATGATAGAGGGGGGAATATACTGGCGGTTCAAGCAAGCCAAGAAAGAGTGTCTTTTCAGATGAGCTTTGCAGTAGGATGGAAGAACCAAGGAAACAGAGAAATCAAGTTGGAAGTTCAAAAATGCCAAGTAAAGAAGCACGGTTGCTACCCACAGGGAAAATATTGTCACTCATTTTTCAGACAAGAGGTTCAGTTGTGCCCAGATGAGGGGATGTTATGGGCTGATACTCTGGTGATTCACCACAGCCCCTCCTAATTTAAAGTATGAATTTTGCAATTGTGGAGCATACTGATCCTGCTAACAAGCTGTTTAATGGCCACTTGCCTGATAGTCCTTGGTTTTGCTTGAAACTGTAGCAGTTCACCAATGACCTTACACACCCTACTAGTAACTGAGGTATTTTAGGTGCTGCAAAATGCAGGGTATCTGATTGCAGAATTTTTCTGGAGCCAAGTAGGCAGACCCCCAAAGTAGCTTTTGCTTTTTCTGTAATGCCAGTGTAGTTATGAAACCTCAAAGTCTGTTTTTTGTGTTCTGTGGGAACTTGAGCTACATCCAGTAATGCATCTTTAGTCATAATGGTGGGGTCTGGTATTGTTAGTCAGCAGCCAGCTGACTCAAAAGTACTGCAGTCAAGATCTTTCTGTGTAAACATCATTCTTGAAGGCTGAACTTTGATGAAAGGGCAGAGACCTTCATCAGAAAGTGAATCTCCCTCCTTTTTACCCAGTCCCATTCTAAGTTGGACAGGTGATGGTGTCATCTTCTGCTTGATCTGTGGAGTCAAGTCTTATACCTGGGCACTACACATGGGAAATACAGCTTAGAATCTTACAAGTGGAATTATGCTGTGGGAAATGTCATTGTGGCCCACTGTTGAATTCCACTGCATTTTCTTTGCCCCTTTGTGTAAAAGGGGAAAAACAAAAGCCAGAAATCCACTAGAAAAATGAAAGAGAATGACTCAAAAGAGTTCTTTTGAGCTTTTCAATGAAATTCAGCGCATGCCTACTTATTTCTAAAGAGATTTGAGAGAGAGATTTGAAAGTTCTTTTTCATCTTATTTGGGGAAATAGCTGTATATTTAAAACATGATGTACATATGTTGTAGGAAACACAAGCTTTGTAGGAATTATGTATACCCCAGGTAAAAGAAAAGTATCACAGAAAATGAACAGGCAAGGTAAGGCTCTGTGTCTGCTAAATAAACATTAATTATTCCCTGTAGTTAACTTTGGAGAAAGGTATCACTTAGAATTAACAGCTTTACTGGTGTATGTGGTCTGGTTATTACCAGAGTGACGCCTGGATCTGAAGGTAATTTCTCAAGAGCTATAGCTAATGTAATGAAAATCAGATTGATTTTAAGATTGCAAGATGACCAGGTTTCTGCAGTGGTAGGAGTCATTCATTTTAATTCAAGTAGACCTTATTTTCATAGCAGTGTGCTTTGTTGTTCACTCACTCTTGTGCATTAACGTGAAGCTGGTCTGCCAGTATCCCATGTCACCTCCCATGGACGAGAAGTCCGAGGCTGGCAGAGACCATCATCTCTACAATGCAGTTGGTGTTTCTCAGGGAGGAAACTGACTGTCAAACATACATACAAATAGTTTTGCTAGCTTGCCAAGCTTTGGCACGAACTATAAAAACAGCAGCACTTCCCCAGCCTGAAGGAAGACGAAGCAAGCAAGCTATTCAAATTGGTGTGAATGGATGACAAAATGCATAGTGTATGTAATCTGGAAAAAAAATATAGCAAGAAAAAATGTGCATTACATATTCAGTCCTTGCTTTGTGATGTACCCTCTGCAGCATGTGCAAATGCTGTCTTAGGAAATTAATAATAGCAACAATGGAAATAGCATAAGAAAGCAACTAGATTGTATTCATGATTCTATAACCACTAAAAGTTTATTGATGTGGGCAGTTATGTTTTGCTTCTAGTGTTGATCTGTTTCAAGTGGTGATATAATTATTTGCATTAGTATAAATGAAATATACATTCATTTGTTATTACTCCCATTGAACTTTGATCCTTTTTGTTCTTATTAACTCTTTAAATAATAATAATGTCCAGAAGCTCAAGCTAGGAGCAAGAGCTGTCTGCTGTAGAGATATCAAGGCATGTTGATTTTTGTTGTCCTGTATGTAGAAGTAATCTGTCTTGCATTAATAAGCTCAAAGATCACAGCTTAGGTCTGTGTGATCTGACTGCAAGACCCTTTTCAAAGTATTAGCACGGTCCCTTGGTGATTTCAAGTCCACAGAATATGAAGCAATCCAGGCAAGCCTCTGGCTTGAGATCTCACTACGAAACACCAGAGTAAGCTTCCAATATCTCTTCTGGGGAGTGGGAATTTACTGTCCAGTGGTGTGTCTCCAGAGCTCAGATTTGATAGTTAAGCAGTGGTTTGAGAATCAGTAAATTTGGCTCTCTTCACCTGATGCCAATGTAAAAAATATAAATGTGTCACAAGTACTGTCACCTCACTAATTCAATAGAAGTGCTCTCATTTGCTTGATTTGGATCATGTATTGGTGGCTGGGTGATCCAGAAGTGCACAGATCTGGAATTAATGATTGTAGATTGGCAGCTTTGCATTTCTCTGGTAGTTTTGGCAAGCTCTTGCCAGGAACCCATTCAAGGCATGGGATTGTGCTTTATAATTTAACTTTTCAGCATGCATGGGAGGCTTGTGAGCAAACACACAGAAAATGGATAATAGACTGTAGGTTTCCTGTTTGTATTGAGATTTTTTCCCTTAAAGTATGTGCAAGTGCAAAAGAAAATAATGTACTTTCTAAATGCAAACCCCATTCTAGATCACACTTCTCCTGGGAGTTGCTGAGGTTCCTACATGGTTCCTTCCAGTACCTAAAGGGGTATACTACAAGAAAGCTGGAGAGGGGCTCTTTACAGTGGCATGTAGCATTAGAACAAGGGGTAATGGCTTTAAGCTGAGAGAGGGTAGATTTAGATGAGATGTAAGGAAGAAGTTCTTCCCTGTGAGGGTGGTGAGACACTGGCACAGGTTGCCCAGAGAAGCTGTGGCTGCCCCCTCCCTGGCAGTGTTCAAGGCCAGGTTGGACGGGGCTTTGAGCAACCTGGTCTAGTGGAAGGTGTCCCTGCCCATGGCAGGGGGGGTGGAACTAGGTGATCTTTAAGGTCCCTTCCAACCCAAACTGTTTTATGATTCTGTTGTTCAGGAAGAGCAAATATATTGCCTTTGCGGCTCCCACCGTGGGCAGATCCTACTTAGTGCAAATTGCTGCATGTGGCTAAAGAGCCTGCTACTCGGGTTTTGCTCTTTATGTGACAATTTCAGCTCCTCTGTGGGGGGTGTCCTCAATCCATATTTTAGTGGGTCATCAGTCCTCCCTGCTGAGTTACTTCAATACTAAGGCAACCTCTTCCTTGGAAGAATTTGCCCTCCTCAGTAAGACCTAGGTAATTGCCTAGAATGACTGCAGTACTATCATATTAGGCTTAAAATAAGATCCTCTGTTGCTGCCTTTCTCCTACCGTCCCTTGATGCCTTGAATCAGAAGCAACAGAAAGGAAAGCAGAAAAAGTGAATGGCTGTGCAGGCAATGTGGAGTAGGCAGCCCCCATGTATGGTAATAAGGATAGTTCATAATTTCATTAAAGGATTAATTTAGTAGATTTCCCAGTGCATACATAAATAACAACTATATTTCTGTTGATATGTGTTGTAGAATAATTATATATATTATAATAATATATATAATAATAATAATATATATTTTCAATCTAGAGCCAGTTTTTTATTCACAGTGTAATTCTAGAGTAAATATATGGAGTCAGTGTTTTTACTAATGTTTAACCTAAATGAAAAGGTTTGGGAATGCAGTGGGCACAGTTTCATTTAGAACTGAGTTGGAAAGGTGAGAAGTTTTACTTTGTGTCAGTGCTTTAATCAACAAACTCTGAGCTCTTTGACAGTTGAAAGCTGAGGGACAGCATTGACGTAGCATTAGAATCTGTCACACAATACTAAATTCATTCAACTGTTATCCTTTTAATTGCAAGTATTTCCATTAATTGCTATAGAAATTCATCACCCTGTCCTGGCTGAGCTCCAAAAGTAAGTGTGGAAACTAATTAAACATTGAGTTTTAAGGTAAAATAGTAAATTGCTCATTAGACGCCTTGAAATTCTGATTTATTGCTAACAGAACAAAGTAATACTTGACTTTGCAGAAACTGGGTCATAGCATTCTTTCTTAGTCTGACTGAAGGTGCTGTAGCTTAGACATCAATTAATTGGTCTTCATTTTTTTGCAGCAGTACACTTGTTTGGTTTAACCTGGCAACTACAGCCTGTTGAAGGGCAGCTGTATGAAAATGGAGTTAGCAAAGGAAATAAAGGAACAGAGTCCATGGATACTACTTACTCACCAATCGGAGGAAAAGTTTCTGATAAAACGGAAAAAAAAGGTATGTGTGAATGAGAAGACAGACAGATTACAAATATTTAAACATTACAACTGTTCAGATTCTGTATTTGCTACAGTTTGACAGCATTTTGAGTTCAGGTTTTATCTTCTCTAGTAAAATTTTAGAACTGGTATGAAAAGCCCATAACCAGATTGTTTCCTTTAGCAGAACTCTCACTGAAATTAGCAACAGACCCCAGTCATTAGGAGAGTGATGTTCAATAGCAAAATAATCACCCTTCTTTTGTGAGAGAAGAGAGATTAGAGCGTTTGGTTTCTGTCTTAAGACAGGGGAAGTGAGACCGTGTTCACCTTGTTCCCTTTTGTGCAGAGGCCTTGATGCTGTGCCTGCCTTGCAGACCCAAGTCAATCTTAGGCAAAGTGAAACACTTTGTTCTGACACGTCAGAATATGCAGAAGGGTAGAAATCTCAATGCTTTTAAAGGCAGCCAGTTCTTGAAGGCGTAAGCTAAAATACAGCATCCTGTCACATCCTGGCTTAACCAGTCATAGTGAATCAGCTCGTGGGAATCTGCTGAGGTTTCGCAAAGCGCCTGAGCCAGTCTGGCAGTTCCCTGCCAGGGGGACAGTCCTGCTGTGCCCCGTCTCTCTCCCTGCGCATCTCGGGGGGGTGTCCACATGCCCACTGCAGGGATTGTCTCATGCATGACCACGACACGTCAGTTCACTGTGGCAACATAAAATGGCTTCATTAAAAAATGCGACTAGTCTTCTGCCATGTAAGTGGCTGAACCAGCTCTTTTGAAGGGGCAGAGCAGTACCAGAGCTGGCATAGGAAAGGAGTGGACTGTGCAGCTGGGAGTGTGAAACAGAGAGCAGGATTGTCTCTGAGATGCACAGTTCCTTTCTCTGAAGTCCTGTAATTTAACATTGTTAGATCACCTGCTCCAGTATTAGTTACAAGCTCTGGCCTATGCTTCCCACTGACCACCACGGTAATACTCTCTGACTGTAAGAAGCAGGTGGCCCTCCCATTTCTTTTTATGATACTCAGAAAAAGTGAATAAATCAGATTAGATCAGAGAAAAGTGAATAGGAGTAGAACATGAACCCTAGTCTTTCCAGTTGTTAAGAGGAAGGTGGAATTATACCAAGAGCTCTGCAATGACAGGAAGATTTCCAGACCTTCCAAATTTTAGCGCTGAGTCATGATCTGATTTTGTGTATGCCAGGTAAGATCTTTGACTCTAAATATGAGATACCATATGTTATACCAGTTCCTCCAGAAGGAAAATTACATCTCACATCAATAGTTTTACAAATCAGTGTGGCACAACTGGATAGAGATCATATTAGATAAATGAGCATAGAAATATATGTAAGGAGGCAACGATGCTGTTATCCATTCTTTTGTCCCTTAGAATGGATTGGTAGTGAATTGCAGTAAATGTTTTATGCAATTTCGTATTTTTGTCCTGGTGCACCATGGAAAATATCTCAAATAGTTCTTCTCAGCTGCATTAAATCATTTTGTCAATATATTACAGATTTAATAAAAGTTCTTCCAAAGCACTTGGCTTCCAAAGGAGGATATGCAGGAAAAACATGAGAAACATCAAAAATCTTAAAAATTAGATGCTTGAAAACATAAAAAAGAATATGTGAGTCAATAGAGACTCAGCATAGTAGGTAAAAAGTCAAACTACCTACCTCGCCCCAGGCAATCTCAATGTCTTGTGTAGCTACACAATTCCCCCACAACAGTAAGGTATGGAGGGCTGTGACAGCAGAGCCACTTCACTGAGGGCTTTCACAGTTTCAGAGGTCAGTCGTGAGTATAGCTAGACCATTGTCCCACTTGTCCCCTTTCACCTTTTGGGGGTAACCTGTAATCCAGAGTGTATGCTAACAAGGACTATACACTTGGGAAAACGTAAGAAAAATCATGTGGACTTAGTACCAGGCATTACTACATTCATAGTCTGACTATGGTTAATTTTTGCTGGGTTTATTTCTTTCCATCAGTTCTAATATATATCAGTAATTTTATTCCCAGTGCTCGTAACAAATTCTCCATGTAGATGTGCTGGGAAGGAGGATTTGGAAACAGGCAACTCCTTTGACTACAGCAGGATACCATAGAAGGTTGATACTTTGCCTGTAAACTTGAAACCTCTGACGTGATTTCACAGGGCTAAATACCTAGTGTCAGGTATTGTGACCTCCCATTTTCCCAACTCAGTGCAGCAGCATGGAATGCTTTTCCAGACTTTGAAAGCATATATTTTAACTAATCTTTTAGTGAAAATCAAGTTTACAAATTAGCAAGTCAGATTTCTTTAAGAAGTGGCTTTATAACACACTGACCTGAGGCTATGAGTTAACATTTTAATATGTAGTAATGTGATTAAAAACTCAGATATCCTATTGATGCTGGTATTTACCAAGGGGAGTACAAGGAAATTGATTGTTTCAGGATAGTAGTAATCAGCATATAGGTACTTTCTTGTGAAGATAATTGGCACCACGCTGTTCAGAGTTTTACTTTCCTGAAGACGAGAGAAACCTGTGATTGGGAATCTATCTTATGCTTTAGACTTGCAAGGAAAATGTGCTTAGAAAGAATAGGGAAGAATTAACACCAGTGGGTAAGATCAGGAGCTGTACAAGGAATTGAATATAGATAATTAAATGATGCTTTGTCATAAGAAAAGCGTTAAGAGAAAGATGTTTTTCGAGCAGAACTTGTTTTTATTTAAAATTTCAGCACTGTAAATTTAAAAGCTTTTTTTGGACCTTTTCAAGAAAGAGCAAGGGAGTATACAAGTATAGTCCGTGAACAGTGTATCTTCAGATACCTTTTTTTGTACAGCCAAATACCTGCTTAGTTCAATTAAGCATAGAAACAGAGCTAAATTCTTTTTCTATAAAGAAGGTGCAGTGACTCAGTGAATATGAAAACATGCACTTCAGGCTTGGCTTTTACAGTATCCTTTTCATGCTGTGTGGTTGTCTGAAAAAATAGTGTTTGAAAGGTAGAGATGCTGTGAGTGCATACTTTCGGTAGGTGGTAGATAATATATATTTTCATGTTAATATTGTGAACAGCAGCATGCACTTCTTTCCTGTTTAATGAGATAAAAGTAAATTGTAAGTGCATCTTTTTTTTTAAAGATTAGATAAAATTATTGCTAAAGCAAAGGTATTTTCAGCCAAATGCGGAAAAATTCAGATACATTGTTTGGAGCCTAGTAACACTAACGTGGTGTTCAGCATAATTTGATAGCAACAATTAGTGAAAATATTCCCTGACTAAAGCCATAATGCTTTTTATTTTCAACAAAGAAACAGGCCTTTTCACTTCAGCAAACTAAGAAGCAGCTACTGTGTTTTAAAGGACCTTGAACACTGACCAATAATATCATTAACTTCAAAAATGATACTGTACCCTTGACTTTTTACTTAGTGCTCTACCATCTTGTAATTGAATCACATTAATTACCATGTGTCAATATCACCAAAAAGTTCCTTAGTGTTTTACTTAACCCAGGGTAATTGCTTGCAAAGAATCATTAAGATTTAATATCTCTGGAGTACTGGAAATAGGGGAAAAGGTTTTTAAATTTACATTAGCCAAGTAGGATCTTGTATGGGTTGAGTTGGGAAGGGATCCACTTTTGTTGCCCAACTTAAGAACTTCAATTTTCTTTTCAAAACTCACCATTCAAGATTTTTTCCATGAAGCAAATTGCACAGTAGTCTCACCTTGAACATTGTTAAAGCAGCAATTTGGAAATATTTTAACTCATGAACTAAGTAACAGGTGTATTTTTAGAGTATTAGATTACAAGTTCTGCACTCTAAAAATAGATGCTTTTATGTGATAAGGTGTTAAAAGTCAGCTCGTAGTTCTTGCTGTAGGTTTGGTGACACAAAGCCAGCCCTAAAGCTGGAAGATCGAGTACCCTGAGAATTGCTCCTGCCTCGTAAATTAAATCTTTATTCATTAAGAATGCTAAGTACTTCCTACGCTAGTTAAAGCCTATGGAAGATCCCACTGAGGATCTTTGTTATTAATACATTCAGGAAAAAGCTGGCCCTCGCTTTGCTACTGCTGTTTTCGTTTCCAATGGCAATTTATAAATTTTGTGCACATTATGTTGCATTAGATATTTATACGCATTATTGTAAAAGGTGAGGCTCCAGTCAATTTGATTGTTCTTCCTTATCCTTCACTGTGATACTCGAATGAAATGAAACATAAATGGATATGGCTGCTCAATTCAATCTTTTCCTCTTGGCTCTTCCTCCGATGCAGCATACTATCCTGCTTTTTTCTAGTTGAGAGAAAGTACGGAAATGCGACTTAGAGTTTTGCAAAACTTACAATGGAATTAGCTCAGATGTTAACAGGATTGGGTCTGTGATTTGCAGCATGTCACGATGCTGATCACAGACAGGCATTAAAATACACAGAGATGGTGATATAAGCCAGCAAAGCAAGCCAGCTCCAATTTAGTTTGGCAATGTCTTCTTTATGCGTTCCATTTCCCTTTCTATTTCAGCTCTCTCATACCCATGTGTGAAGTTGCATACTGTAGATGTCTGCAAATTTATTGTTAGGCACTATGAAATTATGCCAGTTTTCTCTTTAGATTGCCTGTCCCTATCCTCATGCCCCTGTTACATTATCATGCAGAAAGACCAAGCCAAAACAGATGTTCTTTATTTCTCCAGGACTAGATTATCACTACCATAATAAAATCATTAGGAATGGCAATTAATAGAAATCTAGGCTTTGGACATGGGCTCTGACCTATCGGGTTGGATGGATTTTCTGTCCTCACTGGTGTCCATTTGTGTAGCTTATGCAATGCCTGCTCAGCAGTAGTCTGAAATACATGCCAAAGGAAGATGTCCCACTGCCTTCTCTCTGCATTCTCAGTTGAATGGGTTTTGTTTGCATAGCTGATAGGTAAAGACCATGATTTATGCAGCAGTACTTCTACCTTTTATATTCAGTGAAGCGTTCCACGGTTTCCAGGGCAAAAATGCTCTGACGCCTGTTGTTGTAAATATTGCGCAAGTTTATTTGTATTTTCCAACTGGTTGAATAAAAAATGCAATTGTTTTAGTGTAACGCCCTCTGTTTAGAGGGTTTTTTCTATCTATTCCTATATATTTAAGGCATGTTTATACGTCATGACCTATTATCTTCACCCACCATGAATATGCAACTGATTGTTTTGTTTGTTTCCGGAAAATTAGTGTTTCAGAAGGGACGGGCCATAGACACAGGAGAAGTTGAGATTGGAGCACAAGTTATGCAGACAATCCCCCCTGGTTTATTCTGGCGCTTTCAGATTACTATACATCACCCCATGTACCTGAAATTTAACATTTCACTGGCGAAGGATTCTCTGCTGGGAATTTATGGCAGAAGAAACATTCCACCTACTCACACTCAGGTAATTAGAAATAATACTAATTCTACCATGCTTACATTTTCAAACAGCAGCGGATGCGAATGTTCACAATACACTTTCAATGCAAGGAGGGAGGAAGGGACTGGCTGTAACCACAAAAAACAGTCTGTTTATCCCTTTCTTTTACTGAGATCTAGCTATACCCTCAAACCATGCTCTCTCAGAGGAAGAGGGACAGTGTCATGCCAGAAAGGTCAGCGGTTGTGACCACTGTGATGTGACTGTCTGGGAGGCTGGACAGGTCCACACTGTGCTGCTGTGTAGCTCCAGTGTCGTCTTTGCAGGGGCAGTGGGATGAAGTACCAGATCATTTGAAAATGCTTTAATCTTTTTACAGCTTCATCAAAACAAACAGATTACGCAGTCAGTATAAAGAGTTAATAAAAAAATAAAAAGCTGTTTCTGGTTTCTAATGTGAATATTAATTTTGAGTGTTTAGTCCTTGGGATTTTGCAGGAGAAAACCTAGCTAAGCAGTAAGAATATGCAATATTGCTGGTCACGTTCAACTTTTTTTCTTTAGGCTTAATATATTTGGCATATGAAGCCGTCATTTCTATGGGTAATAGATTTTTCAGCTTTCTTGTAGCACGATCACACTCCATATAGAATGTGATAAACTTATATATGGAATCATGGAAAGATTGTTGAGAGGGGAACTCTGGAGATCACCTAGTCTAACCTCAAAAATTATTTACTAGAGTTTTGAATAGCACTTAGAAATAAGCACTTTTAGCTGTCACTGACTTTAATTGAAACTGAGTCTTCAGTTGATCTGAAGTTGAACTTTACTGAAAATCTGAATGCCTAGAAAAACCTAGAGAAAGATATACATTTCTTGAACAGATTCATAGAAAGTTTTACGTATCTGATGTTTGACGTTAACTGGTCTTAAAGTTGTCAGCATCAATTTGGTTAGGTGTTAAGAACTTCCATGTAAAAAATAGATACTTATTTGCATTAATAACATTAAATATAAATAAAAAGTGTATTTAGGTTTTGATATGGATATTGCTATTAAGGGACAAGCATTTAAAAACCTGTTACAGAACAATATATTCTTTAATCTATTCTTGGCAATTAAAATGAATCACTGCATAAAGTAGGCACTACAGCTTGAAAATTTTGGAATTATTCCCATTAAAGAGATGTAATTTTTGAAGTAAATCTGTTGTACTTAGTGCAGCAAGTCTGAATTTACCCTGCCATAGCAAACAGCAAGTTTTGATGCCAGATTTCTGACCTACCATAACGCTTTTTGTATGGAAACTGAAGCTAAATAGACTAGGTTATGCAACTGCTGTCTACGTTGGTGAATCCTTAGTCAGTCAGGCAATTCCTCTTAAGATTTCAACTGTTTATTCCTGTTTGAATGAGACATGCAGAGTAGATTCATAAAAATTTTCTAGGTGGTTAATTTTTGCTCATTATTATTTCAGTTTGATTTTGTAAAACTGATGGATGGAAAACAGTTAATTAAACAGGAACCAAAAAACTCAGAGGAGCCTCATCAAGCTCCCAGGAATCTGATCTTAACTTCACTGCAAGAGACAGGTTTCATCGAGTATATGGATCAAGGAGCTTGGCATATGGCATTCTACAATGATGGAAAGAAAGTAGAGCAAGTGTTTGTACTAACTACAGCAATTGGTAAGAACAGTTACAATAAAATTGTTATTCTGATTATTATATTCAGAAGCTGTATTTGAAAATAAATTATTGACTTCGATTCTGGCTTCCCTTAAGTATTCTCTTAAATATGTTTTATTTCAGCTTAGTTTAATTAACCTCGGTGGATCAACTTCATGTTTATTCCAATATTAGGTAAATAGCAACATTTGTGTATTGAAGATGGATGTTATCAAATTAATTAAGTGTGAAGTTTTCATGTGTGTTAAAATTTTTATATGATAGCTTAAATGCTTGAGTAATTTCTGGTGTTATCTTGCTGCCCTCCCTATTTACATGGGAACCATAAATCCTACAAAAATTATCCAGGCTTTAAGTTCTTATTTCCAGTATTTTATTCAGTTAGAAAATCTACAAGGCAGCTTTTGTTGATTTGGTTGTGACTGTTGTTTGATGGATGGGTGGTGTTGTTTTATACAGTTATTCGAATGCACCATTTTGTTTGGAACACAGAAGGCAAATATAGGAGACGCTGTCCTGGTGGCATATCAGATCCCTACTGATATAGGTAGGGATCTGATAATACATAAAGGTGGACAAATGTGTGCAACTCTAGGTGTTGTTAGTGAGCAGTGCTCACACATAGGGTTTCTTTGGAATTTAAATTTAGGTAAAGTGTTGTATTTATGACAATCTTGGTTTGCTGCAAGACTTTAACCACTATGCCCTTTAGTTAACCTGTTCTACCATATGTTTAGCAAGATGTCTTTACTAGTAATGGACATGCCATCTGCTCTTTAGAACAATTGGGTGCTATTTTTACTTGATGGTAAACACCTTGCAGAGCAGGACGGTATGATTGAAACACCAAGATTTTGAAGGAATTGCAGGAAAATAATTTAGAAATTCAGATAGAATTGTAATGACTGGTTTTGGTGTGAAAGTTCAGATTTTCTCTGTTCAGAAAAATGAATCTTTTACAAGCAAGAAAAAAATGCCATTACTCAATCCCATATGAGAAAATAATGCTCAAGCAATATATGAAGCATCTTCGCAGATACTCTATGAAGAGCATAAAACCTGGCCAAACTCCAGTCCAGATCAGAATCCAAATACCTGCTCCCTTGTTTATTCCTAGTGTAAGATAGCAGTGTTTATACAGGAGGGTTTGACAAATATGTCATTGTTAAGCAGCATACCCTCTCAAAAACAAAAAAAAAAAAAAAAAAAAAAAAGACATTGAATACAGTGGTTTGGTTCTTGTTACATTTGGTGAAAAAGAAGTTGTGCATCCCTTCTCTGGCCAATAAGCAGAACAGCCTGGATCTTACAGAGGGGAGCAGTGAGAGCCACAGTGCAGGCAGGAATCCTTATACTTAGTCACAGAAATGTCTGCGAGAAGACAGTTTGGGGAAAAAGAGTGTTCATGCTGCAAGAACCTACTGCTGATGCATTTTGAAAATAGTGCTAGCTATTGTGTTTCCATAACATGTTTCTCTTCTTCTCATACTTTCCTTTGCATAATGGTTCTCGGTTGTTTCTTTGGGGGTTTCCACAAAAAAAAAAAAAAAAAAAAAAAAAAAGGGAAAAAAACAAGCAAACAAAATAAACCAAACCTTGAGCCATACTCCTTACCCCCCTGGTCTGGAGTCATATTTGACATCTCTGGTGACAAAGTAATCAACCAGGACCATAGATTGAAACGCTCAGAATAGAGCAAGAGCCTGGATGCATCTCTGCTGTATGCCACTGTTGGCTGTGTGAAGCAGTCGTGCCCTCCTCATGAGCATCTGTTAGGTAATATTTCAAGTTGGTCAATGTTAGTTATGTACAAAATTAATTTTGCTGACGCTTTAGCTAAAGCTCTGATCAGACTTTCCCTTGAGGGGGGTAATTTGCATGCAAAATCTGGCATGCCTCAAGTACTTCTGTAGACTGAATAAAGGCCTGCCCAAACTGGACGTTGCAACAAGGGAAAGTTACTTTTCAAACCGTTAATTATTCATTTCAGATCAGCATAGGGATCATTTACCATGTGATTCTGGAAAACTGAGAAGACAGGCAAGTGTACATGTAGAGCAAGAGAAGAGTTGATAATGAGCAGATGAATAGTAATATATAAAAATTAATAATGAGCAGAATATCTGTGAAAATACTTCTGAAAACGAGGGGTTTTGACTTTGAAGCAGACAATCTGTGTGCAGGTTGTGGATATCTGATGAATAGATGCATATCTATTCTTTGGTATAAACTGATATACCAAAAGGAACGTTTTTAAGTAACAGTAGGCGTTATCAAGAGGAACCAATCCTTATCTGTCCAAGTTCCCATAAATAACATCAAAATAAACTGACTTCAGTTATTCATATTAGTTGTGGGATGTGCTTATAATCCATCTTTTGACAAGCTATGTTTGAGTTTAAAAGTATATCAGATTTGATTAGATTAAATATTCCAATGGTATGCTCTTTCTTGAGCAAGGTTTTTTGTCCCAAATCACTTCCGATGGACAGATACTCTTCAAAAGGATTTGGGTTTTCTTCTTTTTCCCTAACAGTTATTGTTTTGTGGGACAGGAGTCATGTTTCCCATCTTCCTGTAGCGAGTGCCCATAAAACAGTCTCCGTTCCCACTGTTCTGTAGCCCTCTCCCCTCCTGCACAGTACTCGTATGGGCTGCAGAGACCCTTAGTCCTAGTGCTGGCATGACAGTGACCTGCTGCACGTGGGACCATCTTAGCCTTGGTTTTGCTTCATCATATTTACATAAAGCCAATATAAATCAGTGAATCCACTAAATTCCTGTAGGAAATACATGTGTAAATTAAAAACAGCTAATCCATGTACAGATATGAGCCTGCATCCAGATGTGTGAGGTTAAGTGGTTTACTATCCAAAGCTGTGTAATAAAACATGGGCAAGTTTAAGATCAGAATTGAAGGTGGAGGGTTTTTCTTCAAATCTAGTTCTTAGTCCTTTATTGCATTGAGTTTCATCACTCTAGAAAAGACTATTTTTTTTTCATCTGATTGTATAGAAGTGGAAATCCTACCTCCTCCAAGGAATTCAATTCACATGGTTCAAATGAACACCATAGAAGGCAATTTACTCTATAAACAGGTTTCAAACAAATTACTTCAGCAATAAAAGAAAGTATTTAAGGTGGACAGTTTTCAGCAAATACTCTGGTTCTTGCAGTGCTTTTAATGGTGGTAAATTTTACATGAACACTTACTTTAAAAGCTTTTTGGTGTAATATAGATGATGCACTTGTTATCTCGAAGCTGTCAAGACAAAATCTAATATTTGTAAGGTGCTTGAACAGGAATTTTGTTTTATGCTCCCTATGAATGAAAATGGGCCTTTTACTGCTTCTGCATCTATTTGTATGTTGAGATGTGTCCTGCAGAGTGAGGTGAAGATGCCATTCATTTCAAATTGAACCAATTTGTACTTTTCTTTGTGTGCAACTCTCTGAATAAACAGAAATCCTGGATGACTGCTCTACTAATTGCAATGGGAATGGAGAATGTATCTCGGGGCACTGCCACTGTTTCCCAGGATTCCTTGGTCCTGATTGTGCAAAAGGTAATCTCATGGTAACTGACCCACAATATCTGACAGGGATCATGATTATGGTGTGTGACTGCTGGGCCTGCAAAGATTCAAAGTGATTAAAGAAGATTAAATTACTTTTTCCCAGCCAGATGGAACAGCCCACATAGAAATTTCTTTATGCTGTACTTGAGCGTGCTGTACATGTACAGTGCAAGCACACACATAGAAAGTTTCTTTGTGCTGTACTTGAGCTAAGATGCATCAACCACTTCTCTCTCCCTGACTTTCAGAGTAAATAGATTCCTCCACCCCTCTTTGAATCCACTCTGTGATTATCAAATACATTTTTTAATAAGTGCATTAGCTTAGCATAATGTTTTCTGTTATTTAAGAGTAACAAACAGTTTCACTTTGGAGAAAATCGCATAAGTCAAAATGCTTCTGTGGTCTTAACTTGAATAGGGTGTAGAAAAGAAACCTAAAGCAGCTTAAAGTCTGTTTTCCAGCATTGGAGCAAAAAACATGCTAAAAAGATCGTAAGTGAGCTTATTTCCATTTCAGATATTTCTGTCGGTATTTTCCATCATCTGCTGCATGTGATGTCTGGAGGTTCTCATGTTTTTCTAATGTTTCCTCAAATTTAGGGCTGACCTTATTTTTTTAAGAGCTTGATTGGCTCAGAAATTGATACTGGATTGTAAAACTAAGCTTCCAGATCACTGGTTTATGTGCGGATCAGTATCAACTAAAAATTCAGTAATGTTAAGCCTGCTTAGAAGAAGGAAGAAAAGAGCAGTATCTTGCTTCAGTTCATAGGAAAGAAATATTAATCTTACTGAAAATCATAAGCAGTCATCACTGCAAATTTTCTGCAGAGGCCAATCGAGGGGAGAGAATTATTTTTATCTTCTAAGATATCCGATTTCAGGTCAAAATTAAGGTATGCATGTGAAGCAGGCTGAGGAGATGAGGACATTGTATCACTGCTTCACTACTTAGTTCAAAGATTTCAGCCTGTCACAACCCTCGAATCAAGTGGAGGATTGGGGGGCTGGCGTGGCAAAGTAATTTTACAGAACAATAAATGCAATAAATGTTAATCTATGTAAGTAATGTAAATACGTTAAAAAGGTCGATCTGCCTTCTTCAGATTCCTGTCCAGTGCTGTGCAGCGGAAATGGAGAATATGAGAAAGGTCACTGTGTGTGTCGAAATGGGTGGAAAGGACCAGAGTGTGATGTTCCAGAAGAACAGTGTATTGATCCAACCTGCTTTGGGCATGGTACTTGTATCATGGGCGTCTGCATCTGTGTACCTGGCTACAAAGGAGAGATTTGTGAGGAAGGTTTGTCAAGTTTCTCACTCTATAGTTAGGAGGTTTGATTTTTGTCTTTTATCTCCAGACCTGTTTTAAGGTAGTTAAGAACTCACGCAGATGTGAGAAGCTTACTGTGGAACAGTACTGTTTTGCTCAAAAGCACCTTTAACTGTCTCATAGAAAGTAATGTTAAGATAGAAAATTATCAAAGGTAAAGGCATTCAGGTCTCAGCAACAGTGAGTGGAAGCTGATGACATAATTTCCAAGATTCACATTTTTATTCTAAAATATTAGAATTATTTAATATTGTGTAGTAAGGCTAATAATTGTAGTATGGGCAATCCTCTGAAATACTCAGTTTCTCTTTTGGTCCAGGAGGACTCTAGTTCTCGGATGATTTCTGTTCCCTCTCTCCACTGAATCGAAGTAGCAAGAACAGAACTGGGTGGAAGTTTTTGCCTTTCAGCAAGCAGTGTATTCTTAATCCTCAAAAAGTTTCCTGGAAAACGTCCCAGCAAGCAAGGATTCTTTTTTTGTGAAAGTTGTGAGACCATCTTGATTTTTTGTCTCTACTTTTCTTCTCTCAGGCTCCAGATAATTTTTTCAGGAAGGGAAGCTGGCATCCCCAGTACTCCTTGCTGCCAGTAACCTCAGTCCCTTAGCACGCAGTCAGAGAGCCTGTGCAGGCTTTTTTACTTGGCCAAAAGCTGAGGGTAGGGCAGTCAGAAGATCATTTAAACAAACTAAGATGTGGTGGTTCTCCAAAGTAGTCAGAAGATCATAACCAGCTTTTCCCTTTCTTCATTCTGTTACATCTTGGATTTTTCTGTGAAGAACATACTGACAATATAAAGCCAAAAAAGAGCAGCAAACAGTTTCAGTTTAACAGAGCATATTGTGTAATTCTGTTGTCATATGTCATTTTTACTATGAGACTGTGTTCAGGGTACTAAACTGGCGTCTTTAAGGCTTGGCTATTAAAAAGTGGGAAATTCTGAGAACAAGTAACTGTTCTTTTGCTGATTGTAGTACCGATGTGTCTCTGCCCACATCTGTAGAAAGAAGCAGTTGTTGTTTGCCTCTTAGCTCATCAGCTTTGACTTTCTTCCCCTGTGCATACCCTTGGAAAGCAGAACTCTTATTCATGCTTGCCCTGATTTGATGATTTTTCACCAGTCCCCTTAGCCTGAAGCTAGTGACAGCATACTTCCATGCTTCCTGCTATATAGATTTTAGGTAATTCTTTTGAGTAGCACACAGAGGTGGCTCTTTATGTGGCTTGAATTCTCTAGTCAGAAAAATGTCCAGGATGGATTTGATGGATTTGACATACCTGGTACGGTTTTTAAAGGATCAAGAGAATACTTCTGACATACTCAGTTGTTGGTAGTTTCAGAAATGGACAAAAACAAGAAAACCCAAATGGGAAAAAGCAAGTAATACACAGATTTACTCACTGAGGCTGTGATGCCAAACAAGCCTGTAGCTGGTGAGAGACTGACTGCTGTTTTCAGTTGCTTTGTTTCTTGCAATATCGTGATCCTGCAAAATAGTTGAAAAAAGTAATGGAGATAAATGAACTCAGACAGCTAATGAAACTAAGAGTGTGAAAACATTGGATTTTTAAAGCAAGAGATGTATTTAAATTTTTAAAAAGGGTGGAATTATGTAAAAATAGGATGAATTAAACCTGTGCAACCAAGTACAGTGGGTTTTTATTGTAACAGTGTGTGCATGGCATGACTGTTCAGTTCACTGTGTTGTACAACATAACATGTGCAGTAGTGGAAGTAATTCTGTCAGGAATATTTACATACAAATAATTGTATGTTAATAAGAGTTTAGTATTTAACAGTATTGTTAACATAGCAGACATAGTAACAGAAGTACTATTCAGGGAACACCAGTAGCTACATGTATTCATTGCTATGGGAGTCCTTTGAATTTGTCCTGTCAGATTATCATTACTAAAGTGAGTGGTACTTTTTAAGCTGTTTATGGAGCCACTCAATTAATTTTAAAGGATCAGCAAAATAAAGAGCTTTCTCAGGATGAGAGAAAATTGCCAAGTATTTGTGTTGTGTGCTTAGCAAGATATGTGTTATCCAGAAAGTCTGATTCCCCTCTTTCAGAATTACATTGTGCTGTGCACAAGCCTGGAAGGCTGAAAAAGATACAACATAAATCTTGAAATAAGATCTTGAACTGGTGGCATAGCAGCTCAAAAGATAAAGCATTACTTCTTTATTCTTGGGTCAAAAGGTCCTATAAACTGGAGGCCGTTAATCTCTACGTCTGAAGTATTTAGTCTTCCCTTACTGGAGCAGAGAGCATCTCTTCATTCGTGTAGCACAGAATAGTGTTTGTTAAGTTTACAATTTAATTAGTAAAACAGTGCTTGTGCTGATGCTTGAAAAATACATACAAGAACTTTGAAAGTGCCTCTTTAACATTAGTCTCAAGTATGATCTAACATGAATAGGCTTTTGGCTAATTGTTTCCCATACTCGGACCCCACAAATCCTCTTCAGCTCTGCAGTCATCCTGCAGCCTCCAGAGAAGGCAGGCTGTGTTCTGCTTAAAATCTGTCTTGTTAAGGAAATGCTGGGGCTTTATGAAAGAATATGCTGATTATACAGGACTAACCAGCTGATTTAAATTCTTCTACAGAGCTCCTGAATTTTTCACTAGGAATAGTTTAATCCAAATTGAGAACAAATTTAGCTCTTTGTCTGTTTGCAAATTGTTCATCAGTACGTTATGACTTTTATGAATCTGTTCATTATCTGCAATTGCCCAGCACATACTTTTTATGAGTGTATGAGATTTTTTTTTACAGCAAGCATTCAGTCAGAGATTCACTGCTCAGGCTTAGTCAATGGCCACTTTTTTTGTATCAAATTTTCAGCTGTAGAGATAGCTTTCCACGGGAAGATGAAAGAATAAATCTTTCTTTTCCCCGGTGTAAACAAAACACAGAGCACAAATACCCAAATGGAAACACAATGCTCAATTGTAGAAGTAATTATTAATTGCTCCAGTTCTTTCTCAGCCCCGCTACTGAAGCTCAAACTTCACTGACTTTGGACCAATAGATCTGTCTTGGGAATTCACATTTTAAAAATAAGAAAATGTCCTTGACAAGCAGAGTCACGTGATCTCTAATAGTCTCCCTGCTTGCTTTTTTTCTTGGTTTTGGCTTATACTTTTGCACAGATGTTAGCATAGACTGGTTTTTCCTAGTGTTTGTTAACATCATTTCAGTCCGAGTATTTGCACAAAAATCACCAAATTAATCTGAATCCCTGATGTTGTATTTCATTAGGAAATTACTGTAAAGGTGCAAGTTTTATGCTCTAAATTGTGTATTCCCTGATTTCCAGAGGACTGCTTGGATCCGATGTGCTCTGGCCATGGTGTGTGCGTTCAAGGGGAATGTCACTGCTCCACAGGCTGGGGCGGTGTGAACTGTGAGACATCGCTCCCTGTGTGCCAGGAGCAGTGCTCGGGGCATGGGACTTTCCTCCTGGACACGGGACTCTGCAGCTGTGAACCACAGTGGACAGGTTCAGACTGTTCAACAGGTATGCTGGAGAGTCTATTTTTTCAATAATGCCTATGCTTTCTGTTTGAGTTATGAAAGAAAGTAGTGACTATTACTATGCTACTATGAATTTAAAAAACAGGGATGAACCAGGGGTGCTCTGGCATGGCACTGAATGGGCTTGTCAGCAACTGGATTTCTGTTGACAAGGATAGAAAGGCTTTTTCTCTGTGGCAAGAATGTTGACTGCCTGATGGCGTGACAATGAGAACAGTAGTCCTGCATTTGTGCAAGTGCCTCCTGGCATGGATTGGAGTTAAGCGTGACTCTCACCCAAGATACTGAGCATTTATCAGGCTCATACAATGAGCAAATCCAGAACTCTGAGGGAGACTGGGAGAATATAAAAAAATAATGGTCTAAATGCAGTGACTGATGAGTAAGAAGGTGCTGTCAAAAAATCTTTAAACAAAAATGAGCATCCATTCTCTCATGCTGGGATAAAAACTCTTTTCTTTCTTAGAGGACCATCAAGGTTTGATCCCACTGAATTTGATTAAGAGTTGAAATGGATTTCCTATGTGCTTTGTACATTTACGTTTCGTTTTCTTGAAATGAATGCACTCTGGACATTTTACTCTGTAATAGAGCATGTCATTACCAATGTACGTACTACTATTTTTTTCCACTATAAAGCTCACAAAGCCGGAATCTCAGATGATAAGTAGCACATTCCAGTACAGAATAGATGCAAGTGACAGATTTGCTGACTACTGTGAAATACAACCAGTGGTCCAAGTCACCAATTTTTCTTAGAAATCACCATTCAAAAGAACACTTGGAACAGTATAAATTTCCATTCAGATCTTTAAAGTGTATGGTTATGATCTTAAAATTGAGACTTATGTCCCCCTCCATGATAACTTTTTAAGCAACAAAATATTGACCTGATAATAATTTTCAGTGTTTGTTACAAAGACCCTACATTCATTCTACACTCCGAAATTAATGCCTGTAGTTTCAGTCTGACACTGTCAGATATGGTACCTTTCATAATAATTGACTTTTTATTGGCTTTCAACAAAAGCCCGATTGCTTGCATTCTTATCATGTATTTTATGTGTTTAAAATATTCCCTGAAGGTTAGTGATATAGTAGTACTTCTGTTAATGAAGCAAATAATTAGGAAAGGTGCTAGCTATGTACTGATTTTTTTACTCACAAAATATACAAATTAATTCTATTGTAATACAATGTTATTGTAGCTCAAAAAGAGATGTTAATCTCCAATAGGTCTGTTGTGTCAGCTGTATGGGGCAATTAAATATTAAGTAAGGGAACAAAGAGCTAATAAATAACTGCAGTGAAGAGGCTTTTATCTTGTGTGCTTGGATCATAGTTTTCATGTTTGTCTTGCCTCCAAAGCCATTTTGATTAATTTTTAGAAGAAAGGTAACTTTTTTCCTTACCTCCATCAACCAGTAGGGAAAATACCTCTCTTCATCTCTACTGTCTTCTGAGTTATCAAAGGATGCTTTTACAACCACCAGCAGGCATCTCTCTTTATAGCTAGAGACTTCAGATTTCTCCTTTCAAATATATCTTTCTTCATAGGTGTTAAACTAGATTCAGAATTGTTGTGGCAATACAATGAGTGTTAGACTGAAGTATAGATGTTCATTTGCGCTTGAGACTTTCTTCCTAGGATCAGGGATTGCGGTGCATGCTGGAAGTAAAGCTTGATTTTAGTGAGGAAGGAAAACATCAGATGAGTAAGTCAACAAGGTCAGAATAAACGAGCTGTCATATGTGAATGAAAAAAATCATGAGCTTCTGTACAATGAAGAGGATGAAAAGGGTAAACCACAGACTGCTCATCTGGAATCAGACAACAAGGAAAGCTTTGCAACTGGCAGACGAGCAGTCTCTCAGCCTGCCTCAAACCCATGCGCTTTCCTGCCATCTCTGTACCACATCATTGTCAGTACTGTGAAAATTTGCCTTTCTGTATCACCTTGAAGTATATAGGCTTCTGTCCTGTTGATTTCTGCATTCCCTAGCAAATTCCAAATACTTTAATGATAAAAAGATACATTATTTTAAGTTTTATATTTTTCCTAAATAGAAATTAATATATCTTGCTGTACTTTAAAAAGGAGAAATAGCAAAGGTGCCAGAATGTTTCTGAGTACATTACCCTGCATACACTGTAGCCCACCTGAAGAAGGATGAGCCATCTCTATGATACCTTCCCCTACCTGCCCATCTCTAGCTCTTCAAACAATAAGAAATTCCATTTTAGAAGCGGCACATTGGGGAAAGACAGAAATCAGTGCGGGCATGGAGGAACAGAGATGAAGGGTGACTGTGTGGCCCATGCATATCCTGGAGGATTGCAAATATTTGGAGCCCCAGCCTGAGATCTGGAATCATTCATGGATTTTTGAGGCTAGAAAAGACCACAGTGTTCATGCTGTTTGATTTTCTGCAGGACATGTACCAAAAATATTCATCCTTCAGTTTCTGCTTGACACTCATAATTTCTGTTTAGTTTTTAGAAGTTTAACCTTCTCACAAAGACTGAAAATGAAGGATAGTCTACATTGTCCTTAGGTAAATTGTTTCAATTATGCCTGACCCTCTCTGCTAAAAAGTGCACCTTATACTCCCAGTTTGAATAGGTGAAAAGTCTTACAATTGTGTTTCTTTCTGTGAGGTGAAAGACTGTCAAATTCTTTGTCAAATTCATTTTATTTTTTTTGTCCTTAATGTTTATAAAAAGAGCAGATATTTAAAATCCATTTGCTTCTCATAATGCTGCATACGTACACCTCTCTTTCTCCACACACACACTCCCCCCCGCTTTCTCTTTCTCTCTCTCCCTGTCACTGTTTCCACCTCCACAAGAAGAATAATGCCAGAAAAAAAAAACATGTATTTCTTGGATTTTGAATAGGCCTTTTGGGAAGTATGACTGATCACGTAAAGTATGCGTTTTTCTTTTCCTGTTGCTTCATAAAAAAATTGCATCAAGGGAACACTGAAATTCCAAGCTTAAGTATTCAAAGGTCAAAGAAAGACAAAAGAAGATACCTACACATTAACTAACTCATCTTTCCTGTGTTTCTTGTGAAACAGGTTTCATTTTTCACACTTAAAGAAATGCCATTTTGCTAAGGATGTATGGTCTGATCATTCAAGCAGTTACTTGCTATTGTATATACTTGCTCTTCTGCACGGTTGCTGTACTAATCTACTGGACTGTTCTACATGAAATTGCATGTTGGGAGTGTTTGGATACAACAAACACTGAACGGTGACATGATTGAATTAATTGGTTGGTAGAAGTGGCTAGTTTAAAAAAGGTGAAATGTATATATAGTTATATATCATTTTTGAGGAAGCACATTCACAAAAGCACAGAGTAATGGAGTCAATTGGATTTATTTCTACTCTTCCCTTATATGGGGCATGGTTTCTAAAGTGACTGTCGAAATGAGAAGGCCATAGCTGTTATCCGTCTCAGTATTGCAGAGTCCATCTTGGAGGCTTCCATATAGGAATATGAATTCTAGCATTATTCCCTTTTTTGGGTCAGAAGCTAAATGTCTCAGATTGTCCACTGAATTTTTTTGCAGTACTTTTTCTGAAGAGCTCTTCCTTTTCCTTTAGGCCTTATGTATGTTCTCAAGGAATTAATGTATTCAATAGAATAGAATAATTCAACAAACAACATCTGTACTACAAAGGTTGGTGTAACTAGTTTGTGTTCAGAGTTGGGGATTACTCTTCTATCCAAAAATAACTCCAGTGTTAAAGATGTCTCTTACACTATGGCTGTGGAGAGAAGCTGTGTGGCACTGAATTAACTACCATATAACCATTCCAGAGTCCATCTGACTTACTGCTCTAGTTAAACTGTCCTGCATGACCAGTCAGCTTGAGCATCTTTTATGTATGAGGATTCGTTGGCAATTGGGCACTTTTGTATCATTGCTACAAAGCATACTGTTAACAGCTATGAGCTGGGGAGAGCAGATGCTTGCTGCCAAAATCACTGACATCCTCTCCTGACGTGACCAATCCACCAGCTTCTAGCCAAAAGAGCGGTAATTCTGAAGTGCTTCAAGATCTTATCGTTATCTTCAGAGGTCAGGATCCTTCTCCAGCATAGCATAGACCTGCTCACTTTCTTTGCACTCCTTTGGATTCCCAAAGTATTTCCAGGACCAAAAGAAGCAGCCACAATGCTGTTACAGTTCAACGCTGTCCAAGCCAGTTTTGGCCGGTCAGCTTAACACAGAGGTCCAGCATAGTCTCTGCTCTGACCTGTGGACTGCCAAAAACCAATCTCACTGCACCACCTCCAGATACTCCTAGATTCAAAGTTCTTGATGGCCAGTTACCATCCCTTGAGGTCCAGAAAATGCTCTTACAGAACTCCAAAACAGCTGTCAGGATATGTTTTCATTGTGTTTATATTTGTTCTCAATGAGAACAGCTCAGTATGGATTGAAAGTTGTTCAGACATTTAGTATTGCTAATCCTACGCTACTAGTAGGACACAACCTATGTTGGCTTTTTATTCAGCTCTGTTAAGATCCATCCTTCCAATATTCTTAGCTGCATATCTGTTACAGACATATTTGGCCTCTTTCTACCCTACAATATTGAACTTCCATGAAAACCCATTTTCTTTTGTTAGCTCAGATTTCGGTTTGCCTGTCCCAAAGATGACATGGTTTTCATTCAGGCTTTGCCTTGCTACTTATGCGCCTATTTGTAAAGGCTCTTCCTGTCAGCTAATGTTCAAACAGAAAGATAATATGCTTCTGATTCTTTTGGCTTTTTTAGGCAGCATCAACTGAATCTCACTCTGAAAATATTAACAGATCTTTAGCCACACCAACCAAAACAATATTGGTAGATATCCTTTCTACAGCCATATGTGACATCAGGAGAAAAAAAAAAAAAAAATCACTTCTATCTGTACCTAAGATTTGGTTTTTTATATGGACAAGATCAAAGTGCTTTAATTATTCTATATGATTATACACTGACGTGTATTTACAATGAGGGAGATGGATTAGCCTGTTTCGCCAATTTGCCAACTGGCTTGAATGCTGAAGGTCATAAACAAGCTATGTCTTTCACTGCTTCAAAATCATACCAATGTCAGAAGTTTTTAGAGAAGCAGCATAGAGTTATTCCAGCCGGGTCCTTCCAAATGCTTGGACATAGCTGTTATTCCAGTTGCAAAGATCAGTGCTGCAGTCATTATTCAAGTAATGTAGTCAAATCTTTCATTCCTGCTGGTCTGAGTAGACGTTGTTTGCTGCCTTTACCTGTGGTGTAATCTACATTGAAATATACAGAGATCCAGTGTCATTTTCTACAGTAACTTTATTACTTTGATTGGTTTTAGTTAGCTGTCATCCATCCCACTTTCTGCAGTCTTCACTTTGAACTGTATGAGGAATGAGGAGAGTTATGTCTGCTTTCGCCTAAAAGTAAGGGAGGCACAGCTGTTAGGGCCAAGTGAAGTTGATCTCAGGCAGAGGTCCACAGACAGTTCTGAGGTCTTTCCACCATTTTGATTCCCAAAGCGTTTCCAAGAGAAAAAGAAACAGCAACATTCCCACATTGTCCAAGTCATTGACCCCAACAGTCACACCTACCATACAGCAAATAGCTTGTCTTCAAACATTGTGATGGCTTTAGCTCATGCTGTCAAAAAAACCATGTGATTTTTAGCTCTCTAATCATTAGTTTGGGGAAAAACAAATGCATCTCTGATGTAAAGCACTGAAAATTAAAATCCCATGATAATACTCACAATATAAATGTGAGTATTCTGTGTTTGAATTAATTCCTTACTATTTTCTTTATCACTTTGTTCATTTAGTTTTAGGTTTTTTTCTAGTTCAGTCATCCTTTGGCAAGTTGCATAAAAACGCTCAAAGACATTTGGCCATTACCAATTTAGCAATCTGACAGTGGATGTGCTCAAGAGAGATACAGAAGAGATTAGGTTCTGTTTCTTGTTCAGTCTCCCCACCTCCTCTAAACAATGTGAATAGAGAATAGGAATTTCATACTTTGTTCCAAGTGAGACTGATTATAAAATATTTTTTGTGACGACTACCTGTGCTGGAAAAGGTCATCCTTGGAATATTTCAGAGTCTCAACATCTTTAGACCATACTGAATCCAGTTATGATTGTATGTGAAAATCCATTATTATTCAGACCTTCAACATATGTCTCAGCTGACCTGTGCAGTATGGGGGTGATTTAGTGCATACACAACAAAATAATACAATAGGA
Organism: Strix aluco; assembly: GCF_031877795.1. NCBI lineage: Eukaryota > Metazoa > Chordata > Aves > Strigiformes > Strigidae > Strix > Strix aluco. The sequence continues at coordinate 11,294,248 of NC_133940.1, read as the reverse complement.
TGGAAGTCTGATAGTACACCATTTTAATGTCACCAGGACTTCAGTATAGTCAACTTTCTACTTACTGTCTGTGGATCTTTGTTGCTTTCTTTATAGGCTGTCATCCAAAATCCCTTGATGTTAATGAGTCATCTCTCTTTGAGGCATATAGGCAGTGCTTTTCAGAAAGACAAAATCAAACTTGTGAGTACTGACTATTCGTGTCAGGTAGAAGGGAAGCTCTGGCTAATTGAAAGTGCAGCATCAACAAACTGAACAAAAAAACTTGTCTTCTGTTCTCAGATTGACACCTTTAACATGGAGCGTTGAGATTGAGGGAGTATCAAGAGAAAATGGGTGACAGAATTCTTCAGTGGGGCAGAGCCTTACCTAGCATAAATTAGTGTAACTGCAGTGATCCCACCGGTGTTATCCCAGTGTGTTTCAGGTGAGAATCCAGCCCCGAGTTGCTAATTAATTGCAGCACTATGCCTAAAATACTATAGACTGAAAAATAATGAAATCTGTGACAGAGCTGATGCCTCTGACATCCTGTCCTGTATTCGCTTCTCTAGACTCTATTCAGCCAAAGTAGGCCAGTTTCCATCGTCCTTACTCCAGGACATTTGTCATAATTCCACTGAATCCATTTATACCACTGAAGCAACCTAATTATGATTGGGAAAAGAATACTGGCAGTTCTTAGTCACAAAAACATTCATCCTAAAATGATTATATGGAGATGGTATATATTTAGCATATCTATTTTTGGTTAAGCTCTCTCTAGCAAGATTGGTGGTAATTTTACAAAGGGTAAAAATGGATCAGCAGCCTCTTCCTTCAGTATCTTGCGAAGCATAAAACCTCTTTAAAAATGAAGTGCTTTGAAAAATGCAAAATGTTGTAATTGTTGTAAATTGATATGTGCAGAGTAGAGTAATTTAAAAATCATTAGAAGTATGCATTTTTTAAAGTAAAGTGCTTCAAAAAGAAATGAAGGCATAATACAGTATATTAATATAGTTCAAGACATCTCAAATTGGTTTCAAAATTAAACATCAAAAACTGCAACTTGAAAAAATAATTAGGTAAAACCATTTCATCGCAATCAGAAAACTCTTCAGGTTTAGGAAATTGCAAATTATGGGTGTCAGTCATTCTCATTTGCCAAGGACAAGGATATTCACTGCAAACAACTCACAGTAGTGAAAATAGCCTTGAAATTTCCTCAATACGTGATGTAATCTGTCATGCATTTTCTATAGACTGCTCTGTTCCATGTTGGTATTTCTACTCTGCTCCCTATATTAGACAAATCTCAAGAACTTTTTAATTACACTATAACCATCCTTCATTGTTTTGTTCTGAAGAAATGATGGACTTACTTAATTTCATCTAGCTGTCCTCTTTCTTTAATTTGTGAGGAGCTTTGACTATTACTGCTCTGCTAATTAAAAGGATGATTGAAGTTTCCCCTGCTGTACATTGTCTGGCATTGTAGAAAGACTCTTCTTACTACCATATATTTCATTGAAAAGAAAAAAAACGATGTGTGACTAGTTTGATTTGTATCTCCTGCAGAGTTGCAAGAGTTTGCAAAAAGATATCTGGTGAGCAAGATTTCTATTAAAAACTTAGTAGTTAAAGATTGGAGCACTTAATATGTGTTGCTGGAGAATTTAAAACATGAGAAATTTAAGGCAGTGAAGAAGCACTCCAGTAAAAATTAATTCTCCTGCATGTTGAAATCAGTCCAGAGGGAACCAGAAATACCTGATGTAGTCATGTATTGATTTAAGAAATAGGGTAAGTCAAGGGTATGAGATACACAATGAGGAAACTTGGGATGTTTTTCAACTGATTGTTGCTTATTTTGCAGGTATGCCAAAAATAATGGCTCTTTCCTTCCCTTTTTCTTCCTGAGAATTAAGATTCTTAATCTATTGCTGTCCGCACCTCATTCAGCAATTATTGGAAATATCCCTCATTCAAATGTAAAACATAATTTACTTAAGTCAGCTTTTGTAAATGCTGGTCTAATCCACAAAAAGGTATTACTTATTCCACTGGGTGGAATCCACAGACCCAATTTCAGATGCTTCTATTCCAGCAGCTCTTGCCTTATCCAGGAGCAAGATACCTGAATTGCTCAGGTGACAGCAGTAGTCCTGTTTATCCTACCTTCTAGGTAGCTGACAGAGACTTTCCTCTCTGTATGCATGGTATCGTGTCTCTGTGGGGAGTCCGTTGTGTCCAGGAACTGTCCACCTCAATGTTGGTGTTTTGTGCTAGGCCAACCCTAGTAGAACTGTTTTGAGAGTAACACCTGTTCAGATCCTTAGGCAACACCTGTGTAAGATCATACAGATTGTGAAACTAGAGATCTTAACGTAAAGCTGTTATGAACTCAATTGGGTGATTATCTAGTAGCAAAACCTGGCAAATAAGTGGGATTTTAGTGCCAAAGTGGTTCAAGCACCTCAAAATTAGGTAAACTGAGCAAAGGGTTTAAGGGTCTAAATTTTGGATTCGGACATTTAAAGTTGTAATTAAGTGCCTGCATCCCTTTTTGCATCTCAACCTTATCATCTACATGGTAGTCAATCTACTAGACGGTGATTAAGAACCATGGTAAAACAACTGACAGAATATAGTATGGAAAGGACTTTAGTGAATATTCTATATCCAAGAAAATATCAGGATGGAAATTCTAAATATGAAAGGCTCGTACTCCACAAGAACCCTTTATAAAAGAGGTCTCTGAAGTAGAGACGTTGTGGGAACGTTCTGCTGGTGGTGTGGATCCTGCAGTGGAGGGTTAAAAACAGCCTAGATGGACAACAGAACAGTAGTGACATACAAAATCTTCTACTTGTAATTTGTGAAGCCAAGTCCAATGATGAAACTCTGACAAGTTATCCATACCACCAGCATTTAAAGAAGGGTTCTTGTGTTAGGAGGGAGCTTCCCTTCCTCACAGCTGGAAAAGCACGAATGGGGGAATTGCGAAGGCAAGAGTACAAAAAAGCACTAGAGGTTCTGTCCTTCAGTGAATTTCAGACCACCTCTTGTGCAAAATGTGTTGCATCAGTCCCTGAAAAGCAGATATTTATAATATTTTTTTTTATTGTCATGTAAGAGTTCTACAAAAATAACTATCATTTCAGTATGATTATGCAGCAGAGTCTGTGAAGTTTAACTTACCTCTGAAAATAGGAAATTGCTATTGATAAAAGTCAAAATCATGAGAACTTTCTGTTCTCCTACATACTGCATGTTTAAGCTTTTTGTTTGTGTAGATTGTTGCAATGGTAATATATGTAGACATCTAAAGAATTTCTGGTCTCTGCTCTGTTTAAGGACTTTTGCTTAAATGTTTAGGCTCAAGTAATACTTTTTAAATAAAATTAAATTTGTAGTAATTATGCAAGAACATTTCAATGGTGATAGAGCAATTGTGTATTGTAGCTGCAGTGTACATTTGGGCATGTCACTCTTCAGTTTAGGAAGTCTTGGCTATTTCATAAACAGATTATTAAAATAGTATCTATCACCTTGTCATCCAAAATCATTTTCTGATGGACTGCAGATAGCTGATGCACATTTGTATTTTCAGCTTCTATTCTGGTTACCCATGCACTCGTGACAAAAATGCCTTTAAAAAGGGCGGCCAGCCTAGCGGTGCCTCTGTCAGCTCTGCGGAGTGGGAAGTAGCAGGGTTTCTTTGAGCAGTATGAGATGGGACAGCATGTCCTGGGGATAACAGAACTGCCTCAGCAAAGCAGTGTTTGCATGGGTGAGGAGGGACTAGGGAGAAGTGGTGAGTTAGTGGAAAAATGTAGGCAGCATAGAAGAAAGAGAGTGAGCAAAATAATAAAGGACACTCCTTCCCTTCTTAAAATCTACAAAGCACTACTGCAGTTGTGCCGTGGACACTGAGGAGCGTGATAGCAGTGCTCACGTAAAAGCCAGGGTCGTGTGCCCAAGGTGCTGCTTCTCCGTGGTGCAGGAAAAATGCAAGTCATGAGCTGCATCTTTGCTTTACCAGCAACAAGACAGAACAGCCGCTGCCAGATGTGTGTTGCTATTTCTGTTCATGCTGCTGACACAGAGGAAGTTATGGTTTATTTACTGGGAGCTGCTTCATCTCTCTCTGTACTCATCTTCACAAACGCAGCAATGAACATAGAAATGTTGGCTCCTTGTCTGTGTAAGCAGTGTTCATAGTCACTGAGCACTGCATGACTTTTGCTAATTGAGGCTGCTCTCCTTGCTTTTGTGAAAGAGCTTGTTATGCCTGGCAGTTGAGTTTGTCCAAGAAACTGCTTATTTGTGCTACAAAGAGAGGCCAGCCTCTTCAGCTGATTTTGCTTTTGATTGTGAAACTGGGATGTTACTTAGAAGCTGGTAATAACCTTTAATTTCTCATATTAGTCGTTACTGTGATACAAATTGTTTGCTGTAAACACAACATTCCTAAGGCTTATTTTAGTTGATCCACCGTTTCTCTGTCCATGTAGTTGGCTCTTCCCTGGGGGGGGGGGGAAAAAAACAAACTGCAAGTACATCCTCTTAAAAGCATCCAGTCCTAGCACTTTGATGTAGATTCTGCAAGTCACTATCCCATTTCCTTTTGAGTGCCAACTTTACGTCCAATTCGGGCAGCAATGGCATCTATGCCATTTTGGGGCTGCCATTGCTTTTACACAGGTGAATCTGAATAAATGTTCCTGTAATGTGTTAGAAGTAGTAGCAGTGCCCACTTTTTCAGCATTTTGAGCCCTTCAGAGATATGATAAATAAAATATATCTTCATTACTGAAGTTAGCCGGTACACAGAATGTACAGCACACGTGACCTGGGTGAGGTAATGTTTGCAGTTTTTGTGAGTGGACCAATATTCTGAGGTCATCCTGTAAGCCAGTGAATTAAAGATGGTGCCTACTCTTTGCAAATAGTGCTTAAATAAATCATTACTACTTTACTGAATATTACTAATCAAATTTACTAATTAAATAATTGTGGAAAACTTTATGCTCCGAGCATAGCCCTAGTCAATGTTAATAATAGTACTTCTGTGTATCATGAAGGATTTAGTGCTTATATAAAGACGTATCCTGACCCACTCAGGCAATCTGGTGAACCTTTGCTGCAAATAGGTGTCTCAAAATCTTTGTTTTCTTTTGATGCTGTATTAGATCAGGCTGTACCTGTGAGACAGCTTTATTAAATGTACCTACTGAGCCATCTTTTTGTCAGTTTCCTTTTTCCCTACAAAGCCATTTGGTTGCTCTCCATGTTTCTCATTGTTATCATAGGTCTCATGCCTTTCCTGATTCTCATGGTCTGTCACTTACTCAACAGGTTTCCCATTTTTCCTACACAACTGGCTTTTCAGCCCAAGGAACTGTGGATTGCATTTTCCCCTCTGTGAGTGAACACAAAGGCATAGCTTTCATAGCTTTCTTCTCACTCATTACTGCTCACGATAGATTGTTCTGGACTGCTTTCTTACTAGTCTCCTGATCAAATAAAATATCGAACAAGGTAGACATTGCACGGCATTTCCTTTTGTGTTTCTCAGTGTATTGTGAAGGATTTCAGAGCTTATAGTCAGAGTATGAATCTCCAGTGACGACTGTAATCTCACTGCTTTACAACATGTACAACTTGAAATCAAACAGTGGAGACAAATTATAAAACAGGACCAAATTCGACAAGGAAACTCCGTATTTACTTGGAAAACATGGTATTTAAAAAATGTCCTGGTCAGAATATTGTGTGGTTCTCCTCACCCTTGTGTCAGTCTAATCTTCCTTGCTATTCGGATACAATTCTGCTCATTTATTTTAAATGATTCTTACAAAGGCCTTGTCCAACCTGCCAGCCTGTATCATCTCTTAAGAAAGAGACAGGTTCTGCAGCTGAAGTCCCTTGTGTGGCAAGCACAGCATAATTGTATTCTGCTCTACACCAGTACTATGGCTGGGTAAACAGAGATATACCCAATGGCAAATGAGTAATCCTTTTCAGTGGTATCAATTTTCAGAGCTTTGGCTGCCTGAAATGAAATATCTGTTAGCATGTTTACCATTACCAGTCCAGATTCATCAGGCTGTATTGATTAAATTTTTGCACTGTAAAAATACCATTTTGAACCACAGCAAAATCAATAAAGGGTGAGGTTTTTTTCTATATACAAATTGGATTTGGATCAGGAAGAAAATATTCTTCGTCAGATGAAAAATAAAGCTGGGAAAAAAAGTGTGATAAAAGATCTAAGAAGGGGAAAAAGTTTCTTTGTTGTTTCCCCCGTCTCTGCTGCATTTGCCCTTTGGACCTTTCTGTCTGTCCACTGATTACTTTTCTACACAAATAAATTTTTGAGCAAACTGAGGCTCCCAGTTTGGAAAAGATAACTTTCAAATAGGTGTAGCATTATCAGAAGCTACATTACAGGTTTTTTTTAAAATGCAATTACATTCATGTATTTTGAGATACACAATAGTGTTAATGGTGGCCTTCTTACTAGAAGTCAGAAGAGCTATTTATAGAGTACTTAATGCACCAGAAATAAGTTCAATGAGATGATGGTAGGATTACTTCCAGAAAGCAATTAAAACCGTCACTAGATTGATGGTGAAACATTCTGAGTAACAAACAGTGAGGATATGGCATTTTAGTTCCAGTGGTTTTATTTTATGTGTTGTGGCCTGTGGTAAGAAGATAAGAAAGGTAGTTAGATATCTGTGAGGCAAAACATCAGAAAGGTTTTCTGCATAAAGCTTACAATAGAAAGGTTTAAAATGAAACAATGTTTGGAGAATGGAAATAGTTGGCCATTGTGCAGTAATTGTGTCTGAATTATCCCAAATAACAGTCAGGGCTGGGTGAAGTTTAGATTGCTCCACTTGATTCTGAAGACACTGACTATTCAGTAGTACTTTTCTGCAACTCCTGTCTCTCTGAGGAAGATTCAACCTCCTGAAGTACCTCTTTGCCTCCTGATAGAACGCTTCCTGGGATAATGCAGTTTATAACATGAAGAACGGCACCAGGATGAACTTTTATTCAGTTAGAGTGATTTCAGCTGTGCTATTTTTCAGTTGCCAGTGAGACCACCCAAAACCATATTTACTGGAATTACTAATTTATTTCATAGCAACACCAATAGATCTACTGAAGAGAAAATGGGAAACAGGGTATCAGTCATGTAATCTTGAGGGAAAGGGGGTACTTAGTATGTGTCTGAGTAATAGAAGACATCAAGAAGATGCAAGAAAATAATTATATTTAAGGAGTTTAAGGAATGTCCACATGTTTGTGTAATGCACAGAAAACTCTAAATAGTTGTAATACCTTACGAGCCTCTCTAACGTTGTTCAGAGCCAGAAACAAGGGCAAATAAGATTTGGAGTACGACCTGTTTTCTCCTTGAGAATTTTTCCAAAATTGTTCCTCTTCCACTTAACATAGCTTTATATGCTTGCTACAGTCTCTTGCTTCATGACAGTGTCAGAAAGGATAAATATCAGTAGCTGAATAAATTTAAACATTCTAGCCTGATAACAGACTGTAATAGAAAACTATTTCAAACACAAATGTCTTGGGTTGGCTGAGATAAATCTCACTCTTCAAGTCTTTTGTGGGGATGGGCCATCAAGTTCCACTTTGTGCAAGAGCAGAATCTTTGGAAATGACTGTGGCAATTGTTTTAGAGGTATATGTGTGAACAAATTCAATGCAATAATTTTGCAGCATTCATGTAATTAACATTAAAGTGTTGCTTTGAATTTATGCACACAAATATAACAAACCACTCAAACTCACAAACTGTTGTGGTATTGTGAGATGACCTTTAATATATTTCATTGTCAGATGTAAGCGCATGATGCATGGAGAGAAGGACAAGAAGTATTGCAGCAGGAGAAATTTAGATGGAGAGAATATTTGTCTGTGAAGATAGTCTGGTGGTGGCATGGATTACCTAGTCCTGTTGTAGGTTCTCTGTTGCTGGGAGCTTTTAAGAGATGCCAGGTATGATTTTGGAATAAGGAAGAATAGATGATCACGTGAAGTCCTTTGCACCTCTGTTTTCTATAAATCTACATTAAAATAGGTGAACTGGGCTATGCACATAGATTCATGTCACAACTGTGTGTTGGTTTAGTATTCTGACAGTAGAGGCTCTTTTTTTTTTTTTTGCCAAACAGTTGTCAGTCATTCAGTGATGATCTATCATATTGATTTATTTTTGATTCTACCAGATTTCCTGTAAAGTTCTATGGCATTATCCCATCAAAGGTCACTGGATGATGTGAAGGGTAGAGAGAAGGTGTAGCAGTAATGGTTGGGGAACGCACTTTTGCTGCCTCTTCCACGCAGGAACCTGATTTCTGTTTGCCAGAGGAAACGTGTTGACAAAACCTGGCAGCTGACAGCCAAAGACTTTAAAATTAATGTTTTGCAGACACTTCCAACTCCCTTTGATTTCCAGCTCGGGCTTCAAGAGCAAGTGCCACTGGATACTGTCATAGCCTGTGTAAAACTTCTGTGTTGCCTCTGTAGAAAAAAATGTCCCTAGCTTGACGGTTTATTGGCGTAGCTGTGGTTGGCTAAAAATGTAAAAAATTGCATACCTAACTGACATATGGTGATGCTGTTGGAGAAGTCTAGATTAGATGCAGTTATAACATCCAGAGTGCCAAAAGAGTTTATTTAAATTGGAAAAATAATATAAGCTGTACATTAAAAATAATATCTCTTCTAGTACAGATATGTAAAACTTGGTATCTATATTAAACCTCTATAGTGCACTCTCTCAGGTAACCTTCTCTAGTGGGAACAACTTTCCATTAGGTTTTACTGAAAAAAAAAAAAAATAGCTCAAGTGATTTTGAAACTCCTAAAACTTAGAATTTTTGAACTTTTTTGTGTTGTAAAAAATTATATTAATAAAGTCAGTCGCTGAAAATGAAAGCTAGAACAGAGTTGTCTCCAGGACACAGCGGGAAGGTAATTTAAAAAGCTCAGGAACATTGTTGAAATTATCATGCAAGCTTATTAAATGCAATGTATATTTAAGTTGAAAAAACTTTCTTTATTAGGCCTAGATAGGTCATTTTTTAGCTGCCTCCAGCAGTTAAGCTTATTGGGTGAAAGTCAGGATAGATTAATTTCTAATCTTTGTGGAAAACCACTTACTTAAAAATGGATAGCAAAATTATGAATATGATATTTAAGGTTTTAGACGGTCTGTAGAACAAGACTCAGCAATGAATGTGAAGAAAAGTAAAACGAAAGTGTTTTCATAGTATTTGACCACTTTTGTTTACACACAGTTTTGTATTCTTATCATGATTTTCTAAGAGTTATTTCTGAAACATGTCGAATGAACATTAAAATCTTCCCTTATCATTACAAATCATAAAATATTTAGCTTTAATTTCCTTTTTCATATCACACAAGTAGAAACTTATTATAAAACACATTTGAAAGAACTCATTGTTGACTTAGATAATTAAAATGAAGAGCGTGGAGTGAATTTTTAATGCTTTTTAGATTAGCTCAAGAATGATCAACATATTTGTCTCCTCAAGAATATGTACAAATAATGCTTCACAGCTCACATTTGCCTTCTTCCAAGAAAATTAATGAGCATTCAGAATTAAGGACATGTCAGTAAAAATTCTAGACTGAGTTGAACATTTTTTAAGTCTCTTACTCATTAATTGGTTTAAGTCTAAGGACTGAATTTTAGATTTGATAAAGACTGTGTTTCATGAAAGCCTATAAGAAACTGTAGGGGTCAGTTAAGGCCAGCTCCCAGCAATTTGCCAGCAGTGAGTCTGCACAGCTGAGCTTTTTTTTAAATAAGGAAATTAACTTTCCAGCCCTACACTTAGAGAACCTTGTTTTGGTTGCAAAGTGTACAGGTACAAAAACTGAAAGAGGGCCGTGAATTACTGTGAATTATGGTGAATCTGTTGGTTTCATGGGAGCCCTGAAAATTCACACCTGCTGAGGATGTGGTCTACTAGCCACAGACTAGCCTTCAACCCACCATGCTCCACAAGATCTGCCTAGAGCTCAGGTAGGCAAGCTGGGCAGGCATACATCCCGCTAAACAGTGGCAAAGGGGAGTGGGAGAGAAGAGATGGCTTTATGTAAGCCTACGAGCCTAGACACCAACACAGTTGAAGGACTTAACGAATTGTATGTGTTGCACTGTACATTGTAAGAATGATTGACAATTAATGTAACAGCATAACTGAAGGATTGTGAGGTAATATTCCTGAGTTGACTAATCCAAACTCTACGTCTTGTCACCTGCCTCCCTTATTACCTTACATAAGTCATCTCCCCTTTGCTCTTGTCCTTTGCATCACACAGTGGCACAGCTTGTGGCCCCTCAGCCGGACAGTCCCTGTCCAGGCTGTGATCTACATCTCTTCCCTTGCCCTGCCTGTATTGCTTCTTTGATCCCTCAGTGGGCTGATTTAGGTCATCAAGCTATCAGGTATAATCCTAGGAAAATAAAGTGAATAATTACCTACCTGTTTCATGATCAGAATCAACTCACCACAGTTTCAGATGATAAGCTCCAGTCAGAGACCACAGTCAGGAGATGGATGGAGAGGAGGGGGAGTGGAATAGCTGTTTCAGTCAGAGGAGACATCTTTGGCTGTCTCAACTGCTGTACCTACCCACAGCTGAAAGCCCTTGCCCCACTGTGCTGGCCCCTGCGGGGCATTTTGCAGTGCTTCTGAGTCCCGTGGGACCAACTACTATGGAAGGAGGAAGATGCTCCATTGAGCGGAATAGTTGCATGATGTCTGACTTGCTGTCTGGCTTCAGTGCTGTCTGAATTTTTACCACATTTACCACTTCGTTTGAAGCTGTTTACCCATTTCAAGTTATTGTATTGTTTCCCATTGCATTCGGTCACTGTCCACTCACTCAAGTATCTCATTTTGTCTAGTCTGCTGTGGAAACCCAGTCCCTCGATACAAACACAAATGCTAATGTGGCTCCCTGCTATGCTGATATTTCTGTACTTGTTTATCTACTGGAGGAGCTAAGGAGTTGTTTTGTTTTTAAAACAGGACAACCTGAACTGATAATGCTTTTTTTAATCTTAGTTGTTTGAATTAGCTGTGGATTAAAGCTGCAGTTACTACCACAGCATTAATAGGATGATATTAGGCTTGATTTCCCTTGCTTTGCATGAGAAGTCTGGGGAGAATCTTGGATTTGCACGGCAAAAGAATACATTATCACAGTAAACAGCATTTCTGAAGCCTCATATTAAATCACTGAAACAAATGTAAGTCTCAAGATTGGCCTCAATGACCATAAAGTATGAGTTGTCTGAGCAGCAGGACAACTAGGGTAACCGTGGAAAATGTCTGGTCCAAACTAAGAAACCAGGTTTCATTGCATCTGGTGCTTACAGAATTGGTTTTGATTTGCATCGAAGAAGATTTACATTAAATATTTGGGGGACAAAAAAAAAATGCATTACTAGAAGGAGAGACAAGAGCTAGGTAAGCTCATTCCAGCATTCTTTTGCTGGAACGTGTTTGACACACACTTTTTTTGGAACACTTTTTTCTCAGTTACTGGTATCTGGCTACTGTGCCCTGACTTGCTGGCAGAAATGGAGTGTTAAAACTGAATAGCTGAGTGCAGGACAACTAACCTAACATTTCCTATCACACAGAGCCAGTTTTGAGTCCAGAACCTGTGTTGCTTTTCCAAGACAGTGTGGTTGGGATAGAGGAAACCGCTGTATTCCAACAGGCAAAAAAATAAAGGAAAATTTGCTTGACTGTGTATGATCTTATGTGGGAAAACAGAATTTAAAAAAAGAGTCATGCGAGTCAAGACTATATACTGACTGGCCTAGGGTATTTTTTGATGAGATAGGAAATCTTGTATCTCCATTAATCTGATTGAATTTAGGATCTTAAACAGCATTTAAACATTTTATTCCTGGTGTGAAACGTGGGGAAACTTTCAAACATTTTAAGATCCATTTAATTTTGGGGTTGTGAGATAGGAATATGTGCAAGATCTATGTCCCTATGGTAGGAATGTGCCTACATTGCCGTCGGCTCCATGCTGCTATTTCTTTTGTTTGTTTGGATGATGAGTTTGTCGTGATTAGCCTCTGCTGGGTAGACAGACAGAGGTGAGGCAGGCGTGTGTGGGAATGCGTTCAAGGTTTTCCACAGCAGGTTCTTTGATTTATTTACAGATAGAGAAGTGATGGGAACTGCTAGAGCTGCTGACATGATCAGAAGCTCTATGTATCACTTTGCTTCCCCACCTCAGCCATTCCAGCCTACACTGCCACTTCTGTATACCAATTCCTACAATATTCCCTGAAGTTTTGGCATCAGTTGAATTAAGCCAGTCCCAGAACTGCAAAACAGCTGCGTAGTAGACACTCAATCCAGAAGGGTCAAAAAAAACATCTACTCCACTTGCCCCAGCATAGTGTAAACTACAGAATATTTCTTTAAAATCCTCTTAACAGTCTTTGCCACTTACAGTATAATACCAAAAGCAATAATTATAATGAACTAGAGGGAGATCAGGAGAGATCAAAGGCATCCCTCTAGCAGCCTAAATCCTTGAAGTAGCAGGTAATTTGTTAGATTTAATTCTCAGGAGTTATCCCGTGCAGCAAGCTATAAAGATAAGTTAAAATAATACCAGTGGTCCTCTGCCAGTCTGGCCAGGAGGTGATTCTTTTGGGATCCCAGATCTGGTGGGATCAGTTTACTTCCTGAGCATAGGATCAATTATTTGGGAGACTTCAGTACCAATGAAATAACAGTGCAAGTCCCTCCTGTAGTCCTCTGAGAGGTCTCCCAGGTTTCCAAGGAACAAACAAGTAACAAAACACAAAAAAAAAGCCAAATTATGCAGCAAGGGGGAAGAAAACCTTTCCAGTACCTGCAGGCAGGCAGTCCAAGGCACGAAGCATTAGTTTAATACATGATCAGCAGGCAGCAATCAAGTCTTTCTAAGGAATAATGCTCCAGGCTTAGCAGTTTTTTGTTTGAATATAGCAGAGCAGTCTCTTTCCTTGTCTTATATACTCTTTTGCAGGAATATCATCAGATAATTATGTTTATCTTGTACTCCAGTATAACACAAGTCCCTGCCTGAATAGTGTAATTAATTATGTTTTATGTAGCTGATTTTTTTCCTTCCTCAGCACAGTACTTCACACTTTCTTTTACTGAATTTTATCTTAAGTTCTTTACCATGCCTTCTGCTTCTGAAGGTGATTTTGAGTTTGACCATGCTCTTCCAGTTTCTTACTTACCTATTCTTTTGATTGCACTCTCTGCCATCACCCTGGCTATTAACAAAAATAAGGGCTAGACTAACTCAGGACATGGCCCAGCAGGTCTGCAATGTCACTTTCCATTTCTGTGTTGCTTTTTTCTTTGTGTTCAAATGATTGGAATTGATAAAATTTCAATTTAAACTTTAAAAACTTTGCTTGGTATATACAGTGACAACATTTGTCACTACAAATGCTTTTAAGAATGTTTATATACAATAGTTCCAAGATATAAATGATCATTGTTTAAAATCTGTCAAGGGAAAAATCTTGCCACAACTAAATATGTAACACTGACATTTGAAATCAGAGCAGACACGATTATTTGGCTTACACTTGTAGTGCTATCAGCTGCTTTCTGAGAGGAAGGAGGAAACATTTCTGTGGCAGGTTAATTGCAGAATAACAAGCAAATTCTGTCTCTTGACACTAATTATTCTAAATAAATTCAAACTACATAGAGCCTTTTTATAATGAAGCCATTCTTTTCACAGAACAACTTTAGTCTAAGTGGAAGTAGAATTGCAATTGGCAAATTGTGATGTATTGAAACAATTCAGGACTTTCATTCCACTTCACGATAAGTGGTGGTCTACAATGCCCAGGTAGAGAAATTGTTCTGAGTGCAATGAAGGAGGTACTCCTGTCTTCCCGAAACATCTTTTTTGGTTTCTTAGCAATTGAGTCATGAAAGTCAGGAAGGAAAATCCTGACTCTCATGAGTCTAAAATGGCTTTCAAGTTTTAATCCTTGAAAGCCATTTTAAACTAGGCAGATCTGTGTGGCCTGTGAGTCATGTAATATTGTATACTGCCGTCAGAACAAGGTGCTTGCTCTTCTTCATTCTCACTGTTACCTTTCTGGTGGCTCTTCTTACTGTAAGTGAAGGCCGTTTTGCCATCACTACAAATGTCTGAATATCTCAAAGACTTTTGTTTGTACCTATTTAATGTGCCACTTTATCCTTTAATTGCAAGCTCACTTGCAATATTTGAGTTTATGATAGATTTCAGAACTGAGCCGGTGGGACCTGGGAACAGAGATGGCATGCTGTTCTTAAAGGCCTCAGCTGAAATCTGTCAAAAGATACAGACTTTTTCGTGTCATTGTTTGTCTGTTTTAGACCCATTGCTTTACCATATGCAAAGCCATCATTTGCAGTGCCCACCCCAAACAAATAATTGATCTTCCAAGCTGCTGCTGAAGAAGGAGGCAGCCAGATTGTGTAAGGTCTGTACTAGGTAATGAAATCCCATATTTGATCCAACTGATGAGTGGTTTATAGAAGTGGTTGAATTTAGTATTGGTGTAATGTCTGTTTGTGGTATGAAGCTGCTGTTCCATGTTATGTATTTTTGTAATCCTATGCAGAGCTATGTACGCTGGACTGTGGCAGCCATGGTGTCTGTTCAAGAGGGATATGCCAGTGTGAAGAGGGCTGGGTGGGACCAACCTGTGAAGAACGTACCTGCCACTCTCACTGCGCTGAGCATGGCCAGTGCAAGGACGGAAAGTGTGAGTGCAGCCCTGGATGGGAAGGGGACCACTGCACCATTGGTAAGGAGGCTTTGTACCTCGAGAAATAACATACGTAAAATCTTAACAAGTTACACAAAGATCTGCCAGAGCCATCAGTCTGATTCAAGTCATTTTGGAAAAATAGAGACCCAGAATCAGGCCAGGTGTAAAAAGGTGCCTCTGTACTGGTAGTGCACCCTGCTTGTCCCGCAGAATAGCAACTCAGTGCCACTTTCTGTTTAGAGGAAATAACATTGGTAAATTAATTTTTTTAAAAACACAGAAACACACATAGGAAAGATATCTCAGTCCTAGCTTATCTTTGGGTTGTGTTCATATGTTAACTTCGAGTCAGGAAGGAAAAAAATGTTTTAAGAAACAGAAGGTGTGAGGGGATGAAGCTATTATTCAGCTTAAGTAATTCTGGTATTAAATTTCTTGCCTTCATGTCTCAGGTTTTATATATTTTACTTATTACTAGAAGTTGTTTTTCTATAGCTGGCTTCTAACAATACTCTCAATAAGGTAAAGCTTTCAGACCTTTTTAGAAGTCATTACTATAAAAATGTAATAATTATTTTTTTAATAAATTACAACAGGTTTTTGCAAAGTCTAATAGCGTTTCTCCCTAAAATGTCCCAAACCAAGAATATTCATTAACATTTTAATTGTTTATAATAGCAGGGTATCTAATTTTCAGAGGTAAGCAGCGTAAGCGCTCATACGTGCTTCTTGAAAAAAAAAGGAGAGTGTTTTATCTTTATCTTGATCATTTTAAGATAATACATTCACTGGCTCTAGAATTTACTAGGTCTGATTTGCTAAATCAAGAATTAGATTTGTGAAGGAGGAATGCCCTAATTTTCTAAAGATTATGTAGAGCAAATCCAGAAAAGGGCCAAAATAATTAAAAAGATAAATAGAGCTGCTCTTCATATTGTAGGCACTGCCAGGGCTGGCCCAAGCTGTCCTCTGCATGCTTGTCATCAAATGGAGAACAATCACATGTGCAATGTGTTTTGATCACAGCAGCAGGAATAGATCTGACTGCAGTGAGAGGGAGACACTTTATATCTAACCAACAGGTGGCAAGCCATAAGCAAATGGTGTCTGTATTTTCTTTTGAGTGCAGAAGTTCAATCCATCTCAGTTTTGTTCTTTTCTTTTTTAAGCTCACTACTTAGATGCTGTTCGAGGTAAGTTTTTCATATCAGCATTGCAAAAGAATAATGAAAAGATACAAAAATATTGAAAATGAAGTGTTTTGTGTTACCTGTTTTGTCTGAGCTTCTGTACTGCTAAGTTGCCAGAATAGATAAAACACTTATTTATGGAGATATAGAGATATATATACACACACAGAGACAGAGGGATTTGCAGAAGAAAATGCAGTTTTTAACAAATAATGTGCCCAACTCATTTGCAAAGTTATAGCAATGTAAGCATGTTTTATGTGGCCATCTGATGTGCTATGTTAGGCAAATCAGTTTTTTGCTCTCGCTTACCATTCCAAACTAATGACAGAGCTGAGAACTTGTTCAAAAATCTTTGTGTTGATCCTGTCTTCCATGAGAATAAAAATTTTCTTTTTCTTTTTTGTCATTTGTGCTTTAAGTTTCTTTTGATAGAGAAGTACACTTTTTTAAAAGCTGTCTGTGCCAGCTGTGATACAGTTCTCTTCAAATCATTTGATACAGGAGTTAAATTTTATGTTGTTTTGTGTCTGGTGCTGTTCATTTGATTTCTGTGCCTTGCTGCAGGTCCTGCTTATTCATGTCAGCGCAAGTACCTTCCCCGAGTTTGAGAGCAGTCCCTCGGTCCTAGCCATGCTGTGCGGACCAATGATGCACATTGCCCCTTGCAAAAATGCTGCTAGCTGAAATATCAAACCAACCAATATTCCAGAAAGACCTGGGTCTTTATTTTGTATTTATTATTTCTTCAGAATTAGATAATAATAAAATCATGTAGGCATTCATTTGATTACATTTATAGTCTTAGAGGATAACCACACACAGCAGCAAAATATAATCATATACAAGAAATGAATTAACTCAGCAGGATAGTGAATTGAAGTGGAAAAACATCCCTGTAATCCAGAACAGCTCTCACATCCCGCCCTTTATCCCAGTTCCTCAAAAGGGGCAAATAATTGGGTTTTGTAGTGTATCTGGTGGTTTCCAACCTTATGCTATTCTAGAGCAGCAACTTCCAGAATTCCAATGTGGGAAAACGGTACTACCCATCTCCAGCTCTTCCGAGCAACAGGGTCAGAGTCTCCAATCCCCCTGTTTGCAGATGTGAGTGATCAACTGTGCTGAGGGTGAGGAGAGATGATGTGTCTAATGTAAAGTTACCAGGACATGTTCTGCATCCTGGGCTGTAGGTCACAACCTGACAGATCAGTCGTACAGATTCGCTGACTCTCTGTTCGGCTCCTCCAAAGTCCTTTCAGAGCATCTTGGGGCTGCCAAACACATGCAGACTGAGCCTCCTCTTCCTCCAAAAAATTTTTCTCTGATAACACATAAGTGTTGGTGTTCATTATCAAGTACAGAAGGGCTTTCATTTTCTCTGTGTCCATGCTGGCAAAAGAAAAGGAGCCTTCTTAGAACGGATGCCACTTGCACTATTAAGCTTATTGCTGAGCTTTATCCATTGTTCTTTGGCTTCATGTGTGACATGGTGAGGATTTGACAAATGTCTGAGCTGGCATTAAACTATGCAAGCAGATGGACATGAGTGTACACATCCAAGAGGCAATTTCTCTCTCACTCTGATAGGCAAGAGAATTCTCTAGCTGAGACTGTCCAAATTACTATCAATTCAGACTTTATAAGTATATAATCCAGGGAATGCTACAGTCATTGTTCCAGTTTTGATCTAGAATCAGAGCCACTGAAGGACAAGTGTTTGTCATATTTGAATGGGCTATAATGTGAAGGAAGTGGAACTGGACATTGGAAAGAAATGCTCCCTCATTTGCCTTCTGTAGAAAGAGTTCTATTGTAGCGTAAATCAAATTGGCTTTTTCTCATTCAGCTAAGTATTTATGAACAGAATAAAAAGGCCACCTCCAATCCCTGCAATGTGTAGGATTATGTCCACAAATGCCAGTTCATCATTTAGACAAGATTTTCCATGTATATATTTGATATAAATGTTGATTATGTATATACCCTTGTGATCCAGACCTTATTTTTCAATAAGTAGAGAAAGAGATGGACATGGCAGACTGTTAAATACCTTTCTATAAGTTTACTCACTTTTTTCCTGCCCACAAAATATTACACAGTAAAAAATACTCATTCCTTACTGAGAAATTACTTTTGGGTAAGCAAAGGGAGGGAGCAGGATGGGGATTTTTCCATATTTGGCCAAAAAATATAAATGGCTTGCAAGGGAACTGTGATCATTTGAAGGCAAAAAGTATAATACTGTATGAAAGAATGTTGAAGAATAATTGCAACTGTTAAAGAAGAGAACTCCTCCATGAAGGCTTCTTTTTTACATTTTTTTTTCTAGATGGTTGCCCAGGTCTCTGTTATGGAAATGGGAGGTGCACTCTTGATCAGAATGGATGGCACTGTGTTTGTCAAGTGGGCTGGAGTGGCTCGGGATGTAATGTTGTCATGGAAATGGTGTGTGGAGATAACCTGGACAATGATGGAGGTATGATACATAATTCATGTGTCTCTGTCACATCCTTGATTATCATTTGAATCTATAGTTTTGGGGTATGTTTTCCTTTTTATCACAGAATGTCAATGTTTGTCTGTTTGCTCAAGACAGTTTTTTCACTAACTTCATCTGAAGCAGTGCAGTGAGGGAACAAACCGTTGTGCTAGGTGTTATTCAGGGCAGAAATTATGTATGTGCCATACTTACAATCCCAGTGCTTGATTTTTTTTCTTTAAAAAATCAAACAAACAAAAAACCTCCAAAAACAACAGAAAAACCAAACCACAAAAAAGGTGTAACAAGTAATTTCTTCTATCTCCTTTCCAGTCTACCTCCTAACTCCATCATCTATTTCGGAAAAGACAGCTAATGGATACCCAAATGATAAAATCTCTGTGCCTGTCAAAATGCATCCAGAGTTTAGTCTTATGTTAATATTAAATGAATATATTTGCAAGCATACAGCATACATTTCAAGAGGCTTTATTGACATTAATCTCTTTCTTAATGTTTCCACTGAGACACAGCACAGTTCTTGCAATTATCTGGACCCACATTTGAATGATTGTTGAGTAAGCCAGTGTAGGAAGCATGCAGAAGTAATTTCTGAAAGTACCACAAACAGAACCCTGTACTAAAATAATCATTTATTCTTTTCCACCAGTCGAACGAGGACGTTTGGCACTACGTGCTCCCTACCTCAGACCTCTGTAGTCTTGATTCATTCTAAGGCTGTGTAAGTTTTAGGTTTGCTGGGAAAAACATAGTTCTTCTATAAATTAGTCTCTGCCTCCTTTCCAGTAGTTAATTCCAATATGAGCTAGTGCGTTTTTTTCAGGAGAAACATCCAGGCTCTATTTCAAGCTTACTAGTCTGAGAAAAACCACAATATTCCTCACTGATTATTCTCTGAGTTAATTATTTTTCATATCTATTTTAGGAATACTCATTTACTGGACAGTCAAGAAGGACTATTGCTTTCCTCTCCTTTACTTACTGCCATCCTTTACAGTGTGCTTGCTGTGCAGCTTTCTCATTCAGACTGTGAATACATCTGCCCCAAGCACAGTTACGTTTTCTTCCTTAGATTGTACACTGAGATGTATTGAAATATATATTATCTTATCGTATCATGCTTGCAGACACCCAATGTCTTGGGTGAGATCTCATACTCCACTGTAGTGTCAAACCTTGTATAATGATTGTCTGTTTTCTTCTAGGTCATTGATAAATTAAGCTTGATTTAGGGCCAAGAACTGAGGTCACTGTGGGACCTCAATAGAAACATTCTGACTCAGTGATGATTCCTCATTTACAGATATATTTTGAGACCTTCTGATTTTGTATCCTGTGGGCTCTAAGACCATGCTGTCCTTTGGCAAAGGCTTCCTCGTTTCTGAACCTCAGTCAAAATTGCCTTATTTCTCTCTTATCCTTCCTTTTCCACCTTATTTCCAAGACATCTAACAGCCATCTCTCTGCCCGCTCTCTCTGCTCTTCTACACTGGTGTGTATCCCTTTCACACAAGGTCCCACAGCTGGCATCGCTGCCCCCCGCATGCTTTCCCATCTGTCTGGTGCTCTCCCCTGCTGCCCGAGCCACTGACTCACTCTCCTGCACAAAAACAAAAATCCTGTTTAGCCTGTAATGTATGTAAAGCATTTTTGATATGGTCTATGAACTGGCTCTGTGTAAAGTGCCCTGTATTGTGATTTTGGGTGCTTTATATTCTCCAATAACGGTGACTTATTGAAAGAGTTGGCAGTTTTAGCTCTAAATCTCCTTGAATTTGTCAGTTTAAGGCAGACACTTAACATCATTTCACTGCAGGTTTTAAAAGTAATTTTCTTTTTCTTTTTTAATGGCAACATAACATGGACTAGGACAGTTCTGTTGGCATTACAATTAGAGATAAGTACAGAGAGAACTACTTAATTAATCTGACTACTACAGATGGGCTAAATGTAATTAAGTTTCCTTCACAATCAATTTTA
This sequence comes from Strix aluco, assembly GCF_031877795.1. Taxonomy (NCBI): domain Eukaryota; kingdom Metazoa; phylum Chordata; class Aves; order Strigiformes; family Strigidae; genus Strix; species Strix aluco. The sequence continues at coordinate 11,273,715 of NC_133940.1, read as the reverse complement.
TATAAGAAAAGAAAATTATATCTACATATTAAAACCACTTCTCTTTATATATGAAGTTCATAGGACCTGATTTGGCATAAGCATAAATTAGAAAAATTCTCCTAAAGTCATTGAGTTATACCAGTGTTACATTAATACGAAATCAGAAGCTGATTCCTAGTGTTTCAGTGTTTGCATACATACAAAACAGTAAAAACAGAAACTAGGAAGGAGACGTGACATTACCTGTTAAGTCCTGTTTGCTGGGAGGCTGTGCCTTGGACAATGAGAATGTTATGGTGGCATAACAAGTTACCATCCATCAAGCTACATAACTGGATTAGGTTCATAAAGATGGAAGCTGTTAATGTTCTCGCCTGCAGTTGTGGTGAGTTAAGAGCACGCACTCACTGGAATTACGGAAACTCAGCTGACAGGTAGTGACTTCCTAAGCTGTTAGGATGTGATCACATTCAGTCAGTGACACAGAGCCCAAGAGATCATGCTCTAGACCTAATATAGTGCCATTGTATATTCCAAATCATGGTATTCTCACCTAGCAAAGGTCTTGTTCGTTCCAGTTGTGTTTAAATCAAACATTTATATCCCAGTCCTTAGGAGGTGTTTTGTGCTTCAAGTTCATTAGGAGGAAGTCACAACCAAAGAACAAAGCTGTAGTAAAGTTGAACAATTATTATTTCAAACAAACTCTAATTTCAGGAGTTAGGCAGAGTGATAATTTTGTGTAGTTTCCAGTTGATTTATTATATGGTACTTTCAGAGACTGAAAAACGGAGATTTTTACTATATAAAAATACATTCAAATACATGGTAGAAAAAACATGTTAGGAAATGAAGTATTTTATTAGTTCCAACTGTAGGGATTGAATAATGGCATTTATTTGGCATGAAGAAGTAAGTGTTACTGTTTTGTCTGTAGTAACAGCAGAAAAGCTTTGGGAGGGAGGAAGTCTTGAATTAATTTTTTAAGAACTGGTATACTAGCATAAAGGTTAACCACAAGCGTGTTCACAGGCATCCCGGTTCTGCAGAAGCTGAAGCACCGAGTTCCCCATCAGTGCAGTTATCCATGGTGATAAGGTTAAACGCATGCGGAAATATTTTCCTGAGCAGGGAGAGTACTATTTCTTTTAGAGCCCCATTAGTATACACTGTACTTGTACCCTGACTGTACCGTAACTGCCTTTCCCATTCCATCTCATAACTCTGTTAGCTTTTTCCTACTTGCAGACTTAAGGGCATGTTTACCTGTTCAAATATCACTACAAATATCATTGAAAAGGTCTTAGCATTATAACAGATGCACGGTGGCATGGTTTGCACTTGCTCTTGTGGAGTGCATCTGCAGTCTGTTAGCAGTGTGATGTCCATTAGATAATGCCAAGAAGTCAAGCAAATGTCCTTTGCAGTGAGGCCTTTCCCTTGCCGTGGCTTCCCTCAGCATCACATTATTCCCTGTTTCTTATTCCTCTTCTTCCATTGTCATGACTGACATGATTTCATTTTCAGTTTATAACTATTCAGTTCATCTGAGAAGGCCATTTTCTCTTGTCCTGCCATTACTTTCGACTCCTTTGGAAGCCTCAGTAGCTCCAGGAGGTTGCTTGAAAGCTCTGCTGAGTTCTGTGCTTGCGAGTGCCGGTGTCCCAGGCGCGAGGAGGCAGAGCACGCTGCCGCAGTGCTGAGACGCACAGGGTGCTCAGCACCAGCAAACCGGCCACCCCCCTGCCCTGCCAAGCCATGATTTACCTGCTGTTCTGACATATATTTACATTGCTGCTGCACATGCAGGTCTTTGTTTTAAGCTGAATGTTGCAGCCTGTCACTCCCATTAATTTGATACAGATCTCTCTTCTAAATTTGCCTGGATCTCGTGTCATCGTTTTCTTTTTCTTTTGTGAATCAATCTTGACTGTTTGTTTTTAAGGAAAATACTATTTACTACAAGCTTTGAATTCTCTTCCAAATATCCTTTCAGTCACTTCAGACAGTTATTGTAGCTTTCTCCAAGCTTTTCCAAGCACAAGAAAATATATGACTCAGCATAGCCTTAGGTTGATAACCAGTGCTGCTAAAATATTGATGTATTTCTGACCCATCCACTGGCATTTTAATAACCTATCCATCACAGAGATATTGAGTCCATATATAAGTAATATGCTATTATTACACAATATAAATAATACTGATGGGAATGGTTTTCATTGTTGCTGAGCAGCGAGGGCTCCCTGGGGATACTTAGTTTCTGAAAATCATACCCTCATATATTTGCATCCTCCTGTGCGTGGAAGGCCAAACACCACCAGTACTCACTGGATAAAAACACTCTGCAGCCTTTCCACGGGCACACTGGTGGGTTTCCAATATCCTTATAAAACACCAGTGTTGCCAGCTAACAGCCTCACTGTCTGCTGCATGCTATGTATTACAGCTAAAATTTGAGAAGCAGTTTGGATTAATGCATATGAATAAGCATTAGACACTCATGATGGTTACTGCTGCTTAGTCTCTTCTGAAGTTACTCTTTGATTCAGTTTCCTTAGATCGCTGGCAACCCTGATTGGACTTAACTGAGCCTGTGGTGAAACAAGTCAGCACAGGCATTGTTTAATGCTTATTAGAAATCTGTAAAAGAAAGCAAGCAAACGTGAGTTGAAGACTCGTATGGGTTATTTTTTTTCACAGACAACAATAGTATTGAACAATTGATCATGTGAATGTACCAAAAAGCCCAAATCCTTCAAGTGTGTTGAGAGTCATGGTGTTGAGTTTTTTTAGGTTGTACTGCACAAGGAGTTCAGAGCACTAAACCTGCTTACTGCAAGGAGAAACTTAAAGCCCATTTTTTACTTTCTGAGAAAATGTTCTGTCCATAGTTCTTACAGCTCCATCGCTGGCTTGTGCTCACTGGGATCAGCACACCTCTGGGTTGCTTTGCAGCAGTGAAAATTAAGGTCATTGGAATTATTTGTACTAAGTATAGTAAGTATATTGCTTAGAGATGGATTTGGTTTTCATGTGACAGCAAGTACATTTATTAGTTTGCAAATATGCCTGCAGTATAAGCATATATACTGCTTCTTGAAGCATTCTGCGTTTAGCATTAACCATAAAACTTCAAACCTATTGTAGTTAACATTAGAAGTGTCTTCTCCATGTGTGACAAAAGCTTGAAGGGGTAAGAACTCCGCTTTTTTAATGAACTTTAAGCAGAGGAATAGCAAATTGAAGTATTACTGCCAACTATTTATGTTTTGTTTGCCAGAACCTAATGATAGTGGATGGTTTATTAAAATAACAGTAAGTACAGTTATTAAAAATAACCCAGTAACATTGGAGGTAGAGTCTGATTGAATTTGTCGTTTTCATAGCCAGTTAATAAAGCATCTCAGTGGTTTAACAGAAAAGAAGCCGCTGTGACAGTTATTGCGTGCTGCAGTGGTGAGCTGGGGAAGCCACTGCTGCCTTACCAGTGACCCCACCCAGTGCCTCCTGAATGTCCTCAGATGTTCCACTGCCTAGGCAATTTGTACTAGTTGTGGACACAGATCCATTTTCAGCAACATGAGTTATAGTGATACTCCCATATTTGCAGTCATGAATTGCAAGTAATGCAAGGGTAGATGAGAAGACTAGAAAAGTCAGGATTTGAAAAGCAGACAGCATGGAGCTGTTCATATCAGGCTCAAAATATGTGACTTGTTCCATGTTCTTGCTATTAGCTTATAGCTGACAAAATGCCTTTTTCTTTTCCAACTGTTATTTTATTTTATTGAGGATTTAATACAGGTATTATGCAGTATATGGAAAGCTCAAAAAACATATGAAATACAGTCACTGTACAGCATTTGCCCAAACATGGTAAAAGTAGAGAGGTATATTGCTGGAAAGTAGCCAATGGAGAGGTGGGTCTGTAGCTCCACTGCCGATTTGTCTGGTTGCTGAAGGTGATCATCCATGTAGAAGAGAGATTGCTGTGCATAATGTGCACATTAGAGAATGTGCTGTACCTAGCACAAACTGTGCCTTCTATGACTGCAGCAGAAGCATAGCTGAGGAACTAATTTCACCACACTTGTGGCATTCTTTCCATCATATGAAGTAAGAAAAATATATATATATATATAAATGTATGAGCAAGAAAATATATTTTGTTTGATGGAAAACATTGTGTGATTCCATTAACACAAACTCCTGACACAGTGAATATTAATAAAAGCTTCCAGAAAGGATCCTTTCCCCAGCAAGGAAATGGGAAATTCTTGTTCTAACTCTGTGAGCTACGGCAATGCAGAGAGGAGTGGTGTGACTGAAAACAGAGCAACTTCTTTTGTCATACTCTGCCTTCTCTTTGAGGCTGTTTAAATTGTTTGAGTGCTATGAAGTGCTTTTTATCCTCAAGTCAATCTTTGTGAATTCTATTTTACCCGTAATATTGAAAATATTTTGTGTAATTTACTTACAAAAACAAAAATCCCAGTTCATCATTATCCCTTGCATACAAAACAAGGTACCTGGAAGATATGAAACCATCATCTTAGACTCATCAAAATGTGAATCACTTTATTATATAATCTGTAGTGTACCATGAAGGTGCCTGACTGCCTTTTATATAAAATAAATTAAAAAATGCTAATAGAAAACCAGAATCATTTGCACCTCTATAATATGTTTTAGACTGCACCTATGCTGTGATGCGCTTTGTGGTAATTGACAGTAAAAACTTCAGTATACAGGCTCCCCTGGTGTATGAATTACAGTTTTTGCTGTTTGTAGTAGTTTGGTCATACTCCTGACTTGTCTCCTGAGATTTAAAATAAACCCTGCTGTTTTCTTAACACAGTGAATTTTTTAATAGTTGGTTCCTGATATGAAACCGTAACGGAAAAACATGACCATTGGTTGAGAATTGGCTAATGTATTTGTAGCATTTTCAGGTGAATGAGTTTGATGTTATAGTTTATAAACAAGATTTATTTGGTTTTGTGGGTTATTCTCCTGGATTAAAAATCTCATTTCAAATAGGATTGGCTTGTTGAAAATGTTATCCTCACATGCACTTACTAATATGATTTGTATTATCATGAACTGCCTCCAGATGTAACTTGTGATTCTGTACCAGTTTGTTCTACCTGGTTCATTTTAATGGGTATCATGATGAATAACAGTAGTTTCTTTTTGGGTTTTAGGTTTGGGATTTTTTTCTTTTTTCTTTTAAATGGTCTAAGTTAAAACCGAAGTCTTAAATGAGCCTAAAGTAAAACAAAGATTTTATTTCAGCTTTAGAGTTCTCTATTTGCCCTGAAATAGGTATTTCATTCTTTTACTTCAGCACAAAGTTTGAAAAATATTTTTCAGTTTTATCCAAGTTATTTTCTAAATTTTGTTTGATTGTTTGGAATAAAGCTGGAAGTTGCATTATTCAGACGATTCTAGTTAATAATTCTTAAATACATACACCCAGTGGCTTGAGCCAAATATGTGTGGTTAAGAGTCCATAGAGGAGCCGGTGCTGCTGCACCTCCTGCCTCACTGTCCATGTAGCATCTTCTCTGAGACTAGCATATACCTTCTCTTTCATTCTGCATGGTTGAAAGGGGAAATTGAAATAAACTGTCACCTAATTGATGAAAAGATTAATAAAATGCAAAGAAATTAAATACAGCATGAGAGAAAGAAGCCGTGAATGATAATCTGTAACCTAGAAGACTCCTACTTTGGATTAACATTTATATTTTGGTTTGCAATGTCTTCCTCTAATGACTTTGTAGCCTTTGCTCCCAAGGCTGTAAGCTGTTCCTGGTACATCCAGTGCTTCACACATTCATGGTGCTGTTAAGACAAATTCCCATTCTCACCATAGATTATTCAGATACGCTTCTGGGACTTCACACCCCTACTAATGGGAAACCCATCCTTTTGTAGCCCTGAGAGGCAAATGAAACCAGGTGCAAGTAGTTCAAACCAAACTAACTCCATTAGCAGAACCTGGAAGAGTTTATAAGATAGTCACTTTGCTGACAAGTAAACTGCAAAGAAAAGATGAAAATTGGGTCTGACTGGAAGACAGAAAACTGTTTTCCCTTTATGTTGTTTCTTTTTGTGATGGCAAGAATGCACAGTGTTTGTTGTCAGGCACGTAAGCTGTTGACTGAAACAGAGAAGAATGAAGACTCTATTAGAGAAAGCAAAGTATTTAATTGTTATTTTTATAGCTATTTCTTTTCCAAGCAAATCTTCATATTCTAATATTTCCGTGACTTTTCACCTTTATTTTTTACATAAATGAGAGAATCAGGTCAGCTCAGTTCCCACATCTAACAGCTTGTTGACAAGGAAAAAATTAATCAGAATAGGTACTGTGGAATAAATGACTCTAAAATAGCTTCCCCATGGATACTGTTATTCTGAAATAAGTATGCCTCTTTTCTGATTAGTACTTATTCTGACAGACCAATGTTTGTCGAGTTTCCCAGGTAGACAGCAGTCAGCTTGTAGAAATTAGGACCTTCCAGAAAGTACCTTGACTCCTTAAACAAGACTTGTCGCTGCCATAACCGTTCCACTGGCAGAGACCAGCCCTGAATGGCTATGGCTAACCACATCGGAGCCCTCTGAAGGGATCTTCACTGGTATAAAGCAAAAGCAAGAGATTTCAGTTTCTTTATCCACCTTTTCAAGGCTGGTAGAATTCTTCAGTATTTGCAGTTTTGGAGAATCTGCTAGTAATTTGATGCTTTTCAGTTCACTTATTAAGAATATAGAGAGCTTCATTCCTTGGACAAAAAAGAGGAAATGATAAAAGTAGGTATTTTTTCCTTGCAGTTCCAAGCCTGCTCTTCAGGTTTCAACCCAAAAAGCTCCTCTGTTTTTTCATCAGAACACAATGAAAACCCTCTGGTTCATATCGTGAACTCCTCCATCCATTTCCCATGTGGTTTTGTTTAGACTGGAGGCCCCTTATTGTTTCAGCTTACTGATTTCCTAGCGGATTTCAATAGCTTTGTAGGTTTTCCTGAATATAAAGTGACTGCTACACTCAAAGTCAATAAACTCAATGTTGCCCTCTGAAGTAGTTCTCCCACCGCTGGCAAATGCCTGTTGTCTCTGAGACTCAGGGAATGTGGAAAGAACTTAAAGCATGCGCTGACCTGTAGCTATGCCAGCTTTGCTGGATCCAAGGATCTTAGATTATTGTTGCTAGCTGTCTACGGTTGCCCTTGGCTCATTATCACAAAAACTCGCCTGCTCTATCTGATTTCCTGACTGCAGTAGGATAGATTTGTTAATATTTTTTGCTTAGCCAAGCAATTACCTTGCTCAAGGTCAGTCAAGGATTTTCAGATTCCAGGAAAGCCCATTTCATTACACTTGTTTGTTCTGTAAAAGTGCTTTTGCTTTCTTTTCAAAGTGAATATTTTATGTTGTTATTTACTGAGCTTTCACATAGTGCAGTGTGCTCTATTGAGAAAAGAGCAGAGTTGGCTGTGGGTCAGTCCCGCACCCATTAAAGTCAGTGACAAAACTACAACAGCTTCCCTGATAACATAGTTTGCCCTGAGGAGGTACAGTTTTACAGGCACCAAAGCACTGGTACAAACAGAGCATGCAAAGTCAAAGTATGAAGTGAAAATATCTGACAGTGTGTTGATCCTATAGCATTCCAATTTTAACACGAGGGAAATCCGTACAGTGATATGATGACTCCACATTTATTCAGACTGACCTTCTTAGAAATACAAAGAGATGTCTTTGTTGAAGGATACAATGCCTTAATCTTGCTTTATATGCATTAGTGTGCTTGTCAATCCAAGCAAGTAAGCAACAGCTAAGTCATAAAATGGATGTTTAAAAAGATAGTGGGACATTTTACCATACCTTATTAAATCTGTTTCTGGTTGAGTATGTAATTTAGGCAATTTGGATGTCTAAGCTGCTGATAGAAGCAATCAAATGCCAATAGCCCAATTTTAAGTTTTATTTAGGTGCTTAATTTAGACGCACTTCAGTGCTTCACTTTTCATCATAAGCTTTGGACGTTCGTGTAAATAAATTTTACCACAAATGTTGTTGCAAGTTTGTCCATGAAGAAATGTAGATTTTTGAAAAAAATCAATTCTTTCTCCTATTTTCCAAAATTGAAAATGGAGGGAGGAGGGATAGGTTCATTTTCACTTTCTGAATTTGCTTTCCTGGTGCAAACATCCATGGAGAAGACTGTATCTGCCAGGTCACTGGGATAAAGCCTGCATCAAGGTGTGTATTTGTGTATCAGCAACTACAAAATTAGTGTAGTCATGATTCTGCCCTTTTTGGATCGTTCTGGTATTGCAACCAATAAATGAAAAGTAAACATCCTAAAGCACTAGTAAAACTATTGCAGGGCTTAAAATAGAAGTCAGACAACTGTAACAAGTACCTTTTTTTACTATTGTAGTGAGGATGCTTATGAGAGTTAGGTAACATTTCAGACTTCATTATTGCAGACTGGTTAGCAAGTATATGTTCTTCACAGGTGTGAACAGACAGTAGTGACAATAAAGGACTCTTAGAGATAGACATCAGCTGCACAGTGTGGATCAGTTACCTGTTGGACTAACAAGTATTGTGTAGAGATTTTCTTCTTCTGCCTTTTCTGCAGTGAAGACGGCCCCGCTCTTCCCTGTTCACTTAGTTTGTAGGTTCTGTTTTCTCATTGTCATGTGAGGATTTTATGAGGTGGTACAGTGTTAATGACTAGAGAGAAATACCCCTCCTGGACTGAGCATGTACATTAATGCTTTATTGAATTTGAATGTGTCATAATCAGCATGCCTTCCAATTGATTAAATACCTCCTGTGCTCTCCAGTAGTAAACATGGTGCTTTATTCTCAGAATCACTCAATTTCCTGAACTCTCCCATTCTCTCTGTTTTAGATGGCTTGACAGACTGTGTAGACCCTGACTGTTGTCAGCAAAGCAACTGTTATGCAACTCCTCTCTGCCAGGGTTCGCCTGATCCCCTTGACCTTATTCAGCACAGCCAACCGCCTTTCTCTCAGCATCCTCCAAGGCTCTTTTATGATCGAATCAGATTCCTTATTGGGAAGGAGAGCACTCATGTAATCCCAGGAGATGTCTCATTTGAGAGCAGGTGAGTTTTCTTTTAGACGGAAGATTTTTCTGAATATTGAAAACTGCAATGAGATTATTTAACCAGGAAAAACAGTGATATCTGGGATAGCTGAGAATTCTTCACTGGTGATCAAAAAATACTTAAAAGGATAGCAAATGTTTAAGTCCCAACAGCTGAGGATCTTGTTTATCAGATTCTTATTACTATCTATCTAGCTCATAAAAGTGTCGCAGCAACAAACTCTACTACTCTTATTAACAAGACTTTGACTGCTGTGGAAGGTAAACTATCTTGTACGTGTAAAGTAAGTGGGGGGAAGTTCAGCCCTATATGCTATAGATACATATAATGGCAGAAGCAGAAGAACAAGTTGGATTCATATGTGTTGTATTCAGTCACGTTTCTGTCCAGTAGAATTTGATTGGTATTTACAGTGTAATAAATTTAACATGTGTCACTTACATATAAGCCAGCTACCTAATTGCTTTTACTACATGTTGGTAGACCAGTATGGAGTTTACCGTTTTGTGCTGCGGGTCACTCTCAATCTGTCATGCAAACAGTAGAGTGATCTCTCAGTGTTCGTGAGATTGGCTTGCCCTTTAACAGGAAAAGACTGTGCAATAGGAAGGGGGCACTCACTTGCTCAGAAAACCTGGTAACACATATTTTCTTGAACATGTGAAATATAGGGGCACATAAGTTTTTATGCGGTAGTTCACCTGGGAAGCTATAACTTACATGCTGACAAAGAGATCCACAAATCATCCACATCACCTAACTATTGCCCTGTCAACTAGGCCTACGCGTTAGATAAACCATGTTCCAGTAATAAGGGCGTAAGAATTTTTTTATTTTCACAGTACAGTACATAGCGCTTAGGTTGCAACCTCAACTTCTTTCCTTAGCTGCACACAAATTCAGTGCACTTTCTCTCTGTAACTTATTAATTTTTAATAAAGCAAATATGTAAACAGAGTCTTTATTGATCTGAAATACCTAAACATTTAATCACTATTAATAATGTAGCAGGATGTTATAAATATGTAGAACAATAGGGCATGAAAATGAACTCCATGAAAAGACCCACCTGCCAACGGCGGGTCTTGGAGTGTGTCTCGCTGATGAACAGTGCCGCTGCACCAGGTGCAAGGGCCTTGGCTGGCTGCCCACGCAGTGGAGCATGCTGCAGTTTAAACCAAAAGTCACCAGTGAAAGATTTTCCTCACCAACATGCCTCGCAGTGAGGTGTTTTCAGAGAGGAGGTGAGCACTCAAGTCGCCTGTACAGTGTTCTGTGACACTGCAAATGTTAGCAGCCAGATTGCACATAATCCCATCAACGTGCTTTTATAGATATAAGGAACTGATCTTTTAAACCTATCATTGATGGGATTTAACTTGGATTTAAAAGCTTTTTCTGAGTATTTCATTTCTTTACCCTGATATCTGCCATGCCTTTGAAGAACGAAGAGCAGCGAAGGCCTGTGTGTGAGCAGCAGCCCACCCTCACCATGGTTTGATGCTTTATACCACTAAGGAATATGACTTGTATTTGCACTGGTGCATTGCTCACACCCCACATATCATTTCCTCCCACTGCAGAGAAATTACTAGTTAGTTTGGTGAGTAGATCATTGGGATTCAGATGAGGCTGTCTGTATCTTTGGAATCAGGGCAGTGCCTGGAGACTTGTGCTCTGCTATGTCTCCTGGGTTTTGTCAACAGTAATCTGCAATGTACTGGACACCCCGAGGAGTTCATCAGTCCACACTTTGCTTGATCCTCAAGTCTTCCAGGCTGTTGAAAAATTGCTCATCCATAAGTCAAACATTATTAAAAACTGCCAGAATTTTCCTCAAGGATGAGAGATAAGCAGAGTCTCCGAAGGAGGCAATAGCTCAGCTGTGCTGCTTCTGTTCAGAAATCTTCCTCTGACATTGTCAATCTGACTGTCATCTAGTGTCTGTTCTTCTCCTGGGAATTAAGATTACTGAAAAAAACTGTAGAAAGACAACTGTTACTACAGTAAAAAGAATCAGAAATCTGTGATCCTGCCTATCTTGTACAGACCAAAGAATGCTTGGGGGGTTTTAATCTCCTTTTGGCTATTTCTGAAAAAGTTATGTCCAGACAGATGATATTAACTCCTGGCTGCCTGCAATGCCACTTATTTTATAGCACTGGTGGTTCAACAAGAAATGTTGGAAGGATTGGATGAAATAGTGGCATTCTTTTATTTCAGAGCACTGGCATCCATTCCCACTGGTACTCAAATTTTGCAGAGCCCTATGTGGCTGCTTCTTTTTTTTACCTTTGCAAGAAGTCTCTGAGACCATTAGGAGGATTAAGGAAGAAACATCTATCAGTGTTTTCAGTCTTCTGATTCAAATGACATTGTGCAGTGTTTTACTGTACCATAGGTCAGTGGAACTCCAATATGGGTGATGTTTGCATGAATCTCACTGTAGATAAAATCAAAATGCTGTTGAATAAATTTGTGAAAGCTATCAAAAAATGGTGAAGATTATCTCTGTCCTTCAGACTGAAAGTATTTGGTCTCTGCCATATCCTGGCATTTTCAACATTGTCTGAAATACTAAAATTAGTTGTTCTGACAACTACTGGGACATCTATCCTTTTTCATTTGCATCTTAGGCTTTGCTTAGATCTAATTTTTAAACATTTGGCTTCTACAATGCAGACAGGGTGTTGTGTTGAGCCATGGCTAAATACTCCACCAAAATTAACATTAAGTAGCTAAAAGTTTTCAAACCATATTTTGCTTTTTATTATGTCAAAGCTATGTCATTGTTAGTGGGTTTTTACAAACTCCCAACTTAAACTGTGACATGCTGAAAGGCAGATTAGACACGTTCTGGATAAATGGAAATGTACTTGCTTACATCAGGAATGGTTTTGACCTACTGCATGTAGCGGGGTGTAGCAGATTATAATGTTTTTATCAACTTCTGTTCTCAGGAAGCTTTTTAGCTTGTTTCTTTGCTGAGTATTTTTAATGCATGCTGCTGGCAAGCTATCTGACTCGCTGCAAATTGCCTACAAAAAGGGTCCAGTGTATGGTACTGAATTAATTACCCTTCAAAGGCTGCTTACAGCAACATTGTCAGCAGAAAGAAATGAATGTACCTTACTAGCCTTTAGCTTAATTTCTCTGAAGATTTTAATCAGAAATGTAATACAGTAAATGACATCTTCTGGTAGTGTGACACTTGGAAATTCACAAGTTGCTTGACAAAGTTCCACATCTGAGCCTGATGTCTCAGCCTGAGGTGCTTGGAGAATATTGGAAACTTAACACACTAAACAAAAGCAAAAAAATAGCAGATAAGTAGCAGCAGAGCAAGGCAGAATGGTGGTGGGATAATAAAATGCTTTACAAGTAGGGAAAGAATGCATCTAGAATTTTAAACTTCTATTTATATTTTAAATTAGAGATGTCAAACAAACTGTCTGGTGGCAGAGAGCTGCGACCCACGGAGCTGAGATCCTCAGTTACATGTGGAATGACCCATGAAGCGTTGACAGAGAAATCCTACTTCTTTTAGGCCACCTACAACCCGTGGGAATCTCTGCTTTCTCTCAAAAAACCAACTGCTCCCTCTGGAGCTGCAGATTTAGTACAGCTTGCCAAGGGACTAGAAACATTTCTAATGCATTTGAAAACACCAAGGCAGCTTATCAGGGACATGTTCCTTCCCAGCTCCTCCAAATTAGAAAAGACATTTTTGCACTTACTTCCAAGTTAAAACAACTTGGGCAGCCTTAGTCTAAGATTATGCAATCGTTACAAATAGATGACTGTTGGACAGATAATATGACTTATTTATCCCCCATGAGAAAGAAAAGCAGGCCAGTCACAAGTGTGTAGAATAAATCTTAGAGGCTGAGAATAGAGAGAGGGACATAGAGCACATTGAGGAGGCATAATGATCTTTAGAGGTTTCTCTGTTAAAATTAAGAAAAGCGGTGAGTGGTAGCAAGGTCCACAGCTTATCTGGAAAGAGGGTGAATGTTGAAGCAAGGAAGCGTGAAGTGGCAGTTAAGTACGAAGGGACATCACTGCAGGGAACATGCTCTAAAAGCTCCAGTAATGAAAGGAATTAAGTGAGGTCTTCTGCAAGCAGCAAAGCTGCAGGGAACGTGCATGCCAGCGTGCCTCTGGACATGGTAGTCAGCTTCGTGAGCTGTCAGGACATTGGGAAAGGAGGGAGAACCTGCTGCAAGCTGGGGGGTTGTTTGTTACCTCTGTGAGCCCTCTGAGATTAACGCTGGTCATAAAGTAATTGAAAAATGTTTTCATACCTGCAGTAAATGCAAAAATTAAAACTAATTCTGATCAAATGCTTAGTCAGAGATGTAGTAGGTGCTGGTAATTCAAGAGAGAAGACTCTTCAACTTAGAGTAGGTAATAAAAAGACAATAACTAATGAGGACAAATGTAGCAACACAGAGGCAGGCTTAGAACATTTAAAATCTAAAAGATTACAAAGACAGTTCAATACAGATAAATGTAGAATAATGAGGTTTATGACTATCACATACTGTAAATGTGTGTGGCTTGTAAAATAGACCATAAAAAAGGAACAAGAAAGTTGAAAGATAAGTCTCTTAATATTTATGAATAATGAGAAGTGAATGAGTAGAGGAAGGAAAGACTGTGTATGAAATAGTGAAGACTTTGAGTTGTTATCGCACAAATCTGTGCTTGATAAAATATGAGGACAGAGTAGAGTCAGAAGACAGGTCTGTGTGGAATGAACAAACAGGAGTATGAGAATAATGTACTGAATAACGATGACTTATGGGTCTCTCACACCAATGTGTGTTGTAAATATATGGAGTGCACTAATAAAGGGATTAGAAAAGGAAAGGCAGGTCTGTTGATGTTGGAAATATAAAAGAAAAAAATAGAAAGCAGTATTTTCTGTTCTAACAAACCAAAGAGTAATTGAACCTGGCTGTTCTGTTGAGTGAGTCTTGTGAGTCTGTTGAGACACACAAGAGCTTGATTGCTTTCAGAGGAGCAGCAGGTTTTGCCCACAAGTAGGCCCACAACCAATTTAGTTAATGTAGAAAATGAAAAGGTGGTAAATCAGAACACTGTTTTGCATACTGGCAGTAATGCCACCTCTCCCATTCCTCTGGGATTTATCAGCATCTTTGCTGAAAATCAGCATCTTTCTATGTCCTGGGAGCATGGAATTCTTAATAGCAACTGTGGTGAATGGTGTACTCGCAAAGGGGTTAATTTTTACCAGTTGCATTTTCTCAGGTCATAGTCAGCTGGGATTAATGATATCATAGCGATAAATTAGTGTCCTGTCAAGTGTCTTTGGAGAATGGGATCTTATGAAACGAGTCAGAATTTTCAGAAATTTATGGTCTCCAGTTTGTGCATATGATTTCATTGGATCATGATCAATTCATCTCTCAAGGGATATTTTTTAAATTCATATATAGACTCCTAAATAACTTCTGTCTGAGGAGCTATTCAGTTTTTCCTTTAGATTACGTATTCACTGTGCAAAGGTAGGATGTGTCCGTTGAGGTCTTCCATGAACTTTGAAACAGAGAGAAAAACATAACAATGTCTAAATTTATGCTTGTTCTTTATATTGATTAATTAATGCTGGTTACCTTTATAAGTATTTTATTGGGTTTGACCCATGTTTTAACGTTATCAAAAGACTTCTGCATAAGACTTCACTATGTGAAACCACAGTTCCAGGAACTGTGCGCAATTATATAATTAAATCCCAAGACCTGGATCCCTTCAGCCAAGGGAGGTGTGCTGATGTAGCATACCTGATGGCAGAGAGCTGCGACCCACAGAGCTGAGATCCTCAGTGACATGTGGAATGATCCATGAAGCGTTGACAGAGAAATCCTACTTCTTTTAGGCCACCTACAACCCTGGATCTGTTCAGTCAGGGGAGGTGTGCTAATGTAGCATACCTGATGGCATGGGGCAAAATACTGGAAGGTATTTCAGTGGAATGTAGCTGTGTAAGCCCCTAGAAAATCCCACTAGATCCTAATCTGCACCATGACGGTATTTTACATTTTATTCCTTGTCCTTTAATGAGACTTGTCTCCTTTACATCAGTCTTCAAATACGTAAAAGGCTAAAGCGAAGAAAAAGAGAGTAATTTCTTCACCTTTTCTGTGGCTAGGGTGAAAGTAATTGTCTTAAAGGGCAGCAGTGGAGATTCAGACACGACAGTAGGAGAAACTTGCCGTGAGTGAAGCACTCGTACAGAGCCATTGGAATGGATTACTTCCATGGTGAGATTATAGACTTAGACAAGCATCTGTCTGGAGTAATGTGGGTATAGTTGATCTCACCTGAGGCAAAGGAATGGACAAGATAAAGTCTTGTATTTCCTTTCAGCTCTCATTTTCTATTATTCTATGATCCTGTTAGCCTCTGATTAGACCCACATAGTAATGAGTTCACTTCCATGTCTGTTGACTTTGATGCATTCTGCTGTGCTGCCGTATTCCAACCTCTACTGGAATGGGAGGATTTTTATGCTGAAAAGTGAGTGCAAGTCCAACACATCCCAGAGGGAATTTAAAGGGGCATAACATGTGATGGGGGATTGAGAAAAATGTATGTTTCACTTAGGCGTTCTCTGAATTTACCTAATATAACTTTCTGAAGTTCGGTGAAGACGATGTGTCTCGCTGCTGCCTTATCACATTAGTTCAGCTTTTTTCTAATAGACAGCAATGCACTATTCTTAGCAGCAGAGAATGAGGTTTCATTCTCCCCTTTCACAAATCATCACCCCCTAGAGCTGCAGCAAGCTAAATCATGCTATCAGTGAAACCTTTGCAGTGCTATTCAGTGACAGAACAAATGGTATCCTGAAATATAGCCGGAAATGGAAATATATTCTCAATACACCAGTGATTCACGGGAGAGTCTGTGTGTCATCTTCATGAGATAATGGTTTTTCAAGTCAGTCTTTTGGACCTGTTTGAATTTTCATTGAGAATCAACAGTCACAATGATATCAGAATAGTTCTGTCTGTCTGGGACAGAAGTGTAGCATCGTTTCTGAAATGATTGCCCTTCTCACCCTCCTGATGTGTCTAACATGTTGCCTTTTGTTTACAGACGGGCGTGTGTCATTCGAGGCCAGGTGGTAGCAATAGACGGAACACCTTTGGTTGGAGTAAACGTCAGTTTTCTGCACCACAATGAGTATGGATACACCATCAGTCGACAAGATGGAAGGTCAGACTTCCATTGTATGGTCTTTCACTGGTTTAGATTTGTCTAAATTAAGCCATCTACCACCTTCTGTTCATGTACAAAATTGTCATAGACATCACTGTTTGTAGTGTGGATTGAGGATGGCATCTGGCCCTCTTCTCTGGGAACACATTTAGTTAGAGATCTCTGTGGTAAAGGGACCAACGAAGAAAGAGAAGAAGGAAAAACCTGAATAGCAACAAGAATACAGGGACATTCAAACACCTGGAGTCAAAATGTGACAGTACTGCTGTAACAATACCTTTTTGACATTTGAATATTTTAACTAGTCAGGTTTTTCAGAGAATTCCCTGTCTTTCCTCTTCTTCTGTTGTGATGTGTGAATCTTCCAAATAGTTTATAGAGGTCTCAACGAAGTTAAGTCCTTTAGTTGGTCATCTGAGCCACACAAGTAAAAGTGAGGACAGACTCTTTCCAGAGCCAAAATGGTTAAACTGCTGTTCACAACCAGTCCTGAGCAAACCTGGCTTTCTCTTCTCCCCCAGCCTTGTAGGGCTGATTTCAGTTCTCAAAGAGAGATTAAGTTGCTATAATATTCTATGTTGCACTCCAGGGTTGTCCATCCATTTGCAATAGGGTCATGTTTTGCTCCTGAACTTGAATTAAATTGCTAGGGGCAGTTTAAGACTTCATCTTCCTTGGCTGTGTTGTGAATTACAAGAAATCAGAAGCTATCTTCCAACAGGGAAAGAGTGTAATTTGTCAGTTTCCACAATTTTTTTTTTGTTTGGCTTTGTCAATTTATAAAAGTAAGGAGCATGCGTATTTATTTTACCTTAGTTTATTGACTTCCAAATCACACTACTTAAAGTTAGTAATTATCATTTCCTCTTTACACTAGCCTGGATAAAGTTGTTGCATTAAAATATGCTACCTGTATTTCGCTGTGAATGTAATCGGTGTCATTTGGGAAATGTGATGAGATATGCATAATTAAGTCTGACTTCTTATCACAGTTTGTTACCATCAAAAGCCTCCATAATAGATGCATTCAATAATACAGAGAGTGAAGTATCTATTTACATATTACTTTGTGATGCTTGACTATGGATGTCAGAAACTCAGGAAATGGAGACTCTCTATATTGTGCCTTCTATGTCCCACTGTTTTGCAGCCCAGATATGCCAAAGGTTCTTCACAATAGCTCCCAGAAGATCACCTGCCTTATATACAAGAGCTGATTCAGTTCTTAGTGCAATTAATTAGCATCTTTCCCAAAAATTTCATATCCTGCACAGAGGGGTCTCCTGCTCGGTGTACTCAACCTTTTCTTCCTGCTACTTTTAGAAAAAGGGAAAAGAATATGTTAATAGAGAAAAGGCCTGACAGGCTTTAAGACCTCTTATTCTGCATGCTGTACCTGTATAGATTATGAGTAGCATCCCTTTTCTGGTCTAGGAATTTCTTTTCATATAAACCAAAGTAACTGGGTCCACACTTTTGTTACAGATGACTCGTTAGTATAGATTCTAGTTGATAAATAGAGGGGGGGTAAACCAAGTAACAGTGAAGTACTGTACCTTGCTATTGATGCATACAGGGAGAAAACACAGAGAGGTAAAGCTTCTTCATGAACATCAAGGTGACACCGGGAAGGTATACTTGAATGGTTTCACGTAGTAAATTAAGGGCTGTAATGAGCAACATAAAGTTTTTGTTTGTGATGCATTGAAAGTTGTGCTAATATGATGATAAAACAAAAAGAAACAAAGTGATTTGATTTTTCTTTTCCAGTTTTGACCTTGTGGCTGTTGGAGGCATCTCTGTCACTCTAGTTTTTGACAGATCTCCTTTCATATCTGAAAAAAGGACACTTTGGTTGCCTTGGAATAGATTTATCATCGTAGACAAAGTTGTAATGCAAAGAACAGAGTCAGACACACCATCTTGTGACATCAGTAGTTTCATCAGCCCAAATCCAATTGTACTCCCTTCACCCTTGACAGCATTTGGAGGGTCCTGTCCCGAAAGAGGAACCGTTATTCCAGAGCTACAGGTAATGAAAAGACTTTCAAATTAACAATTTGTTCAGGTGCAAAACAAGTTCTAGACAATTTTAGAAGATGATACCAAATAGTGAGCAATTAACTGCTGTGATGTATTCACTTGTCGGAATTGCCCCAATCCATATCTCTTTAGTACTCTTTCACTAGATGCTTTTCTCTTTTTTTCTTTATTTTTTGTTAATATTTTAAGGTGCTTTATTTCTTACCTCCAAGTAGAAGAAAGTGGGGAGTCCTAACATGATTTATTATTGAAATCCCGATTTATTTATAGTGGTCACAGAACCATTCCTAGGTTACAGATAAACAGTACAACTTCCCCATACCTCAGTGTAAGACATGGCCCAAGATGCTTTGAAGACTCCTAGGGATGTTTCTTCCATTCACACCTTCTGGTTCTCTACAATGGCACCTCCAGCTATATGTTAGCTTCTTGGGTTTTATTACTTTCTTTCCAAGGTAGAGCAATTTTAACATGATCTTTAGGATTGTTTTTATTTAAGTGGGTTTTTTTCTTGACACTCCCTTAAGTGCTTAGAAGCAATTTCTAACTAACCTTGTATTTAACTGTTCTTTTATTTGTGACTTAAAAGAGATTGTATGAGTCAAACACCCAACAAAATACAACTACACGGGTTTCAGACCATGTTAACACCCATAATTTTTAGTATGTTGTTTGAGCAGTTAGAGTTCAAGCAATAAGGCCTCTTTTGGGTTCTCTTTAAATTTCACTGAGCAAGTCTGCAACATATTTTGGAGGCTAACTTTAGACGTGAATATTTCCAACCTCTTCTCTTTTTCTCATAAAAGTGCTGCTACTGCTTAAGAGCCTCTATTCTACACGGAAGAGACCTCTGATTGGGCTCAATTATGTCTAAACATCTCCATAACTATTATAAATATTATCATGTTTCAGCCGGTTGATGGCCACAGTGTTGCTTCACAAAACGTACTAAATGAAACTAATGAACATAAATTAAGAATAACTGATGCACACTAGTAAGAAAAAACTGGGTCATATTACTCCACATGAGGTATTCCTGGCTGTTCTTTAAACAGCAAGGTACCAAAGATGCAGTCTACTCAGAGAGAAACTGCCCCTGGTCCTTTTTTTTTTTTTTTGTCATTGAAGGGTTCTTAGAGTGTTAAGTTTCGTTGTACAGTACTGGAAAATGAACAAAAAGTAACCCAGAATAATAGGAGGAGATATATTAGCATGTCTTAATGCATGAATATTTCTTCCTGCTTTTCTATTAAAAAATGAGAAGAGATGTCAGATGTATGACAGAGAGGGCAGCTGGGATGTCAGCAGGAAAGAAGGGGAACACTGCAAATCAGGAACAATAAAGGGAGCAGGATTTCCCTGGCAACCCTACATTTCATATGTCGAAACGACAAGTGCTGGCAGGCCTCCAGCTGTACTGCAGCAGTCCTATGACAGGGATACTGTTGCAATGTGTAAATAAAATTACTATGAAAGTGAGGTAATCTATCGTTAAACAAGGAAACCTTAAAAACTGGGGAATATAAGCAAAACAGTTTATATAAACAAAAGGAATTTAACATTGTGACAGCTTGCCTTGTTATTATGGACATACACTGAAATCATTAACAGTGGCTTTTGAGTGATTGTGGCATCCTCCAAGAAGCTGCTCTCTTCTCTTGCCTGCTCTTCCTCACAGTCTGTCCCAGAAGAGCTCCTTTCTCTCAGGAGATCACAAGAGCTAAGTCCTTTTTTGTAGCCCAAAGGCCCACATCATTCAAAAGGTCAAGGCCAAGTTTCTCTTTTTTCCTGCACAAGCTCATAGTCTTTGCAGTCCTCCTAGTTGCTGAGGGCTTATCTTCACTGCAGCCAGGAATTGATACTACCCCACAATGGGCATATCCAAGCCAGCTTTAAGCCAGGTGATTCAGGCAGTGGCACTGACAGCAGTGCCGTGGGATTTGAACTCTCTTGCACAGGGGACTTACCTGTTAGATAGATCACTCTGACGCCCAGACTGTTTCATCTTCATTGCCGTGCGTCCCCAGTTAGCTTGTTAGGTTCCTTATGCTGCACCATCATATGCCATGCCCCTTCTTGCTGGAGCTTAGCCTCACTGTAAGCACCTCTGCAGAGAAGGCGCTTTAGCAGGAAGGTTTGTTTTCTTTCTTAGCTCTCCCCAAGTGAGGGTTATTACCTCTTCAAGTCATAATGTAATATATAAAGTGTGTGCATATTTTAAAAAAAGTTTTTAGTAGTATTGTGGTTAAGAACACTTGTTAAGTAAACCAAATAATAAAGCCAAGGTAAAGCTGTAGAGGTTTATATGAATATGTCCACAGAGACAGTATTTGCTCCTCAGTAGATAAGAGTAAAGCATTAGAGGAAGAGACTTTTTTTCAAAATAGACAGACCACTGTCCAGTGAGTTGACCGAGCAGTTTCCAGCGTTGGACATTTTGCAATATGCCTGGCTACTGCATTGCTGAAATAAACACAGAAGACATCAGTGTTTTAAGTGGTACTCTGTTCATATCATGATTGTGAAATGTAAAATAAGCCCCTGCTGTTGTTACAATTTTGCATTTTTCTTGGCTATAGATATAATGATGTGTTTTTTTCCAAGGTGGTCCAAGAGGAAATCCCAATTCCTTCGAGTTTTGTGAAGCTGAGTTATCTCAGCAGTCGAACACCGGGGTACAAAACTTTGCTGCGCATTATTCTGACACACACAACCATCCCTTCTGGAATGACAAAAGTCCATCTGATAGTTGCTGTTGAAGGACGTCTGCTTCAGAAATGGTTTCCTGCTGCAGCCAATTTGGTATACACATTTGCCTGGAATAAGACAGATATATATGGACAGAAGGTTTCTGGTCTGGCTGAGGCGATGGGTATGTAGAATCACCTTGATGTAAGCAGAAGTGCTCACACACATCAAGCCAGGAAAATACGGCTTATAAATTCTGTTGCTGCACTTGCATTCTTTTAAATCAAATGTCTCTTTAGCTAAAGTGACTTGTATGATTTCCTAAGAACATTTATTTTCTTGTTCTTCCAATGTCATCTTTCTAATTTAATCAATTTGAAAATCCCCTTTTCCCTCGGAGAATGGTTATGTACTAACGGCATTATATTCAGCTGTCTTTGTTTTTGAATGTTACTTTGAATATGACCTTTGGTGTGTCACTGTTTCTGTCATTTTTTGGCTGTGACATTTAAAATGTCACTTCCACTTAGGGTTTACAAAATTCTAACTTTTAGTCATCCTTTCTTACTACATTTCACATCCCCAACAGTTAAAACTTCTTGATTTGTTGTTTAAAGCTATTTATACAAAAATCATCATGTTTCATAGGCTTTCTTTACCAAGCAGCACAGGCAGCTATTCTGAGAACTGTTACAGAAGCACAAATACATTTTATTCAGCCAGACATTTTTTTTCATCAATTTCATGATTTGGTTTTTAAAAGGCTTACTATTTTTTCAGTTGAATTTGGGGTTATGTTGCTTAATGGACTAATCTTATAGATACTTTCCATTACAATTATTTTACCTTACCAGGAAAGCTTAGTATTGTGAATAAGCCCTATTCACTTCCTTAGCAGTTTTGTTTTGCTTTTTAAGTCAGAGGATTTATAGCAAGCAGCATTGGCAGGATCAGGCTATAAAACAAGAACAGCAAGGGCTACGTGGAGCCATCTACCCTCACGAGGAATATGCCTCTTTCTGTATATGAAAATGCTGTTCTGAGGGGCAGCCAGAAGCTCACTTCAGGATCTGCTGTGTTGTCCACACAGGCAGCGTGCCTGCAGCTTGGCCTGTGCAAAGCCAAAAGGTGCCATCCAGGCTGTGCAAGCCCTGCAGCTCCCAGAGCACCAGTGCATGACTCTGCTATCATCTGCTCCCAGCCATGTCTGTGAGGCAGCTGCGTGGAGAGGTGATGGGAGAAAGGAGCATTCTAGCCCTTTCCTAGTCATCTCTAGTTAGAGGATGATGCAGACATAGCCACTGGTGTCCACAAAGGGCTATGAGACCAAAATATGGAGTATGATTTACATCACGTCATGCACATTTAAATACATCAGAAAACAAGGAGCTGCTTCTAGGGCTGTGGTTCTACAGTTTACTTCAACAGATACAACTGCAGGCTGCTGCCAGAAGGGACACTCCCACGTCCTCTCCTTACCTCTGGGTCATGGCTCGCATTTATTTGACCATGAAATGAGCCAGATCAGGAACAAAATTCAGCTGAAAACTGAAGGAACCAGATAAATTTTCAACTTCATCAGTTTCCTGATCTGCTATGAATGCTAATGCAGAAGCACAGGTCTTCTCATTCCAGCCATAGTTCACACATGTATGGCCTAAAGTGATCAAAACTCCACCCTTAGCACAAGGTCTCCTGAACTGCTGCATCATCTATCATACCTGCATCTGATCTACCACAGCTGGCTCACATCTGCAGAAGGTGGACAACTTTTCAAAGGGGTCAGTCAGGTTCAGAGAGGGCTCTGAACGTCCCAGGTATGGCACGTGATGAGGGGTCAGAGTGCCCTTTTTGGCCTGTCTCTCAAGTAACCTCCTTGTTAGGGGGCAAGTCTGGCCCTAGCTCATTGCAAAAACAGACTCCTGCCAGTGTTTTGCAGTGAGGGAGGGTATTAAATGGGTTGTTGGCTTCACTTACACATGTTTGTGCGAATCCAGAAATGACAAAAAATTCCAGTGTGCCCTTCAGCACTCCCATTGGTATCAGGCAGGACAGATGGGTCATGGGTGCCTCCTGGGGCTTTCCTCAGCATGGCTACACATGCCCTGCATTCGGAGTCTGTTACTGCACTTTGTCACTGATGTTTTTGAGAGGGAACAGTTGAGTATGCCTTCTCCCTCTGCATCATTTGAGAGTCTTCTGATGATCATAAAGTCCAGTACATATCTGGACTTTAAAACAATTTAAGTCAAATATATAATATCTTATGAAATGATACTGTAGTTACAGATTCCCAAATTAGAAATAGATGAGCACAATATGTTTAAATATGAATAAAGCTTACACAGTAGTGCTGGATCACAACTTCTAAATTATTTAATTGGTTCTTAATTTTTTTTCTTTTCCTTAAAGTTTAGGTTAATCATGCTTCTTTCAAAATAGAAGCAAAAATCTTTATATTTTAAGTGCATTGTTAGCATGCTTTGTTAGATTCCAATAAACCTTTATTTAATTTGACACAGTGTAGTACTCAGGGACCTTTATCTGCATCCATTATATGAATTTTTGTCAAAATAATTTCCTCTGCCAGTATATTACCAATATTTAATAATGCATTCTGTTCAGTTTTCATTTTAATTAAATTAAATTGCAGAAAGTTGAAGTCCTGGACTCAGGAATAGAACCATCTGCATTTGATTTTATAAATACTATAAACATCTCTATTTTTCTTCAGGGTTATTGACAGCAATGATCACATAACCAGTTACAGAAAAGAAGACTTTCTGAGCATATTTTCACACCCAAGTGGTTCTGCTTGAAGTTGCTGGAGACATGTTTGCTGGTGTTTGTCTAGTCCCCAAGTCCCTAACAAGAGGCCATTTTCTCTTCTCAGAGGAACAACTGAGATTATAAAGTAACATTTTTGTTTTGAATAAAAAAACATCACATGGATGTTGACACACAAAACCTCAGTGGTAAAGTCTATGTCCCCTTGTAATTTAAGATAGGAAAAGGAAGAATTTCAGTAGAAACCTCCATAAACATTCCTGTATAACTCCATACATGCTCAGTCTTACTCCTACAAGCCCTTGCATCCCACACAGCAGCATGAAGTGGTGTGCAAGGACTAATCCTTCTGGGTGTGAATATAAACCAGCTCTCAGTCTTAGGTCTTCTCTGTTTATTACTCGTAACTTAGGTTGAGTTCATTATATTCATTGTTTGAAGAAGATGATAAGTACAAATATTTCAGAAAAGGTTGCAGTACAGGTTACTATCCTGTTTCACTGTGTCTTTTATTTCTTACCTGTATTTTGGCAACAGCCCTTAAAACTGTGATATGCCGGAACTACCAACATTCTTCTAAATAGTTGTATGAAAATAACAGATTTTTGGTACAGATTATTTAAGTAAATCTTTTTAAATCCATTTTGATACTGCAAAGTGTACTTGCTGGCTGTTAGCGTCCAGAAACATAGTCACTACAGTTCTTCTTCATGCAGTGAAATCCCAGTCACCTCAAAAAAGGGCTATAAATTAGTTTGACCAGAAAATAATGCCCCACAATGAGGGTGAGATGGTCATTTCACTTACAAAATTACTACTTTTTGCAAAACCTGACAGTATCAAAATGCTTATTTTGCAAGTGGGACTGCAGTCACTTGGTTGACTTTACAATTGTTATGCTTTGCCTTGATTACTTTGCATGCAAAACAATTGATAGGAAATTTTCATGGATGGTACATCAGTACCTCCAATTAGATGGTTCAGGAGACCCTGCTTTAAGGTCACACAGATATTCCTTTTTGGAGCATAGACATCTTTCCTAACTATGTGTAAGTATACATAGAAACATGGTTGTAGACACACACAAAGCGAGTGTATGTCCACGTGTCTCTCACTGATGAGAAGGAACAAAAAGGCAGCTACGCACAGTAACTGTGAGAGCAGGGAACTTCCAAGAAAGGGGATGATAAACCTCTAGAGGGTATTGGGCAGGTCAGAAATATCCACTATAGGCAGGGAACAGCAGACACTTTACAGTGTTAGCTACAGTCCCGATGAATGTGCCACTGTGGATCTGTTGGCACAGATTCTCAGATGGTGTAAATTGTTATACCTCCCTTGACCCAAGTATCAGCACAGTACCTTCAGCAGCTGATGAACTGTCCCGTGGGTCTGTAATGGCTCACTGAGCAAGGCTGAGTGGCTCTGTGTTATAGATCTCTACTCTTCTCAAGTATACACATCTGGCCCAGGATTGAACGTGTTAAGTGCATGAATGGAGTAAAGAAGCGAACGTGTAGGTGGCAAGTGTGAGGTTGCTTCACAGGGAAAATCTGCCCTTTATCTTCTCTCAGCATTAACGCCTAGAAAATAGCGTGTCTGGTTACTGAACCTTGACAGCTCATCCCAGCACAGGATGTGGCTCTTCTGGAAGAAGCTCCGTGCCCACAATTGAGCACTCCGCCCAGGGAGCTACCCAGAAGCATTGCTGATATTCGTCATGACAGCTCCTGAAACAGAAATATTGGACAGAATGGCTGCTGGACCCTCAGACTGTAACCTGTAATGTTTGAAACATACAGTATTTACAGTACTGAAGGAGATGTGATTTTTACAAGTCAGAGTTTAGCTGCAAAAAAAGGTTCTTTCTGCTAAAATGATGAAGCAGCTCTGAGCAAAGCTGCCGTAAGGAACAGCTTTTAGTTTGCCACAAAACATTTATCTTACAAACACAAATGCTCCTTGCTATCACTGGTCAAAATATTTTGATTGCATCCAGTAATGGAATTTAGGTAGTATTAAAACTATTTATGGTTCAAGTAAGATGTACCTAAAGCTGCTACATAGAAAAAGTGAGAAGAAAACATTGAAAATGTCAGAAAACTGTGGGTTTTTTAATATTTTTTTATTTTGTATCTTAAAATATTTGTAAAGACATTTTTATTTTGGAAAGGCCGAACTATCTCCTAGGTACAATTAAAACTATTTCCTAGATAAAATTTTGTGATTTGGTGTCAGGATAACATTCTTCCTTTATGAATGAGTTGCACTGAAGTCTAGAAAGGTTAACTAGAGGAGATAAATAACTTTTAAAAAGAAAAAAAATGGGTGGTATATTAGAGATACCAAAATTAAATTTTGAAGATTTTTTTTTTTTGTTTTACTGAGGTACTAAAGGGAAGGGGTTTTGATCAGTTTGAGGGCCCCCAAAAGCCACCAACTTAGGGAAATTCAAGATTTTCAGCAGATATTTTGGCCAGCTGTAAAGGGGAGTGCACATCCTGTGCAAGCCTGTTAAGATAACTGTTTAATTCTAGAAATTTTCAGCCCGGCAATCCATTTCTGCCTAACTACAGTTTTTACAATTAACAAACAAATTAAAGCCAGTTTGTTTTAACATGGATTTTTTTTTTCTATTTCAGCTGTTATTCAGGTAATTAGCAGAAATGCAATAAACAATCAAGTTGGGAGTCTCTGGAGGAGATTTATTCTCTTCAGAAATCCATAACTGATACAACAGAAAATTTTCTGCTTTGAAACAGTAGTAACTATAGCTGTAATAACATACTAATCTCTTAAAACCCTTTTTTAAAAAAAAAACCATTCAACAATAGCAATCAGGCAGAGGAAAATTAGTGGTATCATTACTTGACAGATGAATATCAAAACCTGGAATTAAAAATTACCTAGTAATTCACAGAGGAAAAGGTAGACTGATAGATCTTTATTTGTTTACAGTGTCGGTGGGATATGAATATGAAACATGTCCTGATTTTATTCTGTGGGAGAAGAGAACAGTAATCCTTCAAGGCTTTGAAATGGATGCTTCAAATCTGGGAGGCTGGTCTATAAACAAACACCATGTATTAAATCCACAAAGTGGTAAGTCCTTCCTTTATTAACTGGCCACGCAGAAGAAGAATACAAATTTTAAAGGAATTAATTGTTCAGATTTTAAGCGTTACACTTCCTAATGTTGTAATCCTCTTTGAATGTGCACCCTCATTTATTGAGAACTGAACTGTAAATGCCATCTGAAAGGATATTTTTAATGTTCTGACTCCCAGGTATTAAACATTAATATCACTAACTCTTGCAATCGCCAACACATTGTGGTCATTTGGATGGGAAAAGGGCATACTAATTTAGGTTTGTTCTCACACTGTTGGGATAGAAGTACCACGTTTTAGGTCAATTTATAGTGTGTTATATTCTCAGTTGAAATGTCTACACCCCTAATTCATCCTGTGACTAACATTGGTTAGCAGCATCACAGCGCCAGGGAGAGAAACCATGCTGAGGGAGAGGTAGCACTTCTGAAACCACACTGCCAATATGACATGCAGAAGCTTTTGTTGCTGCCCACGCTGTGGCGAAGCACAGAAAGTTACTCTTCAGGACAAGCAATTCAGCAATGCTTTTGAAGCATTAGATAAAAAAAAAAACAAAAAAAACAAAAAAAAACATAAATGCTTTTGGTGTCATAACATTAACACTGCATAGAGATTCTTTGAGCATGGAGACTTGAATCTGTTTTCTCATTGCTTTTATTTTATTCCTGGGGGTTTTTCTTTTCCTCCCTTAACATCTATAATTAGGAACTAGTGGGATTACATTATTAAAAATATATTTATAGATAAATTATTGTAAGGAGAAAAAAATAAAGTGTTGCCAAAAAACACATATCTCGCTGTCCGGGGGAATAGAGTATTGGATTTGGTAAAGTATTGGATTCAGTAAAGTTCTCTCAATTTGCTCCAGCTGAGAGTCTGTCCACTAAAATCTATTTCCATCTGCAAACCTCTGTTAATGAAGATTCATGCACAAAAGTATGGCTGTCAGGTTTTTACAAGTTCTGTGGTTGAATGCTCAGCTACAGTATAAATATTCTAAATACAAAAGGTCAGATTTAGTTTGTAAATTATCTGGATTTCTGTTTTGATTTAAAATAGTTTGACATTTTAAACGGTGGTTCTTTCATACCCTGTCTTATTGGTTTGTATAGATTGTCTCTTTTAAATGCCAGCTATTGACATTTAACACAAAGAGAAATCTGACCTCAGTCAGCTCAGCCCCCAACTGTGAGCCCTATAGTCTACTCCTTAGTGCCAATTTACCACTTGCATAGTTTAATTTCAAGACTAAATTGCTGGTAGTAACTCCAATTTATATGACTGTCTGCTAACTGCAGCGGTTACTACTATAATTCACCCCATAGGCACTAACATGTTCTGAGATTTTGTAAAGTGTACAATTATAATCTGAGCAGGGCTAAATCATTGCTTTCCTGAGCATGGAGTATGTGGTGACAAATTGCTTCCTGGCCCCATCTCAGCTGTGTGGCTGAAAAGGCCAGAGAGCAGTGCCCTGCCAGCCACACGCCACCTCCTCTGAAATCATCCAGGCTGTGCCCACTACCCCAGCGCGATAACAAGGATGGGGATTGTGCAGCTTCTTCTACCTGCTCCTCCTTTGCATGTTCTCACTGTGCTGGGCATGATCAAAGCTGACATCAGGGAAGCTGCTAAACATCTTTATCCATTACTTACAGAAACACAATCTGGGCATAAGCACATGTGACTTGAAATCAGTGGGTCTCTTCTGATTGCAGTTTCCATGTGAGAGCATCTCCAGTGATGGCAACAAAGCCCAGCCAGAGCTTGGTGATGTCTCAGATGTTCCTCATGATTATAACAGGCTTTGAGCCTGCACATCTGGCACATGTATAGGAACTAGAAAAGCAGTTAGGAGCAGAAAAACGATGACCGTAACATAGCTAGTGCACACCTAACAGAGCAGCCTGTAGGTTTGTATTAAAGCAACAAAACCAAATAATGAACTGTGTCCAAAAGGACAGAAATAACGAGTTGCTTCTGGTCTAGAAACTAGTGAACTGCTCTTCCATTTCAGACATGTAAAATGCACTTTAAATAAGGACAAGAATATGACTCAAACTTAGAATTATATATTTCAGACTTATCTCCATGCCACCATGAATGAAATGAAAAGCATGACTAGCCCTCTCGAGTATGAATATATGAAGATTTTTCACTTTTAATTAAAGCACTCCCTCTGTATGTATGAAAAGCTGCTCTTTTTAGAAGCATAAAACTTGCATCTGTTTTTGAAACACTGTCTCTGGATTAACTACAGAAATAGCATTGGAATATAACATAAATGTCTTTCTAAAAATTCTCTATTGCAAATTACAATTTTGTTTTCAAACTAAAACTAGGAGCACTTTGCTTGGTTAGTTAGCTAGTCCTGAAGAGCTTATATTTAACTTCAGTCACTAAGCCTTGTCTTCCAGCAGATCTGCTGCTGTGCACGTTTCTACTCAGGATAGATATGCTTAACTCCCCCCCCATAAAGGCTTATTCATTTTAGAGATGTTACAAAATAAACAAAGTACAACAGAAAAGTTGTAAAAATAAATAGATGCAATTTTACAGAATTGCACTTCATAGCACAGTCTAAGCTGTGGAGGTACAAGTATTGACATGCAGAAACCATAGCAAGTAAAAGTGTGTTTTATTGCCAGGTGTAAGTATCTTTAAAAAAAGAAAGAAAAAAAAAAAAAGATGTCCGATTCCAGCAGCATAGATGTGGATAACATATATTGTTCCAATGTGGCTGTCACTGGAAACTCAAGCTTTTTAATTGCAGGCAGTTTAGCATCAGTATGACTGCTAGGTTAACTAAAGGGTCACATCCTGTTCTCAGCTATACTAAACTGTTCTTTTCCCACTGTTTTTTTCCCCTCTAGTTTAGAGGTTTGATCACTTCTAGTTCGTGACATGATTAGAGTTCAATGTTTTCTAACTCAGAGGTTTTGGTCAGTTTGGAAGATCTTCAGGGCATTTCTCACAATCAAGAAGAGAACATATACCATAAATACTAGTTCCTGTATAGAGTCCTTTTAAAGACACCTATATCTCATGAATACAAATGAATGTGCTATTAACCGATTTTTCAGAGTATTCTTTGAATTAGATTTTTCTTCTGATGGGCAAGTGTATTGATTCTATTTTTATTTATCTGGGGGAAGGAGGAGTAATTTTACAGGGACTTTATGCTTTAAGGTAATTTCGGCCCCCATGCAACACAGCACTGTCTAAAATTAAAGCAGCAGCTCAAAAGCCTGAAATTAAGCACATGCTTACATTTATTGACAGTAAAACATATTCTCCAGAGCCCTAATTATTTACTGGCATTTGTATGAAGCAGTTGAAAGATTACTTTTACATTGTTAATTTCAGACAAAGGGCAGCATCTTCATTTAGTAGTATTTTTATCCGGTGCATAAGGGAGGATATTGCCATTAATTTTACTGGCATATTTCCAGGATGCTTTTTTTAAGCCAATGTTCAAATACATGTGTTCTGTCCTCTGTTCTTCAGAAATAATTTTTTTAAAATCTAATTCCCTTCAAAATAACTGGCAACACTCAGTAATTTCCAAGGAGAATTTTAGCTTCAGATTTACCTGAAAGGCACAAAAAAATAGTTTATCAAAAGTTGGTAGAGATGGTACATATAAATACATTTGCCGTACTTTGGGAAAACTCGGACGTGTCTTGACATGTACTTCCTGCAGTATCTAGAGTATGCTTATTTCCCAGTGTAAGAGTCATCCAGAAAGTACATTGTGTTTGTTCCTTTAATCATGCCACTTTTCTGATGAAGTACTGGGCTTTCCAAGGGAAATAAGAGATTTTGGACATGGTCTAAAAGAAGACCTAACTTCCATTTAGAATAGCCAAAATCTTTCAATAACATGTCATTTTAAAGTTACTACTTAACTGTATTACCACACTGTTATTTAAAATAAACACTACAGCTGTCAGCTTGAGAAAATACATCTTTGTACATCTTTGTATCACCAACCTAGTAACTGGGGAGACTTTCAACAATGTATACTGCAGAGCAGTGCTAAAATACTGGCACACTGGAAAGTTGTTTTAAACTTTATGGCAGAACTTAATATATTCTGGATGGTAAGACATTCACTTGTGCCTCAGAATTATTCCTTGACTCTTCACTTGGCTTTGCTGCACTTGGCACCATTTTTATATACCATGAAGGACTAGCATTTAAATTTGAATATTGATTTTGTACTGCCACTCAGTGCTCTTTTGTGAAAAATGCATAGCAGTCCTGCTATTAATCTCCTTTAATTAAATATTCAAACTGCCTAAGAAATTCCTCTGCTACCTAATAAAAATTTATGAATAAAATGAATATTAAAGTAGCAATCCCCAAGAAATCAGATAGCACTGCAATTAACAGACAATTTGTTAGAGCATTAACCAACCATGAGTTCTGCTCATGATGTTGGCTTTTAAAATAGCCACTAACCACTAATCGACAAAATGGTGATGGTGAAGCTTGGGACTGAACAAAATTGGAAGAGATTAGCAGAACCCTGTGACAGTCTTTAAGAGACTCAGTGTTTATTGCTGTTTTGGTAGTATGGTTTTCTAGAGGTCTACATAATCCAAAACTGCAGAATAGTTTAAATGCTATACATTTGCCTTTTTTTGTCTCTGTTTCTTCCCCCCACTCCCCTTAGGAATTGTACACAAAGGAAATGGTGAAAACATGTTCATTTCCCAGCAGCCACCAGTGATCTCAACTGTGATGGGCAATGGACACCAGAGAAGTGTCTCTTGCTCCAACTGCAACGGTCTTGCGCTCAACAGCAAACTCTTTGCCCCGGTTGCTCTTGCTTCTGGGCCTGATGGTAGTGTGTATATTGGTGACTTCAATTTTGTCAGACGGATCTTCCCCTCTGGAAACTCGATTGGCATATTAGAATTAAGGTAAAAAAATAATTAGCTTTCTCTCACTAGTGTTCATTATCCCGGCTGTGATATGCCTGCAAAAACTATGGCGAGCCTTTTTTCCCTTGGGACTTAAAACAGCAGCCACATTTAGTTGCCTTGTGAGCATATGTCTCATCAGCTGTCAAATTCATCAGAAAACTTATGCTTAACATCATCAGTTAAAAAGGGCACCTTAACTGGCCTTTAGAACAGGTTTTGTGTAATGAATTTCTACAAAGTACAGAAATAATAGAGCTAATTTTTCTTCCTGTGAGATTTTTCATACATTTTCTCATAAAGTTAAAATATTCCATGAAGCATATTTTTGAAGAAAACACCATAATTTAGTAGCAGATATGCAGAGTATCATGTCAAGTCACAGCACTGGGGCTGAAGATAGCCTTACTGTGTTTAAAATTAATACAGTTGTTCCTCTTCTGTAACAGAGGATGTGACTGAGTTTAAGCAGACAAGAGCAAACCTGGCTTTGCAGTCTGACATGTCACAGGCTGGGCCTGTGCTGCCATAAACGACGCCACTGTAGTTATGACTCCAGCTTCCCATTCCCTTCCAGAGGCAGAGAGGAAGGCCGGAAAGATTTTGACACTGATACCCTACATTTCTCTTACTTAACACCCATGAATCTCCAACTAGCTAATGTTGCTAGTGATGATGTTGTGTGCTGATTGTTCAGAATTAACTTGACAATGTGCAGGCAGTGGAAAGGAAGCAGTTTGAGAGGAAGAAATAATACTGAGTAATGGGATAAACAATGTTTTGTTACTGCAATACGGCTCTGTGAGCAGTCAGGCAAAGAATACAGTTTTGTGGAGGACTAACACTTCTTGTCTTTTTCTTTTTTTTCTAAACCCGAACCGATCTGTCTTCCTAGGAATAGAGACACAAGACACAGGTAAGTAAAATGCAGTAACAGTAGTGTATGAACCATGATCAGAGAAAGTCTTACAAAAGTCCTTTTAGAAGTCTGGATGTAGAGAAATACTCTGAATTTAATAAATACAAATGTTAATCAAATTCACCTTTGTTTGCAGTAAAGAAGGTTTGATTTGTTCCCTTTGAAGGAATGAAGTCTCCCTCTAAAAATCAGTTTGCTGATCACCAAGCAGAGATGGAAAGGTTTAAACCCAAAAGCTGGGAATGCATTTCATAGCTGTCATATTCATTTCACATGGTGTTTAATGATCATAGATAGAGCCAGCCAAGGAAACTGGAGTTTCCGCAACAAAGAAGTAATAAAAAAGGCTTCAGAGTCACACAAGAGGCTGGTGGTTCTAGGATACTACGAACTTTGAAGTCTTCCACAGTTAAAGGGTGCACAGCAGACCCCAGAACTGAAGATGCCGTCACAGCCCAGTCCTTGCTTCTCCAGCTAAAGCAAAAACAAGCAGCTTCCCCCCTTTCCAGTTAGCATTTTGACATCCATCTGCAGAAATGGTGTTGCACACTAGAAAGAGAGATAGCAAGGCACTCTGTATCCTTAGAAACAAACTTCTTAGCATTTCAGTACTTAAATGGGGTAAATAAACCAGCACTAGTACAACCCAAGTATGTATATGGCATAGTAGGAAGCTGAGCGTGGACTGAATGTGTGTTTACAGGATGAGAGAACTGGTTGGAATTACCCACTTTAGCCACAAGAATGCCATTGAATACTATAGATTATTTGCCAGCCTACTTACAGATGATGTCACATCTCATATTTTACAATGAAAACTTAAAAAAAAAAGAATAATTCCTAGTTGGTAAGTGCAAGGTTCTATTTTTTAACTGAAGGACTGTTCCCATTTGCTTTAAACTAACCAGTATCTTTTTTAGTAAACTAAAGAAGCAAACTGAACTTATTTACTCTGTAATGCATTCAGAACATGAATCAGGTTTTAAATTCAGGGGTCACTAGTACTAATTTCTTGAAATGAGCTTAAACCTTAATTAAATCAAGTTGTGACAATATTCAGGTACCCCAGCCCTATTAATTACAATAATAATTGCCTCTGTCAGATTCTGTCCAAGTGAAATCTGTGGAAAAATAGTAGGAAATCACTTGAAGTTAATGTAGTCTTTGAGGTTACGGGAAAGTACTCAGCAGTCCTGCTGTATGCCATTCTCTTGAGGCTGTAGAGGCCAAAGTCATGGTGGAAATTTCTAGGATGCTCAAAGAAACATGTGGAAGCAACAACCAAATGGCGTCAGAGGCTTGTGACAGTCCAGGCAGGAAAAGGCTTCAAAATCCAGTTTCTCAACACAACTTTTAGTCTCCACAAGAGCAGGGAAGAAGGATTCTTTTCACTAGAACAAAGAAAATACTGTACAAAAGGGGATAGAGTTTGGAGACCAATAAACAGAGAAGGCCACTGACCTTATTTTTGACTGTTTAAAAACAACTTATCCCATTTGGTTTCCTTGTCATCAAGATTTTAACAAGAAATAACAAAATTGTTTAATAACTGGTAAAAATGGAAACTAGACTTTGAGGTTACAGGGAAAAAAATTGCTACAGGATAGTAATAACTTGTTCTGGAAAGATTAATTGTAAATCCTAGTCTACTTGATGAAGTTTTTAGTAGGCTAATTTAAATAAACTAAGATTTAGATTTCATTGCAAACTTCTGCAAAGATAGCAACTATTTTATTTTGTTCCATTTTTTACTAATATCTTTAAAAATTTAAACATTTCCATATGCAAGACTTTAAGCATGAACATCAAGAGTTTTCTAACAGCCAGTCTATTAAATGTAATGACAAGGATGACAGAAAATCTGTCTACAAGGAGAGTATATAATGACCCCTGGTTCTCTGCAGTTTCTACATGATGAACAATGTTTATTTAACATCTAGAATTCTCCTTACAACTTTTTCCACATAAGTATTTTAATAAAAAGTCATCTTTTGGCTGGCCGGTCTTTTCTGAGCTCACTCTAGAGAACACAAATGATTTTTAATGTTTTCAACAAACAAAATTTTGTAATACTGGTGACACATAATTCAGCATTAATTTCTTTTAGCGCATCCTCTTACTCATCTTTCATCATACCACTGTCCTCTCATTCCCTGGACAGAATTTCACATCTGTTCCCCAACTGTGGGAATAGCTCTTTCCCTGTATTTCCCCCTCTGTCTTTTATAGACGTTCGTGACTAAGGTCAGCTTTCAGCTCGTCTAGCTTGTGGCCCAAGTCCTCAGAGATGCTGAGTAGTTTGTCCCCTTTTTGGATAGGGAATAAGAACTGAGAAAAATAGGCCCAAGCTCTATCACATATATCATGGTACAGCATTAGCCTTATCACTTGGAAATGAGATTTGAGCTGATCATCTGTTAGAAGTTTATTAGCAATATATAGAGTACTCAGTAGGCTGCTAAAATAAAAGATATTGGTAAGTAATTTTTACATTGTTTTGCAACATTGCTCAGTAAGGTAGAACTGTCTAATAGGTGATTAACAAAGCTTAGTATCTGCCTCAGCCAAGCAAAAACTTTATATTTAAAGAGGCTACATCAACCTGAAATTGAGTCAGTAAAATAAGTCAGTATCATCTCAGACATTACATATCTGTCCTGGAGCCTCTGCCAGTTCTTCAGTTCTGTTTTATCTAGATTTCCTGGTTTGTTGTGGCACAAAAACCCAGCCCTGCAGAAGGAGCTGTGCGCTGAGCGTTGTCAAACCCACCGCAAACAGAAACAAACAAAAAAGATAAATTTGGCAATCTTTTTAATCTACAGAGCAGATAGAAAAGTTTCATATAGAGTTACAGGGGATGCAGGAAGGTCAGCGTTTAGCCCAGCCACCTGTCAGAGATCTCCTCCTCCCCTCAGAGAAATATGGCAGTGATAAAAATACTGTCTGAGCACCTAAACACTCTGGCAGGCATTGGCCACCACTCTGCCAGCGCCTATCTCCCACCATTTCGGTAACCGACTGTATGATTTAAAGGATCTACACCTATCTGGATTTTTATTTTATGATCAGGACTCCACTGCAGTCTCACCAGGCTCAGGACACTAGCGTTGTGTGCCATGTGCTTAGACAGTTTCCTCAAACTGGAAATTAACTTTGCACTGAAAAAGAAACAAAAAGTCTTACTGGTTAATAAGATGCAGCCCAGTTCTCTGATTAGAATTTATGATCCTCACCATTCAATTAACATATGTAAATATTTTTTTAAATAACATTTTATAATCTCAATAAGGCACTTCAGTGCATGAATTATGGTGCATTAAT
Source organism: Strix aluco (assembly GCF_031877795.1). NCBI lineage: Eukaryota > Metazoa > Chordata > Aves > Strigiformes > Strigidae > Strix > Strix aluco. The sequence goes on along the minus strand of NC_133940.1, from coordinate 11,237,531 downwards.
TCATGCCTAGTTGCACTGACAGTACTTGGCCTTCTGCCTTGCTCCTGACAATACAGTCAGCATGAATTAAGGCACCATATTTCACACCTTCATATTTTCTAAGGTTTAGAAACAGGTAAAAATAACCAAGAGTGGGTATTTGTGCCCATGCAGAACAGTCTGTGATTCACCTTGCTGCAACTCATAGGTTTGTTGTCAGTACCAAGAGTATTAGGACCTATCAGGTACAGAAAAATGAGCTTGCTTTTGATAGTATTAATTATAATGAAGCTGAAGTCACTCCAGTGAGCTTTATAGTGGGTAGCTTGGTACTGATAGACAGACTGACTCCACCAATATCACTCTCTGCATAAGCTCGCTGATACTACAGCCAGTACTAGTTCCTTCCTCCTCAGAAGTGGTGCTTACATGAGCTACATTAAAGCTGGTCTCACTTATGCCTCTGTCATCTCCAAATCATTGAACAGATATCTTCAGATAAGTAGAATACAATTGTTATGCTGCCACAAAGAGAGATTAAAAGGAAAAACATTTTAATGTTGATGCTCTTCTCTTCTGTTTTAGTACAAGTCCTGCACATAAATATTACTTGGCCGTTGATCCAGTGTCAGAATCCCTTTACTTGTCAGATACCAACACCAGAAAAGTCTACAAAGCAAAATCTCTCATGGAAACAAAGGACCTGGCCAAAAACGCAGACGTGGTGGCAGGAACAGGTGATCAGTGCCTTCCATTTGACCAGAGTCACTGTGGAGATGGTGGAAAGGCATCCGAGGCCTCTCTCAACAGTCCAAGAGGTAAGAAAAGAGCATATTTGAAGTACTCGGTGTTGGTCATCTGTCATTTCCTTCCATTATTTAAAAACTCAGATGCAACTGAATGTACAAAAAGGGGTCTGAGGTGATGATTTAACCAACTATAAGCAAGCCAAATCATTCCATAAAGCTCACTCATATTTTTAATACAAGCAGTACTTTATGAGGGAGTAGCATGAGCAGCTAGTTCCAGCTAGCTTCCTCTGAAATAGTCTTCCCTGGTGTGGCAACACTCCTCTTTTATTACCTTTCAATTGCAAGGTGGCAGCATTTAATTATATTTAACTTTTAAGGAAATAATATGGTTGCAAAGTCCTTTTTTTTTTTTTAGATTTTATGCATTCATGTGATTCTTGTAATGTTAATGAAGCTTACTCATTAAATCAGGGCTGTTCAAATCAGACAGCCAGCAAAACCAAGTTTATTTGGAACTCTAGTTTGTCCTTCCTTATTACATGCGCTTTGCAAAATATGAGCATCTCACCTACTGCATGTGAAATAAGCATTTTGCTGCAGCCTTCCTGTCTGAGTACATCCTGTATTGTCACAGGCAAAATACCTGTGAAGCCTTGAATCCCCACCAGCGCCACAATTAATCCCCTTGCAGTGTGCATTAGAACTGTGATAAAGTCTCTGGATTTCATGCTCTAAAGCAGCTGATCACCCTCAACTCCCACTGAAATCCCCGGAACAAAGGGTAACAGCAGCTCCCATGGCAGAGCCCCGAGTGGGCTTTTAGCATGCTTCCCCCGTAGCACACCACTCCCTCCTAATGACTAGCTCTAAGGAAGGGTTTTGATTATTTTTCGTGAGCTAATAAAGGAAGGCTGTATATCAGTAGGAAATTAGAATGTATATCCAGGCAGAAGCATCTCTAAGACAAGCAAATAATCCCATTTTAAGGCTTAGCAAGAGACACATTGTAATTATAGAGTGACTTTAACATGCCTTTAATGATAGAAGGTAAGTGTGAGGTAAGTACAAATAAATGTTGATCTTCAGGCAGCTAATTAATGTAATGAATCAATTCTAAAAATAGAAAACAAACCGTTTCAGATCCTTTAGCAGGAAAATGATCGATGTTTTATTGCTGATTACAGTTGATTCTATCTAATTACAATACAATTAGTTGTTCCATCTTATTTTCTTATTGGGGAAGTATGTTGGTGAAAATTTGCAATATGCCATTTACTTTAAAAATACCTATGCATAGCTGGCTTCCTTAACGGAAGGTTCTAGTCATAAAGAAATTAAGAGGAATAAAAGTACAATTCATGAGTTCAGGGGCAGCCAGCAAATATTAAAAAATTAACTGTTAGCAGACAATGGCAAATTCAGGTAGTGGCTCCCAGCTGCTTTTGATTTATGCATCTACTCTAAATTACATCAGTTTGAAATTGTCAGATTTTAATCTCAAGGAACTATGGACTGCCACGTGCCCTTTTTGTACAGGGCCTAGAAGAATGCAGCATCAACCTGCAGTCACCAGCACAGTATGAACAGTTAGCTGTGTATTATCACAGTGGTCTTCTAAGTACATATCCTTGTTTTCCTCTGAACCATAAGAGGTTAAATAACCTTGGAAAGTAGTGGGAAGTACTTGCCTGGTACCCATAGATCTATTTATTAAGAAAACTAAAAGTCTCACAAACTTAAATACAGTTTTAGAGATTCTTTTGGATTACTTACTTTGCTTGATCTTAGAATAATTGTCGAGTCAGATGATGTCACATTTCTACTGAAATAACATACAAGCAGTGTACACAAATATTTTTTCTAGGAGTCAGGAAACTGACAAAAATGTTAGTGAGTCCACAGATGCACCAGCATCTTATCCATGTTTAAGAATACTTTGAACACAAAGCAACACAATGTTATGTAGTATTTGATCACAGAAATAAGTGAATTGCTTTTAATTTCTCACCTCAGATTTTTACAGTGCAAAAATAGGTACCTGATAATGCAGATAGAAATTGCCAATGGATTACTAAATATAATCACTTGCATTACTCAATGACCAGACAAGTTTAGCGTTTATTTTTTAAGATGATATAGAAGAATTCTTAGCTTTTTTTTTATCATTTGCCTTCTTATTTTTGCCCTGAGTATTCCTTTTTTTCCTGATATAAATGAAAAATAAATTTGTCTCTGACTTGGTAGAAAGGTAATATTTGAGAAAGAACTCCATCTGTCCTTGGTTAGTTACAGCTCAAAAGTTGTATTCTCATTTTTGCTACTGGCTGCTTGGGACTCTGAATAAGAGCTTATCTATATGAGTCTGTTTATCCATTTGCAAAGTTGATAAGAACTACCTACTGTGTAACACTTGTGAAACTTAATCCTGTTTGGTAACATCCTCAGAAGTATGTTAGTAAGTAGAAATTCAAATCCTCATTTACTTTTCTGAATGAAAGTTGCTTCAAATGCTCTTTTAACTTTTTTCAACTCATCACGATTTTTCTACTTCAGTGGGCCTGGAGGTCGGTTTTGTAGAGTCCTAGATTATTATTTAATGATTTGAGTCTTTCATCAACTTTTACTTCTCATTACCTTTATTTGGCAAGACTGCCTTTGCCTAGTGACCAGGAATTAAATGCCAGACAGGAAAACATCATGAAGTCATGCTAATTATGACTTGATGCACTTTCCACAACTTTTATTTTGCAGATAACAAACACGTGTAGCTTTATGCAGTCTGTGCCCACATCTCTGTGAAGGACCAGAGACGGGGCTTAGTGAACATTAATCTTGCACTATTGTATGTTGAGCTGACTTTGAAAGATGCTTTTAAACATGCATGGGTGATGTAGTTGAAATTTGAACTTCAATATATTATTTTTACTGCAACTTTGTTTAATTCTGTAGAGATCTCAGACTAATGAGTCATGTAATAGATGACCAAGTACTTAAGCAGAATGTGAAATGATACAAGGTGGGGACATAAAATAAGATCTGTGACAAGCTGAACACATTTATTACACAAGAAGATATTGAAAATGAAGAACTAACTACACAAGATATTAATCATTGACTGAATTCCAATCACTTGAACTTTACCAAGTAACAGATTTTAATTTTGCAGTGGGGAATTCTATTTGGTGGGTTTGGGGATTTTTTGATAAAAAATATTTATGGCACACCCGGTCACCAACACTATCATTTAAACAATCTGGATTAGTATTTATAATAAGGGACTAAGGGATAGCATTCTGATTTTAACTAGATTAATCATTGAGTATCACAGCAGTAAGCAGCACTAAAATTAATAGAAATACCTGGGAGTGTTCTACGTAGCACTGCAAAGCCAATGCCTGGATCAAAGGCATTAAACACTTACCTACCCTGCCCTTCTGAAATCAGTGGGCTTTAGACATGTCAATAGATTTGACTTTCCAAGCTTAATTGACAGAGGCAGGGAGAGGCTGAGACAATCAAGTTACCACACTTTTGCTGAGTTACAGTGTCTCCCAGTCAGTATACTAAGAGCAGTGTCTTAGATTAACATCTGATTTCAATTACCTTGCTCAGCTTGGAGCACTCACACAGGACAGCTGTGGTGGAAACCCAAACTAAGTAACTTTTGTGAAAACAGTAAGTCCCTCCATAGCATCAGAAGTGATTTACAACACTTGGAAGCCCAGGCACTAAATCCAAAGATTTAAGCATCTAAGGTCCTGCAGTGTCTACTTTTTGACTCCCAGGTCCAGACCAGACTCTAGAACTAGAAGATAGAAGCTCACACTCCCTGTGCAAGCTATGTGTACAGTCAATGCCTCAAGAAATTAAAAACTGCACACTGAGTACAGCATACTTGAATGCAGTGACCTCATTACAGGTGCAGTGACCTCAAAGAAAGCACCAGGGAAATGTAGAAGGTTGGAGTAAGTTCTAAATCCCATGCATAAAAATACTTTAAACATAGCTGTAGCAAAGAACTTTTTTCACTCAGACCCATAGCCATGAACTAGCAACACAAATGAAAACTTAAATTAAAAATCAGTTCTGCAGTGTAGTTTCATTAATTTTGCTTGAAATTATTAAGGAAATACTACTAAAAAGCATCATGATTTTGAAAATGTTCCCCCCAGTAGCTTACATCCTGAAATAATCAGTCTTGTTGCTCACCATCTGTAGCAATACTTTCTAAAGTAAATAAAGCTGCAAGAACAACTGCTCAGATTAAACCTTTACATCTGTCAAATGACAGTAGCCTGCTTAGGGCCTGCTCCTGCACAGCTAAAAGATTCCCATTACCCTCAGGAGGATGCACACCAAATTCCTAATATAGCCTTTTGTGAAAACAAGACCCCCTTGTCACAGGTAATGATCAATACTGTTTGTTCTGCTATTCTGTAAATTCCTAAGACCTTTTCAACCCTTCCGTACAATTCAAAAAGGAAAGCAAAATGGGGTGAGATGTTTCATTAGCAATATATAAAGTAAGAAGTAGACAAACCAAGGTGATTTGCAGCTCTGATTCACTGTCATGTATGCATCATAGAACCAGCAAAAGATTCATCTTATGCCATTTTTGATTCAGCAAAATTTATTCCTTATTTTTCTCTTCAGTAGCCTTAGCTTCCTATGATTTCAGAAGCTTGGGAATCTTGTAGAACATTTAAGGTAAACTTTTTGGACGGGAAGTTCTTCCTAAATTTCATCCAGCCTTCATCTGAATGCATAAGTTACTCACTTGTCTGCTAACCATTGTCAGCAGTAAGTATGACCCTGGTCATCATGTCCCTGACTGGTAGCAGGACATTTTCATTCACAGTCAGTAGTTAAAAATGCTGTTTGCTCCAACTTACCTCCAACTCATCTAAAGAGAGCAACACACAGTTGTAAGTGCAAGTACTGAAGTCATGTTCCAGCTGACACAAATCTACTGAATATTTTGCCACTAGTACTGAAACAGTAATGAAGTAAAGATGACAAAGATCACAAAGCACCAGACTGCAAATCACTTGAATCATATTTTGAGTGGTGTATTATGGTAACCTATAAATAACTAATTGCATAAAATCACTGTAGTAGTTTCTAGATGGTAGCTTTAATTAAAAGCACTGGAGACATTTAGAAGTTTAGAAATGGATGGCATGTAATTTGCCCTTTTACCAACCATAAAATGGTAATTAACCAATTTGATTCACTTCTTCCTATTAAAAGTTTTATGAGACTCGCAAGTTCCTTCGAAATACAGTTTTTCTTCAGCAGAAGGTGGCATTCTCTTTTATCAGTCCTCACCAGTAGTTTTAGATGTTTTTACAAACTCTTCAGAAGTTTAATTAGAAGTTTTCAATATAAAATGCTCACTGGCAAAGTTTTTAGCTGAGCAAAAAGTGTGAAGTAGAGTGTCCAGAAGTGGACAACATAGAGCTCTAGCTGCTGTTTATTGATGTGTTCGAACAGGATTTGTTCCCACTCTTAGCATGCAAGTGCAGGCTATGATGGAAGGCAGGGAAGAAAAGAAAATATCTTAATGGGGAATTTGCTGTATTACTTTTAATCCATATTTTTAGCACTATAAGCTTAACTCCATTAACACTGAAATGCCAAATTTTCTAGACTGAAAGATCATATGTATAATAATCATGTGTATTTTTAATTTATACCCATGAGAACTACACAAACAAGTGATCAGTTTGCTTGCAAAGTGTTATTTGCATTTGTGTGTGTGTATGTGCACTAAGGCAGATCTGTCACGGAAAATAACCCTTTAACCAAAATCACTCCTGAGAGCATATAACAGGAGAGGTTAGTCAGCCTTCTGTGTTTATCATGGTTCTACCCAGCCCATCTACTAAGTACTATTTTGTGCAGAAAAGAGTCATAAAGAACAGAACTTTTTCTGCAGTGTTTCTAGTGATGATACTTAGTAGCCACATGTGATCACAGTAGCAGCAGTTCATTTTTAATGTTAGTTAACAGAATTTAAATGGTACTGATTAAAAGACGTCTAAGTGTTATACATAGTGTTCCAAGATGTCTGCACATAAATCTGCTGGAGATGGATATAAGAGCTACTGTTTTACAGCCAGGTACAAAATCTAGTCCTATATAAGACAGTCCCAGTGACTGAACACGACCAAAAGCAGTCCTTCAGTACAAGCATGTTACTCAGAAAAAGAGATTGTGCTCAGCCCTGAGTCAAAGAATAAGACTAAATCCTTGCACAAGTTTATTTTGTCCTTATTCAGACATCAGTGTTTAATGAGGAATCTCATATTCAGACAAGCCAAGTCTGTCATTTGTGCAATAGGTCACATTTGTGCCCAAAGGCAGTGTCAGTTGGGCATACAGTTTAGTGCTACAGTTCCTTAAAAAATACAGAATCAGACTAAGAGCCTAATACAAACTACAGCTCATTGTCTGTGTAAAGATGTCTAAAAATGACCTTTTTTACTTGCTTCCAGAGTGCGCAGTGTTCCTACTTGCGCTCAGTGTAATTCGCTACACAGCATGTGCATGTTTCCTCTCTGAGTTCCTCAGTGTTTAAAGCACAATTGAAGTGCTGCATGTGATTTGATTCTGCATTACACCGTGCGTCAGAAAAGGATTAAAAATAAGCTCTTGGAGTACAGATTATGTGAAACATCATGCAAGATGTGACAGGAGCATTAATGAATCCAACTCTAATAATTAATAAATTGGGACAGTTTAGCCACATATCTGTATTTTGTTTTCCAATGGATACCTTATATAAGGTATTTGTCAACAAGACTTAAATGCATAAATAATAATTTTTTCAAATGGATAAAATCATGTTGTTTTAGTATATGGGAGTAAGCACTGGAAACAGTATTTCATTGTTGATCATACATACACTGGTACTTGAAGAAACCGGCTTATTAGGAAGTACCAGGAATTTATTATCTTTAGTACAAAATACTAAAGACATGGGCTTGTTTATGCCATCACACTGACATAGGTACTTCCCTCGCAGATAGATTGCCTTTCTGCCATAGCTGGAGAGCAAAATCTGCACTATTAACAGTAGGCAATCCTTGGTTTTCTTATGTAGTCAATGTTTGAAATCCATTCAGCAACACAGCTGAGTAGCTTTATTTCATTGCAGCATAATTTTTGATTTTTATATAATGGATGGTTTACAGCCAACACAGCCATCTGTTCACAGGGAAATTGCGTAAAACAGAAGATGCACTTGCCCTAGTGATAGATCCTGGCCTTGTGTTATCCATGGTATGGATCCAATCCATGGCTGCACTGCCCAGATGAGAAGTGTAGCTCCTTGCTTACCATGCAGCATCACCCCTCTGCAAAGACAGACCAAGTTCCCACCCACATCAGGTTTCTCATTTGAGCCTGTGAACCACACTGTAAGGCAAATAAAATCCCACCTAATATTGCTCCGTGATGCAATATCAGTAAGATTAAAAACACCCCCAACAATCACTGCTGCATTCACACCGTCACAATCACATACGGTGGACCTTGCTCCTCACACCTTCCCTGCCACAGCAGTCCAGCATGGTTTTTTCTTCTAAAAAGGATCTTGAAATGACTCTCAAGAAAGGAGCAAGAGGCTGGGACTGAGAAGACTTTTGTCTCCAACCTTTACACATCCCTGAAGAAAAAATGCTAGAACAGTTTCCTAGCAGCTTTTCCATTTACTAATAATCCCTTAGCATGCTTCAGCTTTACAGCATAAAGCTGATCAGAGCAGGACAGAGCCCAGGAACCCCTCAGCATCCCAGCAAGAGAAGAGCAGGAGGTGCCTCAGAGCCTGGCTCCATCTGCTCTGTGGCCCCAAACTGCGGTAGCAGATTCAACACAACCCTTCTCATTTTCTGAGGAGAAAATTTATCCATGTACAAACTAAACTGCAGATTGTGACTGAAAACCTCTGCAGACCTCTAGCTGCACCACAGAAGGTTCAGTCCTTTCAGTGTAGTTTGCTCTGGCTTCTGCTGTGTACATTCCCTTAGAATAACATTCAGAAAAAGCTCATCAGATTTATATATTAATTGTTTATGTGTTATTGATAACCAGGCTGGATTTCTTTTTGCTTCAGTTGGGGTTTTAGGGTTGATGTTTTAGCAGCTCAGTTGTATCAAAAGAGATTTTGCAGTTTGCTTGGCACACCTAGTTTTTGTTTCTGAGGAGGCAGCCAGCCCTCAGCTCCAGCCCCGCAGGCACTCCTAATTCTGGCCTTTTGTGTGCACAGGTCTCTTCATTTTGAAGTCTCTTTAGCATACATGAGGGACAGACAGAGGTGCCATCCCTTCCCAAAAACTGGAACACACAGATCACACCACCACCACCAAAACAAACCCATTTTCTTCTCAGATGCACACTTTACCTCAGTTCACCTTCAAACCTTCAGCCTTTTCAGATTTATAATTGGACTTCTCATAAGCAGACAACAGCCACGAGCTTACCAGTCATTCTGTGGTTTCCAAAAGAACCATTACTCTCTAATTAAAGAGTAAGGATCCTGTGAGGAAGCCAGTACCAAGGAAGCACACTCTCTGAGCTCACAGGCTAGTAGGGAGTCAGGCTTTAACATGTCTGCTCTTCCTTTAACTTTTTTATAACTGCCCAGATTTCCCCCCAGGTGATTTCAATCCCCCAGGTGACATCTGTCCTGGAGAATTGGACATTTCAGTGATCAGCAGTTTCACATAACGAAGGGATGTAGCCTAACACTGTACCCTGCGGCATTTGAGCAGTCCATGGGCATTTTTTGTCCTGGGTAGAGAAGGTGATAGGATGGTGAATACCTCTCTTCTAACAGCAGTTCACAGCCAGATGAATGCACTGAATTGACAATTTAAAAGAATCAATTTTAACTACCAACAGTGTGCTGATAGCTTGAAAGCTAATCGTAGTAGGAGCACTAGATGCTAAAGTTAACTGCTGTGGCCTTTGGATTTTTTTGTGATGATACCCTCAGACCTTTACAAGGTGCCTAAACATCACCTATGGTGAAGAGGCACCTCTGGATGGGAACTGGGCGGTGGGGGACGTGATAGCAGGGTGTACCCAAAAGCCTGTCCTCCTGCGAGGCCTTCACAGCCTCGCTCAGTACCTCCCTCTCAGCCAGAGTAAGGGATGGAAACCCTCCGGCAGAGGAGGTCAGCCTGCTTCAGCAGAGGGGAGAGTCGAGGCCTCACTAAATTGGCCACAACAGAAAAACTGGTGTGGACATTATTCCTGCTTTCTGTTAGAAAAGAAATGGTCATGGACAGTTTGTCTTGGGACGCTGCCCCTGGATGTTAACACTGTAAGAGAAAGCGTGTTACACTCAAATGTGTATGTAACTCAAACTCAATCCCCAGGCATTTCCAACTGCCAGGTACAGATTTATTTAGGGGCCTGGGGAGACTGTCCCCCCTTCTCCCAGCCCCGTGGGAGATGCATGTTTCCCATCAGGGCTGCCTAGTCCTGCCCCTGTCCCCCAGACTGCTTACTCTCCCTTGCCCTCAGCTACAACTGCTCTATATGTTTAAAGAAATTAAATTAAGTATAAGGAAATGGATCTGGGAGGTGAGGGAATTCAGCTTGGGTTTTCTTTTCTTTTTTAATGGTGTGTGGAATTGCTGTATGAGATCCTAAACTGGTGTGCAGACAAGTGTTTTGTAAACTCAGAGTACATGCAGCCTTCAGTTGTGCTAAATGCAGGGGACAAAAATCAAGAACCATATAAGCCACTGTCCAAACCATCTGTTCAAGTCCTCTGCCTTTCATTCTGTGTAGCAGAACATAAATGCATTATTAAAATAGCTTGGCTGTGCACGGCAGCTGCTATAATTGCAAAGTTATGCAACTTTAAATGGGAAATTATGAAGTAGTTTAAAGCAAGAAATTGAGTGGTTTTGGTGGAAAGGATTTCACAAACCTAACATGAATAGAAGTGCTTTTCTAGCTGTATTTTCAACATTTCAGGGAAAAAGGGTCTTACTTACAGTTCATGCAATATAGAAAAGGCTAACAAAATAAATGCAGGAAGAACTTGGGAGAAAGTGTTAGACTGGGACAGAACAAGGCTGGGCATGAGTTGTGACAGGGCTGTACCAGACACTGCTGGTGGGAGACAGCAAGCTCTCCATTCCTCAGTTTCCCCACTGAAATACAGAAGACCGTGACCTTTCCTTTGCATAGCCCTCACGTCTGTTTCAGGGTCCATCTCTCCTGTACAGTGCAGTGCAGTGGTGATAGAACTATTGCAGATCCGGGAGCGGGAGAACTGCACCAGCTCCTGCTGAAGCCCACTGTTGTCATGAGGCTGGTTCCAGTCCATGACGGTTGTCTTGGGTAACACTGCACTGCAATACATTCTGCAGCACAGATATTCCTTCTGCCTGCTAAACAGAACCTGATTTGCACCATTTGTATGTATAGCCCGTATCACAACAAATGTCTCTCGCTTTCTGTGGGTGCTTCTTCCTTGCTCAGACACTCTGATAATTCAGACAGTAGAGTAATAAAAAAAAATTCTCCTCTGCATGAGAATTAAGAAAGTGAAAATTAAGAAAAACCATCTGTAAAATAAGTTTTTAGAAAAGAGAGTCTTGTCCCACTTTGTGATGGACATGAAATAAAGTTATTGAGGAGCCTAATTTTATGTATATAGAATTACATTACAAGCAAAGCCTTGCTGTTCTGTTCTGTTTCTTCTTCATGCCTTCCCTCTTTCTCTGTAAGTCAAAGACAGTCTGATACATTGGTATGATCTTTCCATATACAGTTTGTATAAGCTTCAAATAAGTAATGGACAGAAAAAAAAAAAAGTCATACTTTTTTTAATCAGAAGATTTTCAGAGTCTAAGAGGAGAGGAAACATTTTAAGCTCATACTTTTTAATCTAGATAATGTCAGTACTAACACTCTTTCCTACCTTTTCCCTTCGTCTAGGTATCACTGTAGATAAGCACGGATTTATTTACTTTGTTGATGGTACCATGATTCGGAAAATTGATGAAAACGGTGTAATCACAACAATAATAGGTTCGAACGGCCTCACATCAACCCAGCCACTGAGCTGTGACTCTGGAATGGACATCACTCAGGTAGACACCTGGTTTTCATGTGTTGTCACTTTTCTACACATTGTGGAGACAGATAACTTAGTTTCTTGTACAAGGATTGTATATCAGAATATGCTGGATGAATCAGATAATTCTGGACTGCACAGTATGTAGTGTATCCTCTATTCACATGATTTTTTAAGGTGTACCATATAAATGCAAAACTATACACCTGATTCTTTCCAGGAGATGTCATATGAATGTGTAGAGGGGCTTATATAAAGAATACGTACTGCTTTAGAAAGTTGCTTGCTACTCTGAGATAGATCTTCTAAGGAGTTTATCAGAAGTTTAGAGTGCTTTCCTTAGTCCAGCATTCTCACTGATTTGCTTGAACTACTAAATGGAAAAAATACATATTCTGTTTATATCTGTGTCCGTTCTAAGTCATGGAGGAGCATCACAGTAAGTAATTACACAACAGCAGTATTGTAGTGAAGCTACTGCATTTCAATACATTTCTCAAAGTGCTTTTCAGTTCTTAGTTCAAGAGCAGTGTAAAAGAAGTAAGTCTAAAAGACACTTACCACATCTATAGTTTATGCTAAAAAAGATATGTCGATAAACATGAAGAAACATAAATGGTACTCTTGACTAGTCAGTGAGCCACGCTTACAGATAGCACAAGGAAGGGATTGGCCTTTGCCAATAAATGCTTGAATTAATCAGCTTCAAAATGGATGGAAAGCTGTACTTGAAAAAATCTTGAGGCATTCAAGTAACATACTCAAGTTATGTTATGGACTGTGTAAGCTGATAACCAGGATCCAGTTAATTTTGCATTTCATTTTCTCCTTGCCCTTTCCTCAGTCCTTCACCATTGGAAATCACGGTTAAAATACACTGCATAACAATGGTATGAGCTTGTTCCCCATTTCTAAGTAGACTTTGAGTAATAGCAGGTGACTATGATCTTGTATTCATATACATGAAGAATGTGGGGTCAATGTTTTGGGTAGTTCTTATCAAATTTCACAGGGACAAAGGAAGGAATCTAATGCTGCTGTCACAGAAGCACTTAGGGATTTCATTACTAGCATCAAAACAGAAAAATGTGTCCATGTTCCATTTCACATGTCACTGCACCCTAAGTATTTGCAGATGTGGGGAGAGGAACCTCAGCTTCCCTGTTCCTAGTTCTGGGACAGACAGGCCTTTGTATTCTCTCTGGTCCAGTAGACACATAAATATTCCATGTAAAGCAGAACAGGGTCAACTAGCTTAGTTTTGCTAAACCCAAGCTTAGACTAAGCCTAGTAATTGTCTTACAAGCTATACAGCTTCTGGGCACCTTGTCTTCTGCTCTGTCGCCCCGTCATGCAGGGCAGCAGGTGGTGAGCAGGGCCCCTCCACAGCAAGCAGTGCTCCCCGGCCCGGGCACCGGCTCCCCGCTCCAGTGCTGCCTACCAGCTGGCAGGAGCGATGCTTCACCGAACGGAAAGCTGCCTGAAGCACATTTCCTTGCTTCTTGGATACATGTAACTGCCTGGGGCACCAGTAGCCAGATTAGATATCTCTGAGGTGCAGGGAATGGAGCCAGGTGCAACGTCTGCTCCCTGCCTTCTCCTCGTGATCTGCATCTCGGGCTGTACAATTCATTGCTTTACTGACCATATAACGTGCAGCTGTGTACTTGTGTTCAAATTTTTGCTCGTTTTGCTCAGTAACATAACATCTCACTAAATCTGAAATGGTGAGTTTGGATAGTTTTCAATTCCTTTTAAAAAATGCAAATACCCTTTAGCAAATAAGTTGCAGCAGGGGGTCTGGCAAATACAGAAATAAAATTATTTTATTTTTTAAATTGAAATTAAAAAGGTAAGCTTTTGGGACTGAAATCAAATATGCCAAATTTATAAGTAGATTCAAATAGCCCTAAAATCCTATTTTTTGGTAGGTTGACTACTTAACAGTAACAGGTTTAGTTTACCTTACTCTACAATATAGTTTCAATGCCATGGAGAAAAGGCTTCTGCAAAATCATATATAAGAAAAAGCATGTCATAGAGCATATTCTTCTTCATACTGCTCTCAGGACATCAGCATTCAACTGGGGTAGGACCTTCTTTTCATAGAAGCAGAAATAAACTTTCTTTTTCCATGAACAATCCAGGCGCTTCCATGCTGCAGCACCTACAGGAAATTATTGCTGCACATTTCTCAAAATTTTGCAAATGTATCAACATTCTGGGAAATCAAGATATGATCTTTTCCACAGAGATTGAGAGAATCTTCAGATAAATTGTGAATGCATGCCAGTAAATATTCTAAACAACATAATAAATGGTGGCATATTAAACTGTCCCTAAAAAGTCACCAGTCTCATTTTCTAAGTCTAAGTATAGTAATACTTACTGTATAATTTTCTGTCACCAATAGGTGAAGTCACATTGTTGACAATCTGCAGTACAAATGCACATACAGCTTTTGGAAGCATTCTTGTTTGGAGGATTTGTTTGTGGGGGGGGGGTTAAGTGAACCTACTTATTGAAGTTTTTCACAAAATCCATACTTTTGAGGTTTTTCACATATGCAGTAAAACACAGATATGAAATAAATGCCGAGAATGCATGTTCTGAAAAGTAACTGTATCAAATCTGCTCAATAGTCTTCTTCCAAAATTGTTGCTGATAACCAGAAAACCCTATGAAATAATCACATCCCCTTGAAGTCAAGCATGTTAATCTGAAATTGTATCAATGGAAATAAGGGAATGATATTTTCACTTAGTCAGAAACAATTGTATATCCTTGCAAGACTGCTGAGTTTATTCCAGAATGGCATAAACATAAATGAAAAATGAATTTGGCCCTTCTCCACTTAAATTGGTTTTTGGCTAAATTACAAATGGCTTTCACATCAAGAGAATGTGAGTTGCTCACAAACTGTGTGTTTAGAGGGACTTATGAAATAAGTTAATAAAATCAATTCTCAAAGCTAAATTTGTTCTGACAATAAAATCAACGACTTGCTCAAAATCAGTATTTCTTGATTTACCGAAGTACAGAAATGTACTCTTGAAGTAAACATATAGAGTAACTGCCCATTGCGAAAACTACCAGAAATGACAAGCTTTCACTTTAAGGCATTCATTTTAATAAATGAGTTGATTATAAAAGGGTTTAATCATTTATTCCAATATCAGTTTTGATGGAAACACTTCTTCTTAATCATTCTGTGTTTGTTGCTCACCACCTTCTCATTCTTAACCATGGTATTCTGCATTCATAACGGGCGGAGGGAAGGACATCTGGGGTTGAAATGATTATATGTTGTGGCAAATAAACCACCAAGCTCTGGCTAATTACTTTGATCTCATACTTCACTGTGAGGATGTTAATCTGAATTTAGAAGGAAAAGGACATTTGGTTGAGGTGTTTATATGGTATGCCAGCGTTCTCAGTACTTTGTCAGCAAGTACAAAACTTGGATGACTTTTATTCTCAGCACAGATGACTTCAGTGTTCTTAAATTATTTAATAAGGATAAAATGTAAAGAAATGGCTCTTCAGAGCTAGGTTTATGAATATATATGTGTATATACTCAACACTCACCACTGGTGCCAGGGTTTTAGCAGACATCTACATTAAGATCAGTTATTCCAGTATCTTTCATTCTGATAGAGCTGGTCATATGTTTTGAAAATGCTGCCTCTGAAACCCTGAATACTAGAACATGAACGGGAGCTAAATTTTAAAGCCAAAACATTTTTCAAGAATATCAAAAGGTAGTGTTGGTCTTCATTTGTTCTGTGATTTTTAATATTCATCTCACTAACCTACAGCACCCAGAATCTGAATGCCAGACTTTGAGTGCGCCTGCTGCTTGGTCCTTGGGTTCTTCTAGGTCTGTCTCCCATTCTTCACTTGTTCTTTGGAAGCTGTTTTGTTGTAGGCTAATTAAATGAATACTAAACCCATGTTGAACCTTACACGTTTGCATCTAAGCATGGAAGCCCCCATGGGTTGAGCTAACTGATCTCCCAGCTGTACAGTCTACTGAATATCTCCTTCTGTCAAATTGAAGCCCAGCTGGAGAGAACAGAATTACCTGCTACAGCTCCTACCTTCCCCATACCCTCTGGATAGGAAGACTGTTGTAGGTACTCTAAATCAGGGACATAAGCTTTGATCTAAAATATTCCTACTGACTCCTCGAATTGCTGCACTGCTAACTGCTCTCCAAACTTGCATCAGCAGTGGGCTGGCTGGGGGGACCACCCCACAGTAGGACCTGTGGCAGGGCCTCCTGGCCACAAGCCGCAACAGGAGTGCTAAGAGAAGGGATGGAGAGTGAAAGAAGGAGAAGAGAGGGGATCATCATTCTGTTTCACTGCCTGATGAATTTGGGCTTGATACTGGTGTAGATCAGAGGCATCTCTAGGTTGCTCTTTTTCTCAAATGTGCACACTCTCTTAGTGTTTGCTGCATCCCCAGGGTATACAGAAATTTTTTAGCCTGGTTATTGATATCAAATGAGAGCACACTGTGTGGGTATGTCTGTCTGTCTGTCAGTATTCTTTTCCTCACAGTAAATCAAAATCTTAGGCCAATTTCAAAGAAATTTGGAAAGGAACACCAGCCTTCACAGCAAATAAATTCCTACACATTCCATAAAAAATATTAATCCAGTTGGAGGAGAGAGACCTAAAGTGCCCTTTCAAAAGGAAATATTGCAGCATGAGCTTTCTTTTATTAAACTCCAGAGATTCCACTCAGGATCTAATAAATGCCTCATTCACAAGAAAAGCTTCATTTGGTGCTTGGGTCTTATTAAACTCCCAAGTCAGTGAGCTATGAGACGGAAGTCCTTAGGAAACCAGACTTCATTAGATCCAGTGTTCATAGAAGTTATATTGACGTTGTGGGAGGTTTTGTGTGAAAGTAAAAACACTTCAGCTCAGCTTGAGTGATAAGCTTCACTGCTCTTCTGCCTCCATAGCTGTGGTGAAAGCTGAGGAGAGAATTAGCAGATATTTCTACCATCTTGCAACTTCATCCTGTATCTTTCCTCCCATGAGAAATATGTGGGCTGAATTTCCACCACTCTGAACCTCAAGTCATTTATATCTGTGCAAGTGGTAGCAGGCAGTATTTGGGAACTGTTCAAACCAATCTTGAGCACAGTTGCTGCAAATATGGAGACCAAACATTTACAAGGCAACAGAAAATGAATCCCAAGAGCTTTCTCTTAGTCTGTAACCATGGCCTTGTTCTCCTGCTGATGTCAGTCCCACTAGGCATGAGTCTGTGCCAGAGTAATAGCGCCGGCCTGATTGATGGTGTTAATAACTGTCACTGCTGTGTTCCAAAATGAAAGGTCTGGTTTGAAGAGTTTTTCTTGACATTTGCACTTCATCAGCCTTTGTTCAGCAGTTCTCCATGTGAGGGAACCATCTATATTGTGTTGCTTCACATAAACTTCAGTGACACTGCAAAATGTTTTGCTCCCTTATAAAAATGTGACAGTGTTACTTACGTAGGCAATTTGCTTGCATAGGTCAAATTAAAAGGCAGGTTTCTAGAACAGGGTTTAAAGGCGACCCACACGTGGCAAGAATGCCACGTCCTGAACAGCCTTCTTTGAATGATGGAGGAGAGGGGAGAGAGCAGTAAGTAATGCTGTTGATGACCTACTTGAAATAGTGAAGTGAGAGACAGAATACTGGTAAGGAGTAAAGATGAGAGAAATTGCTTGAAAATGTAGTATATATCTCAAAAATGCAAACGCTGACATTGCTCCACAGTCAAAAGTGCTGCAGGCGCTCCCCACCAGCATCTGCACAGGCACAATATGCTTCAGTGGCATTGCGGAAGCCTTTTGAGCAGAACAAAAAGCTCCCAGGACATGGTGACCTCACTTGAAAGCAGCAGTGAGGGTCTGCTCATCGGAGCAAGCGCAGCCTGAACAGAACTTTCACTGTCTACGTTTGGAGAAAGGAAAGGAAAATGTGAAAGACAAAACTATGATCTGATGAACGGGTGAGAAACAGGGGAAGCGAGCTGCTAGCATAAAAACTAAATTGATTCTAGGCTGAGGTACTTTTAAGCCAGGTTGAGAGTAGGATATCACAAAGCAACTGCAGGATTACATGGAACCAATTAACTAATTAGTATTGCAGGTCAGGGGAAGCCACACTGTCCCTTTAGGTGTTTCTCTACTTACTCGATAGTATATACTGCATTCTTGTAAAAGCAGAAAGCACAAAACACTTTCTCATTGGCTTTTTTTAACACTAGATGCATAATATTCTAATTGTGTTAGAGAGCTACATGCCATCAAAAAGGAAAAACTTTGTTTTCACTGTAGCAAAGTATTGCAAAACTACCCCTGCTCTTGATTTACTTTTAGTCGTCTACATGCGTGAGGCTTTTGATACATTGTTCTAGTTATGTGTAATTAATGCATCATAGATATGCCAAATCGCTGAACTGTGTTTTTCAGTGCTTCACAGAACATGTTTTATGTGGATTCGTGAAACTGCTAAACAAAAAGCACACAAAGCAGAAATTACAATTTATAGGCCCTTTAATTTTTATTTGTGGTCTTGCCTTACAGAAGACTTTCAGAGGTTTTTTCTTTTCAGAAAAGATTTTTTGTTTTCTAATTTTTGCTGCATGAAGGAGCCCAGAAAAGCTGTTATTTTTTTCCAGTATAAAGTCATTTTATTCTCTGGTTCTTTTTACTCTGCTGCTTAATTTCAAGTTCTTCTCTGGCTTTGCTAGAGTACCAGAGAAACTATCTAGAGTGGAAGTCATGGCCCCAGCAAAATCAGCAACTGTTTTGCCACTGACTTCAGTGGAACCGAGGCTTCTCACTGGGTGCTTTTCCAAGCTTAATTGAAAGGGTAGTGAGTGGCAAGTGTGTAGCATCCCTAAGAGAATGTATGTGCTTCTGAAAATTAGACCAAAACAGGTAGTGGACAGAGATTTTACCAAGACATTTTCAAACCTTTTCAAAAAATGAGGCCCCCCCCCCAATTATTTAAGTGTTAGTCTTTGGAAACCATAAGTTTATACAAAATAATTCCAGCCGTAATAGCATATGCAGGAACAAGCAGTCACTAGTATCCATACTTTGAAGCAAAACCAAGCTGATAAAAAAGGATCTTCAGGTAGAAGATAAAATAATCTTTTCTCAGGGGTAGAGGAGAGGTTAAGTAGCCTCTCTTTAACAGGAACTGAGAGAAAAGAGGCTCATAGGATTAGGACCTCAGGTGGAAAAGTCTGTGAGAGCTCATGAATCGAACTTGTAGGTGTATAATGTGAATTTTAGAATATCAAACAGAAAGCAGGATGGTTTCACCACAGCTAATTTATATTCTAATCAAATTATTCTATCACTGAATTTAAAATGCTAGTCATAGAAGTGAGATAGCGTGTGATGAAGTCACACTGAAATTTCTTCCTTAAAGCCCAAATGTTCTTTTTGTATTGGTTACCTGCAAAACAGCAATTTATTTCAATTATCTGCCATAAATAATGCATTACTACTGAGTAAAAGACTATGTACATTTTAATCAACTCTTCCAGCAATTGCATCCTTTTCTTTGATTGTTGAGGCAGGGAGTGTTAGACACTTGATGGTGAAGTGAAGAAGACCTGACAGACCCGCACTCATGACTTTTCTCTTACTTTTTGCTATACAGAGCCAGATTTAAATTGGTTTTTTAATCATTTGTTTCTAATGAGAAATTGCAAGAAGGAAGAAACTTCTGTAAGAATTAGATGGCTGGCAAGAAGGTAGCAGCTCAGCCCTGTGCCTAGGGGCTCTCAGATACACCTGCCTGACGAATGGAAGCCTCCACGCTCACCAAATGCTGCCTGCATGTACACAAAGCTCCCGTACACATCCACCCAGCAACTCCAACTCATCCATGCTGCCTTGCCACCCCCAGGCTTCCTCCAGCTCACCCACCGTCCTTGCACACTTGCCCAGCTCCTCAAACACCTGACCCTCTTTTAGCTCTCTGGGGAATGGGCTCCCAGCTGAGAAACCTGGCTCGTTTTGAGACTCCTGTCAGTCTTTCCCAAGCAACCAACTTACCTGATTGCTTCAGTTTTTATTCCTTAAGCTCAGGTAGCCTTTGATTATCTCTCTCATTTAAATATGGTTTCAGTACGATGGAGTCTAGTTGATGAGTTATTTGTGGCAGAGGCCTTGTATCTGCTGGGCTGAATTATGCTGCTGAAAATGTTTAGCGCAGCTTTGCCAGACTGGTGGGAGTCTGCAATGGGTTGAGATATATCGGTTACTACATTTGACTTTTTTCATCTGTTGAGGAGACATAGTGGACAAAACGTAAGCATGAAGAATATATATATACATGATATGTACCTATATATGCACATATATAACTATGTCTATATACATATATGTATATGTGGTTTCTACATATACTGCAGAGCTACCATAAGTAATTGGATAGTGAAAGCTGTTCCCTGATGTCCTGCAGTCCAAGCCCCAAGAAGGTCAGCTGAGAAAGGAATGTACATGTTGATGGGACCATGCAGAGGCAGGCCGAACAATGCCCCTCCTTTTCTTTTAATCCAGTTGTTCATCCATATCCACTGATAACAAGGCCTGTCTGTGATTTAAGAAATACCTGTTTTGATGGAGGCAACTCCTGCATTAGCCATTTTTTTAAAGATTGTCAGGGCTGGTACTGTGTGTATGTTGCTCTCCTCCTCTCACCACCAATCCTTCACACATCTGTGGGGTAAAGGACCTTACACAGATATAACAGGTTTTGTGTGTTATAAAGTGACTAACAATAATAATTGAACTTTACGTGGAGCTGTCTTTACTGCCTCTATTCCAAGCCTTTCACATTGCCCAGTGTGTTTTGGTTTGGACATTTGAAATGTTGCACAGCATTAGGGGGAGGGAGACCAAATGGGCTGGCACAAATCTGGAATTTCAGTACTGGGCAAGTTTGAGGCCAGCAGTCACCAGAGCTGATGGTGTCCATCCTGCAGAGATGTTGCACACTGCTGGGATAGAAATTGTTGCATTGACTAGGTCAGAGGAAGATTTTCCTACATCTTAGAGGAGAGAGAACTGGTCCTTGGACCCCTGGGCTGTCTTCATGACAGCACAGATCAGGGGAAAGCTTACAGAAATAAAGGCATAAAACACGTGTGAGTGAAAGAAGTGATATAGGCATTTAATTCTACCATCAGGTCATATGAAAGTTTACATAGCTGCCAACTGCTGCATTTGAAAGCTGTAAAAGAAAGTGTGGGTATGGTTGCATGACTGAAAGCATTGCCCCGCAATAACCAGCGGAAGGGGGGTCAAAAAAATCAGCACAGCGATACTTCTGGCTTGCAAATTGCTCCAGGTGCTAAGGGGAACCTGAAAGTCTGCACATCCTGTCAAAACAACACTGTAATAATAACAGCTTACAAAGGGCAGGACTTTGAAGCATGTCAGCAGGAGGGAACTCCAGAGGGTGTTGTTCCCTTGCTGTCTGGGTACTTCTTGGGTCTCAAAGCTGGTTATAAACAAAGACTGAAAAGGTTTTAGTACCAAGAAGTGTTGCTTTGGAGGTATTAGGGATATCTCCAGTATTATTATTAGGACTAAGGTTGCCTTGAGTTATGCTTATAAGCTGCTGAAGTCAAATGAAAGTAAGCTGTGACATCCACAGAAAGTAACGCTGCAGCCTGGGCAATGACAGCTAAGAATGCCTGATTTCTCCTCTGCATGATACCATGTTTGCTTCAGCGTCTTTTCTACTCTTGTTTGTGCCAAGGGAAAAAAAAAAAAAAAAAAGGAAAAGACACTGTGTCAGTGGAGGAAAAAAAAAATGCAAATGTCAAGACAGAAATTGGTTGTATCCATTTGTAGCGTGCCATAGAGAGGTTACATTTATAGCTGTGCATTATGAAGTTTAGGCCACAGAGAGACGCAAACAGAATGATAGAGAGCACCATTTTATGCAGTATGTTACTCCAACAACAACACTCACATTTACAAACAAATTAGCTAAAAATGTCTGAAGGGCATTCAGCTTTTACAAACTGGGCCTCATCTCCTGCTGATAGGTTCCTTTGGGATGGGTATGGCATGCAAAATGATACACTGCCTTGGAGAATAAATTTATGAAGTTTAGCAATGTAGGTCACATTGCAGGAAAATCATAAATGTCTGAACATCACTCAATAGCCACTCAATCAACTGCTCAAAGCAAAAAGGGAAACTGAACAGCGTGTCGCTGTCTCTGGTGAGAACTGGGGAAAGTCATGGTATGCTGTAAAACCCTTTAGGTCCTCCATCAGTATGGATTTCTTTTTTCATCTATTTTTCTTGCCAGTTCAGAGTAATATTTTTGTGTCCATATTAATAGTGACAACAAAACCAATGTAGTTTTTGCTGTTACTCCCATGAACTGTAAGTGTGTTGGGTGGCTTGTGAAAGGTATGCCAAAAATCTGGGGAATCAGGAGAGGTCAGGTGGTTGAAACTTGGTATAAGTAGCCTATTCGTAAGGAACTAACTTCATTGTGAAATGATTTTTGTATGCTGTCATCCAGCCAGAAGGATTTATAACTTACGCTATTTGCTTCAGTCTTTCTGGATTTGGTTTGAAGGAATAAAGAAAAGACGTTTTAAAAGAGGACTTTTCTAGATCTAGAACTGTCTAGAGATTCCTGTTGCTTTCTAAATCTAGAAATTACAAAGAGCCTGAGATCCAGAAATTTAGAACTTCGGTAGAGATGTCGAGAGCCTTTCTGAAGACATCTAGAGCCTTTGTAGATCTGGGGCCTTTCTAGATCTAGAGCTTTCTGGAGCTGGGGTGGGGACACGGACAGATGACACACACGTCATGACAGGATTTAGTTGAATTTTGCTTAAAAAAATATTAGTCCTAAACTTTATCCTTGTAATCTTTTCTGTCACAGTCTGATAATACATATCCAAATATGCACCACAGCAGTAACCAATGCCTTAGCTGACAGAAATTTAAAGCAGAGTGTCTGCTTACAGTCTCAAGCTAGAATCAGACACTCTCCAGAGCATTTTCTGGCAAGTATGTAATCCGTGTAAATACTCACATAGGATTGCTGCATGGAATGCAGTTGTCTTGTTTGTTCTACAAAATGCAAGATGCCTAATTTTTTTTACTAGCTATTTGAAGTCTTAACAGCAGTATGTGTTTCCTTTCAATGTAGCATAACAGTTAGTTAGATTACATTAGTTTTACTCAGTTGAAATATCTATTGTGTAAATATCTGTGAAAAATTAGTTGCAGAAAATCATGTCATGATCACAATCTTGGTGCTAATTTCTGTAAAAGTAAGGACTCAAATTACTTTAGGTGCTTTTTCTGCCTAGAATTTTTATATCACTGTGAAAAAAAATATGTATAATTTAAATATAAAAATCAAACTTCTCTATAGTTGTTTTGCTTTCTCTGCTACAGTTTAGTAAAGAATTAGTTCACTCTTACACTGGATTAAAAAAAGCTATTATTATTGAATTTTTCAGTTTTGAAAATTTAATTTCTATGTATCCTCTCTTCCTCTCAGTTTTCAGGCCAGATGCTTTCATGAACATCAGTAGTTATTGGAAGCAAAAGACACTGTAACGTACTAGCTCCAGCCTCTCACTGTTCTCAAACAGCTTTTAATTACTGTCTCGATTGAAGCTCTCTTCCTCCCACCTTTTCTGCATTGGCAGCACACTGGCTTTGTGTATCCAGAACTTCTGAGCTCAAAATGGAAAGATGAGGCCAAAACTAATGAGAGATTTATTAAGATTTATGCAACCTTACTTTTGTGCCGTCTCGTCTGACAAGCGCGGGACCTGGAAACACAAGTTAGAAAGTGAGACAAAATGGAAACAGTCCTGTTGTTAGCTAGATTTCCACCTGGTCCTGCTCCCTCCTTTTGGCCATGCAAATTAACTGCAACAGTATGTTTGGAGGACATCTATTCCCACTCCAGCACTGGTGACATGTTTGGGTTAGGTTCAAATATCATGGTCTATTTTGAGATATTTTAATTGAATAGTCTAAGACTCCTCCTCTCAGAGGTACCACTCTGCTCAAAATACTTTGTAAATTCCTTCTGGGCATTTAACAAAGTATTTCTTTCATAGCCTGTTTAAACCATGGGTACCATGTTTAAACAGACTTAAATGGCTTAGGATTCTAAGTCCCATTGATTTTCATAGTCAATGGGCTTCTGTGATTCTGGATAATATTCCCTCTATTATTAAATAAAGATGGTGTGAAACCTGTCCCCATAGAAATCAACTTTTCCTATCAATTTAGTAGACCCAAGATACAGTCTTTGAAGTTGTGAAGCAGAGAAAAATCGTAAAAAAGGAATTATGAAACTAGAAGAGAGCTGGAAGGTGAGAGCACAGTGAATGTTTGTGGCAAGTGAAGCAAGGACAAGCAGTGAAAACTGCTGGAATGGTGCCTTGCCTTCATGTCCCTGCTCTGGGTCCCTTATCCACTGGAAATAATTGATGGCAAAGGCAGGTTGGCGGGGAGACTACCCGAGCCATGATCCTGGAGAAATGGTGGCCTCAAACCTCTGAGCTGCATCTGTAAATGTGCCACAGCTGCTTTCTGAGCCCATGGTAGAAAACAGTGGTCGTTAGGCTGCAAAACTCATTTATTTGGGTTTTTCACTGGGGAACGATGAATGCAGAGAGAGCAACATTTGTGAAGTTTAGAGTAGGGACTGCTACAGCTGAACAGTATAATTCTGAATTTTATAATATGCAGCATCAGAAGCATGAGAAACAAAGGCTTCTCCAGCATGGGAGGAGGCTGTAATCCCACTGTGGGGAAGAGTTCCCTGGTGTCAGACCGCAGCAGCTGAATTGTGTCTCTCTGTGCCATTAAGAAAGAAGCTAAGCTGCTCAGAGGAGCTGACACTGTCAGTGTCAACAAAAGAAAGAGCCCAGAAGTGAGAGCAAACTGACAGAAGATGATGAAAAAATATCCGTAGTTGTCAACTGTGAGAAAATAGAGAGAAATATATGTAGTGAGACATCCTGTAAAAAGTTCAGGGAAGCAGAACCAGTCTCCTTCAGCCTTGTAAACTACATGCTCTCTCCTAATGGACCACCTGTGTGAGTCCTTCCTTGGAGCCATTTCTTTCCCAGAAGGAAGAAGAAGGGTTTGAGTGGGAAGAGAGAAAAATGCTGTTTAGAAGGACGTTGTGGTGAGTAAAAGGGTTTGGCCTGGAAACAACACATGAAGTGAGTATAAATAAGAGGAGATGAAAAAGCAAAGTTAGCAGCTAAAGAGAAATATGGAAGAGGCTATGGTCAGGTCTGCAAATGCATATCATAGAGCTGAATAAAGGCAAAGGTAGCATAAACAGAAGTGCTCGAAGCTGAGCGGTACAGATAGGAAGTAATCCATCAGTCAGGACTATCAGAAAAATTTTGGCATGAATTTCATGCTACTACATGAAATTGAATCAAAATACACAAGCAATGCATGGCAAGAAATCAAAGCAATGGTGAAGCCTTTTTAGGGATTTATGCAGCTTCTTTTAATCCATGATAAATGAAACTTATCCCATTGAAATTTACCCCCGCAACCAAACAGTTAAGCTCTTGAAACTGGTATCTGCAGACAAGGATAAATTTTTCCCTCTTTACTTTTCTTACTTTGATATGAACAGTAGAATTTGTTTGATCCGATTTGTTTAAAATAGTACCAAAAATGCCACAGCCGTAAAATGTCATGCAAAATATGCAGAAAGTTTTAGCCATATGGTCAGAACCAAAAGTGAAACAGGATTCTTCACAAACTAACACTTAAATGTGTGTACATGTGCGGGCGTGTATGTTTAAGAAGTATATGAGTGCAGGCTTTCCTATCAGTGCTACTTTACAAAAAACTCACGCTATTTATTTAGTTGTAAAGATTTGCTGTGGGAAAAATATTTAAATATTTCGAAACCAGATAGGTAGGTAGGTAGGTAGATAGTTATACAAGCACATGTATATTTTGCAAGAAAGAAACAAAGACAAAAAGTACCATTCAGGTCTGAGAGCTATTTAACTACCTAAATGTAGATCTCCCAGTGAAAATTCATTTAAACTGAAGCCACCTTAGTGCACTTTGTGTTTTCCGGAACACTTGACATGAAAAAATGTATTAGAAAGCTAAACCAGTAGGTGTTAATTTTGCACTTCTCAAACCAGAGATTGATTATTGGATATAGCTGGAGCCTTTATGTTGACAGTTAAATGCTGAATTCCCAGAAAAGTTGACATGTTAATACTTATGTGCAAAAGGTCTCATTGCTCAAGGGTTCACTTGTTTCAGCAGTGATTTCCATTGCATATACTCAGTCTCCTGTGAACCAAACCAGAACTGTCACCTGGAAATTTCAGTCTGTGAGGAGTGTGGGGTACTGAATGCTACTGAACAAACCTTGTCTGTTTGTTTATAATGGGATAATCGGCAATGCCATTTTTGTACACTGCTCGAAGAAAGAGCCCATTAAATGTAAGAAAAAGCACTTGCAGTTGGCCCAATTTTGAGTTATAAGAAAAATGTACATATATGGGAGAGGACTTTTTACAGGGTCTTGTAAAGTACTGCTTCAAATTAAGAAGTATATTAACTGATTTAATATTCTAATCCTAACTGAGGTTTTGTCAGGAAAAGCTTTTTAATAGGCACAGTTACATCAGATGAGGATTGAAGTGCTTCTTTGTAATATGTTTATTGGCTTTGAATGAAGCACAACTGATGGTTTGGTCACAGAAACCTGCCAGAGGGCAGCTTGCTTTAAAAGAAAAGAAACAGCCAGTGACTTTTCAAGATAACAGTGAACCTGAGGGTGCAGTTACACTTCAGCTTAAGCTGATTTAGGTGATTAGTTTTTAGCCAACAAACTGTCCTGAACCTGCTCTCTATAGGAGCACATAAACACTGGCCTTGCTGCTGGGGACTGCACTGGGAGAAGGGATGGGGTGGGACTGCAAACCCCAGCTTACATCAGTTTAAGATGCCATGAAACCTCATCCTGACAAGAACAGTGCAGGTTTTTTCTAGATCTGTGAAATTATTCTTCAGATTAGGAATGCTCAGGGGTTTGTATTTGTGTGTATGTTTGATTTTAACTGGCCTATTCACCATTTTTTTCCCCTCCAGTTGCACTAGCATGAGCTTGCAGTGAGCAGCAGCTGGTTTTTGTGCTGCAGTCTCCAGACAGGTACATGCTAGCTGTAATATTTCAACTGGGATTAAACCATTAATACATCCATGACTGCTTTAAACCCCAGAAGGAGAAGCCATAGCCGTACCTTCTGTTAGCTTTGCAGAGCAGAGAGCTAGGCAACAGTTCTGGCATAATAACGAAAATTGTTTAGATGTTCCCAACTAAAATTTTATTTATTTTTACCATAATGCAGCTAGATTTACAGATGTGACCAGTATGAAAACAAATGTTCTTGCAGTTAACAGCTGTGAAGACTAAGCTTTAGACACATTTCTGCAAGTGAAATGGACAGCTGCATAAAAGTTTATTCTATCTCAGTAAACCAAATCAACCTCAAATCAACCAGAGAAAAAGTTGTTTTGGCCCAATCTAGTCCCTGCTTATCTGCAAGGCACCACACATACTTTCACAGTGGGAGGAATTCAAATTATTCACTGGACAGAGGCAGTGTGACTGGTCCACAAAGGAAAACCAGCAAATAAGACATGGCAGGTGCCATGCAGAGTCATTATGGCAAAAATAGATAGTTTCAGCCCAAAGTTTTTATCACTAATAATCTAGTTACGTTTAATCTAAGATTATTTTTACAGCAGAGCACTCTGCGAAGGAGGCTGTTAAAGTTGAAGGTGTCTGTTTCCCATTAAAAATAATCCATTTACTTTGATAGAGCAATCAACTGTTCTGCGTGAAAAGTACATTGCAAGTATTTTTTTTTTCAAGTTTTTCTCAAGATAGCCTTGTAGAGATTTTTATGCTAACTGCAGTTTTATTTGGTGTCTCTCTCAGTTGAAGCGTGAGCTAACAGCAGTGTGTAAACCAGCCCTAGCGCAGCGGGTGGAATCCAGGCGGTCACACACACAGAAATCAGCACCTTTATGGGAGAAATCTGCTTCCAACTGTTTCACTACATTTATCATCATTTGGAAGGACTGTACCACCTGGTTCAGAAGAGATCTTGAACCCAATAGCATTAGTCTTAATGCCAGTTACTATGCTGTCTAGTAAAATGGACTGGGCACAAAAAGGAGTTCGATTACTCCATGAGCCTTCATAATTGTGTGGTGCACCATGTAACCACGCAGGACGAGACACGGTAGCCACAATGCCCTCACTTTATTAAAACATCAATTATCAAACCAGCAATGTACTTCTGGAAATGAGATTATTCAGGAAATACTGATGCTTGAGAAAGGGAGAGGCTTGGCCTCCAGCCTGGTTCCTGAGCTGACCCCAGGCAAGCAGGTGGCTTGTGATGGCCGCACACTCCACCATATGTTATTCCTCAGTGCTGAGCATTGTATTAGCATCTGCGGTCTCTACATTCATAGATCTTTTAATTAGCACAGTGGAAAAATGAGCAAAACCAGCAACAAAATCAGTAAATGAAATAATAGAAGCTTCTGTGACATAGAAAGCATATAAAACTGTTACATTTTAGCCTAGTATTTATTCTTTCCTGATGACTGAAATATTTAGTCCAGAAAAATTCCACTCAGATAAAAGCAGCCATCTCTTCATAAAGGATAACAAACAAAGCATCCTGAGACAGACAAAAATAGACTGTCTTGCAATCTCAGTGGCTCAGTTGTTCTCTGACCTTTCCATAGGCAAGCTACAGTCCAAATTCTCCACTGGCCATTAGCTGGGGAGAGGGACCAGTCTACTCTGTACTCCGTTGTTGTTTCCCAGTTCAGTGATCCTGCAGTGCCTACTGAGCTTTCTCAACAGGAGGAGTTTGAAGCTCTTGGCAGGACATGCTACAATCAGCAGCCTACATACTGGTTGTCTTTCAGGCTGACAGGCAACCCCACCTTTAACTGGGAGCACGTTTAATTCCTCCAGATCCTGATGCAACAGGTATCAGATGAGCGAGATCATTCTTCTAGTATTTCCACCAGCGTGGTTTAGAAACTTTGCTTGGTTGGCACTCTCACCTGCATGGAATAAGGCAAAAAGCTAACCTTAAGTATGAAGAATTTACTTAATCCATGACTGAAATACTGAATTTCACAAAGCAAAATCATTATAAGTAATTACAGCTTGGCTACTGTTTCATATGAAGTGTGATATATTGGTGTATTATTGTTACAAAGAATTAACAAGCTTATATATCTTATGGCATATAAGTCTTATTAACATTTCTTGCTTAGTAAATAAATTGTGGAAATGTGTCGTGCTCTTCTAGTATGTCATTTTCCTTTTGTACTAACAGTCAATTAAAATGTTAGGACATTGACAGCCTCTAACTGTTTTCCACTCTGCCAGTGTTGACTGCAACCTTGAAACAATAACATTCAGACCTGGAAAATTTTCTGGCTGATGTTGCATGACATGAAGTGTGTGTTTTTATTTGCATGACTGCATAAGCATAATAAAGTTCCCACCTTAATGGACTTGTTCAAATACCTCTCAGAGGGTGCTAAATTACATTTCAAATCAAGGTTTGTTCCACACTGGAGCTGGACCTCAGAAAAGAGTGTGCTTGTTGAAACCTTCTGCCAAACCCAATTGAAGGTACATACTAGAGAAGCAGTGCTGGGTGAATCCACTGAGTGCCTTGATGACATAGTGATCAGAGGTGGTAGAATGAAACAGCCTTACTTCCTTAATCACTCCTTTTTCTTTTTTTTTTTTTCCAGGTGCGATTAGAGTGGCCAACAGACCTCACAGTGAACCCCCTAGACAATTCACTGTATGTCCTGGACAACAACATTGTCCTGCAGATCTCTGAGAACAGGCGTGTACGAATTATTGCAGGGCGCCCCATTCACTGCCAGGTGCCAGGCATCGACCACTTCATCATCAGCAAGGTGGCCATCCACTCAACCCTGGAGTCAGCCAGGGCAATCGCTGTGTCTCACAGTGGCATACTCTACATTGCAGAGACAGATGAAAGAAAGATCAACCGTATACAACAAGTCACAACCAACGGTGAGATCTCTATAATCGCTGGAGCCCCAT
This sequence comes from Strix aluco, assembly GCF_031877795.1. NCBI lineage: Eukaryota > Metazoa > Chordata > Aves > Strigiformes > Strigidae > Strix > Strix aluco. The sequence continues at coordinate 11,207,504 of NC_133940.1, read as the reverse complement.
CAGATTGTGACTGCAAGATTGATCCTAATTGTGACTGTTTTTCAGGTAAGGAGATGCTAGTTGTTTCCTATCTCTTATCTGTTGAGATTCCCTGGCACAGCTGCAGATTAGCAAAGTGACAAGGGGAAGGAGAGACGAGCAATGATTCCGTTTCCTTGGAAAGCCAAAAACCTTATGAGCAGCTCTTTGTGGATTTAATTCATTGGATTCAAAGGTGTGAGTCTTCCAGTTGGCCCTGGAGGAGCCTCAGGGTGGCCTTAGCTTTTCCTCTTTTCATACTGAGATTACACACTGTTCAAAATTATCTCCAAATCTGCCTTTCTGTGTCAGCTACATTTGCCCATGTTGAAGGTGGTGCCAGCCCCAATGCAAATTGCACCTAAATGCTACTGGATCATAGAATCATAGAATGATAGAATGGTTTGGGTTGGAAGAGACCTTAAAGATCATCCAGTTCCAACCCCCCTGCCATGGGCAGGGACACCTTCCACTAGACCAGGTTGCTCAAAGCCCCGTCCAACCTGGCCTTGAACACTGCCAGGGAGGGGGCAGCCACAGCTTCTCTGGGGAGCCTGTGCCAGTGTCTCACCACCCTCACAGGGAAGAATTTCTTCCTTAGATCTAATCTAAATCTACCCTCTTTCAGTTTAAAACCATTACCCCTCGTCCTATCCCTACACCCCCCGATCAAGAGTCCCTCCCCATCTTTCCTGTAGCCCCTTTAAGTACTGGAAGGCCGCTATAGCGTCTCCCCAGAGCCTTCTCTTCTCCAGGCTGAACAACCCCAACTCTCTCAGCCTGTCCTCATAAGGGAGGTGCTCCAGCCCCTGATCATCTTCATGGCCTCCCCTGGACCTGCTCAAGCAGGTCCATGTCCTTCTGATGTTGGGGGCCCCAGAGCTGGGCACAGCACTGCAGGTGTGGTCTCATGAAAGCAGAGTAGAGGGGGAGAATCCCCTCCCTCGACCTGCTGGCCACACTTCTCTTCATGCAGCCCAGGACACAGTTGGCTTTCTGGGCTGTGAGCGCACATTGCTGGCTCACAGTCAGTTTTCCATCCACTACAACCCCCAAGTCCTTCTCCGCAGGGCTGCTCTCAATCCACTCCTCGCCCAGCCTGGATTTGTGCTTGGGATTGCCCCGACCTATGGGCAGGACCTTGCCCTTGACCTTGCTGAACTTCATGAGGTTTGCAGGGTCCCACCTCTCCAGCCTGTCCAGGTCCCTCTGGATGGCACATCCCTTCCCTCCAGCGTGTGACTGCACCACACAGCTCAGTGTCGTTGGTGAACTTGCTGAGGGTGCACTCGATCCCAATCAGGCAGCCCTTCTCACCAAGAAGAGTACCAAGGTGTTTCACATCAAGTGAAAAACATTAGCATATGCCTTCTCATTGCTTGTGTCGCGCTGCGCAACCAGCAAAATTATGTAAACACCTAATGTTCAGAATTTCTTTTTGTGTTTTAAACTGGAACAGCCAGTGCCAGGCCCTCACTGCACCACTGGACATTCTCAGGCAACACAGCTTCTCTCCCCTGAATGCACTAAGACAGATTGTGGCTTTTTTTTTTTTCATAAAAACATATTTCATAATGGGACAAAGGACAGCATTCCCTTATACAGAGGTGTGCAGTATATTGTCATCTTGTCATCTCTAAGAACCACTGTGTTCAGCTTCATAATGTCATCATAATTCTTAAGCCTCTCATTTCAAGTAAAAGGTTAATTACTGACAAGAAAACATTAAGTATGTCAAGAATGGAGAGAAAAAAAAATGTAAATGGTCTTCCAGAGAAGGTGTGTTGCTGACCCAGCATTGTAATGATAATCAAAGCCTCATATGCATTGCCAAGTGCTGCCAGCTTCAGTTACAGCTGTGGTAGACCAGTGCTGAAAAGAATCCTGTTCAGGATTCCTACTGAGGGAAACTACCCTCAGTGCTGAAAAATGAAAAACTCTGGCAAATCTAATGATTGTGCCAGGGCTGGGTTGTGAAAGACAGGGTCAGCTTGGCAGAAAGATCAGCTAATTGGTCCATCTCTAAGGAAGCATAGGGTATGCTCAAACTCTCCAGCAAACTTCATTTCTGAGTCAGGAGAAGGGTAGCAGTACAAACAGTAATGTGTTTTTCTCTAAGAGTGAGGTTTAATATGCTTTCTTGCTAGTTACAGAACATGCTGCTCGTGTAAAGTCATTGTGATATGCAGCCCATGATAATGCAAATATCCTCCTCAAACCTTAAAATACACAAACCAAGTAAATTATCAAGTAATATTGGGAGGGGTGGTTTCTCAAGGTGCTTTTTGGCTATTGTGTTGTTTTCCTGTAATGTTGAGTTTTTAGTAAGTATAAACTAGTCTTTCCTTCAGTGTCATTTTAGCTGAATTACTGGGTTTTATTTTCTCTTTGTTTTATTTATAACACAGTTCTATTTTAACTACATGCCAACAGACAGAAAGTAGGGAATGAAACTTCAGGTGTCTTTTTTTTTTTCTTTCACAATTTTGCCATTAAAGCTTTCCTGAGCAGCAGGGCAAAACTATTGTAAATTAGATAATTTATATTCTTGTTTGTCCTCATTGAGACTAATTTAGAATTGCACCAACCTTAGATAATAGGGATTTAATTAGTTGGAAGAAGATACTGTTTTATTGAACTGTAAATGATACTAAGGAGAAGCAGCGTGTCAGGTTTAGGGGATCAGTTTAAATACGGACATTACAGATTACTAAAATTACCGTTTCTTCTCCAGGTGATGGTGGATATGCCAAAGATGCAAAGCTGAAAGCACCTTCTTCTCTAGCAGTCTCTCCTGATGACACGCTGTATGTAGCAGACCTTGGCAATGTTCGCATCCGTGCAGTCAGCCGAAACAAGGCTCACCTCAGTGACACGAATATGTATGAGATTGCGTCGCCAGCGGACCAAGAACTGTATCAGTTCACCATCAACGGCACCCACCTGCACACGCTCAACCTCATAACGAGGGACTACATTTACAATTTCACCTACAGCGGGGAAGGGGATATCGGCACCATCACCAGCAGCAATGGGAATTCGGTTCACATCCGCAGAGACACGAGTGGGCTGCCCCTGTGGGTCGTGGTGCCGGGGGGCCAGGTGTACTGGCTGACAATAAGCAGCAATGGGGTTCTGAAAAGAGTTTATGCCCAAGGCTACAACCTGGCTCTGATGACATATCCTGGAAACACGGGGCTTTTAGCAACCAAAAGCGATGAAAATGGATGGACAACTGTGTATGAGTAAGTCCATGACATTAAATGCCTCCTGTAAGGAATCCTATTTTAAATGAACATTGAAATTTTTTTAGTCACTTCTAGTAATTTAAAAAGACACCCTGCTACTAACACTGCATGAGAAAGGACAAGTAGTGCTGTTGCACAAGCTTTTACAATGAAACACTACCAGTTCCTACATGCCAAAGCCTGTCATATGTAAAAGCTCTGCATGTAGTGCCCATTAGGTGCAGCAGAAACTGCCTGCAATTATACTTCACTTTCACTTTATTATTGTGAATCTGTTTCTCTAAATGAAAATATGATTGTGGAATTTTTTGTCGCTAAAGAAGTAGAGGCAAGTTGTGATATGAATCAGGAATGTGCAAAATTCCTGAGGAAGACACAAAGGGGAAAATTAGCATATTCATCAGAGAAGGGAGTGTTGCAAAGGAAATTGAGAATCTCAGTGGAAGGAATATTCAAAGACAAGAGTGAACTTGTCTCTATCAGCAGGGGAAGAGGATATACGATAACAAAAGGGTATGTAATAGCAAAAGGCTGTATATAAGGGGAGTAGAAATAGCCTCGACAACAAGACCTTCAGGAGACCTTTGATGGGACTTCTAAAGAGCAAGACAAGACAGTTGAAGATACAGTCAGAACATCCCAATCTGGTCCCAGAGAGAGAACAACTCAAGAGAAAGTTAATTTTTGATATATAAAGAGGTGTGATGTATCAGGATTTCTCATTATTTATAATTAATTGTCATAATCCCTGCTTAAGGAAGTGACAAGTGATGGATGGAGATCATATGTTAACATTGCAGTACTAGTTTAGAGTCTTCAGGGAGGATAATAATGCCTGCTTTCAGTGGAGCATGGGAATTCGTGGTCAAAACATAAAATGAAAAGCCATCCAGGTGAGATACGAACATAAGTTCCTGTGTAAGTCACCTGGAGAGGTAGCTGAGTCACCATCATTACAGGTTTATAGAATTATGTTTTCTTAACATGGAAGTAGGATAAAAGCAGAAAAAACTGCTGCCTAGTGCATGGGCTGTTTTATTCAATGGGATGTTTTTCCATCCTGTCCTGTATTATTCTGCCAAAGACTAAGTTGATAGGGCAGATAGAAGTATAAACCATTAGAGAGGGCCATTTTTGATAGCATGCAGAAAAACAAAACCGTACAAGGCCTTACTGGTTCAGTTCTCATTATCAGGCATCTATTGATACAGATTTAAATTATCTTGCAACAAGACAAAGCTCACTGTTGTCCTGGTGCTGTTTAAACACCGATCTGAGTGTTACCTTTTATAAGCAGAACTGACTTAAAATATATGCTTCTTTTTAATAATTTCAGCACTGAGATTGATCCATTTAAATCCCTACTTGAGGATGGCATCAATCCAGACTATGGACCAATGACACTTCCAAAAAGCTTTTACAGTGGCTCCAAGTCATACCTATTACTTCTTAAAATGCTGAACACCATGCATTGTTGCAGGGCCTTGATTGTTAGAGCATGTTAGAGGGGATTTTTTTTAGTCATGTGCTTCTCAATGTCCGTATTCTTACTCTGTCCCACGGACACTGAGTGTAAACCATTTCACACAGTTATTGCTTGTTCCTGTTGTCTTCTGGAGAGTTGTTTGTTAAAGTATGACTCAAGCATAGTAAGATCTTTTAAAGGACTCACCTGCTTGCAAGTGCCTCCCATTTTATGTAATATAGATTTCTTCATAAAGAAATACCTCTGCCTTGGAAGGATTGATATGATGTATATGATTTACACAAAGAAATTTTGTTAAATTAAACAGTTTTTCATACTCTCACAGCTTTAACTGCAGGCTAGGTAACACTGTCCTTACTGATGCTTCGAGTTGTCCAGACTTTGCATGACCACGTACTTCTGCCAGTATAGATCAGGCAGTAGAAACTAACAGAATTACAATTGTTAGCATTACAAAAACAACAGCAAAATTAAATAGTGAAGTCATATCATTAATATTTATGTTCAGTCCAATATTCTAAGTCATCTTCATAATATATTACAGATTCCTGAATGACTGATGCGCAGAATGTCACCCAATCTGCTGCAGTCAGAGGCGTAGTTGAGTATAATCAGCGCTGTGCTGAGTAGATGTGCCTTCAGGAGATGCTGCTCACCTTCTGCCATAATAGGTCATGGGGCGTGATGGTCCTTTGTTATCCTTTAACCAGACATTATTTTCCAGACAGGTCACATTCTGAACTGACATCTGATTTCAGTTTGAAAATTAGATTTTTTTGAAGGGGTTATGAACATAGTATTGGAGCTAAGAGAATTATCATATAAGCAACTTTCAAATTGCTTGGAATCATCTTCTCTGTTTAAGCCAGATTTGCATTCACATCCAAAAGTTCAACCTATGGCACGGTCAAGCTGAAATGGGGATGAGTTTGTTTAACAACACGTATCACACATACTTGGGAATATGAGCAAAGATAATGAACTGTTCAGAACATCTACCTATGTGTCAGATTCACTCACAGAGGGAAATTATTAAGAGGTCTACAAAAGTACTTGTCATCCATCTACTCTAATCTGATGGAATGGAAGTACTGAAAGAGCTCTTGCATAAAATTATAGCTAATGTACAATTTTCAGTCATCTAGATTTTTTTAATATTGTATCATTAAAGCTGTAAAAGGGGAGGGGGAGCACTGGGCCTCTATTAAATCAAGGACAAGAAAACACCTGCAAGAAACGACTCTCTCTGAAAAAATTAATTAGACCGCTTTCCATTAGAAATGATATAACTCTTAACTGTGCTACACATAGAAATGCAAATGGATTGTGAAGCTATATCCCCAAGTGTGCGTTTCAAATATTGGTGAGCACTTCCTCATGTGAGTACTGAAATCAATGCAATTATTTGCATGATTAAATGGTCACTGACATGATTAACAGTGGCATAACGGGGCCCCAAATTAACATTAAGAAATATGTCATGATTCTGCCCCTATTAGTATGGGTAGGACATTGCTCTGCAGGAACTGAGTCCCAGTGTGCTACTATTCATCATGTGAAAGGTGGCAGAACCTGTCCTCAAAGGGTTGGTTTTCTTGAAGCAATCTGGAATTAAAAAAACCCTTTAGATGGTTATGCTGTGGAATTGTTACTGAGGCACTAATCTGCATGTTCTCCTTGAAGTCAGTGGGACCATCTAGATGAGTAAGAGTCCACTGGCATATGCTCGAGTCTCGTTATAATCCAGTAACAGTTTATCCCATTTTCAGCTACACAGGGAGTTTTGTATCTCATCAGCAGCACTGTCAGCAGCAAAACTGGATCCTTAGTGAAGATGGATCCTGAGTCTTGTGCACAAGTACATTCCAATAAACTGGCTGCATTTACGCCATAAAAATGCATGATCTGGGGATTTTTCTATGGTGCAGTAGCAAATCCAAATCACCTAGCAAGCTGTCATATCTGTTTGATCAAGCAGTAAATGAAATATAACTGCCCAATGTTCATGGAGTTTTCTAATGATGTAAAGTAGTGACCTGAGTCAATTTTAATCGCTGGGTGTGGCACCCAATCAATTTGCATAGAACCGGCATAAGGGTAGAATGTAAGTAAGTTGCATGATGTATGTAAGGGCAGTGGGAGGTGAAAGAGAGAGATATTACATTGTATTTAACATTTGATTAATTTATCAAAAAAACACAAGATGGTCACTAGTTCATTCTCCCATGTTTCATTTGAAAAGAACAGTTGCTCTATTTTTCTTTCTTATATTGGGGGAAGAGAAAAAATCCTGATTTTTTTCGCCAACAGTTCTTGTGACATATAGATTTTGTCTGACTAATTAGGGGGAGATAAAGATCCTAAGAAAATGATGCCAACACATTAAAGTGAAGGACATAGCCAGATCGTCTGCTGATGTGAATTGGAAGAGCTCCATTGGAGGCAGTGGAGCTTTGCCAGTTGAAACACCAGCTGAGAATATGTTTTGTCAATGAGAGGAGACAGTTAATAAAACATGAAAACTTAATTATGCTTTCCTACCTGCACAAATAGGTTTCTATTTTATGAATATGAGTTGGTTTTACTCGTGCAAATACATCTGCGTTATCAGTGAGGTGTCTTGGATGAATAAAAATGTGTGAGCATCAATAAGGTTTTTGGGAGGCATTAATACGAAACCGTGTCAAGCACCAAGCAATGTTCTGCATTGTTTTCCATGTGAACCATCAGAAAGAACAAATATATCTGTAGAACTGAAAAGACCTGTTAGAAACACTGCTCCAGAGCTTTTGAATTAATTATTGACTTTTTCATAACATGACCCAATTCACATAAAGTACCTTAAACTAAAAGAATTCCTTTAGCACTGATGCAATTTAGGTGAACTAAACTGTGGTGCTCTAGATTCTGGTGCTGTTACTTGTGATGAGAAGTTCCTGCTGTTTTGAGTAGTCCCATGGGAAACGTAACACAAGAGTAAAAACCATGTAGGCAACTTAATCGCTGGAGATTTCAATCTAATTTTATTGCTATTGTTACGCTTTCGGTCCCCTTTTTAAATTCACCATTCATATTATGTACTTAACACATCAGCAACAACAGGCAGTTCTTAAGTGTTGCAGAATCTAAGAACTGGTTTTATTTAAACTTACGGGTAAGAAAACGGCTTTTTGGGGGGTGAGTTGGTTGCCTGACTGCCGAGTGACCTCCAGTGGCCTCCCTCCTGTATCACATCCCAGCGGGTGAAACCCCGACCGTCTGTGCGCAGCACTGAAACCTCTGGCAGAAGCTCAATGCTGTAGGTAGCATCTCATACTATTCCCAGTTGAATTTTACCCAGTACCACTGGAAGAGAGTCTAAGCAGGAATTTGGATTAGGGAATGAATGCGTTTCGAGTGAATTAATGGACCAATTCTTACCTTTTTACTTATTGCACAGTGACAATGCTTCTTACTTTTTTCCCCTTTTTTTCTTTTAGGAGTATCCACAAGACAATAGCGATGTATTTTCATGGCTCTTTAACATCATGTCTTGCAGGTATGACTCCGATGGCCATCTGACCAACGCGACCTTCCCAACCGGGGAAGTCAGCAGTTTTCACAGCGATGTCGAGAAACTAACAAGAGTGGAACTTGATACTTCAAACAGAGAGAATGTGATCACAGCCACAAACTTCTCAGCTACCTCTACAGTATATACTTTAAAACAAGGTAATTAAAGCATTTCTGTTACTTCTTCCCTAATCATTACGTTTCAAACCGTAGACATTATTGCATTCTTAACTGTTTGCCAGAAAAAGACATTAGAATTGTTTCTTCCTTACTTCAGTGCAAATAGCTAGATACTACTTATAATTCTCCTGGGGTACCAATTAGAAACAAACCACAAGTGAATTCTTTTCCTCCTAAAAGAGTCCCATGGATAGATTCTCATTATTGCAATCTCCAATGTCTCTAGGCTTTACATGCTACTTTCTACTTCAGTATCTGAAGGACTTAGACTGACCTATAATACACTGAGCTTTGTTATTCTGAGAAAAACTGCCCAGAATTACATGCTCCACTGACGTTTTAGCACTGAAATGCCATGTTTGGCCAGTGCTGTGAATTCCTTCTGGTAGTGCTGTGTCCTGGTGACAGCACTTGTAGGAAGGAGGAAAGGATGACCCACCTCTCCTGATGATTGCCTTGGGGATGAGATTTTGACTCAAGCCCTGTAGATACCACAGTATTTCAGGCTATGTCATATGTCTTGAGAAGAATTTACTCTCTGCCTAATGGAGGTGTCCCAGTGTCCTCCTCCAGATTTTGCAGATTTGTCACCATAGTTCTGGTTTTATATAGTTTAATTGATCTGGGTTTTTTTCTCCTTGTTGATTTTTTTGTTGTCAGTGCATTGCTCGGGCTTTGAGAGAGCAAGTGCTGGGAAACAGCTCTCTTGATTTCCTTCCAGGTCTGCTATAGAAAAGCTTTGTAACTCTGAGCAAATCACAGAATTTTTCTTCCTCTCAACTTCTGATCTATAAGAAAAAAAATTGGAAGAACTCACCTCACAAGACACTCACTCATTTCTCTTCAACTATTGTATTGCAGAGACAGCACTGAATAAGTGGAAATAATATACTATATTGTTGTATTGCCTGATAGGCTTTGTCCAAGTGACCCCATCTGCTTTCTCCATAATCTATTTGACTGCCTTATTGTATGTCTGCCCTTAAATCTGAAACTCCTAAAAGTTGGTATGTTACCAAATTCTGTCTCAGGAAAGTACTAGCACACTGCCCTATAGGCAGTGCCAGAAATGAACAGCTGTAGTTATTATTATACCTATCATATTTATGAATTCATATAATTTGCATATTTCCATATCTCTGAAACTATCACGAAGTACCCTGTGAACAACCAATCAGACATGGTATTCTTATATATGAGTCACCAAGTGTCTTTTAATGTAATGCCTATTATCTTCACTTTCTGACATACCCAACTCTTTTCCACATATTCATATCTAAAGAGCTGGACCAGTTACTCCTGTGTGGACCAGCTTAAAAAAAAGGATGCGTTTCATAGTCCCTAGCTGGTATGACTTCAATTGCATTTTAAGGGTGAGACTTTTGCTTTGTCTCTTAGCACTAAACATTCAGACTCATGATCGAGTTGCCCCCTGGCAGCTGAGCCCAGTAACCTCCTGCCTGAGCAAATGCAAGGCGATGTGGCACAGCTCTGCCTGAAGTGGAGGAATTACAGTGCCCAGGCGAGGGAAGGGGAGCGTGCGGTGGTCTTTGTGTCCTTTCAGTGGAGACCTGGACCCTCTGCGTGCTTCTGGCAGTTTTGGGCAGGGGCAGGAGGCTGTGCTAGGTCATCCCAGCTGCCCTCAGCAGCCCTCTGCGGCACAGTCCTGAGCTTCTGGAGCTGCTCGCTGTGCCACCATTGCTGACCCATTCATTTTTCTGCCAACGACCACTTCCCAGTGGGTCTCTTGCACCAGACTTCAGGCTCGTGGCTGACTGTCACTGTGCCTCCACCCCAGGGTCCTGCTGCTAATGGGGAAGAGGAGGAGGTTTTAGTACAGCGATACAGGGAAAAGGGACGGAATGGGAGACTGGCCATCATCCTAGACATTTTGAAAACGGCTTTCATGCCTGACCTCAGATATTCATTGCAGTCGTTCAAGCAGTACACTGTCCTCTTAAGAGATCCCAACGTGCTAAAATCATCAGAATTTCAGTGGTCAAAACCCAGCCTATCAGTTTCATACTTCTAAGCTGAAAGCAAAAACTCTTTATTCCTGCTGCAGGAAACCTTCACAATGAAATCATCAGGCCAAATGTAATAAAAAGCTCTTTAGACATGGGAAGGCCTGGAGGTTTGGGTTGCAAAAATCACACTGCAGTCGGTGTATATTCAGCTGTCTGTCACCTAGGGACAAACAAAGCCCTGTTGCACCTAACATTTGCTTTATAAATCTGGAGATCTGATCTCTGTTCCCTGTTTGTGGTTGTTTTTCGACAGATAACACCCAGAATATCTACCGGGTCAGCCCAGATGGGTCTCTGAGAGTCACCTTTGCCAGTGGAATGGAAATCACGCTTAACACAGAGCCTCATATTCTAGCAGGGGTTGTCAGCCCCACTTTAGGGAAGTGCAATATCTCCCTTCCTGGAGAGCATAACTCAAATCTCATTGAATGGAGACAAAGGAGGGAGCAGACCAAAGGCAATATCTCCACGTTTGAGAGAAGACTAAGGGTAAGGCTTCCTCTTGTGTAAAGTGCAGTGTTGCCTTTGAAAGCCATTGAACTAAAATCATGTTGAAATGTTCTACTTTGTAAGAAGAGCAGTGGAAAGTTTGTATCAATGGTGGGCCCCAGCCATGAATTTCAAAACCAAACTCCTCCAACAGTCAAAGGGTTGTTTGATCTCTGTTTGATTTTGGTTGTGAGACTTGACCTCAAGTCATAATTACTTTTTTTCTCCTTCTTCTTTTTCAACTAAGAATTTAATTGTGGCTTTGGAAGAAGCTGTGAGCAAAGGACGATGCGTAGTTACTCTGCCACAGCAGCAGAGTTGGAGCCCCATTCTGCCTCTCTTAGATCTATCAACCCTCTTTCTTCTGGGGAAAATAGCAGGTGCCAGCCTCTGCCTGGGCAGAGGGTCTCGCAGGGCACAACTTGGGTGTCCTGGCCAGCACATCTCCTGCAAGCCAGGGTGATGTAGAGCCTCCCTTTGTATCCAGACAGGCTGTGTACTCTGCCCTCTACCACATGCTCTCAAACCCCCTCACTCCCTCTGGCTGGGTTACACTGTGGCTCTAATAAAGAATTACTTTAACATTGCATCCATGGTTTATTTTTATCTGTGAGGAGAACTCACAGATTACAATGACAGATGGTCAACATTCAGCATTTAATTAGGTAACACTAAGGCTCAAAGAGACTGCTACCTTGCAGAACAGGTTTTTTTACAAAATCAGTTCTGTTTTTCACATGAATACCCCTTAAAATGCCTGTACCAGTAGTACAACTGGGAATTTTGGCCTTAAAAATACTGCATTGTTAACTACAACCTTTCTGGATAGGTATTATCCCTGAAGGTACATCTGTTAGCTCTGAAAATACAGACATGGTTATTAAATCTCTGGATTGTCTTTTGGTTATGAAATACTCTATATTTTTTTAAAGCGTATAATCTGTTTGGTTTTCAACTGCTCTGATCAATCAAAAACACAAGACTTGGATAATCTGGCCAGACTGGCCAGTGCATGTGAAACACCTGTTTGAAAGGACATCTTTCAGACTGGACAGCCACAGTTACTTTTTTAGGATCTTGCAAGTACGAAAAACCTTTGTTTTCATTTTTCTTGCCCATCTTCTGACTGCCTCCTCTCTAGCATGGTGTGAGTCCTCATAGCCCTGTCTAGGGAGGCAACTGTACTTATTACAGAGGCAAACATGTTAAGATGGCAGGATCCAAACTATGGCGTCCATGGATCATGTTACCTAAACAATTGATTTTTGTGTGATTTTGTGCTTAAATAACTGTATGGCACTTTTTTCTTTAAGGTAATAAAATCTTAAACAGAAAGGGTGTAGTCAGTCATCTCTTCTGCTTACATTGCCAGGGTCAAGTTGTTCATGACAATTATATTTAATAAAAGCACTTCATCCTGCACAGTTTTCCTATTATGCAATTTATATTTTCTATTGTTAAAATTGATTGCATGTTCTTTCAACTCATTTTTAGTTGCTTCTGCATGATCCTTAATATTGCCTGCCAAAAAAGGGAGGAAATTCACAAATTGGTCAGAATTAAATGGATTCTGGCTGGAGGCATAAAATGTTCATTGAAATACTGCAACACTGAAGCTATCCAGAGCTCAGCTGATTGACCTGCCTATGGATCAGTCTGCTGGTGGATAGAACCACTCATGTACTTCTCTTTCTCCTCCTTCACTTTCAGCCAGTGAGAGAATGGAAGGTGAAGGTGAAGCATAAGAATGATTTTGATGTGTTGCTGTCTTATATTGTCTGTCTTTTCAAAAGTATGCACTAGCATCACAGCAGTTGACCATTGCATTGTTATTTCTGTAAATTGTGTCTTTTTATACCTACCCAAGATCAAGGGGGCTTATGGATTGTCCCTGCCTGCTCAGAAGGAGAAGTCAGCTGCCTGTATTACAGTGTTTTCCCCTCCCTTGACTGTACTGAGCTCTAGGACCATCTGTCTGAAGGCTGTCAGGGCAAGGCTGGAAGGAACCTGGTGGAATAACACATTAAATGAGGATTTGACAGTGGAAAGGAGAAGAAATATTGTGCGCATAGGATACACCATGTAAACAGACACAAGAGAAAGGGACAAAATGGACTATTGAGGCTGCCAATAATAAGGACTGTGGAGGATAGGTGAAATATATGGGTCCTAAGTTCAGCTTTAGCAGTGAGAAGTTTGCATGGGGTGCTGCTGGAGTGGGGAGTCAGTGGAGGTGGAAGAAGCTGGAACAGTTCAGCTGGTGAGGAAGGCAAAGGAGCGGCAGAATTTATCCAGAGACCGCTATCTTTCCTTGGTGATTAAAGGAAATATGCAGGACAGCAGGACCAAAAATACCATCATAAAGCGTGTTTGAAGCAGTACACCAAATAATGAAAGGGATTTAAGACTTACTGTTGACAGATCCTTGAGTACTGCTGGAGAAAAAAAATGTAGCATCATTAGAAGCCCTTATGCTGGATGAAGTTCTGGTGAGACATTCTGAAAACTTCTAGTGAGTTATATTTTAAAAAGAAAGTTTTTAAACACTTAATATGCCATGACTCGCATAATAGGAAGTGTGTTAGAAAGCTTGCAATGTAGGGCAGAAAGAACTATGCTGAACTTTGAAAATATATGTAAAAAAAAAAAGCTCTGGGGATTGGACGAGTTCTCAGTGGAAATGAACAGACTTGCAGGAGCCCTCAGTTAAAGAAAAAAACAGCACAATGGAAAAGTTTTCTAAGGAAAAAAAAGCATAGAAATGAGGTTTAAAGATGTTACTTAGCAATCAGTTCTGATACCGTCATTGAAACAAACAGCTTTGAGTGCTAAGAGGTATAAATTAGAAGGCAGGTAACTGGGGATGAGGTAAAAGATGACCTAGTTGAGAAGAAGAAAGCTTTTCCTTCTCTACCTGGTCTTAACATTTTTAATTCTTAATAGCAATTAGCAGCCATCTTGAAAGCATGTCACTCTATTACTGTTATTTCCAGTTTTGGAAAGAGGCCACTGTTAGCACGTTCTGAATAATGCTGTATACATTGTGTTTTAAAAAGTGAGATTTTTGCATGGTGCGAATTCCCTGCTCTAGAAATAGAGCAGAAGTGAATAAGTTAACTGGAATGCTAGAACAGAAATCTAACTTTGTCTCAGTATCTAAATCAATGTGGGAAACAGGAATTAATCACAGGTTTCCTTTAAGTGCAGAACCGCCTGCCCTGCCTGGTGCTTCCTGAAAGTATATAAAACAGTCTGTAGGCATGTATGCCTTTTATATTAATAATAAATCTATGTACAATCAGGCATTTTAACATCAATCTTAATCTAGCAAGACTTCTTTTTTATCAATTAAACTGCTATTGTAATTGACTTCTAAAAATGAAGCAAAGGCTGTTGTTAAAACCAACGAGCATGATGCATAGTAATATACTGATTAGAATGCAACTCGGTTCCCTCCTGTCTTTTGCATAACTTAGAAGAACTTGGCATTGGATGCAGTCCAGGTTTTATAACTGAATATCTACAAAATTGAAAATTGAATGCTTGGCCAGTCTTACTTATTTTTGCCTTTTTTTTTTTTTTTAATAACAAAAAAGGAAGTAACTCACTGGCCTCAGTTCAAAAGTCCTGCAGATACAGGCTTTGACAGCTATGTTTATTATTGCATTTAGCAAATTATCTCCTTTTATTTACCATTCTTAAAGCAAGTTCTAATGACAGGACCAAATCCTCTGCCAGTGTGTGTCAGTTTACATTGACTCAAATCAAAACACAGACAAAGAAATAATACAATCATCTCATCTGATTTACACATTATCAGACAGTTTAGGTTTGAGAATGAAAGTCAGGAGAAGTGCACATTTATGTGATTATTTACACTGGAAAATTTCTAGCTATAAAACTAATGGAAGTAGAGTCAACGAATGTTTAAAACTGTATAATAAATATATCTTTTTATGCACTACTAACGTTATTGTTATTGAAGTCAGATGAATTTTCTCCCTATTTTCATAAGCTGAAATCCTGACCTGACATTGCTTTCAGAAACCAGTTTTCCCTGGCTTGTAACAGAACACGAGCTCCAGCCTCTCACGGAGGCTACTTACTACGTTCTATGTATATTGGAGGAGTCATCTTTAAGAAGCCAGTGGGATTTGAAACCAGCTTTTCAGTGACAACGTTGAAATGAGGCCTGCTACCCATGTATCGTCCTGCCTTGCATTGAGAAGGGTGTTAAATTTAACTTAAATCTAAGAAAGTAAACAAATGAGGCATAAAATGTGGAATATAAGGGAAGTAATGGCATCCACCCAAACCTTATCTTAACTCTGAGAGCTTTCAAATACTTCTGCTATTCATTTCGCTGCTAATTCTGCCTCTGTTTGGACTTTTTTCTTATTTGTTGTATCATCCCTGAAACTTAGATTGCAAGCAATTTGTATTCAAGACTTTCCTTTCTCCTAACTGCATTCTACAATAATAATAATAATAGCAATAAGAATATTAAATATGTACATAGACAGTAAATGAATATGAGCCAGGGTATATCCCCTGCTTGTTTTTCATTTATTTTACCACCAAGAGGGTTTGTTTGCAGAAATTGCAAGAAGTTTGTAAAGAAATATATTATAATACACATAATCCATCAGACTTGTATACAAGCAAATATAGTTGAACTAGGCATCACGTTTTACTTGGGCTCCTTAACTATCATTAGAGCATAAATTGTAATAGTTACAGCAGTCTACAGGGGTATATAGGTATTTTACAGCTATTGTAAATGAACACTATTAAAGTTAGACATGTGTGTATATAAAACCCCAGGAATGGTAGTTCAAGAAAGAACACCTGCTTCTTCTAGATTTTCAAATTATTTTGTATCTAAAAACAGAAAGGGGTAAGAAAAAAAATATTCTTTCTAATCACTGCCACCATATGATCCCAGCTTGAATTATTAAACAGGTATTCTTAACCATTTATTTTACGGCTACGCCTCCAGGTCTCAGGGAGGAGCAAGCACTGTGCTGTGCTAACACCTGCACTGACATCGTCTCTGCTCTAAGGACTTTATTAATTGGAATAGAGTAAGACAAGTGATTAGGTAAAATGCAGTAGATTAATACGAGCACACTGAACATTGATCTGAAGAACACAAGTCAATGAACAATGTCTTATGGTTCCCTAAATTATATCTCCGATTTAAATGGAGTTTAGTGGTGATTGCCCAGTGACTGAATGATGTAAGGAGGTAGATGATGAAAGCACTGGATAAATATATTTTGTCTTCATGAATCTGGCTCAGCTTTGAATGTGATTTCAAACTGAGAATTGTGCCTCCCCTCTGCATTTTCCTGTTGGACCATAAACGTTAATGGATCATAGCACAGTCGCTCTGTTTGTCTGTCGGACACAGTGAGTTTAACAAATGTTGCAGGTCCCAAGCATGGCGAGAGAGCTGCAACAAGGAATATGGCTGGCACCAGGCACGGCTGCCGCTGGCTTTCACAAACTGCGGGAGCAGGGTGGTTTTGTGAAGAAGTATGAGGACGCTGGTGAGCAGGGTCTTCAGGAGCTGCAAGCACAGCTCTTCCCTTTGCGGCATCAGTACGTGACCTGACGTGGGCTGTCCCAGAGCAGTAGCTGACCTGTCAACATTAACGGAGTTTAAGAGAGAGGATGTGAGATAGGATATCTTTGTTAATTTGTGGGCTTAACTACACATCTTCAGCTGGAATTGAAAAGTCCATCCACAGACAGTTGAAAGCTAAGAATAAAGAAGAAAAACTTAGGAAAAGGTAAGAGCGGAGGTGAGGGTTTAACACATGAAAATAGGAAGCATCCTGTAATGCAAAGTAGAATAACACTGAGTGCAAGCAGCATTTTGTTTCTTGGTCCTCCTATTTCTCATCTGAATATTTTTCTATTTTCTTGTCCTTAAGAAGACGTAAATTCGCCATCATAATGTTAAACCACTGCACATTTTGATTAGAGCTGACACAGAAATGTTTGTGCTGTGTGTAATTAAGATGCATTGTTTTCTTACCTTACTGTATCTTTGTGTTTAGGCCCACAACAGAAACCTGCTCTCCATTGACTTCGATCATGTAACCAGAACAGGAAAGATTTATGATGATCATCGAAAATTCACTCTTCGGATTATGTATGACCAGACAGGACGCCCAATTTTGTGGTCACCCATCAGCAAGTACAATGAGGTCAATATCACTTATTCACATTCTGGATTAGTCACCTATATCCAAAGAGGAACCTGGACTGAGAAAATGGAGTATGATCCAAGTGGGAACATAATTTCCAGAACATGGGCAGATGGTAAAATATGGAGTTACACATATTTAGAAAAGGTAAATCATTTTAAAAGTGGATTGTTGTACCAAGGCAAAAATATTTGTTTTGATATAGATATTACATTGTGAACTATGTTATAATGCTATCTCTTGCAAGAGTATTTAAGACTTTTTAAACAGAAAACACATACAATTACATCACTAGATAAAAATATCTCTGGACTTGCTTGGACCTACATGTCACCAGTTTAAACCTGCCATAGTTTAGTTCTGAAGAAAGTTATTAACACCTCAGATTTGTTTAATTGGTTCTTGGTCTCAGTCCAAGTTCAGGTGAACAAAGGCAGTCTCACTGCTGACAAACATGTTGCTACTCTGTATAACACAGTCAAAAATACAACAGCCACTGAAAGGGATCTTTTTGCTCCCACAAACACAGTTCTTTTAAGCCAAAATTATTAGCCAGTGAGTGCAAACTTGCACCTATTCAATGCTGTGCTGTAAAAAAGGGATTGATCCTTTGAGGAGAAGGATTACTTCAGTATTTATGAGGGCCATTTGAGGGGGAAACATTAATATGAAATGAGTTATTGCTCTGCTTTTATAGGACTCAGTGTCTAAATTGCCTGAGGATTGTAATTTTCATTTATGTCTATAGGTAATGGTCACAAAATGGGGGAATAAGTGGTGTACAGACTAAGAAAGAGCAGCATCTCCTTCATCTGTAGAAGCATCTCATTTGGTCTTGTCTCAAAACCAAAAAGCCAATCTGTATTTTTAAAGCTTTCAGAACTTGTGTGAAAATGTATTCAAACAGCATCCCTTTAACCTTTTTTTTTTTAGATAGCAACATCTTGGACTATCCAATATACATTGAGTTTGCAGAACATTTTCTCTGAACCTGTTAACCACAGGGAAAGGCTAGGAAGGGACAGGTGAGGTAAAACTGATAGGGGGTATTACACGCAGGAAATCCAATGACTTTGAAGTTATTTATGTATTAAAAGTTCCAAATGTGTACTTTTAAGATAAACTTTGCTGTACTTATTTTGAATGTATTTAAGCTTGATCCTTAAAAAAACTTAGCCCTAACCCAGAGAAAAAAATGACTGAGACTAGAGAACGCATAAAAATGTGATTCCTTCCTTGTCTGCATGCAGTATGGTTCTTGCACATGTTAACAAGATTGGCAAACCCTAGAAGCTTCAGAAGTTTGGTTCAGATAAATTTGTCAGGGCTTCTTTTGTCTGCATGCTCTTATGCAAATTTCAAGTAAACCAGCATTTAGTACAGCTTTCAAATATTTGGGCAATATGCCTTTTGGAGGAATTCTTTATTTTTTCTTTGGGCCTAATGGACTGTAATTTTGGAAAGATGTGTGTTTCTTATCTTTCCAAACCACTTTGTCTGTTCTTAGTTTATGATGAGCTTATAAATAAAGTAATATAACTTCGAACTGTTATTCTGAAATTCTGCACAAGTGGTCAAATCCTGATCTTGTAGAACCAAATGGCAAGAGCTTACTACTTCGGGTAGCAGCAGGCTTGGGTTATGCTGTAACTTGTCATTAAAATTATTGGAAGTCATATATACTATAGACATAATCTCCCAGCTATTTAATGTACTTCCATCGCTGTTTGTTCCTTGTGCCAAGGAAAGATTAATTCACTGTCAAAATTAGACATTGAAATATCATTTTGTGGCTCCATTAAAGTCAATAATTCATTGTGTTAATTGTGTAATGATTGCTAAAGGTTGTCTAAAACCTCGTAAGACTCAGTGATTCCTTTTATCAAAAAATCAATTATGTAGTTTGCTTCCAATTCATAGTTATTTAGTTCTTGATTTTTTAGCACTTGATGAGTTAATTGTGCATCTTCAAAAATCTCTACCGCTTCCAAAATCATCTATAATAATTTAGGTTTTAGAAAGCACTATGATAGTAGCACTGTAAATAACTTTTACTGATGAAATTCAGTTCCTCTTGTTTTGGTCACCTTCCTCAGTTAGTTAATGGTGTTATAAAATCTCCTGAATATTCCAAGCTTGCTTCCAAAATCCTGCCGTTTACGACCAGACAAAACCGATGAGTGGCTGCGTGTGTATGTTGGACAGAAATGACATCTAGTGGTGATGCTCAGCATTTCTGTGTATTCCCCGTAGAGCTCCAATTGCCACTGGCTGTTTGTCTCGATGTACCATGCAGCATTAATCATTACGTGGTTGAGCAGGCTCCGGTTGCTTTTATAAAATGACAGCTTTTTGGCTGTTTTATGAGCTACCCTCCGAAATCCTTTAAACCAATTAGAACCCAATTTGTGCAAAAAGTTAAAATCTATTGTAATATTATTAGGTTGAATTGGGAATTAATTTTTTTTTCTCTTTATGGTGTCCTCTAATAGGCTAGAGAGGATACTAAGTCTCCAACCCTAGTACTGACTATCCTTTTACTATCCTGGACAAAAGTGGAAAAGCCACAAAGTGCTGTAAAAATGGCACACAGGAGCACTAAAGTTATATTAGAGATGTTTCTGATCTTGTTATTCATACTCTGTCAATGGCAGACAGCTTAAAAACAGGCCCGGGAGCAGTATATAGAGAGAGGCGTCACATCAGTGCTAGGAGAGAGTTCAGCCAGTGGTTTACTGCAGACTGGGGACTCTTGACTGAAGGTGAAAACAAAATAAACACTCTGCATGTTAGAAATGCTTGGCAGACCAGCAATAAAGCGATCAGAAAAAGCTCAGTGTAAAGGTCTGTTGTCACCAGTTGGCAGCAGGTAGCTTGCGAGTGGCATATGTTGGTGCTCGCTGGCTTGCGCACAGGTGACAGATGTCTTTCACCAAGGGCAGGAAGAGATACATCTTGGGAGGGCAGGGGGCCGGGGCTACAGAGAGGATGGCTTAGCCTATCTTTGGTCCTTTGAATAAGCACTTGGGTTATTTGTCAGAGCAAAGTGTCTGAGGGCCGATGTTACTTAACACATTGCAGGGCTGAACTCTGTGTTTTCTTCCCAGAGAAGATTTTTGAGCTTAGAGGGAAAAAATCCTTTTTTTCTGATCTCTTTCACCAATGCTCTGCAAAAAAGCAGTCACACTGTTCCTCGTAAGACTTTGTTTTGCATGATGTCTCAATCATGCAGAAGCCTGACAAATTTGCTTATGTGCCTGGTAGGTTTGGGCTGTGAGCTAAGAACTGTGCAGTGTCAGTGCTCCGTCTCAGCTCAGGCAGTGTGGCAGGGGTGTGCAGTGCTCTGGTCAGCCAAGCCCCGTACTGGAGCTGTGGGAAGGCTGCAGAGTTCCCCCATACATTTTCACTCTTGTGTTTTCATTATGCTTGTTTCAACAGTGACTGTTCACCAGCGGGCTTGTACTCTGTGACACTGTGACTTTGCACACGACTTGTGAAAAGGTTTACAGAACCCAGACTTTCAATTTGCACATCTGCCATGCTCGCACATTCATCTGCTAAACAAACGAACCAGATTGCATTGACCAGCCACAACTAACCAACACAGGGCAAATATCAAGTATCTCTGTAGAAAATATATTCTCTGTAAACGTTAAAAATCAGAGATAGAAGTAGTCCCACCAAAGAACCTGCAGACTATTTTCATCCATCTGTAAGCATGGAGATACTGTGACCTCCGGGACAATGTGCATTTAATAGAAGACACAGAAAAAGGGGTAGGTCTGTGCTAGAGATATGCAGAGTGCCAATAAAAGCTAAACACCTTCTAGACAGCATTGAAAGTTTCCCCTTTCCACCTCCCCTAGAAACATCTGGTGGTGCAGATGCTCTGCCTGTGTGTGAGGAAGAGGTTCCCTCTGGTTTTGCTTCCTGGTAGGATGACCTAAATAGTTCAAAGCAACATAGCAAGTCAGCATGAGGCTGAAATGCTACTGAGAGCCACATCTGCCTTCCAGTTTGGAGGTCCTTACCTCTAGACTTATTAATATTCTCCTTCTGTTTTGTACCACCTTGCTGGCCTGGTGTCCTGGAGCTGAAAGCTTCACTTGAAATTGTACAGACAGTATGAGCAAACTACGAGAGTGGATGGTTGTTTCAGCATTTCCTTAACCTTGAGTCACTCACTAGATGAATAACGATTTGCTTGATCTGCCACTTACACTGCCATTCCTGTTGCTTGCAGTCCGTGATGCTCCTGTTGCACAGCCAGCGCCGCTACATCTTTGAGTATGACCAGTCTGACTACCTGCTCTCGGTCACCATGCCGAGCATGGTGCGCCATGCCCTGCAAACCATGCTGTCCGTCGGGTACTACCGCAACATCTACACCCCTCCGGACAGCAATGCGGCGTTCATACAGGACGTCACCAGAGACGGACGGCTTCTGCAAACGTTATACCCTGGGACAGGACGCAGAGTCCTTTACAAATACATCAAACAGTCCCGACTTTCTGAGATTCTTTATGATACTACTCAGGTCACATTCACCTACGAGGAATCTTCTGGGGTTATTAAAACAATACATTTAATGCATGATGGGTTCATCTGTACCATCAGATACAGGCAAACAGGTTTGTGTAACTGTGCCTACTTTGCTAAAGTTTTTGGCCCTGGTCCTGCACTTACCTGGCATGAAATTCCATTATTTTTATGACTACAAATTCTTATATTTTATGTTTCAATAGAAAAATATGTGTGTATATCTCTATGTCTGTGTCCATAGGCATATATAGCTGTCCCATTTGAAATACAGTTTTCTTTTTATTGCTTGGTATGGAATAGCTCTTATAATGTTTGATTGTTTTTATACCACTGTGTAGATATTTGCTAAATACTAAATCAAGTTGGTTTATTGTTGGTATTTTCAAGTTTCCCTGTTTATACCATAATATAACATAAATTCAAAAGGACTGTTTATATGAGGAAGGAAATCACCATGTAAAATAAATTTAGTTTAGAATTATCTTGTAAGTAAATAGAAATCATAATTATGAATAAAATAGCATTCATTTAACCAAGTGTTAATAAAATATAAATATTTTGTAGGGCAAGCATTAATAAAGGTTTGTGAGAGAATAATCTAACATATTCTTAGCTAATGGTATTTTCTGAGACAGTCAAGTAGCAATAAGGCTTAAGGCTATATTAGAGTTCATCTCCTGTCTGTGCTAAATCTGTAGGGTAAGTATACTGTGGACATAATTCATTGTTTTTCTTGCTTTTCCTTTTTCCCCTATTTGTTTTGAACAGGTCCGCTTATTGGTCGCCAGATCTTCAGGTTTAGTGAAGAAGGGCTTGTAAACGCCAGATTTGACTACAGCTATAACAACTTCCGTGTCACGAGCATGCAGGCCATGATAAACGAGACGCCTCTTCCCATAGATCTGTACCGTTACGTCGATGTTTCTGGCAGGACTGAACAATTTGGAAAATTCAGTGTAATTAATTATGATTTAAACCAAGTTATAACCACCACTGTGATGAAACATACCAAAATTTTTAGTGCCAATGGTCAGGTGATTGAAGTACAGTATGAAATTCTCAAGTCTATCGCTTACTGGATGACCATCCAGTATGATAATATGGGTCGTATGGTGATCTGTGATATACGAGTAGGTGTAGATGCCAATATAACAAGATATTTTTATGAATATGATGCTGATGGTCAACTTCAGACTGTGTCTGTGAATGATAAAACCCAGTGGCGCTACAGCTATGACCTTAATGGCAACATCAACTTGCTGAGCCATGGAAACAGTGCGCGCCTCACTCCTCTGAGATATGATTTGAGAGATCGCATTACCAGACTTGGAGAAATTCAATATAAAATGGACGAAGATGGTTTTCTCAGGCAAAGAGGCAATGAGATCTTTGAGTACAACTCTAACGGTCTTTTGAACAAAGCGTACAACAAAGTGTCTGGCTGGACTGTGCAATACTGTTATGATGGTCTTGGAAGACGAGTTGCAAGCAAATCAAGCCTGGGACAACACTTACAGTTCTTCTATGCTGATCTCTCCAACCCAATAAGAGTTACTCACTTGTACAATCATACTAGCTCGGAAATAACATCTCTATATTATGATCTTCAAGGTCATCTCATTGCAATGGAATTAAGCAGTGGAGAAGAATATTATGTTGCTTGTGATAACACTGGAACACCTCTAGCTGTATTTAGCAGTCGGGGCCAAGTCATAAAAGAAATTTTGTATACCCCATATGGAGAGATCTACCAGGACACTAATCCAGATTTCCAGGTTATCATTGGCTTTCATGGAGGGCTCTATGATTCTCTTACTAAATTAGTTCATCTGGGTCAGCGGGACTATGATGTCATTGCTGGTCGGTGGACAACACCAAATCATCATTTATGGAAACACCTGAATGCTGTGCCACAACCATTTAATCTCTACTCATTTGAAAATAATTACCCAGTTGGCAGAATCCAAGATGTTGCTAAGTATACAACAGGTAAAAGTAACATGTTTGTCATGAAAATACAAATTCTTATCAAATTCCAGCATGGATTCAAGACTCCGGATATCCTTGGCGTACATCCAAAGTTAATATTTGGCTCTAATCTTACATTAAAGTCATTTCTTTAGTAGTTTTGCTGAGCTTGATCTGTTTTTTATAGCCTTTATGGTAACCAAAAAAATAATTAATAGTTGTTTCTGCTGCTTCTCTTAAGTGCTAAAATTAGCAGAAGAGTGGAGGCAGCTTAATTTGAATTTTTTCCATTATAAATAAATAGAAGGTACACTATTGATTTGAGTATAGCTATGCTTTGTAATCAAATAATTTGTTTGCTACGATAAATGCTGTAAGCAGTACTGAAAACATAAAGTGATGTGAAATCATTATTTCTGCATAGCTGGGATTTCTGCAGACTACCCTCACTTTTTCTAGGAGTTATGTGCCTTATTGCCAGCATACTTTTCTTGTTTTGTAGACATTGGAAGTTGGCTAGAACTCTTTGGTTTCCAGTTGCACAACGTACTACCTGGATTCCCAAAACCAGAGATAGAAGCCTTGGAGACAACGTACGAACTTCTCCAGCTTCAAACAAAAACCCAAGAGTGGGATCCTGGAAAGGTTAGCAAAAATTCTGTTCAGCTGCTTCTAATACTAAATTACAGAATTTTATTAGAAAATGTTGAAGACCAAGGAAACAAAGTGACTATCTTTCAACATCCTAAGCAAGGCAAATAGTCTAACAATGCTAGAAACTTTAATGTTGTCAATTATGTACTGGCATCAGAGTGGAGGAGAGTTTTAAGGAGAAGCTTTTAGCAACACAGTGAAGGAACTTTACAGAGAAACTATCCAAATCTGAGAGGCAGGATAGGCAAAAGGGTAAAGTGTGTGAAAATTGAAAAAGCTACAAAAAATTTTGTGGGATTAAAGAATTAAAACAACAGATTTTCACCTTTGTTAGCAAAGATGCCGCAAGAGATGCAAAGTCACTGAGAGTGTAAACAGCTTTACAAGTCTGTATCTCTGCATAATTATTGCAGGAAAACAGAAGTGTTGCTATAGATTTGTAAGGGGGGGGGGGGGGGTGTAAAACTCAACCTTGCTCCAGGGCTTATTTTCAGTAAAGAAGAGCCATGCAGCAGCTATCAGGGTCTAACAATCAATGTAACTGCAACAGGACCAACTACCGATATTCTGAGCAAGCGTTCATGTTTTGCATTTGACCATATGAGCATCTGTTAACAAAGAAATACGATTTTGCAAAGACGAGAGAGAAAAGATGCTTTTCCTCTAATGTAGTCAGGAAAAGGAAGTAGAAAGTGTTGTGAGATCATGTTCATAGCATTTAACACACTTCTTTTCCCATGTACAAATGACTGCACAAAGTGCAGAGGGCTGGAGGGTCAGAGCTCGTTCCAGATGTAAGAGCATGTCCGTGTAAAATTGTCACTGAGATATTAAAGAAGCTATTACAAAGGCACAGAAAAAGTGTGGTGATAGGCATAGTGTTAAAAGACAAATAGATGGTTGGAGTGAGGGTTTTGTTAGCCTCAGTGGGGAGCAAGATCTACAGATCTGATGTATTTGACTGGATCCTATTGTTCTAGTGTCTTGAGACCTTCACAGCCTGCTTTCCTTTGAAGAATGGGTTATAAAAACTGTTACTGCTATTTTACAGAAGACATAATTAAATGCACAGAGACTAAGCATAGAATCCTGTGAAAGAGCACAGCTTTGAGTTCAGGTTTCCCCATGCCTAAGAGTTGAAATACCAGCCATTAGAGTCACAATTCAAGGGGTGAGGAAGAAAAAAAGGAAGAATAGATACAAAAATAGCATTTGTGATAAACATATTTTCCACTTGTTTTCTAGAAACAAAAGAGTCCAAGAGACAGAAAGCAATACCTTAGGCGATTAGAAAGCCTGTGCATATACCCAGGCTCTGTAGATGTGCATGATGTTTTCCAAACAAATTGAAGATCCATTCTAAGCAATTAAGGGATTAGTAGGGTCTGTGAGACACTGTAATGAACTGCAAGGTGCCTCATCTGCAAACTTTATTGGT
This sequence comes from Strix aluco, assembly GCF_031877795.1. Taxonomy (NCBI): domain Eukaryota; kingdom Metazoa; phylum Chordata; class Aves; order Strigiformes; family Strigidae; genus Strix; species Strix aluco. The sequence continues at coordinate 11,181,687 of NC_133940.1, read as the reverse complement.
ATTTTCTTTTCCAGACTATCCTTGGTATTCAGTGTGAGCTACAAAAGCAACTCCGAAACTTTATATCCTTGGATCAACTTCCTATGACACCCAGATATAGTGATGGCAAGTGCTATGAGGGAGTGAAGCAACCAAGGTTTGCAGCTATTCCTTCAGTATTTGGAAAAGGCATCAAATTCGCTATAAAGGATGGTATAGTGACAGCTGACATTATAGGCGTGGCTAACGAGGACAGCCGGCGCATTGCTGCCATCCTCAACAACGCTCACTATCTGGAGAACCTGCATTTCACCATAGAGGGCCGAGACACGCATTACTTCATCAAGCTGGGGTCTTTGGAAGAAGATTTGGCCCTCATCGGCAACACCGGAGGACGACGCATCTTGGAGAATGGCGTCAACGTCACAGTGTCGCAGATGACTTCTGTGATCAACGGGAGGACTAGACGCTTTGCTGACATCCAGCTCCAGCACGGCGCGCTGTGCTTTAACGTTCGGTATGGAACAACGGTGGAAGAAGAAAAGAACCATGTCTTAGAGGTAGCCAGGCAGAGAGCTGTGGCTCAGGCCTGGACTAAGGAGCAGAGACGACTGCAGGAAGGGGAAGAAGGTATTAGGGCATGGACAGATGGAGAGAAACAGCAGCTTTTAAGCACTGGGCGGGTACAAGGCTACGATGGATATTTTGTTTTATCTGTGGAGCAGTATCTCGAACTTTCTGACAGTGCCAATAATATTCACTTTATGCGACAGAGTGAAATAGGCAGAAGGTAACAAAGAAAATCTCTGCCTTTGCGTCACCAAAGACTGCCTGTTTTTAAACGTAAAATGGTTTATTGTATTGGTTTTTCTAGATCAGAACTCTGTATATATAAATATAGAGGAAAAAACATATCCAACTGCCTTTAAATGTGACAGAAGATGGTATTTTAATATTGTTCGTTTAACTCTTTGAGAGATGACAGTGACGATTTTTAGTTCTTGTGTGGCAGTATTCAAAAATTTCAGAGGCAGAGTCCTGACAGCTGAGCAGCGTGACCTGCGCGCGAGGTGCCCGGGGTGACACCGCACATCCCTGCGGGGTAGGGGAGAGCGCAGCGTGCTCTGCCTTCTTCTAAAGAAACACGACTTTTTTGTTGTTGTTGATTTAATAATTCACCAATTATTTAAAAGGTTACAGAACCTGATTCTGCAACCCGTATTTACTGGGTAGTTTTTATTCCCAGTGAGATCTCCCACAAGTTCAAGGGATTGCATACAGAAACCAGACTGTGTATGGAAACTTCATAGTTGCTCACCAACCCCGCACATGTCATTCCTCACAGCTATGATCTAAGGGATTTTCTAACCTGGGAAACGCAACTCATGTTGGATACAGTCGTAAGGGGCTGTCCCGTACGGCCTTCAGCTTTGCTCGGCTGTAGCCACCTCTCAGCCACTCAGTGATGAACGCCACATTGTGTCTACTTTCGCATGTGGGTGCCTCTCTGCCGAGGTTTCCCATGGCACTGGGTTATGCTGGAGTCCAGCAGCACACGCAGAGCTGCTGATCTTCCTGGCAAAGGGGTGCAGGGTGGCACTGCGCTGCCGGGCTTCAGCCGGGCCTCGGGGGTGGCCAGAGAAGGGCTTTGGGAGCGCTGTAGTCAACAGGAGTCTCTCCACCGACGTTAGTGCGCTCCAGACTGGGCTTTAACTCAGTGCTTTTGGGACGACCCTCGTTACCCAGCTGGGAGGGCCCACACGGCGCAGTGACAAGCCGTGCAGGGTCAGTCCTGTCTGTAGTCATTGGGCCAGGACTCGTCTTTTCACAGATCATTTGGAAATTGCAGTGTTGTTGGGTTTAGGCATTTTCATCTTAAATTATTAGTCTTGTTGTAGTACTCATTTTTTCGAGTCTGAAGAAGATTGGTGGGTTGGGAGTTGGTGAACCTAAGTGTGGATAGTAAATATGTTGATAAACGTAGAACATTTTTGGGATGACTCTTCACTTTTCAGCTCAATATCTAGAGCACATAGAAAAGCATTATATTGCATGGACAGAAATTTTTATTTCCCAAGGTATCATGCGCTGCTGGCACAGTTATTTCATAGCAGAGTAGGTGATCCTTCTTTCAGCTTGTCATTTTTAAAAGACCTGATTATCGGGAGGTGGGGAGGGCACACGGGGAGGGGGGGACGGGTAAGCAGATTTTCCTTTACTGACTTTCAGAGGGAGCTAGAAGTCTTGTTATAGAGCCTGTGTATCCGTAACAGTGATGTTATTGCACATTTCTTTCAAAACAGATATAGTAAATATATTGAAACAATTTCTGCTCATATTTACTGAAGCCAACAAAGTGCTTTCTTTGTCTGTCTTCCTTTCTTTCCAGTTTTCTTTTTTCCCTTGATTTTGGGCAAGTGGAGCAGACTGTACCAAAGTTAGAGATGAGCCTGAACTGGCACCTGAGACCTGAACCCCCAAGCCCCGACAGGGGTTTGAACTCAGGTCTCAGCCTCACACCATTAGCGTCTCTCTCCAGACTCCTTCCGCTCCCCCGGGAGCCAGCGCAGCTTTGGGGGTGCAGGGTCAGGCTGAGCGAGAGCCTGGCCCCTAAAACCACCCTCTACTCCCCAGCCAGGGGGAATTGTGGACCAAAATCTGAACATACACGTTTTGATCGGGCTCATCATTAACTAACGTACAGAATTGGGAGCTGACAACATCCAGGTTTGACAGCTCTGATTTCTGTAATTTTCCATACAATCACGGAGAATTTGAATACCTCCACACCAGCCTAAAAATGGACCTTCAAATCCTTGAGCCTCTAATATGCTTTTAATCAATGGATGAATAATTTATGAATTGTATATAGAGAGTGCATTCATAATCGTGATGATGTATTTTATCACTGATCCAAGATGTCAATATTAGAGTCTATTTTACTTATATTTTAAGCAATTATACTTTTTTGCAATTCACTAATGAGGTATCATTTTCAAACTGCTTTAAATATCCATTATAAACAAATATTTGAAGCTATTAGAATTACCTTGAACTGTGCATTTCTAGTATGTAATACATATTTAGTTAGCTTGTGCCTTTAGTTTCTTAAAGTTATATTTGTATTATATGCAGGAAATGCACTTTGTATTACCTACAGCTGTGTTTTTTAATACTGCCTTGATTACTGTTGTTCTCATATTATGCCAAAAGGTCAAAGAGTGAAATGTGTTACAAGTTTGTCTCTGAAAGTAGATTTGGCATTTTCCCAGTTCCTGGGTGCAGTCTAAGGTACATTTTTGAACATTATTTCTTAAGAGAATATGGATGTATGAAGAATCACATGATATTACATGGCCCAGTTACGAAAGCAAAAAAATGCCTTCATTATAACAGTTTCAGAAATTTAGGAAACTTAATAAACATGTCATGTTGAGATGACAGTGCTGAAGAAAAGAGTTATTACTGAAAGGGCACTGGAGACTGAAGTCGTAGCTACACATGGGCCAGCCAGCAGTGATTCGTGAGAACTAAGCAAACAAATAGCTTTGGACCATCTTGTTCATGAGCAACCTCAGATGGAGGCAGGGAATATTTCAGTCTCCATTTTTTTTTTCCTACTAGTTAGACCAATTTCTTAATGTTGCTTTTTGTAGTTTTCCTTTTTTTTTTTTTTTGTTTTGTTGCACTATAGCCTAGAGACCCAAATGAGAAAAAGAAAAATAATGGCATGGAAATTTTTACTGTTATTTAGATCAGATAATTTGATGCTAGCGTTCTGCACTGCAAACATGGTTTTGAAAGTGGAAAAAAATAAAATAAGTAAAATAAAATAAAATAAAAACCACGATTGCACACTATCCTGTAGCAAAGTACCTACCATGAGAAACACATGCTATATTTTTTATGACAGCCAAACAAATAGCGTGTACAAGTAATGTTTCCTTTGCTTTCGTATTTATTTAGCAAATCTAGAACATTTCAAAAGGTATAAATATATATATATAGATATCTATGTAGAACATAGCCAAATAAATATATATGAACTGGTCAATGTGCATCTCGGTATACACATCCTAGCTGTTTGGTTTGAGCTCTTTAACGTCCTCTCAGTTGTACCCTAGCTAGGCAGACATGGCCTCGCTCCTGAGGCTCTGGCTCCCAGCCCTGCTCCCCTGCCCAGGCAGCCAGTGCCAGGGTCACGGGGCAGCAGCTTTTCCAAGGTGAGCAGTGGCCATCGGTGCTGCTGGAAGCCGAGGTCCGAAGTAGAAAGTGGTTTAGGCAGAGGAGCTCCTATTGTAGCCTGAGCAAAAAGAGATCAGCAGATCCCTGGCAGGGTGTTAGCCTGCTCGGGGGGATTCGCCATAGCGCGGCTGCTCTAGCACGGTGACACTCGGATCACGCTGCCACCGACAGCCTAAGGGTTTTCCCCGTCAAATGCTGACTGTTATTTAAACCTCTCCTTGATACAAAACATTAGCAGGTCGAAAGCGCCCTGACTGCCAGAGGAATTGCTTCTCGGCAGAAACTGGGACTGGTGGAGTTGGACTCGCTGTGGATTTGTCCGGGCATTTGTCACCTGCCATTATTTGTCTAAGGAAACGTGTTTGACAATTTCCAGTTTTTCCTTAGATCTCGTGGTGGACTTTAGCCTTTTAATAAATGTTAGTATATCAGATCGTGTCCTTGACAGTATTTTACTTGTATGAACCATGATAAAACATTAAAATCTTCATACTCTTCAGGCAGAAGTGTCAATAAATGAGGAAGAGAAGCATAGCATACGATATATGTCAAAGTAATGTTCCTTTTTAGCTTTCTCATCAACAGTAAAAATGTTTACAATGTATGCCAAGATCTTCAGTTTCTGTCTAACATCAGTTAGAGGTTCTGATCTTACAGAAATTGTGTTATAATGGCCTCAGCCTCGTTGCTAGGAAACAATAGATCCCAATTTTTTTATTCCTGCTCTAACTCCTGTGCTGAATAGTGACTGGATACTGTACAGGTTTATGTTATATGGCTGCAGTTAAATGGTCTGATGCATTTTGCTCTGGGTTTCAGACCAGAAGCATGCATTTTCTACAAGAACATCCCAGCAACACGCTGTAAATATTAAAAGTTAATATATTATGTGTCGATATTTGAAAAAGAAAGTACTTTGACTATTTCATTTTTAAAAAATAAAGGTGCAAACTGATGGTGTGTGACGTTGTCTTTGTTTACACCATGTATTTGGGATATTCTGGTCATGTCAGTAAAAGGTGCTTCCGCACAGCTAAAGGACTTCAGACAATTCAAAAGTTGGGAGGCAGGCAGTTGCTAGCAAGATTTAATTTTACCAGAGTTCATGTGTGTAACTCTGCAGGTTTCACTGCAGGTGAAATCACAGGCAGTTTCTGTGCACAGGTTATTACATTTCATCAGAACAAATGTGAGAGAGAAAAGAAAAAAATCTGCTAAATGCCTTTGCACTCCCAAGAACTGAGTGGGTGAAGTCGATGGTGGTGGTAGGGGACCAGGAGCAAAGTTTAAGTACCTACACGTTCTGTAGAGCTGCCTCAAATAGATGATGATGAATGACTGTGTGTATCAAAAGTGTGCGCATGAGGAAAAATAAAAAGCCCAGCACATGCAGCAGAGAGGAGACGGTGAACCAGAGGGGCAGAAGGAGTGTTTAAGGCTAAAGGAACAGTTACGTGGTGAGAACCAGATTGGAGCAGCTGGGCTGGGCAATAACCCAGCATGAGGGCTGAGGTGTAATTGCTGTGTTGGATGGATAAGAAGGAAGCGAGGCCAAAGGGGTGCTCTGGTAGAAAAGGGAAGAAAAGCAGCCTGGGAGATGGTATTGATTAGTGCCGCAGGACGTCTGTCACGGCCGTAGCCAGGGAGTAGGGGAGAGCCTAGTGGAGGCAAAACCAGCAGGAATAGTCGCTGCAGAGGAGCAGTATTGCCTTTGCAGAGCAGGGAGGGCTGGGGCAGGGGACACCAAGTCCCGCCTTGAGCTGCAAAATCAGCTGTCAGAGCTGCGGCACCCAGGGGAAGGGGGGTGGGAGGGCTGGGGGGGTGATGGGGCACAGCAACCACAGCAGCAAGGGGCTGCATCCCAGTGTGGCTGCAGCCCATCAGGCATGGTGGGAAGGAAGAAGCAGGTGATACAGACATTACCTGGTGAAGTCGTGCCCACAAAATGTGGCTGCTGCTCTCTAAAAGGATCTGTAGCTCTTCACACCTAAATCAATGCATGAAATCTATATCATTTCCATATTACTGTTCCCGTAAGCAAGCATCGACTCCTTGTCCCACAGGTACCATAAGCTTCTCTCTCTGTTTCCACCTTGTTTAAGCCTACAGCAACTCCAGACCCTCGGGTATCCAAAAGAAACGGCACAAACAAGCCTCTGTCTTAATTTACATCAGAAACTGTAACGACATTCTCAGCTTTAAACTAAAATGGCACCTTCTCACCAATTTTATGTATTTTTTAGAAGAATGAACTGCTGGAGTCATCCATAGTGAAACCAGCTATCCTCGGCTCACTCAGACGTGTGGCTGCTGCTCTTGTGCCACAGGGTTTGCACACGCAGCACTGACAGCCTCAGCCTTTGCTTGAAGTCAATAGAACATTTCTATAGGAAACAGCCCTGGACAATGTGCTTCCCACTACATTTATCCCCACCACAGTGCAATCATCTGCCATGGACCATTTCCAGGCACACTTCCCTGCTCTCAGGAGAGGCCAGGTAAACCAGGAGCCTAGACCCAGCACTTAGAAAGCAAAAGGGCTCCTACAGGAATCCTGGGGGCACATGTGCACTCTACCAGCACCCAGCAGGTCAGTTGGCTTTGGGGAAGGATGGTTTGCAGGAGCACAAAGCTGGAGAGGAATGGTCAGGGACCAGCCACCACAGACGTGCAGCAAGCCAGGGAACCTTTAAGGCACAGAGGAGGAGGGGAAGGTTCGATGGGCACAAGTGATAGCAAAGCAGCCGGAGCTGCAGACATTGAGCTCCATGCTGGCAGTGGGCAGCTCAGCCCTTCCATGGCTGACACTTGCTGAATTATGTAACAATTAAAAAAACAGCTTTAAAATATTTTATTTAAGAGTAAAACATGCGGGATCTGCCACTGTACGGCACTGTGTTAAGCTAAGACCCTTGTTTCAACCAACAAGCGTATATGACAAGGAGGTACAGAGCACCACATACACACAGTGTGAAATATGATGTGACTAGCCTGGGGGATGGGACATCTTACCGCAAATGAAGTTTGGCCTTCATTTAGACAGAAACTGAATAATGAACTGAAATTTTCACAACTTTGCAACAGAATTGCCCACCAGTCCCTGTTACGATGGTGCTGTTTATATATTGCATTTATTCCCCTTGCTGGTTTACAATGAACATGTTGTGCCTCACAGAAAATGTTTCATTGCTTGCACTGTCTCACTCACATACTCTCTCTCTCTTGCACACACAGAGTCACTTATAGGGGAAAAAAAAAAAAAAGATAAACCTCCCAGCCTTATCAAATGCTGCTTGGAGCAGTGTAGCCTTGCTGAATCCTGCACTTGCAGCCTTACCTCTGCCACTGTTTGCATCCAGCTTGCCTTTAGTGAGTTGAAAACAAGGCATGATGCAGGATAGCAACAATTAAATAGGTTAAGGGTGAAGGGTTTTGTAACATACAGGTGAGGAAGGATACATGCAGGGTGCTTACCCCCATGTAATTATCCTGTATGCAGATACCAACACACACTGGGCCCCTCGCATGGAACCACCCCAGCCCCAAGCAGCCCCAAGCAGCTCGCTGTGAGGCTGAGCCATGGCTTGGCCGTGCCTGGCGGAATTTGGTCTGGTTTTTTCTCCTGAGCCTGTAGCCTACTGTTTCTGGAAAAAGCCTCTTTACCTCTCAGGAAACGTTTCCTTCCTTCCAAGCTGTGCAGAACAAATTGGAAGTATAGGCACAAATTATTTAACTGGAGGAACCAAAGGTGGCTGTACAATGTTTGGAGTTGTAGTTTTTTAAACATGTATTTTGTAGTCCATATGCAATCACTGTTAGTCTTGATCTTTGAAAGGGCATGCGGGACAATCACCTTTTTGGGATAGTCAGGACCATTTGTGCAGGTTGAAGGATGACTAACGGTGGCACAAACCTACCAGCCAGACCAGATGCATCCCCCTTGCAGAATGAGCATGCACAAACAAGGCTGGGCCCCGGCTGGGGTCCCTCCCAAAGCTCACAGGAGCTCACGTAAGCCCACGTGGAGGGACCATGGACCATGTCTATCACCCTTTGACAGCTTCTCCTGAAACAAAAGCGCTGTAGGACTTCAAGTGTATTCAAAAGTGTTTCCTCCTGCCTGCCAGTTCAGGCAGGAAGGCATCATCATGCTTGTTAAACCTTGTGTGTAAAAGGCACATACTCTGCGTTCCCTGGTAGCTGCATGCTAACCCTGCACAGCTGACGAGTCCTGTAGATTCAAAGCTCTCCACCAGGAGCCCAACAGCAGCATGAAAACACACACGGGTAGGTAAAGAAAAGCAGAGCAACTGGCATGCAAAAATAATGGGGGTTATTTTAATTGTATGCAGGGCTGCTTTGTTTCAAGTACAGAGAATATCTAAAAGCAAAGAACTATGTTCTCCAGTGGTTGTTCTCAGTTAGTGCACTGCTTAAACTTTTGATCGTTTGTGCAAACTACAACTTTTGTACATCCAGGCAGTGGTTGCCCGTTCTGCTGAGTTACAGGGCAGAGAGCCTGGTGTGATGGGAAATCAGTCAGTGGGGTTCCTCGTGGTGCCACTTCTGGAATATCTGTAGGAACTGTATGAATGAGAGACACACAGCCCACCGAAGGCAATAACACTTTAATGTAAACAATTTTCCTAAGGCTATAAAAGGGGACTTGACCAGTTCTGCAAAAATGCCAACCAGAACGAAGCAAAGCAGAGTCCAAAAGTTAAGTAATGTAAAAATAGGAACTAATTATTAATTAGGAACTAATCTTGAAGTGAATAATATTTTGTACTTGAGAATACAAAGAGAAAAAAAAAGACATTACACTATTTAGTAGTTGATATTTTTTATCCTCTCTTAGCAAAAAAAAAAAACTAAATTCAAAATATTCTAAAACTTAAAACTTCAAAATTTTGAGCTAGAAATTCTGTGAAATACACATTTCTTCAAATGTTACAAGAAAACTCATGGAGTTGTATTAACTATCATAAATCGTTCTGTTCTAGAGCACGGACTAGAGGAGACACTAGAAGACCTGGTTATGTCACACTTGGGGAAATAGCTTCATGATGGCTGCAGGTGGAAGTCGTGGCCTTCATTTCTCCCTAAGAAAAAGAATCAGAAAGATATGAAAAGATGAAAACTCCAAGAAAATGGACAGATTGGAAGTTTCCTACCTACACAAGAAAGGGTGCTGGGGAGGGAAGGTAGCCACTGCTGGTGTAGCACTCAGGGATACATATTCAAAATCCATTTTCTCATCATATTGACAGGCCCTATCCCCAATGAGCACCTGAGTGCCAGTGTTTCGATCACACAGAAGCAAAGTTAGGGCATATTTTTGGCAATGCCACCCTACTGGCTAGTTCAGGTCAAAGATGCAAATAAGTCTAAGCCCTCCATCCCCACCGCCATGGAGGGTTCTGCTCAGCCACAGCTGAGGCTCCCTCCACCCCCACGAGTACCTGGGGGGTATTTGGCTTTTGCGTGGTTGATGACTGGGTGCTGTAGGGGTGTTACGATGCCTTGGTTGGGTTTCTGGAAGGCTGAAATGAGGTTGTGTACTTTCCGAAAGAGCCTCCGGTGGACTCCAGGCGCTGTCTGCAAAGCCAAAGAGTGAGAGGTGAGAGGGGATGCTGGATGCCGAGAGTATGCGGTGCCCGGTTTGGGGCACTGGCACTCAGAAATGCACACACCCCCCAGAGAAGGGGCCAGCCCTTCACTTGGACCCCCTTATGTGCCAATTTAAAATGAGTCAATGAGCTGTACTGCTCTCCTCTTTCCCCCAGGGCATTGTGGCCTCCCTGCGATGAAACCCTCCTAAGAGCAGTTTCCAGCAGTGTGCTGATACAAAGCTGGAAGAGGGATGATTTCTTAATCGCTACAAGAGAAACCCAGAGCCTGCCATGCTTATTAGGCAAATTCCATGATCTTTTGCTATTTCTTACCCAGTGATTTACCTATAAATCCAGCCTGGGGTTTATAGGTAAGATACTTCCAGCCTGGAAATACCAGTAAGACAATTTAGAGAGCTACATGACACTTACCAGGGAGGGGGAGTCTTTACACCACTAAATTTAGCATGGACACAGCCTCTTTGCAAGCCTTTGAGCATTCAATTCTGGCTTATGTGTTCATTGAGTATTCCTGTCTATCTCTTGTACAAAGGCAGCAGCAAAATGTCACCTATTTATTAAAAGTGGGAGTTTCTCTATCTTTCTATGTTAGCACCTTTTCAAACACTGTGAAATGAAACTGCGTCTGCTTTTAATCAAAAATCCAATGTTTCTATTAAATCCTTCAGGGCATTCTTGTAATAACTCCTCCCCACCAAAGTCATGGGAGGACAAATATAGGTCCTGCTGGCATAATCCCACCCGAGGGACACTGCTCTCACCCAGTAGTCCCAGAGGGCTAAATCCTGCCTCACTGGCACCAGCTGGAGGCTTCACAGTGGCTGGGATTTTACCAGCACTGTTTCAAATTCCCTGCCTCATCCTTGAAAGATGGGTGTGACCTGAGCTTGCTCAGAGACTAACCAACCACAGGGAAGGAAGCAGAAAGAGGAAAGATGCATCTGGAGCCTGTTTTGGCCTTGGAGGCACATTTCGTGGAGATAAGTTGGATTTAGGCTGCTGTTTCTAACAGCTGAGGCCAGCGTAGTCTTAGAAACATTTACTTAAAGGTTTCTGTTTGTTTAAAGGAAGGGTTGGTATCATGGGTCTGTAGCCAGTGCCTTTCCCTGCAGAGGATGTATTGAGAGTCCTGGGCCTTAAGAACACCTACATGTGAAACACAGATAAGATTTGCTTAAAATACATCGAGGGAAAGCCCAAGACCCATATGTAGGAAGCCAGTGGAGGTCATGAGGGAGAAATTGTAGCAGGCCTATATAACACCAGAAAAACCTCACTGCAGATGCTGACATTACCTGGGGCCAAAGCAGGCTTCAGCCTTACTCAGGGAATTATCTGCCACAGGTGGAGGTCCCTGGGGGTCCTGGCATCCTTCCTGAGACACCAATGCTCGCCCTGGCACATTGGGTGCACTACCACTCCCACCCTGTCCCGAAACCTCCTCTTTGCAGTGCAAACCTATAGGGTGCTCCCAGTGCCTTACAGGAATGAAAGCAAATTCTTCCTGGGTACCATTCCCAAGGGTGACATGGATAATTATTTACTCTGCAGTAATGTGAGTCACTTTTACTCCCCAATCTGCTTCTGAGTAACCCCAGGAATCAATCTTGTCTTCCAGAGCACTGCAACCACTTCTATTATAATATTGGCCAAGGAATTATGCATGTCTAGAAATTATTTAACGTTTGTAATCAGGATTCAGTAATGTGTAAACAGAAAGCTAATTATGAATTAATATACAGAGTACATCCAAAGAACAAGACCTTCATAAAAGAAATACAGATTAGCATCCCGATTCCATCACCCCAAATAGTTGTCTGTATTGCAAATGGTGTTATTCTACACTTGAATTACCAGTTTCTTATCAGATAGTTAAAAATATTTTTTGTATCAAGTTTTGGCTACCCTATATATGTTTTGCAACAATGATGAATTAATCTGGAGAGAAATTAACTTTAAAACACCATAGATTTGAAAATAATTTCCTTAAATAGTCTGACATTAATTGTACACAGGATAGAAGGGAACTGATTGTGCTTGTCAAATTATAAAAACACAATATTTTTGCCATTTAAAATGATGCAAAATAATGCACTGTTGCATTATGCAGCAGTTGAAATGTAACAGGGAATTAATTTATGAGTTCAAGACTGTCAGAAGTGGCACCAAGACATCTTAGTGATGGGCGTACTCAAGATCGATTACCTTCAATGAAAATCAGACTATACAGAAACATGAATAATTTGAATATATTTCATTAAATCAATATGAACATCAAACAGGATTAGAAATTTTCAGAAGAGAAAGGAGAAGTACACACCTCAGCGCTCCAGGACCCAGTTTCTGTCTTGGACACTCTGTAGGTATAAACATAACCCTGATGTCTGTGGAAAAAAAAAAAATCAACAGGTATTTATTACTCATTTCTACTGTCAGGTTTCACAAGAGGTACACTCTGTTATGTGGGAGTCAGTTCATTTGTTAATCTTTCCTTAAAAATATATTCACCCATAAAGGCTCTAGGTAGATAAAAAAAATGAGACACAGTTTGGAAGCAGTGTTCAACCTACTGGGTTCTTCTTGGATGAGAGGAATTGGTCTGACTCAGCTCTAGTTTAGCAATATTCAATTATTCTAGGTTAAGTGACAGTGCTTTAATTCCTGCCTTGGCATTTTTTAATTTTTTTTTTTTCAGTGACCTCCTTTTACTGACATAAACAAGACATACTTTCCCTGGAAAAAGAGAAGGTATATTATTGGCAGATAGCATTACTGTATTGTGATTGGTTTAAATGCAGATGTTCCCAGAAGCAATATATGCATATAATTTATTTGGAAAGCTAGACCCACAAAAGCAAGGTAAACTACTCTTTGCCTTGCCCATATATTCCTAATTCTCAATTACTTGTAAAAGACACTTATAAGAGTGTGGAATCTTCCTTTTTTTAAAATCTGAGTCTTTTGAGAATGAGTCGTATACTAATAACACGACATACACGTGTCCAGATTCTTGCTTCTCTTATGAACCCAACACAGTGAATGATTTACATGGTAGATTATTAAACCAACATCCAGAAATTTAACTCAGAAACAGAGACAAATGATAATAGTTCCATGGGTGCAACGTTAGTTTAGACAGTGTCAGATAAGAAAGACTGTATTTCATACTACATGGATTTACATGAATACACAGCAGGATTTTAGGGACCATTCCTTATTTCAGTATCAATTCTTATTCTTAAGAAAGCAGAAAAATATTATATTTCTTTCCAATTATACATGGTGTTATAGTAGTTATGACAAAATAGCAGAAACCCTCAATGACACAGATAGCGTATGATTGCAATTACTTATGCTCCGTGTCATGGCTCCTGGATAAATTCTTGTTAAAAAGTCATTACAGAAACCTTTGCAGAATGGTGTCTGATATAATTTACCCAAGCGGGAAGTTGTTAACAGTTGTCACACTGCTACAACCCCACGAAGTGGGAGCAAAAATGGCTGTTGTGATTTGGGAGCTTTCTCCCCACCACTTGACTCCCACTTTGATTAAATACAGAGGTGGAAGACACAGAGCCAGTCCCTCATGTCAGGGCTGCTGCAGGGACAAACTCCCTGTGCAGCAGGTGAGACACTGCTCTCCTCCTCGTGTATGGGAATATGCCTGACACGATCCCACCACAACTTCATCCACCTCTTTGTGTTAACCAAGGGAGCGTTTTCCCCAGAGACATGACGTTCCACCTGGCACCAGATGGACATGAAACGTGTCCAGCTGTGCTCACTTCATGGAAACCTAAGGAAGAAAACAGCCACTGCTACCCCACTTCTTCTCCCAGCAAGCTCAACTGCTGCAGTCCGTCAGGGGTTTGGACAAGACCAGAAAGGGGCCTTGGGAAGAGGTGGGAGCAACCTGCTGTGGCTGCAGGAGGAGGGAAGGACAACACTGTTCTCCTGTCCATGCCATGGCACCAGGGTCACTGGTGTTTGAGGCCACAGCTCAAGCCCAGCTGCTTAAAAGCCCATCCCTCTAAGCTGCTTCAGTGTCTCCCATTAGAGCCTTTACACAATCTCATACCATCACATCCTTCTTAAAACCTCTGAGAGCAGTGCCTGTATTGTCAGCTTTTCATGAGTAGCTGATGTTCACATTAATCTTTTTAGAAATCATGAGGGGCTTTCCTGCATCTACATGTAGCATGCCAGCCAGCGTTTCAGTACAGTTATAGAAACTAGGATTGGATAGGCCACAGTGTACTGGTAAACACCAGAGAGGTCCTGGCATTTTGTCCCCTCTCTTTGAAGTGGGTATTTGACCATCTCCACAATGACTTTTTTTCAAGCCTAAAAACCATACTCAGTATGTAGAAATCTAAAACACACTCTCTTGTCTCCTGTCTTTAATACACTGTGGATATTACCCATGCTTGTTCTTGGTTATCCCAAAGCATTCTGACTGCTTCAGTCTCTTTTAAAATCTGATTTTTCCACAAATGGCTCAGTTGCCTGGAAAGCTACCATCTGTTGTCTCTTTCATCATTTTCTCTACCTAAGAGATTGCATGACTCAAAGTGGTTTATGGGCTGGGGTGTGACCCTGACTCTGAAATGTCCAATGGCTTTTTCAGCACTCTGCCAGAAGGGTTTACTAAACTGAACAGATTGAAAAATAAAGGTCAGATAAAGTAATATTCAGGACCAAAGCAGGGTGAGGTATAAGATAGACACGTATCCTGCATTTTTCAAAAAATTCCACCGTAAAATATTTCAACCAAGCCCAGAGAAAGCACAAAGGATAGCTCATATTAAAAACCCATGAGCTACAGAAAAAGGAACAAGAATTTGGGAACATGGATGCTTCACAGTCTTGTAAGGGACAAGTGAGAGCTCCCCACTCATCTGGCAAATATATATTTTTTTCCCAGAGGAAGAAATACTGAAAGGCCTAAAGGGGTTCACTGTGCTTGAGCTGAAAAACACAACATTATCATCTGTTGTTGGCTCTGAAGCCATCAGTAAACACAGCCACTGACTAGGTGGGAGATGGCCCAGGACCACCACACCTGCAACGGAAATGCACAAAGGAAGGAGGAATTTTGTTAAGAAGGTGAACAGCTAGATCTGCCCATCTAACTACTTTCCGTTGGGATCTTTGTTTCCACAAAAAGAATTACAGCTCTTCTGATAAGTACTCTCCCAATGAATATGATCTTATCAAAACCTTCCTTTAAGCAGCAGGAATTTACTTCATTACCACTTCAAAGTCCTTTTTACCTTCCATGTGTAAGTGACATGATTTTGATGAGCCAAGTTCTCTTTACTGCTGCATGGGCACAACCTCCTGTGAGAAAGGTTTTTATGATTTAAACTACTCAACATTAACTAGGATCAGTGTTGACTGAAGGAAGATCAAGGTGTTTTTCTTAAAAACATTAAATAAAAAAACTAAAATTGAGATGGCATAGGACATTACCTTCCAAAAAGCAAAACATGTAACACCAGGCAAAAGCAGGTGGAAAAGTGCATTTACTGCAGCTTAGTTCTCAAGAGATGAGAAATTCCCCAGGCACCATGAGGGAACAACTCAGTTTTCTGCATTTGACTCAATTCATGATAGAAAGAAGCTCCTAGTGTGACACAGTGTTCCTATGTGTGGCTTAGCCACATAGCTAAAGCCAAAACCCAACCACCATGTGGCCTGGGCATGGTGCTAGTGACTTGGGGCCTCTCAAGCAGCTTATGCTTTGAAGCCGTTACGCGATATGCAGGCCAGGTCCACCTCTCAGTGACCTGAACTCCTCTCTCTGCTGGACAAAACCAACTGGAGATGGACACGTGTCACTGAGAAAAGGATTTCAGAGAGTACTACTACAGTGGCACTGGCGTACCAACATATCTTAGAGGAAGACCAGCTATTGACACCCAGGCAAAGACCCAACAAAGGGCTCCCCATCCCTTCACCTGGCCCAAGGATGGCCACAAGCCTCTCTCACAATTGCAAAGCTCCTCTTTCATGCCAGTGAAGCTCAAGGGACAGGAGCACTCGTGAATTAACAGCTTGATGAACGAGGCCCTATAAATTTTTGATCAAAGGCAAAAAATGCCAAAATGCTGAAGCAGAAAACAGCCATTGCTGTAAGGACAGTATTGAATAGCACTTACAAAAGAGTGGTTTGGTCACCACTGATGATATTTTTATGTCATCTCAATTATTTTTTGATCTTCGTAACAAAGGATGTGTTATACCAGCTGGGAACTGCCCTAAGACTGTCTCTACGGCAATACCATTGCTGGGAAAACTTTGTCAAAGGAAAATCTAGAAAACTTGCTATTACAGGAAACAGTCCACTTTATATTATAGGCTTTTTTCTTTATAGCTAGATAATTCCTCCCCAAGAGCTACAAAGGCATCATTCACAGATGACATACTGAGACAGCATCTGTCTATCTGTCCCCTCCACTCTTCCTTTTCAACTGTGATCAGACTTGTTAAAGCTGCATTTACTTTAACAGGTGAATAATTACAGTCTTCTACGCCATTGAAATAGCCAGAGGATATTAGCCGCATGCTACAGATTAAAATTAACCATGACATTTCAGCTGCATGGTATATTTTAAAATAATTTCCAAATGTTTTGTATCTCAGTTGGGAAATTTTATTAAACTAATTTGTATTCATATCTGAGTCCAAAATGGAGCAAATATAAAGGGAGAAAGACAGAGAGACAGAGGAAAGCCATGTCAGCAATAAATTACATCAATTTCTTCCTCTTTACATAGCTTTCTCTTCTGATTTCTTTGCACTATATCAGTCGGCTCTTCTTACCTGGTATATTTGCATCCTGACCTTACCTTGGAATTTCACTTGTCTAAGACAGTGATGTGGCCTACAGACAGCGGTCCTGAGCATTATATATGGCCCATACTCAGTTTCTTATAACTTTGCCACATTTCAGCCTTTCAGACTGAAATTCTGTTTCTTAGGTGTTTGCCTTAACCTTATTTAGGGATGGAGAATGCAGAAGTAGCAGAAAAGGGGACATGTTAGGCAAAAACAATGCTTTAACCAAGTCAAAAAAAAAAAATATCTTCCAATTGTTGGGTTTTTTGCGCAGTTTTTAGAGTAAGATATAAAATTTTTTTGAAGGAAGTGATATCTCTTGCAGTCTCCAGGAGAAAATGGTGGTGGCTGTCTAGGCTGCAAGAGAGGTGCTTTCTAAAGGTTGTTAGCAGTTGTAGCTGCATCATGCCTGGGCTGGCTGTACCATGGGCACTCAGCTAATCAGTGTCCATGATCTCAAGCCACGAGCAATGTATGGATGTTGCCTGGCCTGGATTAGTGGGAAAAAGACAGAAGGTAATTTAGATTGGGCATCTTGGAAAGGAAGGTTGGGACTGGGTGGGGTGGATGTGGAAGGAAAGAAAAGGGGACCCATGTCTATGTAAGCTGGGCAAGGAAACAGCAATGAAAATTGAACCTCTGGGAGAGAGTAAGAGTCAATGAGTAAGGAAGGAGCTATACGGAGGCGAAGCATGAAGAGGCTTGAACTGGGAGCAGTACAAAATTCTGGAGGGATGAAAAAAACAGGAATAGAAGATGGGTGGTTTGGAAGAAGAAGCTGTATGAAACAAGGAAACAGCCCTCAGTGATGCAAGTCAACAGGCTGTACAGAATAACACTGGGTAGTCTGAAAATTCATTCCCATGACCCTCACACTGGGAACCCTAAGTAAAGGGTACTGCAGACCTGAGCCTCCTGTGTCACAGTTCCTCTCATGTGAAACAGAGTTAATAAACTCTTTATCTCACAAACTGAGATAATGTTTAGAAACTACTTAATACTATGGAGATGAGTACTGCTAATGCTATGGGAGTGAGTGCTACAGGAGAGCTCATGGGATACTCAGAATGTTCAGAGTGAGGGGTCAATGGCATGCAGCAGATAACATAATGAGCATGAGGGGTCAGGTTGCAGCCACTTCTGCCTTATCCAGAGGTGTTTGATGCAGGTTGCAAATCAGCTCCTGAATGCCTGACCAGAGGGACCAACCTCAGGCAGCATCCCAGTGGGCAACCCTGGACTGGGAACGTGGGCAATGGCAAGGGCACCACAGTGGCTGCAGAGGTGGGCAATGGTTACCACAGAGCCGAAACTCGTGAGGTCAGGGGAATCACAGAGGTGCCTGGGAGCCTGCATGGCCCACATGTGTGCTCATCAAGGTCTCCCCTCCCCCTGAGCTGCATGGCTTCCCCCATGAGACAGAAGTGACAGCTGCCAAAATAATCAAACTGTCAATCCAGCCATCCACTTAAACATTTTTTTCCCTTTTTAATTGTTATATTTCTACTTGGTTTATTAATCATGGAAAGGCCAAAAAGTCTTGTTATTTAATGTAGGAGAAAATTCTATTTAAGCTTACAGCTCCTCATTCTGTCCTGGAATTTGCATTTTCTGGTTGACAAGCAGCCTGGTTCCTGCCTTATTTAGGTCTCAGACATACAATCAAGGTACAGCAGCTTAGCAATTACCACCCATCAGCTAACTCAGGCTGAAGAAATAGCATTCACATTGAGATGATGTGCAAGATGCAAGCTCTATGTCAACAAGAGTGAATAAAGTAGTTTAAATGTGTTTACAACATCTGAAAAGCCCAACAGAGTTACCATAGCTTAACTCACAGCAGCATTCTATACACACTCACTTGAGTTTACTCTTCTGTCACTCATTCCCCTGCCAACACTTCTTGTGGCAAAAATTTACTTGTGATACGGAATCAGTAACTAGTATTAGATTGCCATAATGCTGTATCATTATAAAGCAAATGTATTATCTTGATTTACTATTCTGAAATTATCAGAAGCTTGAAAGAGCGAGTCAAATCTTGTGAAACGTCTCTGAATTTATGCACAGATTTCTGTGGAAGATTGTCAGCATCTTCACCACTTGAAGACTCCTAACCATCAGTAGAAATGCTGTTGATTTACCCAAAGGACAAGTGTGTAGCCTTTCTGAGGAGTGTTTATGTTGGTCTGGTACATGATGATGTCAGCCAAAAGCAGTGCCTCAGAGAGGAATTTCTTAAGATTAGAAATAAAATGAGAATTTATTCAAATCTGAGATGATAAATAGAAATAAATTACTTTATGGTGGGCCAGTAACTAAGCTTCATGAATTATTATGTCTTCCAGAATAGTACCTCACAAAGACAAAAATCATGAAATAACGTTATCTGGTGAAATTTCATTCATCACTTTAGGCAAAGCTCACAAGAACTGCAATAGATAAAGCACTTTCAATAGGCCTGTAAATGTTACTGTTTCATATTTTTATGAAACATTTCTCAGTTTGTTTGGGAATAATTCAGTAGCTCATTTTCAGGTTTCCTGTTTATCTCGGAGCAAGGTAGGCATGCTCTGACCATAAAAATCCCTGAACCTGAAATCACTGCTTCAACTAAATCCTCAAAACTCAAGCCTACAAAACCAGGGTAGCACTAATCTAGGTTCTGTTACCTAACAATTGAACCCATTCTGTCATTTACAGATTCATTAGTGCAGCAGTTACCCACCATTCAGGCTGTCTACCTTTCTAAAATCTTTCCAAGAAAAGCGGCTGGAATATCTGAAGACAATTAGCCAAGTTATTCTCAGCAAAGTCAAAGCTCACTCTGATTATCAGGGAGCTGAAATACCTCAGCAGAGTTTACTGTCGTGCTGTAGAAGACTTTTATCAAGCTGAAAATAGTGCATGATATTTACAACGGCAACCTTGAATTGAGGGGCTCCTCCTCAGAGAGAAGCTTTTGTTCCAAATTACATTTTAAATGATGATGATTATTATGTGCAGTGTTATAATAAATGCAATTATTCTGCCATTTCTATCAAAAATATTACATGGGAAACAAAAGAAATGCTAAGCTGAAGCTGGCTCGTGATCTTGTATTACACTTCCTCGCTGTACAGCTGATACATCTGCCGCATCAGAAAGTTTCGGCACGTTGCCTGAACTTGTGCACTGTGGTTATGGTGACAGAAAAAATAGCACACGTAAAATCTGATAGAACTGCAGCTTATCCCTGTTGCTTTTACTGTTGCTTCAAGAGCTCTAAACAGCTTCCTATTCCAGCTTTTGATTATTCTCCACAAATTGAGTGCAGCACAGTACATGAATGGCTGGTTTCAAACAAATAATCTGAACATACAGTTTGACAAGTATGTCATATTTAGCTTACGTAAAGGTCTGATACAACTACTGACATTCCAAGTATTTTCAAGTACATGAATTTTGAGACCCAAACTACAAATGCTTTATCTTTGCCAATTCAGGCATGAGCTGCTTGTTTCTGCATGTGTGCTCGTATATCTGTAAAGGGAACCGGTGCTTTCGGCACTCTCAGGCATTTATTTATGCATTTTTCAGGCACAGTTTAAGAGGCTGCTTCTCAAACTAGCCACCATTATCGTGTCCTCTGTCCCCCACTGAATTCATTAGGAGCGGTGTGCACAGAGGATTTCTGAGGGTGCTAAAAACTTCGAATGGGGTCTTGAGCAAAGAGAAAAACAGACCATAAAGAAAGTTCCCTCCAACAATCAGGTTTTGATGCTACACATGATGAACTACATGATGAACACATGCTACATGATGAACAACATCTTTAAAGTATATATTTTCAATTTAATAATTGTATTCATGCAATGAAGATCTTGGGAGCATCTGATATTCAAAAACTTTGCCAAAATCTGCAGGCAGCACCTCTATTTGTAAGAGCCCCAGGGGACACTGTTGCAAATCAAAACCTTTCTACTCTTCCATGCATAGTTTAATTGTGGTCTTAAAATATTAATGAAAGTGGGTTCTTTGTGTTTTGCCACAGCCACACCAAACAACATTCTCTCTTTGAAGGCTTGCAAGCATGTCATATGCACACCATGACTTTGGACAGTGGAAAGCAGCATTCAAGGAAGGTAAAGCAATACTTCAGGAGAAACAAAGAAAAGAGAAATAGTTTTCTGGCCAAATGCTCCAACAACAGGGTCCTGCCTGCTGCAGTTACCCATTTCTGTAGGTCAGGTTTTATACTACTACCTGTCTCTTTTATGCTTGCCCTGTACAATCAGTGTCAGTCACGAGGGATTCATGAAGTCTTTGACTCTTCTCCTTTTTAAAGGTCAGGGCTCCACTTTTTAATTGGAAAAGCAAAAGGCGAATGAGCCTGACCATGAACACCGCTGCCCTTATTATGTGCCTCAGGAGGCTCAAAGACTGCCAAAATCTCTTCAGGCTTTTTGGGGGTGCCCAGAGGGACCTGGGGGTGGTGGTGGCATTAAAAAGTTATGAAGTTTCTTGGAAGAAGGAGGCAATGTTTGAGCCTAAGCAATGCAGTGGCAATCACAGGACTTGGCAATTACTGGATCTGGAGCTGAAAGTGCAGAGCAGCCACATATGTGAGTTCAAGCTAATGACAGTATTATCATCCCAATGTTTCTTTAATGACTTTTTTGATAAATGTTTCTTTTCTCTTCATCAGCACTATGCCTTTTAATTTTGCCAACTCCATTTTGCCCCATGGTTAAAAAAAAAAAAAAAAAGAAAAAGAACCATAAGAAGGCTTGGAGCTGGGGGGTTTTAGGTTTGTTTTGGTTTACTTCTCCAGGGAAGTGCAGGGAGAGGGGAAAGAAGACAGACTGAACATGTTTTGATTTTGGAAAACTGGACTATTTTTCTAATTTTTCTTTTCTAAGAGCAATAGAAACATCACTGGCAGTATGAAAGTTTCACTTCTGTTAGAAGTTGTCATCGGAAAGACGTAAAATTTTTTGCTTAGCTCTGATACTTATTGCAATATATCTAATGGCTGACCAACTTTGTTTCTCATGTTTCAAAGATCACTTCAGTACTTCCAGTAAATACATGTTTTACCTAATCTTGATATACCTAGGTAGTCCTAGAGTGATCTTCAGCACTTCTGAACCAAAATGTAAATTTCTGAATAACTTTGTTATTCCTAATAATTGTCATTATTTATTTAGAAGGAAGTAAAAAGAAGCAGAAAAGTACTTACTCTTTCTTTTATATTCTTTTTTCTTAAACAGTGAATAGAGCAACTGCATGTTTCCCTCAGTTTTTACCAAAGCTCTCATGCACATGCATACTTGCCACCTGTTTTCATCTCAGTGCACGATGTTCAGACTGGAATTTGGGAGGATGGGGTCCATTGGTTTATTTGGCCAAAGCCAGGCTTAGCATCCTCCATCAAGTACATACCTGAATCTCTCATGACTTCCCTACTTCCTCCTCCAATTTCTCCACTAAAGTGCTTTGCTTTGGTAAAATTTTGCCTTTCAAAGCGCTTCTCTAGTTTATGGTCCACATTTCTTTAAATTGTCATTGCTATCTTCAGTGTGAGACCATCTCCTGGTATCTTTATGATAACTGTCTCTGAAGTTATTGTGTGATATGTTGTTTACTGTATCTGCTATTTCTTACACAGTGCTCTGAATTGAAATATTAAGAAGTATTGGAACCAAGGCTTAGCTCTAGAATTTTTCAGCCATCTTTCTGTCTATATCAGATCATACTCAATATTTTTCATTGAATTTTTTATCTGGATTTATAAAAGATGCTATTGAAAATTTCCCTCATGAAAAATTTACTGAGGCTTTATATTCTATAAGAAGCCTGAATAACATTCATCAGTAATATTTTTTGCTTTTACTCCTTTGCTTATTATATATGTTTGAATGCAACATAACATGAAGACATGAGTGGCCCATAATTTCCAGAAACAATTAGGTAGGTTTCTGTTTCTTACTGAAGTCTCTTTTCTTTTCCTCCAAAGATTGCAGAGCTTCATAGTTAACAATCCTTTCTGTTCTTCCTATTATCATTTTATATATTTTATTTCATTCATGAAGTTTCTTCCAAAGGACATAAATTACCACTAATATAGCAAAAAAATCCCAACTGATTGTGTGCAGATGAAAGACCTTGTTACATACCTACACCCTGATTTAGGCTAATGTGGACTAATTTTAGGATTCTCTATTTCATTCAGCATTGTAACATTCTGCCTGACCCTTTCTCTAATGCCTTAGTGTTTTGCCTGCATTGAATGACTTCTGAGGGTTAACGAGATATATCACCATTTCCTCTGATGGTTATTTAAGAGATCCTGTTTTTATTGCCTATTCCCATCACAGGAATCAAAGCACTCCTTACCTCTTGCTATGTCTATTCCATTTTCATTTAACTCAAGATGCTTCTTATTTCCTATTTTTCAGCTAGCTCTTAAGGTATTTGTTACAGTAGCACCTATCTTGGTTCACCTTCTGATTTCATGAGAGAAGAAAAAATACATCTTCTGCCACAATGGTCTTCCCTGAAAAGAAGGCTGTATATTTCTGGATTGCCTATAACCTTCTCGCATGCCTCCATTTACTGGTCTGCAACAGGGGAATAATAATGCTCACCCAGGGCTTCATTACATATTGTTGGAAACGTATTCAAGACATTTGGGAAAAAAACGACTTAGGACTCTTCTTCCTCTTCTGTTTTTTTGCCAGGTACCTAAGTGCCCTCTGTTAGCTAATTTCTTGCTGGCTCTAAAAGAGTTTTCTCTTGTATTTCTTCTTCTACCTGTTTAGCCTTGGTAGACACATCTTTCTTCTTTCAATGCAATGGTACTTCATTGTACAGCGTTTTCTCTCAGGACTTCTGAGGCTTCTGCTTTTGCCAAAAGTAGGGTAATTAAATTGTCTCATTAAAACGAGGTCCTATGACTATAAAGTTCCCCAGGTCTCTCAGGGAAAACTGTCTACCCTCTTTCTGACAGACCATCCCACCAGATCTTTCCCCTTTCACCCTATTTGATGAAACGTTACCGATTAGTTTGCTACCCATCAGTATTTCATGTACTTTACAGGTAGTTTATTCCAAGCCCAACAGCTCGTGGGACACACAGCCTGACCAAGAGCGTCCCAAAGCAAAGGTGTGTTCTGGATGAACAGCGATCCACACTACCCTTCCCAATGACAGGGGATGGTGGGGATGTTGCTAAGCACACCCAGGAGCACCTTAGAGAAGCAGAAGACAGCAGGCAGAAAGCAAAAGGATTATCCAGCGTAAAGAAGCAGCACACTCCATCTCAAGTCAAGTTGTTTCGCTCCTCCTCGCTATGTGCTCCAGGCCTGCTTTCTCTTTTTGTTTTTTGCCCGTAGGAAGCATGGCCTCTAAGACAAAACCTGCTCCTCTTCACTCTGCAAAGGACCCCACACCCCTTATCCATCACTCTGCCTTAAGTCAAGGTGAAGGAGTCAACAGCCTCACACATAGCTGCAAATGGTAATATTAGGACACATTTTGTCACTGTTGTGTGGGAACATCCCATACTGTGGATGCGAAGGTTGGAAATCAACTATTACCTGACCAGCCCTTCCCAACACCCATCTCCCAGCCCCGCTGCCCTCGGCTGTCCCGCACCCAGAGAGGCGATGGCAGCTGCGCGGGGCTGGCCACACTCACAGCACACAGAGGCAGTAGACTCCAGGGATGCTCTCGCTGTCCCGCAGCAGGTAGCTGCCATCAGTGCCCGCTGCCAGCAGCAGCTTCTCACCAGCCTCACGGGTGATACCCCCATGGTAGATGGGCAGCGCGTCCATGTTGGGGCCGTCTCCTGCTGCAGGCAGCTCTCCCTGTGCACGATGCTACCTCCAACTGCTCCTCAGCCCTGTGCTCCCCTCAGCATCTCCGTCTCACTGGCAGATGTAAACAGGATGTGTTCACACCTCTGAAGCCTCCGCACAGGGCGAGACACCACTGAGGGAAGAGTGAGGAACGAGCACAGCTTTTTTGTGTTTTTTTTCCTTAGCCCCTTTTTGTTTTCCTTTTTCACAGGCTGTAACATCCTCACGGCATCACAGCTTATACACAGAGGTGTTATTTCAGAGTTCACCCTCACCCATGCGGCTCCCTGCTCGGCAGGGACGTGACATGATGAAGTGCACAATGGCCACGAGACCGATGGCCGCCCTGGGTCAGGGCAGGGAGTCCAGGACCATGGCACCACTGTCAGTGGCTGCTGTTAGGCACTTGTCTCCTCTGGCAATAACACAAGTTGGGACAAAGAAAGGTGAACCAGGAAACCAAAGGCCCTCTGCAAAGCAGGGATTATTTTTTAACCATTTATTTTTTAAATCCCCAGAGGTGAGAAACTAGAAGAAGCAAGCTGGCCTCGCTGTCACCGCCCCACCAGGCCACTTGTCTCAGGCCACATGTGCCAAGCACAGTCCTGCTCCATGGTGGCTGGTCCGGTGCCCACAGATGCCGGCCCCCAGCTGATTTACCTCACGAGTGGTTATTTTCATAGGCTTTGGTAGTGTTTAATCACTGTTAAAGTCAGGGGTGCTCATTATTTCTGCTTGGAGGCAGGCAACAGCCTCGACGCAGGCAAGGAGGCCCCTCACATCCTTCCTGATGCCATCTGTGTCACTGCTGCCTTTGTGTGGTTCGCAAGCAGGCAGCCAAAAATCCAGAGACATGTCTGAAAAAACCATTTCTCTCACCTGCTGTGGCCACAGACATTTCCTCAGTATGCTTGTCACTTGAAAGCTCCCATACGCATGTGCTTGAAAACAGGTCCGTTTGCAAACAAGCTGAAAATGTGCTTTTATACCCCCGTAGATATTTCCACCCATGGAAAAACCAAGCATGTTTCCTGGCGCTGAGCGGTACCACACAGCAGTGGCAAGGTGGTGCTGCCCCTGCACCTGTGGCCACCAGGCTGGCCCCTTTGGGCTGCAGCAAGCTCAGGGCTGAATTCATCCCTGGTGTGAGGCTGCTGCACTCCCCGATGAGCCACGTTCTCACACCTGGGTGTGTGAGTAATAACTCACTAAAATATAGCAATAAGTACGGGTCGTGCTTATGATTGATTCGTTTTAAATTGAGTTTGCTAGCAGGACAGGGCAGAATGAAATCATCTCACCCAGGTGTTCACAGAATGCTGTGTCCTGGTTGACGTTAAGGATGAGTGAAAAAATAGCTCTCTAGATACAAACATTTCAGGAACAACAATTAAATTAAAAACCACCAAAAATAAGGGCTGCCTTTTTTAAGTTTCAATCAATCAAAATGTTTTTCCTTGATCGTTTCACAATGCTTGTCTTTCAATTCTGACCTTTAATATAGTTTTTCCTTGAAAATACTTTTTTCAAACTAGCTTTAGCTTTTCCTTTTGAGGGATGGGCATTTCTGACCAGTGAGTCACTGGGTAGCTTGCACATGGGGCACGGCACCAAAGTCACTGAGAGAAAAGCTGCAGCTTTTGGAGGTACCATGAGCCAGGGAGATGCCAGCAAGCAGCTGCCTCCCTGCCTGGCACCTGAGGGGCTGAGAAAGCTGCAGAAAACCTCAGCTGAAGAGGGACTGAAAACTTCCACCACTGTGTTTATGGTTTTTCTATCTTGTTATGCAAGTGTTCATTACCCTGTTTACATGAATCTGGGGACTCAGCTATCCTGCTTGTTTTTTTAAACCAGTTGTTAAAGTATTTGCACAAAAAGGTAGAGCTGCTGCCTACTGCAAATGTGATTAATGTGGATGGTGACAAGGTGTAAGCAAAGCACTGTTCCCTCATAAAGCTGCTGCTTATTTCTTCTCCTGTTCCAAACTACCTGTACTCTTGGGGTTTTCATCTATCTTTCCTATTTCTTAACCTATTCTCAATATTAATAGCTGATTTCAGAAAAAGTATGTGTGTGTAGTTAGCTGGAAAGGAAAAACAATCAGAATCATCCAATTCTGCAGATGTCTGCCCCACGCACCAGATTTCAACTAAAGCATAGGTAGAAAA
The DNA here is from genome assembly GCF_031877795.1 of Strix aluco. Classification (NCBI taxonomy): domain Eukaryota; kingdom Metazoa; phylum Chordata; class Aves; order Strigiformes; family Strigidae; genus Strix; species Strix aluco. The sequence goes on along the minus strand of NC_133940.1, from coordinate 11,154,981 downwards.
ATCATAAAAGTTTGTACTGTGAGATGCTCTCTTAATAAGAGAGTCACCACACTCCCAGGCCAGCCTGCATACTCCCAGCACTTTGATGAAGCAGTATCTACTACTGTAAAAGAGCTGTAAACACCAGATTTTGCTTTTGTGGGTAAGGAACCCATAAAACTCCAGCTACTGAACCCCAAATCCCAGACTTTCATACAAATCCCTTTACGGCCACACTGACTAGAGAATACGTGGCTTTTAAGAAGTAATGGAAATGCTGGCTTTGGGAACAAGGGACACTAAGCAAGCATTGAGGCACCAAGCAGGATAAACCAAACCAAAGGACATAAGTGCTTCCTGGGCTGAGAAGAGAGAAACCACGATACCACTAGAAGAGCTCAGCACCACACCACCAAGGTGGAGAAATCCTCCCTTCTCCCAAACAAGCCATCTTGAATTCAGCTTTGCACTGTTGGCACCCAGTCAGACTCACACTGACGGCTCCACTTTTTATCCATTTAATCTTATGCATCTAAAGTGCTGTTTGCCATCCTACTTCGTTCTGCTGCATATACGCAGTGGGGCTGAGATGGCAAACTGCAAAATAGAGCAGCAGGCTCGGGAGAGTGGGAGAAACAACAGAGAACCAAGCCTCCAAGGGGTGCTTCTCCTGTTTGTCCCCATTGACTTCCACTGAAAATGGTGATTTCTTTACTCACCCTGAGCCTTGCCCTGTAGGATGCTGGACGCTTCTCTTGTTTTATTTGGAGAGATTTCAGCATATTCTGGACACCATAGTCTTGTGCCTTCCCTAAATCAGGCCAGCTAGCAGTCCTTGCAGTATGCTGTAAAAAATTTATCTAAAAAATACATGAAGGAAAGGAAGCACTTAAAAGTTCTCTGAAATATTTGGTCATGAAAAGCAGGCTTAGAAAGATAGGCCTGCACAGACCTCTTGGGTCATCAAGACTACTTCCCTGCTATCTTAGCCAAACACATCATATAATTCCTTTCAGAAACTCATTATACTCCATCTTAAAAGTAGCTCGGGGTTTTTTCTTGTTGTTGTTTCCACTGTTCTCATTGGAAAGCAATTGCAGAACATCGCTATTCTGTTGTTTGGAAACCTGCTTCCAATTTCCATCCTAAATTTATTCATGACCAATTTATACTCATTTGTTCTTGTGCCAATGTTGTCCTTTAGTTTAAATAGATGTTTTCTCTTCCTGGAGCTTATGGCCATGCGGTATTTATAGCGGCATCCCTCAGCCTTCATTTTGACAAACTCCTCTCACACTTAAGGCTCTCCCTTTCCGTGGTCACTCAAACCATCTTTTTTGGTAGCTTTGCAGAAGTGAAGTGAATCATTTGTGAATGGCGTGCACTATCCTGGCTGATTTTTAACATGTGCCTCATACACTGTTACCAGTGTTTCATTACCCTGGTGAAAATACCTTGCTTTGTATGGTCTGTGTCTTTTCCCACCTCATTTTTTTCTTACCTGTGAGCACGCAGGTATAGTAGAAACCTGGTAAACAAGACCCAGATGCAAGAACTTGCACTCAAATCCATCAGAATTTCATCCAATTTATCCTATCCTGATCCTCAAGGTCACTCAGTTCTTCCTAAATGAGAGTTTTATTCATCTCTGCAGTGACAGTACCTCCCTCCCTTATGTCACTGGTAAATTCCATTAACACATGCTTATTTTTTAGGGGATCATCATTAATAAAAAATGTTAAATAATATCAGGACCAGGACTGATGCTTGGGAAGCTCTATACCTTCCCTCAGTACAGATCTTCTCCTCCTACTACTCACTTTCTTACTCACTTTTCAATTTCTGTACTAATCTCCCATAGTAGCTAATAATTTCCCACATGGCACTGTACCAAATGCTGTACTTAAGTTTGGATAATTAGCTCTAAGCACTTCCTTTGTCTAGAAAAATCAATTATGATGATATTTCAGGTACCGGAACTTGTAGAAGTATCTGAGAAGTGGAGGTAGGGGAGACAAAATGAAATTACCTTAAGTTTTTCGAACACCTGCAAAGATTTGGGCTGATTTTCATTTTCAGATGAGCTGCTTCATTCATCCCTAGCGATGACATTTTCATACGTTGTTGAATTTTATAACAATTCTGAATATTATAAGACTAATGCAAGAGCATCATTAAAATTCTCGGATATTGTTATTTGACTGAAAATAAGGACGACCTTCAGGACCTTCATGAAATTAATGCTACTGCAGAACTGTTATAGGAAGGCCTTGTATAAAGGGCTATAAAGCAAGATAAAAAGTAAAATACCTGTATTGGTAGTTTTGCTGATACAGCAGTATTGTCACAAATGCCATCCCTGTAGAAGTACTGAAAAAGCAGCTTCAAAATCAGCAGCTATTGCAATGTTTTTGAAAAAATACTTAACTGGCAAAATGCCACATTAAAACACATCTAACTTTAAATATGATTTTCATTATTTCGTGTCACTTTCATTTTTAGTGTAATCTAACAAAATATTCAGAACAACTGTATAGAATAGTATCTGCAGAGAGAGACTTGCGTATGAAAGTAATGCTGAGATTCAGTAAAATGCTGGTTATTCTACAGAGTACCTGCAGAGTCACCATTATCATGTTTCCCTTTTGAGCTGAAACGAAAGAGATTGGAAAAAGCAGGCTACAATTAGCAAATGTGTAATTAGCTGTAAGGTTTTGAGCATCAATACAGAAGAAGAATCCAAAGAAATTTTGACTTAAAGTTCACAGATTAGCATATATTTCTACAGCCTCTGTGTTAGTCATTATATTCCATGTATGTTGCTTGGGGGAAAAAAAGGAAAAAAGATAGAATATGGTTATAATAAATAAAGTTTGGATGCAGGTGCAGATGCCAGCTTTATAATCCAGGATATATACATTGTTCAGATCTCGTTCACTTTGAGAAAGGCCAACCTGTAAGACTGGACTGTCACAGAACTGCTCAAATGTTTGGGTAGTTGTGAGGGCAGTTGCAGATCCAGGCTTTTGCCCCCTTCAAATTAAACATATAGCCCGGGGAAAATCTCCTTACCTCAGAATATTAAGTCCTCAAGTTAGCTACAGTGAGGATTTCTGTACAGTGCTCAGAACTTGAAAAGATAAACTTTCTCATCACCTGGAAATTGGGTGGTTTGTGCCATCAATCAGATTCTGAGGAAGGATTGAGAATACGAAAGTTTATGGACCTTTATGAATGAAACTCTTTATACTCATCAACATTTGTCTTCTGAGCACAGGTAAGTACACACGTCCCATAAATGACGACATTTCACTGAACTTTAACAATATTATTTCCTCTGTGTGGTCTCACTGCTTACCTGTGCAGTTGTTTTGAATGCTTTGTGAGTGAGATAACACTAAAATTGAAAGCTACATTGTATGGTGAAATTCATATTAAAAGTTATCTGTGTTTTAATGCGGTTTCTTTTACCGGTTAATATTTCATATTTTTTCTCCAGAAGCATTGCAACAGCTGGCTATTTTGCAGGTGCATGTGCATTACCAAGCGGAGATGCCATTTGCGATAATGTCAGCATAAGCAAAACTACTCACAGGAGCTTGCACCTTTTTATTTTCTGCTGTTACTCTTTCAACAACCCTTTCCCGTAAAATTCAGCAATGCACGGGTAGTCATAAGCATTAGGCACCCAGCTGCTCTGGGGAGCAGGACCTCCATGTCTTTATGATTTAACTGAATCAACTTCAGAGTCGACAGGGCTAAATCATATAATGACACTCTCAGGGTAGAGTAAATGTCCATGCTGGAGCTCTTCCTGTGCGAGCAAGTCTGGAGTTGAATATAAGCTTTAGAAACTAGATTTCCACACAACACACGCACAGTAGTTAAAATTGATTTGCTGACATCCCATCTGAGTTCCTAACGGATATTTATCTGAATTACAACAGCACCATGTAATTAGGCATAAATAAGGGCCTTTGTTCTGGAGGGGAGGAAAGTTTATCAATTCTGAACCATATGCAATTGCGTGTCTAATCTCTGCCTGCAATTATTTCAAATGCACATCCAGATGATAACATTTATATTCATTCTGAGATTCATTGAGTTTGAGGCCAGAAGGGATCATTATACCATCTGGCCTGACCTCCTGGATATCGCAAGCTATTACATTTTCCCAATTACCTCTATATTGAGTCCTGTAACATGTGTTTGACTAAAGCATAACTATTTTTGACTAAAGCTTATCTCCCAGAAAGGCATCTAGTCTTGATTCAAAGCCATCAAGAGGAGAGAATCCACTGCTTTGTGGGTACTTTGTTCCAATGGCTAATCATACTCACTATTAAAAATGTAGGTCATGTTTCCAATTTGATTTTGTCTGGCTCCAGATTCCATCCACTGGATCTCGTTTTACTTTTCAGAGTTAAGTTAAAAAGCCCTTTGGTACCCATTATTTTTTCCCTGTGTAAGTGTTTATTCTCTGGAGTCAAGTTGCCTCTCAAATATTTTGTTTTGTTTTTTCTAATAGGCTTCACTGAACTCTAAAAATTCACAGGGTAAATTGTTTTCTCCAGTCCTTCTTGTCTGTGTATTTTTATGCTACCTGATATCTATTCCAGCAGGGCCCAGCCCCTTCTCATGGTGCTGACAATGCATGCGAGGAGCACAGGGGTCTCCACTGCCCTGGAAGCACATACTGAATTGTTTTCCTGTTATGAACCTCTGGTCTGTAACGAAGTCTCTCCTTCCCAGTACACAACTGTAGGGTGAGGCAAACTACATTGTGCTGAAGTTTCATAAATACAGAATTCAGTATGTACCATTTGATCCCAGTGGAACCAGTTTATTGTATAATCCACATTTCTTTTATGACTGCGCTCACCTCATCATCCTATACTATCAATTTGTGGTGATGCTCAAACTGCTTCACCTGAAACCAGACATTGCTCATGGCAAAATAAAAATGCACTGTGTGCACATTCCTGTTTCTAGCTTGTTTCTAATATTGAGATTCCAATTATAAGTCTACCTATAAGAGCACGAAGGGAAAATATACAGATAGATTTTTGTAACAATTTTTAGGTTTTACGTGGTTTATTAACCAGGTTTAAACTAAATGTTAGACCAAGTAGTTCAGTACAGCCCTGCATGTATTCTTTCACTGCACTAAGGAGAGATTTGCAGTTTCATAAATCATTCAAAATCTATTGTGGCGATGTTACATTGGTCTCAGTACTGAGAAATAGACACACACTTCCATTCTGAGTATTTTGTATAGAGAGCACTCTGGCAGTGGACTTCACTGCATGCTCATTTCACAAGCCAGGCTGTCAGCAAACCAGACACAATCTCAGTAAGGAAAAAAGAACATGTTCTGGTTATACTAATTGTTCTTTGAAAGTTTGCACACACACCCCCACATATATGTGGTGCTTACGTATTTTAAAATACCTGTGCGTACTAAATTCCTTTTTTTTTTTCTGACAGATCCTGAAAAACGTCCTCATTAAGGTTTACCTCTCCCCATTGATGAAAGACTGCAATAGAGTTACTTTGCTTTAGCCCAGTAAAGAAAAATTGCATTGGACTCAATGCCAGACTGTACCATCAGATCATAAGCTACACTGATAGTAAGATGATGAGTAGTTCTGATCCTGTTCTGACTGAAATCAACAGCAGAGCTGTCCTGCTTGTAACGAAAGCGAGAGCAGGTGAAACATCTCTCAGCAGACAACAGGAAGCATGTGCTTTTGGAGAGCAGCAATCTTTAGGCAAAGAGCACCCAGCATTCAACTTCTGGTTAGACCCTTCCTGTGCTGCACTACACGTAGCACAGATTAGCACAACCCTGCACATCTGGCATCTCCAAGCCAAGGACTAAACCCACATCCTTTTCATTTCACTATTGATTGCAGACTAAATCAAATACAGTGAGAGAAAAGAGCAAATGAAATTGAGCTGGCCAAGACAATAACATTTACATGCCAAGAGAGGCTCTTATTCCTCATATCACTGTCACGGCTCTGTGCATTTAAGGCTGTTCCCTAAGGCAGATGTGGGTTTTTCAAAGGTTAGAAGCTAAGCAGATGAAGTCTGGGTGATGCAGAGGATCCACATAACTCTAGGTCACAGCTTTCAATCCATACCAGATGGGTACCCTCTGGGAGCCAGCACTCCCATGGAAGTGCCTGCAGAGAACCATTTTCCCCTTGGCTGGCATGCTTTGGCAAGTCCCAAGCGTGGCTGAACCCTCCATGTTAGGGTCAGGGTGAGCCAGGACAAGATGAGGAAGGCTGCATGTAGTGGCTTTCTACTCTATTTTAAGATAAATAAAAATGCCTCAGGCACCAAGACACAAAGTCTGCAAGGCTGAAAGGAAATCATGTGCCTTTGCCTCCCTTGATGGGTCATTGGACCATGGGTTACGCCCACTGGCAATGACCAGTGGGGAGCAGGAAAAAGCTTAACGCACCAAAGATGTCATCCTCTCTAGTGTCAAAGGGGAAGTTTTATCTGGAGATGAAACCTGCTGCTTGACTTGGCAATAACATACCCATGAAAGTTTGCTACCAGGTTTACGTGAGGTGGGTCCCAAGTCCCAGCCAGGGTAAAGATCTCCCCGCAAGGCTGCTACCCCTGTGGGACTGGATCCTAGAAAAAAAACTATAAAGTACTTCACATTTGAGTCTTGTTTTATTTGTATGTAGTCATTGTGGCTTCCACGGGGGTGGTGTCTAAGTATCCTGATGGTGTTTGGAGATAGCATCTTCATCCTGACCTCCTTGCCTGGGTGAGATCAGGCTCCCCTCTCCCTGGGACCTCATAACTGCAGGTACCAACAGTCTTTTTTCTGAGGAAACTGTCTTCTTAAATATAACTGAAAATCCTCGTTTCTAGTGGTACAAAGAAAATGCGTATGAAAAAATGGGAGACTAGATTGGTTAGATACATTTTTTTGCCCAGTGCTTATCACAAATCCCCTTACAGCAAAAATGTTAGCTGTGTCTGAAGAATTTGCACTCAGGCTTTCCAACCTGTAGTTCAAAAAATGTAAACATCAGGCCATTAAGATTTAATTGCTTTTTATATTCTCTGTGGAAGCTTTTACTATGAACTATTCATAAGCATGCTCAGGGCTGTCCAAAAAACGCATTAGGGCATTGCTTACAGAGGAATGAGCTCAGGAACATTTTCAGGCACCAGGTTGCAGTGACCTGCCTGCCAGAGAGACCCCAGCCCTCCGGAGAGACCCCAGACCTCCGGAGAGACCCCCAGCCCTCTGGAGAGACTCCAGCCCTCCAGAGAGACCCTAGCCTGTCAGAGAGACCTCAGCCCTCTGGAGAAACCCCAGTCCTCCAGAGGGACCCCAGCCTGATGGGCAGGAGCAATATAGTGGCAACAGGACAGTCAGGGACCACACTGGTGCCCGGTGAGGAAAAGATGCCATCCATCCCTTTGTCACTCGGACTATAGCAGGCACATTATTCTTTTGTTGCTAGACGTAGGTGTTTGACTTCAATTGTCCGCTCTTGTTTGACAGATAAAACAGGCAGAAATCTCCTGCCTGAAATTTTTTCCTACCTCAGAGAGCTCTACATCAAATATAAGGGTTTCCCCCCCCCCCCCCAAGATATCGCAGTGCAAATTTTAAAGCAAAATACAATTCTGATTTTACCTTCATTTAATTAAATTTTACATAAATAGTTCATAAGATACTTGCCTTTTTGTGTTGTTGAAACTCCTTCTTTACTGTTCTTCCTGCAGCATTCTCACCCATCAGTTCTAATAGACAGTAGCATAATTCTGGCAGATTTTAGGGCATCATAATTTTTTTTTTCATAACTTTTCCAAAATTTTCTGTTTTTACAAAAATTTCAGAGATGTAAACCTAACTTCTTTATGATAGCATGTATACCAACTGAGAAATTACTGAGAAAGGGAAAAGCAAATAAAAGTACAAGAAATGAGATAATTCTAGATAGCATGTCTCATTTAAGAGAAAAAGGGGAGAGTCACAGAAAAAGAAAAGAAAACCAACAAAATGTGTGCTTTTCCCTTGACTAAGCCATGTCCAGAATACAAGTCAGTGGAAATGCTCCTCTTAGCTTCCAGGTATTTGAGGTCAGATAACTTCATGGGGTATCACATTTTCAGCTCACGCCTCTTCTATCAGTTGTGCCCCCCTGAATGAGTCATGTCTTTCTTTTGTAAGAGTGTATAAATGCTCCCAATTTGACTAAGGTCAAAGTAATAACATAGTAAAATAGTAACATGGTAACACAGGCATGAAACCCCTTCCGATTCAGCATCTGTAACACACTCATGTGCCTTAATCTTCAAGAAGAAAGGACTGATACTTAAAAAAAGTCGCCATGTTCCTAACTAGTCACAAGGAGGTGAAAGTAACTTTTATGAAGATAAGATTATGTGCTTTCTTTACATGTGTTTAAATGTCATTCTTCATTTCCAATGGCAAAGGTATGTAGGGACAAAGTATTTATAGTATCACCATAAAAAAAAGAAGTATCTTAATCCATTTGTTCTACACAGTTGGTGCTCTATTAATGCAGTATATTCACTGCTGCCTTGATTGGGGGAAATCTAATAACATGAAACTAGAGCACTAATTTTTGACCTCTTCTCAGTTTCCTTCAAGGGGTAAAGAGCGGTTTTACTGAAGCCTTTTTAAATTACATTCACTGAAAATTATACAGTAAAACTCATTCAGAAGATTATTTCTTTATAGAGAAAATGTGAAATTACCTAAGCCTAGAGTAGCATCGGGAACAACATAATGAACCTTTAGTACCGCAATCCAGATCACCTACTAGTAGATATCACCATTTCTTCAGAAAATAGCACCCACTAGTATATAATGTGCATCCACCTTTTTACTGCCCAGAGGTAAGATTTGTTTCCTTCCCTTCAGCTCATTTTCCCTGTTAGTACAAACTCTACTTCTCCTCTGTCTCTCTTCCTCTCACTGAACATTACCTCCCACACCTTCGCTGTGCTGCCCTCAGCTTCAAAGAAACATAAACCTCCAGACAGCTATAAGAAATAAAGTCAGTTCTCCAGTAATAGCTCCTGATCTAGCTGAGATGGTGGCATTACTGTATTTTCTCACTGTATTTAGCTTCCCTGGCATTTCCCCCACGACAGGCAACATGTCCCCTTCCACTGTGATATACTGCAGTCAGGCTGAGCAGGCACAGGTACAGGAAAGGCACCATTGTTTTCTCTAGTCCTACCTATTTATCAAAGTACTTTTATGGTCCCTGTCCAAGCTCTATCTAACCACTACAGGCAATTAAAGGCTGGCTCTACGGGAGAAGGATTTAATTTTGCAAGAGAACAAGTAGAACATCGATACCTCTCATTGATTAAAACAAGCAACCAAGCCAATGCTGGGCACATGTCCCTCACCTTCCTGGGTATGCTTTGTCCAGTTAGACAAAACAGAGATCAAAACTGCATCCAGGTCAATGGATGAAGACTGCTGTATCACCACAAACTACAGAAGGAAAGCACTTTGGGTAAAACAATTCTGAGAAATAGGTATTTGTGAAAGAATTTAAGATCCCTCCATGTAACATGCAACACGTAGTCTTGCATATACATTTCTAAACAACTTGTATCTCGTATACAGATTTCAATCATTACACAGACTCATTTCCAGCATGCATTTGTATATGCAAGCCTATGGCATTTTCAGTTTGTTCTCCAGAGTCACAAGCTCGGACTGATTTTACAGCCTGATCTGTAATGATCACCCGGCAAACCATGTCATTTTATATGAAGACCAAGAAATTATTTTTGCTATCAAACAACTTTATAATCTTGTTTAAACCATTCTTTTGTTTCATTTCTTCATCTTCCCCTCAAGCAGTCTTTTGGTCCTTTTTTGTGTAGGCCTTTTATAGAGGTGAAATTAAACACAATGCTGGGGTTCAAACCCATAAGACTCATCTGCTGTGGCTGCTGAGAGATGTTCATCTAAAACATCCTCTTGATTGCCTGGGCAGGATGTGTGAGAAGAAAGGACCTAAGGTTCCAGATCAACTACCAAAAATTGAATAGTGGCCCAATTATGATCCAAAAATCAGAAAGGTCAACAGCCCCACCCTAAATGTGAGGGTTTTTTTTTTCTTGAAGTAGCAGTTCGGAACATAATTTGCTGACTGTCTTAACCATAATATTATTTAAATTGAGCTCCTTCTGAATGTAATTTACTACCAAAGTTTATTGAGCTTATTTTAACACCATAGTGGGAGATTAAAAATTAAACTATGATTTTAACTATTTTTATAAAGGTTACATTAGTACATTTCAATTCTTTATTGCTTTACTGAATGTCAAGGTGCTGAACACTCAGTGAAGCCTGACAGTGACTAAGAGATAGAAAGGTCATGTCGTGTACATTTGCTTCAAAAGTTCAACCTCTGTTTTACCTAGAAAATTATTCACAAATTACTGCCTACAACAAAAATTAATAAAAGAAGAGGTCATACACACCCAGAGCACCACAGCCACTACAGGAAATTCTGACATGGGGAAACCTGCCAGTCCCCGGGGCTGTCTTTCCATTTTAATTTCAGTGGTGGTTTAAGTTCACACACAAAGCTCACCTCTGCCTACGTGGAGTGATACGGTCATGCAGCAAGGTGCTTCACTGCCACTGCCTGAGCGCCTTCAAGTCGCAGCTGGAGTGTGAGGAGTGTGTCAGCACTCCCTTTGATCTCCAGAGCCCTGGAATCCGTCTGAGAGCCAGAGCAATAATAAATATTAATACACAAATTAACTATTAACAATAATAAAATACACAATTGGTGATAATATAGCAGGTGAAAACAGTAATAAATTAACATTGAAGAATGTGTCTGCCCTAGTCTTGCCCCAAGCACCCACACACATCTTTTCTTTGTCATTAGTGTATCTTAAGATAATCATTTAAAAATTAATTTAAAATATGCATCGTCAGTTGAAAATATTTTTTGTCCACTTCAAAAGAGCAAATTTGTCATAGCAGGGTTTAAATTGAATTAAGAAATGAAGTATTTGGTTAACAGGGCACTTGACTTTTATTACAGATGAGTATATCACTGTTATTGCAGTTTTAATCTTCCCAGGGTTCTTTTCAGGAGCAGCTCTGAAGTCATTAGCACTTGGGGATGTTTTCAAATTCAGGATGTCAGTAGAAGCAGTGCAGGGGGCTCATTTCTGACAGGAAAGGGAAAGAAGTGTTATGGGGTGAATCCACAGGCAGCTCAGGTTCCCCTGCACCTGTGGCAGCACTGGGGCTGCTGGGTTTCACTCCTGAGGCGCTGCTATGAGCTGTGCCAGCCAAGCTGCTCACCACTGCATCACAAGGCACCATGGGGTCTGATGGGGGGCTTCAGCTGAAGGAAGGAGTCATCTGCAATGGCTGTACAAACAAGTCTTCTGCCAAGAGAAAGATCATAGTCAATAGTTAATAGTCAATAGTTTCTGCCCTCCCTCCCCACCGAGTCCTGCGTCTTTGAGCCCTCTACCCCACTGTGGGTGGCTGAGGCATCAGGGCTGTCTTGCAGCCTGTCCTGTCCCTTTGGCACCCACCTGCACAAGGCACAAGGCTGGGTGCATGCAGGCAGCCCTCCTGCAAGCCCTGAGAGCAGAGGGGCCATCACTGCCAGACAGCTGCCCTTTGCATGGGGCACCGAGAGCCCGGGGCAACACCATGTGCCTGCAGCACCTTCAGCAACTGGAGCAACAACCTGCAAACAGAGTCCAGCAACATGCCACCTATGCAGAGCTTCCCAAGCCCTGGCTTTAAAAAAAAAATGCTTTAGTGATAGTGTTCATGCTATGGGAGCTGGGGCTCCTGGTAGGGTGAGCTTTTTGGTCACTTCTCCCCTCACACCATCACTATGGATATAAGGGAGAGAAGAAACCAGAAACCAAGGGAATTCAGCACAACTGGCTGAGAACACAGCTCAGCAAGACGTAAAAACCCACCCAGGGCCAGGCAGCGTTTTGGCTGTGCACTGTGATTGCCTGTCCACTCCACATCGTGTGCTCTGAGTGGTCCCCAGGAAGCAGTTGCTCACCTTGCTTTTTACAAAGTGTGGTTTACATTAGTTTATTTTTAATTCTGTTGTTATGAGGTTTGACACAAGGGCAAAGATGATCAACTGAAAATATGAAGTGTCGCACGTCCACACGATGGAGGATGCAGAGCTCAGGGCCTGTGAAAACCAGGGTACCGCAAGTTTCTAGCACGTTCTGCAGAAGACGGTACACGACCATCGCTGAATGCACTGAGCTTTGCTTTCAGCTAAACCAAAGCTGGGTTGCTCTTGTTATTTGAAACGGCGGTTTTCTCCAGTGAATGAGGAGTATATTGTTCTATATTTCTTATGATGCCTTTTTTTTGGCCATTTTGTTTCTATATCTGGCTTATCTTCCCATTTTTCCTGCCTAGTCTTCTACGTAAGTTTTCTAGGGCCCTGAACATTTCTGTACATTATCAGATACAATAGCCTGCTACTCTTGAATGCGCTTAAACTTGGGAAGTTTATTCTCAATTTGACATTGCAAGTGAATCAAGAAAATTTTTAGCTTGAGAAGTCTTTCTTTTTGAATTTCAAATATATAGAAGTCCTATCAGTGAAACACATAGGCCTCATGGAAATGCATGAGCCAAAAAGCTAAAATTCAGTAGGTGCTTTTTCTCCTGTAAAATTTGTTCTTCATTACAACAATGCAAAACACTGGAAATAAAAGTGAAGAAGAAAAATTAGAGTCTGGTTAGCAAGGGGGGATATAACGTAATACCAGTCACTATTATACTTCTGTATGCTGCTTAATGAATCAATGTTGGCAGGAGAAAAGATTGCTGGAGCCTGAGGCATTTAATAACAGCATGTAACATAACATGCATTTCCCTTTAGGTGTCACTCTAAAAAGTTGATATGAACAATTTCTAGTTCTAAAGTAATGAGAGTGGAGGGTGATGCTGTCAAGATGATAAATTTTGGCAGCACAGCGTGACGCTGCATGCAGACAGCCAGTTTGTTAGGCGGCTGGGCATGACGTCCCGGCGCAGCGCTGGGGGCAGGATGGGTGTCCCCAGGCTGTGTGCCCGGCGGTGAGGACAGGAGCGTCCTCCTCACCGTGGGCACTGCCGGAGACCCGCCACCACCGCCAGCTGAAGAGATGTCAGATGGGTTTAGAAGTGAGCATGTGAGCTCCTCATGCAAGATGTAACTGAAAGCACGTAAGCATCAGCTGCTCCCATCAGGGCCTGTACAGTCTAGATACAAAATGGGAATGGACATTAATAAAATGCAGTGCATGGAAATGCCTCCTGGTTAGCAGAGATGCTGCAGGTGCTGCATGGCACAACTAATACCATCTGCCTGAAAAAAACCCTTAATAGTTGGCCCCATCTTCATGATGTATCACAACTCACATATTCCTCCCATCCTGGGACTTTTGACTTTTGTTTGGCCTCCACCTGGCAGCTTCCCCTGTACAAATTCAGGACCCCATGGGTGCTGTGATCACCCCTGAGGTGCCATTGTTCCTCCCCATTTGTGGCTGCCTCCTGTATGTCTGGGTGTGCTCTCCAAAGCATCCACATTGGTATGTACAGCCTGTAATCAGCAGTGAAATACTTTAGGATTCATTTCAGTGAAGGATGTAAGGCTTGAATTTTATTATATTGTCTAGTAATTAATACTAAGAAGAGATCCTGCACAGTGTAACAATAGCTATGAAATTGCTTCAACTACATGGGATGCAGAGAGAATAAATGGGCATGATACAATCGTTATTATTATTTTTGCTTTTTTTACTTCTGCTCTGCTAAATCTTGTAACATCCTCATGAACTTATTTCCTTTCAAAATGACTTCTTGGCAGAGAATGGAACTAAATCTCTAAACGGGACATCACGTCATTTCAGAATGAGTCAAGGTCAGCTGGTTCATTTTTTCAGTACAGAACTCCTAACTGGTCCCTGCTAGCCAGGGAGAAGCTGCCTGTGCTGTTCAGTCTGCCAGATGCCATGTCTGTGCAAAGATGGAAAATAAACAGGCGCAAATGGGAGGGTGCAGTGCAGTACCAGAAATACCAAGTGACCTGGTGTTGCAGGGGGATCAGGTTTAAAGACTAATTTCTTATGAGCTGCAGTGAGAGAATCTTAATAATACTGTGATGGCAAAGGAGCATTGCCTTGCTACAAATCTCCTGTGCTCTTTCAAATACCAGTTCCACAGTGACAATAACCGCAGCCGCTGGTTTGTGTCCTTTGACTATGAGCCAGTTTATACAATTAATAACGCATCCCTGCCCAATCAACAGAACGATCCGTCCTTGCCCCCAGGTACTAATCATGTGTCAAGACAATTAATTGCAGCGATGTACTATGTGAGGAAGGTTGCCCTTAATGTAAAATGTGGCAATTTTTCTGAAGGGCCCAAGGCAACTATCATCTGAATATTCTCCCTTACAGTAACACTACGCTCATTAAATGAGAGAGGAGAACCTAGTCAACATGATACCTAAAGCCAAACCTCCCTCTGGGTTCAAGCCCATGAGATCCAGAGCACCCTGTCACCTCCCACCGAACAGAATCATGCTCTTCAGCAAAGGTTACAATTTTCCACTCAGATTGGATCAAAAGTCTCTGGATAGCTAAATTTAAAAGCTGATCACTGCAAAGGATTTTTAAGATTTTTTTTTTTTTTTCTCCCACCAACTTTGCTAGTTCACAAGAAGCATTTTTCTCACAGAAGCTTGGTCCTGCACCAGGGAAGGCTTCCCATTGATTTTCACAGAAATATGATCAGATCTTCCATTAGTCATCATCTTGGTGGGCATGTAATTGGGTGCAGATGAGGGGATCTAGCAGGGTGCCTGAGGACACAGACTTTGGGCATAAAAATGAGTGAATATGACAAGGTGCTTGTTGTTTCACTTTGTCTTCTCTTCCTCTTCTTTCTCAAAGTGAGAGGGGAAAATCAGACTGAGTCCACCCAAGAAGGGCAGAGCTGCTCCCAGCGACGCCCTCCCCACCACGATCGCCCATCATCAGCTTCTGGCACTGCTCTGTACTGCACACTGCAGCACAGGGACACTCCTTCTCAGGGCCAACTCACATGGTCGCAGTTAGGCAAGGAGCACCCACAAGCCCTTTGCCCCGTCTGCAACTGGGGCTACCTGGTCGTTGGCAGGATCCTGGGTGGCAGGATCTGGGTGGGAAGCACCCTGGCAACAAGAACCACGGCAGAGGGCTTGGGGACTGGGAAGTTGCTATCTCACCACTGCCTCACTTTGTATTTTGATTTTTCACTTTGACTCATCGCTCCCAGTCGTCATTGTCATCAATAATAAGAGTTGCTGGGGCACATTTTACAAACGCGTGTGCTTAATCATCTTGATATCTGAGAGGAGCCTTGTAGATAAGAAGGGCTGTTATCTCCATTTCACAGAAGCAACAAGAACTCTCCAGGGCTGCACAGAATGACTGCAGCTGCACAAGGCTCTGGCAGTGGTGTATAGATATCCCATTGTGCAAAACCGAGGGGAGAAAAGCCCCTCCAGTGCTGCAAGAGGTGGATTTAACCTCACATGCTGCTCCAGGACCTGGTGACTTCCACCAGGTCCTTCCACTACTGTAGACTCAGGATAACCTTTCCCTACTTTTTCATACCTTTCCATGGCTCATCCTCACCAGCAAATGACAGAGTCAACCTTCCTGGCTTCTTTGGTACATGCTATCGCAAGTCAGACCCTGCCTGAAAAGTGTTGCTCTCCTCCTTGTCCTGTTGTGAAAGGCCACCCATCCCCTAGTCATCGGTTTCTCTCACGTACAACAAATTGCACTCATAATGGGAGAGCCCAGGCAGAATTCCCCTGAGATTCTGAAATGACATTTTTCAGGATCTGACAATAAAACACCACTTGTGCTCTGCCTCTCATCTGTTCACCCTTTCAGTTAAGCTTTCACCCCGTGCATTAGAGAAATGAGTCATCTTTACCATCTCTCATGCACTCACATTCTCAGTACCTTGCCTTAATCTTCAGTTTTTCACTATCACCTGAAATATATGCTCCTTAATCTCTAATATTACTTTATGGGGAAAAACGACTGAAAAATAAATCACAGTTATAATGAGAAGCTTCCAAAGACTCTAATCCTAAAACGCACTCCTGTAATAACACAGGGGAATCTCCACGCTCAGTATTAAAAGGATAATTTTTCAGTGCATCCCCAGTTTCACAGGTACATACAGTTCTTCATTTTCACCTGCAAATGACTCCATAGATTAACAGGGAGACAAAACCCAATCAAGCATGTCTGTCATTGCGATTACGGCCTGGCTGTAAAGCAATTTCACAGAATGGGAGCGGACCATGATATACCTATCACAGCTTAAAAGCCTTCCTCATTGCACCAGATTTACATAACTTTATTGAGTGCTGTAGATTAAAGGTTCAAAAAAATCATATTTGCCCATAGGGATGGGAAATGAGCAAAGCACTGACACTGGAGGTAGTTCATCATTTGAATTGGGTTTTGCACCTGCAGAATTCCCCTCCTTCTATTTGGCAATACCCTGTGGCATGCACAGACCCAATGACTGTAGGGGACTATTTGTGTATTTGTATCTTATCAAATAAAAAATAAAAGTAAGTTGGAAAGGCTGAATTAGAGACCCCAATATTGCAGTCTGACTCAGGCTCTGGAGTTCGTGGGAAAAATGCAGCCCTTAACCAAGATCCACGCACTTCCCTCTGCCTGAAGATCTTCCAGAGTGACTTTAGCACACCTTCAAAAATCCCCCACAATGGCAGTTTTAAAGCAGGTTGCCATGTCCAGCCATTTTCAAATTCTGACATGGCCTCAAATCCTAAATCTGACTTAAATTTTTTTCAAGCATTTTCTGAAAGTTTAACGTAGAAACTTTGACTTTTTATATAAAAACTGAAATTTTTATTCCTATGAAAACACTAAAGGATATGAGAGTTGACCTGGCTCTGGAATAAGAGTTCCTGCTTATTTTACTAGGAAATTAGCAGGTGTCCAAAAGCTCCTGAAAGTGCTGCAGAGACCATGCAGCTGCAGGAAGCCCACCTCTCCTTCAGACACAAGAACCTGCCCCAGCTCCTTACTGCAGAGCCACTGGGTTTGGGCTGCTCCGGCCCAGGCAAAGCATGGTTGGGCAATGCTGTGCCGTGCTCCCAAAAAAGAAAGAAAACTGGGGCACGAGTCACAGCAGGAGTCTCTCCATACTGGCAAACTGAATGTTTTCCTTCAAAACTCCCAGAATAGCCACCCCGGATTTGGTCAAATCAATGCAGCTGAAGGCACTCTAGAGACTTTCAAAAAGCTGACCACATTTCATAAAGAATGGCTTAATCATGCCATTTGCAGAGAGAAAGACACAATTCTTGGTGGTGTGCAGCTTGTTCCCGTGAAGGCAGGGAAAAACCCAGGGCCAGGGCTGCCTCTCCAGTGTGGCTGCTCAGAGGTGCTGCTTTTTATTCCTTATTACGGAAATTCATTTTTGCCCTCTTCAATACAAAATGGAAATCTGATGCCATTTCATTTCGCCTTTTTCCAGGATCCTGATTCTGAAAGGCTAAAGCTGAGCTCCCTTGAATGACTCTGATGCTGAAACACGTACACAAGTACTTTGCTGAATCAGGCCCTCTTAAAGTATAAGGGGGAAGGTATTCAAGCTTTCTAATCCAGCAGCACAGCAGGGAAACTGCTTGTCTCTGCGTGATTGTGTAATTGCTTTTCAAAGAGAGAAGCAAGTTTCTCTATCCACGTAGCACTGCTAAACCTCAGAAGTCACTTTGGTCTCCTAGCCTAACTTTCAAGATTATTTGTTATGGATAAAAGGAAAGACACTTCTATTTCCATAGCTGACAAGTTTTGCTTCAGGGCATGCATTTATTTTCCATGCTGTTGATCTCTTCCTCCCTGTATCAGGCTAATTCATCAGATTAATAAAGGACGATTTAGCTTCCTGCAGGGTGTTATTGATCTCTCAGGGAATGTGGCAGTTGTTTGCCGTGCCACCTTTCCCCTGAGCAAAGAGGATGATTTTTAAACATTTCTAATGCTTGAAGGCTGCAGCTGGCTCTCACCAAGCAACTATGGAGGAGCAAAAGGCAGGAGGCAAACAGGAAATGCAAAATGTATCGCCTGGATCCCTCTGCTTTCCCCTGTCTCTTGTACTCATCGGTGTGTCCAGAGCACACAAAGCCACAGCAAGGAAGTGGGAGTGAGCAGCTCACTCCAACGCAGGGCTTTAGAGAGACAAAGCTCATTGGGCTGAGCTGTCACACACTTTTAATCCACCAGCACTATGGATTATTTGAACCATGCAGAGTAGTTCATAGATGATAAGGTCAGAAAGGACCCCTATAATCAGCTCCTGTCACACACCCCAGCCGGGTTGCTCCTGGCTCTGAGCCCCTGGCAGTACTTTGGCACGCTGTGCGGTGGCTGCCCCTGCTCACCAGGGCACCCTTCTTTGCTCCGCATTTGCCCACCTTCAGCTGTCTGAGACAGGATCTTCTTCTACCTCTGACAGCATCCACCAAAGCTGCATTCCCGTGCGCCTCAGAAGGCACCAGGGTTTCGGCAGAGGAGCCCCATCACGGTCAGGTGGAGTGAGGTGGAGTGAGGCCCAGGACACCTCGCCCTCAGCTGGCCCTGTGGTCAGCCAGGCACGGCGGCTGCACGGCTCCTTCCCTCTCTGCCAGGCAGAAGCCGCCATGCACGATGCTCTCCTATCTCCCCTCAGGCCCTGCCACAGCAGCAGCGGGTTTCTTAAGAGACCAGAAGAGGACATACATTTCAGAAATACTCACATGCCATCCAACACAGAAACAATAGCATCTCCTTCCCAGTGCTGCAATTACCCTCTTGACCCCACCAAAATTATTCCTATACCTTTAGGCTACAGTGCTGGATGAGGCGCTTTAATTCACCATAATCTCTCAGTCGTTCCCTGGTTTCCTGCTTGTCTGGGCAGAAATCCCTGTCCTGTGAACACAGCCTGGCTCTGGGCTTCCAGGGTACAGGGCTTGATGTTTGACCTTATCAAAAAACAAACACTATTGTGCCAAGCTACAAAGCCCAAATGATCAGCCTTGGTGACTTACTACCTCATTCTTCACCTTTCTTCTGGTTTAAGATCATCTAGGAATGTTCCATTTTCTCCCCAGTACCCTGACAGACATGTTACATCATGAAAGAGCCAGACCTGAGCCCCACCAGAGCTGGGCAGACACAAGCCTGCTTGCTCCCCCGTTTGCAGCTGTGTTGTGAGGCTTGTAAATCCGCTGGTTTGAAATCCACTCAGTATGTACTATATTAATTTTATATAATTCTAATTCCTTAATCAATAGCTTTGAAGAATCAAATATCTCTGTAAATTACAACAACATTATTACCTTTAGCAGTCTAATTTGCAATCTCATTAAAAAGATATCAAGTTCTTTTCTGTAACCCTACAGTGATGGAACAACTCTCCATCCTTCATTAGTCATACCCTTGGACACGCTGTTACATGTTTGTCTAGGACTGGTGTCAAGCTGGGCCGTCCCTGGCTGGTTTTCAAATCCTGGCACAGCAGCAGCTTGCTTGCTTTGCCGCCCAACCATGACGACCCAAGCACCACTGAAAATCCTTACAACCAGTTCAGAGACTGTGGGGCCAGTACTGGTGACCAGTCCCCTGGACCTCCTGGTGCAGAGCATGCAGTGGTGGCCTGTGCTGTGCTGCACGCGCAGGGTCACCATGGGACTCTCCATCTCATGGTTTGACTGCAGCTGAAACTTGTTTTCCCCAAACATGACACATTTATTGAATGTTTCTGCATGTATCGAGTGCCTTTTCTGCATTATCAATGGCTTTTCTGCAGAGTTTAGCTGGTACCTGACCAAATAAATGCCTTTTCTTCCCAATATATTCTGAAAATTACTGAGCTCTGCTTGTATCATTTTCCTTCCCATATGAAAGGAAAACCCATTTTCTCGAATATAGAAGAGTTTTGGAGCCAGAATTAGACAAGGAAATGTTTCAAAAGAAGGGGCTGGGGACTGCTTTCTCCCAGCAGCGGGGGCTCACTGGCAATCTGTGCAGTTAAGCCGGATGACTAAAGACTGGACCCACCCCAGAAAGCTGCCTGCATCTGACCACTGCCTGCACCCCCAGTTCAGGCACATTTCTCACCATTCCCTTAACCCGGCAGTTTCCAGTCCCACTTAATAAAGCTATGTTTATTTATCTGGCTTTTGGCATGACAGATAAAGCTATGCCAAATTTCAGTCCATAAATCTGAGTAAGTAGCTTGGATGGGCATAGATTATAAAGGAAAATAACTGCAGAGAACGTATTTTGGAAAAAAAATTAAGAGCCTTAAAACTGATTTGCTGACAGGGTAGACCTTGATGTCATCCTTCTATAAGTGGGTTATGATTGTTCTTGCAAAAGCAAAATGATATGCAAATATATCCATCGAGTCCTGCTGCTTCCAGTTTTATCTGACTTTTTCCTAGTCTTTTTTTCCCTTCCCCTGGAGTCTCCCAGAAGCTGACGAGATGTGTTTGTCCTGTGTACAAGGCCAGGGAAGAAGAGAGTAGAAAAGGAGAATATCCTGCACTATACCTCCTCTTGCAAGTTTCCTGATGGTTTATGTCTGTATCACGAGACATAGGGTTTCATTTCTGCCCTTGAAAAACAGATCAAAACCCATTGCCAGTATACATTCTTCCTTGACAATTTTTCACTGGATTTGGAAAATATGGAGAGTTTCTAGTCAGCCAGTGTCCCTCCTACAGTGACAACTTTACTGTCCCAGGTGGTTTGGATGGAGCTAGCAGGACTCACCAGGACTGCCAAAAAGCCTTCCTCAAACCCACAGTGATTTCTAGCATGCAAACCAGCAACGCTCTCCTACAGGAAGGAAAATATGGGTGGCTTTTTTTAAAACTATTTGTTATCTTTAGGGTCCCCAGAACAAGACTGTGCTCAAGCTGAACCTCAGTTCAAAAATCATGGGGTTTGTGCTTAGAGGTTGATCTGACAAATCTGTACCTGGCGAGGCACCAGAAGAACCTCGCAAGGGGCTGGGAGCCCTGTGCCAGGCCGCTCTCCCCACTCGGAGGGATTTTCAGTCACTGTGGGTGGGTGCGAGGCGGGGGCCCAGGCTGGTCCATGCCTTGCAGGGTGGCTGGCACTTGGGCTGCCTCTGGGCAATGTGCGAGTGGCTCTGTGGGAAGCGGCTGCTGCTCCTAATTAAATAGCACAGATCCATTCCTGCTCATCAGTCTGATGGCGGTAAGCCCTTCTCCCGCCTCAGGTGCTGGAATTAATGCTGCTGCGAGACAACATAAATTGCAGCTTGAAAATGGCAGATCAGGTGTACACTTACTGCCATTAAAAGGCTTTAAATTGGTTTAGAATTGAAAAAGAAAAAAAACAAACTACCATAAAAGATCCCAGTATGGTTGTAAAGGGCTGAATGCAAACGACAGAGCGAAGTTGAATTCAGCGTGAAGTTGCTTTAGGACTTTGCAATGCACACCCGCAACGCCAGCCCTCAGCAAGGGACACAGGGGCTGGCTCTGCTTAGCAGCCAAGTTTTAAAGCAGTGTTTAATTAAGAAACCTGGCTTTGAAATACTGGATGTCTCTTGCACTACTTTAAGCCTGATTTTGTAATGTAGGATCAAAGTATTTGAAGCCTTAAACAGGATCAAACTGCAGAAATTTTGGACACTCTCCACCCGGAAGGATCTAAGATCTGTGCTGTTAATAATTATTAATACATGAGTAACCTGTTACATGATGGCAAAGTGAATATACTGCATCCATATAGAAATACATACATTAGGTCTATGAGCTACAATAATGTTTAATAAAGGATTGACGAGCTTTTCTGAAGTTCCTAAAATTCAATCTACACTAAGAATATTTCTGTTTCAAAACCACCAAATAGTCATTAGGTAAAAATCTATAAATAATTTTGACATAGAAGTCAGAACCCAGACTTCCATTCTTCCAGAACAGCCTAGGCCCACCAGCCATGGTCGTCCCCTCCCAGTCCAGTGAACCTCCTCCTGCTGCCAACTGCGGTGGCTTAGATGGGAGCAGGGCGAGAGCTCATGCCCAGGGGAGCCCAGAGCCTGAGAGTGAGGGACATCGCCAAAAATGGGGGATGTGAAACTAGATCATCTTGGGCAGGAATAAACAATCAACTCTGGGTGTCTCACACCTGTTACAAACACCAGTTCATCATGAGAACGGGTGATGGACCAGTCTCATCTCCTCAGTCTTTCAAAGGAGGGCTGTACCCTTCACTGTGTTTTTACCCACTGTGTTTTAACCTGTTGATATCTGGGACATCAATGGTTTTTTACTATTTTGCATTTTGTGAACCCCTAAACATTTTCCAGCTGAAGAACAGACCAGCTCACAGGGAACACAACCCCAATGACCATTGATTTGCTCTCCTACCTACCTTTCATGGAAGGGTGGGATGAGAAGGTAGCACGGCGAACTTACAGCAGGAGGATGATGGAAGTCTGGAACACAATGCTGAAGCCATCCACTCTTTCTAGTGTCATGGAGAAACAGGAGAAATGTCTCTCAGCTGCTCAGCATTTCAGGTCAGTGCTTGGGACCCTCTCATATCGTGGCTGTGCCACCAGCTTTCCCCTCTCCAGGCTGGCCAGGGACACCCCTCCTTCCACCGTGGAGGCATTAGCACACACCTAACGCTGGAAAGCACATCCTAGGGAGGCCTTGGGGAGCACTGCAGGAATAGCTGTATTTTACTACAGAAACAGTGAGCAAAAGAGAATGACCAGAAAAACCCATGAGACATCAAGGGAGAGAAACAACAGTGTTATAGGCCCAGTTTAGCACCCATTAGCTGGACACTGGTGTAACAGGGACTGAATGATTCTCATATAACATTTTCTTCTGAAACATTAGCCGCAGACAAAGATCTTTCTCTGTATGAATTATGAAGTATTATTTCATGTTTAATTGCATTGATTTGCATTGAAAGCTTTAAACATCAGCCTAATAATTATCTTAAACCAATTTGTCATCCAGAATACAATAAACCATTATCTATGCTAGTGCTTACAAGGAGTTGATTGTCCTGCATCAGAGGAACTGGAAGAAAATAAACAGAAACACTTAAAATGCCAGAGTGTGTGTCCAGGTTGCTGCATTTAGGGAAAAAAATTGTGAGAATGATTGCCAGTAAAGATGATGGTAGAAAAAAAATTTCACAGCCAGTAATGGCACCTATTTATGGAGAAATGTCCAAACAGTGCTCAAGCACTGGTACCCGCCAGCACCGAGCTGCCCTGGCTGGAGCCATGGGGTCACCCTGCTGCCCTCTCAGTCACCACAGAGTTCTCCTGCAAGCCAACACAAGTGGAGTTGTGTCCCAAATCCTCCTCTGTGGAGCTGAAACCAGCCCTGAGTACAGTGGGTGTGTGGCGGTGGTTTGTGTTGTTGCTGGCAGCATCAAGACTGGCCGCCTTTCTGTCTTGTCACCCCCCTTTCCCTCACGCGCTGACCACGATGACATTTCTGCTTACAGAGAGAACATCAGAAAATATTTTTAATAAGGAAACTTCACACTGCTCCAACCCCTGCTCTTAGAAAAGATCTAACTATTTAAAACCAACACCAAAAAAACCTGGCTAAAGGCATGGAAAATTTTGAACAGAGCAATTATAGCCTCAGCAAGCTAGGAGACACCATGACAAGGAGACAACAATGCAAGACACATTATAGGAGAGCTGTTGGGTCAGGGTTACTGAACAGGGCTCCCCCCCAGCTGGGGGGGACAGGCTGTGAGTCCCTGCAGCCAGGAGAGGAGGTGAAAATGATGTGTGCTCTGAGCCCCCAAAATTCCTACAGGAGCAAGGAAGATGAAGCAACAGAGAGCTATAACAGGATTTGAATATTTTAAACTCCTTTGACAGCCACGAACTGTAGTGCAGCTTATCTGTGTGAAATCTTGCAGCAATTGAGCGCTTTACAGCTCCCGGCCCAGGGAGCAGACATTATGCAGTGCTTAGCTTGCAGCATCGCACCCAATTTTACTACCACTGCAAAACTTCCCACCCCGCAACCAGTTTCAGCGTAATGGTCTTTATTTTGCAGAGAGTGATCTTGAAACACACACAGCGGTTTTTAGGGGCAGAATGAAAGCCTGATGTGACTCACAGTGGTGTTCTCGGAGTGTGTTTCCAGGGCTGTCCTCCCCACCAGGAAAAGGCACGTCACGGGGCTGCCAGCTGGAGGGGCAGCCCTTGCCCTGCTGCCCCGGGAGCTCCAGATTTGCAGATTACAGGGGTGCTCGGCCCAGGGACAGGGCACACACCAAGGGTGACAGCCCCTGCCCTGGGTGCAGCCATCGTCACCCTCTGCTGTAGGTCTGAGCTTTCAGGTGGTGCTTCTTCCCCAGCCGGGAAGCCCTTTGCACTGCACAAATCCACTGATGCCTCGGGATTTTGAGTTGATTTCCTTGAGCCGCGCAGCCTGGCAGAAGGCACCACTCGCCCGATCGGCAGGCTGGGCAGCAGGGCTGTGCCGCGATGCGAGCGGGGTGGAAGCAACAGCGCAGGAGCGTCTTCCACTGGGCTAGGGCCTCCTGCTTTCAGCACAACATTCATTTCAGCCTACAGCCCTTCATATAAAGTATCATCAAATAATTTACAGTACGTGTCAGCTGCAAGCTACAGCCAAAGAGAAGGTTTATTTAAGATACCATGTGGATTGTTATACAAGATCCTGATGGATTATTCCTATCTGAGAATTTACAGATACTGCAGGAGCGTGGCCAACAATTTGGATTAGTTTAGATTAAACTCAGACTGGGTTGTCTTTTCTCCCTTAGGAAATCTCAGCCCTAGGTCTACAGACTTTTTTTAAAGGAAAGATATAGACAAAAACAACTTTTACGCTTTCCAGCAGGCACCTAAAGTGCTTTTTCCATCAATCACCTTTGATATATGGAGGCAGAAGTGCAAGTTAGTTCATTAAGAGCACTCACACATAACTGGGTACATTTACATATTAATCAGACAGCTGAGCTGCTAATCTTTCTATCTTATGTGCATCTGTAACCATTAGTCAGAGCTGGAGTGCTGTTAAATACTCCAGGTACCACCAAGTGCTCTAAAATCAAGATGAGTGCAGGTGACAGGGAAGGGCTCATATTTACAATGCTCCCATAGAGCCAAGCACTGTTAGCTCTGCAACAGTAATATAAATACATATATCTAACACTGGGAGCTTTAATCCAGCAGGAACCCTAAGTGAGGCGAGGCACTCCCACTGCCTAGAGACTTTAGTGATTTCCAGGGAAAAGGCTGGTTCCAGTTCAGCCTTCTCCAGGCTCTTCGCTGGTGTCTGAGCGGCACGGGGCACCCGGCCTATGATGCACCCTGGGCACCAGGAGACCCTGGCAGATGCTGTGCTTGGAGGTCCCCACGGGCACCAGGAGCTAATGGAGCAGCTGATGGGGGTTTCAGCCAATGCACTGCATGCACACATGGGCTTGTGACAAATTAAAAAGTGCCGGTTTAGGTGTGTGTTTCTGTGTTCCCCCCTTCCCTGTCTTTCTTAACACTGTTTTGTGAAACTTGTCCATGTGTAATGATGGTGAGCTTCACTGCACACTGCTGCTCATACCATCTGCCTCTTCCTCCTTTTCATTCTTTTTTATTTTGGAAAAGCTCCTCAGAAAAAAAGCAGCTCTCTGCAAGTAGTGTACCCACTTTAATGAAACTAACACTTCTCTGATCTGAAACCAGGAGACAAGGGAGCCATTCACACCAGCGCGAGGCAGAGGGCCAAGCAACCCCGGTCACTGCACCATTCTGCCTTTCCTGGGGCCACACAAAATGCTGCACAGCCCCACCAGATGGGGAGGAACCAGAGTGGACTTTTATTTGACCTATCAAAGGGACTAAAGGAAGACAGAGAAGTGGCTTCCCTCCACCCCTGACAGCCCACGGTCCAGCCCTGAGGGGGAGAGGGGCAGCAAGGGCCTGGGGCCACCCCCCTGCCCCAGCAGCTGCCCCTCACCCAACACCTTAACCCAGTGCTTGGTGGGGTGGGAGAGCGCAGCCCCAGTTCTTCTCACTGTCCTGAGTCTTTTGCAAATTCCAGCTGGTTTTCTGGACAAGATTTGGTCCCTGAGTAAAACAGTTGCAGCAAAAGGGGTTGAAACAATGAGGGCACGTGTGGAAATTATGCTCCAAATTCAGTAATTACTGAGATGAACAACTCACATAGAACTTGACTGAGGATGCGGTGACTCTACAATCAAGCTGTTGCTCACTGTGGCACACCCAGCACTTGTCTCAGGTACAGCGCAGCAGTTGCTCAGTTTTTTGTTTTACCTGTTCACTTGCCAGTCCAGGGTCTGCAAATCCACGTCCTCAGCTCCCCTGCTCCCTCCCTCTACCACCTCGCACGCAGGTCCCGACCTGGCTTGCATGGCACCAGGCTTTGAGCTGCTGCATTAACTTCTCTGCATCCTCCAAGAGCAGAGAGCCTCATGAGGTTTAAACTTTGGGCGAGAGCACACCGTCTGTTCCTTAGCACAACGCACCTCGCAGCCGCCTTCACCCCAGGGCCAGGTGCCCAGCAGCGAGGGTGCCTGGTGAGCAGGGGCAGCTGCTGCCCATCCGTTACGCACCTACAGCTGCAGACTAAAACAAAAAATACAAACATGTAAGAATTGCCCTTGCCGAGGAAGCGATCTGTGGTATCACTTCCTCTTTGCAGAACTGTCACAGTTTACGTTTCCTGGGCTTTAATTAAATAAAGGAAAAATAACGTGGGTGGCTGCAGCAGTAACACAGGCTCTGCAGAGCACTCTGACGTTCCCTGCTTTGGGGCTTCAAGTTTTCATTTGCCACTTTCTCCAGATTAAATGGACGTAAAGGTTAGCCAGACCCCAGGGAATGGCTTTCTGCTTTTGCCATGAGACATCACCAGAGTTACCTGCAGCTCTCAGCACTTGATACGGCACCGGGCTGGCTTTGCTGCCTGGCCCCAGGTGCAGTGACCCAGCTGCACTGACACTGCGCTCCCCGTTGCCACCCCAGCACCTCTCCCTCGTGTCCAAGCAGCACTAACCCTCAGACCAGTCCCCCAGACCACCACCAGCAAGCTCTGTGCTGCCCTCCCCACTCCCAGCCCACAAAGGCAGGAGGGTACCAAGGTGCTTGGGGATGCTTTGGAGACTGTGAGCCTCAGCACAGGCCCTGCCATCATTCTGGGCCCAAACCCAAGAGGTTTTGCAAATGGTTTTGGTTCTCAGAGGAGAGCCCAGACGCCCCACTGATGCCATTACAGCCCTACACACCCCATCCCAGCAGCTGGAGATGTTAAATGCTCCTATTCCTCACCCCATGGAAACAGGAGGATTTTGGAAACCGACAGCAATTCATGCTCCTTGTCTGGAGAGGCTGCATGCAGCAGTGGTGCTTTACAGCCAATGGATCTCTCCTCCATCTTTCACTGCTTTTTATAATGTTTTATTGATTGGTTTTGTCAAACTATTTTATCGATTGAAAGTATTTCCAACCTCTGCAGTCTGGACATAAATATTAAAGAGGCGATAAAGAAACACAGGCTTTACGATGGAGCCCTGGCTCAGCCAAATCTGGCTAGAAACCCAGGCCTGGCCCAGTGGCCTTGTTTGACCCAGGCCAAAAAGCGGGAGAAAGGCTGCCGGGACACACTAACATCCATGTCTATATTTCTACCTCCCAGACAGAGGCACAAGCACAGCAGCCTTGTTGAAGTCAGCTAAATGAAAGCCTCAGCCGTGACTAACCCTGCAGCAGGGACGCGTGCAGCAGATGGGGCCACCGCCGCTGTGGCTGGGGGACCCAGCAGGTGCCTGGGCTGTGACAGAGTGAGGCCATAGCCAGAAAACCCCCAACTGATAAACCCAACCTGCTCACCCCCTGGAAAGTCCAGGGGCAGTTTCTCAAGGATGCAGCACATGGTGCTCGCCCTGTAGCTGTGACACACTCATCCCCAGGCTCCCACACAGATCTGCAACCCACTTACACCTTTCTCCTGTGCAGAGGGAGAGGGAGGGAAGGCAGTGAGGAGCCAGCGCTGGCACCACGTGTTCCTACCCAGGACATTGCCTGTGCACCACAAAGCCAAATGCTCAGGGAGACATGGGGAACAACCAGGAGCCTTATGAAGCTTCAGAAGCAAGCGTAGCTCTGTCCCAGAACAGCCCAGCACCTGCTCAGCCACTGTCTGGGGATGGTCTCACTCACAGCTGTATGGGGTTAATTTGATGAAGAGGGACAGAGATTTCAGGGGAGGGACAGTCACGGGCAGGGTAGAGAGGAGAAGGCTGTGAGATGGTGCAGCGGGTCAGGCTGGGATGTCAGTGGAACGAGGGACCAGCTCCGAGAGCTGCCCCAGCCCGAGGGGTGATGTGTGGCCCCAGGGACAGCATGGAGCAGCACATCTCATGAACGTGAGCTCTCCTCATCACCTTGCAGTGGGGGCTTTTTCACCACCAGCTATTTCATCCATGGACTCCCCAAGGACAAGCCCCCTGCCCCTCATTGCTGCCATGTCGCTCTCCCCACACAGGCAGAACAGGGCCATGCGCAGACCGGATGCTGGCAGCTCCCAGCAGTGAGGGGGACATGGAGGTGAAAGCACAGTGAGGTTGCTGCCTGAAATACCACCCTGGCATATTATTCTTGTCACAGATCTCCTGCTCTCACCACAATGGCAGGTGGATGCTCTACCTGCTGACATGGCCACTGCCTTGCTACCCACCCTCGGTCACTTGCCTTGCTTGAACAGTCCCATGAGTGCCAAGGGTGACTTGGTGCTCTGTTAGACACAAAGGGTTCAGGCTGGCCTCTATATGGGATGCAGCCCATTAAATCCTGGTTTGTCTGGCTCAAAACCAAGAGGGACATGCCCAGGGTGAGATGTCACGCAGCTCACTTTTGAGTCAGGATTATTTATTCATCACATTGCTTTTAAAAATGAGCTTTACGGTTTGGTTTTGACTTCTAGCATTTGCCTCTCTTAAGAGCATGTGAAAGAGAAACACCACAACGAATGCAATGGGGCAAAACCTCCGGCCCCTGTAACACCAAACCACTGAAAGATGGTCACGTTTATCACATTAATGCAGGGAAGAATGTCTCTGCTCCTTCTAGAGTGGCAGGCATTACCATGAGGAAGAGCTGATTAAACCAGAGAGGAGAGTGTGCATGATATAAGGACTCCCATTTCATACATGAACCACCAACAAATAAATAAAACAGACCATAAAAAGCATATGACTACCCCACTTTCTCATGCAAACCCCCAGCTAGAAAGTTTTACCTTTGCTGTGGTTCAGCTGTTTGGTTTAAGCCGTGGAAACAACCTTTCTTCAGATGAGCCATGCCTCTGGCTGCTGCTTCATGCTAACAGCATATACTGGTATCTTTCTATAAAATCCCAGCTCACACAAGCAAGTCACTGGGGGTTTACCATGGGGTAAGCTAAGCATGGTCAGCCACAGGCAACGGCTGGCCCTTGGTCCTGCTTACCTGTCTCGTGGGAGAACTGAACACAGCTTGTTTCCACCTGGAAGCTACAGTGGGGATTTGGTGGCCTTTTCCACCCACCCGGCACAAACCCCCCTTTCCTGCAGAAAGGGGAAGCTTAGGCCCCTGCTCATATTGAGGAAACCTCAATTTCCATTACATTTCATCGGCTCTCCGCAGCCGCAGAGATTGGCATCCTCCTCCACCTGCCCGCGAGCCCCAGCAGTGCTCTGGGGGGAAGGAAAGGTCCAACCCTCACCTGCGTGAAGGAAATAGAGTTATTTTTTAATCATTGTTAAGCACAGTTATTTAATAGCTTCCAAAAGCTCCTAAGCTCTGGTCTTACTGCTGCCCCTCAGTCCTCAAATTAAATTTGCACTAGCCACTGCTGGGGAGGGTGGATGAAGCTCTTTTTTTTTTTCTTTTTATCAGGGAAGAACATACAGCCAGAAAATGTAGTGGCAAAGCCAGCTGTCCTTTAGGCAGCGATTTCACAGATAAGTTACTCCCCAGCTGCACACAGTATAGATCTGATCTTGCAAGTGGTCCCGTGGGGATGCGTCCCGCTCCTACGCAGAGCGGTGCTGGTAAGGACAAATCAATGCAATGCTACGGCAAACAAAACTCATCTTAACGCACACGTTTTTTAGCCTTGATTGAGCCTCTTGAAATCAATAGAAATACTTCCTCTGCCACGTGTGTCTGCATCACGCTGATCCCTGTGGCTTGCAGGGCGGCGCTGTGGGGTCCTCCGCTTCAGGCTGCACAAACCCAGGGGGTTCCAAAAGGCCCAATGCTGGGTATCGCCTCCAGGGGTGGCAGCAGAGCTGCTTTCTTGCCCAGCTCCTTTCTTCTACCTTTTCCATTTATTTCTATAAATGCTGCAAAGTCTCCTGCGGTTCTACCAAACTGTGACTTTATCCATGTGGAAAGCAGACACAGCGCTTCTCTTTCCCCTCCAGCATCCTCCTGTGCCCACGATGACCCAAAGCACAGAAGAAATGGTCCTATATGTTTCTGGTGGCTGTGGGTGCCTGGAAGGGCCCCGGGATGGGCAGGAGCCTGTGGGCTCTGGGGTGCAGGCTCTTAGCTCGAAGCAAATGCAAGATTGCGGATAACTTTTTCTCTGTAGCACGAGCTAAGTTGAACTTTACCACATTACTGCATGTTACTTCATTAGTTTTACTTAAATAATAAAAACCTAAGCATTCCGCCCAAAAGAAGGCTCCTGTGACCACTTTTAATTTCTTGTCAGGGCCAAAAGCTTCAAGCCCTGACACAAAGTGCGGGCAAAACAGATCTTTCCAAAAGCTCCCAGCCAGCTAAAATGCGCCTGGGCCTTCCCCAGAAAGCGCAAGGGCTGTATCCCTGACTCTATCCTCTGCCAGATTTCAGCAGAGTAAGAACCACTCTGTGACAAAAATGTGATTTTTGCCTCTTCTCTGAAGCAGCTCTCATTCCCCGAGGGCAGACGAGCAGCGGTGTTTCCACCTTTGGGAGAGGGGAGGTGGTCAGAGGCACTGCCCAGCACTGCAGCCCCATCGCAGCCCCACAAGCAATGGGCTGGGGAGCCTGCTAAGTTCCTAACAGGATGGAAATCTAAAAAAATACAAACAAAATAAATCACTGAACAATTTCAAAGCCCCAGATAGGGTTTCCAGGCTCTATCTTAGCCAGTTCAAAGTCCCTGTGCAGTTTGGGAGGGGGGAGCGGCAGGGGAAGGTGTGGGTTCCGTGGGGGTGAAAGTAAACCTTCAGAAAGTTAAACACTCTGGGGAAAGGATGGCACAGCTGATGTGCTGCTCTGGGCAGAGGGCTCAGGGCTGCTGCTGCCACGCCCAGACACTTCTTGCTCCTCCGTGCAAGCTTTGATGGCATCTGATGCTGCACCGTGCCTAAAATATTTTAAATGGCCCAGCCACGCCAAACGGCTTGGCAGGGAACAAGGGCCTTGCAGCACTGCAGATATATCATGTCGCTACTTCTGGGCCATTCTATAAATACGCTTTTTCTCTGGAAATAGACCTCAGCAGCACCGAGACCAAATCTCTTCCCAGCACTTCACCTCTCTCTTCCAGAGCCAGCCCCTCTGCTTCCCTAGAAGATCCTCTCCTGGATTAAAAGCTGGTTCTCCCCAAATACAGCTGTTGAGGGAGCTGGGGGCAGCCAGGACAGGGGTCCTTCCTTCCCAGTGAGCCCATTCCCCCAGCATCTGGCCTGCAGCAGTCACACACTGTGAGCTGAAATGAGATTTAGGCATATTTCCTAGCGAGAGGGGCCTTAATTTCAGGTATCCTTGGGGCAATT
Source organism: Strix aluco (assembly GCF_031877795.1). Classification (NCBI taxonomy): domain Eukaryota; kingdom Metazoa; phylum Chordata; class Aves; order Strigiformes; family Strigidae; genus Strix; species Strix aluco. The sequence continues at coordinate 11,123,070 of NC_133940.1, read as the reverse complement.
TTAGCACCTTTCCCAGTGCCAGAAGAGAAACAAAGCCCTTCTGGGGGGACAATGGGACTATTCCAGCATGGCTGCCCCCCTTGCTTTGGGAGTGTTGCTCTCAGGCCCTACCCAGGCCCCAATTGCTAGTCCCCGACACCCCAAAACACCCCTCTCCAAGTGCCAAGGGGACAAGGTAGGGCACACCGAGGAGAAGGCAGCAGGTTTTACGCCCCCTCCTCCTCCATACAAACTAAAGGCAGCTCAGAGCACAGCATGTCCTGAAGTGCACCAGCAGCCAGCTCACCACGGGCTCAACCTTGGTGCAGCACAGACACCACAAATGCAAAGAGGTGAAGCTCTCTCCTGGGGAGGTTTGGGTGTTCACTGCTTCCTTCCTTGCCTGACAGCTCTGCAGCAAGCCGAAGCCAAGAGAGCCTCCTGCCACCTCTTCCCTCTGGGACACAGGACACGGATTTACCACCAAGCAGCACCTAGTGCAGTGTCAGATTTATACAGCCTGAACCCTTATTTACACTTCAATTTTGTCACTGCTCGCCCGCAAACACAAATCACATTGCTTTCCCAAGACATTCTCAACAGCAAGGTTGCACACGTTTTCTCCCCTGGCATTTAAAGATGGAGTGCAGCCATACTAGCAGCTAGATATTAAAAATAAATAAATTGGGAAAAAACCAGGAGCTAGCAGCTCTGATTCAAGATGAACAGATATTTGGATTTTCAAAGAGATAATGCTTTGACTTCAGCACACAAATGACTGATCACATTTATAAGACTGTTCATCTGCTTTGTACTTGAATTAGATGATGCACTTTTAAAAACCCATCCCCAGGCAACTTCTGGGCCTTTTTGGAGATCTGGCATAAAAACACCAGACAGACGTGAGTCACGTGCCAAGCAATGAAATGCAGTAATCACTCACCAAGTGCCATCTCTCGTGCCTGGTGCTTTGAACAGTTTGAAACAGAAATGCAAATATATATTTTTTATTAGTGATCCAGCTCAAACCACTTCAGTTTAATCACAGAGATGCAGCGTGAGCAGTTCACCAGAACAAACGTTGACTCAGGTGCTTGAAAGGGTGCAGAAGCCTACAGCAAGAGGGAAACTTTTTTCCCCCCAGAATTGACACATTTTTTTCCTCCCCCTCCCAGAACTGTCAGGAAAAGCCATGAAATCTTTCCGCAGACTTTTCTCACAAACCCAGAGGACTGGGGGTTTCCTCGTGGGCCAGCAGTGCCCTGTGCTGAGATGATGGGAATATTCACAAGGGCACAAAAAGCAGGACAGATGGACAGTGGACCATGTGGGATGGACAGATGGACACCCCTAGGACTGAGCCAAGCCTGGCAGAGTATGAGTGTCAGGAGGTACGTGATGGGGACTTACCTGCCCATCCCCATCAAATACTTCTGCCCTGCGGACGGTGCCCTCCAGCCTTCCCCTCACTTGCAGCCTTTCTTCCACCAACCTGCAGCCCATTTCTCAGGACAGACCTAAATCCATTATCCCTCCTCCCGTGAGGTGGGTTGGAAATGGAGAGCTGCTGGCTGGGTGGAATTCCCCATGTTCCCTGGGGGGCCCTTGCCCACCTGGGGCAGCCCCAGGATGCTGTCAGGGAGAGAAAACACTGTTCTCCCCAGCAGAGAGAGACCTAATTGCTGGGCTGGAGATGCTTCACTAAATCAATTTTGAAATCATCTCACTTCTTTCTTAAAAAAAGCTCTTGGCAGTTTGCACAGCTCGTTACAGGTTTCAGGGCTTTGCAGAGGCGGAGGCCGCCTGTGTCTACATGGAAGAGCAAAGAGGAGGAGCAGGAGCCAAGAGACACTGCAAGGCGGGGGCACAAGTCCCTCCTGCTGCAAGCCCTGCACACTGGCAAGCTGCAAGCTCTGGTTTCCACCCAGGTCTCAGCTGTCCACCCACAGTCGTCTGGCTGCGATATCGGGGCCATCTGCACCCACTGCCCTCAGCCGCCCTCACCCGCACCCAGGGGCCTCCCAGGAATGGCTCCACATGCGCCGGGAGGCTCAAACCAGCCACACTCGCTTGCCGGAGGGGCAGTGCCCATGGTCCCTGCAACACCAGCAAGTGCATGTCGTGCTCGGGAAGGGCTGAGCATTCATCTACAGCATCGCACAGGGCTCGGGGGCCGTGAGCCTGGAGCAGAGCCAGAGCCTGGCACATTCATCGGACAAGCTTTTCTCTCGCCTGCTGGGGTTTGGACTAAGACCTACAACCAGTGAGACAGGGCCTCTCTCATTCATCGGATACAAGTGGGATTTTGTGATGGAAGAGCTTCAAAGAGCTGTAAGAGACCAACTGCGATAAGCGTTACAGCCCCGCTGCCGGGGAAAGCTTTCCCAGCCAAAGGGGCCCATTCCTGTGTGGGCAGGAGCTGCCTTTCCTGCCTTCATCACCTACCTGAGCAGGGCTCCTGCTGTCTCAGCATCAATGATCAGGTTTCTGCAGAGCTTTTTGCTTTCTGTGTAGCTCTGCAACTTCCTCTTCCCTTCTATTTTAGTGACTTCAGATTTTCCACCCAACACTAGTTTCCTTCAAAGCCCAGATTTTACAGAGCAGCACCAGCAGTTTCCTCCTCAGTCATCTCTCTCTCTACTTGCTGGCAGGTCCGTTTTCCTTAAGGGCTACTTTTCCTGGGACATGTACAAGTCCACCTAATTGCCAGATAACCAGCTTGACTGGTATCAACAAATTTCCCTTGTTTTGCCCCCTCTTACAGTAGGTTTTTTTTCCCCTAACCTGTATCTCGTTTTGTTCCCATCCCTCCTCTTTTCCACTTCCAGGTCTGTCCCCGCAAATGCAAGTATGAGACTCCAGCTCACTGCAACTGCACAGCCCAGCCCACAGCTCACCCCATGATGCCACACTTCGTACCACGTTGGTTTTTCAGGTGGATGCCCTGTACAACCTCTAGCACTCCCCACCTTCATTTATGGATGCAAGATGAACACAGAGCTCCACTGTGCTGCAGAAAAATAGCAAAAAAAGAGTGCAAAGGCTCTTAAATGAACAAAGCCAATTAGAGGTGAATCTGATACTGCCCCTCTACTCTCACCCTCTGTTTCTTTTCCATCTGTTCTGAGGTCATGCAGCTGTGGCACATCACTGCCTCTGGGCTAGGTGGGCTCCCAGAAGTTGGGGAGGCACGAGCAGGGGGCTGTAGCCTCTGCACCTGTCCATGGAGGGCACTCGGTACCATTGCGTGATGCTGCTTTTGTACAGATGTGCCTGGATGTTGTGAAATAACCCCCAAATTTAGAATGTCTGTGTTCTGCTCAACTGTGTGACATCACATTATTCGGGTGTACACATGCAGCACTTGTTCAAGAGGAAGGATGATTTTAATCTGCAGATAAACTTTGAAAAGTTTTAGAAGGCTTTTGTGATACACTGGAAGAGATGATTAGGAAATGACAATTTAGGTGAGAGGCTCCATGTGGCTTCCATCAGCCTTGCAGAGAAGCACAGACTTCACCAATACTGCAAGATACTGTAACGATTCCAGCAAATTTATCCAATGGCTTAGACACCATTCTGGCACCGGAGAAGACGTCTGTAAGTCAGATACCTGCTCAGCAGTCCCCGCAGCTCTGCCTTCTGTCGAGCAGTTGCAGTGACAGAGGATCCTGTTTTTGCTAAAATTCCGCTTTGGAGCGTACCGAGCAGCCGACATCACCTGCTGAGCAAGTAACCAACCCTCTCCGCACGCTAGTCTCCGATGTTCACATCCACAGTTCCCACACAGGAATGCTCTACCTGCTGTAAGATGGGGCAGCACCAGACCTGTGGTCCCACCAAGACAGCCCATGAAACCATTCACAGAAGTTCGAACCCCCACCTCTTCCTCCAGGGCCTCCATCTCTGCTGCACAACCTTTAATGTCCCGCTGTGAGAAACTGCCCCACTTAATGCACGACACCTCTTAAAACAACGTAAGCAGAAGCCTCTCCATCTCTGAATTGGATGTAATGGGGTGGTGAGAACTGATCTATACAGAAAGCTTCCAACACAAGCCCTTCCTGGAGCACTACCACTGTCTCGCACATCCTTTTGAGGAGGGCGGTAAGGAGCAGTTTGAAAACCCTCCGACCACCCCTGGAGTGAGAACCCACCGGCAGAGCCACCCTCTCTGGGACACAGCAGAGGCTCTTCTGGGTCCCACTTTCCTCCACTGATGAAGAGGACACCCACATGCTGCCACGGCTCCCCAGCCACTCCCAGCCCATCTCCAGTAAACTGCTCCCTCCTCCCCGGCTCCCCAACCCAGCGCTGGCCCCGGGGAGCACACGGATGCGGAGCCTCCAGCTCAGCTCCCATGGCCGCAACGCTCCACACAGCAGCACTGAAGAGATCCTGTAAAACATAAATCGAGGCTTACGGAGCCAGTTACATCAAGTGTAAAATGGAGGCAAAGGAAAACTGAGTCATCCAAGGTTTTATAATCATCCCTCAAGAAAAAAGAGGGGTTTGCTCCCAGTTCTTCTAACATTTCTTTTTATCGCTGTAACGATGCCTTGCTGATTGGAAGACCCTGCAGAATTTTAGCCTGGCTTAAAACAAATACATCTACAACACCGAGGAGACTTCAACTGCCACTGAGAGAGGATGGAGACAGAAAACATTCATTATTTAGTGGAAAGCATGCAACATATGATAGATCCTAAACTCCTTTTTAAATGACACTAATTAGTCCCAATCGGTGCAGGAGTCGGTAATACCTGGGTCCTGACACCAGCTCAGGACCTGCACGCAAAGTCAAATGAATTCCAGTTTAAAACCATTCAAATTTTAAATAAAAATTGTGGGGACTTTTTTGTCTTTCTCTACACCAAGAACACATTTGACAGTTACTTGTGCAAATGTCTAATGAGTTAAAAAACTGTAACAATATTAGAAGGTTGAAGTAAGGCAGTGAAAGAGTCAAGGACAGCACTTTGGATAGGCTGCCAATTTCATACCCAAGGCTGAAAAGAACTGATTAAGTTAACTGCTATTAATGAAACGATATATGTGTATATCTTATGTCATCATCTAATATATGGCAGTAGCCATGTAGTTTCATGTTACTGCTTTTATGCTTTACTGGTATCCACTTCACAGTGCCTGCTGCTTGAGACGCCAGTTGGGGCCAAGACAATGGGTACTAGCGGCAAGGGTGGGTGCTCCCCCATGACACCATACTGCAAGGCGTCTGCCCTACTGCTAAGTCAGGCAATCAGAAAAGGGGGAAAGAAAAAAAAAAATCAGTATTTTTCAGGCTGAAAAACTTTGCAGCCATGACAAATCCATTCAGAAGAGACACACAAAAAAAACAAAAGGAAGTTTGGAGAAAATACAGGAAGTTGGATGACTGGCTTCTGTGAAACTTCCATCCCAGATTCCTGCTGAACATGTTCAGACCTTTGAATTTTTTTGGTTTGGTTTTTTTTTTTTCCCCCCCTCTATCTGGAGGGCCACTGAGAGGACACAGTAAGACATGCTAGTAGGGAAAACACAGTCGAAGAGAGGTTGATGCATACCTCCTTTTCTTCCTAATGATTCGGGAAGAACCTCTTGCCAAAGCCCCAACTAGAGAGCACTCCACTATGGTGTTTTAACTGAGTATTATCTTGAGAAGGGCCCTACAGGAGAAATGGGGAAGAAAGAGTTGTCCCTGTGATGGAAATAGAATAACCAGCTTAGACAGCATTCAAACACCACTGATCCATAATGTGCATTACAAGAACCTGAAACAAGCCCAAATACCTCCCCAGAAGGCATTACGGTGAGAGTGGGGAATTCATGTCGTGGTTTGAGTCTCTTAAGGGAGCCCTTCTGCTGGCCAACATCTCTTGAAAACCAGCAAGATGACCACACTACTGGAGCAAGTAACTTTATGCTGTGGAAGCACAGGCGTCTATCGGGCTACTGGAGGATCTATAAATGGAGATAAAGAGTATCTGCACAGCATAATGCACCATGACTTACACTTCTGGGTTATTCTGTGTCCTAGAATAAATTTAGCTACATTTATGCTGCACTTAAGCCTGAACAAAAAGTAGTCTCTTCCCCAAATTTCTGGCCAAACGAAAGAATAATGAAGTCCTCTCCCCACGAGCTGAACATCACTTACCTGACCTTTTCTCTAGTGGTAAGTACAGCAATCTTCACCACAGTGATGCTCCAGCACTTAAAACATATTTTCCATTACACATCTAAACCAGAACATCTGTAAATCACATCCTGATGGTATTGAAAAGTACAGTCTGTTCTCAAATTTCTCAGCCACTAAAACCATGTAAACATCTCCTGTTTCACCTTTCTACTCTGCCGGCTCCTTTATTTCTATTAGAGGCTCCTGCAATTTAATACTTTCTTACATATTAATATTTTCCTAAGACAGAGAACTCGGCCCATTTTCATCTAGCAATTAATTCCTTTTAGCTCCAGAGGTACTTGCCATTTTGTTCATTAACACAGAGGTAATCCTCCATCTGCTGAAAGGTGAAAGCCTCTGCAGAGGCGAAGGCTGCTGGAGCACGCTGCAGAGCTGTTCTTGGGAGAGAGGAGCTTTAAGCACTTGGTACTGAAAACAGTGCTCCTGGGATCGGTCAGAGCCCTCCACACGCACCCTGCACAGTCCCCTCCGACAGCTCCCACCGCTCAAGTGACACGGGGGAAAGATAAGTCCACAGACATGCTCGGTAAAACATGGTGGGGAAGCCCGAGCGCTGCTCTCACAATACAAACCCTGAAGTATCCTTTAAGAAGGTTATTTTCTTCATCGCTATTCTTCTTCTCTATGAAGAGTCTTTTTAACCAATTTTATCTTCACCCTGAAATGGCTTATCATGACCTTCTTTCCTCGGAAAAAAGGATTTTTTTTGTTACCATAAAGCAACAAGAACAGCTCTGCTTATTTGTATGTTCTTGTAGAGATTTACAGTTTGTGAAGAGCTGTAGCTACAAAGCGATAGGAGGAAAAAAACAGAGAAAGGGAAAAAAAAAACCAAACCACAAAACCAAAAAACCATAGACCTTATTCCAGGCTGCAGACAGCTGTGACCAGGCATGGCAGCGACACTGACGTCAAGGGGATAGGATCAATTCTAGCCTCAAGAAACATCCAGGCTGTGTACGTGCAGATGGATGAGCCCTGCAGAAGGGGACATGCCCCACCACACCTTTTACACTCTGCTATTGTAAGGTGTGATACTTGGAGTTTACACACAAGTATAGAGTTAACTGGAAATATTTGAAAGAAAAAAGATCATTTTAATATATTTAAGTCTTCCTGTGCTCATTAGCATGATGGAAAGTGGGCTGCCTGCAGGGCCGGGGAGGCACCGACCGCACCTCGCCAGACCAGTGCCTCTCATTCCAGTAGAGTAAATACCTGCTCATGCAGATCAGGTGACCAAACAGGCATACATAAGATATTAAATACTCCCTCACGTAGTGATATATTAATATGGTGTACAGTAAAATATATTTGCCTCATAATTCTGGAAATGCCTGCTGAGAGTCAGTTGAATATGAAAACTGCTTGATCCTGGCTTAAGTAGATTAAAGATGATTCCATTTCTTCACAGCAGCCTGCCTGGCCAGCAGATGGAGATGGCACGGTCCTCTGCTCCTGCCATGCCTGGAGTTGCACGTCAACTGCTGGGCCCCCAGTTCAAGAGAAGTGTGAGGAACTGGGGAAGCCCAGCAGAGGCTACAGAAGGATCACGGCAAAGGGCACATGACCTACTTGCAGAGGGCAAGGTGGGCTGGCAAGCGGGGGCAGCCCCCTGGCAGCTCAGGTCCCAACAGTGGGGGCCAGGCTCCTCCTGGCTGGGGCAAGCAATAGAGGTGGGCAAAGAGCTGCAGCTCAGGGCGCTCTGCTGGGACATACACAGAACTTCAGAGCCAGGAAGGCAGTGCACAGGTTACTGCCATCCCTCACAGTGTTTAAGGCTCAGCTATGAAAAAATTGTTCTGTTTAGGCTGACTTCAACTGGCTGACTTAAACTTTCAGAGGGATGCTGGACTAGATGATCTCTACAGATCCTTTCCAAACAATATTTCTATGATTCTACAATCTTATTAAAAATTATAGCCCAGCTGGATGTTGTAACAAACATTTTGTTGCTCTAACAGTATTTTGGATGTCATCAACAAATACTTGCAACTTTTCCTCAATGTGGTTGGAGTCTAGGGGCTGTCTTAAAAGTCTCAAGTTCTCAATACTATGGTTATCTTCACTCAGTAATGTGCTAGGTGTTAAGCTATACTGAAGGAGCGTTAAAAAGCCTTGGTTCTCCAAACAGGATTTAAAAAAAAAAAAAAAAAAAAGGTATCAAAGATAACTAGAAAAGCTCCCAGTGTTTTGGAAGGGTGGCAGAATAAAATACCTGAATCTCAGCCAGGGATAGTAGCACCAGAAATAGAAGTAACTGAAAAAAACCACCCAATGTTTGAACAAATCAAAGAGGCCAAATTCAATGAATAAGTTACCACAAATTTTCTATCCAGATCTGATTCTCATACAAAGACAGGGAAATCTCACCCCTAAATGCTATGGTACTAGAATGAAAACAGAATTAATACCTTGACTCTTGCAAAAGCTACAAGGCATCACTTCGAAAATACCATGTTGATTTGAGCTGCATGGTATTACTAACCTGAGCTTTACTTTGCATAATTGCTAGCATCATCCTCGGAAAGCAGAATTCTTTGTAATCAGCTGTACCACGAACATATCTGCTTTGAAAGACAAGGCTCAGTTCCCCAAATCATTCAATCCAAATTCCAGTAACACGTACACTCCTTTGTACCTTAAAATTGTATAGAAAAAGTCTATCATTACAAGAAAGAATCACTGTTCTTAAATTCAGGAAATCGTCATAGTGTTCAACATATGCAGATGAGAGAGGGTATCTCTTGGTATCTGCTTGCCATTTCAGCACCCCTAGACACACACTTTTGCCTACAGCAGCACCTGAGGATGGAGACAGTAATGGACTCGTATTGCTCTCCTGACCAGTTACATACAGAGTAGAGTAAGAGGGGCCTTCTAAATTCAGGCCAAGAGTGCAGAAAGCAAGCAGTGACATTTTCAGTTCTCAGTTTTTGAAGAAGTCCTCCTGAAATAAGTAGGACTGAGTCTGATCTGAGCTTTTTGGGTAAAATGTTAGTAGTATAAACATCCCCAGTCCTCTCCCCCAGCAAGTCCTAAACAGGTAAGAAGTGTACTTTATGATGTGATGCAGAAAATAGTTTTATTCCTAGAATACAGTGGTCTGAAAGCCTTGGCCGAAAACCAAGCTGGTTTATTGCTCTAACATTTTTCTGATAAAAAATGAATTCTCTCACTCCCTAGGCAGGTGAGACATGACTGCATGTGCCCAGCTCAAGCTGACCACGCTAATCAATTTAGAATGAACTGGACAGCAAAACTTTTTTGGTATTCTTTTGGGTGGAGTCAGAAGGTGGCTGACCCAGGGTTACAGGACTGGCAAGGCCAACTGGCAGCTTTGTGACTAATAATTAATTACTCCTTTGGAGAGGAAACGGGCACCACACACGTCTGACACCATGGAGAAGGCAGAGCCCGAGGAGGAACCACACTGTGGCCGTCAGCCAGGGCCCAACATGCTGACCCGTCAAGAGTATCTTGTTCTCCAGATGTTGTTCTCTTGTTCTTCTGGTGTAAACTAGATCTGGTGCTGTGATTTGTGTGCTCATGTGTTTGTGTTCTGTAGAACAGGAGTCGCTATCCACCCACAAGATCTGTCCTGCCAAGTTACCACGTCTTTGATTATACATCACTGAGTGGTCTCGTTCTATGGATGACTCCACACACCATTCATTTCTGGTAAATGAGTAAGAGATGAACAGCAAATCAAAATTTAAAATAAAAGAAAAAAAAAAAGAAAAAACTGACTTTCCTTGAGGGTAGGGATTTAAGAAAGTCTAAAAGACATGTCTTTTGAACTTTAATAATGGATCAGGTGACCTAAATCTAATACTGGTAACTAAAGGAACTGGATGTGAAGAGACAATGCTTCTAAAACGTCTAAATCCACAAAACCTGTGGACCTGTCAAAATCTGTGACAAATCAGTACCATGCCACAACAAACAACCCATTCTCTTTGGTTAAACTCAGCACAAATCCCAGCAAAAGGAAGATAATGCAAACAGCTGAAATCACGTCCTCGGGAGTCTTTCTGTTCTGCAGGGCACCACTTCTTTCTATCAGATCTACAGATCCAACCCAGGTGAAGTAGAGAGCTATGCGAGTTAAAATTCATTCTGAAGCGGAAGATGAAGTGTTGCAAGGTTTAAAAAAAAAAAAAAAAGGAAAAAGAAAAAATTTGTAACGAAAGCAACTTTAAATAGAACATCTGTTCCTTTTAGCTTCATGGCACTTCAACCAAGCTGCTTTCACCAAGTACAAGCTACAGATATGAGCAAGAAAAAAAAAAAAATAGTTCCTGAACAAGGAAACCTACTGATAGTCCAAATGTGTAGGTTTCTCCAGTTACAAGCATTTACACAGTATGCCCTTAAACCATAACACCATGAGTACCTCAAACAGGATGAAAATGACAAGATAGTGTTTTCACTGACAAAGCCACTTCCCTAATCCACACTAAGTTTCATAGAGCACGGCTGTAATGGAAGACTTTGGTTTTAAAAAAAAAAAAAAGGCCCCAAAAATCCGCTTTTCAAGATTCAAAAGATTATAAAAGCCAGCAACAGGAATAATGAGAAGACAAGTTTTGTCAGTTGATACGCAAGAACAGTTGTGTAAAAGATAGCTTGGTATTTTAAGATGAAAAATACAAAAAGCAGGCTAAATATAAGATATGCCACATCTTTTAAGTGCTTTTGTGCATGATACGAAAAACAAGTGGATGTGGTTTGCTTTTTGCTTTTGGTGGAGTTCAACGGTCTAAAAAGAAGAAAACAGAATATAAACCTGTGAAAAGAGTGTATTAAAGTGAGTTAAACTGTGGTTTAACTGCTATTAAAAAAGCAACAGCAAATTGTGTAGCTTCCTGGAATGGCCGTATGGCGTGGTAGAGTAAGAGGTTTCACGTGGACCTGCCAACGTAGTACTCAAAGGCTGAAGCCCTCTACCAGGTAACTACTCAGGCTGAGCAGCGCAAGATCAGAAGGCTGAGATGAAGCCCTGTGACGTGTACCACAGCTCTGAGCCAACCCAAACCAACTCGGAACTGCATGTGCCATAGCACAGGTTGTATCAGCTCCCAAGGAAGCGCTGTCTTACAATGCCTGTTGACAGATGTTACAGGCAATTCCGAGAGAAAGGTACGTGGAAGAAAGTTTAAGGTAAGATCAAACGTATTGAATAAGCAGTCTAGAGAAGGACTAAGTAAGCACAAGGACACCATCCCTGCTAGAATTCTGACAAATAAATCACACAGTATTAGTATCCAGAAAAAAAACCACACCTCTCTCAAAGGCACTCTTAAAGAATAAACAGGACATTGGTCACTTATTCAAGAGAGCATTCCAGGTATGTCCCCAGGCTACCAAATCTGAAACAAACTGCTGCTGTTCACATTGATCTGACCTGTCATTACCCACCCCAACACATAGGAAACTGTCTTCATCAAACTAATTAATCAATTTCTCCAAAGTTGTGTTGTATTACTTGTATGCTTTCATAAAGTAGCTACCAACTTCACATCCCCTAATTTGAGATGTTCTAGGACCCCTAGAGGTTTTATCATTTTGATTTATAGTTTACTGGCTTTTTTAAATAGCTTTTCTAAAAGTAAAGAATTCAAGCTGTTATCAGCTGAACACAAATTTCAGTTTTAAAAATGGTAACTACAGCTTTTTCTTTGACAAAAATAGTTAATACAGGCAAAATATGATGGCCTTTCCTCTTCTTTTCCAATCAAAAAAATGCTCAGCAGAAACTGCACAATCAGTTTTGGGAAGCGTGATTACATTACAAAGAACTGTACATACTCTCCAGAAGAACAGGGCAGTTTTCACGCGGGGTTCTGTCAGCCATCCATCCAATCACTTTAACATGCTTTGGAGCATTTTTCTGGGCATGGTTACAGTTTCTTACCACTGTACTGCCATTATGATTTACATCTCTAAAATCTGGCAGTAGCTACAAAAAAATTAAACAAAAAAAGCAACTGAATCTCTAGTTGGAAGGCACACATTTACAAAGTCTGTAGTAACTCAAAGCCTAGCTGTTAAAAACTTTTTAAAAACATGAAAATTAAGATTTAATCAAAGAAATACACTCAAGAAAGCTCAGCACCATGAAGAAGGGATACAGGAGAGAAAGCTGAGGAAAATGACAGGCACAATTGACACTGAATTGTTACTTTTTTAATAGAGTTATTATTATAGATTAGCATTGTCCTACATACCTTGTTTTCCAAGTACATGTCATCACCTACCTCCAAAGATATGATCCCTTTTGGATGCCAATAAATATCAGAAATTAAACAATCTCAGTACTAGAGATTTCTTAGAATTATGAAAAATTAGAGAATGGCATAAGCTGCATCTCAGTATCATAAATTGATTAAAATTAAATTAAAGCAGTTAAGTAATTTTTAAAGAACAAATCTGTGTTTTATCAGAAGAATCCTGAAGCACAAATTGACAATTGTGACAAATGCTTCAAAGGATGAACAAGCCCATGACATTCATCAGGCTATTAAAAAAACCCCAAAACGGTAGCTATAGGTTGAAAAGCAGCAACACTATTGTGAATCAAAGCACCTCAAAAAACTCAGTAGACTTTTTATGGGTAGAAAGTTAAAGTTAATAGTACTGGTATCCTGAAATCTCATACTAGGACAAGTGTATATGTAAACTGTGAGGAAAACAGAGAGGAGTAAATTTTAATGAGGCAACTATTTAATTATACTGAGATTAGAGAAGGTGGGGATTTACTGGCTCTAACAAGCTACAGGAATCAGCACCACACCGTCCAAAGGAAAAAACAAACAACAGCAATCACTAACTTCTTACATATTATCTTTGGTTGTTTAATATCAAGAAATACTTTTTACAGAATATGTGAAGACTATTCCTTTGAATTTCATTCTGTGTCAGTATCTTCTCTGTGGCCTCTTTGGTAAACTAGAGGACAGGCTTTACTTTCTCAGAATTGTTTGCTGTTTTCTACATTTTTATCACATATCTCTTCAAAACCCAAGTTTCGATCATTTACAGGCTTCTGTACCAAAATGGTATAACTAGAACAGACTTTACATTGTATAGTGAAGGCATTTGTCTTGTGTTATAAACTTAGAACCTACTAAAACCATTTTCCACAAGATACTATTGAGCTTACAGCAGGATTTGGAGACAGGAATGAACATTTGTAATAATAATTAAAAAAACACATCCAAAGTTACATTAGCAAGAATTAGAAGTATAATATCTAAAACTTTAAAATTACTCCTTTAAAAAAACCTTATAACTGAAAGGAGTTTTCAACACAGCCAGAGCTGCTCAGTAGTTGAGGAGAGGGGAGGGGGAGGGGAAGAGATGTTTAGGGATTTTCCCCTCATTTCCTTGCTGTCTTGCCAATTAAGCTTAGAATGTTTATCACATGTATGATAAACGTAAGAAATGGAAAGTGGCATACACTTTTAGTGGTATTTCAATTGGACTATAAACAATATCTCCAATGTCTGAATCAAAAGCGTTCTGAATAATGTCAGATAAAAGTTAATAGGAAAAAGAAACCAACAGAAAGACTATTGATACACCTTTTAAAAACGTAACACAAAAATAATTAACCATTGATTTCTTGGCATGTAAAAGTTCTATACAAATTTTAAAAATTTTATTTGCAGGTACTAACGTCTTGAAAAGCTCACTCTGTATTTACACTAATTCTTTTAACAAGTTTATCTCAAATTAAAGCATATTTAAAACAATCATGATTGCATTAACTTTTCTACTTTAAATTATTACCCAATTAGTGCTTTATTCACATTTTAAAAACTTGTACAATTTATTACAAATATAAAACAGTGCAGTTTTTCATACATTATCCCAACTCTGAGACAAACACTTAAAAGACATGGAAAAAGATTTTGTTTTCTATAAACATAACATTTGCATTACTCATCCCCTTTCTTCACTGTCCTCCCCTAACCCCGATTTAAAAAGATCAAACATACAACATACTGTAGGTTTATTTTTATTCAAAAAGTTACTGTCTCAAGACATAAATACAAATCAGAAAACAGTACAATTAGGACAATAGAATGTGGAGGACAACAGGTTAAGGTAAATATATAAAACATTTTTAGCTGGTTGAAAACAAAGCTGTAAGAACTGCTTTCACAAAGAAACACTCCTTCAAGAGTAAGAAAAATCAACTTAAGTTTAAAATCATATATACAGTCCTCTCAGCAGTTCTATTAAATGCAGTGGTGTGAAAAACAATATAGGCAGTACTTTTAGACATGAGAGTATTTATTTATGTAAAATTAGTTAGGCAGATCTAGTTTTGAGTTTGTTGTTACCCCATGACTTAGTAAAATAATTATATTTTATCATGATCCTTTAGATAATCTATGGTTTTTGGCTACCACAGCCGAATGTTTAATTTCTGAGTCTAAAAACAGGAAGCCTTTTTGTATTCACCCATTTGGGGAGATTCTTGTATTGCAAGCATATTAAGGCATGGAATGATTAAAATAATATACCTCAAGAACTGAGAGACAACTGACAAAAAATATACATATGTAATATAAGTTAATATTTCCTTTAAAATGATGTCTAGCTGCCTAAGCCTTGCAAAATGAGTTGATGTCAAAATGGCATAGAACCACTTTCTGTTTTAGACCAAATTTAATTTATTTGTGAATGGACACAAAATGAAGTTTAAAGCTTAGCTTTCAAAGAATATTATGGGTTGTTTATGAATTTCTATTATCCAATCTAATTTACATACAGAGGAAATGTACTGTAACCTGTTAGAAGTATCTTTAACCTGAAGACTGCTTGCAAAGACAGATAGATAAAACAATATAAAATACAAATTTAAAAATCATTTTTAAAGCATGAATTCTCATGCTCTTCTATTTTTAAACATTGTTAAACTTTCAATATATTTCTGAAACCTCATAATTTTAAGTTGGAATTTAAAAGTAAGAAAAAACTAAACAAACTGCGCAATTATAAAATCAGCACCAATTTATATATATATATAATTTTATTTAAAATTTAGATCCCTATTCCCACACTCTAATAAGCTGTATAATTTTTGTTTAGAATTTTTCTGCAAACATACTACAATAAGCTTCTTTTATTTGGAGACAAAATACAGTGGCACTACTGGAAGGAATTTCACAACATTACATTTTTCTTAAAGGACAAGCAAACTTTCAGGGTTGGTAATGGGCAAGCATGACTGAGACCTGTTACTTTCTGGTAGTTCATAGTTTATGGACCTTTCTGAGAAGGCTAACATGAAGCTTTTGGAATAAAAGTGTGTTTTAGATTAAAAAGCTGTTAAAATTCTGTTTTATGTATTTTTTTCCATGATTAATTAACACAAACCTTCTGTTGCTGAAGTTTGCATTTAATTTAAAATACTGACACTTCTGGTTCTATCACTGTAAGAAAACCAATCCATCTATTATTTCAGTTCATGGATGTAAACAGCAATCCAGCAGAGCTCATGATTATTTAGTATAGCCAGCAAATGTATAGAGAGGGGCTCAAATCTGTACCAAACACCTCTCAGACTGTTAGATTAAAACTCAGAGGGAATACTTCTTATGATCCAGAAATAAACTGATAGCACATAAATAAAATATTGATTTTTTTTTCCCCGAACAAAAAGTGTAGCTTATCCTCAAATTGTTTACTTGTCCTTTACATTTCTTTTTTTTCAGGCAAACAAAACTGCCCCTTCAATGCACTTGATCTTGAAAGCATGTCATTCTCCTTAGAGAAAAATCTGTTCAGAATTTCACTGTATCTACCACAATTTTGTATTGAAAAACTTCCTCTTCCACTTAGAAAATGACTTCACCACTGATTTATTTGCTGCTCTGGTATTAAAACATTGACACCCCAAGAACCTAAAAAAAAAGTTAGAAATGGTGTCAATTTGTAGTCTACTACACATTTAATAAAAACAAAGCAATTAGTATATGATTTAAGATTAAGACACTTCAAGATATGTTAAGGCATCGTAAGTTTATTTTTCTTCCAAACCAGATTCACCACACTTCTGATTTGATACGAAAAGGGCACCTCATTCATTAGAAAATATTTTTCCCACACTTGGCATTAACTAGATCCAGGAGGAATGTGATAAAGGCTGTGCTTTAATTATTTTAGGTAATAATTGCAAAATAATTTTTAGTTAGTTGCCTAACTTAGACTTCTTTGACAATGGCATTCTATAGGCCTTAACTTGAAATCAAACGTGTACATTCCAGCAACTAAGTCTGGGACAAAACATTCTATACATTGGCTGCTGCTGTGTTCATAAAAACAAGAGGTCATTTCGCAGCAACTAGTCAGGACACAAACCTAATATTTCCTATTAAATATATCAAGTCTGTCAGGAAGACAGTGAAAAAAAAAAAATCAAACAATAATCAGGTAAAATCAAAATACTGTCCTTCAGGAGACTGTGTGATTAAGTGAAGAAAAACCTTTCCTGAAACAAAAAAAGCAGTTTCCACTTCCCATGTGGGAGCAAGCCATATCGTTTTCTATGTCCGTGGAAGTAGGTATCACCACTGATATGCCAAAAAAACCCCCCAGAAGATCCAGATCTCGTGACTGTCCTAGCTTCTATAGGACTTTATAGAATCAGGAAGAGCCATGAGAGACTTAGTTTTCCTGAACCTTAACACTGCTGTTCACATTTATCTGTTTACAAACCAGTTTTTACTGTTCTTGGTATTAAATTCACTTTAGATGCATCATACAATATAGCGCACCAAGACACAACTGCCTCTGGTGCCAGCAATAACTGGACACATCAAAAAAATGAGGAGACAGACTAAAATTTTGATCATAAACCGTGTGCATCTGAATAAATTAAACAGCTTTATTATGTCTAGGTCTATTAAAAACAAGTGCAACAACTCCAAGAATAATGGACCTCTGAAATAAATTACATGAATAAAGCAAATTAACTTTATTCAGAGAAGGTTTTTTGCATTTATGAAATTGAGTTTTTTACATTTAAAATACTGACTGATAGTCTGATTTAATACGGATTTGTGTTGTCTCCTAAACTATGAGCAGAGCTTTCCCTGTTTAGGCAGTTAAATTCATTTAGGTGGGATTTATGTTAAAGAGCAGCTGTGTTTTGTAATGCTGCTGTTTGCTGCAGTCCTGCTTCCAGGATCACCACCCTTACTGCGTCCTGCCCGGGAGAAATGTTTGCTAGATGGTGCCCCCTTGACCGGAGCAACTCATTTCAGTGCACCACTGCTCCCTCCTCGCAGAGGAGCGGTACACAGCTTGTTCTGCTGGCACAGAGGCCGCCCACCGCTGGGCGCCCCGAACGGGCTCCAAAGCTCGCAGGGCAACGCGGCTGTAAGCGGCTGCCATCATGTGGTGATACTCCCACACTGCAGCTAAGCAGTGCCTAGCTAATCCTGGGCTCACGGGGGATGATGAATGAGAAAGAAAGTAACAGGAAAGGAACCTAGCTAGCAGTAAACTTACTAAAACTATACTTCTTTAGTTTGAGGAACTGAAAAGCCGAAAGGTTTCTGAAATCAATGAAATACACCTGTAGAAGATCAAATTTTCAGCACTGTCAGAATAAAAAGTGACTGGTATTTCACAGATCAATCAATTAAAAATCAAGAAGGGGAGGGGAAGAACTATTTTAAAACAGAACGTCAGAAAACAGGTGATATACTTTCTTGGTGTTACTTCAAGAACAGAACACACAACAGCTAGATGCACAACCTAATCTGATTCATTACTAGTAAAGCAAAGGCCTACTGGTACAAAATATATGAATTTGCATTTAAAACAGTATTTAAGACTTCTTTCTCCCATAACAAGAACAGATTCACGCTGCAACAATACTGTAAAAAAAATACATAACCGTCTTCCAAATTCCACCAAGCTGTCCAAGATTCCCAGGAAGCCTTGTTGTACTGTCCTCTGCTGGCTTGCTGCAGCTTGTTATTTCCAGTGTAATTTTGTACCAGCTACACAAGGTCAAAAATGGCTGCATACATTACAAGTGGTTCAAGACAGAAGGAATCCCTCATGCAGATTTTTAAAAGAGAATAGAGACTGCAGATTTATCAAGTCGGAAAAAAGGGCAACTGCAAGCAGAAACTACAGACTTCGGATGTTTTGGACCTAAAACTTTATATGGAAAGAAAAAATACCTCTCATCTCTATAAACAGGTATCTGTATTATCTCTATTTTCTCCATTATCTTACTTATGCACAAAAGCAAATATGCCAATAAAAAAAAAAAAAAACAACAACAAAAAAACCCGCAAACCATCCAATGCTGACAATTGGTAATGACATCAGAGTCACTCAACTAAGCTCATCACAACAGGAAACTTGCCTTTAATATTGTGTATGCACAGTTCTGGTTTTTTTTAAAGCTCTCTGCCACCAAACCTCTGCAAGGGTCTTTTCCATACCAGATGTGTTTTCTTCTCAGATTCAAAGGCTTTTGATTTTTACATAGCAATATATAAAGTATTAAGAACAAAAATCCTATAAACTTGCAGAGAACATTGACTACTTTCAAATTTATGAAGCTGAATTACAGCATAAAATATTCCACTGACTGTACCAGTCTGCCAAAATAAGCTAATGAAGACAACCTAAAGATTGCATTCTTTCCATTTAAAATTTGAAGTAAGATAGTATTGTAACCTTAAGACTAACTTTACATTATTTTCCTTATGCAAGTTAACCTACCGATTCATCCATGATTGAAGCGGGGTCAAAGAAATCTGGTTTTAGTTCCGTTCTTTCTCTCCTGTTCTTTGATGGTGGCTTTAGAAAACAAGCAAATAAACACGTTAACTGTAATTTCATAAAGAATAGAGTTCTTAAAACTGTAATAAAGCTGAATTCTCAAGGGATAAGAATTTACATGGGATGAATGTTCATCTCACATTATTATTACAGGAAGGGTTCTTGCTTTTTGTACGGCAGTTTGAACAGATGACACTTGTATAAAGGTAGTGGCACAGCCATTTAAGAATCCAGAGATCAACAAGAATGACTTTTCTGTATCACCAAAAGGAAAATTTGATTCAAATATCCTACTTTAAAAGCATAAATACAAATCCAAAATCCACTGAAAAGACAAGTAAGGTTCTTACTAGGTCTATGTCCATGGTGTCAAAATCCATGCCTTCATTGAGATCTTCAATCCGCCCTTCTGATGACATCATCACATCTTCAACAATTGGCTCTTCATCATCTTCCATTAGACTTGTGCCACGTCGACTGAAATGAAAAGAAAAAGCATATTGTTTAGCAGTAAATCAAGTTAAGTTTTATCTGAATATTTAAAAAGATAACGTTCAGCAACAAACTCCCAACAAATGATAATTCCATTAGATAGAAAAGAAATTAACTAATTAAATAAATGCACAACTACTATTAAAGAAAGCTGTTATTTAACCAGCTAAAAGATACTAAGAGAGTGAGGGAGAAGGACTAACAGAGATCAACTTGTGGAACTCTCTGGTACATCTTTAAATGGGTATTCTGAGAGGCTGTGGGAATCGATAAGCAGATCAAACCCACACCTAATTCAGACATTTCTATGCAAGTATTTATGCTCAAGTAAGAAAGAAATTAAATTTTGCCACCTAAAGAAAAATTGTTCCTGCCTTATGACAAGGCAAGGAAGAACGTCTTTGCAGTAAGGTGGATGCATAAACCCATTTTCAGACATTCTCTCACAGTCCTTCATCCTCTTTCCTCACAACTTCTACAAGCAACATCAGACCTTATATGAGAAAATTAAGGAGTCATTCTAATTATACTAATTGGTGTCACTATATTGAAAAAAAAAAAAAGAAAACCCAACCCCTCCCAAAAACCTCCACTGAAACTATGTTACACAAAGTACTAATATTAAAGAGTTAAAAACAAGTAGGAGAAAGATGTAAAGCTCTTCAGTATGGCCATGGTTTTAGTTTACAACTTGTACTTTTCTTCTGTAGCGCCACACAGTCATTAAAGCAGACAGCTCCTAAAACTAGCCTTCCCCTCCAGCTCAGGAACATGATTTCATTAATGTGCATGTCAAAACGCATACGTGATGAATCACAATGACGTAAATGACACTGCAGTAAGAATGTATGACCTCTGAAGGACAACATTCGTTTAAGAAACATTTGACTGTCTTCATCTTTGTTCATTGTAAGGAGGACTTCACAAGGTTTTTGTGTGTTTGTGTTGGGAAGGTCTACACAAGAACTGGTACTACAAGACTCCTCTCAACTTTGGTGTCGGTTTAGGTCAGACTAAATCTGTACTGATCACAGACATGCTGAAGACAGCAGTTTCTTTAAAAGGAATGCTTTTTTCAAGTAAAAAAGCAGCTGAACTCTAAACTGACAACTCAGAAGTCAAAGGAGAAAGAAATAGAATTAAACTGAGCAGAAACTTTCTGCTTCACACACTGAACACCTATTTCAAACCTCATTTTTAAGGTTCTATTTCTAAATATGATTCTGCAGTTAGAAATACATAAAAAACATTTCACATGTTGCACTGGCGCTATATATATATATATATATATATATTTGCCACAGATAGCACTCAGTTCAACAACCAGTTCCCTTTGTTACAAAGCTCACTACTAATTTTTCTGGAATTTAAATTCAAAAATATGCAAGAAACCAAACTGATCTGTTCTGCTAAATGCATCACAGTGTACTTTTACTATTGCTTTTCTAAGGAAATTTAAAATTTTAAAACACAGGAAAACACTACTCAAGAACTAGAACATGTAACCCTCTTAAAAGATGCAGGAGTAATACTGCAATTAATAAACCCTCCCCTCTTCAAACGACTGAAGGAACATTTCGCTCTCACTCACATAGCGTGTTGCAAGTTGGTTCTCAGCTTGACGTAGTTCATCGCTGCCCTCTCCTGTTGTTGTCGCGCGGCTTCTTCCTGTTGCCTTTGAGCCAACATCCACGTTACTTGCGTGCTTAAAAAGACCATTATTCTATTTTAAACATGAACTGGGTTTGTGTATGAACACTAACACAAAGCAGACCTACTCATCTACGTACTTGTAATCGAGTGGAGCTTGATGGTGTTCAGGCTGCATAGGATAGACACCCATATAACTTTCTTCAGGTCGCAATCTCTTGGGCTCCCTCATTATTGTGGAAGTAAGCTGAGGTGTCTGCATCATGACCGGTGTGTGCATTGTCTGCTCCCTATTCAGCCACATACTGTCACTACTGCTGCTTTCTTCAGCTGGAAGGAAACACAGGACATCGGTACTTTTTTTCAAACTAGTCTAAAATGGAATGTTTAATCATGACTTAAATGCATGTACTTTCTGCTTACGGAGAATCAGTTTCTTTACTTTTTGCCACAAAGTCTTACGTGTGCCCCAGAAGGCCTGGATTTATAACCACTGGCTAGAGTACTTAAAATACTTTTATAGCCTGTGACTTAACGCAGCGTAGGGCCTTTATTTCCTTTTGTGAATCAGTGTTATGTTATTCAGGCTCTTCAAATGAATAGTTTTCCCACTAAGACATACACATGCACAGATGTTATCCTGTTTTAAAAAAATACATTAAAGCATACAAATTCACTCAAGCTAACAAATAGGAATCAACATGTGTAGTTTATATGAATATGTACTCTAGTAAATTTTAAGATAAGAAAAGTTCTACCTTCAGGGACTTTCCGTTTTCCTGTTGCTGGCTTTGTCTTCTTATTTCTTACTGTAGATCCTCGACTACTAATTCCACTAATCACTGACATAGTATCATCATCCCCACCAGCTAATAGAGAGTTTCTGTAGGACATGAGAGGAAGCCACACATCTTCTCTTCGTAGAGACATCTGAAAGGTCATAAACTTCTCCAAGTAAACATACCTTTAAATAGAAAAGATAATTACAAAGATGCAAAATACCTGTAACACTATGTTAACATCTCAAGATAAGTAACTACTGCAATTAATACCCAATGCCCCTCATCTAGTTAACAAAGAGGCCCGACAACAGCAAATCCAGAATATGACTTCTGTTTGTCCACCATAAAATAACAAAAGACAAATACAAGTTAAGCTTTGTGATTATACTTGACTGCATTAGTGTAAAATTATCTTGATGTGCCGGAGATTCCACTTTAGGTGACTGCAATACACATTAATACATATTTATTCAAACGCATCTCCTTTATTGTTATCATTATGAATATTAAGAAAATACTTACACTGTTCTTTTGTCTTGTCTGAGAAGTTTGGAGGAGAACTCGCTCAGAATATCAAGAAATGCCAAATTTAATGGTGGGTGGCTCTCACCTTGTGGATTAGGCTCCTTAAAAGCAAATTCTATACCATCCCTAAGAAAAAGTTAAAAATTAAGTCACATAAAGCACAAACTGAAGAAAAAGTTCTAAGCACTGGAAGCTATCAAAACTGAACCCCTTTCCTCTACATCAAGAAAGCAGTAATTCCATGTTTCCACATTCTGGTAAAAAAAGTGAACACTATTCATACTTTGAATCTGGATGCACTCTTTCTGTCATGATGTTTCTACTTTGCATTTAAAGTCTTCTGCATGAGGCCAACACGACCACCACTGACAATGAAGTGGATCAGTTCTTACTGTTATTCATAAGACATTAAAAATACTTTTTCATGACAGCATCAACACTACTATCATTTACAGGCTTATACAATGATGCTGAAGAACATGAACATTATTTAACATTTGGGTTTAATTCAGGGACAAAACTGCAGTCATCTCCTAATTTATAAATGGGCTATATAATCTCTAGTACTGATGCCTTTTGTATTAACAAGCTGATTTTGAAAGACTGAAAAGGTATTTTAATGTTAGTGAAAAAGCATTTACAAAAAGGAAAAGAATACAAAGCACACAATTACTTGTGTAACATAGCAATAGCTTCTCTTGTTTTCAACTGATCCAGTCCAAACGTTAAAGCAAAACGTCGAGCAAGTTCCTTTATGCCACTGAATGTCGGTGATGATCTGTCAAAATTATAACCATTTTCTTGAATCATTTCATTGAAAAGCTGTATGAAATAAAAAGGGAGAATTTCATTTATTAAAAGATTATGCCAAACTTTGGACCAACTGACACAGAGCTAAGTTTCAGTAAAGAAGTTTTTTATAGCTTTTTTTTCTTAATTCAACAACCCCAAAAGACAAACATGGAGGTTTAGGAAAGCCAAGTCAAAGCTGCTCTTGAATAGTCTGCACTTCAGAGTTAATCCTTGAAATGCACACTGTCCAAGCACACGTCAAACTGGATGGATGACAGATTTCAGCACTTCCCTAAATGAGGTGTTCTAGAGTTGAGAATACTAAAAATTAGTAGGATTCCCTACTAATTAATGATACACTAACAGAAATTAAATAAATGTGGTAAATTCTCACCTGGTCTTTACTATTACAGTTTGTCAAACTACTACTTTCTAATTCTTTTTTTTTGTATCTTTTCAAAAATATAAGTACAATGAAGAAATTCATGGAAATATCTCTTCAGAGAAGTTGCCAAAGACAGCAGAAACTCTGCAACTGAGGATCAGACTTTTCACTATTCATCAATAGCTGGCAAAGCTGAACACTCTGAACTTTAGTCTTTGCTCAATCCTTTTTTCATCCTACTGAATTTGACTGTAATTCTCTTCAACAGTCTATTTTTCTATTGTTTTCTAATTTTGTCTGACACATTCACCCTTCACTCTCTCATATAACACAGAATAAACCGAAACCAGACATACTCATGCTATAAACATTAACTTTTCATTTATAGATATGATTTGGCCCATAATTGCATACTTTTCTTTTGTGTTGTACAGCTCACTGCAACTTAGTTATTCCTTTTATCCACTATCACTTCTTGTCTTTCTTCTCCAATTAGTTTCTTTTTTAAGAAGTCTTCCTGGAAAAAATGCTAGTTACATGTTTAACTTTACATATGGGGTTTTTTTGTTTGTTTTATAATACTTGAGTCACCTCATGTTACTATTCTTATTTCCATAGTAGGATTGTGTAACTGCTTCCCCATTATGTGTGTAATTGTACTTACTGCATTCACTTCCTCTGTCTGCCCTTTAAAACATAAGGGGCTGGTTATTCATGAGACAGAAAAGACTAATAAGGATATCATTTACCCAATATCACAAAAATTTGTGAACTCTGGTGAAAAGTCAGCAAAAACTGCAGGAGTATTTAGTTGCATATTTTATGTTGCAGTTCCACCAGCTAAAGTCATGCTTCTATCAACAGAAAAGGCCTCATCTTCCCTTGTATTGGCAATATCCATACAGATAAACCAGTTTAGGGCCTTCATTAAGGACTTCTGGTTAGTTCTCAACCAGGATCAGTATCTAGATCTATATCCACTATTTGGCTCTATGATCTCTAGTCAGAAAAAAAAGGTGCGGGGAAGAGAGAGGACACATTGGGGTACATTTTTCCTTTCAACAACAGCAGAGATTTATGTTGGATTACAGTGGTTTGCAGAGATACGGCTTTATAGTTCTGACTCTGTAAATAAAGTTCATGCAGATGGTTCATGTGAGCAGATGAATCCGACTCTGACCTCGACTGAATTCATCAGGTCTCCACACAAACAAGCTCATTTACTGAAGAGAGCATTAAATCATGTTTTAATTTCAAAGATGGGTGAAGCCCCTACCAAACATTAAGAAATACTGAATTACTAAAACTTCCCATTACTTCTCAGAATAGTTTAAAAAAAAAAAATTCCCCAAAACACAAAAAAACCCGACAACAAAAAACCCCAAAGCAAAACAAAAAAAACTCCCCACAAACAAAAACACAAACCCCCACCACACAGGCAGGAAGTGTTTTCCCTTGTTTATCTGTTCATGAATAAGTAAACTAGCAGTTTCACAACACACTTCTGAGTACGTGACAAACTATTGTTTTAAGAGTTAAGAAGGTATCACAGAGTTACATTTATCAGCCTCTCACACTTTTTGTAGCAGAATACTGGTTAAGTACAGAAAGACTTCTGGCAGTTTTTCAAATAGTTGCAGAAAATATGTTTCAATTTAGATCTATTTATCCCTACTTTCCATAAGAATTTCTTCATTAATACCTCACACTAGATATTAAACAACAGGATGTGATCTACGCTATCGGATTTCATGCATAAAAGTATTGTAAATCATTCTTACCTGCTGCAAGCTAAGAATAAGCGTTTTAGCACACTGGATTTTGTCTATTTGTCTTGTTTTACTCATCGTTTCTTTAATAATGTCACCATAGTCATTGTAATACTATGAAAAATAAAAAAAAAGTTAACTTTTGATTTTAGTTGAAAACATTACAATTACTGAATTCTTCAGAAAACATCATCTAGGATTTGCTATTTTAAAAAAAATTTTGAACACTTCAAAAGGAAAAAACAAGTTCATGATTACATTATCAAAATTATATTCTAAAACACCTCCAAAATGATAAAAAAACCAAAACCTCAAATAAGAAAGAGTATATCCACTTCTTTTCATTCTTGTCATTAGTATTACTTTAGAGGCAGGATGACCTATTTATCTTCAAGGCCATGACACATTTGTTAATGACATGTGTTCACCCCTTCAGGGTGTAAGATTAGAATCTCATGTTTTTAGTAACTCCTATAACTTTGGTGCAGAGTCTTCTATTTTCTCTGCTGACAGGAAGCACTTAGGTATAGCATCATAGCTATAATTTTTCCAATGAAGACAGTTGCCTGTTCAGTTCTTTAAGTATTTCAGGTTCAATAAAGTCCCAATTAGTTACTTAGAGATTCAAAATATATGTAGGGCACTCAAGACAGAAGCAGGCTGCCCAAATTTTAAATTTTTTTTAAGGAAGTCACCAAGGAGCAAAGTTCTATCATGTTCACAAAATGAGAACTCGTATTACTGTGCAGCTGCGAATCCCAGGAGCCAAGAAGGCATTTTATATTTAAGAAAGATAGAAACAGGTATAAAGATCGCGGCGGGTAGGGGCTGCATTTTTTTTTTCTATTTGACAAAGTTTAAGCTGAAATTATTTGGTAAGGCTAGACATCATGGAGTTGATCTTTGTGAGAAGATTCTCAAAAAACCTGCTACACTAACAGCTGAATTAAAAATATACCATCAATCAGGATAAGAAAATTAATTAAAAACAATGTAAAAATAATTATTATGTTTCTTTCCTCCCTCCCTGCTACCCACACACTGGAACTGTGAAACTCATTTCAGTCACTTCTTCCCTTCTTACAGAAAAAGAACTTTAAAGACCTACAAACTACCAACTCTGGAGTTTTAAATTATTCACATTTTGAATCCGTTATCTGATAAGGTAAAAAATAAATAACAATTAAAAAATCCACAGCTACTGTATTCTATTATCAAGTGTCACTGCGAGGCTTCAGACTTACCTTCATATATTGCTTGAAAATGTCTGCAGCTGTATTCATTTCCACCACAGTATATACAATGAGTTTACAGAAAGCTGCAAGTAGATTTCTTCTTTTGTGCAATGCTTCAATTTTGCTAGCTTCGTCATCCTGCTGTCCATCTAGAAAGAGTTCAGAACATGAAAACTGTCGGGTTTACATACTTCATATATAAGCATTTATATATAAAGTGAGGTGTGCTAATGGTCAGGAATCAGAAAATCAAATCTCAATTCTGACAGCAGTGCACTTTATTGCCCACTGACAAGTCTCTTTTCCTGATACAGACACATATATATTTGTGCCTATTAAACCAAACCTTTACCACGATTATCCTACATGTCCCCAAAACATAAAATGCTTTAATTGACTGCTGATATTTTAGGGACAAACCTACCTCTGTGTCCATGCACACCTCTCAATGCCAGAAAAAAAGAAATACACACACACCCTCACCCCAAAAAAAAGCACAGGCAAACAAATACATTAGTTAGAAGGCAAATAATATAAAGGGAACATAAGTTTTGTACAAACCTGCACTATTGTTATCATCATCCTGATCAATGAAGACATGATCTAAAATAAAACTGAGTAGTTCAGATTGTAATGAAGAATCAGGAGTGTAAACAAGTGGCTCCAACATGTCACGTCCTCCTGTCATAATCTGATGACTGAAGATCATCAACACATCACACAGAATTGTGAAAGCCTATTAAAAGGAAACCTTAGTAAGTACTTGCTTGGAAACTGCCTTTTATTTAGAATAATATATTTCTACTTAAATTTCTTGGAGCCCAATGGTGTACCCAAGCCACTTAAGTCCTAAACAACTGTACAGGCCAACTGGAGGTCAAAACATGCATAGTTTCTTACAGGAGGTTGCTGTATGAAGACTGAGTCTCCAAAGAAAAACACTGCACAGATGAAGCCAACTAAACATCAAAACACTGTGAGATTAAAACATGAGGAGCCTCAAACTCCCAAATTCTGCTTGACAGATACTACAGTAGGTAACTAGAGAACTTTTAGATACCATCCATGGTATAGCCTCCTTTTTTAAGACTTTTCTTTTTCTAAAATTGTTTCAATCACATTTGTAAAACATCTAACAGATGAGGTCATTCAATCTCTTTATGTCTTGCTTCCAAAAAAGCAACCACCTCTTCATTTTGCTGGCTAAGTTGTGCATCTGACATCAGATTTAAATGTTTGTGCTCCACCTCCCTGGAAAGTTCAAATGTATCAGTACCTAGACTGACATTCTTCAAACTAACAGACCAAGGCAACACACTGCTTAGTGCCACACCTCATCTCTTTGACTCTGATCTCTTAAGTACTTCCATTTTGACAAACAGATCTGTTCTCGAACTTCTCAATGCAAGTATTGCTAACTTTCTGGTTACAAAAATATATACACTCCTCAAAAGTCCCTTTTAACCTTTCATGACATTAGAGAAGGAAAAGCAGAACCATGACTACTGTACCCTATGTGACTGAGGAAGTTCTAGTTTCTACAGCATTCACCTAAGAGTTATATAGCCTTTTAAAGAGACCTACTCAGAGCTTCAGTAATTTTTGTTACTTGCACTTTCCCACCCTACACCTTGTGATTTTGACACGAGATAGCTCTCCAACATAGAACATTGCCTATTCAGTTCCAGTATTCTTGTTATAGCAAGTTTCAAAAGCTGCAGTTGTGCGACTCAGTGGACCAGATTTTCAACTTCAAGGTCAACCATGCTATTATTACCTTTAGCAGCAAAACAGCTCCTGGCTTTTTATTTGTTTAATTAAAAAGTGTACCCAGAAGATAGTTTGGTCCTTCCCTCAGAGAGATACTTCAGTTTTTTCATTTTAGCATTCTGAAGGTTGTTAAGGCATTTATTTAGAATTAATCCTGCTATCAGTAACCTGTGCTCTTCACCGGAATCTGAAACTCCTGTGAGTGTCCCGGCTAGGGAACTATTTGACCACAGACTTGGCCCCTACAGTTTAACCTTTTCCTTTGACCCTGTTACCCTCAGAAGTCAAGACAAGTGTTTCCCAAGATGATTTCTATTCTTTCTGAAACAAAAGAAAAATTTTAAAAACAAGCAAACAAAAAAAGCCCCCACAACCCAAAACCTTCATCCCTGCATTTTTCTTCAAAAAAGCCAGGACTTTTGTCTCCTGCCTGAAATGTCAGGCACTACTTGCATGGACTAAATACCTACATATTTTATATCTACCAAAGACCTTAGTTCCAGCTAAAACTCTCCCCCAACAAAGAACAACTATAGGAGGGACTAACCGTAAAACTGGTGAAGTGAAAACTGCTTATATCTTTTCTGAGCAGTACATCATTGTTGAGGCTTCCAAGCATTTGCTAGAATGGTCTCCAAATATCTCTAAACAATACTGTTAACAACTGACCAGTGTTTGAGTGTACCTAGGAGCGACCACAAAAAAGAAACCCACTTCCCAGCAATAAAATCCCCTAGGTTACAGTGCATACGTGTGCATGCATAAACACACACATACACACACACTCATGTTAAGTAACCATTCTTTTTTTTCCTCATTCAGAGATCCCCAAAATCCTGGGACTCTGAAGAACTGAGGAATATATTCTGTATGCAGCATCATGGTGAAGGGGAACAGACAGAGAAGTTGCCCCTGTATGTCCTCACAGGCTTACAGCAAGAGGAGGAAAGCTGTTTTCACAGTTCTTGAGTGGATGGGCACATACATATCATAGTACAAATGTGGAAACATAAAAGCATTCAAAGATAGAACTAAAAAAAAAAAATAGTTTCTCTTTTAAATAGCTATTCCTAGCTCTTCCAGCTCGGAGTCTGTGAATCCACAACTGGCTCTATCAGAGATGTGTGTGCTTACCACATGGTAAGCAAGAGCTTTGAAATGGAACTCTCCCACCAAACTTACAAACCAGAAGGCTTCTACAGTGTGCCTACCCAGTCATTGCGTAAAGAAACAAAAACCCCCTTTGAACAGAAGTTTATGCTGCCTAAAATTACTAGAAAGAATCCAGTTTAAATTGATTCTGAAATCCTACCTAAATTATCTAAAGGAAGGCAAGCATACAAGTACAGTATGTATTCACACTCCAAGGGCATTCAGCCTAAACATCCAAGATACACCAGATTCCCACCTATGTGCTACAAATATTAGCAAGAGGAACTTTTCAAATGCTTTATAAGTACAATATTAGGAGACTACAAGAATAAACAACAGTCACTAACCTGTTCCTTAACAGCAGTGTTTACATTGGTCAGGTAGTGTTGGCAGATTTGACAGAACACTCTCATCTGCTTCTTTAGGCGTAGAAGATCCTCCTTTAAAGAGAAGGATTTCATGTAACAGTTTTGCTTGATTTTCAATTTTACAGTCACATTTAGCATATGTGTTTTCACAGAGCTATCCACCACAGACCTCATACATAGTCGTAACGTTCAAGTCCACTGCATTATTTAAGAATTACTATTACAAATAAAATTAGCAAGCAGCAACTTCCTCAATTTTGTCATTCTATGTACCGCAAAAAGAAATGGAAGCTGGGATGAAAATAGTGAAGTTATTTATTAAAAACATAGTAATAAAAAACCCCACCCCACCCCCCCAAAAAGAAAACCAAGCCAAACACACCAAAAAAACCCCAAACATCCCAGAGCATAAAGCATTTTTTCTTTAAAATACCTGTATTTTCAACCTAGAGGACAGATTAGGTAGCTGTTTCTAACTAAAACAGACAAGGCTATACAGTATTTTATTTCATTTTTTAACTCACTGCTTGGGCATAAAGTAAAATGTCACATGAGAGTTGGGGTTTTCCTCCCCTTTTCCATTGGGAAAAAAGAAAAAAAAAAAAGTAGCCTTGCAAGTGTTACAATAACTTCCAGAAAAGTAGATCATTGAGTCAATGAAGTACCAAAATGGTACAAAAACCATCCACATGTGTGGCATAGCTGGTGGTACTCAATCATGTGAAGATTCTAGCACATGTAGAACTGAGGAAGTCATTACAAAAGATCAACTGTGTAACCAGCATCAGTCCCAACAAAGAAGAAATACCCCTGAGAAGTTTAAAAACTATCCATGCAATCTAAATCAAACAAGTCTCTCCAAGAAAGCAGGTAACACACTGGTACAACGTGTCATTTAATCTCAACAGGAATCACAAAAGCAATAGCTGCCTCTTGACTATAAGTGTATGATTTTAGAACACCTTCACTATGTAAAACCTTTTCTCTCAACATTTACCATTCAGATTACTACACTGACATTAAGAGAATTAGATGGGAATGTCTTCTTTCCTTCATACAGAATTATTCATTTAAATTTTAATAAAAATCAAACTATTTACAAAGTCTTTTGTTTTAGCAGTCTATACTATGAAGCTCATTCCCATAGTCAACCTGTTCACAAAGAGCATGCAGTTCGCAGTTAATTTTGTCACAGATCAAAAAAACAAAACCCAAACAAAATCTTTAGGCACAGCATATTTCTGTCAGTTCTGGTCTGTACTTCAACTTCTTTGCTGTTACGTTCCATTGGCATTGAACAGAAATCAATGGAACTTCCGTACGTACCTGGTAGATTTGGCAGCAGTCAAGCAATTAAATATAATAAAATAGTTGCAGTTCAGAAGTTAAACTTAGGAAAGCTTTAATTTACCAAATTTTATTATACAGGAGCAGAAAATAATCCTAATAAAGGACCACTTTTCAAAAGTTCTTTTCATTCCTGCTGAAAGTATTACAAATTACATTTTACTGCAAAATAGCTAAAGTAATCTTAATTTCTAACCTAACTTTTCAGTATTTGGCTCAGTTTCTGCTGTCAGGCTTGTGATAAAGGTTTAATCACTATTACAGAAAATTCAAGACTGCTGTTTATCCTTGAAAGAATAAGCTAACAAAGCCTCCAAATCTTTCCCTCACATAAGTGGTTCTCAACAGTCTATGTATCCAGATCATATCTGATATTTTTGGTTTTGGAAATGTTAAAAGCCATTAAAACCTAGATGGCAAACTAGCTAGCCAGCTAGTCATGAAGACGTTCACATTTATTTAACACATCTTCAGATTGTAAGTACTGAATTAGTAAGGCCACAATTACTCACTGGACTAATGAAGTCTTAATATAATAGGAAAAAATGAAAAAAAAAAAGATTTAAAACCACCATGATCTCAAAGGTGTTCTGTTATAAAAACCGTTAGTACAAGTTGCATAGCATGCTTCTCCACTCCTGTATGTACCAGGAGCTCATACTACCACACCCTAAGAAGAAAGAAAAAAATTTATACATCCTCAAATTATAAGTTTATTGCAATAATGCACTATTAATTACAAATTATTGATTATAAATTATTAATGTCATGAGTTCCCCTTGTTTTCTCCCTAGTAAATTGTGACAGATGCCTACAACTTCTTTTTCTTAAATTAATTCTAAGTATGGCAATCAAAGTGTTTAAAAAACCTGAATAATTTACTTATTTCATCTGACATAAATAAAGGATGTGTTGTCAGTAACTCCAACAACAAAGTGCAACTCCAGCGTAGATTTCCAGCAAAAGAGCACAAAATGTACCCTTCTTACAGGAGAAGGCTTCCAGAAAAAGTGTGTTTATAATTTTGGGTTTTTTTAAAGAAATCAAAATATTTCAGTGCTTACAAACTTCATTCTAAATTGTCTAGCCTTTCAAAAACCATCTTTCATTAGGCTGTTCACACAGCCAACCACCTAATCACCCTCTTCAAGCAATGCTGTCCAGTGGATACAAGAAACCTTAATCCTTCCTCCAAGATTTTTCAAGAAGTGAAATTAGAAAGCTGACATTTGCCAGAGCTTTGCCCTTCAAGATTACTATACATAGAACCAGAACAGGCTCTCCATTATTCCCTATGAAAGTTTGTAATTTATCTTAATCTTTTCATGTCTTTATTTAACAACACATTTAAAAGACTGACAAAGAGCAAAGTATTACTGCTCAGTATGTTGCAGAGTACTACAACAGTATGCAAATTCTTATATCTCACAGACTTTGTCACTGATACTTCAGTTTGCAAATTCAAACCCACTACTTGAGAATAGTAAGACTGACTATACTTTTTTTTTTTTTATATAATTGGTATTCTAGCCTTCCTTATCATTGTCACTGTGCCAGACTAATACAGGCATTGCATTTATTTGCTACAATTACTTTAAAAATCTGTCAAATTAAACATAATATTGACATTTAAATAATAAAACCATAACAATTTAGATAAATACTAGGTTTAAAAGTCAAGCATTCCACTACTAAAACTATGACTTCTGAAGAACTTATTAGAAAAGCAGATTTAGGCAGGTATTGGTATAAAAAAAAAATTAAAAAAAAAATCTTAGTCTTAGTTAATTCCATTGCAGTTCCCACTTGATGACACTGCAGGCATGTACAAATGTTTATTTACTAATACAAGTGGAACAAGGCATACCTTTGTGGAACTGCTTTCAGTAATTTTTGCTAGCTGCCAAAGGATTACATAATGAGTACACTGCAGTGCATGAATAACAATCTGAAATCAAAAGAAAAAAATGCATTAGATGACAAAGACCAATAAAAGACAGCAATAAAAGCTATTTATTGTTGTACCTGAAGAAAACATTTTAACTACAGACCTGTTCTGGCATGTCTCCATTTTCAATGCCAGTTTTCAATAACTTGTAGTTGCAGCCAAACAAGTCCCATCTTGATAGGTCATGAGCACTGGAAGCATTAGAAATGTACCAAAGATGTAATTTAACTAACACCATTTCTGCAATTTGATATTAACAACTATTAAAAGCTTAACTGGTCTAAAAACTAACAAATAAATAAGCAAACAAATCCCTCACAAATGCCACCCCCCAAACCCCAACAAAAAACACTCCCAACTACACACACAACAAAAAACCCCCAAACCCAACACACACAAAAAAACCCCAAAGCAAAAAAACCCCAGATTTCAGTTTTGTATATATTTCTTCATATATTCAAAATGCATCATGTTTTGCACAACTCTCAGTCATTCCCACTAAACAAAAAAAACCTCCAAGTTGCATTAAAAAGTTAAGGGATATCAAATTAAGACAGACACACACACACACACACCCCCCAAACCCCAACAGATGTTCACAGACGCCTACTCACTTGTGAAAAGCAGTGATTCTCTTCAGTGTTGACAAGACTTGATATGCATCATCTTCATCAGGCTCCTCCCCCTATTTAATAATCATATAGTAAGATATCCCAAGCAATGTATGCTAGGCAATCTAGGGAATTTAAGATTAAAAAAACAAAACAAAACCAAAAAACACAACCATCCACTGAACCCAAAAACATATCCTCCCCCCCACCCCCAACCAACCAACAACCACCAAAAAAGAGAAAGAACTGCATCTAAATTATTTATCTATGACACATTTGTTTTTAGAAGAGTTAAAGAGTTTGAGAGAGAAGGTAGCAGTTCATGTTTAGAAACAGCAGCACAATGAGAAATAGGGGAGGGGGGCGGAAAGGAGGGAGAAGGAAAAAAAGAAAAAGTCTAGGATAGCAGAATACAATGTATTATGTAGGTGCTTCAATTTTCTCTGAAGAATCCAGCAGAGGCCACTGTCAGACAATAGATACTGGACTAGATGGGCCACAGGTCAGTACCTCAATCTTACTTTAATCACAGAAAAAAGTCTTTGAGAGAGGTAAGGGAAGTATTTTGTTCTAATCTTCCTACAAGTTCTGTCAAACTTGCATTTGGAGAAAGAAAAGGAGTAAAAAGGAAAGGGCCCAGAAAGTATCTATTTAAGTACATAGGATAAACCATCTAAGGTCACAGAAACTCCTCAGTGTATCAGAGATACTGCAAGTCCAATGTGTTTCACTGTTCTGCAGTTGCACAACCTTATCAAAGCACTATGGATTTCACCACTTCTACCAGAGCATTTGCCATTTTCCTTCAAGCCAACTGTCTTGACATTTCATTTCCTTCCTTTACCTCTCATTCTTTCTTTTTCTCACAAAGGGAGAAATAAACTGATTACCAGGCACACTTCTTACATAGTCCACGTGTGTCTAGGGTTTCTAGAGGGGAGTCTAGTTAGGACAATAAGCAAGAGGAACAGGAGCAAAGCTTGATAAATAAATCTGCATCTGAGAAGTGTGGAGACTAACATTGTCAAAGACACTTCCCATGCTCCTTATCACAGAAACAAGTTTTGTCTGAATGTCAGAGATCCCACATAGTGAAGTTAAATACTGGATCAGAAAATTCTCACTCTTCAGATTAGCACAGTGTGGGAACAAAGTGATTTTTAAGCTATTAACTGCATCTGCTTGCCTTCAGAAAGGGAGGGGGAGTGTTTTCTAGAGATTCTGGTATTTAACAACAGCAACATGCAATCACAGGCAAGACTAAAAACACTAGTATGTCTGAGGAGAATCCTAGTGGAATTACAATGCTACATCTCTCAAAAACATAAGCTTCAAAACCTAAAGGTGAAAAGCTCATATAATTTCGTAGTTTACCTTAAACAACTCAAATTCCCAAAAGACTCACTGTCCTAATATAAAAGAACAGTTGGAGTTCACACAATCACAGCACTGTTATATTATTGTGCTTGACTTAACAGTTTTGAAAGTCAGAGGGAAGTTCCTATCCCTAACTCATTGACTCACACAGGAAGGTAGAAAAACATACTGGAAATATTTACAAGGGCAGGAAAAGTTTATCTTGTACATTAAAGTTGATCTTGTACAATACCTCTTGCAGGAAGTCTTCAAGAAGTCGATTAAACTTGTCTGCCAATTCATCTATTAACTGACTTCTTGCAATGTCAACCCTGTTAAATATTGTGAATTCTTCATTACAGAGAGCGTGGTATGTTTTCGAACAGGCTTCCAAAACATCTATATCTGTGTGCTTCTCCACAATGTCTCGGATTTGTCGCAGTAAGGCATCCAAATGCTACAAGAAAGATGAAGCATGGGGAAAAAAAAGCATTCTTACATACATATACACACACACGTACTTTTTTTAATAAACATTAAGGAATTTTAAAAGATAAATTCAATTTATTACTTTTGTAACTATGATACAGAACACGAAACACTTCCAGAAAGATGGTGAAGCTTTTGAGTAGATTAAAAACCTATTTAGCAAAAATTAAGTAGGAGCTTGTCAAAGGCTAAAGATTCAATCCATTTTAAAAAGTCATTAAAAATTTGCAATTGTCAGTATGGTTTTACTGAACACTCAAATTTGCAATGACAACTGAACAACACTGAAGCATTTATCTCCCACTCACACAAGCATTTATACATGGTCTTAAAAGCTGTATAATTGAAGATTTAGTTTCATAACACTCAACTGTTGGCACTGAAACCAACTTCAGTTGTTCTTACATGTTTCCCCTCAACTCACTGCTAGGCTATGCTGTCAACTAAACATTTTATTGTTCTTTTGACCCTAATGATTTCCAGTTACTTGCTTCACAATACAACAAAATAGTGCATCTGAGAAGGAGAATAGAGAGATGAGAACAGCCTACACCAACTTCATCACTGTAGCAGATAAAACAAGAGCAGTAACTATGTAATTTGTGATCTGATAGTTTTCCCCTTTTTCATGAAAGGAAGACGGTGATTTATTAGTTTCAGTGATCACAAAACTCATCAAGCTCTTTCTACAGGCTTTATCTGTCAGGCAGCATACTTCAAACATAACCATAACTCAGCAATAAAGGCTCTTGCATAAAGTTCATCTAACCGGCAAGATTCTCTGTTAAAACTCACCAGACAGGCCTTAGAAACTCAAACTTTTAAGTATCTCCAAAACCAGCAGCCAGTCACAGCTCTGAAGTCCAAGTCTCATTCTCAATAGGGGTTATGATAAATAAAGTCTCACTTTCACAAAAAAACCCATACCTACAATGGCAACTGAAATTCCAGTAACGTA
This sequence comes from Strix aluco, assembly GCF_031877795.1. Lineage (NCBI taxonomy): Eukaryota > Metazoa > Chordata > Aves > Strigiformes > Strigidae > Strix > Strix aluco. The sequence goes on along the minus strand of NC_133940.1, from coordinate 11,086,441 downwards.
GCCTAAATTCTGGGTTTTCTCCTTTTGTGTTTGTTAAGTGTTATTGAATGTTACCTTACCTTTTCTAATCGCCCTGTTGTATAAATTTCCAAATCAAAATACTGTGGCAACTGCAATAAGTTGGTGACTTTTTCTGCATCTACAGAATACTGTAAAATTGACAGGGAAAAAAGTTTAAATGAAAAAGTCTTGGACAACACAATTCATTATAGAACAATCAAATATCACTAAAGACTAATAAAATAAAATGAAGACCTGTGAAAGCCATACAGTTAATTACCTGTTAACATTTCAACAACAGTTCAGCAGCAAGAAATGGAATTAAACCTACCTTTGCTAGCAACTGAGGAAGTGCCACTGCAAAAAGTTCAGTAATTTTTGTCCTATCATCCAACTGAGTTTTCTTTTCCTTTGCTGTCAGCACCTAAAATATTGGTATTGTGAGGATTTTACAACTAAAAGTTCTGGTGCAAAGTTTCATTGTCATTAATGAATTGACAATTAGCTACAAAGACCTTCTAATATCACTGTAAAGTATCAATGTAAAAAAAACCCAACCAACTCCAACCCAACCATTCTGCACTCAAAGAATGCAATTCAAAGTTACTAATACTATTAAGATGATATTGAAAACAGAAGAGACAAAGGTTTATCTTCACTGCAACAAAATACCATGATCATAATAATGCTTTTCTTGACAACACAAGAACAGCAAACCTTTCAGCTTACTCTAATTTTTTTAATGGTATTTAATCAAATCATATGTCAATCTGATCTTTATAAAAGTTTTCAATCTGTACTTAAATGGGTTTCTCACCAAAAGCTGGACCAGTCCTGAAAGCAAGTTCCCTTCCCTGCTTAATGTCCCAGTAAAAAGAGGGCTGCCTAAACTCTGTATCATCAAAGAAAAGCCAATTGGTGGACTCTGCTCCTTCCAAAGAGAGTATGAAGTATATGCCCTTCCCTCACTTTGCTCTTTCAAATTGAAAATAGTTTCAGCTTTTCCAGACATTGATTTTTGTTCTCCTTTCCAACCAACACTTCTTTCAAAATCAATTTTGTATTACCTTTAATAGTAAAAACAAATGCAGTAGCCCAAACAGTACTAAGCACGTGCTAAAGTCCAGAAAAAGTGAACTAGCCAGGGCAGCCAGATACTGGAAGCTGTGGAGATCGAAACTGAATTTCTGAATTCAGTCCCTTCAGCAGCAACAGCCTACAACCTTTTCCTTCTTCCCACACTGTCCCCACATAGCCATTCCCACATCTCTAGACAAGTAGCTTCTTGCTTCCTACCCTTTTCCCTGTTCCTCTTCCCACAGGAGGATGACATTCAGCTGCTTGCCGAATTGTACAAAGCATTATTTCAATCAGCGCGCTTTCCTGTCTATCCGTTAAAGCTGAAATTTAAGAAACAGATGTTACTACACAGCTTGATTTTTTGTTTTCCACAAGTATTAGTATCTAAGGATCAAGATATGTTTATTTTTTTTAAAAGGAAAAAAGAAAAGCATTTAGGTCAATAGCTCATTTCCAGGGGTGGGGGTGGCACAGGGGATAGAGAAGATAAGCACCTTATAAAACAAGACAAGAAAATATTTAAAATTGAGGGAGTATCACTGGATGAGTCACAGAACTGGATGAAACAAGTATCAAGTTTTATAATCATTTTAGTTCCTTTACATTTTTCAGAGGTCCATTTACTAGGACCTATGAATTACAAAATTATGCCATGGAGTTTGGTTTTACTGTCATTAAAGAAATGACGGTATTTTTCCATACAATAGTTTTAACACTCAATACACGAACCAGTTTCACAAGCAACTTAGTTTCTCTAATGCCAGAAATGCAGTCTGAACCTGTGGAACAACAAGGAACCTGGACATTGCATGCTTATTCCCTCTCTTCTCCCTCTTTTCTTCCCACCATTGTTCTTCTGTGTCTTATTTCCAAACCAGAAGTGACCTCTTTCTATTCTTCCTCACATTTTATAATTAGTATTAGTGATTTATTCCAGTCATGTAAAAATAAGAGAATATATGGGGACTCATAAATGTAATCGTCTTATTTCCTTATACATCACAACTAACAGAAACTACACAGCAATATAAAGAAAGATCTACAGAAATCTCTTACGTTCTTCTCCATTGAGAGGCTCCTCCAACAGAAGACTGTTCATACATTCCCAGTCCTTCAAGAGGTCTGTTGCACAGTCCCACATGCTGTCCACAAGATAAGCAGCATGTTCATGCAACTAAAATGAGAACAGATTAAGTATTTTTCTTTATCAGCAATAAAGTTCATTACAGAACTTTCTATGATACAAGGTATTTTTCTTGCTTGGCTCCTGTCTGTGGCAAAAACATTAAGAAAATTTTGCAAGCTTTCTGGTTCAACAGAAGCATCTCTTCCCCAACTGACTTAACTTGGGGGATAGGAGAGCGTGGACGGGGGGGGGGGTGTGTTGCTGCTTTCGGGGTTTTTTTTCCCCTCCCCCATTATAAGTCTCCTAAATCACCATTTCCTTCCACCTATATATTAGCATGAAGAATGACAGAAAAGTATTTGTCAGAGCAGAGCTCACAGCCTGTCTGAACACTGTGTACTGGACAGACCCTTCAAATAAACACAACCATACAAAATAGGCTTTCGACCCCCCGCCGGTTGCTCAAATAACAGAAAAACCAGGAGAGATTCGTGGTTATTAACCAATGAGTGGGGAAAAGGAAAACAACAATAAATTAAATTTTAAAAAACTAATTAAAACAAAAAAAACCTCAGTCATGCAAAAAACCCCCAAAACCAAGAACAAAACAAAAACCAAACCAAACCAAAACCACACACCACAAAACCAAGAATATCCCTGAAACTCAACTTACTTCACTCTCCAAAAAGAAAAACACTAATGTCTTCACAAGATTAGCATTCGGACTTTGTCTTCCCCTCCTTTTAAGTATTCCATCATCTTCAGGATCTCTGCGGCTGAAAAGCCTAAAAGAAGTATTATTTCAGGACAAGTTTCTTCTTCATTGCCATTGCCAGTCAATTCATACCAAGATACTGTTTTTTACAGATACACACTTAATAGCTTGCTGCCTGACTCCACATTTTATTTTGAAAGGAAGTAATTTGGGACAAGTATCATTTGAACAATTTCATATGTGCTGAGTTAGTATTTCACTGACTGTTTCCAGTGGAATGTATAATTAGAACAAAATACTTTACAAACATCAGTGATAATTGCAGGTGCTCGAGGTCCCATGCTCCTCCTTCAAACTACATTTTCTGAACCTTCCCACATGAGACTTTAAAGCAACAAAGAAATACTGGAAGAAGGTCTGAAAAGTATTAGATGGAAACTCTATTTTCTTTCCCTACACACCTGATAGATGTGTTGGATTATTTTTTTTGTTGTTGTTAAATAGAAAAATACTTTATGAATATGACCCAACTCTGGTGGGTGGGAACTACAAATGGGAAGATACTTGTTACGATGCAAGCACAAGTTTTAGGTACCAAACTACGTGAGCATTTTAAAATGTTTTACAGAACACAGGAAGGATGGGAAAGGAGAAGACAGAGGAATGTTTTTATTATATTCCCTGTAGGTACAAGCTTTTAAAGCACAGCTTCAAAATTACTCTCTATTTCCCATTCAGAAAAACTACAACAGTTCAAAAACTACAGTAGCGTTAAATTTTCTGTAAGTTATTTCTTAGGGCCACTTCATTATCCAGTTTTCCCTTTGCTAAATTAAAACTAACGAGAATCATAGTATTAACACACACACTAAAATCTACAGAAACAAGAAGTTACCTATAATTTCTCCATCTTACTTTTTATAAAGAAATTCCCCTGCAGCAACTGCTACTGGCCGATGAGCTGAATAAACCAGATGGTAGACATTTTCACAGTCTTCTGCAGTCAGAACTTCTTCACTACTCCTAGGGGTGGGGATGGGAAGAAGAAAGAAAAGAGTCTGAGTCAATAGAGTATGACCTCTAATGAGGGAGATGGAAATTAAGGAGAATCTAAACCTTTTCCTTCAATTTATCAACCTGAAACCCAAAACAAAATAGTTTACTTCTAAAGTCTTCCTAAACAAAAACTAATGATAAAGTGTGAGTGGTGGGTGTAAGGTTATGCTCAAAAGTTTAACTACTGTGTGATGTTCAATACAGCCAATATTTCTTCAGTTCAAATATTCCATGATAGCTTCAAATTAGGGAGGCTGAATTCTAAGTTTCTAGTGTTTACACTTACTTAATCGTGGTAGGTTAGTAACAGCATTGTTCTAGCCAGATTACTTTTGAAATTCCAATTTGTTCAAGTATAAAATGCGTAGACGTTTCTCTAGACTTTGGATTATCTGAATTCTGTCAAGCTGCTGTCCTAACCCACAGCTATAAGAAATACTTTTAAGCTTTAATATTTGTTATAGGTCAGATAAGGAGATATAAGGGTACTTACTGTAAAACAAGAGTGAGTAATTTTATTGCTTGGACTGCAACATCATATTCTTTGTCAAGAGTCATAGACACAATTCTATCCTAAGAACACAAAAGAAAGTATTTTCAAAGAGGAAAGAAGTGTAATACAACTTTAAAAAAAATTCACACATACTTAAGAATATGAAATTACACTAACCTTGAATCGACTGGTGAAGAGTTCCAATTTGGAATTAAGCTCTTTATTATAGTAAAGCCCTTGCAAAGCAGTTAGGCATTTGAGTCTTACTTCTCCTTGCTAAAATAAAATTAAGAACTGGATTAAAAGTCAAGTATAGAATACAATGTGATCTTCAAATCATACAAGACAAGCTTCTTTTGCAGTCTGAATTAATTCAAAAGAAAAGATTAAATGTTGTCAAGAATATGTCCTTGTTTGTAAGAAGGCAATGAAGGGGAAAAAAAAAACCCAAACACCCCCCCCAAAATCTCAGTGTCTTACTGAAGTTACTGTTAGTCAAAATACACTTGTTTCACTGTTTAAAGATGTATTTTAAATGCTCAAGACATTTCTAATTAGAATTCTATGTGTTTCCTTTCACTTAAAACTGGCAACATCTATATCATTAACAACCATCTCTTGTTAAGATTAGAATTACCAAGTAGATACAGAGAGAAATATTCCTCCAAAAGTACAAGATCTACTTTAGCAGAGAACATGTTCTAAAGCATAGATACAGAAATACTTTTCAAAAGTCTAGGCCAGCTGACTTCACACAGTTTATCATCACCCCAGTGCCAGAGGTTATTTTTTTTGGATGCCAAACCCATGAACAGCACGGCATGCAGGAGCATTCCTCATTTGTTTCACTTCAAATTCGATAACTTGAAGTCTCCAATGCAAGAACTCTGACAAGTGCAGACTCAACAATGAATCAAGGAGTTATTTGTAAGCTCTATCTGTTGACCACTCCAAGCAGAGAATAATCTCTAGCTGGTAGCTGATAAGTAACAGCTTGAGGCACTCATCAGCACAAAAGAGGACTTTTCCCATGCTTTTAACAGCTAGCTGAGAATGCTAACAAGTTTCTTAACCTGGCAAAACAAAGAAATTGTTAAGCTACAGGAGTGGACTACTCCATGTGAAATGCATAATAGTTAAGTATTATAAAGTAGAAGACTGTATCAGCATAAACAAACAGAAAAAGCCATTTCCTTACAAATCACAGTTCCTTAAAAATCTATGTATATTCTCTAAAATATTCAAAAGATTCAAGTCTATTTTATATGTATGTTGAAATGCCAGTGCTTCCGAGTGATAAGAAAAGCAGTGACCAATTAAACCAGTTACAAGATCAGAACTTAGTCTGGCAAGATCAACAACCAAAACCACGGAGTTATGCTTCACGATTCTGTTCCGTTTCTGCAGTGCAGCTTACCTTATCATGCATAGTCCACCCTACATATTTTAAGTAGCTGTCATTGAGAAAGGCGTCACTGTACATCTTCATCCATATTCCAATCTCTTCAATACAGATAGCTCTTATTTCAGCAATTGCATCTCTGTGGAGAGAAATGGGACAACAGAATCAAACAGATGAATAATTAGAACTAATTTGTCACCAGCTTCCAAAATAAATTAATGAAGCTACAAATTACTTACTAAGAGAAACTTACCGGTATCTATGCACAAAAACACCTTTAAATATTGCATTCATCATGTTTTCTATTTCATCCTGATTTTCCTGAAGCTGAAAGAGTGAACAGAGTACATAAACAATGAGCAACACTTTTACAGTCACATCAGATGGTGCTGATGTTAGACAAACTAAATTAAGTTAACACTTGCAAGTGTGGCCATTAAATCCTTTCCTGAAATATTCACAAATCTGTTTCACAGTACAGTATTCTATTAATTAAGGAATTGTATCTACCACAGCATAAAATTTTAGTAATTCTGACCACTGGAAAACTGTTCTTCAACTGTAACAGATATCTTAAGAAGGAGCTTGCAGAAACCCGAGTTATTTATAAGAAAACTTGATTTAACTTTCTAGTAACTTTTCAAGCCTGATGTTCAGTTCAATTTTTAATACTTACTAAGTTTTTATGTACATGTACTATTAGAACAATACCCAAATCATGTGAACTGCATTACAAGGAGTCTTTTCTGTACATTAAAGAATTTGTAATCTAAACAGACAAGATACAGATGAACAACTTTGCAAATTGCTACCTGAGCAGCATATACTCTGTTTTGAATACCTCTCCCCTCCTCAGCCATCACTTAATTATGAAGAAAAATATGCAGAAACTAAGTAAGGTATTGCAGAAAAAATTACTTTAAGAATATGGAGCTGAAAAATAACGGGGGAGACAAAACCACTCTCAGAGTAACAACACAAGAGCAAGCCATGCAAATCAGTTGAAAAGTGAAATATGCAGTGTTTTAAAACACAGAAAATTGTATTTGCTTTGAAAGTGCAAGAAAGTCAGTTAAAAGATTTGAAATAACTAAATATTATCAACAGATAAGCATATTCGTTTTGCAGTTTGAACTACAAAGGTAGGACAAATTGAGACGTTAATGAGAATAGTCAAGGACTGAGGAAGTCAACATTTTGGTGGATCAGACTGAAAAAAACCCAACCAAAGGCCCCACCACTGCCACATGCACCACCACCCCTCCTCCATCCACCCAGAAAACCCCACAAAGAAACCACCAGAGATACTACCCAGATGGGGGGGTGAGGGGGGGGTGCACTATGCACACATGGGAATGGATATAAAAGGTAAAGGACATCTCCTACAGAAGTTCAGGAAAACATAAGAACTAACAGAAGAACGAACAACTTCCATAAAGCTTTAGGAATCTATGGAAGAAAGGAAAAACTGTAAGAAAATACAGTAAAGAAAAACACTAAGCACCAGGAGAAAAGCACTAACAAAGCAAAACATTTAACATGTTCTGGGCCTAAATCTAACACCTGCCCACAGTAGCCTCTGAAGAAGAAAGAGGGGGTGAAAAATCCAAACTATTAAAAACAAAAGACATCTTAAAAGAATCAATTATTAATTTTAGTACCGGATAAGGTTGTATTATAAATGAAACAAAACCTGAAATCAAACAAACAACTGAATGTTACTTCAAATATTACTTTCATTTAGTACAAGAAAACCAGAAAAATCAAAACCAAAACTAGAAAAGCTGGCAAAAAATCCTAAAAGGCAATATAGGTAAGAGCAACTGAGATTGGGAAAAGTCTTGACTCTCACATCACTGCCTTTTCTGTATATCTATGTATTACTTATAATAGGACTGGTCCTGCATACGCACAACTACATTTAATGGGTGTTTAAGGGATCAATCTCAAATGGCAAGATCTTTGTGAGATGAACAGAAGACAAAGTTGTTAATTGTCAAGTAAAGTAAAAAGGTTAACAGGTAACGGCACAAAAGTTGAATAGCAAAGGTAAGATATTTCCTTTGATCAGGAGAAACTTATTTCTAGTATCTAAACCAAAAACCAAAACCAAACACTAGTTTCCCTAGAAAATAAAAACTTAAACCTGAATGAATTGGGGCTTTCAACAAGACAGCACTGTCAGCAATGAATCAGCAAGTCCCTTTTACACAAAAAGAAAGAAAATAGAAATAGACTGCATTTTCAATTTTGATAGTGTTCTCTGTAGAAGAAAAAACCTTATCTAAAGCCTTTAATGACACTTTCTACTGAGATCAGTATTGACATCATAAGAGCGCTATTTTGCCCCAAGATCATGGGGTTCTTCTCTAGAAGACAAAAACACTCAATGTATGGTAACTTTTGTTACATATTTGAGCTCACTTTAGGAAACCAGTCTAGAAATACAACAAAAAAAATATCTATTACTGATTGCAGTCTCTCTTAATAACTTTACTAAGACAGCACTGTCTGAAAATTTTTTTATGAGTCTACATTTATCGCTTCTTAGAGAAAACCAGACAGTAAGGAGCACCTTCAGAGTAATTTTTTCAAACATTAAACATAAACAACGAAACAGGACTAATAACTACCTTTACAAAAAAATCAAATTACAGAATGATATTATTGTCATTTATCAACACTCATACTATGCACACCAGCTACAGACAGTTGCACTAACCTCCTTTCTTTTCTGCAGTAGGAGTTCCAGCCTATCATTAGCTCTTTTTCCGATTATTTTATTTCGTTCTGCTTCATACTGCCGTTGTGTATTGTCCATGTTGATACTAAGATTTAATGCCACATTCACTAAAGCAGTCATCAGCTTCATGGCTACAAAAAAAGTGAAAATAGTAAGGATTATTTAAAAGGTTACCTGATCGAAGAAAAATGATAAACTAAAATCTTGACCCATCCCCTTCTGTCAACACTTTCTGTATTTGTGAAAATATATTCACTCTAAATTTCTTGATACGCAAACTTTAGCACTAAGCACTGGATCATTACTTATCAACACAACAGATAAAACACTGATGTTTTGTTCTTTTCTTTGTCAGTTTTTTAATACTGTAAGCAGTATTATTGAATTGAGATATACGATATGCTTCCCCCACCCCCAAAATGAAGGTGGAACATAAGATTTAGAAACATAGCACAGGAAATATTAAAAGGATTCCATTATTAAAATCAGTTAGTAAACGGATTATTACCAAATCATTCAACCTCAAACATACAAGAAGTTTTTCTTCAAAAAGAAATGTCTTAGACAACCAAGGCCACCATGTCACACCATTCTTTTTCCCTCAATTTAATTTTAATTTTCTTTAAATATTCCTTTATTTGCAGAAGCAGAGAAAGGATATTAGCCAATCAGAAGCCAGAGAACTGACCAAAATGTAAAATACACTTGGGTGGGATTTTTTGTGTGCTTCTATTTCTGAATCAACCTTTTTAAAAAGGGTGCACATGGATAAACGTAATTGCAGAAACCAGGAGGTGGTCACTAGTATACTTGCTTTTCTTATGAACTTTTGTAACAAGACGACATGAAAGGGCTTGCATTGGCAGAGCATACACAGGACGTTATTAAGCGTGTATCACTAGCATAAAGTTGATGAGCAAGGCATAAAGACATGCAGATACATTGAAATATCATCACACAGAGTGATCTCCAAGGATATCAGGACAAAAAGAACAAGTCTGAGCTAACCACAGAAGCCAAGATTACTGCAAATAACAGTAAATACGGATACAAGTATTTTGTTGGCTGCCTCTATCCTGTATAAAACACAATCTTCAAGAATACAAACTGTAGTCTCACATGAAATGCATAAGTAATTACACAAAATCAACTGAATTGACTACTGATGTGAACAAATGTCAACAGACTACTGATAAAAATTGTTTTGTGTGATGAAATTCACATGGAACTTCTGCAACTTTTATGCAGGCACAACTCAAATTAAAGAAAAAAAAGTATAAAAACTTGGGTTTTAAGAACTAAAAGTTGTGTTAGTCATATGGTACAACAGTCAAAATGATGATAGAGCAAAAATTGGTATATTCTCCTGAGGTAAAAGGTTTTGTTCCTCTCTCCATAATAAATGCCTTGGCTAGTGGGAGTCTCACAGCAGTAGCCTGATGCACAGTGTGCTAATGTATATTCAAGAGAGATGATCGATGAAACAGAACAACTGATCAGACAGTCAGAACCGAAGCTAGCTGTATATCAGCCAGTTCCAATGAAGCTAACAAGAACTGTTTCCAGTGTGGCAAAAACTCAGTTTCACATACAGTCTAACTTCACCTTGTTCAGACTAAAATTGCTATAATAAGTCTTACATAAGTGGACTGCTGCACAGTGCCATATGAGACCCTTCTTTATCAATCAACACAGGTTTAGGACTTCCTTATCCAAAAAGCTTATCCTCTGTCCCTATAAAGTATAATGATGTATTTATTTAAAACACTCCATACTTAAACTCATAACGGATTTCTTTGAAATTTAATGGATTGGGAAAAAAACAAATACGTAAAAAAGGACAATTACTTAAAACTATACAGAAATTTAGTGACTGTATCACTGATGAATCATTCTTTAAAATTACTTCTAATGCAATGAATGGAAATGGTAGTTTCAATTACATTGTGTCATGGTCTCAATATACAGTACAATTGGAATTTGTAGCAAAAATTGCATCCAATCTGATTCCTGTCTGACAATGCAGAGCATAAACAGGTTCAACTGCATTTGAGGTTAAAAAGATACCTACACCCTTACAATGACCACAGACAAACTTGTAGAATCAACTGAAAAGTTTCCTCATATTTACTTTTTCTACTGTTAACTATTGTTGAAGCTAACAAAAGTGAAGTTCTATACAGCTGGTAAAGAATGCTTTAAAATAATGCTGTGTTTTCAGTAATGAAAAACCTATAAAGACAAGATAAGAAAGCTGTACCAAAAAAAGTTGCATTAGACGAAAACTGTATCACACAATGAAACACAAGTTTAATGTCAAATACCAAGTTCAACCAGAACAATTCTTTCCTGTGCAACACAAAACATAAAATGGAAGCAATACACAGATAAAAATAATTCACTGACCTGCCAGTGTACTAGTGTGCCGAAATGCTCTGACTTGTGAGTCTGACAGCCCCGTAAGCAGTGAAATGACAGTATCCATCATATATTCATCATATATGATGCTATATTGACATTGTCGGACGAGTACTCCAATGAACTCACAAAAACTGGATTTGAACTTCTTCCACTGGGGACCAGCCATAGTTAGCGGGTAATCTCCACTATCCTATTAAAAAAAAAACCAAACAAAAAAAAAAACACAAACCAAAAAAGGGAAACAGGAAACTTTTTCAAATGTCTTAAAAATTATTTTATTAAGATTAAAAAGAGGTGAGTACAACTTTAAAGCCAAAATCTCCGATGCCATAAAAATGATACATCAGAAGAACATGATTCCACAAATACACATCTACTTTGCAGCTCGGGCTTATTATATGCAGAGGCAACATTCTACAAGTCCTACCACAAAAACCACACATAACCAGATATACTAACTACTAATTTCTTCTTTCTGTCCTACCCCATAAAAAAATCTAAAAGTAAGAATAAATTTTAAAAATTAAAAAAATTCATACCCCTTACAAATCTGCTTCAGGTTACACTAGAACAAAAGAACCATCAGATGAACAGTTGGCATGTTTAGGAACACTCAGTTCAGGACCATAACAAAGTTGACAGGGAGATGCTGACAGACTGAAATTCCTTAAGTCATAAAATGACCTGCTATAAAAACCTTTTAATATAACAAATGTGTGTTCCTCTCCTGATTTGGGAACCTTTACAAATAATGGTAAAATGCCCGGGGAAAAAAAATAACAAACATTTGTATTAGTGCTGCTGTGATCAACTTTAAGAAGATAAAGAACACTACAGGTCGAAGACAGAGAAAGTAACCATGAAAAGGGATTAGAAATCTGACAGTTGTTAATTGGATTTCTCTCACAAGAAAGAGTGAGCATAACATAGTAATAAAAAAACCCCGAAAAAACAGTCCCAGCCAAAGCATTATAAATTTCATACAATATTACCTTAAAATTATTTCCCTATTAGACAAGTTTTGGGAGGAGGTTTTAAAGCTACCTTTACGTTCTTTGGAACACAGATGGAAAGGAGTAACACTCAAAAATAAACCCCCAAAGAAGAACACGACCCAAAAAACCCAATGCATTTCATTTACCCCAACACTCAGAGGAACAGAAAGTGACAATTTAAAGGAAAAGAAAGTTATAATCCCCATGAAAAGCAAAGCGTTAGTCTTCAACTGGAGAATAATGAAATTCAAATCCCCACAATTTGTAGATTAATGAATGAACAGAAATAAATTTAGCAATCATTTTAAAAGCCAAAGACTTAAAGGCCTTACATACACAGCAGGAACAGGGAGGCATCCCACACAGCCCCACAGTAGTAGGAGTTCCCACTATTCAAAAACTGAAAGCCGATACTGATTTCTTAAACCATTAATAAAACAAGTTATATACATGCAGAGCTTACTTCCTAGTCTTACAAGTTCACTGAAATAAGGGAGTTCTATCTTCTCATTCATAAAAGTCCTGTCATTTTGCAGCTGACCTTACCCATGAAAGAAACCTGTAGCAACGTGATCCAGTAAGATTAGGACAGGTAAAATAAAAAGTTAATATCAATACATTATCAGAACTTCATTAAATTACCTCATCAAATTCTTCAGTCATTTTTCGGATTATTTCAGAATTCTGCATATGTCGGAACATCTCTGCTGTAACGACTCCTACAATTTAGATATTAGATTATTGGCACTTTCAGTATGAAAGAGGTAGATGGCAGATGACATGAGTCCTGCTACAATATAAAAATTAGCAATTTTCAGCTAACCTACAGATTATACATGTATTTTTTTAGGAAGTTACGCAGTTTTTATTTTAGCATCTATGTATAACAAGTGCTTGGCACCAAAACTTTTTTTTTTTTTAATATATAGATGGGTTTTATTATTATCCATCTTTAAAAGTGTGTTTGTGCGCGTGTGTACACAGACATCTAGAATTTACTCATTCACTCGTATTCAGAAGTCAAAGACACTTGTGCCAGACCTCTTCATCAGCCAAGAGACTACATTAATCTGAAGTGGCCTTTCAGGACTCAACATTGTAAATGGTATAAGACAATTTTGAACAGTTCTATTGCTACACATTATGGTCTGCACTGTAATAAAACACAGTGATTTCACGCAATTTCTATTTGTCTTAGTCTCAAATTGTTAGAGTAAATGGTGATATAAAACACAAATAGATCTAAAGTTTACTGCAACTATACTGCAAAATTCATGACAAAGATCATCTCAGAAAGCATTAAAAGATTCTGTAGTTTTATCTGGTAACAATAATCAAAAGGTCACTGCTCTTGAAAGCATGGATAACCTCTGAGGAATGCTGTTAGCTTTCTGGAGATTTATGCACATTAAAAGTTTATCAGAACAGAGAAACGCTTGAGCAGAACAAATGACATCCAGTCCTACTCTATCAAGCACAGTGACACTGCAGGGTAAGCTACCTTCTCTTCAAAAGGAGGTGAGGGGAAAAAGAATGGAGGACATGGAAATGAGGAAAGACAACCAGAATATAGAGAATAAAATAAAATATGGAAATACAATCTTACTGTAGACAGGCTACCATGAAGCTGTCCATAATCTCTTTTAAATCAAGTATCTCTACAAAAGCTATAAAACAACCTTAAAACACTTAATGATAAAAAGTAGATAAATCCAAACTAGAATTCTAAGACTGAACAAGCTAAATTATCAATGTTAGAGAGGTGGTTTTCTGAAATAATAGCAGTAGCAGAGGAAGATGAAGTGTTATGCACCAGTACTGCATTTTCTCTGGTGTGAATACAAAAGGCTTAATCTCCATTGTTAAATATAGTGTAGTATTTCTAAACCTCCTGCTCCCACCTTCACAAATACTAGCTTAACTACAAGACCCTAATAATGTAAACAAGTCGCAGGGATGGAACAGCCCTACAGCATATGTACTGTAAAAGCAAAGAATGAGAATCATACTACAGTATTACTTAAATGGATGAGTAAACATTCCAGTATCTTACCTTTGCAGCCTGAACACTGAATAAAGAAGTTAATGAGATCAAGAAGTGCTATATCTCTGTCATGTTTGTATGACTCTATCCAGTCATCCACCACAGACTGAAAAGAAACAAATATAAAGCCACTTTTTAGTTTTCATGAATTGAAAACAGTTCAGTGTTATTTAATTGCTTTCCAGTAAGTGGTTCTTGTTCCTTCCATAAATAACTTGAACTCTGTAGGTTTTTGATTATACAGAACAAAATGTTTGAATGATCCTCTACTGCCATAGCATCAGTTTTCAAGAAAATAACTTATTTTATTCTATAAACATATACAAGCACAAAACTGACACTTAAAGCACAGGAATACCATATAGTCCTACAGTAACTTTTCTTGAGGAAGAATGTAAAAATAATTGGTATATTTTACAGAAGCAGGTTTTATCTCCCACCCCCTCACCCCCAAACTAGTGATGCTTCTCTAAAAATACTATTTAGGTGTTCAGTTTCAAGAGCTACAACTCTCTGTACTCTTCAGAAATGTTGCCCCTCTGATGAAGTGTGCTCCACGCACATTAGCCATAACAGGATGAGCAGCACTGCCCTACACTGCATGGACATTAATCACTCTGTATTCACTAAACCAAATAGGAACAAGAGCATTTTACTGAAAAACCTTAAAGGGAAGCAAATTAATAGGAAACCTGGGATAATGTTTTGAGAAAACAGAATTTACATGGAATTATGTTTAAAACATCCATGTGTATTGTACAAACTGTCTACTGCAGAAGTCAAAACATACATCATACAATTAACACAGGCACAAGAGACTCAGTTTAGCATCAAGCTCTCAGTTTTGATTTTCTCAGTATGTTGATACCCTGCCCTAAAATCTAGGGTCATTCTAAATAAAGACAGATAATGCAATAGTTCAGAACTTCCAAAAGACAACTGGACTACGCAGCATCTCCAACGCTTCCTGTCTATACTCTTCTCAGTGCTTACTCTCACAGGCAATAATGCTGTGAGGACAAATAAAACATCACCATGCAGAAAAATTTCTGAACATTGATACAGCTAAATCCCTCTTCCTTAAATTTAAGGCTGTTTGTAGTATGATGCACAACTTCCGTCAGAAAGTCAAAAAGAATGAAAAAACTCAAAGTGAAACTGTCATAGTCTTCCCAGTAGGATCAGAACCTAGAGAAATAATTTAGGAAACATCTTAAATTAGGCTTATAAAGGTCACTGTGCAAGAACAGGACAATGCTAGCAATTAGACAAATATTTCAGACAGCCTTGTTTTCAGAATTTATTTATTTTAAAGAACCTCCAGCCAAACAGTAGTTTCTCGAAAAATTTTGTCTCAGTGGATTAACCAGCTGTTTTTGCCAGAGAATAGACACTAACTCAGAAGTGGATATGGAACAGTATTTAAAATAAAATAAAAATTATCATCAAAATGTTTTCAGGTAAGCAAGCTCTGAGGGCCACAGAGAAAACTTTACACTGAGTGCTGAAGTGGACTTTACTTTAGAAATACCTTGAGAATTTTTTTATGCCTTAATTTTGACAAAAAATATCGACTAAGATTCACTGCAGTACCTAGGTATCAATCCCCAACTCAACAGAGTAATCAGGCCTGGCAAAGGTCCATTTTGCTCTTGGAAAGCAAAAGAATTTGACTATATATCCTTTTAAACAGTTAAATTGTCATGAAGATACAACTGCTGATAATTGCCTGAAAATGTAGCACACAGAAACAGTTAGAAAAGTATAGTTTTTCCACCTGCTTTGAAATATGGCAGAACAAAACAAATGACGGATGTATCAGAATTTCTCTGTACAAAAACATCAAAGTAGTCTGTTCTTTTTTAAAAGTCTGAACTAAATTTCTGCCAATGTATTCAGGCTTCAAGGTTTCCAGCTCTAAATGCAGAAGGCCTGCAAATCTTGGGAGGACTGCATACAGACCCAGCTTTCTGCGTGTGTATCACAGAAGCTGTAAACTCTAGATTTTCAATCCCAAAGATAGTCTTTCTTCGAGGCTGCTGAGAAGTCACCAGTGAGTCAGCAGGAAGGCTTCATGGCTGACAGGCTTACACTTTAACCCTATCTCCACTGGAAGATTCACAGAGTCAAGAAAACGCTTTACTGATTTAAGTGAATCTAAAAAGAAAAAAAAAAGTAGTGCTGAATTTCTTACTAGACTGACTTCAGTCTTATTAGCGGAGACAGTGTCTAATGCCTAGACTTCTAACAGGTTAAAATTTCCTGACCCAAATTCCACCCAATTAGGTCTTGCAATATACATTAGCTAAGTCAACTTAGGGGAAGTTTCAAGAGTAGCCCCTAAACTGTAGCTAGTTGATTTTACTTTGGGTGACGTAAGAGAAATAATTATTTCTTTTCAGATAATCTGAGCTCTGGGAGGATCTACAAACTACAGATTCCTTGTTAAACCACATCTGATTTAGTTACAGCCACACAAAAA
The DNA here is from genome assembly GCF_031877795.1 of Strix aluco. Taxonomy (NCBI): domain Eukaryota; kingdom Metazoa; phylum Chordata; class Aves; order Strigiformes; family Strigidae; genus Strix; species Strix aluco. Next base: position 11,069,884 of record NC_133940.1, on the reverse strand, counting down.
GAAGTTTAAAGTCATGTAATCTAAAATAACCTTTCTTCATTCAGGATACTGAAAATTCACTTTGAATCATCATTTGAATTTCTTTGTTATATATGTGATTATTCATGCCTGACATTTAGAAATGAAAAAAATCAGTTTGTTCAAATTTATACCTTAACAATGCAAAACCACTTTTTAAAAAAAAATCTTAATCTGGAACTAAAAACTACAAATTGAAGAAAACATATTTACTTTAGGCTTCATTTTATTAAATCATATGTACAGGAAAATATTGTTATATTTAAACTGTATATTCATCCAAGTCATAGAGATATCCCAAGTCTTACCTGCATAGCACTCTTGCCCATTTTAACTACCTCAAACAGCATCATGTTTTCCACACCATTCTGTTGGTGATGTCCATTCATCCGATTCGGACCACCAGGTTTCCCTCCCCCGTTTCCACTTTTCCCCTTCTCTGCTGGTCCTTTTTTTCCTTTTTTACAGGTCTGCAATCACACACATGCACAAGAAGCTTTAATTGGGTACTATGTAGCAATTTAAAAAACCCCAAATTACTATTCTTACCATGACAACTATACACAAGGCCTTTTGTTTTCAGGAACTAGAATTTAAAATCCAAAGTTGAGAATAATAGCTGATCCTGACTGATACAAAGACCAGCGAGAATTCTACAGGTTAGCAGCTAAAAATGCAATTAGTGATAGTGTATGACACAAAGATTCTTCTCACGTTTAAACTGTAAAACAGATTATACAGATTTTATTTAAAACATCTACAGGCACGTCCCTTAGCACACAGCACAAAGTCTCCTCTGCAATTTATTAACCTTTTGGTTTTTAATTTGAGCACATATTGGCAAGTTGGGGTGAAGAAGAACAGACAGGTGCCTTTGTATGTGATTTCCCAAATCAAGTATGACTTACAGAAAGGAGAAAGAAAAGAAATTTAAACAGAAATTAAATGACTGTTGTATAAAACTATTTATCACCACCTCTTAATAACGGGGCACTCTGCACTGGTACAGGTACACAGGGTGCCTGGCGAGGCAGCAGCCTGCCTGTGCCATGGCAGTGAAGGAGCTGAGGGCAGTGGGTACCAAGCCAGTGAGGGGGCAGAAGCCACCCAGGCAGGGCAGGGAGGACACCTGTCAGATGAGGGGAGAGAAGGGCTATTAACTGGGTTTAGACCTCCCCACCTGGGTAGTGTAACCTCCCATCTGCAACCTATTAAAAAACACTTTTAATTGAATTATTAGTTTCTGTTCACTTATCAAATTAAAAGAGAGCCAGAATTAACGACACTAACCAAAAGAGACTGTATTAGCACCGCATTTAAGTATAGGATGGAACACACACGGAGAGACTAATCAAATAAAAGCTAATCTTTTCCTCCCCCACCTCCCTCATGCCTTCATAGATCTACAGAAATATCATGCGAATACTCCAGATGAAGCATTTCCACACAAATACAAATATGAACTCTTCAGAGAACACTCGCATTTCCAGAAAATATTCCTAGCTCATTCAGCTTCAAAACAAGTCCAATTCATAACAGTAGAAGTGTTTCAGTATCCCTATAAACTGAACATACTTTTCCTTTGCCTTGTTTTTGGTTTTTTCCTTCAATATCCTCAAAGTCTGTATCAGAAGAGAAGTGTGTTTCAGACTCCCTGCAAGGATAAAAAGACAAAGCATTTAACATTTCATCAGGATCATTCTTAAATATAAAGTCACATTATGCTCTCAGTTCAGTAAGTCAACTCTAACAGTGAAACTGCTTTTTTCTTCTGTTTAAGTCTACTGTCGAGGAACAGATCAGAGTGTATCCTCACACTCACACCCTATCCCTTCCTCCTCCAAACAATTTAATTGCCAAGAAAGCCATACAGTAAGGCTAAAAGGCGTGACGGTGGGTAGAAAATAGCAACAGGTTGGGAAGGGAACCTTGCTTTGATTACACCATCTCAAAAAGCAAAGAGCACTATAAATACTTAAAATTAAAGAGGGGGGAGAAAAACAACAGCAAAAAAAAGAAACCACCACCTTCCCTTACAACCAAAATGTCTCAGCAGATCTCTTCATGCTGTTAGAAACCACGTAGTTAAGAGGTATGCACTTATGTTGAAAGGTACAGAAAAATCTTTAGGTGACATTTCTCCATCAGAAAGATAATCTGTAGTTCTATTTAGGTTTATAAGGTAAAAAGTTGTTAAACAATATATGAACTTTCTCATTTGTTTGATTTCCTACCTACATCATTAAAATATGCTGCATCAACATACAAATCCTTCATTGCCAACATTGAGGGGGAGCCCTGGGGGGTGGTGGTGAGAAATCACCTGAATTATTGATACAGAACGCTTAGCTTATATATTCTCTATTTCTACATTTCCTGTAGAATACAACTTAAGTGATGCTACTAGATCTTGTTTTAACACATGCACACAGGATGATGAATTTCAGCTGCTATCACAAATTTCTGATACACAATTCCAGATTCAATTAACAATGCAAACAAAGATGACCAGGGGGCACAGGAGACCCATTCCCATGTATTTATTTATAGCATTCTAAAACAATTCAGAAACTTCAGGTGTCTCACTATTGCAAGTGTCTGAAAGGAGCTTTCTGCCTTTTAACATGTATTTTGCTATTTCTGGTTTTGTTGACTATGTACTCTGATATTGACTGAAAAACTCTCCAACCTTGGGGGGAAAAGAAAAAAAAAATGAAAGGAAAAGGTGAGAAATATTTCTTCTTCAAAACTTCCTTGGTGTTCTTATTTTAACAGCATGGGACACAAATTTCAAAAATTTCGCTAAGCAGCAAACTTAGTGAACAGAGTAAAAAACCATTATAAACCATCTCCCAATTTACCTTTATTTCTCATTAAAAGGAAAAAAAACCCCACACAACCTCATTGATACAGAACCGAATCTATGTATTTTTTTAGATTTTATACCAATTTAATCAATTTCTACAGTCTGTTGAAAGGTATTTGTGCCAATTTCTTGCAAATTAAAAGGTGAGGTGCTTAAAATAATCACTTTACTTCTCTGTCCAAAATGTAATCAATACATGATTTTAAATCATGGAAATTCAAATGTCTGTTTCTTAAGAATTGTAGGAAAACTACAGAGGTAGTAAAATGTCAGAATCACCAAGGGACTGATGCCTCAGAAAAGCTAAGATTTGGCTTTAACTAAAGCATTTGGCATTAGGCATTTTAATATTAGGCGACCTGCGCCAGTTATTAAGGGGAAATACCTCAACTACTTCCTCTCCCTGGAAAGAGGCTTTAATGAAGGAAACTTTTTTTTGTAATCCTAATCAGAGTTTCTTATTCAAACATTTCAAAGACAAAATCCTGAGAAGTACATCACAAACAAAAAAGTGCCTGTCACAATGGCTTCCTACTAGCAAAGTTTAAAATAATTTAAAATAATCATTTCTAGAATATTTAATTACTGCTGAATGCTCAAGAAAGAATTCAAACAATGCTTTATCTAATTACTGCTGAATACTCAAGAAAGAATGCAAACAATGCTTTATCAACATCTCAATGGGAAAAAAATCGAGAACCCTATTCCATCATTTTGTATCCTTGTTTTCAAGAGAAAACCAACAGTATGTATTAACGCTAAAAAGAGCCAGTACATTTAAAAATGAAACTACAAATTCTTAAAACACTTACTGAAGGAGAGTAAAATCAGTTGGTATTTCTGGAGCTGCTATCATTTCTTTATCATCTTCTGGAACACCACTGTATTAGAAAGATATTCAAAAACCAGTCTGAAGTACAAGCTTACTTTTCTTTCTTCCTTTGTAGTGGACAACTTCTGTAATAAAATAAAATAGTAAATACAGTGAAAGTTTTTCCATATATGAAGGGATAAAGAAGTTGAAAACACAGAAAATTTAGATCACACCACCCTCTGTTTCCAACCAAGCTTTTTCCTGTTTAAAGATTTTATATATTTTGACTCCTCCCACAATCTTACTACTAAGTACCTCCACAAATGTTAAAAGCATCACAGTAAAATAAAACACAGAAACATTTGGCAAAAAAATATTTTCTGAATAGGATGAGTAAACTGGAATGGTTTTCAATTAACACCTTGCAAGTCATAGCTTTTATTTCTAACTCTATACTAGATTAAAGTTTGAACTGTAACACCATGCACCGCAGAGCCCAGACTTACCAACGCTAGGATATTTCTGGTTAGCCAAACCAAACCAGATTTGAAGTTAATTTAAAGCACAGTATGTGTACATCTAAGGACATTCTATATACCAACTCTGCATCTCCAATTTGTAAACTTCCAGGACATTTTCCATAAAGATAAGTTCTTATAACCAGCTGTTTCACAACTCCCTGTCTTCCAGAGTTGATAAACAAGGCTTACATCAGTTTTAACATTTAAAGCGTTTGGCAAGACTCTAAGAATATCAAGGAAGATAATACTATCCACATGTTATAACGAAAGCTATCAGAAACAGCAAAGTGTTTTATCAAGAAAACAACGATTGTGAAATACTTGTTTTTCAACTTAATTATTACATTGCTACCTATTCACAAATTTTGTTATTTATCTAATTTTCCTATGTTTAAGGGAGAAAAAACTCACTGGGTACTTCAAATGCAAGATTTAACCATGCAGGCTAAAGTCTTCTATGTCAATTGTCTGCCCCAGGCTAACTTTTATACAGTTAAATTAAGAAAGCATGATGTTCAGGTATTTTAAAGACACAATAGTAAGGAGAAAAACCTTCAGAGTCAAAGGCTGCTGACTCTACAGCTTGCTGGAGTGATTAGGTATTTGAGGGAAAGATTCAATTTTGGCATGCTAAGCACATGTTGCTTAATGCCTGGTAGCTATGCTTCAGAGACTGCATTTCAATCAAGGATGTAGATAGAGGCCATACATTTTTTTTTTTTTCCTGCAAGTGCTTATTCTGAATGCTAGGGGCCACTGTAGCTTCCAGAATTTAGAGAGCTGAGAGAAACCATAAACCTTGAACTTACTGTGTTCTCTTTCTTCACATTTCACACAATTACATAAAAGCAGAGAACCAGAGCGGAAATAAATAGTGGCAAAAAGGGAGGAGGTTCGAGATAGGCTGGTGAATCTCAAGATAGTCTACAACTACTACAGCACGTTCCATCCAGAACACAGCAGAAGATAAAAAGCTTCAAAAACACTGCTGCTGCTGCAGAATGGCAGCAACCTTTGTCACCCCATTCCTCCCTTCTCTAAAGCCACACAGGCACATGACTGGTGCGCTTCATCCTCTCCCGCTCCATTTACACACTCTCTTCAGCAATCATTCACAGGCAGGGTAACATCCCCTCCCCAGCCATTTATCTTTGTAGGCTCTCTCATTCAGTATCACCTGATTCAATTCCCCAATAAAATGGGCAAAAAATACCTCAAGATTTTTTTCCCCTGGGTTACCAAGTTAAACTGGTTCCACAGGAGGTAGCCAGAGCCAATGCATGGGAAACACAAGACTTCGTAGACATGAGCAGGGGAGGGAAGAGTAAAACTCCCTTCTTTAGTGGCAAGGAGCTACTACACCATCCAGGCTGCCTGTAAAACTATATGTTCAGTTGGTGACGTATCAAAATGCTCTAAGCTTTGGATTATATTACATATATATAGATATAATTTTATTTTTTAATATTTGCTCTGATTCCTGTCAGTAACTTGAACTTGCAAACATATCATAGCACACTTCAGTGCCTTGGCCATCAGGCTAGCACCTGCTCAGGGGTGTACCTCAGTAACAGGATGGGGGGAAGTAAAAGAAAACAGAAAAAAAATTTAAAAGAAAGACATCTAGCCACACAAGTCCTTTGCACTGGGACTGAATCACAAGCATGCCCCCAAAAAAGCAAAGATGCAAACTTCAATAAACAAAGTGCTCAGTTTCAAGTTCAACCTGTCTATCAACATGTAGTTGTTTGACTTTTTCTAGTTTACACTTTTCAATGTTGAGAAGCCACATATCTACTAAAGTGACAATCAGGATACTTACATGCAAACTTTGCATGACAGCTCATTAATACTACCTATTTACAATACTAAAAGCACCTATTCTGTAAAATTTGAAAGTAGTGAGAAACAGCAAGTTAACCACTTGCGCACAGAATTAACACATTTTTAGTTCCCTTCATGAAAAGCAAATCCATTGTCAATAAAGTTTCTTGCAATCACTGAAATATTTTAAAGAAAAAAATAGTAACAAAACTATGAAAAAGGATGGAAAATCATTAACATATATATCCTCTAAATCAAACAAGTCAAATAAATCACTTGACAAAACTAGCTGGCTGCAGTTCATACCAACTTGACCTTCCTGTAAGAATCGTTCATCTTAGTACAAACTACAAAACATGAAAGAAAACACGGCATTGTTTGGTCAGAATCACCTCATAAAATAGGCAAGAAATACCAAGTCCTTGCTAAACGCTGAAGCATTAAGCTACTAAAATTTATGTTCCAAGAATTGTTTTTCTTGAAGGAAAAAGAAACTTGGTCCTCACAAGTGCAACTATATACTGGTGTTATGGAAAACAGCAGCTGCAAGTGAATGCCTTGCAAGAATATATGAGGTAAGACTGTAAGGGATCTCCAGCGTCAAGCTCAAACTCCAGCAAAGACCAAAAAACCCCTTGCGTTTGTCCCAGTAAAGGATAATTTTAGAAGATTTACATACATCCAGAACATGACACAGACTTGATTCTCAACCAGCAGGGACAACCTAGCCCAGCAGGTCATCTCTGGCAGTGGCCAACAGAAGCTGCTCAAGGAGGAACATATTTGCTTTGTTCTTAGTAGCAATGTTTTCCCTGAACACCTTCCCAGCACCCAGAAATAACTCTGGAATTTTTTCAGCCAGAGAGGCTGTCCCTATACTTTATAACCCCTTATCAATAGTTTTGCATTAATATTTCCAATGACTCTTTGAACTCAATATTCAGCAGCTATAGTATTTCACACAAGAACTCCCACAGCCAAACCCCATACTACCAAGAAGCACGTTCTTTGCTTTGAATTTATCACTTTCCAATTTTATCTGATGTTCTCTTGTTTTGGTATGGGAAAAACTGGCACTGGTCTTTCCCTGTTATCCCTAATCTCAGTAAATGCCTTCTGGAAATTCAAGACTAGTGTCAGCCATGTTTTCTTCCCGCAGATGCCTGATGACTCACTCAAAGCACCTGGTTTGGGAAGTCAATGGGAAAGGAAAATGGCCCATATAAGCATCCTATCAGAACTTTTAAAGTACACCAAGTTCATCACAGTGCAATCTGACAAGAGGTAAGTGAAATTCATGCAGATGCCATTCCAAACAGTGAAAGTCTACCGTTATCTAGTAAATGTGCTCTCATAAACAGATTAGATTATTTTAGTAAGTTAAACCTAAACTGAAGTGTATCATAAAAAGCAGCTCCTCTTCAGTTTTTTGCATGTTCACTGATTGCCAACTCTAATTTTTCCAAGCAGATACTGAAATCTCTCAAGTCTGTGAAAACTTTCCAAAGTCACTCAACTTTGTGAAATCATAATTAAATTATTAACTATAAAAAGAAAATGTATCCTGCTGAAAGATCACAAGGTGGAGCTCTAGCCTAAAGCTAACTGAAGAAACTCCAAAAGACAGGTCATCCAGAGGTTGACCTAGTTATTTCTGTGCAATAAACTTTATAATAGATTGCTAAAACTGCAATAATACTGCAGCACATATCCTTTAGATTTATATTTAGATTACATAAAGACACTAGAAGATTCCTGCGTCTTTTCTGAAATATATGCATATACATGTTTGATTCAATGACTCTGTGAAAGATAGAAATGCATACAGCTGCTGTAGCACCACTAGTCTCAGTATTTAGTTTTTAAAAGTAAGCAGAAGAATTTCAAAACAAATTTTAATAGCAGAAATAATGTATCCCTTTATTGTACCTTGCCATTTAAAATTTTGCTAACAAAATGTTAATGAACTAAAAAAACACTGGAAGTATTCCAGGAATACTAATCATACCTAATGTTGCCAACTCTAGATGTAAGAGGAGTTTCTATTTAAAATAATTTGACTGATAAAAGCAAGAGCTAAACATGAAACACTATAAAGAACTCAAATGTATCTTCACTGAAAAACAGATTTAAATTTTAAATGGTTATTCGTCCCTAATACATGAATAATTAATTTAGGTACGGTTGTGATTAACTCAAATATACTGTCCAAATGTTGAGTTTTGGCAAAAGTTGACAAAATTCACCAGCACAATTCACACAACAACACATATGCTATCAGCAGCTGCTGAGTGCTACCTGTCCTCTCACAATTTGTGTTACATGCACAAACAGGCTAAACAAACATTAATGTAATTCAGCAGGCAGTCTCTGTTAAGAGTATATGCATAAATATAATACATACAAAATGCAAGGAATCACAAGATTTGTCCCAGAAGTTTGTGTTTCATACACTTGTGTAAACACAGTAACTAGGGTATTACTTAACGAGCTCACAGCAAGGTATTTCGGGATAGGTGGGTTTTGATTTGGGGTAGGTTCCCTACACATGCACTTTGTTGTTGCTTGGCGTCTATTATCTGGAAGTTTTATAAGGCAAATTAGTAAGTTGGTTATCATTTTTCTGAGAAAGCAGAGATGCAAAGTTTAAAAACGGTTATGTGGTCAGGACAAAGATTTTGGAAATCCGGGATGGCTGTTCAGAGAGGTATTGATTTTTCTCTTTAATTCAGTTAATCACCTGTAAAATCAAGGACCTCACTTTCTTAATTCAGAAAATTACAATTCCTAAAATTGTGATGCTGAACTGTGTGGCTAAAGTTCATCCCTGAATTATTTATCTATCCATGAATGAGAGATGCTGATGCTTCAGAACCAATTACACAGCAACAACAGTTAAAATGCTAGTCAGGTAAAATTTAAATAAAGAATCAGAAGTATGTCCAATACCTTGCCTTAACTATTTTAGAAGAGAAAGCTGTTATCAACTACATTGTGCCCTTCACCCCTTTTCTGAGAGACCAAACCTTTCATTTTATAAAATAAAGTTCGGTTGGTTGGGGTTTTTTCCCCTGAATAAGTATGCTTCTTCATATTACTTTTGTATTTATTTTCCTAAGTGCATTTTAAAGTAAGATTTTGAGCAATCGCATGACATTCCCTAGAGCCCTGAAAGAGTATGTTATTTCTGTGTGTATTATTTCTACTAATATTACACAATCTAATATTTTAGCTGCCAACAAGCTTTAAAGCAATTCTGTAATTTGAGTAAAATACAGAAAACATACTTCAAGTAGCATTCTGCATTGTAACAACTGTACTTTAACATGATTTAGTTGTAACTGTATCAGCAGTTTTGATCATATTATGATAGCATAATCAAGACTAAACTGAACAATAATGCAATGAATACCTTTAGATGTGTGGTTATTTTTGTGCTGTTTGCTTAATAAATTAGTTTTGTAATTCATTTACAAGAAGACCTGAACTAGACACCATCAATCGACATCCTTCCATGCTTACCAACAGAGACACGATCTGTGTACACAGTAACAGTCCATGCTTGCAAAGTCACTTAACAGTTAACACTCCAGCAAAGAACTTAAATGACCTAATTTATACAGGCTTATCTTTTCACTCTCTTTCTTCACAATTTTTTTTTCCTAAACTTCCAGTTCTTACACCCCCTCCACACCACTTCTATCCACACATCTCTCCTTCTCTTCATCTTTCAGAAAATGAAAAAGCAATGTCACAGTGACTGTTGATATTATGCCATCACACTGCCATTTTTATTCCCTGCCTGCTCTTTATTCAACTTTTATAATATTTGCTCTTTAGTTCATGCAACAAGTCTGCCGATTAAGTGGGAAAGAGCCATCTCAGAATATGCCTTTCTGACACCGTGGGCTGCTGCTGAAAGCAGTAGTCTTCTTCCCACTCCCCAAACACGCAGGGAAGTTTCTGCTCCCTTCCAGCACTCAAATGAACCAGCAGCAAGCAAATTATGAAAACAAAACCCATTTCCTCTGCCCATGATTAGCTCTCCATTGGATCAGCCAACTGAATCAACGCCTCCTGCAGCCCCACCAGTCATTAGATGCAGTACCCGAGGCAGCTGCGCTACCCCTTTACAAGGAAGCCAATGAGGAGCTTTGCCAATGGCAGCGCATCCCCAGCGGGGCCAGAGCTCTGCTGCACCGTGGGACCAGGTAGGTCGAAGAGAAAGGGCTAAGTGGGGTCCTTGCATAGCTACTGATAGCAGTCCTACCCTTCCCTTGGGAGGGGCCACAGCCAGCAGACTGCTGCTCTGTGGCTCCGGTGGGGCAAAGCAGGCAGTGAGGCCCAGATGCCCCACTGGGCTCCCACTCCTGCCCCCGGCGACCTGCCGAGGGGAGAGCAGCCCTGCAGGGAAGCACCTAACCTGGGACCGGCTTGGCGCAGGGAGACAGCATGTTCTACCTGTAATTTCATCACGCACCTGCCCAGTCTTAGCTGTCTCCTTCTCAAAGCATTCTCCTCATTCCTTTTTCATACGCATTTCCTGCATTTTGATTATATAGCAGACTGCACACACACCTACGGGACCATTCGCTTCTTGCCAGCCCAGCTATCAGCTGATAGTGCCCGCCAGAACCCGAGAAGACACCAGCCAGGAAACAGCCACGTGCATGGAAAACACAGGTCCCCAGAGGTAATGCACACATCAGTAAACAGAAAGCAAAATTCATTTTCACAGTTTAATGCTGTGAAAGCAAAAGCTTAAACCGGCTTTATTATGGGAAAAGAAAAAAAATATTTTAGAGGCATATGAAAAAAGTCAGGCTAAAACCTAAAGTGAAGGTTGAGACTTTATCCCAAGTTTAGAAACTTGAAAAGTGAGTAGCATACAACCACCTCTGCACCACCCTAATAACCCTGCCAACCTCAAATTCACCATCAAATAGCCCCCCTCTCATTAGAATTTTTTTTTTGGACTTCTGCTGTTTTTATTAAATAAATATGTGGAACAACTATTACGGAAGGAAAACAGCTTGCTACAGCGCTTCACAGTCATAGGATTACTCATTAAAGTACCATTAATATCATCAATACCTTTAATGCAGTAAGTTAAATACTATTCTGAAATATAAATACGCTGCTATGGTCTGAATCATATGAGGTTTTTGCAAGAAGTTGTTTAGTAATTTGCACTGTCCAGTAAAATGTGGGTTTAAAACACTTGATATAAGCATTACAAAATACTGAAAAATCAATCAACTGTGCAATAAATGCAACTATTGCCCTTATTAAAGGAAAAAATACCTGTATTACTCTCTAATGATTCTGCCCAACAGTATCCCTGAGCTTTGCTAAAACACACCTGAAATTCCCATACATCTTTAAAATGGTTTGGTTTTGGATCTCTTAAAAAAGGCAAAGGTAAGATAACAAAAGTAGAAGTTGCACCTCATTGTGTCTGTCACATCCTTCCCTGCCAAAGAAGAGATGGCTTCCAGATGTTGCAGTCTGACTGCGTGGAAAATGAGGCTCTTAGGAAGAATAAAAGCCAAGTCGGATGACAACCAAGATTTAATAAAAAAAGAAAAAAAAAAAAGCCACATATGCCTACTTAAAAAAGCTGAAAGGGTAGTACTAGTTCATTTGTGATACAAGGCAAGCACACCTCCCAGCTACCTAAATGCCCTAAATTTCCAAACTACAGAATAGATCAATATGCCCCTTCACACAATGATTTTTCCAAAATGTCGTCCTTTGCACATCCCCTCAAAATTTTGGCTCTTGTAAAAGCTAGGGATGAAGATGCACATACACTGTCCACAGCAGGCAGGTAACGAGCTACACAGTAAAGCCCAGAACAGAATTAGCATTGTTCAGATGTGCAGCCAACAGCGACGAATTACTTCAGTACACACGGCAGAGGCAGGGTTTTCCAACTGACAAGGTATCCCATCTGGCAGGCTCTATTTTTTGTTCTTCCACCGATCAATGTGAGCCTGCAAGTTGCCTCACTTTACAGAAGCCTAGGCTTCCCCTCCCACCATATAGGTTTTCCCCTTTGAAAAGTCCAGGTCATTAGGGCTTTGTGCCCAAAACTTTGCTTGGGCATTTCTAAGAACAACAAACAACAATTGCAAGTTCTGGAGGGGGGACTACACAGTACATACTGCAGTAGCATCAGCTTACTATAAGATACAGTCAATATTAGATGACTGAAATAAGGGAAAACCCCATAAAATAAAGCTACTGAAGAGTGGAAAGCAAAATCTCTCAAGCACATCTCCCAGAGTGAGCTCCTATCAGCCCAAGTCACAGCACACTTTGAAGAACCCCCTGTACTCCTCTGCACTGTGATCCCAAGCCTTCTAAGAAGAGGAGAACCAGCTCAGTTCTGTGTTTTGTCAGCTGAGATCCACCAGAGTTTATTAGCTGAAGCTTCACACTACATAAAAATGGCTGAACTGCTTCCAGACGACAACTCGAGAGTAAGTCCAGCACAGAAACAAACAGAAAAGAACATAAGCACAAGTCAAACTGCATTAGTCTTAACTGGATCTTTACAGTAATAAAAAGGTTTTTTTAAAAAAGGGGAGTGGGGGTGGTTGGTGTGCAAGAATGCTTCATGCCCCATTCCGTCCTGCTTGCTTTCGCCGAACCAGCCCAGCTTTTTTTGTAACAGGCCTGGACTACAGAAAGGGCATCACTTTCTCAGATTTGCTATGGGCCACCTGGAGGAATGCAGCTGCTCTGCACCCCAACGCGGTGTGCTCTCCTGTCACCCCTCAGTCAGATGACTACTGTCAACATCAGTCTCATAACAACAGTATAAAACTATTTATAGTGAAGCTCCAAAAACTACCATTACCTTGGCATTTGTGTAAACAATCAAGAGCACTCGTCCATCCTTCCCTGGCTCAAATGAAAATCTATGCCATCAGAAAGGAAAAGGACTATTTCAGAAAAAAAGGAATAAATATTGTGCCGCATCCAAACCAAGCAGTATGACAGCTAAAACCTAAGCCTTTCGTAAGTGGATTATTGCTCTTTCAACAATCAATCTAAATAATCATCCTTACAAAATAAAATTTGAGCAACTACTCATGTATGCAAAAGTTGGCTTCACCTCTAAAACAGAAGAAATAAAGATAAAACCCTTGTTATCTTTCATTAAAAAGTTATCTCTGCAATTCTGCCAACCTCAGAACATCTGTGCTCCATACATACTCAGTCATAACTTCAGGATTTTTAATACCCAACATTTTGTTCCTGTTCTCCCTCATAACATTTGGGCTAAAATCCCAATTGGTTTGTTCAGAGATTTGCAGCACTGAATACTAATTTCATATGAAACAGCAGTTGTGATGTGCATGGCTTTTCCACACAGAGAGAACTGAATATATCCACAATGTAGAATGCTAATAATTAATTAATGAATTCACTACCAGATAAATAAATACATATCATCATCACCCTCTCTTTCTTTATTTATCTTAAAACAGAGCCCTCTTAAAAGAATTTTGTGGGAGAGATGACTGGTGCCTCACGTATGGAGACCTAGAGTTAGCTACTGACATCCATTAAACATCCAGAGGAAGCCAGCACGGCCACTTGTATACATCTTAAGAACAGTGCAAAAATATTGGCATTATTCAAATCAATAACTTCTTTCAACTCTAATTGACTACTTGTGGCAGGTAACTAATGATGCCAACTGGGAGAGCTCTAACATACTATGCCTATTTCATGAAAGCTAATACAAAGAAAAAGTATCAAACCCAGTTTTTTTTTTTTAGAGACCAAACTCATTTTACTAAGTAAGCTGACAAATAGTGAGAAACTCTGGATGTGTATAAAATATTCTAAATCAAAGGTTAGTGAGACTTTTCCTTTTGAAATTATCTTCCTTTATAGGTCTCTCACATACTGTGCATTAGGCATCGCAGAGAGCATCCATTCCACACAGATCTAAAGTATGGAATGTACAGCTTGTTAAATCAACAAAAAATAAACCGTAGGTTTTGTCATTTAATCTAAAAAGAAAAAAATATTAAAAAGCTATACCCTTACATGTTTGTTCTTGAGTAAATTCATCATGTAAATAAAGCTACTAGCTCCCTCCTCCTTCAAAAGGCAGTTATAGCCTACAGCTGAATTTATATTTTGTTGAAAATTTACTGGTTGCGTTATGCAAGCATCATAATTTGTAGTAAATATTTTACCTGAGCAATGTTCAATACATAGAAAATATTTTTAAAACTACAACTATCACACTTATTAGCTCAGCAACACAGTAGAAGCTCTTGAGATAAGGTAGTTACTTTCATCCTTTTTCCTGTATTTTATTTTTATAAGAAGAGGAAAAAAAAAAAAAAAAAAAAGAGCAGTAGTGCCAGATGTCTCTTAAACAAGCTACATGTGCTATGATTCCTCCCCCTTCCCCCACTCCAAGAGAGGCATTCTGGAATGGGGTGTACCCTACAGCATCAGTGAGCTGAATGCAGAGAATTGCCCCGTACTCTTGGAATCACATGAAACTCACAGCAGATTTCCAGGGCTCCAAGGTACCAGCTGCTTACTAATATCCTCACCTCCAGCAGATAACAAGTCTCACATGCTAACTGCTGGGTTTTTTTCTTTTTCTTCCTACAGCTGGGACAAAAATGCAATCTTGGGCATAAGCGAAGAGTTTGAGCTACTGTTTTTACCGTATCTGAGCACAAAAAGAACCAACTTTTAGCCATCATAGTTTACTAGGTCCTTTAGTACAAGGCACAGCAAAACCCATTTTTCTCTGCTAAATGTTACTTGGTAAGTACATATAAAATGTGAAATAACGTTTTGTTGAAGTGTGGACTGTAGTTACAGTAACTACATTTTAATTCATGCAGTAGTTTAATACTTGCGATTTTGTGCAGCAAATCCATATAAATTTACTGCTGAATAACCCTTTCCTAGGACTCCTAACAGGCTGCTACCCAGGAGGGAAATGTAACTAGATCATATATTATCATTCCATTGAAAAAAAAAAAAAACCACACAACAAACCAACCAACCAAAAAAACAGATCAAGTTTTGACATTTCATACACTCTGGTTTACAGTCAGATCTATTAATGACAGCTCATCTTCACTGACAATTACAGTTAATGTTCTGAACTGCAGACACATAGGGAGAACTAAAAAGGTGACAAATCCCATTTTGCTGATTTTCGTAACATGGGTGGTAACCTCCAACAGCAGGATGAAAAACTCAACTGCCATGGCAGAAGTCACCAGAAGACAACTACCAAAACCTATAGTAGTCCAACAATAGCATGGAAAAATGCTTCAGTCACTCACTATAGTTTCAGCTTTTAATTTATTATCTGAACGGTATCATTTTATTGTGGTTTTCAGTTGATCATCATATTAGACTTATCAGTTTGAAATTACCTCTAATTATTAAAACAAGACTTGCTAGATTGCAAGCGCTGTATCTGTCACCACGCCTTCCCCAACAATTGTGGTTTCATAATTAACTGCATTCCTACTCTTAGCACAGGTTTCTCTTCCTCAGTGTTGTACCAAATACACATTCCTCATCTCCTCACACTCCAATCAGAAATGGGTAACTCAGCAGTTGGGAACACAACATACTGTTAAGTGTACAGGGCCTTTTCAGTCCTACTTTACTTTCTCTGACTTTTGTCAGTAAATAGTAATTCCAGCTATTTTAAACAGTTGGACAGAAGAGGTATTATTTAAAATAGGCAATACCTCTTTCAGATTTCTTTGATCTTTCTACTCCATTTTATGCTGTACAATGATGCAATTCTGAAATAAGTCAATATACTTTCTCTAAACCACATACTTAAATTTCTGAAATACAAAATTAAATCTGGTTGAATTCCCCATATTAAGTTATTCAGTCATCCTAGCTACTTATTTAAGAGCTGTGTTTCTTTGACTTAGTAAGTTAGCCATCAATTATGTAATTATTTATGGCTCCTGTGTTGAACTCTCCAGACTCTGCTCTTACTTATGGCTAACAGATTTTGTTCTCATACATTATTTTTACCAATGGCTTGTGATCACCACTCAGGATTCTAGCATCAAATCATAACATCCAATAGCAAATAAAGTCTTTCACCTGCAAAATCACTTACTACTTACAGCAAGTTCACAGCTCCTGAAACCAAGGTCTACTTAAAATAATTCAATTACATGTAGTTTGATATCACAGGGCTGGCTATTCATTATGGGAAAAAGGAAGAGACTAAAAATTAAGTAACTGGACTAGGATTCATGCATGTTTAAAATACCTTATACAAAAAATTATCTAGTATACTTAAGTACCATCAAGTAGCAAATTTCTTCAAGTCATGATTTAAATGCCCCAGGCACTGATTTCCTAAGAACACTGGATCGGCAATAAGCTATGTTATATTAATCTCTTTACATTGCTAATGCAAACTGCCAACTCTGTGTTCTGCTTACTCAAAATGCCACTTAATTTTTAGAATTGCTCTTACAATGAATAGGCAGCATAGAATTCTCGTGCTGTTGTGCCACTAATCAAGATATTACACATGTAATCCTGTTTCAAATAGGTTTGCACTCGTAATTTTCAAAAATTTAAAGGAAATTCCTATACAAGCATGCCACTGGAAATTAACATCACCTGACAAAAAAAGCTACACCTTTACAGTAACACAACGCTTTGACAGAAACACATTTACCATCTTTCCTTTACTTTTGTTCACCCATATACAGCTATATGTAATCCATTTTAATGTTTCAGAGTAAGGTTTAATAATTCCTCACGTAACCTATATGGAAAACCTCTCACTATTTCGGTCATGATCTATTACATAGGTGGCAAAACATAGGATACTAATAAATCCATTGATCTGAAGTACTATCTGTAATAATCCTACTGAAACACACTTATCAGATCTATCTTGGAAGACTCAAATGAAAATAATCAAAGGGGTTACCTCTTTCCAAGATTTTTTTTTCCCTCTTCCCACTGTTTTAGCATCATTGACCGCTGCTTTCTTGTGGACATCATATTAAGAAGAATTTATATATTAAGAAAACATTCTGTTCAGAGAAAGTCTCCTATCCCCCCCTCAACAAGCACACATGGGGCCATTAATATGTATACCCAATCCTGTGCAATTTCCTAAACTTCAAAGGTGAGACTAGCATTCCAGCCAGAGGATGCTTTCCTGGCATCAGACTGCCTTGGCCTTGAAACAATATAAACTGAGTTTTAGCAAAAGTTAGGGAAAGGGGTAGTAATATTCAATCTAATTGGTAGACAAGAACGTTTTTATCCAAGTGTAAATTAGGTCTGGTGGTTGTTCAGCTTGACCTCCACTTACTATAATCTTGCCCTAGGGTATGAAAATCCTAGATCATTAAATGCTATGAATTTAGTCTTGCAAGGAACCTAAAATGAACCTGCAATCAGAGGCACAGAGTTTTCAACTGCTGTTAAGAGTTGAAGAGACAACAGTCTTAATAAATAACACCATGTCAAGGTAGCTTTTTCTCTGGATGTTTGTCTTTTTGTTTGGGGTTTTTTTTCAAGAAACACAACTACTATATCTACTTTTAGCACATTATTTTTAATTTCAGGGTGTTTTTGAGATAAAGGGAAAGTAATTACCCTTTAAATTCAGAGATCAAGAGAAAAACAATCCACTTTTATATATTATTTCAGTTGGAAGTTTGGGAAGTTTTTCTGAGAAAAGATGGGTTAACGTAAGGCTGCCCACTTCTTTCAGTTATGAGAAACATTTTTAAATGCCAGCTTTCCTACAATTCCCTAGACAGTCAACAGACATTTTAGGAACTGCTACCAATTCATTACTGTGAAACAGATGCCTGCCAAAAAAAATTAATTACAGAACATAAATTTTATTACTATGTGAATTAACTTAAGACTTTATATGCTAAGCGTAAAAACTGCTCTAGAACCGCAGAATCTGGTATAATACACAGCCCACTGAGAAAACAAGGCATAAGAAAAAAAAAAAAAAAAAACACCACAAAAACAGAAAGGTATGTAAGCAGTTCTTGCAGCTGATCACAGCAAGATACACTTGCTAGGCCACAAACTAGGAAAACTCCTCTTCTGCAAGTCTTAGCTGCAGGGAAGGAACAAAGGTAAGAGCAGTAGACCAGCAGAGAAGCAGCCAGACAGCAACACAGAACCTTTAAAAAGGTCAGAGAAGACTGACGATGGACCACAGAACAAGCAGTAATTAGCTTCTTGTGAACTTAACTCACATGGTAAGGGAAGGTCTAAGAACATAGCTAGAGCATTTGAAGGACTAGAGCACAAGAATGGCAAAGTCATAGCTGTTGCAACAGCAAAAGAAAATGACAAGGTACAAACACCATCTGAGAAATTAAAAAAGCTTTAACAAGAACCAGAGATATCACTCAATTTACACTACTCTCCACAGGCTCCCAGGGAATGAACTCCAATTAAGATCCGTGTGTATTAATAAAAATAAGAAAGCATAGCATTAAAAACCAGATACAAGACTCAGCACTGAATTTGCACACACCACCAGTGACAAGCTCTGAAGAAGCTTTTTTACCCTGGTAGTAGTGATAAGGAGAAACAGAAAGTACTCCATCAGAATTGTTGTTCACATAGCTGTCTCCCAAATAAATGCAAAAACTCTTCACACCACATAGACATAGTTAAGGAAATAATTCTGGCATTTTACACTGACTACAAAAAAGCCAATCCACAAAGGACACCTCACCAGTTTAGGCATAACAGAATGTCATCAGGTTCTCTGTAGCATTTACAAATACTAGTCTCTTCTTCCCAAGCAAAATAATTGTATGTCATTCTCTATGAGACCATATAATGCTGTTATTAACTGTATGAGTATTACAGACTACAAGTTACATTCTACAGCAATGAAGGCTTAATCATTCTTTACAGTATTTCTGTATGTAATTCTGTATTACAGCCCAACTGAGTATACACATTTTAGAATTGCAATCACAGTTAGTCCCCTCAAACCCCCCAAGAAGAACACATTAGGGAGAAAATTAAGGTTGTTTTGACTCTGATAGGTGAAAAAACGTAGAGTATAAATTGAGCATTTTAATGATTTCAACATATCTTCACCCGACTTCCCCAAGAATCAATCTCCTTAAGTTTAAATAGAAGGGAAAAGATTATTTTGCAGAGAAAAAGACAATTGTCCAGCATTATTTCCAGAAGCAGATACCAAAATATTTTCACTTCCTCCAATAACCCTGAAGAAAGTGAAGTACTCATCAAGCAACTCACTTTACATACAAGGTGACTCCTTGGAGCAACACAAGCAGCAATTTCCAGCTCAAGGAATCTCCAAGTATTTGCTGGCTTGCGATATTTACAACCCTCAAGCACTAGCATAAAATGATGCCATTAAATACTTCCCCTTCACCAAAACAATATTCTTGTTCAAAATGGAAGCTAGTATTCATCAAGGGAGAGAAGACAAAGAAGTGCCCTGGCTGCCTGTTTAAACCAAATCTCTCACCAACTAACAAACACATCAAGGTTCACATACTATGGTGATTCCCTATCCCAAAATGAAAAGAAAGAATTTAAGTTCTGATACTTATCATTCCCCAAATTTACATTAAAATAACAGACTACGTAAATATTATTTATTTTTATAAATAAATCACCATTTTATATAAGCAGTAATGGTTTAAAACATGTCCATCTGCAGCACAGTAGTAGAATGCAAACAAAGTATGCCAATACGGATGTATGCTGTAAGTAACAAACAAAACCAAACAAATATAAAAAGATTGAAACCATGTTCTCATATATCACACAGTCTCTAATGTGCAATATGACATGCTACTCATTAACAGTTCTCATCTAGGCAACATGCATGCAAACCCCAGAAATTTTGGATGTGATTTTTTTTTAGTTTTCTGGAGCACACAAGACTGAAAGGGGGAGAAACAATACAAAGCACCTATCTTGGGTATCTTTTTTAAGAAACTGATCACTAGAAAAAATGAAGGAACTTTTATCTTGCCTAGGAAAAAGGAAGAAAAAGCATTTTGTAGAAAAATTCATTTTGTAAAAAATCTATCAACATTTCTGTCAGCAAGACTAACTACTATACAGAACTTATACTGCAATGACAATACAGGGAAAAAAAAAAACACAGCACATGAAAGAAGTCAACAAAAACTAAACACACTAGAGGGGCATCCTTAATAATGAACAGGACAGAAATAACAAATGAGAAGGGAAACACTATGTAGTGACCATGTTTAAATATTCAGTACTAATGGCTGTTAATCATATTCTGTAAGCAGCAGGATCAGAGGTGTGATGTTGCAAATGCAATAAATCCCCAAGGAAACAATATGTCTTCAAGATGTTCTCTAGAAACCGCTCATGGTTGATTAAAGCAGCATCAATAACACATATCTAGCTATGCACAGGCAGGTAACAATTGCTCCACACTGCTAGTGAGAGAGGAAAAAAAGTGAAAGACCACATGACTTGCGCTAACCTTAGCAATTAAAAGCAAACAAAAACCAAACCAGCAATACTGCAGTATTCTAGTCCACTCAATCACGTGAAAGAAGGGATGCACGTGCATTTTGTCATGAGTGAAGAGAACTTACTATTAAAAACATTTGTTAAGCCACAATTAGCAAAAACCGCCACTTGCACAGAAAATATCAATAATTCAGTATTTTTAATACAGACATAAAATCACTCATAAAGAGCAGTATTTTAAGAAAAATTCTAATATTTGCAATCTAACATATTAATTTCCAGTCATTTAAAACAAACCTTTCACTAACTTTTATACATGAGAAAGTTTTTATATTGGATACATGTTAACTGTTTTCCAATAAAACAGCTTGAAACCAGAAAGAATAATGAACACCCACAACCCAAAGCAAACTGCAGAGCTGGAATAAGAAGTATTCACCTTCCTGGTCTTCCCCCAGCCATTTTATAGCAGACAAAATTTCTGCGAAGTCTGCTCCAGTGCTGTCTGTATTTTCTTATGTGGGGAGAAAGAGGACAATGCATCATAACAGATGATGTCTAGTTCTCAAAACCTTCTTGAGTATTAACATACAGACAGCACTCACGCTTGCATCTCTAACAATCAATCTATCCGCCCCTGTAGCACATGTTCCCTACATCCTTTATGATCCCCTACCGATCAAAAGGAAATCATGAGCTATGCATTTTTACAAAATGATTTTTTTTTAGATTTAAGCCACTAAATCGCTAAGAATACTGCGGAATCCAAAACGTTTTTCTAGAGGCTACCTACATGAATCTCACATGCTTCAGTCATGTGAAAAAACATTAAGAACCCAAATACATACAATTTTTTTTCCCCATGATTGGACACTAGTGTGGTTTCCAGAAAAATGCCAGAACAAGTGCTACTGACAAGAGGATTTCTTGAAGGATAAGAGTTTTAAAATAGGTCTTTAGGCCGGGTATGCTGTGCACAGAAATGCAAAGTTGGCCAAAGCATAAGGAACTGGATGAACATCCACTGCAGTCAACCTATCAAGGTGGTTTTGGCTACTCTCAAGAACAACTGAAACATTATAGCACATACCAGTTTTAAGCTTCCCTCACTAAAACTACATAAACCAAACAGCAAAATCACCGACATTCACACATTCTTTTAAAATTCCTCCACTAGTTTTGCCCAAGTGCAGGAGCTACAACACTCATCTAACTTAACCCTAACGAACCCCACCTCCCTCAAGAGCTCAGCAACACGCCTGCTCACCAATTCATCTGTAGCCTTCAACAACCACTTTTCTAAGCTTGGGTTTTCACAGCACAGTTTATGTAGCACACATTATTGCACGTCCAAGTTAGATTAGAAGCAGTATGCATTACCAAAAAAGACAATTGGGTTAACAGAAAATTTCTTAGAAACATTTATTCAAGAGTAAAATACTGTACTTCTCGCTCTGAAATAATTAATCATTTCAATTGAAGTTGACTGGTCTAATGTGGAAACCTTTCCTCAGACAGTGAAAAAATTCATAGTTTTTATCCTCTCCATCAATACATATAAGAGCAAAGCAGAATTTTAGTCCAAGAACTGCTTTAAGAACTTGACTTTATGACGAAGTTGATTTTAGGCCTTCACATTTCTACGGGTAGGGAAATCTATAAAAGCCTAACTATGTATTTAAAAAACAAAACAAAACCAAACCTTTGTAATACTGCACAGGACATCTAATCAAGTATTAGTGAATGACAGAAAAGCAGGGAAAGCATTTTATTTCTCCCTTTCCAGCCTTTTGCCTTAACGTGTATTAAGTGATCAAGTCTACTTCCATAGATACAGATGGGTCCCTAAAAACCAGTGTGTCCCCCAGGCCTTCTTCAGTTGAGCATGTTTTTTAAAAGGTCCTGATGGAGTTTCCTATGCCTTGTCAGTGGTAGTTGTTAAAGTGGACCCATTAGCCTACATCTCCATTATTGGCAACTCCCTTGTTTCTACTGCTACACTGAAGACCACTTACCTCACAAGAAGAATTAGCAAACATCAATGCAAGAAAAAGATTATTTTTTTTAATGCAATTAAATAGGGCAGCACTACCATGTCTTTCACAGAATTCCAAAAGCCAGAGGAGTTAACAGTGTTAGAAGATAGATGCTATTCATAAATCTAAATATGTGGGG
Organism: Strix aluco; assembly: GCF_031877795.1. Taxonomy (NCBI): domain Eukaryota; kingdom Metazoa; phylum Chordata; class Aves; order Strigiformes; family Strigidae; genus Strix; species Strix aluco. Next base: position 11,047,140 of record NC_133940.1, on the reverse strand, counting down.
GCAGGAATGAGGGAGAAGGAGGAAACAGCTGAAAATGGCACGGATAAAGAATTACTTCAGGAAGGTCACTGCTATCAAATTAGAGTAAGATTAATATCAAGCCATTATGAAATGGACAGTGTTTACCTAGTATGTAATTTAGTCTTTATTAAGCAAAATTAGTAGTACTGACTTTTCTGCAATACCTTGCGCTGTTATTTTAATTAAGCTCTCAATGAAGAGAAGTTTAATATTCTAGTAATAATTCACAGTTATTGGAAATTTCAACAATAATATAACTTTTGAATTTCACTTTGTACCCCATAAAGCAATACAGGTAGATAACACACAACAAGAGGTATACTCACCTATACTGTCATCATAGAGACTCCACAAGGAACAATACTCAGGGGAAGAATAACCCAGTCTAAGTAACTGTATGGCATATTCAGAAAAAATAACCATCTTATTCCAAAATTAAGTCACCAAAGGAAGAGTCTAAGCACAGGAAAATCTAATTTACAGGACAGTCAAAAACTGCAGCATGATACTTAAACCACACCATCTTCCAGGTTTCTGAATAAACATCTGCCTCCTGTGCCAACAGGACACCAAAGTACACCAGGAGAGTCGTTTGACAGCGATACCACAATTGTTAATACTCGGACACAGTAGTACCACATTACCCAGTCACGAAAACTTGACATAGACTATGGCATACAAATACATTTCTGATAATTTTGCACAAACACATAATACCAGATCTGTTCTGGACAGAAGATACGCGATTCATCATTCTTTTTGAGAATCATAGGTTGATTTTACAAACAGGCAGAATAAGTTAGCGCCTTCCTAACATGTAGCTGTGGCATTTTTGATTCACTGACACTGAAGAGTGCTGCCAGGCCTTTTTCACAAAGGATGGGCACCAAAATATGATTGTTTTGTAAATTATAAAAACATTAACTGAAGCAATACTAAGACCATTATTACAGACAACAAAAGCCCTTACTTTATCAAGCACCAGTTCAATTTAGTGCTTTCTTTAAAAGAACACCTACACTGGAGGGGGGGGAAAAAAAAAGCCAAGAATGGAGAAAAGGGGGGAGGGGGGAGAAGAGATACAAAAAAAGGCACAGAGCACATAGCTTCAAACTTGGTATATTAAAAGGAAAATCAACCCTAACTTATGCAGCAGGAAAAAGTATCTCCAAGAGTAAAGATAAACACAGTATTTGTCCATTAAAACCAATACAGCAACTAACAAACCAAAATACTGTAGTATATACCCAACAGCAGTGCAAAATAGTATTTCTAATCATGTTCCCAAACACCACCTATATTTTCCTTAAAGACACTACTTAGTGCCTTAAGGTTGCATTTCCTTCGATGCTGATTTATCATTATACTACATCATTAAAATATTCTAAACAACTATTTTCTTACCATTTTTGACAGTTCTAATTTCTTGGTAATTTATATTTCTCTCAAACTAAACAACTTATTTTCCTCTCCTTTTGATCTCATTCCATGTATATCCATACAAAGATATTCCTTAGCATTGCTTTCTCAAGATTTGAGAATCTAGTAACAACACCGGTGAAATATATTTTTCAAGTAACTTTTTTTTCATGCCAGTAACGTTTTTTGCTTATTATCAAAAAATGATATTAACTGTTCTGATTTGCTATATCACTGCTGAACGTGACAGTTGCAACAGTTAAGTTTTTGTATGATGCCCAAAATAGCAGTATTTTTACAGCAATATGCAGCTTACACTGTTTGACATGTCTAACTGATTAATTCTATCATCTACGTGTTCCCTGAATAACCTGCAGAATCTTCCTCCATTTTATTTGGAGTACAATCTATTCACAGATTAGTGGCTCTGGAGAACCACTTAAATAGAACTAATATGGTAAAATTTTAGCAATCCAAGAACACAGATACCCCACATTTCTAACACTCTAGATAACAGAAACATAGAATCATTTAGGTTGGTAAAGACCCCTAAGATGATTGACCAACCATTAACCCAGCATTGCCAAGTTCACCACTAAACCATGTCCCTAAGTGCCATATCCAATCATTTTTTAACTACCTCCAGGAATGGTGACTCAACCACTTCCCTGGGCAGCCTGTTCCAGTGGTTGACAACCCTTTCAGTGAAGAAATTTTTCCTAATATCCAACCTAAATCCTGGCACAACTCGGGGCCATTTCCTCTCGTCCTATCACTTACTACTTGAGAGAAGAGACCAACTCCCACCTCACCTCAACCCCCTTCCAGGTAGTTGTAGAGAAGGATAAGGGCTCCCCGAGCCTCCTTTTCTCCAAGCTAAATAACCCCAGTTCCCTCAGCTGCTCCTCACAGGACTTGTGCTCTAGACCCTTCACCAGTTTTGTTACTCTGTACACGCTCCAGCACCTCGATGTCTCTTGTAGTGAGGGGCCCAAAACTGAACACAGCATTCGAGGTGCGGCCTCACCAGTGCTGAGTACAGGGGGACGATCTGTCCCTGTCCCTGCTGGCCACACTGACACAACCCAGGATGCTATTGGCCTTCTTGGCCACCTGGGCACACTGCTGGCTCATATTCAGTCAGGTGTTCACCAACACCCCCAGGCCCTTTTCCACCAGGCAGCTTTCCAGCCTCTCTTCCCCAAGCCTGCAGCGTGCATGGGGTGGTTGTGCCCCAAGTGCAGGACCTGGCACTGAGCCTTGTTGAACCTCATACAATTGGCCTCAGCCCATCGATCCAGCCTGTCCACATCCCTCTGTAGAGCCTTCCCACCCTCCAGCAGATCAACACTCCTGCCCAACTTGGTGTCTGAGGGTGAACTCAATCCCCTTGTCCAGATCACTGATAAAGACATTAAACAGAACTGGCCCCAGTACTGAGCCCTGGGGAACACCACTTGTGACCGGCCACCAACTGGATTTAACGCCATTCTCCAGCACTCTTTGGGGTCAGCCATCCAGCCAGTTTTTCACCCAGTGAAGAACACACCCATCCAAGCCCTGAGCAGCCAGTTTCTCCAGGAGAATGCTTTGGGAAATGGTGTCAAAGGCTTTACTAAAGTCTAAACAGACAACACATTCTACTATATTGTGATATATCCATGTTCTATATACTTATGTTCTACTATATTGTGATACACAAGTCCCAGTGTACAACCTGCAACACATACTCTTCAACTCTAAATGTCATTAAGTCTTTTGTGCAAAAATTACCAAATCCTAAAACTTAGGTACATATTTAAAACCATCATGCTCTACAGCCATTAAAGGTTTTACACTGTTATTATTGAAAACGTAGAATATAAAATGCATTACACATACATTATACAAACTCCCATTTTTAAAACTTGAGCACTTCCACTAGTTCCATTTACTTCCCTATTTCACAATCTTTGCCTTTTATATGCCTTTTCAAATTGTCATTCACCTTTAGAAAAGGAACCTGTTCAATGGCAACAACTTGGCCAAGTACTAGCGATTCCAAATTTTTTTCCAGTATTCCTTTCCATTATCAACTGAGAGCACTTTTTATATCAATTTGAACAGGCTGCATTAACTATAACTATCTTCTTTTTTGCTAAGTAATGAATGAAACTGCAAACAATAGCCACAGTAGTTTGATAAGGCAATAAAATAGATGGGTTGCTACCAAAAGGAACAGTCTCACCGCCCTCTTCTCCTTGCATTTACTTCTCGCCCCATCTCATAGTCAAGGGCACTTGTCAGACGCAACAATCTATTAACTTCTTTTTGAATGAATTAGCTTTCCAACAGTTTAGTAAGTTGAGCTGGCTCGACAAAAAGAGTCCTGTGGCTGGTGCAAGAAAACAACTTTTCAAAATCTGTGAGACACTACAGCAGACATGATCAACTGTCAAATTATGTCAAAGACAAAAAGAGATGTCCATACAGTTTTGGTAGGCTACAACTGCTTTAAAAGCTGTCACACAGTGCTCCAAATCTAGCTTATCCTCTCTGGCTATAGCACTATGATGCACACTTAGTACAGCACCCAAGTACCAAGTGTTATCTAGCCAGCTATGAAACATAGAAGCCTGGCCCCAACATGCTGCTTTTCCAACAATAACAAAAATTCGTAACTCTGTTTTGTGGTGTCTGAATAGATGTTCTCACAAGCCAGTAGTCAATCACCTTTGCCTAAACCCTATATAAAATGGCAATGAAAGCAGCGGAGATGTGACAGAAATAGAAAGACATTACATCCCTGCTGAACAAAGAACCACTAGCTCATTTTACCAAGTACAGCCAAGAGTGGTCTCATTTAGGTTCTATAATCCATTACTATTACAATGTTTCTTCAGCATATCAGACATGATTAAAATCTGCCATTACGCTGTATAAAGCCAGGACTAGCTTTATTCAATCACAGACAGCACTCACCACTGAGTAGCTTAATACTGTAAGGGTACATAATGAGAACTAGTTCTATTTCTAATGATTTTCTTCATTGATCTGTGTAGTTTCTAAAAGTCATACTATTACCAGAAAAAAAACAAAACCAAATTCTTTTTTACTGTCTTCATACGCGAGTTGATTTGACCAACATTTTATCACATGATAACCAAACAGAAATACAATTTTATTCCATTTTAACTAAGATCTGAAGAATTCTTAGAACAGTACTAGGCCTACATATGGGATATTTATGCACACCATTAATTTTTGTACAATACTTTTTTTAAAAAGTTAGCGACCTTTTAGATATTTAGTGAAGGTCAAAAGTCCCAGATCCATTTAATTTCTAAAACTACTCAACTGTACAACAAACAAAAAAAAGCCTAACTAAAACGCAAAACTTCATTAACTAAAACTCAACATCAAATTAATACATACCAACCAATTTAAAACTGATGAATTTGTTTGGTCAGAGACAAACTGCATCAGGAAGCAAAAAGAACTTCTACAGACTTTTTTTTCTCTGAAACTTACAGTCAGCTTTTGTGTTAGAAGTTACAATTCAAACTTGCTTACAGACTAATATAATATTGTTCTATAAATTCTGCAATCTATATATTCCCAGAGAGTAGACATCACTGTCAGACCAATTTTTTTACATTAATTAGGAAACTTCTCTTTCAACTCTCTGCTAAGTAAGACCAATATGGCCTATACACCACTTCGTTTTCCTTAGTGCTCTCTAAGTGTCTCAAGATGCAACACAATGCCACAGAAAAGTATCCAGGCCAGTCCTGGTGCAGAAAACAAGGGAACTGTTTTAGCACAGTACCCCACCTATAGCTGAGACAGCCCCGATCTCAACATTTCGTTTCTTCGTTACTAGTCCACACTGTTTCCAGCATGCAGTTTACTGAATAGACCTGTTCTTGCAAATTTTCATGTTTAACTCCCTAAGGAAAAGTTGGACAAATGACAAAATCTTGAAGCTTAAGTCAGAACTCCTGAAGTCTCTCTTTAAAAGGATGATTAACATGAGAACATATCCGATCCAATTTGCAAATACACACATTTCTAAATTAATGCATATTATTTGTAAACTACCTGAAGGAAAGAATATTTTACGATCTCTTCAAAAGAAAAACAAGCAGGAGAAAATCTGGGTAATACAAACTAAAACGTACAACTACATAACTTTCTGTAAAAACTGCCACTCAAAAGGCGCATTTTTATGAATTATAAATCTGTTTGTTTTAAATACATATGCTGATTTTTCAGACACTGCTGCAGAATAATACTTCCATACAACACACTGGTCATTTAAAGCTGATCAACAGCATAATAGTAATTTTCAAAGTAGACTATGGGATCCTCATAAAAATGTGCATAACTACTTTGGTTCTGGTGTTGTGAGAACGTTACTGTAATCAAAACACTAACAGCTTAACGAATTTGTCATACCAGTTATATTTAATAAATACCAGTTAACTGAAAACTGCCATTTATAATGCCAGAACACAGACAGGTAAAACCTTCATAACTTTTTAGTACAGGTATACAGTAATTAAAACAATTTCCAACTTAAGGCTACGTTTTAAGGTGAATGACAGACAGTTCTTCAGAAGTAAGCTCAGAATGAACATTATTCTCACAGCATTACTTGTTATGAATACACTATAGCTCTCCAGACTGGAAAGAAATAAGCTTTAATATAGCAGAAACAAAAACTAGCACAGAAAAGCTTGAAATACCACACACAAAATGAACGAAATGCCATTCTTTCCAGCAGTCAGCATCCTAGAACGCACAGACCTCCTGAAGAGTAGTACTATACTCTATTCATAACTTTTTTCTACACCACACTAAGCCAGAAGGGTAGAGTGACAAAAACGGTACATTAATAAGATGATAAAGATTATTCTTAACTACACCTAGTTAGAGCATTTCGTTCTTTTGATATCAAAAAAAAGTAGAGGTCATAACTGGCTGTTACTGATTTATACTGACAGAAATTGGGCTCAAATGTTAAATAAAGATTAGTTAATATTTGCAGAAGACTTTGAACATACAAAATGCTATGTAAGTAGCAAGTATTAAGTCTTCCCACACACTCATTTTGGCATGCCTCCAAGCAGGGAAGTCCCACAGAAACATTTCAACAGCAGTAAAGAGAAACAGAGCTCAGGCAATTGCAGCTATATTGACAACAGTCCTTCGAAGGAGCACCTGCAAAACTGCAGAGATCCAATGCCCACTAGCCATGCTCACTGTCTTTGAAAAATTCATCACCAAAAAAAGTAACTCCTGTTTCAACATGGCTTATATAAATGGATACTGAAAACCCCAAATCTATAATCCTCTGTGCAACCTAAAAAGATCTACAAATCTCCAAAAATTGTGTACATGTGGCTTTCCTGTTGTCTAGCATTTCTGACCAACTTCACAAAGCAAAATCACAGCCTACAGGGTAGCTGTCAAGATGGATTATTCACATAGAAGCTTATTTTTAACAAATCATAGCTTCTGCCTAGAGCAGACCAGTTTCCCCAGATCTAAATTCTAAAATGGTGAGGAATTAAGCAATGAATTACTATGTAATAGTTTCTGATCAATCAACAGTAAAACTCTTCCCGAACACCTAAAGAAGAAAGCCAGCGTCTTCTTAGCTAGTTTAAAAAAAAAAACAAAACAAAACAAAAAAAAACACAACACCACACCACAAAAACAGAGGATTCCACATTGTAAAAAACACTTGTTAGTTTTCTTCCAAGAGCAGAAGAAAACAAAGTGCTCTGAACTGAGACTAAAGTGAAGTAGAGAGAAGATGCAGGCAATGTGTTCAGGCATTATTTGGTCTATTTCTCAGTATTTCTGAAGGACAGTATCAATATTTTATGAGATTAAAAAAGGGTATGTCTGGTTTGATTATCAGGTACTCCCAGAGATGAGACCTGTAGCCTCAGCATGCCCGCAGAAACTCACAAGCCAGGAAGGAGATGAGTTGAGAGGGATGGGACTTAAGATCATTGCACAGGATGGTCCACATTCTGTAAAAAGACTGGAGACAGACCTCACATACAGAACTGGCACTGCAGCTTCCATAAACCACGGAAAACTCAAGAGTGCAAAGGCTCATAATAAGATCTAACCACAACAGGCTGGTAAGCATCCAACTGAAGGAGGAGGTCTAGCAGGGTTTTGACAACAGCATCTGATTAACCATGCTAAGGCTGGGAGAAAATCTTGAGGGGAGGAAACTCTTCTATAACCGTTCCTAAAATTTCTCTTACCCCTTCCATCTCATTCCAATACCTGCAGAACTTCTAACTAGCACGTAGCCTGAAACCAAAGAAAAATGTACATGATCTTCCTGTCTGCATAGATTAATGCAAATCAACAGCAATCCTGAATTTCCTCGCAGAGCTCTAATGGATCTACAACAGACTGTGTAACATTTCAGGGGAAAAAAAAAAGATAGATAAAACAGAGATCACTACAAAGATTAGAGGATTACTTTTGGAACTGGCATATCGCCCAAATGGTTTTTAAAAGTAAGATCAGGTAGAAAAGTAGCAGACAACGTAAAGTTTTCTTTTCCTGGTACTACAGTTACAGAAAATGTTGTCACTACTGTTGGACCAGGAAACTGATACGACACTTCAACTACTGAAAGGGGCAATCCCCCTCAATTCTGTTCTCCCTGGCCAAAAGCGCCAGTACCCTTTTCCATGCAGGAGCAGCACCCATTTGACTCCAGAGTTTGAACCCACAGACAACTACTCTTCACAGTTTAGCTCAAACCAGTACAGCTGTGGGGCTCAAATGGGCACAAGGCAAACAACAGAAGCACATGGTCGTGACACAGAGACAGGAGCACCCTGTGAGCGGCAGCTAGACACTGAACTGGCCTAGTTATGCAGCGAAGGCACATCTTCAGTAGCTTGAAGGGAACAAGTATGGAACGAAGCAGACTATGAAAGAGTGAGGAAACTCTGCATGTGGAGTTATGTTCAAAAATGCCTACCAGTGGCATAACTGCCCAATTCTTCTCTTTTACATCAGTTAAGTAACTAGCCTCTCCACCAACCACCCTCATAGTAAAGAGCAACTTTCCACTTTCAGTTGATTGCCAGCTTGATTTCTCTCTCCCAGATCCCCCCCGTAAAAGTCTTTAATGATTAATTTTTTCATTCCTAGCTTTATCAAACATTTAAGAGAAATTTGCAACTTCCACATCTGACAGGACAACGTATTCCAAGATGAAGATTCTACATAAAAACAGTTATTTATACTTTACGCAGCTAATAACTCAATGCCAACATATTACACAACAGAAGTAAAAAAGAGAAGGCGATGCAACTGGACACAGAACATACTCTTGAAATGGTTCGAGTAAGCATCAACATAAGCTTATACTTTCCTATCTTTCCCATCTTCCTTGGTATACTTTCCTTCATCCTGGTAATCCTACTTCATCTTCTAGAACGCTTAATTCCTGATATACTATCAAATTGTCCTTACTGTAAAGAAACTGAAAAACTTCAGTAAGTTTTTTAAATCCCCAAGTTACCAAGAACGTGGACTCAATCTTACATCCAAAAGAACTCTAAGAATTTTTCCATGCTTCTCTTCACTGGAGATAGGGGAAGATTAAGCCCATTTGTAGGATTATGCAAGAACGCATAAATCCTCTGTGTAAACAAAACTTCCCTAACCAGTTTGAATGCAAGTTACGCATCACATAGTTTATACCCCCTTCACACAAAAAGGAAAAAAATTGAAAATTCAGTTTTACTGATCCTTACTGCATTTGGGGGTGAATACGAAGAATCTTAATGCCTGATCTACTGTTTATGAAGAGGCTGACTTACTGCATTTTCTTCTATCCACAGTGTTACTGAACTGAAAGTTTCTAAAACTGTTTCTGACATTTTTATATCATACTGACATATACAACCTGTGTCTTGCCACCTTTGAAAATTTTTGCTTAGCAGCAACTACTGCTCTGAGGCACAAATATACTCTTGTCTAAGTACACAACTTTATTAACTTTCATAAAACCATTGCATTGCTGAATAGAAATTGAACAGTACAACGAGAAAGACAATGCAATGCAGCAAGAGAAATAAAATGCCTAAAGGCTGATTTTTCTGATTATTTTTCAACTGTCAAGCCACGGGTCTTCTAGTTTACAAAATCTGTTCTATTTCACAGTAGAGCAGTAATACAGCATACACACATTGTTACATCTACATTACTTTTTAATTCATAAACATTTTAAAAATTAAATACCAATATAAATGTGTCAGTTTTGAAAATACAGCTTATCAAAGTAAGTCAAATGGAAGCTCACTTAATAAAACAAGAGCAGCTTAATATGGAATATTGAAGACAAAAATGTAATCCAGCAGCACATGTGCGGAAAAAGCAAACATTTTTCCATTATCACTGAAGTATTTGCATTAATAAACCATTTCTATGTTTGGTAAATCAACATGCTGCAAAAGCCAGTTTCACCTTTTTTTGGCTTATTAGGCAAGTAACAACAGACCTATACCACAGATGCAAGAGAGATACTTGTGCAGCTTTCCCTTCTGGTTACCATAGTTTCAAATGAACTGTAGCTTTCTAGAAATAATACTTATAAGAAGGAATAAAAATATCACTGCTTAACTATGAAAACTGCAAGAAAAATAATTTTGATCGGTGTATGACAGACACTTAAGTGAAGAGGTAAATGCTTAGGAAAGGAAGTTTTATTTGCAAGACCTTGTCATAGACATAGTAGTGAAGCTTGAGCATGGACAGCAGAAGAATAAAAGAGAGTAAATGCGACCAAAGGGAAGAGGAAAGCAGGTACCAAAGAGTCATTCTGTAGGCATTCACCTCCCCCTCTCTTTTTCAATAACTCCCAATAAAAAACACAATCAGCTCTAAACTAGGTCATTAGCCTCCATCATCAAGGAATACTTTTGAAGCGCATACTAGGGGGTGGAAGGGCATGAATCTTCATGGGAATTTAAGATGACTGGAAGACCTGAAATAAAAAAAGCCCTTCCAATAAGAATAGCATAATATGTTGCCAGAGATACTGTGAAAACTCCATCCTCTGAGATATTCAAAACTTGACTGGACAAATTCCTGAGAAACCTGGTCTGACTGGACAAGTTTTAAGCAGGAGGTTGGACTAGACCTCCAGAGGGCCTTTCCCTCCTATGCAATTCTGTGACCTAGAACACAGCTTTTTCATTGTGGCATCATTTCCAGGAAGCAACTGCCCATCCACAATGCAAAGCTTTATTTTATGTGCAGTTAAAATAAAGTATTTTGGATATAGTTTTCAAACAGGTACATAAAGCAACAATAAAAATAAAACGGTATATGGCACCACACAAATTGGAACTTTCCTGTAAGAATATAGTTCCCATCCCAAAATCGTACAAAATAACAAAATTTTAGAAATACTTATGTTATTATCTTAAATTATGAATATCACACTCTTTCCTCTTCAGCTATATTTAAACTGTATTCTTTAACCTAAATCAAGATACAATAGTCCACGTCAATTCTACTTCCTACTCGTCTGCCACAAGCACAGCACTGCCATATGTAAACTGCAGCCACTGGTCATATTAGTTTTGAAAAAAAAAAAAGTCTTCATCAAGTTTCCCCAGCTTTGCCCTTAGAAAAACCATCATAATTAATCAGTTCTCTGTTTCTAAGAAGATTGGAAGAGAAATGAAAAATATTGCCAGCGGTCAGAGTGTACCACCTTATTACTCAAACTAAATTAGTTGGCCACTATATCCGTAACAGTAAAAAATATCTTATTCCAGGACTCGTCACATAAAACCACCTTCAAATTAAAAGCTAGGCACCTCAAATGCACGCTACATGAATTACAACACTGTGTTCCTGATACTTACTACTTACATTGGTTTTTTAGTAACTTCAGTTATCTATATATTCAACAGTCTACCTTAGATAATAAAGATAACATATAAAAAAAAAAAATGTGTCTTCAACATTCACACCCCTACTCCATACAAACTCTCCTCATACTGAACACTCCCTGCTGGAAATTTACACTCTGACAAATAAAATCAGCCAATAATATTACTTGCATATTATCTGCTTAAGACTTGATACGGTCCAAATTTCCAGAATTGATCCTTTTTAAGAGAATGAACTGGGAGTTTTACCTAAAGAAATAACAGGTAATTGCATGAAAGACAGCAATGCCTTATCTTGAACAGCTTATTTTTATTTGCAAACAAAGCCAAAGTCAATCTTTTATTCCCAGATAAGATGCTGCAAGGAAGACATTATTTCATAAAACTTAAGCTGAAATCCTAAGTAAAAAAAAAAAAAGCCATTCAGCCATAACCAAGAACTGCAACATTACCTCCAAATCAAAAATATTCATCTCCTTCTAGGCAGATAACATGTATTAAGCAAGAGGAAAATAACTACATTAAGTCCTCTTTGCTATGTGACTACATCACCATGCCTTCCCAGGAAGCACCAAATCGACACGCATGTACACTAAACGACGCCTGTCACTCAGTGGCAGTGGGGTACTACTGGGGAAGGGAGAAACTCAGGGGAAGCCTGCAGGTAAAGTTAGTTGTCCTGCAGATCACCCAAAGCTCAATCACTGGCCAGAAGTTGAGCAGCATTTCACCAACCCTTGGCAGCAACTTGAAGCCAATCTTGGAATGCAATCCCAACTAAATAAAACATGCATTCCTAAGGTTTGTTGTTTCTTTAAGTGGTAGGTAGTTTCGGAAATGTTTTCTGCTTTCTGAAATGTCAGTATATCTGATTTCTTTTCATTATTTTGCTAATAGAAAACCCTAAAATCTGAACTCCAGCTATAATTTTTCTTATCAATCTAGACCACTGCAGACATACCTATTACATGACAACATGCACCATCTGAGGCCTTTTTCAAAATATAAGCAAAAGTCATTGGTTTGCCCTGTGAACCCTAGAACAATGGGAACAGATGCAAAAATACTTTCCTAAGAGCCACACAGAAGCGCTAACAAAAAACTGCTGTAGAAAACAAATACTCTTTCATTGACTTCTAGCGCTATGCATATTCCCTCACTCTCCTTCAAAGACTAATCTTTACTCAAATAAAAGCACACAAAAGTAAAATTTTGTGTAAGAGCAGGACCAATATGCCATCAGATTCAGAGCTATAAGAAAATAAAATATTCATCTACCTAAAAGAAACCCAACCAAACAAAACCCAACCAACCAACACATGCTCTCATCTTTAGATCCTTGGTTTTGGGGGCTATTGTGATTAACTTCTCAATCACAGATCACAATCTACCCTCCAATATATGCCAATCTTCTTTACATGTACTCACTCTCCTGATTATATTCTTTTACAAAAATAAGCCCTCCAGAGGGGCAAGTTATAGCTAGTTACACAATCAAAAAAGCGTACGGAACAGACAGCAATACAGTACATACCTGGACATAGAGTTTGTACATGGATAAAGCAGTTACATGACAGCTAACGATTTCCCCCTGAAATCACAGTAAGACAAGAGGTAACTGCATATAAATGCAGTCCTATACATCCTTCATTTCTGCCTCAAATCGGGATAAAGAAATTTAAAACCAGCCTGTGCTCTTTCATACAACTCTGGAGCCAGTAAAGGCTAGGAAAAGCGAACTGTCATATGAAAGCCAAGGGGGCACCTTGGGGGATCAAATTTTCCAACATCCCTATCTCCAAAATTGGGTGCCAGATCTCTCCTCAGATCTGACCAGTTGAGGGAAACTGTGAGATGAAAGAAAAGAAACATCTTGCTTTCCCTTCTTCTCTACCCGAGATCTCACAGATCTGAGATTTTCTTAATAGTGCAACACTTGGTGATACAGAGATACTAAAAAGGGTTAGACTATACTGTGAAATATTGCAATGGCATAACCCATCAAATTTAGGACTCTGGTCTAGTCTTAGTGATCCCAGACATCAAGCTAAGGGGCTCAAGAAAAGAGAACACAGATTTAGTGTTGATACCTGAACAGCAAAACATCTTCCTTAAGATAGAAGCCAGTCAAACAACAGCCCCTCAAGCTTCCCAACTTGAACAAGTCAGCATTAGCCCTTCATTTGTCTGTGGTGATCAAAACGAGGACCACCTTCAGAAGTTTCCCTTATTTCATATTTATACTAAAAAAAAAAAATCCAACTTCACCAGATTTTTATGAACTGCATCATGAGGAACTTAAAGAAAATAAATTCTAATTAAAACAACATATGATTAAAAGTACATTTTAATGTACTCTCCAACTCTCAAAACAGAAGTTTTCACTGTATCACTCATAAGTAAATATCTGACCTTGTTAAGTCACATGAGATTTCAAGGCTTACCCTTAAACCACAAAGACACACAACTTTTGGAAAGCAGATTTTTTTCTTCTAATACAAAAAGCCCACTGAAGTCACTGGACTAATCTTTAAACATGAATCTGTTCACAGAATGGTGGGAGTTTAACTGGTTTACTCCAGAAAGCAGTCTTTTAGAAAAAACAAATGCTAGAGTAAGAGCCCCGTTATGCTGATGTAATACTGCAAAGGTTACCAAAAGGTTCTCCCTCCCTCCCAAGTTTCCTTTCCTCACACAAACCCCCAGTGCCCCTGCCCTTGCAGTCACCCCCCCAGCCCCCCCTTAGCCGGAGATGCACCCCCCGGCACACCCAGGTCCTACTGCCAGCCCAGACTGACTGTGACGAGTAACTCGGCACGCTGGGAACTTCCTCCTGGCAGGAAGGGCTCCGAGATCTTAACCAGGCCGTTTAACCTGCCTGTAGCCCCACTTGCTTCCACCTCTGTCTATAACCACCAGGACAGATGGGTCAGGAAGCAGAAGAGGGCCAGAGCCCATCAAACTGCAAGACTGCCAGGGCCAGAGACAGAAGAGCCATACGACCATGAAGAGCTCCCATTTTTACTTACCCCTTGACTTTAAAACTGGAGGCGATCTAAAACGTTGGATGGCGTTGAATCTAGACCAATGCAGTAAGCCTATATGTCACCATTTAAGTTTTTGTGATGCATGTGGAAAAGCGCTCTTTCCATTCCTCTGATTTGTTGTCTATAAGCTTCCTATTTTCCAACCTAAAAACTCCAATTTCCTGCTCACCCCAGTTTCCCAAGGACTGTTATCACTTCATTCTCTTTTCTTTGTCAATGATCCTCATATAAGGAAGCTGAAGTTTTCAGAATATGTTTTAAGTGATACTGAGAAAGTGAGCAGAGCTTATTTAAGAATATTAAACTGATATGTTGATGGCTGCTATCAATCACTTCTTTCGATTACAAGACAATTACTGAAGCAGATGAAGCTCTTGGAAATTCTAGCATCTAGCTGACAGAGACACAATCTACAACACATTCCTTTTCCAGTATGTTTTCTTAATTCCTCACACACACACACACAAAAAAAAACCACCCCAAACCAAAACACCCACCAAACCTACCATCAAAACCCAACAGTACCATTTTGGAAATTCATACCGACAATATTCCCCTGTTTTCAAACTAATCAGAGGAGAAATGGTCACACTGTAGGCAGAGATCACACCAAGTTCAAAACTTCATTTGCCAAAACACAGTACTCAAGTAACACAACCAAGAAGTAACCAGCAGAAATACCTGCTTACTTTTGGGGATTTATTTGGTGAAAATAAGCAACCAAAGTGTTTAAGGTTTCTGTACAATATACAACCTGTTTATGCTGGCACACAAGTTCCAGCAAACCTAATCTCTCCTATAGTATTTGCCTGCAGCAAAACAACCAAGACAGTAATGCCACAGATGAAAATGACAAATGAGGACTCTCACATCATTCTGAATTTGAACCATAAGTGACAAAGAGCAATCTAATTAAAAAGGTTCACTATGCTCTGATGTGCTACCATTATTTCATGATTTGACTAAGTCTAATGTAGTCTAAGTCCCACCACCAAGAGCACGCACTTTCAAGTGGTTTGTTGCCTGCAGCTATTTTCTACAGGAGACTGTAGCAGTATGCAATATTCAAGAGAGGCTGTCCACATTACTTTTTCTAAAAAATAATTCAGTTGCTGTTGATAAGTTATACCGAAACAAAATAAAACTAAAGAGACCACTTAACTGACAATTCTATTTACACTCCTTCCAAGTGGAAATTATTTCATTCTGCACATTTATGCCTTTAAAGACTTTAACACGTAAAGCTGGAATGCAATATATTTATGGAATTTAACTTAGATTAACAACCAGCTAATTGAATACTATTTCAAAAATGGAATGCTCTTCAAGTAGCATGATGCATTTTTAAACCAAATATTTTAATAAGCTATGAACCTATCAACATTTGTCATTTCACAAAACCCATTTTTTAAAAATATATTAAAATACCATTATTTCGAACCAACCTACTCAAACGAGTAATTTCAGCTTTTGGTTGCAAAACATCAAGACTTTTATGTCTAAAAGAAAAGATCTGTACATAAACTTTAACTATCTTCTTAAATACACGTTTAACAAACCCTTACAGTGGTTATTGACTTCAGTCAGTATTATCCTGCTGAAACACTAAATGGATGCAAAAGCTCCAAAAACATAACTCCAGTCCAAGTACATAAGTTGGGAGATATCTGAGCACTAGGAAGTTTCACTGGAAAATTAAAGTCTCTCCTATTCCCCAGTTCCATGCCTGAGTTTTTTGTCTGTTTCAATTTAAGCTTCTAGAACATCCAACCTTAAATTTACTACAGTTAATGTAATACAAACAACAGCAACAGAAATTCACAGATTTCTCTCACAGGTTGCATAAAACCCACCTGTAGATGACACCATAAAATGTAATTGGTTTTGCTAAGAAGGACCCACATGAGCCCCATCGGTTACACAGCAAGAGCTATCTGTTCGAGATGGGAATTAATTCGTATTTTTCTCCTTTGTATGTATTTGAAACTTTCTTAGTCTTTGCTTAATTAATCAGAACGGTATGGCGATTCCACCCCGCTCAGCTCCAGTGCTGAAAGCAGCGAGAAGGTGAAGGTTTATGCTACCAGCATGGCGGCTGTCTTCTCACACTTTGTTTCATTTTTGTAATGAAACTGTTATCACGGTTATAAGGGAAAAGAAACAGTGTTACCCAGCGAAGAGCCCCATACAAGACCGGTGGCATCGTGATTCTGCGACTAATCACCGCCAAGAGCTAGCCGCAAAATTAAGAGTTGGGGATAATGAGCTAGTAATACCAAGAAGACAGAGATTAACGTCTGACAATTGCACAATCACTCGTGGTATTTATTTACCTGCACAGGACCAGCCAGCATGCACATGGATATTGTGTAAGTCCTAGACAGTTCAACACCAGATAAACGCTCCAACAATAAATACATGAATAAACAATAGATTTAGGGAAAAGCGAATGTGAAAGGGGACAAAGGTGTTTCAAATGGCTGAGCATTATCACGGAGAAAGCAGTCATCAATCACAAACGAGGACCGAATTGCCAAGAGTGAGCAGCTAGACCCGTGCGTGGAGAACCCCTTCCTGCGGGGAACGCTCGGCACCCCGCTGTCTGGTCACGCGGGACAGGACTGAACACAACTCCCAGGCAGCGTAAAAACGGTCGTACAAGGGCTCCGAGGGAAGCGATCCAGAAGGCGTCTTCCTCCCCTTCCCCAAGACCCAACAGAACTGTGCAGACGTGGAAGCGGTCTACACGAGGTGACCTCTGCGCTGCCGCCAGCTCGCTGAGGCGCCCCCCGCGCCAGCCGCCACGGCCCCGCTCCCGGCGGAGGCGCCCGGGGGGGGGGGCGGCGGGGTCCGGCCGCGCTGCCCGCCGCGGGGCGCGGGAGGAAGCCACCGCCTCCCGCGCGGGCGCTGGCCAATGGGCGGCGGCGGCCCGAAGCGGCGGCGGAGCAGGCCCCGGCGGGGCCGCGCGTGACGCACTTCGGTAACCCGACTCCCCGCCCCCGGCGCGAACCGCCGCGCTGACACGGCCCCTCCTCGCCCCACCGGGGGCGACGGCAGCGGGGCGCGGCGCAACCTCGGCCGCCCCCGGTTACCTCCGGGCACTCCCGCGGCGGCGCGCAGCCGGGGCGGGCGGGGGGCGGGAGGGAAAACGCGGGGTCACACGGGCGGAGAAGGCGCCTAATGAGACCGGACACGCCAGGGTGTGGCTCCGGGCAGAGCACGGGAAGAGAGCGAGCGCTTACCCAGTGCGGCGGGGGGAGGCGGGGGGCAGCCGCGCTCCCCGGGCTGCCAAAAAAGTAATTAAAAACAAAACAAAAACAAGCCACCCACAGTAACTCCAGCACCGGACTCGACTCGGAGGTTATTGAAACTTTGTGCTAACTCCGAACACCGCATCCCGTGGGAAGACAACAACAGCGAGAGCCTAGCCGGGGCACTACGATAAATAAATAAAAGGCGGCGAAAGAGGGAGCCGAGCGCCTTTACTCCCCGTTCTCGGGGGTGAAAAGGAAACAAAAAAAAAAAATAGAGGTCGGTCGGTCCCGGATTTCACGGGCCGGACGGGTTATACAACACTACGAGCGAGAGGGGCAGGCGGGGAGGCAGGGCGGCGGGGGGCCGGGGCGCGGGCACCCAAAGCCACCGCAGCCAGGCACCGGGGGTGCGCTCAGGCAGGGGCAGAACACCCGAAAAACAGGGCCTCCCGGCCCAGCCGCTCTCCTCTCCACCGCCGCTCACTCCTCGCTCCCCTGTCCCTCCAAGCCTCTAGCCACGGCAACAACCACCGTATATATCTTTTTTAATTCGTGTAGAGAAAATAAGCGCCTAGGAAAAAAAAAAAAAAAAGGAAAAAAAAAAAAGAAACACTAGGAAAGCTCTCGCTTCCTACCTGGGCAGGGTTCAGCTCAGTTCAGTGCGTGCCGAGGAGGAGGGGGCAGAGGAGCACTGTCTAAAACAAAAGTGGCGCCAAAACCCCCCAGTAAGAAGCATTCTTCCTCCTCCTCCTCCTCCCCCCCTCCCCCACCAGGGCCGGCGAGAGCCCAGCGGGGTTCCTGCAACACGCGGCTCCCGGCATCGGGCGTCCCCGGCACAAGTTGGCAAGGGCCCTTTCTTTACAAAAAAAAAAAAAAAAAAAATAAAGCAAGCCGAACGGAAACTGCCACAACTCTTCCTCTTAGCGGGCAGCCGCCGAAGAGCTCGCCCAAAGTCACTCGGTGGGGAAAACTCGCCCCACAAAGGCCTTCCCCGAGCTAGGCGGGGGGGGGGGGGGTATCCGCCAGTTCTTTCGGAGGAGGCAGGGGGAAAGGCGCAGGTCAGTCCCCACGTCCTCACTTGGGCCGAGGCAACTCGCTCTCGCCAGCCCTCCAGCCCAGTCACTCGGGAACAGGCGGCCGGAGTTGCTCCAGCTCGGCCGAGCCAAGAAAGAGAGACCGAGGAGAGAAACCCCGCTCCTTCGGCACTTCCCTCCGCGGGGAAGACGCCGGGAGCGGGCTGGCAGGAAGAGCTCAGCTGCTGGGCGGCGGGAAGGAGGGGGAGCGCTGTCAGGGGTGGGAGTCCCCTCGCCCCGGCCGCCTCCGACACTCCACCCCGGGGCACCGGCAGCCGCCCCACCATTTTCTCCTGCGCGCCGCGCGGCCCAGCGCTCCCCCCCCCCCCCCCCCCCCCGCGCCCCGAGCGCGGCCCGCTCCGTCCGCAGCCGCTCCGACCCCCCTTCCCCTCCCTCCCCACCCCCGAACGGCCTGGCCCGGCTTGCCCACACACACCCCCCACACACACACAATGCCCGAGTCCTCCATCTTGCCAGCAGCCCCTGCTCGGCTCGGGAGAAGGGGGGAGGAGGAGGAGGAGAAGGTGGTTCTCCATTTTAGCTCGCCGAGCACTGGGCCCAGCCTGCCCGCGGCCGGCTCTGGGGAGGAGGCACGGGGGCTCCGGGCGGGCAGCGGGGGCCGCTTTCGGCGCCCTCTCGCTCTCTCACTCGCGCTCCCGCTCGCGTCCCCCCTCCCCGCCGAGGCGCGCTGGGAAGGGGGGGTGGGGAAGCGGGGGGCTGGAGTGTTTTCGCGGCTCGGCCCCGCCGTCCTCCATCTTGGCTGCGCGGAGTCCCTGTGGCCAGCCGGCCTAGCGCCCCGCGCCGTCCTCGCAGGCCCGGGGACCGCGGGCCCCGTCCCGGCCTCTCTCCGCAGCCACGCACCGCGATCCCGAGTCCCCCCTCCAAACTTCCAGAAGCTTCGCCGCCATTTTCTAACTTACCTTGCCCAGTGTCGGCGTAGGCAGCGAGAAGGCCCAGGCTCGTAGCTCCACTCCTATATCCCCGGCCCGGCTGCCGGTTGCGCGCCCGACCCGGCCCGGCCCGGCCCGGAGACTTGGCCGCGGAGGGGGGGTTTGGGGAGGGCGCGGGGCGCGGGCAGGTTATTTAATTTGGCGGCGGCGCTGGGGATTGTTTGGGGTGTTCGCTGCTCGGCGGCTCGCGAGCGAATGGAGGGCGCAGGCGCCACCTGGCGGCCACCGAGCGAGGCCCGCTCTCCTGGGCGTGGGGCGACACCTGCCGGCCGGCCGCGGCCGCGCCGCGCCGAGCGGGGTAAACAAGGTGCCGCGCATGCGCGCGCCGCCCGGCCGCTCCCCCGCCCCCGCCGGCTCGCGCGCGCGGGGCTCGGGGCGGGGGGGGCCGCGCGGCCCGGCGCGGGGCGGGGGGGGGGGGGGGAGCGGGGCCTCCGGGGACCGGCCTCGGCGGGGTTTGGCGGGGCGGCGGCCGCCGCCTCCCGGGCGACGCGGGCCCGGCCTCCTCCGTGCGCGACCGGTGGAGGAGGCCCGGCTGCCGGCTTCATTCTCGGGGCAGGATCGGGTAACCGAAACACGGCGACAGCCTAAAAAGGAGAGCGGCGGCCCGGCCCCGGCCCGCGCGGAGCCGCCGGGACGCGCCCGGCCTCGCACAGGCACACGCAGACGCGGGGCCTGGCGTCCTTCCCCACTGCGACACAGAAGTGATCGGGAAATAATTGTTCAGCTGAGGCAAAGTTCGGCCTTTCGAGAAATAATCCGTTAAGCGCTTGCCGTTTCTCCTCGCTAACCGGTGCCATTTCCCGCAGGCGCTCAGAGGCAGGAGCTGGCGGCAGGGGTGGGTGACGCCGAGGGGCCAACGTCCTCGCCCGTGCCAAGCCACCGCGGTCTTCTCCAAGCCAACCCCAGCCGATCGCTGGGTGTTGAGGAAGCGAAGCCGTGTGCAAGGGAGCCTCTGGTTGGGAGGGTAGATTGACGGTTGCCCACATGGATGCAGGGTGCCGTGCCCTGAGAACTCCCAGCCTGCGTGGCGATACAAACAGGCAACGTTTGCTGGCACTGATGGCATTTCTTGTGCTTAGGAGCATTCTCCTGAAACGTTTCCTGCTTCTGCCCATCGCTAAGTGCGTTCCCAGTTTAAATCTGAGCGCGATTCCTTGTTTCTCTGTGCGTGAAGATTCATGTGAACTTGATGACATATAAGCAGCACAGAATCTCTAAAGTAACCAGATACAAAATTTGCGATGCTTATTTTTCTATACACACAATTCAGTCGTTCCTTTACATTTTTTTCTCTGTATTGTGTAATGTTAAGCACATTACTCATGCTGAATAGTTGCACATAAGCTTATACTTAGTCAGCACAAAAATAGTTTTGTCCTGGTAATTAGTCTCTAATCATCCTCTTGTATTTATCTACTTCTAATTTTTGAGGAGAGGTTTAGCATAACCAAGCAGGCACTAAAGCTGGGTTACTTTGCTCACCTGCCTAACAAAGGCAGGACACTTAAGAGTATCCATCAGTTCCAGTCTTTTCAAAACTAAGATGAGACATTGCAGAGCAAATGACAATTATAATGGAAACTGTGATTAGACAAGGAGTTTTTAAAATATAAAACTAGTGTAATATGAGTTGATGTCACCGAGACATTCTAGATACAATCTGTCAGTACATGAGACACGTACAAAACATTATATTCTATAGCTTGAATTCACATTTCAGAATGTTTTTTTCACCTCCTGTCAGGCTGGGGAAAAACTAAGAAAATTAGGGGAAAGATTCCCTTTTAGAGAACACTTTAAAATAGTATCCTGAATGCCTAGTCGTAAAACTATGTTCAAGGTTTCAGTTACAGCTACAGGTGCTGCTACTGCTGATCTTTAATGTGAATCTGTTAATGTCTGTCTGGAAATTGTAGAAGAATTGTGAATAAAAGATAATTTGTTAAAGCAAACAACAAACAATCCCCCAACACACTAAATCTCAAGTAAGTTTTAAACTTGCCTATGATATATATGGTTGTTAAATTACACCTAGAAATAGATGGAAAGGAGCTGGATTGACTTGTGCCCTCCCTGTACAAAGGCAACTTCTGACAACTGCCAGATAGACAACTTTGCCATTAAAATAAACCACACACTTCCAAAACTAACATTTTGCCTACACGCAGAATTCCAGTAATGTATCCTTTGCTTGAGATACAATAGAGCTACTCATATTACAACTCAAATCCAAAACTTCGTAAGATTCTAGCAGTGTACTGTGAGAGCTGGCAGAAGCACAGCACTGAGGTAGCTTCAGAGTCAGCTGTGCATAAAAAGCCATGTATTAGCACAAGCATCAGATATTTGGTCTATTCTGAAAACACTGTAGTTCACAGTTGACCTCATAGCTGAGATTTTTTAGGTAACTGTTTAACAGAAGAAAATGTGACATAGTTTTTATGGTGTGTTTTTAAAGCAATGAGCGTGCAAGTGCTGACAATACCATGACAGAGAGTTCAGCCTGTTTCCAAAGCTGACCTGGACCTTGGAAGCTCAGATTCATAACAATCCTGGGTGTCCTGACTCACATGACAAAATCTGCTTTTTTAAACTTGTGACAACAAAACGTGGAAACACTCTGGAGACCAGACTCCAGGTGCAGCGGAATATTACGAACCGTTGGTCACAGAGCCTGTCTAAGAGGATTTTGCACTCTCCAGTTCATTTCCTCCCTCCCAGTTGTTCCATTCAGCTGCTTGCCTGGCCGCTGTCTAAGCAAAACTGTTGCCTCATCAGAGAAGGGGGGAGGGCCATTTGTTTTCTAAAGGGCTGGTTTATTTTTTTTTTTTTTCCCAAACCAGATCATTTCTTGGATGTTATTTAGAGTACAACTACATGAGCAATTCAGTCCACACAACTGAAGGTGCGGTGCACTCCTGTAGAGGCTGGGAATGTTTCTGCTCTGCTCCAGTGACCAGAAGGTAGGAATTTCTTAAGCCAGCTGTGTCCCGGGACAATTCCTAGCACAGCACCTCACTTGGATCATGCAAATAACCACCATAAACCAGTTTATATAGCACGCATCTAAGGGGAAAACGCATCAATCTCTTAAATGGGGGGTAGGAATACAGGGGGCAGAAAAGACAAGCTCTTAACCGTTGTATTTCTTGTCTTTATGGGGGACAAGATTGGCCCTCTGAAGAGCCTAACGTCTGCATTTCCCCATGAACTGATCATGCTTCTGGGACTGAGCCTTCCAGTGGGTACAACAGACGAGATGAAAAGCAGTTCCTCTGCTAGCACACTGCTTCTTTCTAAGCTAACAATTCCAGAATGGGCTTCTACCATCTGTTCAGACTTTGTGAAGAAATCAAAGAACATCCTGAAGTTTCTCTATAGTTTTAGCACTCCGGCATCCTTTCCAATACAATGAAAAAATTTAAAAGAAAAAGTGTTATCCAAGCATAAAAATGAAATAGAGATACTTTAAATTCTGACCTTCCTAGAAAGGATTTATATCTGATAGAAAAGTTCTGTGGAAAACTGTAGGAGAAAGTATTCTGCAGGACTATGCAATCTTTCTCATAAAAGCTACTCTTGAAGAGCTTCAAAGTCCACCATTTCTGATATTTAGCCCAATTTAGAGAGTATTTAACAAAGACTTTAGAACAGGGACTTTTACTATGCTTGATCCAGAGAGCGCTCTTGATCAGTCACCCAGTTAAGAAACTGAGCAAGGAGAGGGCAGATACCAATTCCATGTCTGAATTAATGGCCAGAGGTTCACCACTAGAGAAGATCAGAATAAACTCAAGCTGCCAGATGGCTGATTCATTCTTCCAGGCAGGAGATTCATGCTCATGCTGCTTTGTTTTCTTTGAGGGCAGTGGAATAGGAACCCCCTCTGCAGTTCCGTTTCCTCTTTTCTATTTAAAAAAAAAAAAAAAAAAAAAAAGCCACAATCCTTTACCATTCCTTTTATTTTTTAAATGGATTTGCTTATGAGAATTGGAAAACAAACCAGAATTTGAATATTGGATTCGTTCCAAGGTGAGGTTGTAACTTTGATGGCCTGTATTAAATAAGCCACAGTTATATTTTTATCTGTTTAGTTGGGTACAGAGGGGAAAGCAGTCTTCCCAATCAGATTTTGTTTCCCAGATTTTTGAAACTGGCTTAGTCACTCTAGGGAAATCTGCTCTAAATCCTTTTGGAGATGAGCTATTACATAAGAAACAAAAATAAAGACCACAAAATGGGTTACTTTCCCATAATTTGCAGAAGAGAGATTGCATATCGGTAGCTCCTTAGGCTTTTCCCTGTTCTGTGAATAGTTTCATCCTTTTGCAATTTACTAAGTCTCCCTTGTAAGCCCCTATTTCTTGCCAGGTCTTTCCAGAACACCTAACTCAATTCCGAATTTTCTTTGATTCAGTAAGTCTACCGTGCTCTCAGACCTGTAAAGGAGCACAGAATCACAGTTTGTCCCCTATCACTAAAAAAGGAAGTTTTAATGCCCCTTCGTTATCATCTCTAGAAATGAATAGAACCGCAGTGAGTCGCAAATGCCTAATTGCATTATCAGCAGATTTATTCAGTCGTCTGTGCCATGTGTTACCTGAAGCCCTGCGCTCATTCCCCTCTTTGAGGTGAGGTGCTCTTGCTGTATCTCATTCTTTGAGATAAAAATCCCTTAACCATGTTCTAAAGTTTTCATCACCAAACTGTGTAAAGGCCACACCAGTTATTGGTAAGAAATAATGAAAAGCCCTTCTCCTAGCTTCAGTCAAGAGAAGTCGCTTTCGTCTGAGGCGTCGCCTCACCCTATGTACAGGAAAGAATCACAGAATCATCTAGGTTGGAAAAGACCTTGAAGACCATCTAGTCCAACCATAAAAGAGTAAGCATTACCATTCAGGCCGCCTCTTCTGGATCCAGGACACAATCTGCTCCAGTTTCCAGGTGTAGGGAGGTTTTGGGAGACACAGCCAAGACATTCTTGTGTCCTCTAGCCAAGTCCAGGCAGGGTGGTCATGAATCAAGGACCAATTTATGAGTCAGGCACCATGACAGCATCACTGACAAAGTCTGTGGAAGAAGCACAGGAACCAGGGAAACATGTTTCAAATTGGGTAAGCTGGATAAGGGGCAGGGCATGGTTAAAGGCAGGAAAGAACAGCCTGTATGACAGAAAAAGGGCTGGGGTAAGAAGCAGACAAGAGCTGAAATAAGGTCAAGTGGGCCAAACAGCAGCAACTATCACTGAGCAGGGGAAGCAGCTTTGGCTAAGAGACAGCTAAAAAACAAACAGTGAAACTACACCGTGCTCTTGATGTGCAGGGCAACTCAGCCATCAGGAACAGAAAGCAGTTCTCAGATGGTCGGATTTCCTAGGGTCTCCAGCTCTGCTGAGACTCTGACATGGAACCAGGGGGTTTTGCCTGAAAAGGGAAGGAAGGAGGCTGGCTTGTGGTTAGATGAGATTAGAGTGAAACTGGAACAGAAACATTGTTATTCAGCTCAACCTCTGCCCAAGATCATAAAACAAAACAATTATAAACAATAAAGTCAAATACTTTTATGTTTAAGCTTTGAAGAAAATCCTCCATCAAATAAATGGGACAGCTCTCTTCTGTATTTGCAGGCAAAGACAGGTTTGGATGATGACAGTGGATTGGTTTATCTTGGTCTTTTCCCCACGAACTACTGAGGCTAAAACTTGGAGGGTTAAAGTAGGAGTATATAAAGTGGGTTGTTACGTGACAGGTAAGGTCAAGGAACAGATTACTCTTTCAGATAACAACCTTGCATGGTTTTCTGGGGCTGACCTACCACATTCCCAAGATCCTACATATATCCCTAACACGGTTTCCTTTTCTTTAGATTTCATCATCAACAAACTTTAAGGTCTCTTTCAGACAGTGCTTCTCAGAAGTCCCCTCCTTCCAATCATGTCTGGGGCTCAAGGCCATTCTTACTGCCTCGACTCTGACACAGTGGGAGCTGGAAGCAAAGCAAGTGTGATCTTGTCATTAGCTGTGACTTAGATTTTTTTGTAAGTGGCACAATGCATAACAAGTAGCAAGGAATACAACGGTTTACGACATCTTGGTGGCTTGCACAGATGTTCAAAACGGTTAAGATAAAAATACTTTAGACTGTAACTTCCTTTAGTATGATTCTGTAAGTCCTACAAAGCCTCAGTGCCAGCAGCTGTGACCAAAGTGTTTCCCCCCCATGGCAAAAGGACACTCGCCATAAGTGCGGAGGACAGCGACTCCCAGCCCCGCTCCCCCCGGGGTGTACCCTTATGGCCCTTCTCTGTACCACTGGTTCCAGCTGTGAGTCCAGCAGAGGTGAAGCTTGCAGCCTGGAACATGAGTCTCCCTTACAGAACCTTGCAATTGCTGATTAAGCCTTTACAAAGCAACTGTTATAACAAAGTTA
Source organism: Strix aluco (assembly GCF_031877795.1). NCBI lineage: Eukaryota > Metazoa > Chordata > Aves > Strigiformes > Strigidae > Strix > Strix aluco. Next base: position 11,021,018 of record NC_133940.1, on the reverse strand, counting down.
TAAAAGGGCTAAATTGTGATGCAGGGATAGGAGCCAAATTAATGTTACTTTTGGTACATTCTGTTTTGCAAAACACCAAAAGAGGCATTTGAAGCAACAGTTATTTTTCTGGTGGCTTGTACCCTACCAACAGAGCTCCCATACTGACTCCAATAACATCACACAGGTTGGATATGCAGGAAAGGGAGCTAAAGTCAATCCTAGACTCAGAAGCCTCTCTCTGTTATGCAAGAGTTAAAAGGAAGAGAATACTGTGGCTTGACACCCACTTTCGAAAAGCTTGTATTCAGAAGATTAACTGTTTGGCTTAAGTGATGACTCTCATACAAAACAAAGTAACATACAAGAAATTTCGTCAAGACTTTTACAGTGAGATCTAACTTCCTAAAATCAAAAAGACATAACATGAATACATTTAAATATCCTCTGTCTTGGTATTTTCTGGAAGTTAGATTAAATCCAAAATTTGCAGGTGACCATATGCGTTTCTACTAAACTTGGCTTTTCACCAATTATTGTAATGATTCTCCTAGATGTTTTCACAGTGAGACTCTGCAGAGGTGTTTTTCATTTTTTTGATAGTAAATGCCATTTTTTCAATCTAAGGACAAAACCCTAATTCAAGTATCTCTCCAATACATTTCCAGCAATTCTGACTTATCAAGAATTTTATCTCAGCCATCATCAATAGCTGTCCAGGCTATAAAACTGTACATTAATAATTATCCAAAAGCAACCAAGTAGTTTTCACCTGCCTTGAAATATTACATACTCGCAATATAATTAATACCATTTTTTCCCCAGACTTTCCTTAGGGTTTTGTTTATCCAAGTGATTTATAGCTGAATATATACTGACTTCTTGCTTGTCATAGGAAAAAGCAAGTTCTTTTGATAAGTTGGTCACAGAGCCATATTCTCTGAATTAATGTTCTCAGTTTTACTGTAATGTTGTCAGTATTGTTTAATCAGAATTCCTGGTTAAAAAAAAAAAAGATAAAATCTGAATTTCAGCAAAGGTTCTTTATTATCACAGGTCATTTGCCTCCTCACAGAAAGCCACATTATAATTATGGCACACTAATTGCTGTACAGCAGCACCAGTACATCTCTTGAAGCAATGTGACACAGGGGCACTCGCAGATGGCAAGATAGTTTCAACAACCTGAATCAGTGTGAAGGCATGGCAGGGTCACGGGGCAGAAAAGACTGTCTTGATCAAATTTCCAAACTACTCAGAAAAACTTACACATGTAAAACACGCAAAAAAATAGTAAGAGTATTCAGTTCCATGAGGGATGAAGGTGAACTCGGTAGACTGGCTCTTCCCATTCAACTATATGGAGAAGACGACCATCACCCTTCACAAAGCAGGTTCAAGAGCTAAGGCCGATCCGGCCGTTCTGCACAAGGCAGGCAATGAAAAGCCTCTGGGGCAGCAGCGGAGTCGCTTCCCGAGCCCACTCTTTGGCATCTAGCCTTCTGCTGACAGGAGTCAATTGTGCACAAAGCAGAGCGTGGAAAAGAACCCTGCGTAACAGCTCACTGCTCCCACACTTACTGCCGCAGAAAAACTCCACAAAAGCCAGAAAAATCTCCAACTCCTTCGGTCTATGAAGAGCCGACCTTCCCTTTGGGTAGGCCTTACACGTCATGTGCTAGAACTTGCACGCCTTGAAAGGCAGAACAGATTCTCCTCTGAGTAGTTACTAAATACTGTGGCAGCAAATGTCACCACCCCATTTAACATTTAATCCTAGTACACAACTCTTCATCTTGAAGCTTCACTTGAACATGGTAATTGAGTGTCTGCATTAACCTCCCACCCAGTTATAATCCAATTCTAACAACCCATTGTATTTAAATTTTTGTCAATTTCAAGCATAAAAGCTAACTTTAAAGACCCGTGTCTTCGGTTAACAACAATGCTTTGAAAACTTTTGACAATTTGTCCTATAGTATAGCTTCAGGCTGCACATCCAGCTAACAAAAATAAACATTGGAGCATTGTGGTCAAAACTAACTAGGCAATATTAAAAGAAGTGTTTAAATACTCTAATTTTTAAAAAAAAACTGTAATAATTGAAAATCTTTTTATTGTGCTATGAGCTTTGGATCAAGCCCCACAGCAAATTTAAAAAAGTAGACAGCTAAGTATCTGTAGAGATACAAGCGACAGCAACTAGTAGAGAAGTCAGTAGTATATTTCAAGCCCCATGTTTCAAGGCAGTGAGAAAAAGCTAAATGCATAACAAAAAAATTGTATCTATGCATTTTCCTTATTTTAGCCTTCTGTTCCTAAATTCAGCATGCAGTCTCCATGTTTTCTAAATGAAACATTTGCACAACACACTAAAAACCTTTGTAACTCTCCCACATATCTAGAGCAGCAAATAGTTCTGCCATTGCAAGTAAAATGAAAGTAAGAAAGATTTTACATAGAAACTACTAGAAGAAAGTTACCGAATACTGATACTTATACTCCATAGTTCTTCATTCCAGGTAACTCATAAAAATCAACTCCCAAGGCATCTTTGTTCTGCCACTAACCTCCTTTTCAAAGCACCTGTGCTTCTACTCCATTTATTTGCATCCTTCATTTCTCTCTTTAAACACTCAGCCCAGTATCAGTGTCCATAGAATTTCTTCTCTGCTTCTTTAAGATAATGAAAATCAAAGTAACCTGAAAAAACATCTTCCTAATTCAAGCTGTCAAAATTTGATGACTGTGCTAATTATTTTTTCACATTTAGTCTGAATAGAACTCTGATTATAGTTTTTTAAAAACCTAAACCTACAGAGCAGTTATTTTGTCTTCTTGCTTTTAAGGCTTTTAACCCTTTAATGTTCCTAAGTTATTAAAATCTGAATTGCCATTATAGCTGTATCCTTTATACCATTCATCAGAAAGTTACCATAAGGGACCCAGTATACCTTTTAATAGTTAACAAGCTTTAAGATCATGAAGCATTTTGCTATTTACTTGCATATTATTTGGACAACGTGTGTGTTCTCCATTTCAGTTCAGAAGGCACTACTGGTGATCTACTTCCAGGCCTTTCTTGGACAGTTTACATACTATGCTTAGATCAAAAATCGTCTCCTTACTAGAATTTAGTTCTGCAAGTTCTAAGTAAAATTTGGTCAGTCTCTTTCCCAGACAGGGCTTTGTCGAGCCACATGCCAAGTTCCGGAGCCTGGAAGTTGGATCCAGCTCACCCAGATAGTCTCTCTCACATGACTTGGGTCAAGGTTAGGTAACAAGCCATCTGCTTGAGCAAGTCAGCATAACACGCTTTGCAACATTAACTAAACAAGCTATTTCAGGCAAGATACACCAGCTCATAGGCAAACACCCCCCCCACCCCCCCCAATTTCCCTTGAAAAGTACAGAAAACCCTCCCTGCAAGTGAAAATGGGAGGTAGAAGAAAGCCTGTCAGAATTGTCAGTCCCTATCTGTCCTGAAAAATCCCCATACGCTTGAATTACCTGACACACTAAACTCTTCACAAAGGCACAAAAAGGCAAAATAAAACCTTTCTGGGCTGAATTCTTTATGTATTTCTAGTCATCAGGTATTCCTAAGAATGAAATCCTAATGTATTACAAAAAATAGCAAAATTAACATTTTAATTTTACCACTAATGAGCTTTAATTTATACAAACAATAGATTTTATTTCCTCTCAAATTAAAAACACTGAGGTTAAATTAATAAAAGTTGAGTTACAAAACAAAAAAGCAACAGAAAGCAACCTTCTGTTATGATTTTTTTTAATGTGAGAATCAAATATGTTGATCAAGGAACAACGGGGTTGGACTTTATTTTAAATATTTGTAACATTACACCACTATATAATCACAGTACTTATTTAAAAAAATATAAAAAGTAGACATTAAATTTCTGTGTACTGGATTTAAAACTTTCATGATGTGAAAAACTATATTCTGTATATTCTAAATCTCTTAGTGTTTAAGACTCAAAGATAAAAATATATACACAGAATATATTAGTAGCTCCACAAAAAAAGGAAGTCACATAATTAGAGTGATCGTAAACCAGCTGTAATTAAATACAAACCTGATACTTTTTAAACTGGAGAACTGAGCATCAGTCCAGTAAGAAATAGTTTAAGTATTTTAAGGTGACTAACTAGAAGAGTTCTGAACTTTTTAATTTAAATGCTGCAAACTGACAAGAAAAAATGGAAAGATTTCTACCATTACTGGTGAATTAAGAAAAAGAAAGAATTTTCATGGAGACAGAGTTTAATCTTCTCTTATGAAAAAACAGACCAACGAATAGAAACACTGCAAAGTTAGGATAATGCTAAATGTTAAAAAACACAAGAGAAAAAAAAATAAAATCAAACAACACCTTGTGTAGGGGGCAAGTTTAGAATGAGACTGACCACTCCTTTCTGGAAGGGCACAAGGTACGTAAAAACTCCTTCATTTCTGTTGAGTTCTCTTTTCAGGAATGAAATTAATGTGCATTTTATATACAGAGGTATTTTTGTGAAAAAAGGATGGCTAAAACCAGTTTACTGAAGCCAATTTATACATCTAAATCAGAAGACAGACATCGAGACAGAAATAGATCAAAACAAACTTACAAAGTATCAGTAGCAAACATAAGGAAATATTACAGCAGCAGGTTTACGCATATTCTCTGAATTATGTTACAACCAAAGTTACAGAAATAAGATAACATTTTCAACCTTACGTAATATTTTTGAGCAGATAAATTCTCAGATGTAATATACATGTATATAATAATTTTTTAAAAACACTTGTTATTTACAAATGTAATATAGGGCCAGACTCTTTATACAACTATATTTGCATACACTTCAGCATACAGAGTCCTACCAAAGTGAAGCAAAGGAATGATCAAATAAATAAAGCTTTGCATTACTTAGGCTTTCCCAAATCAGGTCAATGAATTGAGGTTACAGCATGTATATACTTGCCTTTCAATATTGATTTTTACATACAAAAAATTCACTTAAGGAAAATAATTTTAAAATGTATGTAGAGTTTGACAGCAGAAAAATCTCACTACTGCCATATGATTACATCCTGGAATTAAATGCATTTTTTACATTACATTACATATTTAAAGCAATAAAGCAGGAAACATTTGCATCCACAGTGCTGTTTATTTCACTAATACATAAAAATTTCCTGCCTTTTCATAATATTTGTACGACACAGAGGGCATTCATTAAGTGCTTCAGCACATTCCTTACAGGCAACTAGGTGACCACAGGGAATGAGAACAACTGATATGTCTTTAGCCATACAGATTTTACAAAGCTTTTCTTCCTGCAAGCGTCTTAACTTCTCTTCAGTACTGAGATCTAAGGAAAACAAACACATAAAAAGAAGTTAACATACTTAGTGACACTGATTTTTTTGTTTGTTTGTTTCTTTACACACAAGTACAATGTTTTCTTCGTATGATTTAGAGATCACACCTTTAAAAAGAAAAAAAAATTACAAGAGATAGGAAACCAAGCTGCAGCATGGAATCCTCTTTTTTTTTTTTTCCCCCCTCTCATCTCATTACATATCCCAGGCCAATGCAAGAAGGGAATTCAGCTATCTATATCTGCAAGAGCTTGAAATATCTATAGAATTTAGGATATGCATATTTCAATCAGGAACCATTCTTTTCACAGACTTCCCATTGATAACTTTCCCAAAACTTGTACAGAAGGTGAAAGAAAGGCTCGTTGATACTGATTAAGTAATTTGGATTTTTTTCCCCCCCCCGAGAGTTTCCCCAGTGAAAAGAATGAGGATGTGATTTCCTTCCTTGCCTCCATTTTCAAAATGCCCATACTTCAAAAGCTTAAAAATTTGTAATGCAGAAAGAATCAATTTTGCATTGTACATAAGCTCTTTTTATTCCAGTTATGCCCCATGTGAAAATGCAAACTTCAAACACCTTCCTCTGCCACTTGGGGAAAGCTCTGCACAGCCAGCCACAAAAATTATGTCCATCTTGATTGCAAGTTCTTTTTCCCCCATAATGTCCATTAAAAATCTTATTAAAAAGAGTGGGCTGGTAAGATCTCTGCCTATCATGCCAACCAGACAGTCTTTTCTCCTCCCTATGAATTCACTCATATGCTTGTCTTAAACTGCAAGTCTCCTGAGTCAGAGATCTTGGCTTGGGTCTATTTGCAGAGTGTGCCACACCAGCTTTCTGAGCATAACTTGCACGTCCCAGCATAGCTGGAATACAAATAATTGAAAAAACCCCACCATCTAGAAGTATACTTTTTCATACCGGCCAAGAAGGAAAGTGCTTCTATCCCATGCAAAATTTTATACTGAAAAATAAATAATCCCCTACTAAGATCTTTTTAATTTGAGCATACTGAGTATTGACAGTACGTTGCTGTGTCTATTTCATTTTGCCATCAGAGTCCCCACATCTACAGTTATTGTTTTTATTTTTAAATGATACTGTCATAATAAATTTGGCTTTTTAGTTAGCATGTATAACCTTTCCCAGAACCACACTAGACTATTAATACCTCAAAAGTGTGTAATACTGAAATAATTCTACTTATTTTAGAGATTATATTTACAAATGCTGCTGTGCTCAAATAACTTTGTTCAACTTTTTTTTTTTAGTGTCCAAAAAGAAATCTCTTGAATTTTAAGTTACAATACTGTAACTTCACCTCAGGTAAGACTTAGATCAGAGAGTAGAATAAACACATAACAATAAGCTGTATTTCACGGACTAAAAAGCTGATATGAAAGTACACACAGAGGTTTTGTAATTGAATAAGCTCATCTTGCTCAACTGGGATTTCAATTGATTCTTCTTCCCTTGTATTTTCTTTCTGAGCACTTAAGTCTGCTACCAGATCCTCAACAGATGTGTGACTTTCTCCAGACATCTGCAATTTCTTTTCCATGGTGTTTCTAATCTCAGACAAACTGAAACCCATGTCTATGGCACTTTGTACCAAAGGATTCTGTAAGAGATCAACTAAAACAAGAAATTAAAAAAAACAAAACAAAACAACAATTTAACAACGATTAATCTGATTATCAGACAGTATTCACTACAGTACTCTAAGACACCTTTGCAAATATCTAGCCAAAGGAACTGTGTTTCCAATTTGAGAATTTTGCTAGTTGTAAAAGCCGCATTGTCAAAACACCCAAAACTGTAGATTTGACATGTCTTCCACCCTAGCTTTCCCAGCCTCCCTTCATCTATTTATAATACAGTAATCCTCCAAGATTTGCTATTCAAATCAACTACTTCATCTTCTTAAATAAAATGTCTTATATAATTAACATCAGAAATTCCATAACTGAATGTTAACTGAAACTCATCCAAAATTCCAAGGCACAATAGATATGTAAGTATTTGGTAGCATTACATCAATTTTAATACAGTTCAGGGAAGGAAAAAAAAAAAAAAAGTCACACACATGTTTAGAGAAACCAATAAATAATTTGAATTTACAAAACCAAAACACAGCACCACCAGCAAGCAAGCAAGCCTATCCACATTAAGACACAACACTACTTTGGGAAACCATTTTTCAGTTTGCTAGACCTCCCCCTTCCTCTTCTCAATATAATTTTTTTAATAGATTTGTTAGAAGTACTGGAAATAAGGCACACTGCTATTACATGTAAATGACTAATTTCTTCTTTACTTCAGAAGATTGTTCAAAGAGCAAAACTTTTTAGCCTAATTTTCACTCTCATAAATGAGCAGTGTGTGAGAGATTTCTAAAATAGGTTTTGTGTAATCACTCCTATTAGCAACAGCTATCATTCCCTGGGATGAAGTTGCTTGACTGTTTTCCCACCACCCCTCTAACTGTCTTGTCTTTTTATTGCTTGGTATTTGCAAAAAACATTGCAGGAATGCGTAATACTGGAACACATAACAAGCTATTTAAGCTTTCTCAGCTTCCTAGTCCTTGCCATTTAACAGACCAACTCTTCCTGCCTCATGAAAGGCAACGATTGTTTCATTTCAGTATTCCTTAACATTCATCCCACAGCACTACTAATTCAATACTTGAGGCACACTTAGTAGCTATAAAAATAAGACTGCATCCTATACGCACTTCTTTCATGGTTTACAACCTTTACTTTACAATATTTATCCAACCATGATTAGATTTCCCCTAAGAGAAATAAAATTCACTCTGCAGTTCTTTAGAAGCAATGGAAGAGTATCGTCCAACAATTTGCCTGTCATGCTTTACTTAAAAATGTAATAGCATTTTTTTTTTAAATTAACCATTTCCTTTACTATACATGCAAATACAGATATTCCAAAATAGGGGGATTGTTTGTTTGGGTTTTTTTTTCTAAACAGATACCTTTAGGAAGTATTGTCCCTTCAGCAGCTTCTGTCTAAAAGTGAAATATAAACAGACAAAATTACAATTCTGGAGAAGGTAAAAGGAAACCTATACAGTTACAAGACAGAAAATAGCCATTTGATCTCAGTTATTTTATTGATTAAAACTATTAAATCTGCTCTGAACAACTGCAAAGGGATCAATGTTTTGTTATATCTTTCATATTGTTATAAGTTTTCATTTTAACTCATCTTTGCTATAATTGTATGATTTGATTGTTAGTCTATGGAAGAATTGTAAAATAACATCAGTTTTACTTTTTAGTAACTGCATACAAGTTTAACAATGCTCTACCAACAAGAAAAGAAAAATTATCTACTACACTTGCATGAGGAAATTATTAATCATAAACTTTAGGTTCCCAGGCTATATAAAACAAATAGTATTTGTTCAGTACCAAATACACAACATGTACAAGGGACCCTATCTGTGATCCATAACCCAACTAAGGAGAACTGCGAGGTCTATAAACCATGAGTGACAGAACCAAAACATACTCTGATGTCTTTCACTTTCTGCCAATGAAAGAAGCAGCAGGAGGATAAACGACATGCAGATAATTAGAAGAGTAACTTCATATGAAAGTTACATTAAGACTGTTTTCTATTTTAACAAAATGGTATTTGATTAATAAGCAAGACACTTACTGTTGAGTCCCTACATCCGTCTCTTAAATGAACATTATTTATAAATTCTAGCCCCTTTTCCTTTTTCACAAACGTGCACCTATAAATGAAAATATTTAGTTATAATAGAACTGCATAAGCAGCAAACAAAAATTGACTACATAACTTTGAAAAGCTTCGATACATTTCCTACATTATACAGAATGATTGCTTTTGAAATGTCTAAATGTTGAAACATCAGGAATGTCATCTGAATGTTTCTAAAAAACATCTTAATCACTTCAGCAGTACTTATTTTTTTAATATTTTTGGTGAAATGGAAAGCTAGAGTTGTGTGCCATGACAGTTGATGCCACAGGTTTATAAAAGTAAAGGCTTCAACAAAAAACAAACGTTAAAATGTTGGTTCTTTTAGTCTTTTACAATCAAAGAAAAGCAGTCACTGGTCAGACAGGTGTCTTACATGCTTTTTTTTCGTTATTTTCCAACCAGTCCTAGCCACTGGGCAGAGGTCTTCCCTACCAGAAGATATAACGAGTGCCATAACTCCTCGACAATAGTTCTCTAGCTTCAGCAGTTCCTTCACCTTCAGCAGTTCATGGACGCAGACATCCTGCTGCGAGACCGACACACTGCTGCTGAAGTTGATGTGCAAACAAAAACTCCATGTAAGACAGTTAATGATCTGAGAGGAACTAATCAAATCTGACATAATTTAAGCAATCTAAACCAAAATCAAACCTACATAAGGAGTGAAACATAGCAAGAAAATGCATCTTAACCATTCACTGCACCAAGGCAAAAGTTTGGAATGGCATCTCTTTCAAGTGGCAGAGACTAATAACTGGCTGCCAGCCACTACTGAAAAAAAAGTATCACCTAATGCATAAATACTAAATTCCAGCTTCTAGAGAGCCTTTCACCACAGGGACAAATTTGGCAGCTAATGCATAAAATACATTGACTTTATCAGTGTTATACAAGCAACAAAGTTTTTGTACTTGGACATCTTTTACCCACCTGTAAGAAACACTAAATCATATACCGTTCCTCCTCCTTTCCTCAAGACAGATCTTAGACAAAATTAGCAGTTTGTTTAAAAACTACTTCTGGGTCTGGAATCCTCAAGTCTTTAAAATTATGCAGAAGTATGTTTTGAATTCAATACCACTACTAACTTTTTTAGGTTTGTTTGCACCCTGACAGAAGTTTAATCATTTTGTATCCTAACATAAGTTACAAACTCTGGCATGTATGAAACTATTAAAATTACCATTAGAATGTAGCACTTGGATAATGAGGACAAAAAAAAAAAAGATCAGATAAGTATTCACAAAATTTCACGATTCTGCTAGCTGAGACATCAGTTAAGTCCAGACAGAAATCTTCTCTTCCCTTTAGTAATTCCTACAAACAAGCTGACATACAAATGATGCTGACTTAAAAGTAAAGTTATTCAGAAGGTACAGTTTCAGGGTAACTATTCAGACTGATCACTTTTAATGAGTTACTTGTGCCCTCAACCTCTTGAGGTTTACTTCTCTTTCCCAACCACTTTAGAAGAACTCCCTCCTACCTCTCAAAGAAGACATTAGGTTAATGTCCTCTTCTGAGGCCTCCAATATAACATTAAAGCCTATGTTGATGATTACACATATAATGGAAGGACTACAGAAGGTAGAACAGATGGAACAACAAAAATAAGGACCCCATGCAAAATATTCCTTAAAATCTTTTCTACTTATTGAAAAGGAAAAATATAAACCATGGAAGATAACTGATATTCCTTTGGTGCCTAAATGACAAAAATGAAAAAGGAGGAAGTGGAGGAGAGCAACTAAAAAAAAAATTCAGTTATTTTCATAAATTTAAACAACATTAAGCCATAGTCAACCTTCTAAAACCTTTATTAGTATGCTCTGTCATTAAAACATAACATACTGTAAATAAGACTCAGACACGCAACAAGAAAACAGTAAAAAAAATACCTTACCCAGGAAACCATTTGGCATGCTGATCCCATGGGTTTTCATTTTCCTTCCATTCTTGCAATCCTCCACCACAGTGGAAACACACAACATGATCACCATTACCTGAGGAAACACACAAGAATAAAGTTACATACTTCTAGTAGGCATAACAAGAAGTTTTCAACTAAAATGTTACATTGTTAAGTATCTGATTAGCAACTGTAACTAAAAATAATTCCATTTGCAAAGAGGACATAATACATATGATTTGAAACATGTTCAGGAGGGACTTGAGCTTAAAAAAATACAAAGGAAGAGGTATGTGCAATTTTTTAAATTTCATTTTAGCAAGTAATTATGCAGATAAAAAACGAAAGCTAAAAATAATCTATTATCAAGTAGCTCAATCCACTGGCAAACAAGCCATGAAGTAGTCTACCACAAAGAATTAAGGACATTTATGTGCCTTTTTGGTGCTCCACCATTAAGATTCACGGGCCCTACACAGCAGTAGCATAACCGACTGAGATGTTAGGAGAAATTGCATTCTCTCTGTTCTAGCACCACGCCTGCTGTAATCAAAGACTGTGCCAGAAACTGCTTAGATATTGTGTTTACTGAAATGAGAGGTGGTATGGACAGATTTTTCCTACTGAGCTAAATCATTCTAAGGCCACAGTAAACAATTTTCACAGAAGCCACTTGAGCAGCCATCAGGTCTGATAAGCTGGTGCCCATGTAGTGCCCCTCCACAATACAGATCTCACTTGGCTGTGAGAAGCTAGGTACTTTTAGGAATCCAAAAAGAAATCAATAAAAACAGTTCTACTGGGTAAAAATGTTGCACGTATATCACCCATACAAGAACATATCAAAGGTTTTAGTTATGGCCACAAGTAAAACAAATGGAACCAGATTAAAAAGTTCTTCTGAGAGCTACTAAGAGAGAAGCCAATTAAGATGAGAGCAAGAAATTATCCCGGATAATCCCCTTTTCTTTGTGACCTAGTAAGAGCAACATTTTGCACTCATACAGCATCTCTCAGTGAAGAATTTCAAAGAGCTTTAACAGCACTGTGCAATTCAATCTAATTGAGAAACCAATGCACAAAGACGTTGGAAGCTTATCCATGTCAAATACTACATGTCTAAAAGTAAAAGCCCTTCCACTGGAGTCACTGTCTTCATAAAGCTTTTACAGTAGTAGTAATGGTATTTGCTATTTTCGGGTGTCCCAATGCTATAATGCAAATGTGTTAACTAAATCAAATGTCAATGCATGGATTGTCTTGTTCCTAGGCTTCTGTACGGGCCCCAAGCCCACCAGCTAGACCTAAGGTAGATAGCTGGAGGACAGCATTTCATTTAAAAAAAAATACTAACTTCAGTAATTGTCATTGTGAAAGATGTATTATGAGGGTTTTAGCAGACAAGGAAAACACACTTTTATGTTTTACTACTAAAAATGAATTTATGACCAAGTTTATACTTAGATATTAAAAATACCTGATATAGTGTATATCATTTTACACAAGAACTACAAGAAGTAGTTTACAGAGTAAAGAAATTCTGACAAATCATTCCATATTAGAATAAAAAATGCTTTTTTTTTTTCCCCATAACAAGACACTCATATAAAATTTTTTGTAAAAGATACTAGGCATTTTAAGGTCCGGCTTACCTATGCTATAGAACCCAGCTTCAGCAAGTTGCTCCTTGTCAACAGGATATATCCAAGTTAAAAATGTTTGTAAACGTCTTCCATATTTTGCCATAGATGGATTCCTTGGATGCTGTGCATTGTTCAGACCACTTCTCCCAAGCTCAGCAGAAATAGATTCACTTGGAACATTTCCAATGTCCCGGCCCAGGACGAAAAAGCATTTGGGAAAATGCCTCTTGTGTTCTGACCAAGCTCTGTCACTGGGTTCCCAGTTTTTCAACTTTCCATCACAACAAAAACATGCCACTTGATCACCAACACCTGTATAATAGAATCCAGCATTAGCTAATTCCTGTGGTGTCAACTGGTCATTGAGGGGCCAGTTATAAAAAGACTTTAATCTTGTCTCTTCGCTGCACATAGCAGGGTTTTTCGGATACAAATTATCTGACATATCCACAACCTGCCTAGTTCTCAAAAGGTAATCTGCCTCCACATCAGCTGGGTCATCCAGAGCACACAGGAGGGCTGAATCGCTGGAACCATTTTCAGTTCTATGCTGGTGGTTCTGGGCAAGAGGATGTATGTTATTTTCCAGAAAAGTAGATTCAATAATAAATTTGCAATTTGGGGAAAGGTTTTTGTGTCTCTCAACTGCAGAATCCCCAGGTGCCCATCCTTCAACAGTTGTGCGGCAACTGAAGCACTTCACTTTGTCACCTTCTCCAGTATAAACAAAGCCAGCTCGTGCTAGTGCTAATGCTGAAACCGGGCAGCCAAGTGGAAATTCAACAAAAGTTCCTAGTCGGTAGTGTTCCTGTGCCCATTCCTGGCCATGGTCAGTGTCCGGAGTGGCACAAGCTTCCGAGTTACCTGGGACTTTACACGTCATCTCTTCATGAGTAGGGCTCCCCTTTCAGATTTCCTAAACAAAGAATAAATGTTTTCATTTCACAGACAGAAGAATAGATCATACCCGTAAGCAAGCCTGGAAACGGGCTGAATTAAACTACCCATCCTTTATGTATTAAAATAATGCCTCGTCCTCTTCCCTTCCATTTCACCCTTACTTGCCTCCCCTGCCATGCAGAGGCAACACCAGAACAAAATAAAAAATTCTGTAAAGAAAGGCAAGAAGATCACAAAGTTTTACAGGCCAATAAAAATTTACCTGGAAAACACACAGGTTTGTACTTTCAAAGCTTTAAAAGCATGGTGTACTTCTTAAAAAAACAAGCAAACATTGCAAGATTGAAATCAATAAAATATTTAACAAAAGCTCTGAGCAAAACCCTGTCAAAAGGCTTCTGAACCTGAAATAAGAAGTTACTGAATTTAAAATACTGATCTATCCCAGACCACACCTGCAAGATTTTACAGCCCAGTTCCGAAACACAGCTATCTTTATTTCTCCCTGTACGAAGGCCACGACCACCATGCCATGCCCATTACAGATGGGCATCAACTGGTATCAAAAAGATCAAAAAGAAATAAGCCTTTGGATTTATGTTATAAAGGCATACATCGTAGTTTTCCTTTTAGCAAAATATCTCACGAAATAAACTATCAGATGTTTCACTGGGGCATTTTACCAAAGTGCTTTGCTTTTAAGGTCAGCATCTCGGACTACCCAGCACCAGCGTTCATGCCCAGTACACAGCTTCCACTTTCCCATGCCCTGCCTACACTCTATATTAAAAGTTCCTGCGCCTCTGCCATCACCTCAGCTTTTTCTCCCTTCTCTCCCTGAAGGAACGTCGTCCTCCTTACCACCTGTCCCACACTCCTATTCCTGCCTACACTTTTCCAGTACCGACTGCTAGTCCTGCCCTGCGCCCTCCTGCACCAGAAGGCTGCTAAGAGCACCCAGACGAGCCCCTTCTTTCATAAGGATGAAAACAGGCTACTTGGTTCCTGCAGGTACTATGCAAGAACCACAAACTGACACAGTCATCACCTTCAGCCCAAGATGGATGAAGTCAAAGCACAGAAAAAATTCATCTCTGTCCTCACAAGTGCAGTGATATTATTGACTTAGAAAGTCTTGAGTAAAACACAGGCTACTGATGATACACATCTCAAACTTACTCCTTTATTGTTAAACTAAACTATTAAGAGACTGCCCAAATGGACTTCGTAGCACAAAGCAATAATAATTCAGCAATTAGCAAAAAGAAATGCATATAAGGAAGAACAGAATATGTATTTATTTGAACAACTGTCCTTTTCCATCTTCTACACAGATCCTGCAATGTATCTATTGCCAGTCCTCACCTGTATAAGGTAAGCTATCAGGCAAAAATCTAGCTCCCTCAATATGCTCCTCCCTCAACACCTGCATTAATATTGATTATACTTTCTGTAAGGTCAATGGAAATGTTATAATTGTAATAATTGCTTATATAATACCAGATTTAGCTTCTACAGGAAGGACAAAACCCTTTTTAAAGTTCAGAAGGGGGAGGGGAAAATTAAAATGACTACACATTGCAGGATCGCTCCATCCTTTGCCAAGATGACAAAGATAATTAACCTATAAGCAGGCTGAAAAACATGACATTAGACAGGCAGCATGCTTGCTTCACATAATCATGGATACAAAACTACTTCTGAGCACTAGCTTTAATTCCTTCTGGAAGTCAGTTCATGACTAATGTAATGACATCAGAAATTATACTGTGGTTTTCTGTTTTAGCTTAGCAAATTCAAAAATAGCTTCTGAATAAATTACATTGAATGACCTACAAATCTGACCTATATGCTTGTTTTGACTTTGAAGGGCAAAAAAAATCAGTAATTACAGGTAGTAATATGAAAGCTGTCACAATACATGTATTTAATATACATATGTATACTGAAAACAATCAGGTTTTATAACAAAAGTTTAAAAGTTCATGTTTATTTCCTTTTAAAGTCTTACTTTAAATCCTCTAGGACTGTTTCTGTAAAGATCTCAAGTGACCTCATAGATCTATCACCATTACTACTACACTGCACTCATAAAATACTTTGTATTACTCAAATACCATTAGCTGCATACTAATTTTTTTATCCACATGCCTAAAAGACTTTCTACAAGGCAAACAAAAGCCTACCACATATCCTTCATTGATTCCTTTTCAAAATGACCGTTGAAAGAATAAAAAATGCATATGCTTTCAATGTATGAATAGCAGTGTATCTTTACTATTTTACTTATATAGAAATGAGTTCAGAAACAGTGAAAAACCAACTTAAATTTTTACATATTAACTTTTCTGGTTTATATTTACTTTAAAATCAGCATAGAGCCTCCACATCCCTCTTTGATCTGCTGCAAATAATTGCAGCAAATCAAGAGACAAAGTACTCAGTCATCCTATGTAATTTGCCCTGCCTGTCCTTAGTGAAATCAGGGGTAAAGGCAGACCAAGGTTCAAGCCTGACAGATCTCAAGAATTTACTGGAGACAAAGATCACTCTTGGTTTGTGCTTTTTTGTTCCCTATGCCATGTGGGGTGACCACATATTACAATGACAACTACATGAAGTTAAAAAACAGTTAAGAGACAGAATTAATTATGCCCCCACTTCTTGTAAACCACCTACATGTTCCGTTTTAACCACCACTTAACTGCTCCATTATCAGAGCTCACCTTAAAATCTGTCATTCTTAAAAAGAAGTCTGATACAGCAGTATCATATGCATAAAGAATAAACAAGTTTAATATATATCAGATGCATATATATATATAAAAACTTAATTATAACATGAAGTCATTATTTTTCATAAGCTAAAGAAGATATTCTACCAAAGCAATTTGAACAAATATTGCATCTTAAGTAAGGCCCAGCTTCTCCAGTGCCCTCTGACAGGGATGATCTTCAAATCATACTTACACTGCATAAGCAAGCCTGGGTCTTGGAGTACTTTTCCAGACTCTTTCACTAAAACTCTCCACCTCCAACATCAGAAAACTTAAGAAAGCTCATAACATTTTCTTTTTTGGTAAATAAGCTGAAAATTCTGACAAACATCTACTTTTAGATAATTTCATTCCAAAACCCCACTTCTTTAAAGCAGGCTTCATTTTCAGAGTGCCTATAAACATACAATGTTTAATTGTACATTTTCTCCTCTTTCCCCAAACTAACTTCTCACCTTTAAAAATACAGGCTGCAGAACTCAAAATATCACGTAGGTGGTACGTCTCGTATACGACAGACTTTCCTAACGGAAATAACAGCATATGTTTTAACCTATTACTTAAATTAGTTTGTTACTAGTTTTACTCCATTTACTCTGTTGATCCTCTTGGTGTTTCCTGGAAAGATGCGTGTGTGTTTTAATGACACTAAGGAACTGCGAAGGAAACACCTGAGCAAAGACACAAAGAGGGAAGAAAGAGGATCAAGGACTAAACTGAAATACTAGAAATCAGGATGGAGATGATATTCAATTAACTGAGATGTTATTTTCCAGTTTTATTGATTACTTTTAATTAACTGTGAATGCTAGGCAAAAATAGACTAACAGAACTACCTAATATTCAGTATCTGTACCATCCTCAACTGCAATGGAAATCACAGGGTAATGCCTTTCAGTCAGATATAACAGCGGTATCTGAAGCAGGAAAAAAAAAAAAAATCTCTATGTACTGTACTGGAAGTTCTAACAATTGAGGGAAAATATAATTGGAAATAAGCATTAGGATAAAACTAAAAAAAAAAACCCCTATACATAATGCATCCATCACTCAGAACATTGAGATTAGTGGCTTTACTCTTTCAAAGAGTTTTTTCTACAGTGCTATGAATCCTTCAGTACTCCTTCTGCTAAGAGGATGAATAAAAAAAAATTATGTCCTCAACATGGTGGTAATCAAAATATCTGCCACATTTGGATTCTCTGGCAGTAAGCAATCTATCTTGATTCTCACAATGAAAACAGCATGAAAAGCACATACCAAAAGAGCAGTAAATACTGACAGAAGGTCCAATCACCACAGATCAATTCTTTAATAGGAAGTAACTGTTTCAAATTATAATCAACCACATTATTTAACCTCCATCTTTTGCAGCAGAAAGATTCAACCATCATTCTAGAAGTCTCTCAAAACCACGTATAAATACTACAGTGACAGAAAGCAGGACAAATCCCTTCCAGGTATCTGCTAGCTTTAACAATGCTCCATCCACATTTTGAAGCCTTTTCCTTACGACAGCCCCTCCAAACATAGCTAGTTTACATTTCAGTATAATTTTATCTAAGAGAAAAAGACATGAACATATTTACTAAGCATTGAGTCAAACTCTCCTCCTGTGTAACTACTGCTTTAAATACATTAGCACTATTTTAAATGCAACATCAAGTTTAACTATTTCTATTTCAAACAACTGTTAAAAGCAACTGTTCAAAGTGTAAAATTAAAACTAGCTTACAAATAGTATTTCTACACAGGTTTTCTAACAGTTGCCTTACTCCAACTAACTGGAGTAATGATTTAAAACAGCATCTTGCACCATAAGAGCAATTGGACAAACATTAACTGCAGAGGAAAAATAACTTAAGGTAGATTTTTGAATGGTTTACGGCAAAGAAACATAAATTCATAAAAAGCAACCAAGACGTGTACACAAGACTTCACGTATCAGCAGCAAACCCAAGTTCAGAGAATATACTTTATGTATACAGAAATTAATTAAGACCTTCTGAACAGATTATCACATATGAATTAAAAGTAGAAGGTCCAGAAGTGTCAAAAGTTCATCTTTACTTATAAAACTCAGGAGATTGTTTAAACTATTATTGAAGCATTAAATACCTTATACATGCAGTGAGTAAACAAAGCCTGTTTTAGCCTGAAAGACTTCCAGAAGCTCAGCCAAATTTAATCCTGCTTCTAAACATCTGAAGGTATTTCTCACAAGACACTTCCCACTTTCAAGCTGAAGTACCAATTTATATAGTCTATTGATTGTGTTTCAGAAGAAAAAGACAAGAACTTATACCAAAATGTTAACTTACTCAAAATGCAAAACTGTACACTGGTTTTGCAACAAACATGTTCAGTTCAGCTTTAAAAATATTAACAGGTATGATTTTAGGCAAAAATACAACATCATCACATTACCTAGATCTGAAATACTTCAAAGGAAAAGTACAGGACCTGCACTTCTCTTTCAAGTATATTTTATTAGGCATGACTATTTCCATCGTTAATCCTAAAACAGATTGGCATTATAAGGAGTTATTTTTAATTCTTCCGCATGACAAGAATGGCAGTAACCTCCAAGTCAGAAACCTACTTGCACAGCCTCGTGTTCCTGACCAAAGGGTACATAAACATGGAGCTTCTACTACTTGACATGCTGACTATGAGAGCAATGTCAGTGTTTATTGTTGACTGAATTTTGAAATGTGATAGTAGTGCACCAAGTAAATATCAAACAGAACATACTGTACCAGCTGACACCCAGATTATGCATATGTCACTTCACTGAATTTCACTTCGTGCCTGCTCAGCTGCAATTAGATCAAGGAAGGTGCATGTGCTAACTAGAAGGGTACTTATAAACACTAAAACCACAAGAAACGTAGGATTTATTTAAACAGTGCTTACAAAACTTAGTATATTTACATCTAATTATCAATAGCCATTAAAAAAAAAAATCTGCTTAGGGTTTTTTTTAACTTTCTTTTATAAAGAGGGTATGTATCTGTACAATGCCTTTTGATTCAATGCCAAAGCTTACATAAATCCATCAGCTCAGCTTCATTTGTCTGCTTTTCAAACAGGTCCTACTTAGCTACCCATCAGGGTTTATCATCATAGGAAGTCAGTCAGCTACTCAAGGTTATAGTAGGCTATTAGATCCTCCTAATTCTTGACTCTAGTCACAAAGACTTTTACAGTCTCTCCATTTTAGAAATAAACATAACCAGGCCAAAAGAAACACAGCATTTTGAGAATGATTTTCATATTGTATTCTTCTTCATGAAGAAGTCATATGGGTATGGAATAGACCAATAAACAAGAATGGATTCATGACAGTGCTCTCAGTAGATAAAAGTGGGACAAATTTGCATCTGCCAAGGGCAGAGAAAGAAAGAATTTTTTTTGGTGAACTTGCAAGACAAATGTCTTCAAAAGGACTTTAGCTGTATGTATGAGAAGGAAAGAGTAAATACCAGCTGCTATAGAAAAAACTTGCATGTTGTAGCCTAAGTAAATGGTCCTACAGAGATGTCAAAAGTCAAACATAAAACATAATCAATTAGAGCCATTAATAAATGTATAAATCAGTGTTATCTGAAGTGCCCAAGGAAGAGAAAGGACTAAAGGTCTGGAGAAAGCCATTTTAGATCTACCACACTTTGCTAAATGTTTAGTACAAAGCACAGTTGAAAGAGATGTTGGCATTTTTAATCTGGACACAGGAAAGCCTATCTAAAGCAAAGGTTTATTTCTGACAGCTGCTGCCCCTTAAATGAGTTGCCTACAGATGACCATACCTAAAAATAAGGGGGAGAAGGACAGACCAACCCAAAAAACCCCCCCCAAAACCACCAAAAAACCACCAAACTGACACAGAAAAAAATCTACCAAACCTCAAGCATACTGAGAAAGAGATGGAAAGATAAAAGGTAAAAGTAGAGATCAGGAGAGTCAACACCAAGAGCACAAGACTTCAAATAATCCCCCACCAAAGCAAACCAAACCAATTAAAAAGGAAGGAGCAAACCTGACAGTCTCAAGTTTCTCTGGCAGTTCCAGTAAGATGAATGTTTTATTCATGGCATAAGCAGGAATATAATGAAATATTTTTCAAGAAAGGCACTGTACTTGTGTAAATCGTACAGAAATCTGTGTATGGTTTAGCTATCAATTTTTAATTACAAGGTTGCTTGAATTGTATCATTTAATCTTATTGAGATTCTGGAAGTGTGTTTTCAGGCAAATCATAGGGAAAGAATAATTTTTTACATTTCTGACTTCCCCCCCCCCCCCGCACTTTTGAAAAATCAGATTATTAGTTTTTCCATCCTGTTTCGACATCCCCTACCAATATCTTCATTTGCTTAATTATTCTGTTCCCCTTCTTATAAAAGGTTTCTTACACAACTCACTGTGAAAATACACTTCCAGTTCAGTACTACAACACTACGATATATGTGGGGGGAATCAATTTTTTCAAAAGATTCATTTTTATATTGTACACTTACATTTTAGACTTACAATTCAAGCAGTATAAAAATCTACTTTCTACATTATTTTCACGTTTTAACTTTAGAACATTCAATTCATTAACTGCTGTATTATTAACAGGAATTTGATTCAGCTTCAAGTTCTTCCTCAAGAAGTTGAGACTAAACTTCTAGAACTTTTCCCTTTAATAGAAAACAGCTTGGAAGTTCTATTTTGTAAATTGAAGTGTACTTCCATCCATGAAAATCTACCAATACGTTTTGGGGGCTATGCAAGCTATGCAGTTCTTACCCCTGTAAAAGTAAAAATAGCAAGCTACTTTTGTCAACTATGAAGCAGATGAGTTAATAAATAAATAAATTAAAAGTTTAAATCTGTGATTATAAAGTGTACCACTATAGAAATGTGGTGAAATCTGAGTTATTGCTCTTTTGGCTAAGAAGCAAAAAATTACCTGGTCAATGGGAATGTATTAAGTAGAATAGCCAATAGTAAAAAATGCCTAGCAAAACCTGCAGTGCCCTTGGATGTATCTCCTTTCCTGGAGCTGTGCTCCAGCTTTTAGTGTTACATCCTTTTACAATTATAATTGAAGACAAAGATGTGAAAAGAAAGTGTCTTTTTTCAAGCAAACATAATGATACGAAGCTTCAGCTACAGCAACATGATTAATGCCACAGCAAAACTGCTGAGTCTTCTGGATTCTAAAGAAAAATTGTAAAACCACACAAGTACAGAGAACCCATCATTTCCTGCCTTGCCCACTGGTGAGGGTGTTCAGTTCCACCCAGTTAATACTAAGTGGCACTGGTGTGGTCAGGAGTTTATTATTCACATTCATTTAACTGCAGCCTGATGCAGAAGCAGCATTGTAATACTTTCTGGTATCACTAGCATGAATGTTTTGCCATCAAAGAGTGAGGTGAATTTGTATATATATTTTAATACACACACATATGTACATACACACACACACACACACACAACTCATTGTCTTGTAAACTTGGAAATTGCTCTTGAATTACCCTCTATATTTTAAGTTTGTCAGGAAATTGGGATGACTTGGGGATTAATTCTAGTTATAATATTGTACCAAAAGTGAAATACCAAAGTTGCACCTGTTGAAAACACTCTGCTTGCCTTTCTATTTAATAAGAAACTCTCTGAAACATAGAAGGGGAAGGACAACGAACTGCAAGGTATGTGTGGCTTCATTTTACATTTTATACGATAGGAGTGACATTCAGTTCAAGCTTTGCAGCATGCCTTCTTCAGTCTTAACATACTTTCAACCTTCACGCACAGCTACTTTTTTTCATGTACAAAAATCTTGCTATTTCTGGAGCCTGACTTTCAGTCATCATATTCAGAATATTTTGGATTAGAACCACAAGACAGACCACATGCTATGGCAAATAAAAAGCAGCAAAGGCCTGTACACTGTTAAGTCCTGAAACAAAAAAATGTAAAGGATACTTACAATAGTTTTTCCCTAAGAACTTAGTATCCAATCAGACCAAGTTTTGTAACAGATTAATCAGAGGAGATACTGGTTTCATCTCGATTTTCCACCAATCTTTAGAACAAATTCCAATATTTACATTCCTGTTGGTAGAAAAAACAAAGGTTAAACATCTTCCTTTTCACATAACCTTCAGCATAGTTTACTAAGGCACAACTCCAAAACTATGATTAAAAAACCCCCAACATATTAAAATTCTACTCCTTGGCCAACAAATCCAAATGAAAACATATTCTAAAGTTGAAAGAGTCTGAGGTCAGGGAATGTCTGAAATTCAGATGTTTTACTAAAACTATCATGGGATACAAGATTGGGGAGACTCCAGAAGATCCAAAGAGGGCAAAATACAATCCTTGAATTAAAAGTTAGAGGGCAGCAAAAAGGAGAAGCAGACAGAATAAGATTCAGTGATCCAGCATTCTCTTCCCTCTCCTAGGAAATTCTACATCTGATTGTAAACTGGATTTTCTGAAACTCTTCAGCTCCCTGCAGGTGCCTCACCCACCCCAGGAGGATAGCAACAGACATAGAAGCACTATCACAGGTATACAGAGGCCTGAAATGAAATCCATACTTCAGAAACCGAGATATGAACACACATTTCCTTACTGTTCTGATAACAAATGCAAGTCTGCCTCGTATCAGTGGGAGCAGTCAAAAAAAACCCACAACCAAACAACCCTCAACAGAATTCTTTCACTTTTGCTGCTGGTTACAAAGGGCAAGGTCAGAGGAGGTACAGAACAATCATTAACTTGTTCCTTTGCCCTTTTTGGCCAGTGCTGTAGGTGCCAAATTTTCTACAGAAAAAAGTAGTTGGGGGTTCTTTAAAGGGCCTCAAATAAAACCATAAAACAATTGAGTAGGTAGCAAAATGAAGCACTAAAGAAAATGAAAAATATCCAAATAAAAGTCTAATCAACAAATCCATCAAATGAAAATTTGCCTTCTTAGAATACTTCATTGTCTTCTCTGTTATGTGGTGATTTCACAATAGAGTACATTAATGTGTATCCTGCTACTCTTTGTTAAGGTATTAGATTAAAAAGAAGTATGACAAAAATGTTTTTTTTTTTTTTCTTCCCCCCACTTGGTTCCTTTTCCTTCCAAATTGGTCTACCATAAGATCTTGTAGCTTCTAATTATTTAAGAAACAAAAATCTTCCCACTTAGCTATATGAAGTACTAAAATCACAATGTAAGATTGTAGCAATGAAGGGATAATGAAAGAAGTTCTGGAAAAATACCTTAAAACAGTTACAAGAACAAATTTGTATTTTTAGCAGATGCAGATTAATAACAGTTAAAACTGACAGAAATTACCAAGACTAAAAATAGTTCTTGCATCCATTTATAGGGCTTCTATCAGGAAGACAGGAGCATCAGAGACAGTAGCGCAGAAGCAGAAATACACTGTTAAATATATCAGGGTTAACACATAGCCATTGTGCAAAAGAGAACTGCTTGAACTGGTTTGAATTGAACTGGTTTGAATTACAGCTGAAAAAAATATGTGAGTGAACTTCTTCCTGCAGAATTCTTTGTAAATACTGAATTCTTCCCGTAGAAAACGTAAACAAAACGGGATTTTTTATTAACAAGAAGCAGAAAGGGCGTTCTAGAAGGTGATGGGTCTATTAAAAAAAGGAAAAAAAAGAAAGAGTGGGCAATAGGAGACAATACTCAAAGATGTCAGAAGAACCAAAGACGGCCCCAAAAACGCAGACTAGCATGTCAAATTTTTCCTTATATAAGCAGAACAGAACACTAAACATTCTATTCAGAGGAAAGTCGCTTGTGGACCTCCAAGCCGGCAGCCGGGGCGCGGATCGCAGACCCGCCCGGAGGGGCTGCGGCTCCGGGACAGGGCCAGGCTGAGCCGGAGGGGCAGGCCCGGCCCAGCCCGGCCCGGCGGCGCGCCCCGTTGCCATGGCAACGCCTCCCCCGGCTGGCGACACTCCCCGCCGCCGCCCGGCAGAGGCCGGGGGCAGCGGCGTCCCCGCCAGCCCTCGGGACCGCCAGCATCATCTGCGGGAGGGCCCCGGGCAGCGCCGGGAGGGGTGAACCGAGCCCCCCGCCCCGCTCGGGGAGCTCCGCCGAGCTGCCCGGAGCAGCGAGAGCCGCCAGAGCGAGCAGCCGGAGAGCCCGGCCCGCCCACTGCCCCAGAACACCGACAGCCACAACCGTGCCCGCCTGACAACTCACCGCGCCGTGTCCCCCTCCCCGCCGGCACCGGCTGCCAGAGCCGCTCAGCAGCCAGCGCGCACCGAGAAAATGGCGGCTCCCGGCAGCCTCTCCGGCCCCTCTGCGCGCCTCGGAGGCGAGAAGGGAGCAGCGCCCCCTGGCGGGCTGGGGGGGCCGTGGCAGCCCGGCTCCCGCCGGCGGATGGCGGCACGTAGCGGCAGCAGCCTGGAAGCGCAGAGCGGCCGCGCCCGCCGCCGGCCCGCGCCTCACCGCCCCCCCCGCCCCACCGGCGGCCCGGCCCGCCCCACCCCGCCGGCCCGCCTCCGCGCCCGCCACCTCCCCGCCGCGCCTCAGCTCCTTCCGCTTGCCCGTCCCCTCCGCGCCTCAGCTTCCCCCGCGCCGCGGCGGGCCTGGCCAGGCCGGTGGCTGCCTCTCCGCCCTCAGCAGCTCGAGCATCATTTCACAGCCCCGTTCCCAGACGGTGTCTGGGGTGGAGCATGCGCATGCCAGCGCCCCCCTGCCCTCAGCGCTCGGCCCCGCAGTGACGGCTCGGTAGGACCCAGCTCTGTCAAACGCAGGGCAGTGCCGGGAGCGGAGCTCCCCCACGGCGGGGCACCACCTGCGGGGCCCTGGGACTCTCACGGGGGCTGTCGCTGGCCGGCTGACAAGATCGATACCAATAAAGTTACAAGTTTGACCTACATAAGGTGTGGTTCTTCAGAACCACCTTGGCTGAAATACCGCATGACAGTGCAGTTATTTATTCCGAAATTTATAGACTTCTCTTAACCGGCTGCATAAGGGAACTGAGAAATCCCCTACCAGACACTGATTTTCCAAGTACTCTCAGGAGACATGAGATTCCTACCAATGATACTTCTCGGTACATCTCGGGCTGTATTATAATTGTTCCTTAGTCTTTGCTCATAAATCATAGGGATAGTAAAGCAAAGCAGGCAGTGCTACTTATTAATAAGTTTGCCAGGGACTGGCCTTTTTTTTTCTTTGGATTGTGTTCTCACTAGCTATTATAAATCTAATGTATCTGGACTGGAATTTTCCAAATCAGCCAGAAACCTCAGGCTATTTTCTTTCGTAGTTGTAGGCAAAATCATCTAATTCTTTTCAAGATTAAGATCGTTGTTGTGCAACATTAAAATATTCCATTAACCTTTTTCTTCATTTTAGAAACCCAGGTGCCCTCATGATTGATTCAACAAATTGTAATGTAGCGAAGACACTTGGCTTGATGTAGGGGACCTGCATCCTGCTATCCTCAAGAAAAGTCAGCTACTTGGAGTAACGTTCTCAAACTTTGTTGGCTTTCTCATTGTGCCTATGATTAGTAGCAACTTTTCTCAAATCATGTGTCTCAGAAGACTTGAGACAGATAGTTTGGGACAATTTCAGGATAAGCAGTCTAATTATACAGTGTGCCAGATTGCTTGCATTGAAGCCCTTTTGGATAAGGATTGTT
This sequence comes from Strix aluco, assembly GCF_031877795.1. Lineage (NCBI taxonomy): Eukaryota > Metazoa > Chordata > Aves > Strigiformes > Strigidae > Strix > Strix aluco. Next base: position 10,994,975 of record NC_133940.1, on the reverse strand, counting down.
TCTCACTTTATGTTGTCCAGCACATACTAAGACACCAATTTGATTCAAACCTTCTAGTTATTTTAAGCACATATAGTAACTTCCATCCCTGTAAGTACTGAAATACTAACAAACTCCCTTTGGTCGATTAGGAAGAAATCATAATGAATATTCAGTAATCAAAAATAATCATTCAGTAATCAGGATGCAAGTCCTCATACTACTTGCTCTTCATTCAAAAAAGAATGGCCCACAACCTAAACCATAACATTTACTCATGCAGCCTAATGGTGATGCTGAGCCTATAAAAGATTTCCCTGAACTAAATGATAAATAGTTCAAAAGGTCGGAGACTTTTGAAATACATTGAGACTAATGAAAAACTATCAGAAAAGATACTACTACGGATAGGTTTTTGTTAATATTTCTCTTGAAGAAAACAATTTGACTGCAGTGCTATAAACCTTTTGTAATTTCATACTGCAAAGATGTGATAATGCCCATGATTAACTTTACACTAATTCATCTACTTAGTTTACAATCTAACTTAAGTCCTGCAGTTCTAATACTTACACTTGTCATTCTGCAAAAATTTTTTTTTTTTTTTTTTTACAGTGGCTCTTGAAAGTAATTGTATTCTTAGACTTGTTTCCATACCTCTGGTATCTGGTGAGGTTACTATGGCCCTCACTCCTTCATGAGAATAACATTTCCAGTCCCTCACTGGTAATGTGTGGGCCAATTTCTCAGGAGCTTGGCATTTCTCTCAATTTGAAATCTTCAGGGTATCTGTATAGAGTAAAACCAAGAAATGGAGTAATTTCTAAACAAGAAAACTGTACTGAAAATGCAGACCATTTTTCGGGGAAATACTACAAAAGTATTTCAGAGATGTTCTTTAACGTGAACAGAGATGGCCTCAAGAAATGTGCCATGGAAAAAAATCACTTTAATCACAGCTGACGGAAATTTTAAAACACACGTCAAATAAATTGTCTAAATCTCTTTGTCTCTTCTGTAATGTATGCACATACTATTTTTCTTTTTTCATTTGTATTCTTTATTTCCTTAAGAGAAAAAAAAAACAAATGTAAAAGGCTTGAGTATTACAGGCAATATTTGTGCAAGCCAGACAGAATTTGGTTGCCTAAAAATGCCAAGATGATAACAGTACATTTCACTATCTGAGAAATAGCTCTATTGCAGTAATGAAATTCACATCAATCTAAACTCATTTCACATCAGTCCAAAGCAAGATCATTTATTTAAGGATCTTTGGCATAATGTGACACAATAAGAGGTCTGTACCTTAACACTGCAATGTGAACGTGAATATTTAATCTTACAAATCCTTGTCATGCCACATTATTAATACATTCATTAGCAATGATTTTCACAAAGGCCATTGCTCTGTTGAGGTTTTGATATTTTTCCAAATGAAGCAGATTGTTTTTTAGAGGTTGCAAGATGTTTTTATAGTGACCCACTTACAGGTTTTGATGTCTAAATGGAAAAGTTTGGTAAAACAAACACAAAAAGCTCTATCACCAATACCTAGAAAACCTAGAAGGTAAGAAAACATAACAGAAAAGCATCAGCAATAAGGGCAGTAATGCTCATAAAACATTTATTTTCTAAGCAAGCTAGTTCTTTGTTTTCTGTTGAGTTTAATTACTTAAAGTTCAGTTTGAATAAAGTTTTGAATCAGTGAGTGAAAGCCAAAGAGTACAGTCGTACTGTAAAGCCAACACAAAGCCTTTGGTGACCCAACAGCATTAAAACTAATTATATTACTTCAAAGTACTTTTGATTGCAGATAGAATTGTACAATGGTGATACTTGAGCTACAGAAAGTAATTAAACTTTGAAGAATCTTTCAAGCAATATCTTTGTCAAGACAAACCGGATGTAGACAAATATTCATATTTACTGTATTCCCTCTTTCATTTGAAATGGAACAAAACTGTTGCTAAAATTTATTGAGTAGTCTGTATTAAAACAAACAAAAAAAATTAGTTTACCGACTTCACATATAGGTGTAGCCTCACTGAGTTTTCCTGCCTGCTTTTTTGTGGAAGGACTTGTAGCCAATACATTATGGACCTTAACTGACCACAGAGCAATTCCATACTTTGAGTATCTTTGTCTTAGTCTTGTATTTTATTCTCAGATAAATTGGGAAAAAAAAAAAAAGAGATTAAAAGAACCTTTAGTGAGATAAAGAAATACCTCTCTCAGTCTGATTTATATGCTTCATTAAATTATAATCCATGTGTTACCGTAAATTCAGTCTCAACCCTCTAAGACTTAGTTTGGAGTTTTTAGAAGGCACGCATTCTTTACTGCAGTGCTGGATGCACAGGGGATCATTCCACCTAACATGCATACACTAAACCAAAAGTTTATCCTTTATATACCTTAAAGACAGGAATATTCATCATTTTCCAAGAAGTCTCCACCTTTCTGCCTATCTATTACATTTACATAATGATGGCGTTGCAAAATTACACTACGCCTGTGTGGGAGTCTCAGGTGGTTGTCGGTGGTCGTTTGGGGAGTTAGCCCCCTACTCCCTTTTCCCTTTTATGGTCACGAGTCTTTCGAGGACAATTTCTTCTCCCTGGATGTTTCCCAGATCTGTTGTCCGGCCAAGATGTCCTTTCTTATTCACCTTGTTTGAGCATTTCTGCCAGGATGTATCTATTCTCAAGGTTAGGATATCTTCTCTGTACATTTCAATCACTCAGGCCTTGTTAAATACAAAGTTAAACATTGTTTGGTAAAAGAATTTCTTAATATTTAAGGCAAAATGGATCACTAATTGTTACAGGCCTCAACTTGCAGGCATCAACTAGCGGGCATCACCAGTTTTGCAGTTTTTTGGAGAATAACACTACAGGGTTTTGGGAAAGAGCAGAGCTTTATTCCCATTACAGAATTGGCTTTTAAAAAAAAAAACTCTCACTGTTTTCAAACAGTGAATCTGAATTTCGAGCTCTAGATTTGAAAAGTAACTTTTTAACTGTTCGTAACTGTCCACGTTCTTCTAGTGGATTGAGATGTAACTCGTGTTTTGTGTCACATACGCATTAAACACACCTAACACATTTTACCTATTTGCGTGTTTCCTGAACTACGTTTTTATATATTTACAAAGTCCTTGCTTGCACTATTTTTACAAATTTGGTGAAGCGAGCTGGGTGACGAGACCACACCCGGCTCTATGCTCCACCTCCCGTTACGAGGAGGTTCCCCCAACCCACAGGAATTTTAAGCGCAGGCCGGGCTGACCCCACTGGGGGCGCGGCCCCCGCCGGGCGGTGGTTGCTCGTCCGTGACTTGGGGGTGGCCTGAGGGGCCCTGCTGGCAGCCCGGCCGTAGCGGGGGCGAGGAGAAGGCCGAGGAGAGCGCCCGGCCTCAGGGGGGCGCGGTGCGGAGGGGCGGCGCTCCGGGAACGGGGGCCGCGGGGGGCGGGGCTAACGCGCAGGCGCATTGGGGCGGCACGCGCAGGCGCGTTGGGGCGGCAGGCGCAGGCGCGTTAGAGCGACGCGCGCCGTCTCCCAGGGTACGGCGCGTCCGCGTCCCGTGGTTCCTCGCGGGCCGTTGCGTCCCCTCTGACCCGGGCTCGTCGCTCCACCATCCGGGCTCTCGGCGCCACACGGGGAAGATGGCGACGCTGCTCCCTGCCGAGTGGATAAAGAACTGGGAGAAAGGGGGCAAGAGCGAGTTGTGAGTGCGGGGTCTTGGCGCGGGAAGGCGGTGGGGCGCTGCAGGCCGCCGGCCTGCGGGAGGGCGGGCGGGCGGGCTTGGGCTCCGCCGGCCGAGGGGAGCCGTTGGGGGGGCGGCGGAGAGGTGGGAGCGGGCGGGGAGGACGTTGCTCGGGGCTGCGTCCTTGCTGCTGCGGCTTAGGGACGAAACGCTGGTCGGGCGAAGGGCCCCGGACGCCCTCCTGTGCGGCTCGGCCTCCTTTGTCGGTTGCTAACGACCTCCGCCGAAACTCGTCCCCCGGAACCGGGCCTAGCTCTGCTGGCGGCCGTTGCCCGCGCCCCGAGCGCCCCCTTCCTGCCTCGGGGTCCGGTTTGTCGGGTGTCGGGCTCCTCTTTAGCCGCCCCCCCGGGGTAATACGGAGCCTGAAGCGTTCTGGTTTCGTTGGCTCCATGATGTTGACCTTTCTGGCAGAGGCCGCGGCCTCCGTGCCTGTCTTTCTACCTATTCCGAGGGGACTGGCGCTGTGTTCTTTGATTCGGGCAAGGTAGGATCAGCTAGTCGTTCCTGTTCATCTTACAAGGTAACCGCTATGCACCGAGGGGTCTGGTTGCAGCTTCCCAAAGCAATCCAGGTGTTCTAGGAGCTTTCCCTTGCAGGGCCTTCTGTGTATCTGCTTTAAGCAGTCTTAACTTGGCAGGTTCACTACCCGTGCTGTGTTTCAGGAGTACGTCTGTTCAGGGGTTTTTTAACCAGTTTGTCGATTTCACGTTACCGTGTTAGCTTGGACAAGGGTGTCCTGTGTACTAACTGTAGGTTTTTAAATGCCCTTATTTTAATTCTTCCATGCACTTCTGTTTTTTCCTGTAACTAAAAAACCTTACAGTTTCAAATATGGGTGTTTGGGGAATTCCTTTGAGAAATGCATCTTGATATTCACTCTTTTTGTTACTTTCTTTTGTTCATCTTTTTTTAAAAGGTTGTGCAACTATGGTAATGATCTTCACTGTGCATGAAGAAGAAGGTAGTGGGGTAGAGAATAGAGGACATAGAGCTTCCCTGCACAAAACACCATTCTCCCCAGACCCTCCATTTTGTAGTGAATGGGCCTCACTTTATAGCCATGTCATTTCTGACTCTTGAGTTGTGCTAGAACCATTATCCCATTAGCATGTAAGCTTGACATATTTTGATGTGAATGATACAAGGCCAATGAAAGTCTCTTCTGTACCTGCATTTCCAAAAAATAATAAAAGTGTTCCTGAGCCCCCAAACAATGCTGAGGTTTGCATTGCTTTTTTAATCTGCTGCTTAATATTTTATGGCCATAGCTGAATTTGCATTGAGCATGGCAATATTTATACAACAAGCACAGAGACCTTTTTATTGAACTTCGATGTTTAGAAACTTCTCTATGAATAACAAAGAATTAAATGTATACTGATACTTTTCAAAAATACACAAATGATTATAATGAAGCTGATTGCTTTTTTATACATAACATTATATGTAGATGCACTTGTTAGCTCTTCTGTAATTGTCATTAAGTCGTTTTTGCATGAAGTAGTCACATATGATTATGATTTTTATAACTTGCTCTGTTATGATCGCTCAGAATATATGGAGTTTGCGCAAGGACAGAAATTTCATAGTTGATCATACAATGGCAACTGCATTGTTTGCTTTGAATTCTCAGAACTTTTAACTAAGAGGCAAGTTACCTTAGCTTTTGACCACGATAAAACATTCTATGAATCTCCCCTCCCGCTAGAGCAGTACTTAACCCCAGTGGGAAGGAAGTGTTAAATCTGCTGTGGGACCAGTAAAACAAAATGATAGACTAAATTCCTGTATTTGTGACATTTACAATTCATTTGGAATACTGCTTAAATGCAGTTCCAGGCATCATTTAAAGAGTCGTTTGCAAAAGAGGCCATCCATTTTAAAAGAAATGTGATTGTGTCTGGAGAACTGTTATCAATTTTTGCAGTGATAGCTATATAAGCATGTGGAATATGTATGAGCTTACTTTCTAGAAGCAAAAGAATCTATCTGTAGCCCGCATCTAGAGAACTTTTTAGGAAACTAACTTTTTTTTTTAGGGTATCTTCAGTGTGTAACTTTGAATTTCTTTTTCCAAAACTTCCTGTCTCCTGTTTTACTGGAGGAAAATAAAATTATGATGCTCTCTTTCCAAAATGAAACACATTAAATATTTTTAAACATTATTTAAAGTAAAAGGGGAATAAATGTAATGAAATAATTAGTTTTACTGAATTACTTATCTAATGCAAATATGCCCAGAAATATAAATCAGGTCTAGGCAACAATTCTGGTCTCTGGGTTTGTGGTTCAAAGTTAAGACAATGCATTATAGCAAGTTAGAAAAGTAGGGAGGGGAAGGGTACTGTGAAAGGACAAAACGGACATTTCTAGCAAATACAGGATTTGCAAAAATTTTAGAAAGGGGTTTTTTTGGTATTTGTTTTTTTTTTTTTTTTTAACTCTATGGAAGCCTGGGCTAGTAAAGCCCATGTACGAAGTCAGAGAACATTCACTCTTGTATGGAGGGGTTTGTTTTGTTTTTAAACAAAATGGTGGGCTTATTCACAGGGAGACAAATACCAACTTTGTTGAAAAGTGAGGATTACAGCAAAAAAACTCCTCATAATCAGTAGAAAGAAAAGATAGGTCTTAATGGAAAAAAATATTTATTTGCTGGAGCATGAAATGGCTTACCTAATCGAATAGATCAGCCTGAGATGGTATTTTGGCAGTTACTAGTTACTTAAATAAAAACACAGATTTATGTTTTGGGGGAATATGAAACTGTATTGCAAGAAGTAAATGATTTGGTTTTATTTGGCATTTCAGCTTCTACTGTGATTAATAATAGATGCTTAAGATGATTGCTGTATGTTTTCTTATATTTTCTTTCTGAGTAGTATGGCGATGGTCTGCCTATACTTAAAAACATACAGGATTTGTAATATTGCTGTAGTCTATGGGAGATGCTGTTACGGGGGTGGGGGGAAGGAGAAAAAAAAAGAAAAGGATTGTTTTCTAAATAAATCAAAATATATCTAGAAATATATTCTAGAAATCTAGTAAGGAAATCAGTTTTAAACTGACTGATCTTTTGCTGTGAAAAATTTATATTGTAGAGCTTAGGTAGCAGTGACCACTTCCTAGAAATTATTCAGAGACCTTGTTCAAAGCTGTACATGCTTTGAATTTAATTAATCCAGCTACTGATGTATAATAATATATAATACAAATAAATAAACATACATCCTGTGGTAGTTTCATGTGTTCTGAGCTGCCAAAACTATAAATTGGTCAGAATGTGGTCATCTTATCTGTCATTTTCTATTTTGTTCAGACCTGTCTCTGTCTAAATACAATTTACTAAATTATGTGCATTTGTTTTGCTACTGCCAGATACTGTGTAGAAATCAAGTTGGGATCTGTGATTGCTTCTAATGCTGACCAGTCTAGACTCCTCGCAGACCTGTTTATGTGTACATGTACTGTCCTCCGTAGCGAAATTGTTTTGTGTAGTGTCTTCCACAGTAAGATGCTGTTCTATGGCTGTAGCCCACATGGACATTTATAATACACGTATAATGGCATGCGCTTGCTCTTAGACTGATACCTTGTTTTGTGATAGTTTAAACACATCAAGGGCCCTTTAGTGGGGAAATGGAGCTTTATTAATGTACTTGGCTGGCAGTTTATACAATATGTTAAGCCTCAAGATAAACTGAAGAAGCTTAACATTCTGTGAGTGTGAAATTTTAAGACTCGATCTTTCAAGCACTTCCAACACGTTTGTTACTTCACTTGCACGAGGAATGTCACAGTGTTGAGTTAAAGGGCTGAGAGCTAGGAAAACAGTTTAGTTGTAGTCTTGCCATCTTCACTGCAAAATGCAATCGATTGTACTTCAACTAGAGAACTACCCGCATCAGTTAAATCATGCATATACTTAAATGTTTGTAGGCACATGCACTTTGTGATAATTACTGTCATGTACTATGTGTGGGAGTGTAATTGAGGATGTTGCATAGGAGTTGGGAGGCTTAGGTCAGTTCCTAGCTCTGCCATGCAGACTTGCTTGGTAGGTGCTCAACACTGCTTCAGAGTTCGTTTAAGCAAATCTATCCCAATTTAGTCTAAAACATTTAGTTTTGAAACCTTAATTTTCAGAAGTGTTTCTGTGATTTTTTTTTAAAAAAAATATTTTACTATCTAGGTTATCCTATTTTTTTAATAGTATTTTACATGTATTTCACAGTTTTATCTTTGGATGAAGAGATGTAGGTTTTAGTAGAGTAGGGAAATTCTCCATCCTAAGCTTGGAGCAATGAACTACAATTAGGGTAATAAAAGTTTCAAATGAACTCTTAACAGACAGTTTGGGTCTGTTGAACTGAAAAGTGGACCTGATAAATTTCCGTTGTCCTGGGCATTAAGTGGGAAAGTATTGTGACTTTCTTCTGAGTTGATTAATTGGACTAATATTGACATTTTTATTATTGTGAAGATGCAAGAATTATGATTTTAATTTATGTTGCACTCAGTTGAGGCTGGATGAACTCATGTCACAGCTTGTTGGTACTGGAAGGGAGGGCTACTGCTTTGTCTTCCTTCACCAGGGCTGTCTTTACTCTGGTGCTTCTCTGACCTCCTGGTAAGCTGCTTCAACTTGCAAAGTTGGCAGAAGACTTGTTTTCTGACCACTTTCTGCCAGGTTTGTCAGTTTAACTGATTTAACTGACATGAGAGCTAGAGCTGTGTGGCCAAGAAGGGAAGAAGTATTGGTGAATGTGTCCATTTCTGCAGCAACAAGCCACTAAATCAGCTCAGCTGTACTGTCTGACAGCACCTTCAGAAAAGGTCATCCTTCTTTGGAGATAGAGTACCGGTATGAAAGAATATAAAGCATAATTATTAATGTAGATCCAAAGAGTAATACCAACATCTTCTTTTCTACTATCAAAATTTTCCCATGTAGACTTCCACAAAAAGAGAATTTTTACTTTTTTTTTCAATTTAATAATTCAGGGTTTTTTCATTAGAAATACAAAGCAAGTTGTTTTACAGACTGATTTTAAATAGGGTTTGTGTTACATTGATCAAACAGATTTGTGTCTTAAAGTAACGTGAAGTTGATAGTACTATTTTGGTATTGCTGGAAAGGGATTGGAAGATGTTAAAACTCTTATTTTTATATTAAGGTGTTCTTAAGTGAACTCTTCAACCAAGCAGACGGGCTTGTTGCTCATGTAACCTGGTTGATGATATCACCTCATGACACAGGGGTCAAAGTATGCATCTCAGTAGATAATTTTTTGGAATCAGACGTTTCACTTTACTGTTGCTTGTATACAGAGCTTAGAAATGAGTGCTTACAGGGTAACTTCTTTATGGAGGAGTAGTAAGTAAAAATTACAAAAATCTGACTTAGATCAACTTGATACACTCTGGAGACAGCTGGGGAAAAAAATCTATTGCTTCTTTAAAAAAAGTTGCACTTACCATTCATGAAAAATAAGAGAAATTACCTATTCCCCTATTTTGCTGTCTCTGTTCTGGTTATTTCCAAATATATTGCATTCTCTTCAGTAGCATTTAGAACATATTAGCCATACCATTGCTTTTAGCTGAGCTTGCATATTTCTGGTGATTACACTGTATGTGAAACCACCGGTTTTCCAGTTGTCTTTAAAGGGTTCATATACCTCGTATGTAGTAATTATAATACTTTGATTGCTGGAACAGCTGTTTAATCCTGATAGAGAGGTAATAATCTGTATAGGATACAAATAGAATGAGTAACGGATTGCTACAGAATCTTTTTTTTACTGTTTATTTTTCATGATAAGCCTCTAATAATTGTACATCCCTGCCTTTTTTGAGAACATGTTTAAAAATCACTCTCACAGGAAATTGTAGTCTTGCCATCTTATGTAGAAATACTGTGTGGCTTTGATACTGCCTTCAGTTTCTGCATGTGAAAGACTTTTTGATGAAAAATATGTGAAACTTTTGGTTAAAAATTTGCAAGTGTGAAGAAAATTCTTAAGATATTCATTGATGTCTGTTATAGGTAAATTGCTACATTTTTTAAAAATATTGTTAAATATTGTTGCTTTTGAAACTGCTTTTGAAGCCTCATGCCGAGGTGACAATAGTAGTAGAGGGAAAATCCTTGTAGCTCAGAAGCATGTCCATTTCTCCGCCCTCAGTATAGTGGAGAAGCATTTATTTTATGAAATGCACAGAACTATTATTTCATGGAAGAGTCTGTACAGTTTTTACATATGGCTGATGTGGCTGAGGGAGCCTCAGGAGTAACTAAAGATGATACGACAGAGCTTTGCATCCTATTGTGGATTCTCTTAGTGACTAGAATAGGTAAAATTCCATCTTACTATTGATAAAGCATTGCATCAAAAAACCATGCACATAGTTTAATGTTAAAATTTTTTTACAGGTCAGAGTTTGAAAACAATCAGAGTCATAGTATTTCTATGAAAACCAAGCATTTCCTCATTGGTTAGCAACAGTGAGTTAATGCTAGTACTTCCATGCTTCCTTTCACATACCAAAATTGACTAGTGTTCTCAGTTTTCTGGGTGTAAGCATGTGTGATGTTAGGAAGAATATTTTTTTAAAGTATATGAGATAGATATATATATATATGCGATCTATTGGGACACTTGTGTTTCTTTGCTGTGTAAATTCTGTGAATTAGTGTTTACTCCATGAAAAGTAAAATGTAGTCAGCCATTTAAACTGCCCAAATTTAAAGTTACTTCAGGTAGAACGACAACAAAAAAGGAGCCCCGAAACATTTGTGTGTGTATGCTAATATCTAACTTTTTACATTTTTTCATTTTTGTATGTTTCTTTTATTTCAGTGTGCAACTATGTCGCACTCTTGGTGAAAACAAAAGCCATGATAATACGGGTTTCAGAGGTAAGTTGTGTGGTTTTTTTGGTTGTTTTTAATTAAACAAAAAAAGCCTAGAAACAGTTGATCATGGTACCTCTGCATGTACCTGCTTGGAACATTTCATATATGGTGGCCATTAATGCTTGCTAAAGGTGGATACTACAAATAGTAAGGCAATATAATCGCCCATATTGAGGTTTGTCTTCAGACGTCCAGGTGAGAGATTTCTTAGACAGTAGTAAGTGATAGCAGGTAGTCCAGTATTTGGTCTGTGGTGTAGAAAATGAAAATCCATTTTGCAAACACAACATACAACTAGATTTTATTCTAAAAGTTAAATATGTGAACACTGATGTATGTGAGCGTGGTTGTATACTGTAAAAAGTTAGTTTTTACAATAGTACCTGAGTTACAGACTTTTTCTCCTTTGTTAGTGAAAGGCACTGCTCTCTTTGTTTTAAATTCTCACTTTAGGAAATCTTTGGTGATAAAAGAAAAATTAAATTTTTGTTTGTTTTGCTGAATCTGCTGGAAGAAAAGCTTCCATGTTACTAAGACCACAAATGTACTATGCTGTTTAGATGGTGTTTTGGGTTCTTGCTAAAATAATCATAATGGGCAATTATAATAGCAGAAAAGATAAACCAAAACATTTCATTGGAAGTTATAAATAATTTTATTAAGTAAGAAGAATTTATTATTCAACACAATAAAATCACTGTTCGCAAAGTTTTTGAAGAAAGGCCACTGGATGTTCTTTGTTCTAGGCAGGTTGAGAATTTCTATATGCTGTTTTTCTTAAGTTCTTGCTGTCAGGATCTAAAAGATCCAGTGGGAATGACTAGATAGATATATGCAGTGGCTGTATTGGAGGAATTCATAGGCAGTAGAAATAGTCCTTCTGGTGATGGAAAAACCCCTGAAAATGTGGATCATCTGGAGTGAGTACAGAGATGCTGACTGGTAAGAATTTATTTGAGTCCATGTGACCTGGAGCCAGTTCTGAAAACTGCACTGGCCCTTGCATTTCTGCCTTTTAGTTCCAGGAAAACATTTATTGAAGTCCAATATACCACAAGCTTACGGAGACAGGTCAGATTTGGCAGTGTACCTGTGTAACAATTCTCCACAATGCAGAGGCATGTCTGAGGCTACGCTTATGGCTGGTTTGGGTTCATCATAAATTATGAAACTGTGTGCTGCACCAAGCTGTACTCTTGAATTGGCCTTCAAAGTAGTAGAGTTATGTTTTACATAGGATTGCTTTAGGCATCAGTTCATCTGTATTCAAGTCTTTAGCAGTTAGTGTTCGTTGCCAGAAGCACTGTAATAGGTAAAATTAACCTGTCCAGTTAAATAAAGAAATAAATCTGCTTTTGATGCAGCTACAGTGGTCTGCAGTCACCAAGTTATTGAGTCCTTGGTTTAAGTCATTAAGATCTGTACCTTGTATACCCATTGTGTATATTGTTTATTGAGCAAACCGCATGGTACAAGTGCAGGGTGAAAGCATGGGGGTTTATTTTTCATATACTAAAAAGCATAACAACGTTGTGGTGTATTATTTAAGAACAAATCCTTACAAGTCTACCATAACTGTTTTTGCAACCACACATTGCAGGATTTTTCTTAATGTTTTTTTTTTCTTAGTGTTTCAGCTTAATATAAGATTTTTTTAAAACAGCATTCTGGAGTTATGGGAGACTTTCCTTAAAAAAATTAAAAAATCCTTGTTAAGCGTTTTTTTTTTTTTTTTTGCAATTAAATTTTACTTTGTCCTAGAGAAATGGTTTTTGAAAGCATATTTGTCATGAGATACAATTTGGGAAAAGTAGTGGAATGTTTTCTATGTATTATATTTTTAGATATATATGTGTATATATATGTATAATATGATATTTATGTGAATTATAAGTTAAAGGTGTCTTTGTTGAACCAACTGCCAAGACTAAAGTTATTATGTGCAGGATTTATGTGTAGTTTTTATGTCAAGTTATTATGTGCAGTTATTATGTGTAGTTTTTCATCCCATTTTATTGTTATTCCATAAACTCTCTAGGGAAAGTGGATCATCTCTTTCTGTGTGCTTGTGTGAAGTCTTAGATATTGATGCTTAAATTTAATCTATCAGCAGTAATAAGGTAATCCCCCTCATTGGTAAGAGAAGCATATCCTCTTTGCTTGCAGGGTGTCTGAAGTCTACAGCATTATTGTAAACATTTCTGTAAAAGTTAGACCAAGGATTACCTAACATGTTCCACAATCTGTTTTCTTTCAACAGATATCCAACAGGCTTTGTATGAGCTTGCATACCACGTTGTCAGAGGAAACTTAAAGCACGATCAAGCTTCTAATGTTCTTGGTGATGTCATAGTAAGTGTATATTTATAATAACCCCTTCCTTAGTAAACTTTTCGTTTCTTATAAAAGTCCAAATGAAAATCAAGCAGGGTAATATTCAACCGACTTGTTTTTCTGTGTCTAAAAAGTCATTCTTGTCAAGTCCTTTTTCTTGATTTGTGTGCACTTGAAATATATAGTCTGTCAGGGTTTTGTTTTTCCCCCCCTAGTTTTTGTGGTGAGGAATAGATATATTCATTTTAGCATAAATTAAAGGCTAAATAATTTTTAAAGGGCATATGAAGACTGGAAGTTTTTAATAAATGCTAGAAATAGATTTCACTTGCTTATGCAGGATGTCTGTAATGCCACCTACTGGTTTTTATAATTTATATCTTTCTTACAGCCTAACAAATGTGTCTGCCATTTTACTGTTGAGATGACTAAATCCCATGGCTGCCTTTAAAATAATGCAACAGAGTTATTTTTGTTTGAAAAACGCTTTTTGTAAAATGCTTTGAATAATGGAGAAAGTAGGGAAAAGAGTATTTTTCTCTAAACTTCTAAGGTTCCTAAATGTTGGTGTTAGTAAAAAAAAAAAAACCAAACAAAAAACAACCAAAAAAACCAAAACCTAAGTACAGCAAAAAACAACAGAAAAAAATCTGAAACAGCCCCTCCCCCAAAACCAACATTCAAAAAAACTTATGCAAATTATTTCTTATTCCTTTTAAGTTCTTAGATTGCTCTTTTGTCACGTATAGAACATTAAGAAAAAATAAGCTTTGCAGTAATCTATTTTAGGATAACCTTTTTAGGTTTTTTAGCTTCTGCATTGGGTTTGAGAGAAGTCAAGGCTGAAGTGTACCTTGCTGTTTGGGTAGCATGTGATAATGTTTGATCTTTAGTCACTGTAGGAAATTGTAATTTGTTTGGTGCCTGAGAAAGTATAGTTCACTGTACAGGCTTGTGCTGCTCTTGAGACAGGGTAGAGAAGTGGAGTAGTAACCAGAAAGTTTTGTCCTTGGCCACTAGGTACTCTTTTAAATTACATTGAAATGTTATTTCATTACATATCAATTATTAGTACAGCACTTATATATTAGTCAATAATTGAGCCTCTTCATTATTAACATGAATTATTATTATTATAATTAGTAAAAAAACAGTTCATCATAAAGTAAGTTCAGATTAATTGTTATTATGTAATGGAATAAAAACTTTCTAAGTGTATGTATTGGAGTTTCTGTATTCACCGTGATCTCTTTCCATTTTAGGAATTCCGGGAAGACATGCCTTCCATCCTAGCTGATGTATTCTGCATATTAGGTAAGCTGGGTTCCTTTCCTTTCATCATTGTAACAGATTTTGAGAAATAAATGCTTTGTGTGTTTGCTAGTTGACTTCTTCAGAAAATTTCCTTAAATCTGTAAAACATGACATTTCTTTACAAGATATGTGTTGATGCTTCCTCAGTGTATCTGTATCTCAGTTGTTAATGTCTTTTTGTTCTGCTTTGTTACAATTTCCAGAAGTTTACCTATTAAAGGCAGTGGAAATTGATCTCCAAGAATAGTTAAAGGAGCTAGCTTGTAAGAATGTTGGATGTTAGCTAATGGAATCAGTGACTTAGAGTTGTTATCGTTCTTGAAAATCGTCTTACTGGTGGGTAGATACTCTGCTCTTAGAATGTGTTCTGTAAATATTTTTATCTGTACAGTGACTGTAGTCACTGTGCATAGTGAAATGGAGTTTGCATTATTTGTCCAGAAATCTAAAGGCAAACGACATCATTTGCCAAGTTACTATCTGCCAACTAAGCTGGCTTTAAGGATGTGTACTTCTTATTCTGGTAATAACGTCTGGATTACTGTTGATCCAAAGCTGTTTCTTTCCTGTTTTTAGAATTTTAATCCTGTATACTTTTTCCCAGATCATAGTTTTAACTGCTTGCAGTTTCTATCTTGTTCTATGTGTGTCTGGTTTTTTTAAACAAATTTCAGCAAACACTTTTGACAGTCTGCCCATCACAGATCCTGGTTTGTTCTGTATACTGAAGGAGTGTGGCATCTTCTGTGCTGTGGCTGCCTGTGTGGAGAGGCACCTAATTAAGTTTGCATATGCAGTCTCGGTTCTGTAACATCTAAATGATGAATTTTGACTTTATTCATAGTGTTTCATTCTGTGCACTTGTATCATCTTTTTGTAATAACTAGTTTTTATAATGCAATATTACACTGATACTCCTTTGTTTTTTTAAGATGGGTTAGAAAACTTAGGTTAGTTGCTTCTTGAACTACTTGAATAACTGAAAGCAGTGTATCTGTGTCTGACTTTTTCCCTTCTTTTTTCTTTTTTATTTTTTTCTCCTTCCCCTCAAATTAGTATGTAGCCGAATGCTGTGCCTCCACTAGTAGCAGAGAAATAGTATGGCTAGGGAGCTAGGTTTCAAACTCTGAGGCAAAGGAGCATCTGACAATTTCTTCCTTGTTTTTAATGAGTTTCCTCTAGCACTTTTACCCTCTAAACAGTATTTGCTACTGTCAGGATTTTTTTTTTCTAATGTCATCATCTGGCATGTGTTTCAGTATCTTAGAATTTTGATTTATCCACTCTATCCCCTCACGCACATTCCCTGGACTAATTTTTTTCTGCAGATTGTTCTTTGGCTGACAGGCTTGGCTGCTAGGGACCAGACTGATCTTGCAAGTCTGCCTCCACTGCCACGCTGCTACATCACTGGTTTTCAGTTGTTTGGGGGCTTCTTTCTCAGATTTTTGTTGCTAATGTTTTCTCTATGGGTCTAGTTTATCTGTGGTTATGTGTGGGGTGGTTTTGGTGCGTTGTTTCTTTTTTTTTTTTTTGTAACAGCTGTCTTGCATTCTTTCATTGAGTTTTCAACTTCTTTTGGAGCTCCTTGCTTCCTGTAATGATGTGCTTTTTTAAACTACTTTAGACAGGTGTGCTTCCTTGGCCATTGTTTTATGGCCTGTTTTCCCACTTTTCCCACTTTTCCCGTTATGAATTGCATTCATAAATTGACAATGCAAAAGAAAAGAATGGAAATAGTCATACCTAGTGAAAGACTGCAGACCAGGCAGTAAATGGTAGTTACTCTGAAGACACAGGGTAAGAGGCTAGAACACTGCATTAAGGCTAGGATCATGCAGTTCTCTTCAGCAATTCGTATTTCTCTTATTTCGTGCTTATTATTGATTCTTAATACTAGCCATAAACCTTACTGCAGTAGAGAGAAGGACAAAAAAAGTTACGGCATTCCTCTGGTTTCTGTTTTACCTTTTCATGAGATTTGTGGGTATGTGAGAATTGTCATGAAAATATTATGTGGACCTCAAGGTGAATGAGTAGCTGGAAAGTGGCAAGAAGCTAGCGTGTTATAAACAAACTGCTTTGCATTGTGTTATCATTAGCATTTATTGGAATAGTTATAAAAAGAATAATAAATTATTATAAATTCCAGAAGTAATGATTTCTTTTTTTCTTCTTTTCCATTTCCCTTTATACTAGATATTGAAACAAGTTGTTTAGAAGAAAAAAGTAAGAGGGATCACTTTACCCAGCTGGTATTAGCCTGTTTGGTAAGTTGCACTTGGAAAGTCTTTTGGTAAAAGCATATGCCAAAATCTGACAAGAAAAATTAGAGAGTTTTGAAGCTTTTTTTTTTTAAGGAAGAAAAGACTATTAGAATGTTTTAACAAATTCCCAAATAATTTAAAAATGCATCTTCAAAGCATTATGGTAGAGTAATATAATATAGTTGTCCCTTGAATTCTTTAAAGAGTTTTGAGAGAACTTAAATTTTTCCCCTGTCAGTTCAACAGAAATTGTGCTTCTAAGGTGTGTTTTGAGTGGGGACTACTTCTTTATGCAACCTCCTCTGTCTTTAGAAGTGGCATGGAGTAGCCATGGAATAGGCAGTGGTGCTTTAGAAGAAGTGTGGAATAAGCTTGATTTGTAGGAAAATTCAGCATATGAAAATAAGGGTTTTCTTCCAGAATATGAGAGAAAGGGAATAAGCTTTGTAAATACAGAGTTCTTGGTAATAACATCCCTAGATGCTATGCAATGTATACTTTGTAATTGGCAGTTAGGCTCTAGGGCTTGTTTCTTCAAGGTGTTCTTGTATATAAAATCTACCACTGTAAAATTCCAATTTCAGTTAAATAGTTTCTCAGTTTTGTCCACTTCTGTGTTTGAAGCAGAATGCATTGGTATTGTGGTATATCATGATATTTGAACTTTTTTTTTGTAGTCAGAACACATATGTAGTCTGAAGTAATAATCAGATTGTTTCTAGGTCTTCGTAATTGACAAATCTGATGTATGGTTTTGGTGTTTTTCAGTATCTTGTATCTGACACTGTCCTAAAGGAGCGCTTAGATCCAGAGACACTGGAGTCATTAGGACTTATCAAGCAGTCTCAACAGTTCAATCAGAAATCTGTTAAAATAAAGACAAAACTATTGTAAGTTTTGGGGCAAGAGTTCTTTGGGAGTGGGTGGGGAGAGGCAATGGTAATTAGTCTGGTAACTATGTTTTCTAACAAAGTGTAGTGGTTCTTCTAATACTCCATTTTCTTTAGGAAATGTGTTTTGTTGCACTTTAACTTGTCATTGACAAAAGAGCCTCTTTAGCCCCCTTAGTTTTCAAACTTGAGAAATGTAAAATCTTCTTTCATGTCACCTATTGCTATGGCTTTTACTACAGTGATCCCATATGTGCAGATTAAACACTTAATATTTAATTTTATTTGTGACAAATGTGAATTTACAAAGTATAAGAAAACTAATAATTGTTGCATGAGTTAAGCATAAGCCTTTCTTTTCATAAATAAGCAAATGTAGTTATGTTAGTTTTGGGACCACAGGATATATTGGGTGTATGTTTGGTTTTTGTCTCTGCATCCAGTGTTTCAATCTCAAAAGAACACCACTTGAAACTAGAATAGGTCCTTAAGCACAGACTGTTACAGAGCAGTTCTCCAGTATAGTGTACAAGAACAAACTTTGCTGTTATGTATAAGCATAATCTTGCTTTTAGATCATTTGCATTTGAAATAAAAGAAGAGCTGGATTTGGAGAATGCTTGCTACCTTGCAGGTATTCATTGTATTGCATACTGTAATTTTTGCATTAGCTCAGGTAAATTACAAGTTCTTAAAAATATGTTCAAAACTACCATTTTGTATTACAAATTTAATATTGCTAAGAGCATAAATAAGCTTCACTGTGGACATGTGTTACACAATAGTGTTTAATTTCTGTTTATTTGCAGTTATAAGCAACAGAAGTTTAATTTGTTAAGAGAGGAGAATGAAGGTTACGCAAAGCTCATTGCAGAACTGGGACAAGACTTATCTGGAAATATCACTAGTGATTTAATCCTTGAAAATATCAAATCTTTAATAGGTAAGGAATTTGAAGGAATATGGGCACTGGTTTTCTGACAGAGGGTGTCTATAGACTATTGTTTGAGGTAACCTGTGGATCAAATAATACATCATACAGGCATGTAGTGTGATAGCAACACGGTAGATCACCTTGCATAGAATTATGACATTTGGAAGTTCCTGTTTCTGTGGTAAAATTAATTCTGGTAATGTTGTGTAGTTAAACTTAATTTAGATACTAAATTTACGGTACAGTCTCAGATATGCATGCTGTGATTTTGATTAATTTCAGCAGTATTTTCTGAGGATGCGCTTGTCATCTCTTAGCAGGCAGATTGGAGTGTAACAAAGTAATGCTTTTTGTTATTTTAAGGTACTCACTTCAATAAATGCATATGCTTTTAGTCTGAAAGAAGTTTAACAAGTGATTCCTTATGAAGAGAAATGAGAAGTAGTAAATGTTCTTCTTTTATCTAGTTCTGATTATGATTTGTCCGTATTTCTAAGTTGAGTCTTGGCGAAAGTGTCACAAAGAGCAAAATACATTAAAATCAGGAAATATCTGTAATTCCCTGTTTTACACTTCCTTTTTGAATAAAGAGTTATAGACAATATATTGATGTTTGCACCAGTGCCTGTTTCATATGGTGCCAGTGCAGTAAGGGTCAAAAGGCTACGCTACTATTTTATAAAAGATAATTTTTCATCTGTCACAGAGTTTTGCCTGAGACTGCCAAGTCCCTGTAATGATACTACTTGTTTCGGAAAAGAGCTAGACAAGAGGATGGTTTTGCTGGTTATTACAGTAAAAAAATACACACTCAGGTTGTGGAATTTTATTACAAAACATCTTTCTGTCTTCTGGAATTTTAAGAATTACAAATAGACTTCCTATAAATTGTCAATTCCTTCGAAGTACTGACTTGCAGTAGGTCCTGGTATAGTGGCAATGACTTTTGTGAAGGAAAGACATATCTCCGTAGTGGATGTGCCTGGATAAAACTTCTCATGGCACAATGAGGACAATAGTCTAGATGTGGATTCTCTTGATATAAGTAATATTTGTCTTGAGCGTGTCTCCTGGAGTTTTGGTGGAAAAGTTTATGTAGTAAAATACAGGTATGATTACAATACTGGCTTAAACTGATCTGTGTCCTTGCTCTTGCTTCCTTCAAAAAAACCAAACTGTTCTCTGTAATGGTAGCAATAACACTGAATTGACAGGAAAGTACAACCAGGTGGATCAGGGTCTAGCTCAAACGAGAACAATTTTTGGTATGTAAAATAATTTCTAGCTCGCTGATTAGTGTGACTGCATGAATATGTATGCCAGCACAAGGGGAGAGGAAGCAGGCAGTGCCTTTTGCTGGCACTGCAGTATTAGGGAGGTTGGGTTTTTACTTATTAAATGTTTGCTTTAAGATGGTAATTTCTAGTTCTTCTGTAATCTGAATTGGAAGTCCTGTTTTTTATCTTTGCATAGCTCAATATTCAACGTAAGTCAAAATGATCAGTGCTGTATTTACAGATGATACAGATTATTTTGCTGTAGATAAATCCTGGCTCAGTTTTAACTGAAAAGAATTAACTTAAAAAATGAATGCATTTGTGGTTTAGTAACAGAATGAAGATGAAAAATAGCAATGCTAAGCTTTTCTACTCTGTTCTTCTCCACTAGGATGTTTCAACCTTGATCCTAACAGAGTTTTGGATATTATCCTAGAAGTCTATGAGTGCAGGCCTGAATATGACGACTTCTTTGTACCACTGATAGAGTCTTACATGTACATGTGTGAACCTCAAACTCTATGCCATATCCTTGGGTTCAAATTCAAATTTTATCAGGTAATGTATTTCCATTCTTGATTTTTGTTTTTGATGGTTGGTTGTACTCGGTGTTAAACTGCAGTCAGTGATAACAGATTTTGCTGCAGATATTTATTTTTACATAGAAATTAATTTCTAAGTTGTAAAATTCCAGTATTAAAAGCAATTATTTCATGATTTGTGTGGAAGTCTCTAATGTATTTTAGAGGAGAACGCTTAGCATTTTCCAAAAGAGACAGCTGAAAACAATCTTGATACCTTTCATTTGAACTTCTGTGGTTATATAAGGACTGGCATTAACAAAGAGATTATACCTTCAAAATGAAAGACTTGTCCCCAGGAGTGAAGAGCATGCTTGCAGGGGAGTCATGGTTGACGTTTGATAAAATATTGAAGGGTTTTTTAAATGTGTGGCTGGGGATTGCATAAAAGCACCATAAGATATGAAGAAAATTGAATGGTTTTGTTTCTGAAAACTCTGATTGTCTGTTGCAGTTAAGTCTAGTGGCTTTGTAACAGCAGTTAAATAACAAGGAGAACTGTGGGTTAATATGTTTCATCTGAACTTTGAGTAACTTCTGTTTCATGACCACCTGCAGTGGCCTGTTTGCTTTTTTTCTTCAATTTGCAATCTTGTCCTTTTTAGGATCCAAGTGGTGAGACACCTTCCTCTTTATACAGAGTTGCTGCTGTCCTTTTGCAACATAATCTCATAGATTTGGAAGATCTTTATGTTCATGTAAGTGACAGTGCTACTCTGTTAAATGCCAAAACTAAGAACATTTTAACAAGGAAGCCAGATATTTTACCCTGTTCCTAAAGCTTCAGATTCAGGACATACTGTGTATATATACATTAATGTCTTTTAAAATTTCCAGAACTTTCTGATGCCACATATTCAAATAAATACACACTGAAATATGAATGCTGATAGATTTTCTTTTGAATTATCTGTGTAGTATCCTCCAGATTGTTTATCTCCTGCCTGAATAGGAGATAGGTAAAAGCCTGAGTTTGACTTAAATGCCTGAGTAACCTTCCTTAAGAACTAGACCCTCTTAAGTGTTTTTGAAAAAATAGTAGAACAATCAGCTCTTAATATTCTTTGTTTGGTTTAATAGTAGGATTTGGTTTTAAACTCTTACATATTCCTGAATTAGGCCTCTCATTCCATCTACAAGAATTCTGACCATTTGTTAGGGTGAGAAAGGAAAATGGAGTTACGTGTTCAAATATAATCAGAGCTATTTATCCTCTCCAGTCTGAGAGTCTTAACAAATAAACATACCAGTTTGGCAGATGGTAAACAGACTGTTTCAGTTGTCAACATAATTTTACATTATACACCAATTTTTAATTTCAGAATATCCATAGATATTTTAAGACTCTAAACTCTTCTGCTGAAACCAAGGAAATGAGCTCTAGCTAAAGTTATGGAAATTTTGGAATGTAGTCCTGCCATTAATTTGTGTGGCAGTTAATAGCATTAGTCACAATCTGACTTGTCAATAACTGTCTGTGGTTTCATGAGAGTATTTTGGCTAAAAATGTGTCGGATGGAGCAAGAGTAGGAGTGCAGGTCTCAGATAATTGGTGTGGAGGGAGGAGTGCATGATAATAATACTAGTTTGTTAAGGAATGCTTGTAAGCTTGCAAAACAAATGCTCAGACTCAGAATTACAGCGGCCTGTGCAATCTCAACTCAGACCTGTATAGGTATGGGGGTGTTTTCCTATAATCTCACAGCTAGAATGGTCACTGCATTCATTTGTACTGTTCACCTTTGTCATGTTGATTCTCAGTCTCATTTTTAATCTACTTGCACTCCAGAATCTCTCTGCCAGTCTCTGTCTTTGCATGTTTGGGATGGCATTTTTTTCCTCTTCTCAGTTCAGGCTTAATTTAACCTGCTATGGGAGTTTCAAGAAAATAATTAGCACGTAGGTGTTGAGTCTTAAGTTATATGTATTGTGTGGCTCCTATACAATAGCAGCTGTCAGGATTATCATTCATTCCAAGAATGTTCTCCCCACCTCTGCCCTCCCTCCCCATTCCAAGCCAGTAAGAACTGTCTTCTGTTTGTGTATGCATGCACACAGCCATATATAGTATGTATTGCATCCTGAAGATATGATTCACCCCTTGAAATTCCACACTAGGTATTTCTTGGTGAATCTTAGTAGGCTACCTGTGTTTTCAAATGAGATAAGTGTAGCTCTTTAAACATTTTACCTTTCCAAGTGGGATTCTGTTTTCCGCAAATTTCTATGAAATGAAGGAATTCTACTGTCTTTTCTCTGAAGGAGGTGATGCTTAGTCTTTCCTTCTACTGTCAGTTTGGGAAGAGAAAAAACCAAAATCTTCCCTTGTTAAAAACTGGAAGAAAAGGTTACTGTGTCAAAGAGGTCATCAGTCTGTAGTAAGTTTTGATTACTTATTTGCACTTAAAGTTTGAGTATGATTTTAGGAATGAAATTGAAGTTTGGCTTTGTCAGAAAAAGAGCTTTCCTTCTGTTTTGCAACTTGACCTTTTAATTTGAGTGTAGGGTTATTTATATTCCTCACCCTGATCATTCTCGAGTACAAGACTAGGCTGAGGTTTTATCATACTAGGCATCTCTTAATGTAAGATGGTTTTTAAGGAACAGATGTTACATGTGTTTAAGCCATATTGCCGATAAATAGGAAATTTGGTAAGTTTTAAATGGTATTCCTTTAAAATAAAGTGCAATCAAAATGTGTCTAAGTAGGTTACCTGATTTTTCGTGCTGAATTTTTGTTTTTTTGCATTTAGATGAGCAAGTGAAAATTTATGCTTTTGAATATTCACTTTGTTTTAAGGCACTGAATTTTGTAAATGTTATCATCAAGTATGTGTGTAACTGTCACCATATAGCTACAGCTGAATGGTAAATTGGAGAGGGGAAGGGCAATTTATACAACTAACAGTTGTGTGAAAGTAGAACAGTAGTATTTCCTATGAGTCCTTGATTTCAGAAGTCTGTTAATAGTGTACTTCCTTGTTGGAATGATGGTAGCAAGGAAAAGAATCTTTCAGGGAGTAAGTTTATCTGATTAGTAACAAGGAAGGACAAACTTCTGCTTCAGGCTCAAGTGATTGAAGTAGCAGTAGGTCACTGCTCTTCAGATACAACGTTTGTTCTGTTTTTTCAGCTTCTTCCAGGGGATAATGCTATCATTGAGGAACACAAGCGAGAGTTAGTGGAAGCTAAACAAATTGTCAGAAAACTTACTATGGTCGTCTTATCCTCTGAAAAGACTGAGGAAAAGGAGAAAGAAAAAGAGAAAGAGGAGGAGAAGACTGAAAAGGTGCGTGTCTGTGAATAGTTTCCTTTACAAGAAAATTATTTTAAATTAAACATAATAATTGTTATGAAAACTTTTTTGTATTTGAAACATAGGTATGTACTTAGAAGGCCTGTGTCTGTCCTGATTGCATTTCTGTAATATCACATGTGCAAAAATGTATGGTTTGGGGTTTGTTTAGGTTTAACGATCTTAGTTCAATGGCTGATTAACTTCTTCCCTCCCTTTTAATTTTACCAGCTCCGCTAAGTATGTCATTATATACAGCATTCATATACTTCAGTCTTCAACAATTGTGTTTTCTAGGACCGGTGATAGTATAATCCTAGTTGATTTCTTAAAAAGAAGGACGTTAGGAAGAGTTTGTTCCTTCTCTCAATCAAGAATTGGGACTTAAAGAATTGCTAGACTTATGCATACTGGTATAATTATTCTGCATTGTAGAAAAAGGTTTTAACAGAACCTTTTTAATTGTAACTGTCCTCTCTGCTTTCCATTAGATCTGTAATTTTGTATGTGTAAACATATACTCTTTATTTAAAGTGCTACTAGGTCATGTATTGTGCATGTTGCCCTTGATCTGATCTGTTTCAGTGTGTCCAAGCCTTACTTTAAAAACAAAATCTGTTAGCAGCCTTTCTGTTGTCATCTTCATTTGAGTGTCTAAGTACTGCTCAAACATCTTATTTAAAACAAAAAAAAATAAAAGCTTGGTATTTGCCTTAGTTGATACACTGGAGAAGGGGGAGAGGTCCACCAGTCTTGACAGTTTCTGTTCTTAATTTCTTGTATCATCCTGGATTCGTTATATCAATCTGTTTTGCCTACTTCTTCACATTTGTTCTACCCCACATTGATTCTGTACATCTCTGACCTTCCTTCCTCCTTCCATTTTTCTTGCCTAGCTTGAAAAAAATCTAATTTCATTTTCTTCCCTCAGGCAGCTGATCTAGTCACTGCTCTCTGGCTCTCAACTGCAGCCACATCTGCTGCTTAAACTGAGTCCTTTCACTAGATTTAAGTTTCTGAGCTCCCTCCCACTCATTATTTCAGTATCCCTTTTGATTATACCACATTGCTTTGGTCCACCTTCTCTGCAGTCAGATGAGGCTGCCTGGCGCACTCTGAAGCGTGTATGTTGCTGCGTTCTGATGCAGAACTAAACTCTCGATGGGACATGGGGAGTGTATATATTGCAAGTAATGTCAGAGGAATTAAGACAGTTTTTATGGCTAAGCTTTAGAATTAAGAACTAGGGAATTTTAAGCTCTAGCAGAAACTGCAACATTTTTCTGAAGGATTACAATGACAAGTAACAAAGCCTGAGCCTGTGTGATGAGAAAATGGAGAGCTGTACTTAAAAACAATTTCTGTGACTCTTTACACAGTTATGCAGTGCATGCTGTTTCTTGAAAAGCTTGTTGCTGTGTTGGTATTTTTGTATGTGATTAGCTGTGCAGTTCATAGCAATTAGTAACTACATGTAAAAGCTGTTGACAGTCTGAGTTACTTTGTATCCAGTATGCAGTTTTAATGTACAATTTTTGATACAGTACCATGGAATAAATACCTTGATAAATGATGTTTAATGATTAAGGACTTCTTTATTTTAAATCCATGAAGTGCTTGTTTTATGTGGTTAAAATTTATTGTCTCACGACATTAATGTGAATAATTTAGTATTGGCAAATGCATTATCAACTTTTGCCTTTTATGATGTATTTGACGTGGCAGAATAATAGGGAGATACTTGAGAGCTCACAGAACTCAGCAGTACTAGATTTGACAGCAGTTCCAGACTCCTCTCTGTGCTATCCATGCTTTCACTTCTGGAGAGTGTGTTTCAGAAGAGCTTGCTTACCTAGAGAGACCCAGTCCAGCAGCACGTGTGTGTGTGTGTGAGCAGCGATTGCTTTGGAAATGAAATAACGTACTAACACATAAAGCCTAGAAAGACTGTATGAGTGGAAACACGGATTCTGATATAGTTAGTAATCACCTGAAAAACCCAAATTGCCAAAAATTTGGTGTTTAGTATCAAACTTTAACTGGTATGTTCATACCAATTAAATAATTTTTATGAATTTTTTTTTTGGTAATAATACGGCTTTTAATTTAAGAAGTCTATTGTATTGAATATGGATTTCAGCCTTCCTACATATGCAGCATAAGTAAAGCTTTTAAACACACCGGTAAAGGATCAGCATACCATTTCATTAATGTGGTATATATTAACTTTGAAAGACAGTCCTTGGCATCAAAGGAACTTGAAGTAGTTACATGGTAAATAACGTTTGTGTGTGCATTTCTAATTGCACATGTATGTTTTTAATCTTTCGGAGGCTCATCTTGTTCTGATGTGCAGATATATATTTTCCCAAAGGAAAGGCTAAAATTTCATTACGACATAAGTTCAACATGAATATAGAGTAGATCTGTGCACTTTGTTTTGTTCTGAAACTGTTCTCTGCATGTTACTGTGTACTAGACTGTTTTCAAAACTGTCAGATGAATAGTTGCTGATGTTATAAAGAAGTTTTAAAAGGGGGGGAAAAAAAAATCCTTGCAAACTATAGAACCACAGAAGCATCTGCTTTGTAATTAATTTTTGTTCTTGTCAGTCTGCCTTGTCTGTTTGCATGATTTAAATAAAACTATTTTTTTACCTTAAAATGCTTAAATGTTTTGTCCTAGACTTGTACTCTTCCTTTGCTCAGTGTAAGCATCATTTTAGGCTTGGAGTTACATACAGTTAGTTTGCAGTGTACTATTCCTTACCGTTAGTCATTCACTGATAGACTTTTACCTTGGGGACCAGGGAAAACCAGTTTATTACGATAAAATATATCAATACCGTGCCCATGTAAAAATGCTTCAAGACATGATCTTAATTGTAATTAACTCCTGGTTTATGGCTATATTTGAAAGTGGGTATTTGGAAAACTTCCAGTAGTCTTGCACTTAAAACTAGACTCTCCTAGAGTTGATGCTAACGTGAAACTTATGATAAAGGTAAAGGTTTTGGGTTTGGTTTGGTGGTTTGTTTTTTTTAATAATTTGATTTTGCAAGAGAAATTTAAATCCAGAACAACACAACGGGTTCTTAAATGCTTGCATTGTTCTTAAAATGTCATGTAAAGAAACAAGCTGCAATAGATTGTGACATTTTGAAAAGTACACGATCAGATATATGTCAACTTCATAAACTTCTGGTTATAACTTTAACTTTTTCTTTGATCCAGATGTTAGATTCTATGTGGACTGGTTTATTATTGCTTTTGAAGTGTGCTTGTTGTCTAAATGCCTAGCTGAATTTTATTTTACATACTTTTTTATACATAGTTGAAATCCTAGGGTTTTATTCTAGCTGTGGATTACAGTGACATACTGCTTAAGGAGAAATATTAAGATGAGTATGAATACACTTTTTCATTGTTTGTTATCTTGCAGCCTCCTGATAATCAAAAGCTTGGTTTATTGGAAGCTTTATTAAAAATTGGTGATTGGCAGCATGCACAGAGTATTATGGATCAGATGCCTCCGTTTTATGCTACTTCACACAAGTCTATTGCAATTGCTCTTTGCCAGCTTGTACACGTGACAATTGAACCTCTGTACCGCAGGTAAAGTGAAAAGTAGAATTCTGTTGCTGCGTAGGGGAAAACTTAACTTATAAGCATGAATTCATGAATAAGCCTAACTGTATTGATACATTTATAAAATTTTCACTTCTGTTCCATGTGAAATCTTATTTTTCAGAGTTGGTGTACCTAAAGGAGCTAAAGGGTCACCAATTTCTTCTTTGCCAAACAAGAGAGCACCAAAACAAGCAGACAGCTTTGAGGACTTGAGAAAGGAAGTGTTCAACATGCTTTGTTACCTTGGTCCTCATCTCTCCCATGATCCCATTTTATTTGCGAAAGTGGTGCGCCTTGGAAAAGCATTTATGAAAGAGGTTGGTATGACACAACTGCTTGTCAAAACTTGAAAAATACCAATTCCTCTGATGTCAAAAAGTGCTCAAGTCTTACTAATTGTGTATATATTCAAATACTGAAACATAAAAAATTTCTCTGACTAAGGACAAATTTGGAGAATCTTACTTTAATTCTTGATCGTTTTTATGATCAATAAACATAAACATTTTAATGAACAACTTAAGGCACTTTAGCTTTATAACCAGGAGTATTTAGTGATAACTAATTTCTCATTATGGTCTTCCATCTGTTAAAACATTATCTGTGTATGGATATAATTTTTAAAAATGGACATATGATACTAATTGCATGGAAGCTTTTACATTATTAGAGTGACAGTGTAGACAGTGGGGAACAATAAACTAATACATATCCATTACTTAAAATAGTACTTTCTATTCCACCTGTTAGGTTCCTTGGGAAGTAGACGTTGTTGTATGTTTTTAATTAGTGGGGTGTCCCCCTGTCTGCCACTTAAAATGCTGCTATTCTTGAACAGTCTCTGGATGCCCACAAGGATGTGGAGATCTAAAACGCCCTATAAAGCCGGAAGTCACCAACTTTAGAAGTAAAATGGCCTCTTGGGATTTGTTGTTGTCTTTTGACCATATCTTTACCACGTATATGTTGACAGATTGGTAGCATGACCTGTTGCAGGTTGAATTTATATTCTGAACTCCCTTGGAATGTACTCAGTAGCTCAGACTGCTGAGGCTAGTGACTTCTTTTGCTACTTTTCTGGCAATTTGCTGTTTAACTAGCAATTCTTGTTTTATTTTCAAGGCAACAGTAGAGGTGTTGGGTTTTTTTTTTTAAATAGTAGCTCAGAGAAACTTTGGAATTCATAGTTTTTGAAATAATTTTTAAAATAATTATTAAAAACAAACGCACACCCCCCACCAACTTAAACATTTACAGCTGAAAGTTGGAGAGGTTGGTTGATCTAAATGATACTGGAAGGGAGATTTTTTCAGTTTTATAGATTTTTTTTTTTTTAATTTAAAGTATTTTTTTAATTTCAACTACAACTAACAAATACTGGCATGTTCAAAATTTACATACCACCTTAGGGGAAGCTTTCATGTCCAGCTGTTCTTGATGCAGAGCAAAGAACACAGATGATTCTTGGGATGGAAGATCTTTTTGTCTAAATTTAACAGATTTTGGAAAGAGTTTGCTTTCATCAGGTTCCAATATGTGATGATAGGGTAACAATAGCTACACTAAGTTTGGGTTCCAGGTAGTCTTTGTAATAAAATCATGGTAACTTCAAACATTTCCATCTTTCCCTACTTCCATATCTTTGTAGGAGTTATAATTTCTCAGCATCTTCTCACCCAGAATGATAAGATTTCCCAATGGTTAATACACTTGCTTTATAGCATGCTTATTTCTTGCTGGCCCATGAGTAAGACTGATATTTGAGTGATAGGCTGTGTTGCACTGACAGTGTAGCTAATTTGGAAATTATAATTTCAAGGGAGTAATTAATTTTACTGCTGTCAGCAGACTATTAGGACTACTTTGTAATTAAGTTCAAGTGCTGAAGTTTTGTGAGAAAGCCCTTGTTTCTTTGTGGATATGTACAGTAGAATGGAGATTACTTGGTTATAGGAATCTCGTGCAGTTTTACTGTAAATATATGGATATGATAGTTTAATGTGTTTCTGACAAGAATGAGCAACATTTTAGCTATTTGCTCTAGGTTGGAACTATGAAGAAATTCGTCAGTGACAGAGTGGTTAAGGTAACATAGGGAAAGTTACTTTTAATGCACTATTGCCATCAGCATGTTGTAGTTATGAAACTACATTTAACACACGGTAGAAATACTTATAACTGGAGATGATTTGACTGTAAGTTAACCCATACAGTAGTTTAAAAGTTAGACTACTAACATTGCACTGCAGCTTTCATGCTTAAGTGTACCTTTAAAATAATTGTGCACTTACTGGTGTGATAGCTTAATATGCTTTTCATGGTGAGTGAAACAAGAAGAGAGAAAAGAATGTAATTTAATAATGAAGACTAAAAGCTTAAGAAGGTATTATTGTAAGAGAAAGATGGGGAAAATAATCTATGGCTGTTGATAATTGGGTTGGATGTCCTGGGTGGTTTGTTTTTTAGGTAGAAGGTGAATGCTTAGGGCATTTTTTTTTTTCCTCTCTCCGGTAAGAAAATTCAGTATGTCATATATAATAGTAAGTTTCCTTGGTATTTTAGTTATTAGCTCTTTTTGAAGAAAAGTGTACAAAGCCCCTATATATGTAAGCAGTGCATTTCAGCTGTGCGTTTGAATTTCTGTTCAAAAATATCTTAATGCTGACAGATGTGGAAAATTAAACATCTACTAGGCATGTGGCCCTTCAGGTTTATGCTTTTGCTGAGGTAGCCTTGTTCTGAAACTAAGTGTTCGTGTTATTTATGCTACAATTGACATGATTGTCCTTGTTATAGTTTCAGTCTGATGGAAGCAAACAAGAAGATAAAGAGAAAATGGTGAGTTTAAAAGGTGTTAAATAACTGTACAGCTCTTCTTTCTCTGTAGAGTTTTATGCTTTAACAAATGTTATACACCTGTCTTGATTTTTATAGGCAAGTTTGAGCCAGAGTGAGGTTTTTGTATTCCTGTCCTTTTTTTTTTAAATTTTTTCTTTCTCTCCTGCATTCCTCAAACATGATCTTGTTCTTTTAGTCCAGTGCCTTCTACTTCTTATTTGCTCAGCTGGAGTACCTCCAGTTACTTATTCTATAAGTATTCTTTTCATGGTGGCACCTTGTGTTTTACAGAATTTAGGGGGGAAAAGCATAGAGAAGTAGAGAAATTAGAAGTAGGGGAGATGTTTAATAGTGCAATGGCCAGTTTTTCTTTACTGGCTAATTTATTTCTTTCTAAACTTTCAAGATTGGTCACAATGAAACCCAAGTGTTCAGTTGAGATCTAATTTATAAAAACAAGATTGCTTGTTTTGTTTTAATCAACAAGCAAGTTTTCAATATGAAGTTTGTGCAGTTTTCATTATTACTTATTACTCCTGTTTCTCACTTGTCATGATTTCGTGACTTCCTGAATCACAGAATTGTCTAGGTTGGAAAGACCTTGAAGATCATCCAGTCCAACCATCAACCCAACAATCATTGCAGAGAAAATGACTCTTCTGGTTTTGTGGGTTTTCTTGTTTTCCTGCTATGGTTTTTCTAACATAGCTCGATGAGAAAGAAAAATTTTTAAGGAAGGGGGAGAATAGGATGCTGAAAACATGGAAATTGGTACTGTGCCTTGGGAACATGTATAATGGCTTCAGGTTGTAATCTGGTATTTTGAAAATGGAAGTAGTGGCAAGGAATACCTTAATACACTGAAATCAATTGCCAAAATCTGTTTTCTCCTGTTGCACTTTGTGCAAGTCCACAGTATATCCATTTTTAAATGATTTATTTGATTTGAAAATATAAGTGCAACTTGCTGAAAACTTCAGCAGCTTTGCTCAAATATATAGGCAAATAAAATACTGACAGTGTATATGGTCCATAAATTATCTAATAAAAGATTTACAATGGGAGATATTTTTAAGTCCTTTTTAGATTGTTTGGTTTTGTTTAGGAAGTCTTAATCTTGTGCCAAACTTGTATTTTATCAGTCTACTGAGATGTGCATATCTGCATAGCATTGCTTCTGATCGTACTTACTTGATAGTTACCTCGAGTTCTTTGCCTTTATTTCAGGAGATACTGTTTAGCTGCTTGTTGAGTATTACCGATCAAGTCTTACTTCCATCTCTTTCTTTGATGGACTGCAATGCATGCATGTCTGAAGAATTATGGGGAATGTTCAAAACTTTTCCATACCAGTACCGGTGAGTAGGATAACTTGTTTCCATTCTTTGGAAGTGGTCTCTTGAACTGTCAGTACTAAAGATAGTTTTTCTTTACAATTTCTCAAGGTACCGTCTTTATGGGCAATGGAAGAATGAAACATACAACAGTCACCCACTTCTAGTGAAAGTTAAAGCTCAAACCATAGACCGAGCCAAATATATCATGAAGTAAGTTGTCTAATTCCATAAATAATTATCAACTGTGATACACTGTATTATTACATGTCACCAACTGAAGAAAAAAAGCCTTGACAAATACGTTCCCTTTCTAATGACTCAGTAATTTCACTGATAATACTTGTTCAGGAAGTATTTAAAGTCCTGTGATTAAAGACTGTCAAATAAGTAAGGATATAGACAGATTTGCCACCAACAAGGTTATTTAATCTGTGAAAAATGTCCCATTAAATTATTTAGAACATTTTCTATGGGTATGCTGTTGTTTGATAAATTGCTTTGCTTATGGAAATGTCAGTGTCCAGCGCATTTTCTCTAGGTATAGAGACTCTTTAATCTGAAGAGTTTCAAAAATCTTGTCATAGTTTCTGTATGTTTTAAAGTAGGGCAGTAAGTTGGATTGAATGGAATGATTCATTGTCATTTTCAAGCAGGCTTACAACAATTTCAGATTTACCTCAAATTTAACATCCCTGACATCACTGTCAGGGATTGGGGTTCTCTCTCCATTTGTTGTTGCCAAAAGCAAATGCTATGGTTTTATGATGTTGATAATTAGAACCTTCTACATAGTCAAGACAGAATAATTGCTATTGGGTAAAAGACTTGGACTTGCAGCTGTGAAAGCTAGAAACAATGATTTTGATTCTCTGCTGACTTCCTGCATAGCTGGCATAGACTGTAAAACATTACATCCCTTCTCTTGTGTGGTGGATTTCAGTTGTGCAGATGAGCCACACTGCTGTCAGTTGTTGAGATTGCTACGTGTACAATTTACTCTTGTGTATCAACTTCAGATTTGATATTAAGCTCGTATCTTCAGTAGGGAATGCTGTGGAAGTGTAACAGTGAAAAGGAGGTATTAACAGCATCACATGCTGGTTTTACATGGGGTATAGGTCCCACTGACAACTTCCAAATGCAAAGTGCTCAAAGCTGAGACTAGTGTACAATCCCTAGTAACACAGGGACAACTGGTGTGCTACTCTCTACATGTTACGGGATTATAAATTTCAGATTTCCAGAGGAGTGATATTTCTCTGCTTAAGATTTCTTAAAAATGCATCTGCAAGTGAGAATTTAATCTCTGCAACTAATAAAGGTGTTTCTTCACTGGAACTAACCTGTTGTTTTAATATTCTTTTAGCTTGTCTGTTGCAATAAAATATGTTCTGTTTTACAGGCGTTTAACTAAGGAAAATGTGAAACCCTCTGGAAGGCAAATTGGGAAGCTCAGCCACAGCAATCCTACAATTCTATTTGATTATGTATGTAGTTACATGTATTTGAATATAATCCTAAGAATAGGTATTAAAGTATAGGAAGGGACCTGCTGTCTTAGTGAGAGGGTACTTCTAATTTCATTATTTTATACTTTTGATGCAGATTTTAAAATATGGTAATTTGCTAGTAGTGAACAGGTCTGAGATTAAATATGACAGTAGCTCTTCAGTAACCACAACTGCACAGAAAATTGCATCCACTTATTAGGAGTAAAGTAATTAATTTGAGATAGCTGAGGTGGGTCTCTGAGGTACAGGGATGTGGTGATCAGGTTATGCAGAATGCAAATTCAAGTTAGGTTGCTTTGGGCAGTTGTATATGTATGTGATGAAGATATGTCAGGGTCATATAGAAGAAAACATAAAGCTTTGAAGTCTGAAACACACCTATGAAGTTGGGGAGGATTTTTAAGATTACTTGGTGCTTCAGAATGCTTGAGATGTAAAAGTATGTTGATGGACCTCCACCTTATTCATGACTGTGACTTAAAATTATTAATCTAACAGTTCTTAGATTTTTACTTGAAGAAATTAATACTGCACATGTGTGCCATGTATCAAAGAGAACATTCTAAAATTTGATTAATACATTTTACTTGTACTCTTTCATGACCTAACTTCATTTTTTTTTTAATAGTCATTATAAGTAGCAACAGAAGCTCTTACTGCTAAGGTTCAGGATTCTTAAGAAATCTTTGAAAAAAATGAGTGAAATGTTTTCACAATTTCATTTTCTGATAATTGAAAATAATTATACAGAATTTTACATGTTAGAGACATGTTTCACTGATATCTCTAAGGTCCTCGATAAATTAACGAGAGAGATTCTTTTGAAAGTGCTTTAGAACCTGCTGAAAAATTAATTGCAAAGCATGTTTTGTGTAGGTTTTGAAGATGAGCATTGTTAAATGGTTTTGATATATTATATGAAAGATAAGGAATACTGTTCCTGTTCAGCTGAAT
Source organism: Strix aluco (assembly GCF_031877795.1). Taxonomy (NCBI): domain Eukaryota; kingdom Metazoa; phylum Chordata; class Aves; order Strigiformes; family Strigidae; genus Strix; species Strix aluco. Next base: position 10,961,148 of record NC_133940.1, on the reverse strand, counting down.
GTGTTTTGTAACTTTCAGATTTTATCACAAATACAAAAATATGATAATTTAATAACTCCGGTTGTTGATTCACTGAAATACCTCACTTCGCTGAACTATGATGTCTTGGCATGTATCCTTTTATTTAAATCAATACGTCTAGTTACTGATTGCAGTTGTAGCCAGATGAAATCTGTTGTCTGTGAGTAAATATTACTTCTTTTGTGTTCTATTCTTGCTGCTTTTTGCTGGAAATTTTTTAGTGAACTTTGCAAATACCTTTGCACTCTTAATGGGTTATAGAATTCTCTCTATTTTTCTTTCACACTATGAAAATTATACTTAATTTTTAAGGGTTTTTTACTGCTTTTCTGTTCTTGAAGGCATAGTGATCCTGGAAATAGTGAGGTACTGCTCTTGAAGTTACCATTTTTTTTTAATGATTTCTTATACCATAACTATGTTAGTGGGTCTGCTATATCATATTGCTATGCTTGCATATCATGTTCATATATTACAAATTGTGGAGCTGGAAGAGCAGGTCTGTGTAACTTGTTTTTACAAATTGAGGAAAAACATTCTCTTTAACTCCACTAAAGACTGTATCATTGAAGCTCTGGCAAACCCTGAGAAGGAGAGAATGAAGCATGATGACACTACAATCTCAAGCTGGTTGCAGAGTTAGTATTGTTTTATTTAATACATTAATGTTTAAAATACTTGACTTTCCCTATGATTTACTCTACTATTGATCATTATGATCAATATTTCACTTGGATCTACTAATTTTTTAAAGCCAGCAGAGAGCTGACAAGTTTAATCAATAGGAAATTTTTTTTCTTTTTATTACAAAAATTGCTATACATTCCACATGTACTTCATTAATGCTTATTGAATGATTAGTAACTCATGAGGTAGAGTCACAGCTGTTTCTCCTTGCTTTAGGTCTGGCTAGCTTTTGTGGTGCAGTTTTCCGAAAATACCCGATTGAACTTGCTGGCCTACTTCAATATGTAGCCAACCAACTGAAAGCTGGAAAAAGGCAAGTCTTGCACAAGTGATCTTTATAAGCTCTGTTTTTTTTTAAGGTATTATTTGAGCATTTGCTGATACATGGGCACTTGATGTAGTAGTTACTCTAGTAGTGGTAAAACTTCATTCATAATACCAGGAAGGTTAAGAAATTTAAATAGCAGAAAGAATAATATCCGCTTTAGTAAGTTATCTTTCCTCTAACTGTGTAGCTGTGACATATTATTTTTGAAGTACTGATTTTTCATCTGTAACTTAGTTTAATACAGCTTTCTTAACAGGTAACCAGATGGGGGGGGAAAAACCCTGCTGGTCTATAATATTGTCATAGAAACTATTGTACGTTATTTAAAAAATAAGTATCCGTGATATAAAAGGGTGTGACTTGCAGTTTTAGTTTTTTCTTTCTCATAGTGACTTCTCTGCAGGGATGGCTCTTTAACATTTTAATACTGTTTCAAATACTTTGTCCAATTTATTTAACGGCAGTTGAATTGCTTCTTGATACATCAGTGTTAATCATAACTCAAAAAAATTTTTTTAAACAAGGTTTGCCATTTGAATCTTCCTTTTGTCCTTCCATCATCATCACTTAGTATTATTATTTCATTTATTTATTTAATATTAGTATGTTATTTTTATCACATAGGTGAGTATCAACTTTTTTCTTTAATGAATGCCCATATGCGTACTGAAAGCTTACTAGTGGAGATAACTCCACATGTTATTTTGGGGTATTTATGTTGAGAAATCTAGTTTTTTCCCTTCCCTGCAATGTAGACACTCACTCTTATGTGCTCCCCTGTCCCAAATTTGTTTTGTAATCTGATGATGGTACAATCACATTGAGCTACAGAGGAAGGGTAAGTAATGTTTCTTGTATTTCCCCAGAATTAAGACTTTTGAGTGTTTTTGGGAAAAAAAAAATCAAATTATTTAGTAATTGGGATCATAGGAATAAAATGGATTTACCCCTATGACCAGTTTCATAGGACTGGAGTATTCAAGTAATTGAATTGGAGTATATGTTAAGGTTGCATAGTTCCTAGAGAGAAAACATACTTAGGGTTGGAAAAGCATAAACAAAAAGAAATAAAACCACCAAAATATAAATATGAACAATGTGAATTATTTAAATGTAAAACTTAGTTTTGGATGGCATGGATCAACACATTATAAGTAGGTCACAAACTTCCAAAGTTACTGGAAAACATTGCTGATTTGAGTGATCCATGGTACAATTTACTTCTGTTGAGGAAAAGTCATTGCCCATATAGAATTCAGGGCAGGAAGTAAAGCCTAGTCTCTGGATGGGATGATCATTGGGGTGTTTTGTATATTCTCTTTTAAGTATAAAATGTTTTCTGTGTTCCACCTCTCCAGACTAATTTTGCCAGTAAATTTCTAAGGTCATGTACTATTCTAGAAATTTTTAATAAAATTGAAACTATTCCATGTTCACTAAATAACTGTGGTGATAAGTATGAAGTATGCAAAACAACAAAAGGGAGCAATAAAATTCTATTAATTTGTTGATACTTAAAAGTTAATAGCACCACACTCACTATTATTTTCAAAAACAATGAAATTGTTGTGAAGGGGTTTTGAAATACAGCTGTTGAATGCCTGCATTGCTTTTAAATACTAACTTTTTATTTGCAATAAAGAAATCCTTGTGCACTCAGCATACTAGTTTCTTCTTCAAAAAAGAATTAAAATGTTATTTGTTTTAACGTCCATCACAGTGTTGCTTTGTACTGTGTATTGAATGTCATAGCTTCCACTTCTTAAACAAATTTTCTTGTTTTTACTCCACTTTTCTGTTTTCTGTGCAGCTTTGATCTGCTTATTTTAAAAGAGGTAGTACAGAAAATGGCAGGGATAGAAATTACAGAAGAAATGACAATGGAACAATTGGAAGCCATGACTGGTGGAGAACAACTGAAAGCTGAGGTGTGTTCATGTTAAATTTAATAATAGCTATTGCTTATTAATGGTGGTTCTAAAGACTCTGATTCATGAAATCTTGGCAGCATAGCTGAGGAGGGTGTTACCACTTTCATCAGCAAGCTTCCCACTCCACTGCACTTACAAGCATTGCAGACAGGCAGCCAAGACAGTCTATACATGAGCCTTAATTGTTGGGCTTCACAGCATCTCTCATTAACAAAAGCAGCCTTCGTTATCCAGTGTTATATGACAGACCTGTGGATTATAGCAGCCAGTGAGCTTGCATGTTGTGCAGTCCTGCTCTGGGGATAGCAGCTCCCTGTTGAATGGAGTAACATCTTAAACCATTTTAACTGCTAAAACTGTTGCATCCTTGGCATCAAAGACCTAGCTGAGTCTGACCTAGACTGAACTGTCTAGGAAGTTGAATAGCTGTATTCGGAAACAAAATCTAAAATTCCTGTACTGAACAGAGAAGAGACCTAGGTCTAAAATGCAGTGTCATGATGGCTGAGCTGAAATGTCACTTCTTGTTTACTGTGTAAAAGACTTAATTAATAACATGCAAGACCAGTTTCTGATTCTTACATCCTTTGGAGTACAGGAGCCAGAGAGTTTTATTGATGAACAAGAAACTGTATTGACATTAATTCATCAGTATTTTTGCAGTCAGAAGCACACATGGCTTCCATTTGTGATGCACTGTTTCCAAATTTGGGTAATGTTTTCTGTGTTATGCAGGGTGGATACTTTGGCCAAATCAGGAATACAAAAAAATCTTCTCAGAGATTGAAAGATGCATTATTGGACCATGATCTTGCCCTTCCACTGTGCCTGCTTATGGCTCAACAGAGAAATGGTGTGATCTTTCAAGAGGGAGGGGAAAAACATCTGAAGCTGGTGGGAAAACTGTATGACCAGGCAAGTAAAAACACTTGAATTTATAAGAACCCTTCCTTTCCTTTGGTAACTTCTAGTGTGTCAGCACAGTGTATAAGAATTCAGCATAATAAATATGAATATATAAGAATTTTCAAAATTAGTTGCAGTGATTTAATTGTTAAAATATATGGGTGTAGTCAATGTATATTATACTGACAAGTAACTTTTGAGTGAAAGATTAAAACATCCCTTGTCTTGAAAAGTTAAGTTCAAAGCAACCTGAAATTTTTTCCTGCCTTAGGCAATAGACACTAGTTTCATTTAACTCTGGTAGAACAGAATGCTCTTACAGTTCTGCTGGCTTTTGCAGGGTGTGCTTTTTTTTTTTGGAGTGGGGTGGAACACTGCTGATAGGGTTGAGTCAGCACTGAGTGACAGAATTATGTGGCGTGGAAAATGTACTATCTTCCCCCATGAGAAAATTCTTGCTGTACTATGTGGTGTTAACATTTTAAAAACAAAAAAGAAAGCTTTCAAGCTCTCCCTAACTTCACTTTTGAATGAAATCATACTGTTTGCTAACTTTCTGTATCTTTCACATGTAGTGCCATGACACCCTGGTACAATTTGGTGGGTTTTTAGCATCCAATCTAAGCACAGAGGATTACATTAAGCGAGTGCCTTCTATCGACGTTCTCTGTAATGAGTTTCACACACCTCACGATGCTGCATTTTTCCTCTCAAGACCCATGTATGCACACCATATTTCTGTAAGTAGAACTCTTCTGCTTGCCTGCTGTTAGTGCTGCTACACTGCATGTTATCAGTATGTGTGTTAGGTTCCTGCGAAAGTTTGTTTGCTAAATAAACCTTGGAGAAGCTTTATGAGTAGAGGTAGAAAGAGAAGCTGTGGGCTGGAACAGGTTATCCTTTATCTTCATAGAAAATATGGTCCATGCATCAGCTTTCACACAACTGACAGAAGTTGTGACTAATGAAGTCATCTCTTCTGATGATTTGGGTGATCAGTAGGAGTTCTCTCCTTCCCTGTTCCCCTGAATGTTTAAGTTCTGCAGTTGTTTTAGATGGATTTTTGCTGTGGAGGAAAATGTTGCAGCTGCCAGAAGGTGTGGTATCTCAGGAAGTGTCAGAATCAATTTGTCCCTGCATCTAAAATGTTAAATCAAGAGCAATTTTTACTTGGTGTAGTATAGCGCGTTACTGTAACAGGTAGCAGCATCAGTGAATACATATAAATTCATCCAATATGGATGAATGCTAAAAGTTCTGTGAGATGTTCTTCAGCGCTTTATGTACATAAATGATACTTCACATGTGCAAATGTTTGTTATGTAGAAGGGTTTTGGGGGAAAGTTAAATTATATTGTAGAAGTTAAATTATATTGTTTGTGTACAAAGTTTTCATTTTTTTTATCCACAGTCAAAGTATGATGAACTAAAAAAAGCTGAGAAGGGGAATAAACAGCAGCACAAAGTTCACAAATACATTACATCATGTGAGCTGGTGATGGCTCCTGTTCATGATGCTGTGATTTCTCTGCACCTTCCCAAGGTTTGGGATGACATCAGTCCTCAGTTTTATGCTACATTCTGGTCTTTGACAATGTATGACCTTGCCGTCCCACATAGTAGCTATGACAGAGAAGTCAATAAACTTAAAGTCCAGATGAAAGCCATAGATGACAATCAAGAAATGGTATGTTTATATAATTTTACAGTCCAGTTTAAACTTTCTAACCTTTAAAGACTTATTTTCGTAAAGCCGTATATTCAGGTTATTTAGATCTGGGAGGTTTTTTCTCTTGTTTCATCTGTTCTGATTTGTTACATTCACATAATTTTGATTGACTCTTCCTTATAATTCCCCTATTAAAAGTTATAGTGACTTCACTAAATCTGTTTCAGAAAGCAGTCTGACAGCTGGATCTGTCGTGTAGCTGTTCACTTTTGTCTTAACTCTAGTCAACCAGTGTTCATAAAATCAGTTGATTACTAGAGCAGAACATTTAGTGAAATAAAATGCTTTCAAGTGTTCTTTAGCATTATCAGGAATTTAACTGCTCTATGTATCTATGTATAGCAAGTGTTAGCATAATACTAAGTGAGTTGCACTGACATTTTATAGCCTCCAAATAAAAAGAAAAAAGAAAAAGAACGTTGCACAGCTCTTCAGGACAAGCTCCTTGAAGAGGAAAAGAAGCAGTTGGAGCATGTGCAGAGGGTTCTACAGAGACTGAAACTAGAGAAGGATAACTGGCTTCTGGCAAGTAAGTGTGTGTAGGGGAAACACTCTGGATGTTTTTGTAGTTACCACTGTCTCCAGAACTAAAAGTTCAGCCTGCACTAATACTCTTAATGTGGATTTTAAAATTTGATCTTTTTATATTTTGAGGGTTTTTAGCAAGGTAAACTTTTAATTAGAATGTAATATGTCTTTGCTGCAAATGCCAAGTAGTTGGTTTTCAGGGAGATGTTTTGTTTGTTTCCTGCAATGTCAAGACCTTTTAAATAATTGCACTAATTTAGAAAATAAGATATTGACCAATTGTTGTAATTGCAAGATGGCTTGCACTTATTTCCTGCAGTTAGAATGCTGCTAAGTTGGGATAATTGCTACACTGCAAGAAATGGACATGTAAATTCTCAATGAATGATTTGAGTTAACTTACTTTGAGTCCTGTGATTAGGAGCAATATGCCAGTATTTGGGCAGTAACATAAACCCTGTTCCAATGACAACATAAGTATAGTGCCAACCTGACAGCACCACGAAATGAAACAGCATGCAAAATGGTTCATGTGGCAGATATTCAGGAGACAGAGCAAACTTTTTTCTCTGACAAATCTTCTGTAATACTTCATACTGATTGTGAACTCTACTAGTACGGTTAATCTGAAATGTTTTTCTCTGGTCAGTTTTCTTCTCTGGAAGAACTTCCAGTTTGTAACTGGAAGTAGTTGTTCGTCTGTCCCAAGGAGCCTAGCATAATCCAGTGGAAAAGCGTTTTATTGTCCGACTCATGTAAGATACAGCCAACTGGTTTAATGAAGAAACGCTGACAGTTAAATCAAGAAAGGTTATTCCCTACAAATATTTAATGTACTGGTACAGACAGCTAATGAGCTACATGAAATTGCTGGTTGAAAAATTGCTACCTGACTGAAGTTTGGGCTAGAGCTGACCGATGAATTTGTCTGCTTAAGGAAGGACCAAAAGTGTGTAGAAGACTATTTGTGTAGATATGATTTATATATAAGCATGTACTCTTGATAATATGGGCATTTGTCGGGTAGAGGGAATAGCTTATTGTTGGCTCTTGAGTGCTCAGGCTTCAGCTGTAAGAAGTTTCCCAGCATTGCATCCGGAGACAAAGTTAACTTTTTCGGCAGTTTTCCTGTTAAAAGAAATTATCTGTAATTGTGCTATATGAGGAAATTGAACAGCACATCCACTGTAGTAGAATTTTTTACTACTATTTTTAAAAATATTAATATGTAATTTAGGTTAATTTTGTCAGTAGACTGGTAGTTTTAACAGCTGGAAACTGGCTATTCTGATTGGCTGCTCACTTGCTTTACTTTTACATTTTTGAACTAAAACTTACACTCTTGATTGTTCTGTGAGCTGTGATTCTCTTGGCTTGTTTTTTTTTTGTGTTTTTCGGGTTAAGTAGCAAAGGCTTGTTATATACTTTGAGGGGTGGATACTAAAATAAAATCATCACAAAAATTTTAATTAAGTAAAAGCTGACAGTCCTTTCTTGAACAAGCTTTATTCCATGAGCATCACAGAATCAAAGCAAGTAAATCCTGGGTCTTAGACTTGTGCCCTGCAGCCTGTGCAAGAATCCCAGTGCAAAACCACCAGTTGCCCTCATGAGGATCATGAATGTTCTTCCTCTGAAGGCATCCATTTGCAATCTTCAGTTCTGCGCTTTCATCCATATGTTTATTTTCTTTCTACCTTTTGTGCTGTACATCCCTCCCAGCTTGTTTTTATGTTCCTTGTTAACTGGACAGGTGCTGCCATGGGACCAGTTTGGGTATGTGTTTGGCTGTTACTCAATGGAATGAGTAACTGTTGAGCATACAGTGCAGTCTTTTACTCAGTGATAGAATTTCACAAAATGTGTGTGTATTGGGGTGGTGGTTTACTGAATACTGTTCCTCTGTTTAAATTCCTATAATTGTTTGGTTGATTGGAAAAATGATTGTTAAGGGATTGTATAGAGCCAGCATGTTCTTCCATTTCTAAGGAAACCAAGCTGAAAGTCAGCCCTATCTAGAAAGGAGAGAACAGGTGTTCTAGAGAAATAGCAGATGGTGTTCCTTTTGCTAATGTGCAGAATTTGAGCAGTTGGAGAGGTTTACCAAAGTTTTTTCTGAACCTGTTTTTTCCCCCATTGTGTAAGAGAAGAATTTTCCCAATAAGAAATAAAGATTTGCTACAACCACCCTCCTACCCTTCCCCCATCCTCAAAGTTAAGCCTATTTTGACTTTTTCTGAGCAGTGGCAAAGATATGTCTGGAATACATGCAGCCTAATGTACAAACTCAAGCATATGGATGTGTGATACTGGACTTCTGGGAAGAGAGCAGTTGAGTGTTAACCCATTAACTTACTTTTTTCCTTTTGTTTTTCTCCCAACCTCTTTTTTTTTTTTTTTGAAGAGTCTACCAAAAATGAGACTATCACAAAATTTTTGCAGTTATGTATATTTCCTCGATGCATTTTTTCGGCAATCGATGCAGTTTATTGTGCTCACTTTGTAGAACTGGTGCATCAACAGAAAACACCCAACTTCTCCACGCTTCTCTGCTATGACAGAGTAAGTAGCTAGAACTGTGTGTGTGCATGTAGTTGTTTTGCATGCTCATGATAATAATTTAGTATCCTCCCTGCCTCCCAAAAGAGCTAAACAAAATCATTACCTATATTTAATTCCAGAATCTGACAATCAAAAGTTCCCTTTTGTGCTTCATATTCTACAAACCCAAGTTTTCCTAGAGCTGTCAAGGTTTATTTTCAAGTTTTTGTTTTTTATTTATCTTAATGAGACTAGAATTTCAGAGCAAGGTCCTTAGCACTCATAGGAGTTGCAACCTTTCTGTGGCCTGCTTTGCTACGGCCTCATCTAACTCTCCCATCTTAGCTGTGTGGGCCCCACTGCTGTAGTACCAACCTTCCTATACTTGCCTCTCACAAGCAGCACCCTTAGGACCCTTCTGACCCTGGTGAATGGTACTACACAGTGGACTAATTTGTATCACTGCTGAGAGACAGACATGGGAAGGGGCTCCCATGGTCACATGAGGAGTACTTGTGATAGCAGTAGCAGCCTGACTTCCTTGGGTCAAACAGGACAGTTGGAGGAGGCAGTTGTTCAGGCTGTTTGCCGTTCGTATAGCCGTTCCTTTTTCTCCTGTGGAGGAAAAAGGTGGAGAACGTAGATGGAAGAATCTTGCAGCTGACTGTACTGTTCCGGGGTATCAGAACCGTTCTGGCACTTCCTGCTATAAGAAGTCAGATTATTAAATCAGTGTATCATCTGCACGGTTATAAGAGATTTGACTATGAGCTTTGATTAAAAGGATGTGTATGGGGCTGCATTTTAAAAAATGATGGTGAAAATTGTTTTCATATGAACATTCAATTAAGATTGTCTGGTTTTCTTTGAGCTCAGACATTAGAAGTAGGCATCTGCTTTGATTTCATGGGCCCAAAAGAGCATTCTTACTCAAATACTCAGTCTGTGTTCTAGGTGACAAAAGTAGGCAACTGCGTGAGCTCTATCTGATGGACCTGTGCAAGGCCAGGAAAAAAACACCTAGCCAAGCTGACGCAAAAGGATTTACCTGCTCAAATACATTATTAATTTGAAAACAAAACAGTTACATGATAATGAAGATACACTTTAACTGTGGAAAACTGTGTCAGCAGTAGCTATATGCAGTGCTTAGATTCTGGGCTAAATGTGAAGGACCAGCCGCTGGGTAGTAAGGTCTTGAAAAGAAGCTGAGAATATTTCATGAGAGCTCCTTTATATTTAGAGACCAACTTAACTGTGGTTTAGGTGAGAGAAATTTGGAATTCTTGTTGGTTCTTGTTCCTTTTGTAATTCAGTAAAATCATTTTAACTTTTTATTACTGCTCTTCACAGGTTTTCTCTGATATTATATATACAGTTGCAAGTTGCACTGAAAATGAAGCTAGTAGATATGGCAGGTTTTTATGCTGTATGCTGGAGACTGTAACTAGATGGCACAGTGACAGAGTCATATATGAAAAGGTACGTGAAGTTATTAAAACGAGTTTGCTCATGAGAATATATAAAGGCCACTTGTGTAATTCGGCCCAATAAAAATGGATTTAGTGGAATAAATTTAAAAACACTGATCTGAATTTTTCTGGTGGCTTAGTCTTAGAATTGAGTTTCTGTAACTTATGTAGTTTTAATATAAGTAATTTTGTATAGTGTCAAAAAAATTTTAGTAGCCAAAGAAATCTTACATTTCTGATTTCCTCATAGTTTGTCTTGCAGATAATTTAGAGAGCATATGGAAACTCTCATAATGCTCCTTGCAAAAGCCAGTTAAATTATGAATAACCTTATCTCTCACAACTAAGATTTCAGCACAAATAAGCTTTTAAAAAAAGTATGTGTGTAAGTCTTGTAAAGTGTGATTGTGTTTTAGTCTTTAGCAGAATTAGTGAAAAAGTGCTTCAGTTACTGTATTAACTTCTGCAAATCATTGTTTTCATGCTTCCTGAAAAATGTGTTTTTCTTTTTTTTTCTTATGCGCATGTAGGAATGTGGCAACTATCCAGGCTTCCTAACTATATTGCGGGCAACTGGATTTGATGGTGGAAATAAAGCTGATCAATTGGATTATGAGAATTTTAGACATGTGGTACACAAATGGCACTATAAATTAACTAAGGTAAAGAAAGATGCTGGAAAAACTTAAGGTTTTGGAAGCTTTAATTAAAAAAACCAACTTCATTAACTTTAACACTTTGTGTTCTAGGCTTCTGTGCACTGCCTTGAAACAGGTGAATATACACATATCAGAAATATCCTGATTGTGCTGACCAAAATCCTTCCGTGGTATCCAAAAGTGCTGAACCTGGGCCAAGCCTTGGAAAGAAGAGTACATAAGATATGTCAGGAAGAGAAAGAGAAGAGACCTGATCTATATGCATTGGCTATGGGGTAACAACACCTTACTTTAAGAAAGTGGTTAAAAGTGGATCATGAAAAGCTTCTAAAGACTTGGAACTGTTACAGTCCTAACGTTTGATTTTTACCTTATCACAGAAGATTTCGCTATCCTGCATTTCAGGGCTGGCAGTGTGAATGAAAACTTTCATTTTGTGCTGGATGATCACTAATTTTCTTTACAAGACTCTAGTAAAACACTTTAAATAGTAAAGATTACCACTCACAAGAGTGTAGCTTAATTTTAGAGAAATAGTATAGCAGCAAGTAGATAGGAAGGAGAGTAAAATGAAGAAAGCCAAGGGCTATTGATGCAAGACCACTTAGATTTTGGAAGTTTATATAATTCTAAAATGCTAAACTAAAATGCTTAGTTATGATTTACAACTTTCTGTGATGAATGCAGAATCATCCACGTGTGCTTGAGGGGCAATTCAGGTTGCCTTAACAGTTTTAAGTTTCGTAAGTAAGCTGTTTGTGTGTTTGGCAGGCGTGTGTTTGTGGTGTGGTGGTGGTGAAGAGGGTGTGGAGGTAGGGCTGCATCTGTGTCTAGTGGTTTGTTTGTTGTTTTCTTTTTTCCTTTTGAGCTCATCGATAAAGGGGAAAGAAACTGCATATCAGTTGGGAAAAACTGTGAAATAAATAACAGATGAACTGTTAGATTAGATCTTCATTTAAAATTCAACCCATGTTTTGCTTTATGTTTGTGCATGTTTAACAATCTGTGCGACTTGCAGCTATTCTGGGCAGTTGAAAAGTAGGAAGCCTTTCATGATACCTGAAAATGAATTCCACCACAAAGACCCACCTGCCAGGAATGCTGTAGCTGCAACAGTACAAAATGGGCCAGGTGGTGCTGGGATGCCTACATCTCTCACAATAAATACAGTTAGACTGGAAGAAGGCACTACTGAGGAGACTGGTAAACCTATGCTTATTATTTATTTATTTTTAAGTAGAATTCTGACAGACTACTGCTCAAAATTTGGCTTATTAAACTGAACAGAAAAAATTAAATGCGAGGCAAAATAGGGTCAGTGTGTGTTCTTTATTTGTAGTTGGTTTTGGAAGAGGGTGTTCGGCATTTAATTACTTATTTTAACTGTTAGCTACGCATGATCTTACATGAATATGCTTAGGTACTTGTTTTATTTTAACCAGTAGGATATATATTAACTTGTTGAAATAAAGCTGTTCTCTCTTTCTAAACAGATAAACTAAAGGAGAAGTCTCTGGGTGTGGTGAAAGTTATTAATAAAGCCGTCAACGCTACACCGAAGGTGACAACAAGCAATGGAAACAGTGCTTCTAATAGGTGAGAAACTACTCTTTGACATTCTCTATTTTCTTCCTTCCAAACCCCAGAATTACCCTTGGAACTGACCTGCCTTTTATTTTTTAATTTCAGATTCCCTATAAATTGTTTCTTCCAATTTTAATAAATGAGATTATTTCTTGCAAAATATACAGCTATACTGCTCTGACACTGTTGTTAAACACATTCCATTTTAGCTAAATAAAGATAAAACAAATGAGAATGTTTACTTGTTGCTTTTCTGGTAGAGAGAGCAAATCTGAAATCTGACAGTGACTGCTTCAGGAGGTTCTATCAAACCAATAGAAGTAAAAGTTCTGTGATAAAACGAGTTGGTTTTGTACGCATCCTAACTGGCCTTTTTAACTTTTGTTGCAGCAAAATTATTAAAGAGAAAGATGATAAAGAAAAAAGTGGGAAGGAAAAAGACAAAGAAAAAAAAGACAAGACTCCAGCTGCCACTCCAGAGATGAAGGCACTTGGGAAGGATGGGAAAGATAAACCAAAGGAAGAACGGGCAAACAAAGATGATAAAGCAAGAGAGATCAAGGAGAAAACACCAAAATCTGACAAAGAGAAGGAAAAAGTCAAGAAAGAAGAAAAAGCTTCAAAAGAAGAAAAATCCAAGACAGTTGTTACCATCATTGAGTCAAAGTCAACTGCAGAAAAGGAGAGAGAAAAGGAGCCGTCCAGAGAAAGAGATGTAGCAAAGGAAATGAAATCCAAGGAAAATGTTAAAGGAGGAGAAAAGGTGCCAGTAGCTGGGTCCTTGAAGTCACCCGTTCCCCGATCAGAAACATCAGAATCTGAAAGGGGTAAGTTTGCATATTTGATTTCTGCAACCTTTATAAAGAGGATCAAGATAGCTTAAGATAAACAAAATTTGCATAGTGGTAAAACTTGAATTCTAGCTTAAATTATTTTGGTACATCAGAAAGCCATATTATTAGATTATCCTCTTTTACATGTGTTTTAATAATGCTATTGTTCTTTTCTTTCCTCAGAACAAAAACGCCGCAAAGTTGATACACATTCTTCTCCATCACATTCCTCAACAGTAAAGGTTAGTATAGCCTGAGGAAGGCAGCACCCATGTTAGGCTCACAAGTTTGGGATGCCAATTTCGACTTCCTTCAAGTTTTGTGCCAAGTATACACTGGAACCACTGGAGGTTTTATGTTGCATTAGAAAATGCATTCCTTTTCTTTATTGGCGGACTGTCTTTTTTTCTATAAAAATATTTTTAATTAACCAAAATAATGCTTCAAGGACCTAGCACAAATTTTGTAAATAGTGTTTGGAAATTGCAAGAGAATTTTTACACAGAAGTGCCTCATTGTTTTAAGCAGTCAGTTTTTTTGGAGTGCAATGGTAGCTACAAGCAAATGAGTCTTTGCAGCAGAGTGGAGCATATTTTTCTGCACTTCTATTGAAGAATCTATAGCACTGAAGATTCCTGGATGATACGGGATGTACAATACCTCTGAATTCATCAGGCTTCTTGATGAGCATCATACCGATATGTGCCTTCTAAGGAGGAGTCTTGAAAGGAGTTCCATTTTAAAGTCTCCTTGGTGATCAGTTCTCCTGTAGTTGTGTATATTCAGTGCGCATGCAGCTTCTGTTGTACCTTCCCTTCGAGGTTTGTTTATTTCCAATGGGTTCCCACCATGTTGAGCCCTGCGTTACGATAAAACCAGATGTGGCAACCAAGCCTACTACCCAGCAAAGAGAAACCCCAAGCATTCAAGCGCAGCACAAAACCATGGGCGTAGCCTACTTGAAGACTCAGGGTAGCCATTCCTTGCTCCATATTTATTTTATTTCTAAACCATCTATGTTCATGGAATCTTTGAATTTGCAGTACGTTGAACATTTAAAACTGTAAGTTACTAATACTTCATCAAGAGCACTGTGATGGATTATGTGGGCCTTTAAACTTCACCATCTTACCAACTTTAGAACAAGCTTTTCTTTTTTTCTGTTTTTTCAGAGAGTACATCTTTTTCTACGTAAGATTTACTTGAAAGATTTAGGCTAATTTTGGAGAACTCAAATAGCTGTTACTAGTTTTGAGGAAGCAGGTGACAGTGATAACTACTCAAAATGATGAAGCTTTTCTTGCCTGGTTTTTGTAAATGGCAATGTAAAGTCATTCTAGAGTGACTTCTACCACATTTAACTGAAAGTGGAGAAGATAGAGGTTTAAAAACATTTTAAACCTTTCACCTGTGGTTCAGCTGTATTTAGAGTTAAGACTATTTTTTCTTTATATTTTGTCTTGGTGGGAGATTGTTTTTTCACGGTTTTAATGAAGAATTAGATATAAACACATTTTGTAGTTTACTTAATAATTGGGTCTAGAGAATAGATATGACTGTCTCTTTTTTTTTTTTCCCCTTCTTCTTTCTTTTTAAAGAATATTTCAGTTTCTAGCATTATTCAGTGTACAGTATTAACATAAAATTTATTCCAGAAGGAGTAGCTGTTCTTTGTTTCAAGGGTACGGCCATGCTTCCCAAAGTTCCTCTGGTTTCTGAAAACTATTCCAGCTTACGTGTCATCTCCATTCATTTTCTACAGGACAACCTCAACGAACTCAAGGACTCTTCAGCAAAGGTTTGAATCTTTTAGACACCACCAAAGTTTACTTTCATGTTTTGTTGCAGAGAGAACTTAATTTTTGGTCTTGTCACAAACCCCATCAGAAAATTCAAATTCTATTCCTGTAAGTGCTAGTGTAGTAACAGAGGGATTTTTTTCAGTCTGCTATATAGAATACAGGAGAGACAGATAGTTATGTGGAAGCAACATTACAAAAATCCCCTGAATTTACCATTCTGTCAATATTCTTAAGAGATTTTATCGTCAGTATCTTGTCTGGTCCTCTCTGAAACTTTTAAATTCATAGAAATGTCCTTATGATTAAGCATTTTATTTGACTGAAGAAGTAACAGAAGAGTTAAAACAATTCTTAGAATACTTAGTTCTTTTTTTTGATACCAATTAAAAAACAGTAGATACTTAAAACCAAAAATTTGAGACGTCTCCTGGAATATCAGTACTTTCCCCTTATACTGTTCTAGTCATGTTTTAGTGCTATGATACTACATTTCTGAACATCAGATAACCTAAATTACCATCTTTGTGAGTTTGCTTCCTGTAAATGCACTTCAGATTCAATAGCTGATGAGAATGTATGCTAAAGAATGCTTTCAAGAGTTCATAGAATCACAGAATCCCAGGTTGGAAAGGACCTGAAGGATCATCCGGCCCAACCTTCCTTGGCAAAAACATGGTCTAGACAAGACGGCCCAGCACCTGTCCAGCTGAATCTTAGAAGTGACCAATGGTGGGGAATCCACCACTTCCCTGAGGAGATAATTCCAGTGGCTGATTGTTCTCATTGTGAACAATTTTCCTCTTGTGTCCGGTCGGTATCTCCCCGGGAGTAACTTGTACCCATTTCCCCTCATCTTTTCCATGTGACTCCTTGTGAAAAGGGAGTCTCCACCTGCTTTGTAGCCACCCTTTCAATACTGGAACACAGTGATAAGGTCTCCCCTAAGCCTTCTCTTCCCAAGGCTGAACAAACCCAGTTCTCTCAGCCTTTTCTCACAGGGCAGGCTCCCAGTCCCCTGATGGTCTTTGTGGCCTGACAAGCACTGAGTAGAGTGGGATATGAGTTCAGTGACGTTTTGGAATATTGTATTTTAGACAGATTCTGCAGCTGTTATATTGCTTCCTTAAAATTCAACCACTTGCATAGTAACAGCCACTGTAAACTTGCTAATATATTAGGGTATGTGGCTAATAGGAAATGCATCAAATCTTTTAATGTTGCTATTAAGATTTTTTGATTGTGATCAGTTAACTAAATAGCACAAATGTTTATCACTTGGAAAATTCTGACCAGTTGGACTTTCTGGATAGCTTACGGGTTTGTCTAGGATCACTTACATTCACTTAATTTAAAAATGCATAATGGATTATCACTTCCTAGTCTACATTTAGACTGCTGTTTTACTTGTAGCTCTCTTTGTTTATACAAAGTCTTCAGAACACTTTATATGTTTTAATTCAAAATAGCTCAGATTTTATAATGGACACTTGCTGATGGGTTTTTTAATTGAATCTTTCCACTGCCAACCATACCTACTTATAGGGAGAGTGTATATAGGAAGCATCCTTTAATTCTTACAATTGATGAAATTAGTGTCTGTAGATTGAATACATACACTTTCAAAAAATTATTTATAAATAATTGTCATATCTTGTATACTTAATATTTTTGAAATTAGAAAACTGTAATATTTGTCTTGAGCTCACATCTATCTGAAGTGTGATATATGGTAGTCTGTATAATCTTGCTTTTCCCTCCCTTACTGTATTAGTCAAGGTTCAACTGGTTAATTGAAACTTCATTCAACTTTTCATTAGTTAAGCTAAATTTTTATTTAAAACTATTTGTTTTACTTATTAACATATTGACGTGGTAATCAAGCAGACAGTGGAGTTATTTGTAATTAAATGATCAACAAACAGCTTTATTTCTCTAGTCACTTGTAAAAGTGAAATTTTAGAACTAACTGTAATGTGCTTGTACAGACTTAGCTGGAAGTGTATGGCAGTTGTGTGACTTTTTCATGGATTTATTGTTTGCTAAGTGCTTGGGGGATGGGGGGTGTCCAACCCTTTCCTTCCTCTTAATGCTGTTTCCTATTCTTTACCACTTAATGAACTAATTTACATTCTTCAGTGCCATTCTAACAGACTTAAGGCAGTTCTTGACAATGTTCCCTATACATGGTGTAAGACAAGCTTGTCTTTTCTGCCATGTACTTGTTTGGGGAAAGGATATTCAGAAGCCTGTAAGATTTATGAGTTCAGCTTCCGCTGGAAGTTAGTACAAGTCTAGTGCTGTTACATACTTAGAGGCTTTCTTTTTTCCTGGTATTGCCCAGTTTCTGGGCTCAGACCACTGAAATGTTGGTTTGCATTGAAGGTTATAAAATAAATGGTGCCAGACTTGAGTTAGGTTTGTGTTTATTCTTTGGCCTTTGCCCAAGTTACACAAGATACAAGAGTGCCCAAAATTTGATACAGTTTCAGTTAGCAGCATTTCTAGAAGCAAGTTGATAAAGCCTGATGAGCTAAATCCAGCCTTTTTTTGCAAAGCGGGGTGAAGGAGACGTAGTTTTCTAAAACTCTGCGTTGGGATGATAGAAGAGCAGTGGAATCTGTTGTGAACAACCATATGAATTTAAGAACTGGAATAGGAGAAAGAAGAGCTACGTCTTTGCTTTCTCACGTGGAAAGCGTCTCTGGGAGACAGTTGAATGGGGCTGTGTAGAAAAAACAAGTCACTGTTAAAAGTTGACAGCAAAAAAGGGACCAAGGATAAACTTACTTGTGGAAAGGCAATGTAGGAGATAGAACAAGAAAAGAGGAGTGAAGGAAAAGAGCAGAAAGAAAAGTATCTAGTAAAAGGAGTGTTGAATGTTCAGGCTCTGGCATAGGAGAGTAACCTAACATTATCAGTGTGACTTTTAACATAGGACCAGTAACATCAAGTTTTGGTAAGTTAAACATTTACTGGAACTGGAGGAGGACAGGATTAATTTAATTAAAAGAATAAAATTATTTGAAATTATATTTGGTTTGATTCAAGCGATTTCTAGTTTGTTCTAAACTAATCTTCCACTTACTGCTTTCTCTGGTGTCCTTTTAAGTAAGATGTCTTTCTAAAAAGAAATACAGAGAACATTTTAATTAAAAGGTATATTTTTTTTCACAAATAAAATTGATAGCTTATGGAACTGGGGGAAAAAAATCAAAGTACACTGGTTTAAATCTGTGCTGTAACTTAAATATATAAAATACCATGGAAAGGTGTTTTTAATTTAAAATGTGCTCTTTTTGGTATTCTATGAAAAATATTTCTTAGAAAG
Organism: Strix aluco; assembly: GCF_031877795.1. Classification (NCBI taxonomy): domain Eukaryota; kingdom Metazoa; phylum Chordata; class Aves; order Strigiformes; family Strigidae; genus Strix; species Strix aluco. Next base: position 10,942,799 of record NC_133940.1, on the reverse strand, counting down.
ATCTAACTATATAATTGTATTTGAAAAAGACAGAGTTAGTTATTGTAATGCATCAGTATTTATATAATACATGTGCTATCTTTTATATATATATACACACATGCAGTAGCATTTAGACTTTGTCAAGTGTCCTACCTGACATTACTGTGACTTTCTCTTCTCCTCCGACCCCAGTTTATATTAAAAATATTCAGCTTTGTGAAATTAGTATGTTACAGATCTTATCAAAATTGGTTAGAAGAGAGTGGAAAAACAACCTGGAACACATTACAGAGCAAAAAAAAATATATTCTATGTTCGGTTGCTTTTATCATTTGAAGTTTAGGCTTAAGGTGGAGTTTTGTATTATTTCAGATGAGAAAACACATTTTTCAAAGTATTGGCTTAAATACTTCATGGATTAAGATTATTCTTTAAAAATTAATTACAACCTATTTAAGCAGCTGATTCCTTTCATTAATTCTAGGCAACAGTGCAAGTGTTAAGTCAGTGCAGGAATCTGCATATCCTGTTTCAGTAGTACTGGTGTCTTGATTTGTTTTGATGCATCAATACTGGTGAACAACATTGTGTGTATTTAATATAAGTGTTTCAGTCAAGAGAAAGTGTTCTTGAATTTCCAGTGTTGAGAAAACAACGTTATAGGTTAAATTATAGTTGACAAGTTTGAAAGTGTCTTCAGTCACTTTTTTTTTTGGTAGTAAAGTATTAATGTTTTATTTTGCTCTTTGAGCTAGATCTCTTATGTTAGAGTAAGACTTTTTATTTACACATCTAGGAATACATATTAATAATTGGTGATATTGCCTTAATTTAACAGCACTACATTAACCACACTACTCCAACACTGTCCAAGAGTAAGGAGAGAGAAGTGGACAAGAAAGATTTGGACAAGTCAAGGGAAAGATCCAGAGAGAGAGAGAAGAAAGATGAAAAGGACAGGAAAGATCGAAAAAGGGTTGGTGAAATTTTTATGAACTAGTTTAGAAAGTTGGTATATACTTGGAAAGTTTTCTGTTCAAAGTCCTTGCAATAATAATTGGTTGCACAGCCTATCCAAGCGGAAGTGATTCATATCAGGGTTGGTTTTCTTCTGTTCTGCTACTTTTTCAAAGGTCGGTTTACAGTAGTGTATTCAAAACCTTTTCCTTTCAAAACCGATCTCAAGAAACTTTACCCAAGATGTAGTAACTCAGTTACATTTTCCATATTCAAAAATTAGTGCTCCAAAATAACGTTATAAGCAGGTGCTACTTCAGGAGTATGTTTTAATCTGCTAACATCTGCATAATTGTATTTGGTGCCAGGATCATTCAAACAGTGACCGAGAGGTACCACAGGATTCAACTAAACGACGCAAAGAGGAAAATGGGACAAGTACGTATTTTACTTTGTGTGTGGTTATTAGGCTTTTACTTGTTGTGAATTACAATTTTCTGTTGTGTTTTTAGCTGGTTCTTCAAAACATAGCAAAAGTGAAAGTCCTTCTGATTCCCCTCGCTTAAATGAAAAGGAGAAGGAGAAGAACAAATCAAAATCTTCAGGAAAAGAGAAAGGTGATTCAATTAAAGCAGAAAAGATGGAGAAGAGCTCCTCTGGTAGCAAAAAGGTAAAATAAGCTATTCTCATTTTGTTGATTTATTTGTTGTTGTTGTTGACAGAACAAGCTGATTCTTTCTTCCTAAATTTTATTGCTGCTTTATGGCCTAAATTAAACAGATATGCTGTGAATGTGTAGGAAAACACTTCTGGAAATTCTGTTAACTTGTGGCTCCAAATATTTCAGCAGTCACTCCTGGCAGGATAAATTGGAGGAATAGTTAATTTTGGCAGTAGGCTGGGAAATTAAGAACTTATACTTTAGGTTTTGAATAACCTAGAGTATTTGTAGACTGGTTTGGTGAGCAAGTATGTGAAAGCAGGGTTAATTTACATATCAATTAGTCTGCTTGTATTCAGATTTTCAAGTGCATGTGTCAGCGCAGCTTTTTTTTTGTGAAAACCGGTATGTTGTAGTCATATTTGTAAAACACCAAGTAATAGTTGCTGGTTGTAACTCTTTCATAATAGCGGTAAAACAGAGTTAGAATAAACTCAGAAATCATAGAATCTTTTTACCATCAATCTAAGTGATTTTTTTTTTTTAGCTGTGGCCAGTTACAACTTTAGATATGTATAATCCTTCTAATCAGACTGTACAAAGTATACTATAATAAACTATTTCCCATATGTGTATTTTTTAAAGGAATCAAGACATGATAAAGAAAAAGCAGAAAAGAAAGAAAAACGAGACGGTACTGGAGGGAAAGAAGAAAAGAAACAATATCCTTTTACACATTAACCTTTCAGAAAAATACAGAAAAAGAGATACCTTTTATTATATGTAGTAAAATTTATTTTTTTTTTCTTTAACATTGAATCTACTCATAAATCTTCAGACAAGCACAGATAATGAAGATTGTTCTAGTCAAGGTAAAATTTCTTATGATTTACTCTTGTTTGACTTGATGTATCTTGTGGCTCCTTTTGACTGGTAAAGGATATACAAACAAAACAGCTTGAGTGTGCAAGGGCTGAAATTACCCAGGGTGGGGTTTTGAGTGGTTTTTTGTTGTTTTGGGTGTGGTTGTTTTTGTTTTGTTGGGATTTTTTAATTCTATCCCAGTGAAAAAAAATTTTGCCCATCATCAGCTTATTGTATAGATGCTCAATTTTTTTTTTTAAAAAAAAAAGGGTGTATTGGGGGGTCAGCAGTGTTTGGTGTAGTTGCATGTTTGGCACTTTTTCCAACAAAGGTTGCCAAAGGTGAATCCATGTAATCCTGATGATTATCAAGACTGATGACTGACTTGTTAATTAAGAATATCTTGCCTAATACTTTGGAAACCCAATTTTTGTATCCTCTTCTTACTTTATCTTTAACAAAAGCACTAGCTTTTAAACTAAACTGCTATATAGTGTAGTAAGTCAGTTCACTATCTCTGCTTAATCTTTTATCTGATCAGATTTGAGAAGGAAGAAGCCAAAGGAAAACCTTAGTATGGAGACATTGACTATTTTCAAAAGAAAAGAAACCCTAGAGTATTTTGGTAACCCATGTTCAGACTGGAGCTTTTAGAAAAATAAATTGTTCTTTGAAGCTGATGGTGTTCTGAATTTTTTTTTTCAGACCTATGCAAATATGTGGAGACTTAAATTTAGTTTTACAGGTATGAGGGTGGGGTTTTTTTCTCCTCTGCAGCTAGCCTTTTTAAGACTTACGGAATGTTCCATTTTCAGTTATTTGGGAAGGAAAGTGTCTCAGTGAACTTAAATTAGTTAACCTGACCTACCCAACTTGAGTTACACCCCGCTGCCAGTCTTTCTACAAAGAGCAGTGGACAATTTTACATTTTAAAAAGTGTGTATATGTTGGGTAAATGTGAAAACAACTGATAGTATTCAACAAATATCAAAGAACATAGCTTCACTCTCTTTTTACAAATTGTCCAAGTGCTTTATAATTCTTATGTATGTTCTCTGTTTAGAATTGATGAATTGTTTGTTAAAACTTTGTAGATTCAGTGAGCACTCGAAGTGAACACAAGCAGAAATGAAGTAGAGACAATTTTTTTATTCAGTCACACATTTCTCACTGAGATTATTTCCTTTTCTAGAGTAATACTGTTCTGACTACTGAGCAACATGTAAGGCAGGCAGAGTTTTCCTCTCTATCAGACAAGCTGCTACTGTTACAGAAAGGGGGAAGACAACATTTTTGAATGCACAAGTCCTTTGTCTCAGATTTTAAAGAAGGATTGATAAGGCTGAAAATTTGTCTTGTTTCATGACTGTGTAGACTTTCATGTAGAAAGTGATGCTACCTTTCACAAATGCTACTTGTTGTGAATTCCATTTAAAGATGGGGGGAAATATTTTTATGGTGAGAGTACTATAACAGTTTGACCAGAGAGGTGACAGAACTGCCATCCTTAGGGTATTCAAAACCTCACTTGGCAGGCCACAGCCCTGAGCAGCCTGCCCTAGTTAATTCTTTTTGAGCAAGGGTGTTGAACTGGACAGTTTTCAGAGGTCCCTTCCAACCTCATTGTTTTTGAAATTCAGTTATATCATGTTTGAGAATACTTATGGTGATTTTATATAGCAAAACTTACTGGAGAGATTTCTTGGCTGTGGATTCTCAACTTAACATTGCTCCTTGTACTTTTGGGGTGGCCGAGGAAGACCATGACATAGTCCCAAGTTGTTCTGCTTGCCTCTCTCACAGGCACCAAATCTGAGAGGTGTAAATGCTTTGCTGTGGGGAATTCTTTTCCAAGAGGCCTAAGGTTTATAGGATGGTACACAACAGTTAGAGGAGTGTTTTGATGAGGGTCCAACAAAGCAAACAAAAACCAAAATTTGATTTCTGAAATCTGATCATCCGGAAGTGTTTTCTAAAAAAAGTGTCCACATGTGGATTGTGACCTCAAAGAGCAAAGGGGGGATTATTGGAAAAAGGGTCTCAAGAGTTTCATTTGGTGACATTGGTTGTTCAGCCACTGTACCTGAGGGCAAATATGTGGAGGGGTTTTGGGTAACAAAGTTCATGCTGATCTCATGTGCTCTTCGGAGGGTGTTGGTAGAAAAAAGGATAGGAGTTCAGGTTACTGCTGCTTTGTACCATTTATTTTTGTTTTATCTTCTTGAGATAATGGAAGATGCTTCTGTGAATAGCTTCCAAACTGAAAATTATGAGCATTCTTTTGAAATAATTTAATGGATTTTTTTTTTACTTATTGTCCTTCATAGCCATTATTATCTGATTACTATGGATGGATCCCAAGTTTTTTCCTATTTCTTTAAATGTTACTTTTGATAAAAAAGTCAATCTTGGTAGATGAAGTTCACTACTGAGGACTTGCAGCTTCTTTAATAATAGAGTATGTGAAGTTACATCTTGACCAGCAATTCAGTATAAAGTGAGGATTGTCATCAATGAAAAAAACACAACTGTGGTGTTATGACTGCATCATGATTTAAGCAGCAAGTGCTTGGGGTAAATGTCAGTTCCACAGTAAAATTCACATCCAGCTATGTAATGGGCTAAACTGGAGCACCTGGCCTAGAATACTGGCAACAGCCCATCATTTGCATAGTGAAGTATGAAAAAATCCTTTCATAGCAACACAGTTGTAGAATCTAATCCTGTGCTCCTGTTTGTAAAATTGTTTATAATGTTCTTCCTAACGGTTGATGTCTGATTGACTGCATTTATTTCTTGCCTAATTTAGAGATAGTAACATTTTGAGGGGGTTGTACTTCTAAAAGTTTCTACCTTCACAAGTGACTACTTTTCCCTTTTGTTTGTATCTTTAAATTAGCGTTTCACGACTTATATTGCAGTGCTCACATTAATATGGTTCTTGCTGTGGATTAAACAAGATAGGGAATGAAAGACTGATGAAAATAGCTTTATTTTCCCCCTCATTCTTTGAATGGTGAATGGAATAAAATGCTAAGTTGTGAGATCAGTATTCATTTGAACAACATCTAATTCCAACTACATATGCCTTCTTTGCAGGTGAGATTGGAATGGGAAGATATCCAGCTGTGACCAGAAATGTATTTTCCAGAGTATAGATTGCACAGAAACTTGTGAATGAAGAGGACCCATCTGCATCTCCTTAAATTATTCAGTTCTCTGCTTTATTTCCCCATGCTGAGGATTTAATTGTTGAGTTGTACATTACTGTATTTTAACTTGTTGCTTAGTTTCTTACACATTTATTTTCAGTACCTGGCTGAAAGTGTTACCTATTCCATATTTTAGCACAATGTGCTGCAAACAAACAGTTGCCATAGTGCAAATGAGGTTTCATGTGTACAGAGTTCCACTTTAGGTTGTCAAAAATACTGCCTGAGTTTAGTAATTCTTTCAATCTGAAATGCATTCTTTTAGATGTTTGAAAACCACAAATAAACAGTTATTTGAACCTTTTTGGATTTACCTCATTTAAACTCAGTTTTTATTTATTACTTGGCCTGTTTTTAATATCGGTGACTAAAAAAAAAAGTCAAGTGGGAGCACTGTTTTCATGCAATGCTTAGGGATTATTTGTATATTGTGTACAACGTTGACTTGTTGAAAGAAACAAAAGAATGAACCCTGTCCCTTCCAGCCCAACCTAAACCTGTGCTCAGCTGTCCCTTGCCACGCCTTTTGTTTGTCTTGTTGTTTTTAGATTGATTGGAAATGCTCTCTTCAAAACTGAACTAAATTAAGTTTCAATTACAGCTACAGGAGCTTTGTATTGCTGAACTTTAGTCTGGAAAGTTTCACAATGACATTTTTAAAAAAAAAAAAAAATTTTTTTATCTGCTGAATTCTACCAGTGTAACCTTTTTTCTAAATAAACAATAGTTTTCTCAATGGGTCGTAAATCATTCTCTGTGTGGTCACTTTATTGCTTTATGTATTGTTATAAAAATTTTATGTTAGTTGGAATTGTGGGAGGGTGTTTTCTGTCTTTGCTTGCGAGCCCCCTGCGCCTGCCTGCTGGTCAGCTGCAGAGGGTTAGTTATGTAGTGTGGTGCTTACTGTAAAGTGACAGATGGGTTACACTTCTCCAGTGGTTTCAAGAAACTCAGAGTTTGCCTTTCTCCATTCAGTCAAGTTTACATCTTGAGGCATTTGTCCCTCATCCAAAGCTGCTTAAAGTCTATGGCACTTTTTTTTTTCCCATTTCCTAGTTTAGTCAAATTAGATGGACTTAGAGTGTCTTGTAAATGTCTTAGTTTCGTTTAATGCCTGACAAAAAAGGGACTGCCTCGCTGCTGACGTGGCATGGTAGGTCACTTTGAAGCTGCTGTCTCAGATGTTCACCTGAGTAAGGAATCTTCAGATCTGGAAGTCCTGAAAGTCACATCAGTGATCAATTTCCAGCCCTGCTCCCTGCCAAGGTGTGAACTTCCTTCAGTAAAAATGATCACTAGTTTGTTTAAACTAGAAAATGTGAGTTGTGAAAGAATACCTGTTTGTGTTCTTTGGAAGAAAGGGGAGATTCCAATCTAGAGTCTAGAGACTTTGTTCACTGTTCGGTGATTAAAAAGGTATTATTGGAAGTTGAGCTTTTTTGGCCTGAGTACAGCAGTTTAAGCACCCAATGAATATGTATTCACTAAAAAGCAGGAGCTGCTGTTACAACTAGATTTGTGTTAAGTTTTGGAGATGGTGCATCACTTGTGCTCTTTCTCTACAGCCAGTTCTTTCTCCAGGGACTGCAGGACTGATTGAAACTTGGAGTGTGTTTGCTCCTTTGTTTGCCTGGAGCCCTGTGGGACAGGCAGCTTTCTGCAAACCCCAGCTGAGTCTTCCTTTGCCTCTGCAGTCAGCAGGTGGGATAGAAAAAGTGGTCACCTGGAGGGGGAGAGAAAACAACTTTTGGTGCCATTTACCTATCAAATCAGTTGAATTGTAATATCTGACCGCACGAGTAGTCCCTCTTCAGCCTTTGTGTTTATTGTATTTTCTCTCCTTTTTGAGTTCAAATTCAGTTCCTCATCCGTTTTGTAAGGACCTGCTTTCTATTCAAAATCAATGCAATAAAACTGTTGGGGTGTGGAGGAGAGGATCGGATGCCAGTCGGAGGCGTTTCACAATATTAAGACTGAAATATTAGCAGAACTGTAAAACCTCACATCCTTGGTTCTCACGTGGCTTCAGAAGTTTGTGAGCAGTAGCCGTGAGAGCTGTCACAGCTGCTGCCCAAAGACTGGCTTGAAGTTTTCCTCTTACTTTTAAAAGGCACAGCAAATACAAAGCTAATCATAGTCCCCTTAATCTGAATAATGATTTTAAAAGATGAAGTCATGCAAGTTAAGGACCAGTTTCTTGGAGGAGGTGTGGGATCTAAGTAGCTTGAAAGATTTAAGTGCTGCAAAGTGGTGATCTTGATAACCAAGACTTCTTGTAGGTACAACTTCTCCCAGTGTTCCAGTCCCCATGACACTGGAATTATTACATAAAGGAGTGTGTTCTTGTTTTTTACGATCTCTAACAGTAAAGGATGATCATGTTTTTCAAGGTTACACTTTCAGATTGACAAACAGAAAATTAATTCTGCCTGTTGGCCTGCTGTGGTCAGGATTACTACCATCAGTGCCATGCTGGTCTGTTGCCTTAACTCTGCTTACCTCTGCTAAGCATTACGGTTGTGGCAGCAATGATCCCCATAAATGCTTTCTGTTGGCTGTGTCTTCACAGAAAGAGGTTCACTGATGCTTGTTAGTGAAATTGGTGCAGATCAACTTAAGTTTACATGGGGAGATCAGTCCTTATTGAACAGGCTTGGGAATGGCGCTTGCTCATGGGGAAGTATATAAAATAGAGCAAACTAATTTTTAATGATTTTTCTGAGAAACATGCGTAATGGATTTAAATGGTCAATATTCTGTTTATGTGAACTTTTAAAAGCACACAAGGAAAAAAAGGTGGTGTTAAAAACTTAAATCCTATTTTAAATGGTAAGTTAATTGATGTATGCTGTGTTTAAACAACACTGGTTTGCTCTATATAGAGTGTCACATCTGTCCTGCTCTCCCCCCATGTCCAAAAAAAATCATATATGAGGAGCTTGAGTTTCTGAGGGTCATTTCTTTGTCAAGGAACTCTTTGGTGACAGACAGGAGTCTGTACATAAGTAGCAGATCAAGCTGAGGCAGGCTGTGGTTTGGCTCAAGAGTTGGTGTCTCTTTGAAGCTTGATGTTTGTTTAGAATTTGCCTATAATGACTACTTTAAAATAGTAAAATGTGTAAGGTACATTCTGTTCTAAACTCATAGTGTGTTTAAACAGCATTGAGCCTAATAAAACTTTATCATGAATTAGTTTTATCTGATGATTCACAAAATGTGACAAACAATGGGGAAAACATTATGCTGACAACATAAAGACTTTTTAAACAACTGCAATACAGCATTTTTTTTTCTCCTTTGAGAATTTTGTTTCTCTGTTTATAAAAATGTTTAACGTGCCCTTGTCTGTGCCTGCAGCGATGAGCCTGGGTGTTTTCAGAGGTGATGGGAATCTGGGCTATTGCCATGCCGGAGTGTGTGATACTGTTGCCACTAAAAGTAGATGATGGGACTGAGAGGAGATGAAGCACGTGCCTGCCTAAAATTACTGCCTTGTAAGGAGTTGTAACTTGACAGATTTTTAATTGCAGAAGATGATCTTGGCCCACAGGTACCGTCCACAAAGCAAAATAATTTGATTTATTCCCAGGAGTTTTTAGAAATAGATTTCTCGCATGGATTCAACATCAGCAAAAGCAAGCTATAGGTAATAGAATATTTGCTGAATGTAATGATAAAAACCTAAGTTTTTTATCAGGTATTAGTACTATTAAACACAGAGGCTTACTTGTTTTTTAAATATTGTGGGTTTTTGGTTTGTTGTTTTTTTGTTTTGTTTTGGTTTTTTTAATATAATCCAGAGAAAGGGAACTTGAACCAAAGTTGAGCGTCCCTGGTGCTCTCTGAAGTTCTGTTTGTGTCTTTAGTAATCTGGGGTTTGGGATGGAGGTATGTCATCTTGGTGTTTGAAAGTACTGAATATTAAGAAATTGTAGTGCTTACAGACTCAATCAGTAAAACTCTTCTGGTTAGCTTTATCCTTATTAGTTAGAGGTTATTTCGGAATGAATTAGAGAAGATTACAAACCCTTGTCCTGCAGTGCAAGAAAGACACAGACAAATTGGGAAGGGAATCAGGTAAGAGTTTACCCAGCTAATTAGAGGTGAGGGAGAATTACTAAAAAGGAGAGTAACCAAGCTAAATACTCAGGGACTTTTAATTAACTCATTAGGGCAGTCTAAAATGAAATGCTTCCATCAAAGTCACTCTAGTCCTTGGGATTTACTGGAGTGCGAATGAGCTTTGGCTGCCTGGCTGTGGGCATGGCAGCTGCCCGGGGCTGCAGCAGGGGAAGGCCGGGGCACAGGGCTGTTGCACTGAGGGGGGTAACCTGGGCAAAGACAAAGGCCACCCTGGGGTCTCGGAATATAGCATAATCTCCAAACAAAACAGGATCTGTCAGCCCAGGCACTTCAAGGTGAGTTGAAACAATCATCTAAAAGTCAACTTTGAGGAACAGTGTACCTGCCCTGGCAGGAGGGCTTGTCCCCCACCTGCGATGGCCACTGATGTGGCAGAAGCAGTGAGGTGCTTGCACGGGCCCCCTGAGAGGGGAAGGGACTGGGCTGCTTACGCTGACCCCATCACTGGGGTGGCAAGAGCAGAGATACACCAGCAGCAAACTGCAGCAGTCTGAAGGAAATGACTAAACTTTGTGAAAGCATGTGCTGTAGCTGAGATAACTCAGACGTGCTCTGCAATGTCCTGATTTCCCGAGGGAGCCATAGGAACAGTCTTTTGCCATGTTCATGCTTCTGGGAGGGTTTTCTCCCCCAAGAAGACTTTCCAAAAGAAAACTGGTCCTTCTTCCCTGTGTGGGTCTCTGCAGGGACTCAGCTGTGTGTGGAGACATCAGTGAGGTTTTAGGGGTGTTGGGTGATGGGAGTTGTATATAGAGTACAGCTCAGGGCAGGGGCAAGGCCAGAGGCCTTGAGTGGAAATAGGGGAGCCAGTGAGTCCTGGAGGGCTGGGGAAAGCACAGAAAGAAGGAGATTGTGTTTCCAGAGCTGCGTGGCTGTGAGGGCCACTGGTATGCTCATCAACCCCATCAAACCAAATTCGAGAGGGTTGTGGGCGAGCAGCCCCAGCAGTGCACCCTGCCTCTGTCCTGGCCCACAGCCCTGGGAAAAACCTGGTACAAGCTACCCTTTAATTGAAATACCCATTAATTAAGCCCTGTTTCTGGTGTGGCCTGTCTGATGTGATATTCTAATTCCTCTGTGTAATCTGCAGCATCTGTGATAGGTCACAGCTTCAGCTATTTTATAATCAGCTATTTTGCCCAAATATGGCAAACTTCCCTTGTTTAAAGGGCAGGGGAATATTAAATAAATACCATTTATATTTATTTGCCTTAGATCAAACTGTGGCTCTTACATTAATTTTGTAGGTTTTTGGTAATTAGCCTGCTCAGCCCATATTTGGAATTCAAATTCAATATTTGTTGAAAAGCTTCAAATGATTTTAAAATCTGCTCCCTGAACGCAGAGCAAACACCTCTCCCTTTCTGTAAACGCCAGCGCTGCACTGACAGCTGTCACGGCAGCATGGGCGGGAAAGAGTTGGTCAAATGGAGGTGGGCTTAAAAGGGTGCTGAACCAGGGTGCTGTTGAGCTAGAAGTGGGGGGCTGGCTGTCACCCGCCTCTCCTGGGGGGTCCTGCTGGGCTCGGGGCTCTGCCCGTGGGGGACACGTGCTGGGCTCCAGCTGGGTGAGGCTGGGGGGCACTGGGCTGGCTGGGGAGAGCCCTCAGCTCCTCGCAGGCCACACACGGGGTTAGGACGGGTGTGGGAAACCGCCGCTTCCCAGCCCGAGCAGCCGCTGCATGTCAGTGTTGCTCCGAACAACGGCAGCGTGAGGGGGACTGTGTCCTGCAGCTAAAGCCTGAGCTTTAGTACGGTGGGTTTTCTTGTGCTTTACGTAGATGGGCACCATTAAACTCATCGCCACAGCCATATGGCTGAACACAAACACGCTACTGGGCTCTTAAGGGCCAAAAGGGGGGATTTTCACACCAGAGAAATGGACTCCCAGACCCCCCCCCACCCAACCTGGCCCCTTGGCGTTCTGGCATTATCCCCTTTCCCTCACTGTCTGCTGTGCCCTGCTCTGTCTCTGCAGCGGGAACCAAGCCCTTGTCCCCGTCCTCCACTTGTGGTCTTGACCCCCAACCCACCATGCAGCAGCTCGCGGCCAGGGGCCAGGGCACAGGCACCGCTCCTGCTCTCCCCCACAGGCGCAGCTCTGCTTTTATATCCCTTTAATCAATTTCTTGTGTTATATCATACATTTCCCTGCTCATTACAGCATATCAAGCATCTGCCATGCACTCATTAATTGGTCAATTACTTTATTTATATGCTAAACATTATCTAAAGCAGCAGTCATTACCAGCGTCATGGCTGTGGTTTGTGTTGTGCATTTTTTATAGGTTTTATGTCCCTTACCCTCTCTTGCCAGCAAGGCCAGGGGTGCTTGTGTGGACCCCTGTTAACCCTTTGTGGCCCAGTCACCAGCTCAGCCCCATTCCTCGGCCCTGCGGTGCCTATGCAGGTCCCCACTCCTAGAGGGCAGTTCTGTAATCACCTGCCATGGTTCCCAGCCCTTCTGCAGAGCCATCTCCCTTTGGCTTTAGCTTGTTTTCTGCTTCTGCCTTCAGCTCCTCACTGCATCTTTCACACAGCCTAAAACTAGAATAAAGCAAGAAAGATGATGGGAGAATCCCCTGTAACTGTCTGCCGGGGCAGGCCAGGTGCCACTGTTCATCCTGGTTTCGATCCTTGTCTGCTGCTACAAATTGGCTCTGAGTTCACCTTTAGGTGTCAGTTCTGCCTGCTTGCTTGGAGATGTCAATAGCCTCTTCACCAGCTGGAAATAATGTGCTTCTGGAAGCTGGCTTGGCTCTCCCCCACCCCGTGCTCCATCGCTCTCATGGCGCCTTCCCTGCTCCTCCTGCCCCCTCCTGCTCTTCTGATTACAAGGTGCTGCGGAGAGGGATCTTGTCCTCTTGCTCTTCTGTAAGATGTCCTGTCAGGCTAAAATGCCATAACTGTCATAAATAATTTAAGGCTAACGCTTCAATGTTAGAAACTGCAATAAATAAATACTTGGTGTGTGCATGAAGGTTTCATTATCCTGCCTTTCCTGTCAGCCCGCGGAGGCACCGCCACCAGCACATCAGTCTGCCAGTGCCACGGCATCCAACAAACCCCGCGATGCAGGCGCTGCCAGCGAGCTGTCTCAGCTAGGCAGCAGCTAGGAGGGGGAAGCCTGCTAGCTGGGAAGGGCAGAGGTTTTGCTGTTAGGCTGGCTGTAAGGTGTGTACAGCAGCTCCTTTGCTCCGGCCCCTCTCTGGGTACCAGCACGGTGTCCAGCTGCTCCTCGCCTTGCGGGGTGGCTGATGCCTGTGGCTGCACCCAGGGGAAGCTGGAAAGCACTTTTGTTGCTGCTGTTGCAGTGATGCTACCACGTTACAACCCAGTCTCAGTAATTCCTCTATTGATGACTGATGAAATAAAAGACAAGAAAGCCAGAGCCAGAGCAGGACTGGGGTGTTGGTGAGGTGGGGTTTTAGCCAAGCCTGCCTCCCCACAGGGCACTGCACAGGATGGGGGGTCCCGCCATGGTGATGGGCTCCAGGGCTGAGCTGCCCTGACCCCGCCGGCATTACCCCATGGCGTAACGCCAGCCTGGGCCTCTCCTGCAGCCCCGGTGCCATGGGGACACTGAGCGCAGCTGCTGCTGCTGTGGGCACCGTCCTCCCTGATACCAAATTTTAGATGTATTATGTTCTGAGTTAATATTACTTTGAAATTTATGATATCCATGGAAATATTATCTCTATATTTAAGTCCTTTAGTTTAATTGAATAGAGCTATCATTAGCCAGAGCCTGTTTATGTATTGCTGCCTGCAAAATAGAGTCAATTTTCCAGACTGAGATGACGAATACGAGCACCAAAGACATTTTGTAATTTAATTTTAATAACCGTGACTTATTATTATTTTAATAACCATAAATAATAATTATTTATTTTTTTAAAAAAAATTGTTGCAGTGCTTTGCACAAAACCTTGGAATGAAAACTATGCCATAATAATACAGTGGGGGTTGTGTTAAACATTATTATTTTTTATTTTATTTTGTTGTTAGATCTTTGCTGTGCAGAGGACCTGCTATGGGATTGGGTTCTTTCAGGTCTGAATTTGAACACTGTTGAGCTACTTTTGCTACCACTGATGGCTCTGGAAACTGGATGAATTTGAATTTTTTTCCTTATATTATTTCCCCCAAAAGTCTAGAGGCAAAGTCACATTGAGGTGTGTTAGAGCACAGCGTTCCAAGGCTGTTGCACGAGCCCTGCTGCTTTCACTGCGATATGTGGTGGAAAGGTCAGGTTTTTGGCTCAACTGGGCCTCTGCAGCCCAGGGAGGCTCTGGGGTCCTGCCAGCCCCAGCCTGGCCTGGGTTTGGCATGACCCTCTCCTGTGCCTCATCTTCATGGCCATGACCCTGCGTGGGGGTGTCCCCCACCCTGTCCCTGTCCCAGCCAGACAGTCCCAGCCCTAATTGCCTTTTCCTGCCTGATGCATATTTATTAGCAAAACAACTCCTATTTTTCTAGCCTCTGGTGCTCGGTGTGACCCCAGCAGGGCAGCTGCTCAAGCAGGGCCAGGTTTGGCTATCAGTTTGGCATTGCTGTTCCCAGCAATGCTCAGTGCTGGGGCTCAGCAGACAAATCAATCCCTACTTGAGCATCGCTCGCCCCTGTGGCCAGCACAGGGCTGCAGGTTAAGACCACGCTCTACAAAAATGCCACACTGCCCATGTTGGCCTGGATGAGCGTGAAATGAAGGCTAAAGGGCAGAATAATATTTTTTTTTTCCCATGCCTCCCTGCATTCATTGTGTGGCCGCTTTACATATAAAGAGGCTCATTTCAGTGTGGGCTCCCCCAAGGCCAAGACGAGGGAGGTGCATGTCCCTGAGAGCACAGCACACTTCTCACCCCCAGAATAACCTGAAACCTTCAGCCTTGTGGGATGATTTAGGGTCAAATAATTTCTGCCTATTGCTCTTACTTAGCCCTTGCTTATTCCTGAGCTTATTTGGCTGTTGCTGAAGACTTGGCTGAAGACATGCAGGTGGGCTTGGTCCCCATGTCCCACCGCTGCGTCCACCTACAACGAGCACCAGTGGCTGTGACAGCTCTGTGGGGAGTGGGGCCAGGCTCAGCAGCCCCACAGCCAGGACCTGCCGTGTGCTGGACTGGGCAAGGTACCAATGCAATTGCCACACATGTTCTTCCCCACAGCTGGTGGCACTGCCATGGGGACACCCCATGCAGCTCGTCTGGTTGGGTTTCAGGGGGTGATTGGGCCAGCAGGTACCAAACTGGTCACTCAGGCCCCCATGCCCGCTGGCTCTGCGGCAGCACCACCTGCCTAGGACCTTCATGGCTGGATTTTTCTTTTTCAGGAGATGATCATTACATCCCTGGTCATCTGAGTGAAGTCTTGTGCTGCTCCAGCTCAACCCTCAGCCTGCACTGGGCACTCACAGGGCAGCATCACCCATGGGTGCCCCAGAGGGAGCCCAGTGGGAGCTGGTTACTGATGGGGCCACCAGTGTGGTTGGGCCAGGGGGTCCTCCAGAGGGGCTGCCCCTGCTCGGGTGTGATTTGGGTGCACACCAACTGTTTAATACCAAGATTACTTCTTATGGTTCATAGTTTGTGGTGACTTGGAAAAAACAGTCAGTGAGGTAAACTCAACAAATTAACAGTTGAGATTAGCTGCAATGTTGGGTGAAGGTTTTTTTTTTTTTTGTTGCTTTGTTTTGTTTTGAAAAGCATTGCTGAAAATGTGGGAACTGCAGGAGAATACATCTGTATAGGCAACACTTGAGGAATTTATCTGTCTATGCTGCTGCCCACTCCAGGGGCAGGGTGTAGCATCTCCCACCCTGGCCGCAGCCCCGGGGACTCTCCTCTGCCCCTTCCTCCCTCCCCGCAGGGTGCCCTTTGGGCCTGGCCAAAATCAACCATCACTCATCAAGAAAAAAAAAATTAGTTTGTTTGCAGGGTACCAAACCAGAAATACGCATTTCTCAGCAGCATCCTGGGTTCAGTGTTGTGGGTAAAGAATCAGCGGCACCTCTGGGGCCTGAGGCACTGCTTGGCTCCAAACTAAATACCTGTGGGGCATCCCAAATAGAGAGCACCAGGCTTGCCTGGCCGAAAGGCCATCAGTAGGTAGGAACTTTCTCTTCTTCAGTGAAAAGATCAGCAGGCTCTTTTATTTTTTTTTTCTTTACAGTTTTATTTACAAAATGTATTAAAACTCTTTGTACAACACCTCATTAAAATGAGGCTCAGTAATTGATGCCCACACATGCAGTTTATGCTTTTACAGCCATTAGTTTGCTTGGCAATTTTTCTGCTCACTGAAGTGCAGTTTCAACGACCAAAAATAGGAACTTAAATTACAAAAACAAAAAAAAAAAAAAGGAGGAAAGAAAAAAAAAGAAAAAGGAAAGAACCCCAAAATTCCCCAAAGCAAAACAAATGAAAAAAGTATACTGAAACAAATCATCGTGAGACTACTGCCGACCTTCCGATAGCTTGAAGTCGGTAGCCTGAATTGGTAAGCACTCAACACATTTTGTTTTAGCTTTACATGCAAGTTTAAAAAATATCGAACCATTTACCAAACTCCCTTCACTGGTGTGAAGCCTCCACTCTTAAAAAATGATCTCATAAACATACATCTTTTATACAGCTTTTAAGAAAAATGTTTGTTTTAAATACAACTCATAACCGCACAGCTTTAGCTCGCCCTTGCTGGGGACGTGATCGCGTTCAGAAGTTGAAAAAAAAATCACAGTTTCATGAAAAGAAAATGGAAACAAACCAACAAGTTTTTGTCAATATCTTGTTAAAAACTTGAACAATAAATTATTCTCCTATGAGCTTTTAAAATGATTTTATATTACATTTTGTTGGAAATACTTATTTTTAACAAGACTTTCCCCATATAATCTTTTTCTTTTTTTTTAAATCCTATTAAAAGTTCAAATCTATCATCAGCAAACTAAATGCCTAAGGGTCAGACTGGTTTAAATGAGTTTCTTTTTCATTGTATGTTACTGATGAAATAAAACTCTATAGTAAACTACAGAAAATACATATTGTCGATTAGAGGTAATTAGTATGCAGATATTCCATTGAACATTTCCCATGTGATTGACAATATGTTTAAAGGTGGTTTTTTTTTTTGTCTTTTACTTTTTTTTTTTTTTAAGATGAAGTTAAGTAGTTTCCAGGCAGAGGTTCAAGGCTGAAACGCTGCTGCTGTCTAAGACATTGGATGTGAGTACTAGTGAGCCCCTACCTGTAGCAGTGTCGGCTGGAGCGCGGCGTCCTCTTTACAGAGAGGGCAAGGACAGGAGCATCCTTTCACCAGTAGCCATGAAACAAGAGTTGGCAGGAGCTGATATAATATAACAGTACTAGCAGGAGTCATGTTAGATCGTATAATATTATTCTGGAACTGCAGCTCTAATTTGAGTTACTATCCTCTTTCCTTATTTCTGTTTTAAGATGACCATTACCAAGAAGCTTTAGCTGAGCACAGTGCTAGCTGTGAGAGAACTGGGGTGAAGCGAAAGCAGGCCTGGGAAAAACTAACCTGCACTTATCTTGCTTCATTGCTTGATATTAAACAGTGAATTAAAATGCAAATGCACAGCAAGAAAAGAGATATATGGTCTGAACCTAAACAGCAGGTAGCTTTTTTTTTTTTTTTTTTTTTTAAAAGCCACCCAATGTCATTTTAATAAAGCACCTGTAGGTATGCCTGATGATAGAAAAAAAAAAAAAAGTAATGCAATATTTTCTGCCCACATTTTAGCTACATTGTCAAGAAATTAATTTACTGATCTGGAAGCAAGACATGCAGTTCCACAAATTATTTTCTTTTGGATTTACAGATTCACAGTCATTGACCTTAACTGTTTTTTTGAATGAACAGATTATTTTCTTCAGGTGTTACACCTTTTACTGCTATACAGAATTGCTCAAATTAGCTGGAGAGTTTAAAGTGGCTTGGAAAAAAAAATAAATCACACCACTGGTAAGTAAATACTGAAACATCTTGACATCAGCTCATACAAGCAGTGACAGGCCAGTCCATGTTCGCGCGCAGCAGATTTCTGAGGCTTTGTGTCAGGAGGAGTTTCATAATTTGATACGATTGGGGTGGCTGATGAAACCGGCTGCGGTTTGCTTTCAGGACACAAGTTCATTTACTGTGCAGTGGTATCAAAGAATGGCTTTTGTTGCACTGATTTTTTTACAAGATTTTTTTTTTCACATACTTGAAACATCTAGTTACCAGTCTTTTCCTTTTTTCTTTTTCTATTTTCCTCTTTTCCTTTTATCTTTTTCTTTTATTTTCCTTTTTTCTTTTCTTTTTTCTTTTCTATTTTCTTTTTTCTTCTCTTTTCTTTTTTCCTTTTTTCCTCTTTTCCTTTTTTTAGTTTTATCTTTTTACCTTTTTACTTCTTTTCTCTTTTCTTTTCTTTTCTTTTCTTTTCTTTTCTTTTCTTTTCTTTTCTTTTCTTTTCTTTTCTTTTCTTTTCTTTTCTTTTCTTTTCTTTTCTTTTCTTTTCTTTTCTTTTTTCTTTTCTCTTTTCTCCTTTTCTTCTTTCAAGCAAAGCAAGAATATTTCGGTGATGGTTTGCATTGTTGTGAGTCTCAGAGTCTTCCATAAGGCACTGAAGGAAAAAATATCAGTTTTTCCTATTAAAAGTACATTGCACCATCATCAATGCGTGTCATGCCTGACACCTCGGAGAGAGTATGACTGGCTCAGGTGGTCCGAATCCGTGAAGTAGCCACATTCTCTGCTGCTTCTCCTCTTGCATGCTGTCAGGGTGAGGATCTATAATAAAATCAGAAAGATTTCATCACTGCCCAGCAGCGAGGGGCAGGGAAGCTCAGCCTGGGGAGAGGCACAGTTTGTGGGTGATGGGCTAACCAGGCTTTTCCAGAGTCGTTTTTGCAGCAACTGAACTCTACTTTTCACGCTTTAGAAATCATGATTTCTAGTGTAGACTTTTTGTTCTATTGTAGATTTTTTTGAGACTTCCTAAAAGCACTTACCTGACCTGATTATAGCTTAATAAATAAAGGGGAAGAGGTCACTAGCAAGAGAGATGCGCATTTTCATTACACTAATTTTTGAAGCAATTAACAAAATACTTTTATATGTACTGAACTAGCACAATGCTGGAGAGAGGAATTACTCACTTCAGCATGAAGCCAGCTATTGCTGTTTGTAATATAGGATGGTACCAAGCTTACTTCTGTTCAGGGAAGAAATTTAAATCACTTATACTCTGAGACTGCCACCAGATGATGTTTCAAAAGCACTTTTGCAGCAGTCCACTGATGCATACACAAAAATATCACACAGAGCTTAAAAAAAAAAAAAGCAAGAAAACCCAGAGGGTTTTAGTTCCCGGCCCGTAGCCGTACCCCTAGATTTTCACACTTTCTGTGCCGTACACATTGTAGCCTTCTCTGTACGTAGCGTAATTCTGGGTGTTGGTGGCAGGAGCAGGTTTGAAGTTCTGCGTGTTCTTGGTGAGTTTCATTCGCTTGGACTCGGCCCGAGACTTGTAGCAGAACTCGATCAGTGCCACCATCATGGCCAGCCCGAGGCCTCCAACAAGGATATAGAAAACCCCAGCAACATTGCTCAGGCTCAGAGCGCTCGTCTTGTCCTAAGAGAAACCAGCCATGCCGTTAGTTTTGCTGTGAGGAGCAGACAGACAGACAGACAGACAACAGGCTACTTTGCACTTAGTCCTAGCTGGATTAACTACACTCATGGCATTTAGTGTCCCACTCACAGATCAGAGCTGTCCCCCCCCGTCCCCGGCAGCCCGGGGCTGCACAGCAGTGACTGCTCTGTCTCCCACCCTTCGGTGGGGAAACCCTGGCTGACTCCAAGGCAACGAGAATTTTTTTGGCCACTGACTTCCCTGGGCCTTTGCTGTCCCAGAGCAAATCTATCTATGGCTGAGCATCTCTGGTGGCAAAGGCACCTTGGGAAAGCTCTGATGGGGAAAGCAGTGGCTGCGTAAAACAGCAGGTTTTACAGATGGCCATCATAAAACTAGAACAAGAAAAACCCAAAA
Organism: Strix aluco; assembly: GCF_031877795.1. Taxonomy (NCBI): domain Eukaryota; kingdom Metazoa; phylum Chordata; class Aves; order Strigiformes; family Strigidae; genus Strix; species Strix aluco. The sequence goes on along the minus strand of NC_133940.1, from coordinate 10,922,924 downwards.
CACTACACACTTGGTTTTGGTGAATGTAGATACAATTATTGAGATGCTGCTAAACTTATCTACCTTTTTTCCAACAGTTAGGAAAAAAAACACCCTAGGAAGATGGTCAGTTACTTTAAGGTCAAGCAGCTGAGCCCTAAGCTAAACTAGCACCTTCAGCAATGGAGGGAGAGTGAGTTACTGAATAAAACCAGTCACTGTAACACAAAAAATGCTGGCCAGGGTTTATCTTCCTTCAATACATGTCAGATGGGCGAGAAGGCTTGCATTTTTAAAACCAGGATTCTGTAATCAGATTAAATAGAGCTGCAACCCTTTTGCTGCTGTGCGGGCTGGCTGGCTGCATGCAGGACTCGATGCTGGCAGGCATGGCCCCTGGCTGGGTGGCCACGCCAGCCACCCCAGTGGGACGGGCTGATGCCAGAGCAGCCTGCAGCAAGGGGCTGTGCCCAGGGCAGACACTTGCTGACGGAGCTCGGTTTGCAAGTATCTCCAGGGACAGCAAAGCTTGCATATAGTGAGAATAGTGTATGATCTACCTTGTAAGTGTCTGTGCTTTTCACAGGGAGTTTGGATAGATGCAGTTGTAGCAAACAGCCTGCCATTTAAACTAAAGATACTACTCATTTATACCCCTTTTCAATTACAGTTTCCTTCTGCAGCTGCTGTGGATTTGGATGTCCCATGATCCCAAATTTATCTCATACAACAGCTACAGGGTTGTGCCCTAAGCAACTTCCAGTCCGGTTGAAATCAATGAATTTTTATTATTGGCTTCAATGGAACTTGAAATTGTCCTCCGACACTGAGAGGGTGCTTCTAAATTATAGTTTTCTGTTTCAATGATTATAGAGAGCACCTCCAAAGGCACCAGGGGAGTTAGGCACTTGACTGCGACTGATTTCATCTGGAGCTGGATTTCTCCTCCTCTTGGTGCCTTTGAAATGTCCTTTACTCCAACAAGCCCAGCACTTCTACAGTGTTTTTCTCCTCAATGGCATTAAAGCATTAACAAAAAAAAAAAAAAAAAATCCGCTGTGTTATAACTATATGGTGTAAACAAATATTTCCTGCAATTTAAATATGCAGCTATGGGGTTGATCCACCTGTCACCTCAGGGGTGGGATCTCCACTGGGGTCTACAGCGGTCCTACACGAGGAGCTGCTGGAAGCTGGCTGGCCCTGCGGCATGGCTGGTGTGGGACAGGGCAGTACAGCAGCAAAATGGTTCAAAGCAGAATAAAAAAGAATATGCAATATTGATGTAATGAATTACCAATAGTATTTCTAGATTTTTTTGGTTTTTTTAAATCAAACCAATTTCAAACTGAATTGGGAAATAGGGCAGGAAGGGTGTTTTTCCTTATCATGGGTCTGTCCTGAAACTGTCCACCCTTAGCAAGCATGTGACTGTTTCCCAAACTGACATGTAGAGAATCTAAGTCACAATTTTGAAAGAAAAATGTGTTTTTTCAAGCTAAAAATAAGAAAAGATGCTGGCCTGAATAATACACATTGACTGTGCTGAAACTTGCACATTTAAATGAAGATACCAGCTTGGGAGACTTTGGGGGCATCTCTTTCCATGTTTTTCTAGCAAAATGCTCAAGTAGTAAAACATACTTACAACTACAGTCTGTTACTGCATAAAAAGAAAAATGCTGTCATGTTCAGAGACTTAATTATTTTTTCTATTCTTTTCTTTCAACCTTCAAAATGTAAATATCAACTTTTGAAAGTCATTCTTTGTATAAACAAACAGTGGGTCAAAATGTGATTGCTAATCAGTACAAAAAGACCTTCAGCGACTGACCTTACTTCCGGAGTCCTTGGCTCCACATTCACCCTTATCGTACCACCATTTGTTTTTCAGCTTGTCTAAGATGCCTTGTTCACTGAGTTTCAATACTGCAAGGTTTACAGGAGTTCTTCACGTGGGAAATAACATAAATAACATTATATTATGTTATTTTATGTTATTCAATCTTTAAACTACTTTAAAACTATACAAAGCGATAAAGCAGGGTTCCTGGCCACAAAGTATTTACACTGCAGGCAACTGGATCATCCCCTTAAGTTAACGCTAGAGCAACGCTATTACCAGGTCCTGCCCATATCGCTTTGAGTAATCGGCACTCACTGTTAAATGAAGGTAGTAGAAACAAAGCAAGTCCAATTTCCCAGTTTGGTACCATCACAGGCATTCACAGTAGCTTTACAGCTTATGGTGGGTTTGATCTAGCAGGACCCCTCATATTGCACTAACAGACAGCAAGCCCCACAAACGAGAAATTGTGGCTTCCTACAGTAAAACAGCACTTGGGGCTCCAGGCCCCTGGGCAGCCCCCCGCACCCGGGGCAGGGTGTGTGTGTGTGTGTGTGCACATCTGCAAAGCAAAAATCCCCGGGGTGGATGTCACGAGGGGAGATTTTGCCGGCCGGCACGGCTGTTTCCCTGCCGGCGGTGGCTTCTCCAGCTCCTGCAGCTGCCGCTGCCGGGACCATGCTCGGAGGCACCGCGCGGGCGGCTGCTCTCCCCTGGAGCTGCTGCATCTCCAACTCCGACGGTCCAGGGAGCTGCAGCAGAAAATAAGCAAATGCAGACCTTTATGAAACAAATTAGTGAACGTGGAAACACTGGCTGAAAGTGCCCAGGGTGGGAAATGTTGGCAGGATGAAGGGAGCTGCTGACACTGTGGTGCTGCCAAGAGCCTACAAGCCCAGGGGGACCTGAGCTCGCCCATCCCTTCCCTGTCAGAAAGCAGTGCCTGAGGAGCCCTCAGTTGAGTTTTGTCATTTCCATTTCCTCCTTGTGGGATGTCTTGGGGTTTTTCCTGTCTGTTTCCATGAGACAGGCTCCCTGCGTTAGGGACATCTTCAGTTCCTGCTCCTGCTTGAACAGCTTTGATGCCCGCTCCGTGGCTGTGCGGGGCAGACAGTGGGGAGGAAAGGGATGGGTCCTAATCTTCAATGATGCAGTGGCACTTTGCATGCGATAACTGCAGGCAGACACAGGCATGGCTGCCCTCAACATCCCCCGCTGTGGGTCCATCCACGCCTGTTGTCAGAGAGAAGACGCAGGAGCTCAGCCCATGTCTGCCCCTGTACTGGCCTCACTTCTCGCGCTCGCTGCTGCCTGCCTTTCTCGCACCCCTGCCCAAAGTGCAAGACTCTCTGCAGAGTGGAAGAGACTGAGGAGAAAGAGCAGCACAACCTATACAAAACACCTTAATTACAAGCTTAATTACATGGCAACATTTAGGGAACTGTCCACATGCCTCAAGCAGCAGGAGCGGCTGAGCCCTGCCACGCCTGGGGTGGATAGACACTGGAAGAAGCAGCTGGTGAAGAAAAGCCCTGTTCCCTCATCTGCCGAGAAACTGCCTCCAAGACGGCTGTGAGACCTGTCTGATCTGTGTTGAAAAGTGCTGCCCTTGGAGGTGGCATGTACGCTTCGGGAGGAGAGGGGGCTGAAGGTGCTGCCCTGGGGGCAGGCGGCAGCTTGGTTGGGACAGGCTGCGCTTGGCTGAGCCCAGGCAGGTTGTGGGGTACCATGAGAAAAATGAGCACGTCCAAGAGCTCCTGAGCTGAATGCCCCATGGGCTGCACCAACGTGACCAAACATGGCGTTACCGAGGCCTGTGGGGAGGGCAAAAGCAGGGAAAAGCCATCGAGGTGGGGAGAACCGCTGGTCCCTGGTCCCAGCAGCAGTGATGCCGGCTGGCCAGGCTGAGGCAGCACCACTCCTCCTGGTCTGCTGGTCTGACATCAGCCAAGACTTTATTTTTGTAAAATGGCTATTTTTAAGCTGCAGCTGTAATCTAATTAAGCATCAATCAGGGAAGGCTGTATGCATGCAGCCGGACACAGCTGACGGGCGGCGGTGACAAGCCCGCAGGAGACAGACCGTGTTTGCTGGCTCGGCCCTGGCAGCAGGCACGGAGCCCCACCATCAGGAGCCGTCGGCATCGTAAAAAGCCAGCTGTATCGCAGCTATGTTTGCATCCACCTATAGGTAGGGCTATAAAATATCAGCGCTCCACAGATACTGCAGCACCCTGGGTGCCGCAGGTAATGCACCTGCCCCATTGCTTTATGCCAGGTCCTGGCCAAGGCACCCCGGTGACAACCAGGCAAATACGCTACAAGAAGCCGTGAATGATTGCAATGCAAGTCAGTGAAAGCTGAGTGCCTTTACCTACCCATTACAAGCCCCAGAAGAAAGAGTGGTGTGGATTATTGCTTAGAGAACAGTGCTCTCATTTTAAATTTAATTTAAAAACTATCCAATCTGGAGAGATTTTATGCAATACATCTCTTCGCTTTGAAAAGCATTGTGCAGCTGAGAATACACGAACAATAGGGAGAAGGTTATAAACACCTTTTCTCCTATCTGCATATTTTATTGTGCAAATTTTCCCCTCACCCCAGTCCTATTCCAAACACTATTTTTAATTTGCATGCCTTTATAAACCCCCTATGGAGCACAGAGAATTTGCATAACATCCAATACATTATAGATTAGCTTTCACAACATTATACAGTATTGGGAAATGAGGAGGCTTAACATGCTAATTAGGGTGCTTTATTTTTTTTCAAAGCCAAGATTGCAGTTAATTGTGCACATGCAACTACCAAAAAGAAAAAAAAAAGAGTAGTAAACTAAAATTATCTTAACTAAACAGATGGGAATTTGCCTAAACTGGGGTTTTTACTATAGTTTGTCATGGCCCTATTTGTCAGGTGAGGTACTGCAGTACCTCAGCCTGGGGAGGAAAGCAGTGATTTGCTCTGTCCATCTGTCCTGGTGCGAGGAGCAAAGTGAGATGGGTGAACAAGTGCTGAGCAGCCGCTGCATGGTTAAGGCCCAGTGACCGGTGGAGCTGACGCCGTGCCAGGGTGCTCCTGTGCTGGGGGGCTGTAAGCCATCCTGCCTGCCATGGGGGCTGACTGCAGGTGGCTGCTACAAGATGGGTAAGTCATGAAAGGAGGGGCTGGGGGGGGGGAAAGTCTGACATGAAGCAGTAGCTGGTGCTTGTGTTCCCCAGCCTTAGCCTGTCCCATCTGCCCAGCACGCAGATGACCTGGAGGTTTGCCTGGGTGAGCTCCCGGCCTCCCTCGGCTCTGCTATTTTGCTGGCCAGGGCACTGGGATGAACAGCGTGTACCTGAGCGAAGAAACCCTCTCAATGTGCTAGAAAAGGCACTAATTTGTGGAGCATGAAATGAGGCTTGTTTGATCAAAGTCCCAAGGAACAATTTTGTCTGCTTCCAGGAAATTAATCCCAAGACCTCTTAATGCATGAACTGCTCCCCTAAGCAGCAGGATTTGAGTGACCTGTGGTGGGAGAAAGCGTGACACCTCTGTGGCCCCCAGTTCAGTGCTTTACCTGCTGGGATGCAATGTGAGCCGGTGCAGGATGGACTCTTCAGCTCCCAAATTCCCGAGATAACTAAATATATTGAAAAGTGACCCTGGCCGCTGGTACATTTTCTGATTGCTCATCTCTGAGTAGCTGTCTAGCCTTGTTCAATTTAATAGTCAGAGTCAGGCATGGCTTTGGCCGAGATCCCGACAGAGGTGCAGAAGGGCATGTCTGGATCGTGGTATTTTTCTTGCCGAGCACTCAGCAGTGCATGTTGAATGTGAATCCTCCACACTGCACCTCAGCTTGCAACGCAGCCCATCCCAAAAAAGGCCCTTGGGCAGCGCCAGCACCCTGCCCATGCTGGCAGGTCGAAGGCTATCAACTTGTAAAGTGTTTTGTTAGCTATTACACAGAGAAGCGTAGGGCTCTTCTGGGAGCGAGGGCCATTAGCTGTAGGAAGAGGATTTATCATAGCTTGCCCTGGCACTGTTTGTTTGAGGGGGGATTTTTTTAAATTGCCTTAGAGGCAGAGGAACGGAAAGACTAAATGACGTGTCTGGGTCCCATGGGAAGGCTGTGTGCCAGCCACCCACCTGCCTCCCTGGCCAGCTGCACCACCCCAAAACCAGCTCAGAGGATCATTTGCTCAGTTTCTGGGCCTCTCTCAAAAAAGACTTCCATTTCCTCATCTTTTTCCTGGGATAATTTTGTGCTTTCCAGATGCTTTTTTAATTGGATTGCTCTTGTTGGGCTGTACAGGATATCCTATGAGGTCCTCAGCCCTTTCCCGGGTGGCTTCAGCTGTTTTTCCTCTGCCTTTAATTTATGATGGGATTCTTTTTCACCTTCCCTGTGTGGTTTCCAGTCCAGCTCTCTAGTAGTTTTGTTGCTTTTATCAAAGTAAAATGTTCAGAGGTTTGAGAGCTTGTGCTCTCTTGTTGCGCTCTGCACACCCAAGAAAACGAGCTGAGGTAATTAGGATCAGGATGTCAGGGTTTTGGATGTTGTAAGATGGTATTCTTGGGCAGAAACTTGCAGTGTTTTTCTTCCTCACCACAATGGAAGGATTTTTTTGTTTGTTTTCTTGTGCTTTTCATCCAGATGTAGTAGGTTTGGCTGATCCAGGCTTAACCACATGAAGTTTGATCTGTTGGACAGCTTTACCAAACCCCACTAAGACTTTTTTTTACTGACATCTATAAATGATGGGAAGACTTGAGTCTAGAGAAACGGTACCAGGAGCCTCATACTGAATAGTATTGCCCCCAGTGGCAAATTAAGCCATTTGCTATGGTTAATTTATTTAAGAGAGGCATGACTTTATGAAGATCAGTGCCCATCTATTCTCACAGGCTTCACTTTATTGGAGTCTTCTGCAAACATGATTTTACACCTGGGACAGAGGTGGGTTTTATTGGTGTTTCAGCAGTTTGGTTTCTCTGCTCCCCTGGTAGAAGATCCCGCTCGGGTGCTGGCAGCATTACCTTCCCCTCTTCAGCCATCAGTTACTGCTAGAAAACAAGCTGTGCCAGTCTTTTTCCAAACGCAACATGACACCATCTGAAAGGGACCCAGCTCCTCTTCCCTTTGCTGTGTGGCCCTGGGGCCTCCTCCCTGCTGCATTTCAGCCCCTCTTGGCTCAGGATGCCAGCCCCAGAAGTCCTGCTGTACCCCTTGTTGCTGGTGGCTCCAGGTGACAAGACGATGCTGAGTGAACTGATTTTTGAGAAACAGCATGCATTCACTCATTAAAATGTCACCCCTGAACTAGGTCCCCAAAGCTTTGGGTTCAGTTTAAAAATCCTGGCCACCTCTCCCTTCAAATCCAGGAATCGCTACAGCACTTCTTTGTCAGGAAGGTTGGTCTTGCATAAAATACGGCATTGCTTCCAGGCTGAGTATGTTCACCATGCCGACGCATGAGATCATCCCTCAGAAGAGAGAGCTGCGATATGCTCTTTGTAGAGCATCTATGACATTTCTATTTCATTATTGCCTATTTTCCATCCATGCCATTACTATGGAAAAGAGGGAACACGATGATGCAGAGGCCATCTGCTCTCTTCTTACTTCTCTTTGAGACACCCTCACCCCGAGGGACTTCTTGCCCTGCCTCCTCTCACCACGGCACCTATTTCAGGTTAGTTGCAGTAATTTTTATCTCCATTGAGAAAACTGGTGGCATTGTAATATTTCTTTCTGGCCAGAAGAAGTTTGAAGTAGAAGAAAAGTAAATTAATCATCAAAGAAATAGTTCTTTATCAGTCCCAAATGTGAGAGGATACAACTTCTGCACCTCTCAAATTATAAATCATAACAGATTTTTCATTTGATTAATGACCTTTTAGGCTCATTTTCATGATTTCATTAGCACCTATAAAAAGTAGGTAATCCCCAAACAGATATTTTACCTAGTGCCATCACTCTAACTTCTACCGGCTTAAGAAAGAGACCCAGCAAGCTGAAGCCTCACATACAACTGCAAAACCTGGCCAGGCTGCTCTTTTGGCAACCTGATTCCAGTTACTGGCCACTGTGTTTATGTGCTGATGCTGCAAGCAGGACCCTTCCCTGAACAAATTCGGACTGCGGAGATCTGAGCAGCTTCTTGGAAAAGTGCTGTTAATTTATGAAAAGAACATCCCAATCTTGCCAATAAAGGGCCATTTTCCAGGAACAAGCGATGAGATGTATGGATGCTAGCAGCTTTGGGTGTTGGGGTTGGTCCTCACAAGTTGCAGGCGATACAGAGAAAGAGCTGGTGACCACAACAGGTGAGTTTTAGGAGAAAAAGTCACTTTGGGACTCAAAAATCTCACTCAATAATCTCTAGACTTTCGTTGGCTGCATGTAACCAGTGTTTGAGTGGCATAAAGTCTCAGCAACACCGTAGTTATGTTTATTACTTGCAATCAATAAAGATTTAAGTGGTGATTGGAACAGCTTTGGATAATTCACATCCCATTCTATGCTCTAATGGATGTAATATAAATGTTATACCCAAAAATGATCATTGCCAAGGAGAGCAAATGAACATGGCAGACAGCACACTGTTCCCTCAAACCAGATGAACCATTGCTCAGAATGAATTTAGAATTTTTAGATGCAATCTTTCAGAAAATGGAACTGCAGAGAAAAGGCGTAATAAGTAAAGGCTCTCCAAAGTACTACTTAAAGGGCTTCCTCAGAGTTATGCAGGATGGGGTGGGATGTGCATGGGTTGCACTGAATCTCTCAGGCAGTGAGGCTGCCTGTGGTCTGGCACCTTTCACCACACTGGTTTTACAAACTGTAGGTGTTCCTCCACCCAATCATCAGCTGGTTTCTGATGTTCTGTAGAATATCTGGGGTACAGGGTACAGTGTGGCATTTTCTCAGCACTATTGCTTGCAGCATCTTGAGAGTCCAAACGTAGCTTTTTTGGGGGTAGAGGGTGAAGAAATCACCCACGAGCTTGAAGGAAGACCAGAATAACATCAGCAGTGAGAGCTCCTCTCTGATCTTGAAAATGTCCTTTCTCCGCTTGTGCCCAGGGCTGAGGCTCAGGATAGCAGAGAAGAAGCTGCAGAAGAGCTGATCAGTGTTCCAGCCCAGGGAGGGATGCCTGGCTGCCTGGCCAGCTCTGGAGGATGCCAACTGCTGGCCAAGAGCTCCAACCATGCAGCTCCACTGCTCTTATGAGCAGGCCCCGCACAGGAGGGCTCAGTGGCTTCTGCAGTGCTACCCAGGCAGGACGTCTGTGTCCCCAGTGGCACCGGGGAGGGATGTGTGCCATCTCACCCAGGGACAGAGTTCACTCAGTGATGAATCTAACAAATTTAAAACCAGTGGCAACGGGGATCCTTCTCACAAGGCAGATGGATGCTGGGTCCAAACATATGGTAAACACGGCCAGCAGAAGCCTTGTCCATTGCTAACAGGTCTGGCTAAAATGCCAGAGATGCGACTTCCCCATGTACTTATTACTGCATCTGCCACAACACGAGATCCTGCGTGGTCACTAACATGCCCTTTTTCATTATTTCCCAGCAGTACAACATCAGATGGCAAATAACTCTGGTTGGAGAAGTGATGTGGAAATGCAGGCGCGCATCACTAGGGATGCGGTATTTACAGCAAAGCTGTTTGCGTTTTAATGTACCCTGGCACTGGCCATTTGGGTATGTCAGGGGAGGCAAAATCACAGCGCCAAAGACACCCCTGGGCTCCGGCTGTGTCACACCGCACGGGCGCGGAACAGCTGTAAATCTGGTCTAATATCTGGCTAGGCCACGTTTATTGCTGATTTGTGGGATCAGAGCAACAAAAAGCCACAGGAGGTTTCTGGCAATTCCGGCCCTCTGAAGATTGCAAGATTAATGAAGCGTGATGTCCTCCCTCCGAGTCGGTGTGTGGCCCTTGCCGAGCTGTGCAGTCAGACCATGAGCTGCATCCCTGCAAAGGCCTCTTCACCCTCCCATCCAAACTCCAGTGATGTGAAGGAGGCGAAAGTCCACGGTGGTACCAGGTCTTGGTTAGTACATTACAAAGTGATTTTTGACTTGTTTTATTGTTAATGCCTGTTATTTTTACCTAATCCCTTTATTTTAGAAATCTGACATATTTAGAGCACTCTCACCTCTGCAGCAGGAATTGTTTTTCTCTTGTTTCTTATGACCAAAGCTGTCCTTGCTGGCTGGAGCATCCCTGGGATTGCTGATGTCAGCACAACCCAACTAACAATGTTGTAATGTCAAAGAGTTTAGACGTTAAATGCTTGGATTTCTAAAATCCACCTCATAGTGTCAGAGGAAAGGCAAGTGCACTAAGGCACAAACAAACAAGCATTTTTTAAATTCAAAATGCTTCCTAAAATCCTTTAGGGTAAAACTAGTGAAAGCACTGAAATAATTGTTCCTGTTGGCATCACTGGCAAATCTCCACTAACTTCAGGGAAAGCAGAGTGGGAAGCTTGTTGCGGTCATGTGGGAAGTGTCACCTTCACCATGCTCTGAGAGGTAAATATCTGAAGGGGACAGGGAGAATGAACTTGAACAACTGCACCATTGCTTTGCACCGAGATTTCAGCCCCACGCATCCACGCAGAGAAACCCCTCAAAGCTACACATCCTTGAGCCGGCCTGCGTGGGCACACGTCAGCACCAGGCGCTGACAAATGCAGAAATCAAGCCCGGGTACTCTGCTTAATTTGACAGGATACCATAAAAATCTCACTAACAACCATCTTGGTATCATTAAAATGTAAAGATAGAAACAATCCAGGAAGAGATACCAAATCCAGCATTATTCTCTAGAGGACATTGCTTGAGGTTAAAGACCCATCTAAATCAAATAAGGCACTTTATTCCCCCAAGCTCTACAAATCCCAGCCTGATCTGTAACTATTGAATGGACTTTTTGTCAGATCTTGTTACTGAAATAACTTCTGACTAGATACAAAACCTGCGGGTGAATGCATTGTCCAAGTGCTCTGCTCTTTCCGAGATCAAATGTACCTGCCTGTCATAATTTACCAGTTTAGCAGTGTCTCCATACCACAGCTTCATGTTTTGCTATGCACTCACGCATGAGGGATGGGAAGATTTCGGATGGGTATGGGTTCAGTATTAAAACCCACTATGTTTGTTTAAAGACTACAGTTACCTGGTACTTCAAGCAGGAGTGAACAGAGCCCTGAAAATACGGGAATAAAAACATATGGACACTCACTATTCCTATTTGTTACCTTCTTCTCAAAATTGATCTCCTGTATTTCACACCCAACATTTAATATTCATGGAGAAAGCACCAGGCATTTCTTCTTTAAGAAATGAAAACTTGGTTGCTCTTTGCTGCCATTTCAGACCTGCACCATTTTTTCCCTGCCCTGGGTTACCAGCAGTTGCACATCTACAAGATTTAATATTTGAGGGACTGAAATGCTTTATGGATGGGCATAGGCAGGGATAAAAGCAAAAGCCATCTAGTTTGAAAAGACAAAGAGCTTTCAAAATTAGAAGATTAAAACTCAGCACCTCAAGCCCCATATATCCCCCAGCCACATAAGAAATACACTATGTGTTGATGGCTGGGATAGTGCTCAGAGGCATAGGGCAGAGAGATAAATCCCCCAGCAGGAGGACATTGATTTTCCTCAATAGCAGAGCCAGAAGCAGTTCCCATTGCTGGAGGTGCCAAGGTCCCGGGTGCCAGTGAGCAGCACCCCAGAACTGCAGCTCCCCAGCTGCCAGCGCTGGCCCTGGGCTCGTCTGTGGCCATCACCGACAGCTGGGCTGGGACCCTCCTTCAGGAGGTCACTGCACATTTCACCTCTTTTGTGCCTGTTGGTACTGAACGGTGTCATGGGGTGACAAAAATCTATGAAATAGCACACAAAGTAGTTTTTAAAATTTGTTCGTGCTGTGATATTGCCAGCAACAGAGCCAGCCACTGTGGGCAGTGGAGACAGGCAGTGGCTTCTCCTGCTGTACTGACAGGGTGCGTCACCTGTGAGGATTGTTTCTCTTCGAAGGGCATCAGTGACCCCTGCACAGGCACACCGGCTTTCGGTTCTGCTCTGATGGCAAATGCCTGGAAAGGAGAGGCTCTGCAAAGGGTGCTGCACACAGGTTTTGCAATGGCCATTTGAATTCTATGCAAACGACCTATCAGGGGATGGGGTTTTTTAGTTACAGCTGAGTATTTAATAGCTGCAATAATTCTCCATAACAGAACTTTGTTCTAGTCTTCATTACTGTGTTTTTCCATAAACAGTGTTCTTTTGGTCATTTCAAGGTTTCTTGCCTTTTCTTTTAGAGGCAGGTTGGAGCAACCACTGTATCCTTGTGGAATCTGCAGGGTTTCTCCTTGCAGTACGCATTTTAAATTCAGGTGTTTTAACTGATCCTGTATTTGCTGCAACGTGGAAGACATACACAGATGCACGATGCTATCGTATCATCTACACACATTCCAAATACACTTGCACGGAGCCAGATGTGTTACCAGCTGAGACTGCAGGTTCCTCCACTCTTCACAGAGAGTTTGCAGCCTGTGTTTGGAAGCAGCAACTGTCTCTAGGAAAGTGTATTTGTACGTTTCATAAATGTGGCTCAAACAAATTAAACTCTGTACTAACAGGATCATAATTTAATAGAAATGCCAAGTGCTAATGCAATAATACATGCCTATTGGATTAGGAAACACAAGCCGTATCAAGTCACTGTAGTTCATTTACAGCGGTGTCTGAGACTTGAGGTACAGATGTGGTGAGGGGGTGAGAGGAAGAGCTACCCAAACAGGGAGGCGTAATAAGGGAGGGCAGATGCTTAATGTCACACTCAAACCTACAACATGGATCTTTCCTGTCATTGCCTGGATCCTTTCTAACCTGGATGGATACGAGCAAGAGACTCAACTTACCTTGTGTGTGGGCTATCCCCTCACCTTCTCTTTCTCTTGCCTCTAGACACATCCATTATTCCCCCCGTCTTCTATGATTTATTTTCCTTCTGGGATGGCTTCTTCTGCGACTCCTGCTCTCAGGCTCTTCAGCAGGCTGCAGGTAGGTGCTGCTTAGTCCAAAGGCTACACAAGATATTCAAAGAACAGCTACGTTGCTTGTATAAAGCTAGAGGTGTCCGAGCCATGATTACAGTGCTGGCGAGCACAGAGAAATCCACCAGAGCAGCACAAGTGCCTGTGTCCACGTGAGCTCAATGCTGAAACATTAGAATTACTTTGAAGAAGAAGAAGAAAGGCATTTACTTTTCCCGTTGTACGTTAAGTGACAGCAGTTACCATTAAAGAGGAAACAGCCAAGCCCAGACCCCCAGGGAGATGTTCAAAGGGAGGGCCCTGCTCCTGCTGCTGGGAGCCCCACTTCAAGCTGCTGGTTTTCCTTTTTCAGTCCCAAGGAGCTCTGCCTTGGCTTTTCCCACACTGATGCCTACAATGCAGGATAAATGAATGACTCATGCAAGCAATTTATGGAAATTAACTATTAAGCACCACAGGTATTATCAAAATGAGTGCATGAGTCACAAGTCTTTCTCTAAGATTTCTTGCAGCCGTAAAGGCAGGATGTAGTGTCACTGCACGAGGCCCAGCTCTACTGCATTAACACGGCACAAGCATGTTTCCTTGTACACTCAGATCCAGCTTCGTCAGGGCAGAACAGCTAGTCCCCACAACACTAAAGGTTACACAGGCAAAACAAAATGGTTCTCATTTCTTAGATGCCAGCCCTGACTCCAACAGCTCCTTCCCAGCCTGGGCAACCTGCTCATCCCAAATTCTCGTTCGGAGTCTCCTAGTTACATTCCCAGGAAAATACCCTCAAACAATCTGCAAAACAGCACAGACATTTCTGCAAACCAGAGCAGGCTCTCTGCCCTTCTTGGCAATGCTCTAAGTGAGATGCTCTGATGAACTCCTAGAGCATTAAGACTTCATTATTGGCACAAAACATACACAGTATTATTTCCTAATATGCTATAAAGTAATAGCTGTCAATTAAACAAATATTCTGATGTCTTCCTTTTCAAGTATTATTTTGCTTTGTCACTAATTTGCACAATGCAATAATTTCATATTACTTTCCTAGCTCTGATCATGAATTAGCTCTGTGCTACTATCACTGGCTCTGACCAGCCATTTTATCTTTTTCCAGCTCATAACCCAGGCCTATAGAATGAGTGGCAAGTAAATTCATGCTGATGAACATAATTTCAAACAAATTGCTCAAATAAATTGTGCTGCTTCTTTTTAAGATAGCCATTTCCCCAAATGTTCTCTTTAAAGCACAACACGTTTGGCAATGGTGCTCTCTAGATGTCAGGTATCATCTAAAATAATGCATAACAGATTTCTTCTAAAAATATGCCACTTAAAAAAATTATGCTGCAAATGCTAACGGCTGTGCTGAAAATGTATCAAAGCAAAATAGCACAGAGAAATGGGGGAACAAATCCCATCTGTTAATGGCCACACTCACAGCTCAGAAGGGTTTGGGAATGTGATGCTTTATGGAGCATGGCTCTGAGGGCAGAACTCAACTAGCATGCCAGAAAAGTAATCCTACGATTAAAAAGAAACAACTGAAAATTGAAGTAGTATTACATCGCATGTCATTTCACAGATGTACTCCAAAAGAGATATCAGCCTAAAAAAGAATATATTAAAGAAATTAAGTCAAATAATTAGCAAGGAATCTTGGCATGTGAAGTTGGCGAGATGCTGCATTCAAACATTCTCCTTCTGTGTTGGTTGTCCTTAAATGTTACCGTGAAGGTATAAGAATACAAGAAATGTATCAACAGCAGAACTACAGAAATTCATTTTAGCAGAAAATTGTTCCTATGCAACTGAATAATTAGTTTCACTTAAGTCACTCAGCCTGCCACTGCCGTCTGCATCCCTTTTTGTCTATTTCTTGTTAAATTCCTATTCAGCCATCACTCAGCTCTGAGATGATAGGACTGTATAATAAACAAAATAATTAGTTTCCAAACTCATAATACACTGTAACATATTCCCTGGAATATGTTTTTTTTATAACTGCTATTTTGCATTCTCTCATGATTAAGAACTCAGCTCACATGTATAAGAGAATTTGAAGACGGTATAATTTTGCCATGAATCCAATGGATGAAACTAAATTCACACTCATTTAGGAGAGCTAAGTGAACAAATTTTGATGCACATACCAGGATGTCTGCACCAGCCAAGTCAGCCCACATGTACTGACATGCATCACAGACAAATTACGTATGGATGGAGCACGTTCCCCTTCAGACTTCTTAAATAAAGACCACTACCGAAATGGGGTAACTCCCTTCGCCAGGGCAGTACCGACAGCCAAGATACTGCAGGGCAGACTGGCACCCTCTGCTCCACACCAGCGCTGGCATATACCGGTAGCACTGAAAATGAGACATATGTCAGCCAAGGCCTTTAAAACAATCTTGTTAAAACAGCACAATCTCTTTAGTCTTAAATTACAAGTGGACCCCAGGAGCATGGGATGCTCACAAGACTAACCTTACAGTCTGTGTAACCAAATAGATTAAAAAAGTTGCAGAAAGTCAGTTGAACACCGTTTATTCCTCCTGCTGTAAGACTCAAAATCCTGGTGAAATTTAAAGTCACTGTTTAATTTTCCAATGGCGATGAAGATACGATAACAAGAGGTGCAGTCACAACTCAGAATCATTCATCACCAAGCACAGGTGAACCACATGCTAAACCGCAGGGAGGAAGAGGATGGGAGGGTATTTTCTGGGTGACTGGGTTCTTTGCGGTACAATGATGGGCACTGGCACAAGCAAACAGGCTGCATACTTACCTCTGGCTTTCAGCGCAAGCTAGAATATCAGATTGCACAGAGGAATTCAGCTTAAGAAACTGGCACCATCAGTCTGCAAGGATGCACAGCTACACACAACTCATTAGCAGTAGGCAGGAAGCGGCTGATTACAAACTCGAGGCGGCAGTTTCCCAAGCCTGGGTCTCTACTGGTGAAGCTGAGAAGTGGTCTGTCAGCTTAGCCGGTAGAGAGAGCTGCCCCGAGTGAGTAACGGTCCCTGTGCCGCCTTCTGTGACGGGGTGTGAGGTCTGCATCTCCACCTGAGGCACCTCCATCACCCCGTCCTCTCCGATTCCCCCCCAGCTACTGCCTCCTTTAAAGGAAAAGGGGAAAAAAAGAACAGTTTTGAAGCAACTCCTCTGAAATGCTCTATAAATGAAGCCGTGTTCATATAAACAATTAATCAGAGAGATGGAATGAGATGATGAGGGAAACTCAGGCTTCTGGTGGGAGGACGGAGAGGAGGAGAGAGAGGCCAGCGAAACTGTCAGGGCCGTAGCACCTGGGGGGCAGCCCTGGTGCTCAGCTACCCCGAGAGGGCAGCGGGCTCCCACGGGGCTGGGGCACAGCCTGAACTCAGCGTTAGTGGCCGATGATGGGGGTGAGCATTGCCAGGAAGGCATCTGCCTGTCTGCCGCAACGCCGTGGCATCACAGCCTGCAGCATTCAGTGCCTACAAAATGCTACCTCAAAAGCAAAACCACTTCGTAACAAAAAAAGCCCTTTGATTCACAACATCTCTAGAAACAACAGCTAACCCCTTCCCTGCCTCCCCTAGCTTAGCCTTCTGCAGGAGGTCTTCTCTGACCCACGTTCTCCTCCCTGGGGACTTCTGCCAGTTGAGCCGTGCCCCCGAGAGTCAACGTCTGTAGCTCAAACAAACAAGCAGTCCTTCATCACAGCGTGTTATGACAAACTGCAGAAAGACAGCGTTTTGTGATTTACGGATTAAAGCAGCAAAACACGCGTCATCATGTTTGCTCCCCTTCCCTCCTCACCGGACACCTCTCCGTGGCATCACAGCACACCTGACATTCACTGACCAGGGCCAAGGGCTTGCTAATGGATGGTATCGCTCTTTGTAAAAGGTCTTTCAGCACAAGCAAAAATAGAAGGATGGCTCTGCCCTAATTATGGCCATTTAAAAATCCTTTTTTAGTTTCCTTAGGGCTGTAAGCATTAGTTGGCTGGGTTTAATTCAATGAACTTGAAGCAATGAAGTTCATTGAAGCTGGTTTGTACAAAGAATTTTCTTTCATGGAGGCAGCATTAGACGATGCAGTGCTGAATCCCAGGAGAATATTAAACATTTAATATACTGGCAAGTGTAACATTATATAAAAATGTTGTGTGAAGGATGAGCAGCAGAGCTAAAAAGCATAAAAAAGCTCATGCTCGTTTCCAGGCTGCTGCTGAGCACTGCAGACCTCCAGTTATTGAACAAACACGAATTCCAGAGCTTTTCCTTCCTTTATTATTACACAGTGGCTTTGGCTAACATCAGAGATGAGCAGCCGAGTAATTTTCTACGTAGCCAAGTGTAAGCAACTCTTATTAACAGAATGCAGCAGTAATTTGCAGTAATTGTCCGAAACTGCAGTTTACTGAAAATACTGTTATTATTGATTTTGGACCAAAGCTGAAGCATTTTTATAAGGAGTTATTGTTCCTTAAGGAACTGGTTTTACTAGCTGTAGGAGAGTGTCACTATGAAGATTTATCTCAGTACTTTTCAGCATAACAATGTATTTTAAATTAATTTTCTTGGTAATTCCTGTACTCAGGGTGACCAATAGTACCCAGTCTACTCTAGCTACAGCTTCCCCTCACCAGGTTAAAGACTGCAGAAATTGCCAGTTTTACAGGGTAAGGTTGGCAATATGAAAGCACACTAGTTAACTTTTGCAATACAGAAGCTCATTGAAGCAACTTTGAGAGCCTTGCTACTGTACAGGCTGCTTGAAAGACTGGGGGAAGCCTCAGCTCAGCAGAAGGCAGTGACAGTTTTGCCACTGCTGTCACTGGAGCTAGGATTTTAATCCACATCTGTTTCAAAAGCACAGCAAACAGACTCTCCTGCACAGGTGTGCGCAGAGACTGGTCAGTGGCATACAAAAGGTGACGTTTGAATATTCTAGGCAAAACTACCAAAACTTCTTTCCTTAAGATTCATTTCCAGTTTAGTGCATCGATACACTTTCCTGTTGCAAGCAACCTACCTCTTGTTTCAGCTTCACCTATTGCAAGCTCTAGCATTAATGGGTGACTACCACCTCTGCTTAACATCATGTCTTTGCTGTGATTGTTGCTTGACTCATCTCTTGAGCCCATGCTGCAATTAGATGAGCAGCCACCCTTTCTCTCCCTGAGCTACAGACCCACCCAAGCAGCTCTTCTCCCAAGACCAGACTTTCTCCCAGGGGCTCTGGTGGCACCAATTCCAGTTCCAGACAGCAAAGCAGCACGTGCTGGTACTGGTTTCCTTGACCCCTCCCCAAAAGAGCAAAGGAGAAGGGAGCCCTCTTGCCTCCAGGTATGTGCTGGCAGGCTGATCCTGGAGAAAAAAGCCTCTCAAAAACCACTCTAGATCACAGCTAAACCGTGGAGAAGGACCGGAGCCTTGCCCTCAGGGGTTAGTACGGCGGCCAAATGTGATCACTGGTTTCTTGTACAGTTACAAGTACTGATTTGCTCTGCGTAGGTCCCACCAATACTGGACTTTCTATCTGTTAGTTAAATAAGGTTTCCAAGCTTGACCAAGCCTGCTGATGATATTAAATAAGACCATTTCTTTGAAAGAGCTACTGGGCAAGCAAATGGCTTTTTTTTTCCCCACCACAATTATTCAAATGGTATTAATCCGTATTTTTGTTGTTTTTCTTTTTTTTTTCCTTGAGAAGTAAAATAACAGCCTTGCCGATTACTCTTTGCTAAGGTACCCGATTGTGGTGACATTGAGGCTGACCTTGGAGTCACCTCCCCCGCTGCCGCACTCTCCTTTGTCGTACCACCATTTGTTTTTCAATTTGTCCAAGAGGCCTTGCTCATTCAGTTTTAATACTGCCAGGTTAACAGCATTTCTTGAAACGATAAAACATAACTTGTAAGAAAAAATGCACAAATGCTTAGGAAATCGTAACGTATAAAAAAAGGAGCACAAGAGGACAAATTGGCTAAAATTTCACAGAACGTGGAGCTATCAAAATGTCTGTACAGCAAATACAGGGTTAAATATTGGAAGGTGGCATGGAGGATAACATTTGCTCAAAACTGAAGTGTGCGGGATGGGGAAATCGTCTTTGAGAAAAAAAGTAACAAGAACACCACATCATGCAGTTAACATTCGTCACATATGGCAGGTTAACTCGGCTTTTACCATTTAAATTGAAAAAGCCATTGAACTGTAAAATTAAAACAGCAACAAACAATCAGAAAGGACAACACGAAGAGAACACTAAAAAAATGGATGCATTAAATAAACGAAACCATAATTTACCGTCTTATTTAACTCCATGGAATATTGAAGATTTTAAACTTTAAAGTTACCTCAAAATCCACAAGAAAGAAAATGACAACACAATACATCAGGGTAGGTGGAATACTATAACAACATGGATATTGTTATATTATTCCACCCACCTTAATGCTGAGCCTTTGGGTGTTGCTACACCATAGCCCTTGGAATCCAGGTTGCCTCCAACTTTCATGGTGTCGCAGGGCTTGCGCTGCTCGATGTACTCGTTCATCGTTGACTCCAGCAGGAAGGCAAACTTCCCCTTCGACTTCCGCACCCTCGCCACCCCGTCTGCTGTCGTTTTGGTGAACACCGAGGGCTCGGCCGACTTCATGTACGACCACATTTTCTCATAGACGGCTATTTTTGACCTCTGGGAGAGACGAAAGGAGGGAAATGAAGAGCCATGTTGGCAAGGGCACAAGACTGAGCTCCTTGGGCTTAGAGGTATAATTAACACCCTTTAACTGATTAAGGCTAACAAATAAAAAAGTCAAGGTAGCTTGGAGAGAGACATATTGCCCCCTGAACAATGACCAAACCATAAAATAGTTGGGGAGGGGGAAACATATCTCAGACATTTATTCTACTAATTGCCATGTAATTGGCAGCCCGGCACTCAGAATGAGAAATGGCGCGTGCCTGTCCTGGTGCCTCTGTTCCTGCTCTGCGATGGGTTTAGCCGCCTGCATGCTGCTCTGCTGCTGAACCAGAGGGAGGATGTTAAATCCTAGCTCATCCATCACGGCCAACAGATGCAAAAGAAGCCTCTCCTATTCGCACAAATCCTCAGCATTGGTTTTTGTGCTAACTCGCAGCTAGGAAGCACCAACATTTGCTTATTACAAGTTCCCAGCAAGGCAGGAGTCTGTTTTCACAGCAGCAATGGCAGGTCTATGATATAGGAGACCAGGGCAGCTCTAGTGGCTTCTAATAGTGATGCTCATATGAGGGATATAAATAGTAATTACAAAATCCTTTATAAATCAATAGTCAGACTTCCAAAATTCAGTTTCACATTTTCCTAAAGATAGCAAACACAAATATTAACAGTAAACTGAAAAAAATTGCTGGTTAGCTGCTTGTATGTCATGTATATATATATTCTTTTCCTGTTTTCCTCATTTTGAGCCTGAGCCAATCCTAACAGCCTCTAGCTCAGCATACAGGTTTTGTGAACCTGGAAATGTTGAGAAATGTGTTACTTCCCCTTCTCCCTCTTCCCCATCAGTAACATTTAAACCACCCTCAGATCTTAAAGCCACCTCCAGACTCTTAAGCATTTGTATCCTGGGCTACTGGTTAAACTTTCCTGCTTGGTCGACAGAAGGCAGTAATGCCAACTGTATTTCTCTAAAGTCTAGAAATCCGAAGGATTTATATAAGGCTTTCGGTCGAAGCTGTGGGTATCTCGAATTTATGCCTCCTACTCCTTGCCAGTTTCCTGTCCACAGCTTTCCTTGCAGAATGGGAATGAGGCAGGCAGTAGCTAAATCTAGTTCAAATTTAACAAACTTGTGGCAGAAGACTGTTAATGTCCGTCAGCTTGATGATCGAGACATGTTTCCTCCTCATTCAGGACAATTTAATGTGTTTTGAATAATGTAATGCTTAACAACCAGTCTCCAAATATTTCACAGGGAGTAAGACCTGACTTTACCATTCTTCAGATTAACGTGCTCAGCTAGTGTCGCTATGATGGATGGAGGGGAGCACGGAAGGGAAGATTTTATTTTAATTATCCTTCCTGATGAGCTGAAAAACAACTAAAAATGCAAACCAATTAAAATCAGCCCAATCGACAATAGGAAATCAGAGAGACAATAATACAGTGCAGCTTTGTAAGGAGCTGACTGGGTGGTGGGGTGTGAAAAACCAGCAAGGATTTCAACTGAGAGCACTTCTTGGCTAAAGATGGGCTGTACAGCTTCGTTCATCCAGCATCAGGAGTGAAGAAGCAGTGGGAGGAAGTGGGATATAAATGGGGCCTGAAATGGTCCTTACACAGGTAAAAGAAGGAATCAGGGGATTTGCCTGGCTTCTCCCTGCAATAGCAAACACTGAATAACCCAAGATGAGGCCTGTGGCTCTGAAGCCACGGGGGGAAGCGCAGCAGCCAGCTCCTGGTGGGAGCGGGTCCCCGCTGCCCTGCGCCCACACCACCTGGCACTGCCTCACTGCCTCTGCCAGCCCCCGATAGCTGGGGTGGGACAGGGCAGCTCCGAGCCCCAGCCGACGGCGGGACCGCGGGCTCTGCCCAAGGAGAGACGTCTCGCTGGGGCTCTCGGGCCGGCACCCACGGGCCAGCAGCTAAAACACGCTGGTAGCTGCTTTATCACCCATTACCTGAGGCGCCTCTCTGAGCATGCTGACCTGGGTCTCCTGCTTTTCCAACAACCCCCTTGATGCAGGTGGGCATTTTCCCATCTCCTTCCCTGCTGGGAGCTGCCGAGGGCATGGTAGTGCTCCGAGGCACCCATCACCTGCCGGAGGGGCCATGGGGACCCCAGGGCCACCAGAGATGCTGGGAGGTGGTGGCTGCCACCGGCTCAGTGGCTGCCACTGTCCTTGTGCCCTGTGGGCAGCAGAGCCCACACCTGTGCAAGCAGCAGCTCAGGCAGAGCACGCCTTGGCCCAAGGCACAGCATTGCCCACGGCTGACCTGCCTGCTCTTCTTGTGCAGCTCCCTCACACAGAAAGGGAACAGAAACAGCCTGGCTGGCCAACGCAGAGACCGCGTGAGCAAGGGCAATTCTGGCATGTCCTAGTTTCAAGGTGCTTGTTGTCCTCACAACCTTCGTTTTCTTTTAACATGAATAATACAAATGCACCTGCCCATTTATATTTGCAAATGGGCATCTAAGGGACAAAAGGAAGGTAAAAATACAGCTTTACTCTTTCTCTTTATATCTCTTAGCAAGGTAAAGTGGCCTTCAAAAATTGTGCATGCACTACGCATGCTTTTGCTTGTTTTCCTCTGCAGTGTGCCTTTAATTACACAGATAAACCAGAATTTCTTTTCCTTTTCATCTTCTAACTCACACCGGAATATCTGTCTTTAATAAGTTCTTTCATACTCTTTCCAGCTGGCCTGACTACCTAAAAGCAATTGCCAATACATCTGTGCATTGTTAATAATAACAGTTATCTGATGAGTGCCAGCAGCATGCTCAGGGCTGCAAATGGTCCAAACAAAGCACGTTCCCTGCTCCAAGGGCGAAGGGTGAATATCATCATTCATGCTTCAAAAAGCTGAATTCCACAACTCAAAACCGGATCTCTTTTCAGCTTTAACAAATAGCCTAAGCTTTATAGTTTGCTCCCTTCATTTAACTCTTTTGGATGATGTGGTTAATAAAAATCACTACATTGCTATATGATCATTGCCCACCTCTTCTTCTGCCAAGTGGTATTTTCATAATATCTTGTTATTATCAAATTAACGAAATTAGTATAGCAGTCTAGTAGAAATAGACAAAAATGCAAGCTAGAAATGAACACAGCAGGTATTGACTGGGAAAGGTTAAAATAAAATGCATCAGGTACGTGTTGGTTTTGGAGTGGCCAGAGCCTAGTGGGGGAGTCTGGGTGAGGACCCACGGATGGCCTGGGAGCGGGGACTGGGGAGGTGATGGGCTCCGGCCACTGCATCCTGCTCAGTTAGTGCTGCTCTTTGCAGCCATTCCCCTAAATTCAGAGTGAGGCCAAAATAACGATTTATGAGGAGGCTTCCAGATGAGCTGGGAACCCTGCAAACCCACTCGGAAATGCTTGAGGGCATTTTCTGCCCCAGGAGCCATATTTTATACCTGGTCAACAACATGAAACAACCAGTTGACAAAAGGTGGTCAAAGACACAATGAGATGAAATGAAAGACAGTATTTTGAGTAAATATTTTCCTTTTTCCAATTTTCTAATTGCCTCAAAAAAACCCACAGAAACCCCGAAAAGACTTTCTGAAAAGGAAAATTTCTTCCCTTTCTCAAGCTGCAAATCCTGTGCTGAAAGAACATTTTCACCCATCTGTCCTCCTCTGCAGACACTCCCAGCCCCTGCCAGAGCCTGCGTGCCCCCCCTGGAGTCTGACACCTGCGAGAGGGGCCAGGCAGCAGGAGCAACTATAGAGAAAGGATTTATACTCCAAAATAAGCTAAGGTCTGACAGAACTGCACTGCTGCTAGAGTTCAGCGACAGTAAAACATTCTCCCTCTCATTAAAGTGTTACTTTTAAAAAGATATTTAGAAAAAAAGCTTAAAAGCAAAGATTTAAACCAATTCAAACCCCATAACTGCAGTAACTCCCTGTGCTCTGCAACTCCTACTGCATTTCTTTGATATTGCTCTCAAGAAGTCTGTCACACACATTTCCTCGGGATTTCAAGGGGATATTATTATCATTTTTTTCTTAAAAGCAACATTTTCAGTGTTTCATCTAGGCCTTGGGACACATTAAAGTGTCTTTTCATTACTGCAGCCTTACTGCAGATATAAATAGAGCTGGCCTTTGCTTTGTCAATAGTGCTGGCTTTTTTCTTTATTTAGAGATGTTTATGCAGAAGAATGAGCCACACACACCTCAGCACAAGGGTGTAGGCAGCTCCCTTTCGTGTCAGCAGAGCCAGCAGCTCTCATGCTGAGGAGTCACTTCACTTGGCCCATTACTAACTAGTACTTAAATACACATTGCTTCTGGGTAGCAATGCGTTCATTTTAAAAGAAGGTGCCAATTCAATCAGTCCAGAATTTTAACACCATCTTTCATTCTAATTCTCTTAGTTTTGATGCGTGGTTGGCTCCAGCGCTGAAATGAAAAGTCAAGCAAACCCAGAGTGTGCCAGAGCATCAAAAAGCGCACCCGGATGGGGCTGGGCATGCGTTACCAGCAGCAGGAAGGGGGCAGGTTTACCTCTCAATTGCGGTTATTTCTTCAATCCATTCAACGACGACAAAAACCCAGCACCCGCAAACCTGGCTCCAGCTGAGCACAACCAGATGCCTTGGTTTCACTTTTGCACATTCCAAACCGCCTAGAGATATACTGCAAAACCCAGCACATCTTAGATGATTCCTTGACATTGGTTAAATTTAGCTCTAAAATATCTTTGTGACTGAAGCCTTCTCCCATTGACCGAATTACCTTTCCCCTTCTGCAGACATCTGTCTCACACTTCTGCTAGAAGTGACATTGTGTCACCTCCTCCACCACTGAGTAGTGGTGAAGCTATTATATTTGAAAGAAACAGCATTTTCCCTCTATAGTTAAAGGATGTTACAGGGATGTCCTTTGCCTATTTTAGAACATTTTGCCCTCTCTGCCACCTTCCCTGCAACCTGTAGGTCTTCTTCAAAATGCTCTCATGCACCCCATTGGGCTATTTTACTAAAATGACCAAAATGGTCCTTTGTTTCTTCTGACAGGCACCAGGAAATTATTTCCTAGCCATCAAGCTCAAAATGTTCTCTTACAGGTGATTATTGTTGATCATCCAGTCACCCAAATCAATTTTACTTTTAAAATTAATCTATGTATTCTCCCTTTTTTACTCTATGTTTAAAATTTTAGATTATACTCATGTTAATTTTTTTACCTCTGTCTTCAAATCTAGAAGAGTGATAAACAAGCTTAAAAAAAAGGAGGAGAGAAAGAGATAAGATCCCCCCAGTAATTCAGGTGCTGGGCTATAAGGAAGGACAGGAGAATGTTTCATGCTGGGCAGTATCAGTGTAAGAAATGGAACAGGCACACTGGAGAGGGAGAAGACCCAGAAGGAAGCCAGTTACAGCTGCCTGATCTCTCTCAGGGATGGGTCCAGACTATGTAAACTTTAATATACTTTGGAGTAGGTCAGTATACATTGAAATGCAGTAAATCCAACAGGGAAGAGCAGCAAATGGGAGACAAGTGCAAAGCGTACGGAGCCCCTGACCACGGCACGCATACAAAGGTAGGCAGAGACATCGATAAATGACCTAAAGCAGCAGAGTTAACACACTCCTCTGCTACACCAGCCCTATGACACTTTATAGCTCTTTAACAAGGGAAATTTATAGCCCTAAGTCAGACAGATGTTGCTGATACAAAACACAAAGGTCCGTACTAAAAACAGTGCAGGTATTTAATCTGAATAATACATGCTGCCTTTATATAGATGCACACCTCACTGATATGAACTTAGGTAGTTAAGTTTGAACCTCAGCTTCATTATCATCACTCATCGCTTTTCTTCCGCATGTGCAATTAGCTCTTCTACAGCAGCTAATGAATCCAGTAGCTTATGAACCATTAAAAAGCAAGTTACTAAACAGGAGTGAAAAAATCCTAGAAGACTGCCTTGGTACCACTGCTGTTGCCTGGCTTGGGGATCACTTTGAGATCCAGCGGTTTTAGGCAGTTGCTTTCTTGGGCTTTCAATATGGCAAACTGCAATGGAGTGTCTTGGTCTTTTGGAGAAGGCTTTGATTTGATGCCTTTCCGCTCCCCTGCAAGCTTGACGTCAAGTCACCCCTGCCACAGCTGCTTCTGGGAGGAGCGAGGGACAGTGGTTGGAGCCCCTAGACCAATATCAGCTCTGGAGCACATGGAGGCTGGCCTAATGATGCTACATTAATAATAAGAACATGATAAATATTATTAGTAAGGTCCCTCTGCCTGAGATTTCCAAGCTCTTTACTGAGAAGGTAAAAATAGATCTCATGAAGGCCAGAGGGCACCATTAGTCCCCTTTCCCAAGTGCAGACATGAAAGCAGAGATGTCATTTACTGAAGGTCATAGGGCAAAGTCTAATAGATCAATGTCACAGCTTTTAGCCACAGATAACTTGTGATGCCAGCAATTTACTTACCTATATGGACAGAAAAATCAATCCCATCATTACATGAACCTCTTGTTTTTATTACATTCTCACAGAAGAAAGTAGGTCAGATGCCATGAGCATGCACAGGGCATTTCTCTTTTAGCAAGATAACCCCCAAACCTACCAAACTCTACCCATGGTTTATGAATTTGTGGGATGCCACAGATAATCAAGGTTCAAGCATGAGTATGTAAACTAGTCTGCATATTTGCAGGAATACACAAATCTTTGGTAACATATGCATAAATGGAAAAGAAAGCGTGAACTGGTGAAAAATAGTAATATCCCAGAGCAAGGACGGGAGTCCAGCCAGCAGCTCATGGAGGAGGCGGTGGTGGGGAAGGAGGGTCAATGGCAGTGCTGCACACACAGGCAGCTGGGGAAGCAGCCTGCAAAAAAACCCTCCAGGCTTCAGCAACACTGCAGTTTTCTACACCTGACATATATAGTGGCCCAATTACAAAAGAAACTTTATCTTACAAAAATAATACAATATTGTAGGAGTTTTCTTTTGAGACTTTCTTCCTGTGTGTGATGGTCATTTTGAAAATGTGAGCATCGGCAGCAGGCAGGTAACGCGCTGTAGCTGCTTTAACAGACATCTTTTGTGGAGTGAGCTCTGCTCACACAAACAGACAAGCAAAGAGTCACTCTGGCTGTAACTAGACGTGGCTGACATGTCAGTAACAGTCTGAGCAGCAGAATGTAAATCAAGAATTTAAGACATCCTTTCCTGGCACAACATTGAACTTCAGACTACGTGTATATTCATCTCCTCACTTTATTGCTGCCATCCATTCCTCCCCGTTGCAGTACTGATGGGGAAATTAAAATGGAAGTTTTTACCAAGAGACAAGCTGCCTTTGTAAATCCTCTGTGATTCACGGCCAGAGCCGGCGCTCGGCCAGCGCTCAGCCCAAGGAAGCGCACTGCGAGCGCTGGGAGACAACCGGGGCTGGGTGGCAGCGCTGGGGATCAGGACGGCTGTGCTCTGCGAGCGTGTCTGTCTGTCTGTCTGTCTGTCTGCCTGCCTGCCTGGGGAGCAGGAGGCAGCAGGCACCCAAGCCTGCCGGAGGGAGGGATTACGTCAGCCTTCAGGCTAAGGGGCATCTTTCCAGCAGTGACATATTTAGTAGAGTAGGCTTGTCTGGGCAACTGAGCGGCACACCAGCCCTGCTCTGGATTTGGTCCGTAATAAATTAACAGAGAACGGCGTTTCCAGCACACGATCTGAACGCTGTCAGGTCTAATGAGTTTTCAGCTCCAGACAGAATAGGCCAATATAGAGGCAATGATGGAGAAATCCCAGTGGACTGCAAGAGGGGATGTTTCATATTCACATCATTAGTTTCTAAACCTTCATGTATTTTCTAATTATGCAACAGTAACAGTAGCAGCACTGTGAGTAATTTATCAGCACCCATGTATTTTAAATGAATCCCTAACAAGCATGTATTAATGTGACACAGCAGTATTACGTAAAGTAGGAGAGACTTGAAAAACCAGGGTCCTTGCTGTCTTGAGCAATGTCATTATCATTATCATAGAGCTGCTCTCCAAAAAGTAGAACATTCAAACAGCAAGTGATTTTCCCCTAGGCGCTCTCTGCTTGGCCTCTGTGGTGCAGACACAGTTACGGCGTTAACCCACTGCTAGCTGCTGTGCCAGGCTCCCCAGGGGCTGCACCCACCCGCCCTGCCTCACCCAGGGAATCCATTCACCCCTGTCGCGCAGCCGGCAACCCTGCTCTTACGGAGATCCACCTCTGAGCAGCATCCACACACAGGTGAGCTGGAAAGCCTAAACCACAAACATAAGTAGAGCTGATAGACAAATGCCATCTGTTATTGAACATAAAGGAGAGATTTATTCAAATATTTGTTATTAAGTGTTGACCGAAAGCTTCGTTAAATCCTGGCTTGATTGCTGAAATTAGTAAAATGGTTCAGCCACCTTAACCCCAGTACCATCCAAACATTTCCTTTCTAAGGAGCGGATGATAGATGAGCTGTTAATTTTAGTTCCCGTAAGGATACATTCTCCTCTCCAATCTATAGGCTTAAAGACATTAGATCACTTCATGGGAAACCATTTCTTTTGTAATTATGTCACATTTGATTTCCTGCTGTCTTTAAAACTGCCTGTTAGCCATGTGGCAAAAAGGAGGTTCAACAGATTAAGAGAAAAAACCACCCACAAATAGACCATCCCTCATTCATGCAACAGAGATGGCTGTGATCCCTCTGCACACATACATTCACAATTTAATATTTGTGCAGATCCCCACCTATATCAAACAGGGAAGGGAGAGAGAATATATGGGTGAATAAGTTTTTCACACTTTCTACGTTGAAAAACAGTTAAAACACATTACTTTCTCTGATTAATCGCTGCCACATTCCCTACCAAAGATCTATACAGCTCATATTTGAAACTATCACTTTTCTGTGATGTTCTGTTCTTTAAAGTCCATAAATACAATCACACTTCAATATTTTTGTCAAGCGTTTATGATGACTGTGTTGTTTTGCTCGATGCCAAGAACACAGAAAGCTTAACACTGCTAATCATAGTTTTATCCAAAGGCAAAAGCAAAGCATTTGTATGAATGCTGTGCTAGAAACAAGTCCTTCATCTTCACTAGCAAAGTAATTTTGAAATTAAAAATCAAAGTGTTTAACTACAGATGAAACCCTTAATGTTGCATGCAGAGAGTTCACTATGGTGTTTTTAATAGGCTCTAATGATGATCTCAATATCGTTTGATTGCACAGAATGCATAAAAATTGCACAGCAGCTATTGGTTCATAATTCAAGCCTTTTCCTTACCTAAACTGCTTGCCAGTAGAATTTATTTCCCTTACTTCTTGTCTTCACACAACCTTATCATCAGAGGAAAGCAAGGAGCTCTTTACCTTCTAACTGGGTGTAACACGCTAGTGCTTCAGAACGCATTACGGTCTTTATTTCTCCCTCCCTCCACCCTGTCTGTGTCCTATGGGCCTGTCTGCCGCAGCCTGCCCATACCGAGGGCCCCTGGGAGGGGCCGCAATGGGGAGTCCTCCCTGCACGCTGCCTGCCGCGGCGGGATCCGGCGGCCGTTTGCTTACTGGGGCCAGGAGGGACCAGGAGGTCACCAGTGTCACTGCAGCCCCACCTCGTACAGCCCGTGCAAAGCACTGTCTGAACATGAGTGGAGGTTTTAGTTATCCCAAGTGCTTTTAGTGGAAGGTATTTCAAAATCCTCTTGATGGGTTTTAGGAACTTTTTTAATTTCCAAGGAATTTGAGGTCAATCCATTCATTTGTTCTTTCATTCCTTTTTCAGATAAATGTTTATTTCCTGCTTTCGTGCTAATCCGTCTGGTGTTTTTTTCTTTTCGTCTGAGCAAACTGTTTTCTGTATCGGCTTTAGTTTTACCAGCTAAACAAGTTGTACTTAAAATTCTTTTCAAGAGATACCTCATCAGTCCTCTTACCATATTGACATACTTCTTCTGGTACCCATTGCCATGTCAAAGCACCTTTCCTCAGCATGGGCAACCAGAGATGCAGACAGAAACCCAAAGCCTCTTGCCAGAGCATACCATGCTTTTCTCTCTGCTCTTGCTGAACTATTCAGACTTGATGAAACCAAGAAAAGAGAAAAAGGGGGATTGTCTTAGGGGCCATCCTTAACATGACATCCTGTGTCCTAAAAATTGTAGTTCTATATCAGATTTTATGTATCTATGAAGTCCAGAAAGGCCTCATATCTGGACCTGGTTTGGAAAGAACTACTTTTTGAGAAAACTGATGAAGAGGAATTTCAAGTGTTGAAAGTGCCCACAAAGGTGTAAAAGAACAGTACTGCCTTCTTGCAAAACATTAATTAAGAGCAAAATATTACTGAAGTGTCTGGGCAGGCCATCCACATGCAAAAAGAAGTGAAGTCTTCACTCAGGAGGCACAAGGAAAGCATGTGCAGACTCCTCGGTACCCTCAAGTCAGCTATCACTCCCCTGTGTCCTGAAGCAATGGAGACTTTAGCCTTAGCTGTGAATTTCATGCTGTTTTGCAAAAAATTCCTAAAAATACTATCTGAAGTATCTAAGTTGTGCTTGAAGGCTGTCAGCCTGTTTGACTCCTCCAGGCACTGAGCCTAAAGTCTTTATCAACAGCAGGAGCAATGTCAGTGTCAAACTCTCTACCCAATACTCATGAACATCAGTGCCAGGTAGGAGTAACCAACTGTAAGAGCAGGAACCATTATGTCCAAAGGATCTTTGGCCTTTCTACTGAACCTCCTAACAGGCCTGGCAATCAATGCCATTTCCACCAGAAAAAATTGGGAACTGACTTCAGAGCAGCAAGTCATTTCATCTGAGGCACGGGGGAGCCATTGGATAGCGGAGTCATTTTGTCAGGGACACCCTTGAAACTATTGCTGAGAAAAATACATCATTCTACAATAAAATAGCGGTCCTTTGAGGCCTCCTTTTTCCTTAGTTTTAGTTAACAGTGATTAACTACATTGGTAATGGTGTGGTATGAGCCGCCTTCAATTTCTCACAAAAGGGAGAAGGGCCTAATGCAAGATCTTGCTACATGTTACCTGCCTCAATATTTCAACCTGTAAAGCCTTGTCACATCAGATCCATTTTGAGGACACCTTCTAAAATTTCAGGTTTTTGGTAAAGTGTACTTAGTGTGTCAGCTGTGTTTGTCAATGATCAAACACATACTTTGCAAGTTATTTTACAGAAGCCTCTTAACACAGATACCTGCTAACAATTAAAAGAAACCATCATAAATTCAAGAGCAATTTATATTTCTAAATGTCTAGAAACACGTTCTGCTTC
The DNA here is from genome assembly GCF_031877795.1 of Strix aluco. NCBI lineage: Eukaryota > Metazoa > Chordata > Aves > Strigiformes > Strigidae > Strix > Strix aluco. Next base: position 10,892,001 of record NC_133940.1, on the reverse strand, counting down.
TACGGAAGTTTAAACACAGCCAAGTTTACAAAAGAATTACTAATTGGTTGTAAAGGTCATGCCTTTCGAATATGTGCATATTGAAGGTGTGAAACCTATTAGACTCTGGTATTATACTTAGGCTCAGTGCTGAATTTGGATTAAATGGTGTTATATTGATTTGATGAGCTGCTCAGATATGCTGAAGCTTTAATTGAATGTATTAGAAGATGTTAATTCTAACACATACACCCTTGAAAGTAGTAGCTTAGTGATTTGAAATTGCTTTCTAGTACAGGCCTTTGCCAGTTTTCAAGAAAGAGAAAGAGGTATTTTGGAGTCCTTCATCTGAAGCGGTATGTTAGTAACTATCCAAGGAGAGGTTCTTTTCTTTTTCAGTATGGATGAGTGCCCTTTGAAAGCCAAAAGGGAATTGATGCAATCTATTGATTGCCATTTAAATGCCTTTATAAGCTAATTAGTGCAAAATGTAAAATGTTTCTGAGCAGAAACAAGCAACAACCATGAAAATACAGGAGGGCTCATTTGGTTCTTAGATATACTGGGGGGATGCAGAGAGTCATAGTGCCTGCTGTGAAACTCCTATAAAAAACAGGCTCTCACGTTGCAACTGTGAGAGCAATGTCACACTGACAGGAGTCATCGTGCACGCTTGAAACAGCAATGGTGTATCTAGCTTTAACCTACATAGATGGGATAGCGTCTATCTGGGAGACATTGTGATGTTTAGGGAAACATCCAAGGCTATAAAATAGGTCACTAGCTGGAGTCTGCCCAGGTCTGAAGTGGCTGAAAGTCATTACCATCTGTTCATCTGAAATGAGGTGCTGGTATCAGTCCAGTTCCTAGCAGATAGGTATCCACACCGTAAAAGAAACCTTCACAAGTGATCCTACTTGGAAATGGGGTTGGCAGAAAGGAGCCATGGACTGAAGGCTCTAAAGGAGCTCCTTCTAGCACATGCAGACAAGATGGAAACTCATTTATGTGTTGTGCCTCTATGATGCATTAGGAGGCAATTTTTCCTTGCTGTTGTCAGTCTGGCACATTTCACTGCACAAGAGCAGCCATCAATTCCTGACCAATATCTTCATTTGAGAAACATTTTAGCTTTATCTCTAAGAAGAGATATGCCCATACAAGCTTCTTTATGGGATCTTAGAGAGACTGTCCTGTGCCTTCTGTGTGAAGTCATTGCACAGCTACAAAGCCAAGTTACGGTTCTCGGTGCCTCTGCACACGTGCTGACCTCCTGCTCACAGCCAGGTAACTTCTCTAGGGAAGATTTAGCTACCTCTCACATGCCACAGCCAGAGTGTGTGTACGTACGCATGGGCAACCAGTGCAAGTAAGGATTGCACTCATTTGCTCATGTAGTCATCCCCGCAGTTAGAAGCTTCCTTTCTCACTGGGTAGATGATCCTGACCCACTCAGCCAACTGCTGCTTAAATTGGTTAAATGCTGGTGGGGAATAGGTAGAGGATGATATCCCCCTCACAGAGGAAATAAGCACCACACTGTACCCGGGAGGACTCACAGCTTTTTCTGACTCAGACCACTGTCACTCCCACTAATGCTCTGGTAGTAGTGAGAAAAGAGCTTACAGGGAGAAAAGTATCCCAAACCACAGAGCATGCATAGTCTGTGCAGGAGGCGCTCAGAAACCAAAGTGTCCTCTAAGAATTATTTGATGTTTCAGCCATCATCATCATCTTATTAAGTAGCTAATAAAGACTGTACAATGAAGTATTTATGTGAACACATGCATTTCATAGAATCACAGAATCCCAGCTTGGAAGGGACCTCAAGGATCATCTGGTCCAACCTTCCCTGGCAAAAGCACAGTCTAGGCAAGACGGCCCAGCACCTGTCCAGCTGAATCTTAGAAGTGTCCAGTGTTGGACACTTAATCTAAGAAAAAGATTTTGCCCTTCTCAAATCAACTAAAGAAGACTCTAATTACAACAGTTCCATGGCTGCATCACTCTATTCAAATTAATTACTCTGCAAAAGTTAATACAACTGAAATTATGTTGTGTTGAGCTTGAGAACGCTGAGGAGAGAAGCACCACCTAGGGCCCATTCTCCTTCCCACTTGGGCCATCCGGATCACCCAGAGCTGCTGTTACACCCTGCTCCACCACTATCAGGGCTCTGCTGACTCCTCTCCCTGCCTGATGGAGCTGGCAGCTCCTGACAGATCATCCTCATTTACAGCCCTGCTTTCTCCAGCACCAGGAGGAGTCACAGCTCATCTCAGGACTATTAACAGCGCAACAAGTATTCATACATTTACTAGACTTTGTATCCTTTCACACAAAACACTCATTCCTTTGAACTCTCCCTAAGAAGGGATTTCCTTGTTATGTCAAACTATTAAGGAAATGAAGAAACACCCCCATACAATCCCTCTTTCTGTATTAATGGTAACAAGATATTCAAAAGAAGATATTTTTCCCCCTAAGAACAGTATAGTGACTGTAAACAGCACCAGTATTTCTAATCAAGTTGTACTACCTCTTCTGACAGGTCCACTCAACTCATTTTTGCTGTGCAGATAATACTGTCTGAGGCTGATAATTAAACGGAATACAAATTTTTACACACTCATGTCACCCTTAGAAGGTCAATGTTTATCTTACAGAATTTTAATACAAACAGAAGCCTTTGTAACGTACCAGCTACTACAGTTAATTAACTACTAAGTATCTATTTTTATATAAAGACATTACATGTAAGTAAGGCAGAGTACAAAAGCTTCATAAAATACCTTTGCATTCACTTCCAGCTTTACATCAGATTTATACATAGATGTATCTGTGTGTGTGGTCGTGTATTGAAATTTTAAGTACATTCAAGGAGCCCTCAGTATTCATCAGCCTACAGCAGCAAGGTTTTTTTTGTCTCCCTCCTTCCTCACACTTGCATCTGACCAGTATGCATGACAGGCAGTACTGACCACTTTTCTATACAAAAAAATGTTGGTTTGAATGGCATCTGATTGGCACTGCTGAGAGAGAACCAAGAGCTCCCTGAAAAGGCTGAGCATTTCAGTTCACCCTTGGAAAGGCCAGAAATAAGAGCTTTTCAGGTCGCAACATTTTAAGATACATAAAAGTGGTCTGAGGTCATATTTAGACTTTTTAATGACCCTCACCAAACTCTCTGCAGTTCAGCTTGTGGCTTGGCAAGTGGAGAAAGAAAGGATGATCTTAAATGAAAGTGTATACTCCCCCCTACCCCCAAATACTGCAAACCCAGCATTTCCCTAACCAAGGTGAATACACACCAGTGTTCTGGGGTACAGAAATTTCACCCCTGACTGCTTGATACAGCCACAGCCAGATGCTGGCGAGCAATGAAGACACAGCAACAACTGCGTCAATCAATGTACCATACAGAAATGAATGGCAACACATGTCTCCCATCCCCCTTCTCATTCTGGCCAGTGAACACCGATGTAGGATGGCATTAACGGCTGCCAGCTGGGCAAACAGAGCAAGTAGGTCAAGAGCATCACTCCTCCAAGAGTTTTCTTTGATAAATATTGTGCTAACGACTGCATTATTGCTCATCAGATCAAGGTTCTGAAACTGGTGTTAAAAAAACCTTTCCCATGGCAGCAGAGGTCAGGTTTTACATCTTGAGATGTTTCAGGCTGAGCAAAACCACTCATTTTTGATAAAATGCCTTTTGATATTAAAATCTGCAGGCCTGTCCTGATTGCACAGAACAACTTTCACCTGAACAGCTATTACAGCTGGGTAAAAACAAATGACTGAATTCCATATATTAGGCACTTACAGTTTAGAAGAGCTCTAATGGAGATTTAACAGACTTACTCTGAAGAATTCTTTGGTTGAGCCTGAGTCCAAAGTGCCATAGGCTATTTCGGTTTGTTTAGCCAGGTCCTCTGCACTCTCTATGGGAGAAACCATCCTTTCCACCGTAAGGAAGGCAGCAAGATTAGCAGTGTAGGAAGAGATAATGATGAGAGTGAAGAACCACCAGACTCCTCCAACAATTCGCCCTGAGAGAGATCTATGGAAAAACACACATCATCAAATTGCTTTGAAGACATTCCTTGGCTTTTTTTTTCATTGAAAAGAAATTCACATGCACAACCCTTTTGCCCAGATCGTTCAGGCATCTGTGAACAGGCAGAATGTGAGCCAGTTCCTGATACCCTTCCTCACGAGAGCAAACTCAGTGTGCACCTAGTCTTGCCTAGTTAAACTCTCTCTCCAGTCTTTCAGTGAAAACAAGGACAATCAATTAAGAACTAATTCATCTGAGCCAACCCCATTGGAGTCTTGGAGAGGAACAAGCTCCCCTGGCTTCCACAGACCCTTTGCTGGAGAAGTCTTTTGCCAGAAGACTTTTGTCTCCTCTGCTTGCCCAGACTTTCCCTGAGGCTGGATTTGCCTGCTGTGATCTGCCAGCTTTGTGTCTCTTCGGGGGCTGCCCGGCCTGGAGGACACGAATGTACCTTTTACTGCACTGACCCTCAAAATGTTAAGATGTAGTAAACTGCAAAAAGGAATCTGAGTAAACATGCAAAGGGATAAAACAAAAGTGATCCAGTATCCTTCCCTCATCACAACCTAGCAGGAATTACAGACTGAATCTGCATACTGAAGTGAGGAAAGAGGCCTATTTGTTTTATGTTTTATGATAATTAAAATTTGCATGTTGCATTGTTCCAAGTCAAGCATATTCCTGCTTTACAACCACCAGAGCAACAGAAAGAAGCAGAAAAAAAATCCATGTTCTGTTTCCGTTGTGGTTTTTGTTTTATGAAAGGACACACCATAAGGACTATAAAAAAGCCTATTTGTAAATATATAATCACAAAACGCCTAATGGTCAGGAGGTCTAGATCCTGTCAGTAAGAGCTCTTAATGCTTTAAAGCAATTGAACATCAGACTCAAAATATTTGTTCAGGGCTGAAGGATGTCAGTGCCATGCCACTCAGCTGGGCGGGGAATTTCACTGCCGTGTACAGTGCTCATTCTTCAAACACAGCTTGTTGACCAGGAATCATTTCAGGAGCTGACACAAAGCTATTTCATATATTTTCCCTTAACTCTACTGATACCAGTGGAAGGAAGAATTAATCCCAGACACATTAAATCCGTGGAACCTGTGTGCTGTGGTCCTCAATTTGTGTGAAGGGAAGAAACAGAAAGCGAGAAACCTCTTACCTGCTTGTTTGTTTCCTTCAAGCCCCTCAGTGCCATCCCCAGACAGTGGGTACAAGTTGTCCTACCAACGGATGGAGACAGGAAAAAAACCAAAATTCTTGTGACATGCCCCCACCCCACCCACACTCGGGGTTATCTGGTAAACTGCCTAGTCTTGGCCAGAGCCTGATATTGCCTGAGCCATTAAAAAAATCCCATTAAATTATTAAGAAAAAAAGAAAAAATCCATCCAACATTAAAGAACACACCAAAGAAAAAAAATTGCCAACACAATAAAAACAGAGAGCGCAATCTGGAATAGGTGAGAGGAATGTGGAGAAACAAACGAAGAGGTGAAGTGCTGCTATTCTCCACTCTCTGCCCAAGAAACTGAAGCAGTAGCTCCCACTGAGAGGGCAGATGCAGGCTGTTTTCTATGGATTACAGCACGCACCACTTGCCAGCACAGTTAGCACCCCAGGGACTGCTGCATCAAAGTCTGTGCAATGTGCAAGGCGGTTCAGGTGGTTACAAAGCTTAGGGAAGCTTGAGGAGTGAAGCTTCACCTCTCTGTCCATCAGGAAGCAATGACTTTCCAGGTGTGAACTCTGAGAGACACCACCGTCTCTCTGGCCTGTGTGTGCCTCCTCAGGGCAGGCACACATCCGCTGGATCACCGACAAGCAGAGGAGGCTTCCCTGCCTTTCTTGAGGGCCTCCCAAGAGGAAAAAAGGCTTCCAGGTTTCAAACTGGGCTGTGCTGCAGCTGTGCTCACTAACAGAAGGCTACTGTGTAGCTGCAAAGGTAAGTTACAGAAATATAAATCCAGAACAAATCTCTCTACCTTGGTCTACGTTCTTTGTAGATATCAAGTGATTCTACAGACGGCTAAGGTCCTTTCTGGCCAGCTCCCTTACCAGTTAGGGTCTTGGTTTTAGCTACTTTGTAGAACTCGATACCCTACACAGCTCTTATACACAGCCTCTTATAAGGGCTGATGTAATTTTAGCCAGCTACAAAGCAGTGCCTGATGAACTTGTTGCGTAAAGCTCCCTTTGGAGCCAGCAGAGAGAAAGAGAGGAGACAGTCACCCTCAGAAAGAGATTTATCTCACTTGCTGTAGTGTGGGATAAGTCTGAAGGTGCCCATCTGTCTCATGACGTTGGAGGGAACAGAGACGCCTAACTAAAATGCAACTTATTGCTTTTAGATGGCTACATCAGGTGAAATTCATCTCCCTTTTGTTCATTCCTTCACTACAGACTTTCCATCTTCAGAGATGACCTGGAGTTGAATTCCTCCTCCCTGCAGCGAGGTGGACAGTTTCAGAGCCACACTGAGCAGAGGTCTGGCTAGCAGGTTCAGTGGATGAAACATCCACTTGTATACAGTAGGACCAGCTTTATCTGTGGTTTCCAGGCTCCCACGGCCCTTTTGCTTTACAGTAGGTCTTGAAATAGGATGACGAAAAAAAGACTTGCCAGGGTGTTTAGATACATTCAGTGGAACTATTGGGAACAAAATAGTATACGTTCATTCTTCCTGTAGTTTCCCATACGAAATGTCTTACTTGCGTTGGTAGCTGCCCCTTCTATTAGCAGGACAGATGGGTTGCTGGGAGGAAGATGTGCAGAAGACAAGCATTTTCCAAACCAGTGAAACCTCAAGCTCACACTGCTGTAACAATAAAAAGTCTGTGTCGAGCTGCATGCTCATGCAGAGAAAGGTAAAAATATCTTGCCCCAGAGATCTCGCAACCTGCATGAACCAAGTCAGACAGATACAGAACAAAAAATGGAGAACAGCTGAAAGGCAGGGGAAGGTGGGCATGGCTGGATGTCTTGATGAAAAAGGCACTCCCCAAAGGTCCTACATGCAAGAGAGGGGTCTTGCTAGATGAGGACCAGAGCTGTTCTCAGAAGAGTTGAGGTCACTTGAAGGAAAACTGGATGTCACTAGAGTTGTTTCTCCCAGAGTCTTCCAGTGAGCATGAAAAGGAAGATTAAACGGCTGCTGCTACAAAGCAGACTGGGCTGACATAGCTGTAATTGGTGGTAACACAGGATGGGGCAAAAGAAAAACAAAACAAACCACAAAGCTGACACTGAAGGAAAGAAAGACAGAGAGCCAAAAAACAAGAACATGGACAAGCATGGCCTGGCAGCCTCTTTGTCCAAAGGACCCCAGCCACCCCTAGTCCATCTGCTGATATGGAGACTCCTTATACCCACTGCAGGGGCTGGTGTAGAGGGATGCGGGAGAAAAAGGGTTAGTACATAAACACTGGGCTGGTAATAAGAGAATACTTGTATGGTTTGTACTGTGAACCACAGAAATGTTTGTCCATTACTGAGATAATAATTATAAAAAAATCGATCACAGCTTTTAATACCATGACCACTTTTTCTGATGAAGACATACCTGTCCAAGTGTGCAGTGTTGTAATTTAAAAACAAACGACTAATGCTTTATCCCAAGATGTCATTTTCCAAATTATCTCAACAAATACATACTTTGCATGACATTATTTTAAAGTGAATTACCGTGTTAACAAATGAGAGGAATAACAAAGACCTGGAATAACAGAATTATAACTCAATTATCAAAACAAGGTCAGATGGTGTTTTCAAAAGAAAGTAAACAGGAAGAATGCATACCTTGAGAGGAAATTTAAAAGGAAGCATGGAGTCAAATGAAAGCAAGTTAGTAACCAGAGAAAAACAAAATAAATATTCAAATTCACATTCAGTTTCCACGAGAATAATACATTCAAACAAAACTTCATCCATTTATCAAAATAGTTTGAATTTTGTTTCTACTCATGGCCATAAACCATATGTGGTTTCTTATAGTACACAGAAATAATAAGCTTCTCACACTACTCAATTTTTAATTGGGCTCTTCTGATCAATACAAGATGGCTGTTCTATTGACAAATAACCCTGAACAGCTTCGGTGTAAACTCTCCTTTTCTAGAACCCCTTCATATTCTGAGGACATGTTATCTGGTACCCGCTGAGCTGCGAGCTCAGTCCTGCCTCACACCCAGCCAGCCCTCCTCTACCTCTCCTGCCAGCCTCATGCGGCCCGGCAGCCCTCGCCTCAGCTACTCTACAGAGACAGAACACAATAAATAATAGCATCTAAAGTGCTGACTTGAGATGCTTCTATCATAGGAACTGGCAGTGGGAGTTTCAGAAATATCTAGTTACCCAGCTCATTGCTATTTTGAAAGTCCCACAAAGTCATTCCCATGGCCTTTAATAGGAGTCTCTTGATTCTTCTGCTGTGCAAATAGGGACCTAGAAATACACCCTCTTAAATGACCAACCTCAAAAGATAATTTTTAATGAACCCCCTGTCTTTTTCCATCAGCAATTAATTAATCTAGCCTCTTTGTTCCACATGAATAAAGAGCAAAATGGAAATACATGCTCTCATTGAGATTTCAAAGATACTTTTGCTCAGAACAGTGTTACAAATTTGACTGTTTTCTCCTGATTCCATTTGCTGTACACATCTTACATTAAAGCAAGTTTAATAATTTACTTTTGATCCATCAAAAGTGAATTTTCAATGCTTTAGCTCACTATGCAGAAAACACAGCAGCCTTTGATAGCAGAACAAAACTGCTGGCACAAATGTTGATTCCATCAAGGGATGCACTAACCCCCATCCTTTGGCTGCTATCTGATTCCGTTTAGATGACTCCTATTAAATACAGAGAGGAGAGTATAGGGATATATCCTCTGGAATATCCACACAGCATACTCACCGAGGATAGATCTAACTAGTCATTAGATGTCACAGCTGTTCCACACAAAGGCAGCTGAAAGAGCCTTTATCAGCAAGTACAAAAGTGATCTCTCCAGACTGCTTGTCGGCATCTCTACAAGTGCTGTACGCTCTCATATAAGAAATTTATTCAGACAAAACTCACAATGGAAGAATGAAGCCCCTTTTAATGGCAATAAAATAGTATGAAACATTCATATAGTCAATGTACTGTGAATGGTGTAACCTTACAAAGATACGTATTAAGATTTAAATACTTGGGAATAGTCCCTTGTACGGAAAAGAAATTTGACATTTAATCAACTTAAATCAACATGTCGGTCAAAGGAACAATGTTTCTAGAATTTAAACCAAGGTATTAAATTTATCTTTTTTTTCAGTAACAATGCATGTAACTGCCTGGAATCTGTTATCATGAAAGATAACAAAATAACTGGACAACGTCTTCAAATGAGGGCCATGTATTAATACTGAGCTAATAGCTTCTGATGGGCAAATCATCAGATAAAATAAATAGGTTTACTGCAGTCTCTTTTTTTTTGTAGGTATTTCCAAGGCACTTATCATGGTAGCATTGAAAAAAAATAGAATATGTTCCACTCGTTATATAAGGTAAATGGCTGAACATGTCAAAGAGTCACATGAGAGCTTAACAAAAATCCTATGCACTTCTATTTAACTGTCAATAAACAGAACTAGCGTAAACAGTGCAATGCCTGCAGCTTTCCATGTGATGTCCCAGTGCTTATTTCCCGGTCCTTTACATTGGGCACATACATGGTCAACAGCAATTTAAATGTTATCACTACTCATCATCTTTAACAACAAGCAGAGAGGCAAAGTTTCAGTACAGAATTTAGGTGTAAAGCAGAAACACAACGTACAAACAGGAGGAGAAGGCTAACAGCTATAACCATACAGCAAGGCAGCACACGCAAACACTGGTAACTGTGAAAACTAACGCATGGTCATATCCAGGCAAAAATGTGTGCGTGTTTTATGTAGGGCATACATGTGCATCTGTCGGTAAGTATGAAATCTAATTGCTGCTGTCAAGACTTAAAACATATGCATGACTTGAATCAAATAGCAACAGGCATAAACCAGTATCTCTGAAAGTCCTGGATTTTGCTGCGATCATTAGGAGATTTGAATGTGCAATGACTGTGAACTTAAAGGATCATTATCACATTACAGGTAAAATCATGATCCTTTCCATGAAACTTCACAGAAGTTTTATCACTTGCTTCAGCGAGGCTACTCCTATATGTACCAGGAATGTACTATATGTACCAGGAAAACCTGGTAACTTTTCAACGATTCAGGTATTGAAAAAGGTACACAAAGGTACACAAATATGGGGATTGACAAGGTGTATTTCAAATAAAAGTACTTAGTTAGAAAAGATCTGTCTCTCTTGCTTTAATTAGCAACCTTGTTAAAGGGAAAACTGCATTCTCTTTGTACTAAGCAGGTATTTTTAATAATTAAAATAGCTGTAAACTGGTTATTAAACTATTTTCACACCAAATATAACTAGTGCTCCATCACTAAGAAAGTAGTTAATTTTACTACTTATCACAGGCACATTACCAAAGTATTTTACCAGTGCAAATGTGGAAACATTATATATATTATTCAAAAAACATTTGTGGTATGCATTGTTCAATCAGAGAGAACTTCACTATTCTCAGGTTTTCAAAATGCTTCTTTAAAAAAAAAAATAAATTCTGTAGTAGTTAATACCAGTGCTCTCTGTTAAATTGGAACTAATATCAAACATGTTTTACTACAGCCTTATTCAGAAAGACTGTCTTCATGAATAAGAAAAATCTTTATGGAAAATGGCAATGCTTATTAGACCATATTGACTATGAACACAGGGACAACAGATTAGACTGGATTGAAATAAGAATACACATACAGGGTGGTACGCAATAACTGTTAGAAGGGCACATATGGAGACCTGAACATATGAAAGACAGTAGTAAGCAAATTAGTAATAGATGAAAGGATGGTTCAAGAACAAAACTAGATAAATTAGGCACAAAAGAAAGTAAAAAGAATAGCAGAAGCCATGACAGGAGTGGAGGTGTTTTAAAGTGCTGTTGCATGTGACTTTTTAAAATAACCAATTCTTATTTTGCAAAGCAGAATGTTATATGCACCAAGGAGATGACCGTAAAATGAGATATGCAGCAAAAACACGGTAGCCCTCCAAGCATTGCTGAAAACAGAAAACCCTATGCATTTTACAGCCTCAACATGGTGTATATAAGTTTGGCAGAAATGCATAGATGGCATTATAAGGCAATGCCACTCGCTCTGGAAGTGAATGTTAGCAAGCATGGTGGCTTGATGATGATGCTTAGCATTGAATGGAATGTCAACATAAAAAATTTGGAATTAAAAAGAAATTTGAAAAAGTAACATATATGCACCATGGCATCCGAAAATGACCATAAAATGCAAAAAGGTGATGGAGTGATATGGAACAAACCTTGGAGAAATATCGCATCCTTGCTGCATAAAGGCACCCAGGGAAAACCAAAGGCTGTTAAATATTCCAAACTCATTTGGAGGGTCGGGAGGATTCTGTGGGTCACGTGGTTCTTCACTGCTGTCTTCCAAGTGCCATTCATAAGGGCTGAATCTGCTGACTAGGAAAAGAACTACGCTGACGCCAATGTAAGCAAAGACTATACACATCCAAATTTCATAAGCCAAAGGATCCAGGAAAGAGAATACACCCGGTTTAGATTTCTGAGGCTTCTTGATCATGATGGAGATGCCCAGGCTCATAAAGGGTTTGGAAAAGTCTATGACTTCTTCTCGCACCAGTGTTATGGTGAGGGGGGCAACAGCTATATCTGCTCTCTGAAAAGGGAAAAGAAACCCAAGTTAGTTACAAAACAGTTGCAACATAATCACAATCTAGAGTCTCAGGCTAATGAATCAGATGATAAATTACAAGAGGGAGTAGGAAACATTTTCTTTGCAGCCTATTTTGCAGTCACTGAAGTTAAGGACTGCATCATATTTATCGAAAATTATTAACAAGAAAAATTACAATCAAATCAGTGCAAGGGCCTCATGACAGAGGCAGATATGTACCAACATACATTTATGTTTCTATAAGGTTAAAATGGATGAATAAACACTATGCAACCTGGACAATCAGATGGCAACTAAAATGATGTCATTTTCTAGTAATCGTCTGTATCCATCCACCTGTCTTGAAGACTTTGGGCAAATTGTGTGTTTGTAATATTTTCATTTTCTCCTTTCCATTCTTTCAGCAAGTTCTCTTGCCTTACTAATCTTTAAAAGGAACCTAAGAGAAGTAATCAGTCACTGAATTTCAGCTGCATTTGGGTGCTACCGCTCATATACTCCTTTGACACCCCACTGCAATAAGGGATAGCAGATGGTAAAATAGTGGGGTGATAGGAACTAGACAGCCCACCCTTTCTGTGGTCACTGAAGAACAATAATACAGATTTGTGAGTCCCTAAGAAGTAAAGAGCCTGGGTTATCTGAGAAGAATGCAAAGCAGTATTTTTCAGTACAATGTATGCCATCCTATTTTACAGAACTTGGCTCTATAGATCAGTGACACAGACCATGCTCTGGGGCTGGGTCATCTGGAAGCACAGTCTCATCTCATCTCATCTCATCTGTCATTCACCAGCATGTTTGCGTACCCTGAACCAATACCCTTCCCTTCAATCAATACAACTTTGCTGGATTCCATGCAAGCATAAGAATGTGAAGTAAAAATATTACTTAGTTACCTGATTAAAAATAACATTCCAGAATAGATTTTCAACACATTTAATTGTATCTGTATTTCTATGCCAGAAAGATTCAAGTCATGCTGTTTAGATAACCTAGCCTTGATTTAGCCAAGTACTCAAGTAGGTGTCAGCATTTGCAAAGGAGGGGACTACAATATTAAAAAAAAGCCCTTTTCATTTAAAAATTATTATGTGAGTCTACATACCTACACTTTTTTGTAATCTTCTGTTTTAAACACTCTTAACTATTCATGTTACTGATACTTTTAAAGATGCCCTTTCATTGGCAATGAAGAATTTCAGTAAGAAAAAATGATTCTTAGCGAAAGTTTAACTAGTAGTACCTAAACTGTGCACCTTTTAAATCAGGTTTTTGTTTCCCACTAGTAAGTATGTATCTCTTTCTGGTGGAAAAATAAAACCTGATTAAGTAGAAGTTTGAATAAAAGCTAATAGGAAATGTTAATAAAAAGTAATTAAAATCTGTGCCATAAAATAACTGAATATGCCTTTATGTAAATCTGATGGTGATGTATGTGACTTTCATTAATATCTGATTTGTTCTTCCTCCTAGATAGTTGGTTTGTTGTGGTTTTTTTTTTTTTTTTTAACTTTAATAAGCAGAAATGGCAAAGGCTTCTCATAAATTTAATCTCTGTATCACAGGCTCTGTGCCAGCTGGTGCCTCAGTGGCACTGTGCAGCCATGCTCAAGGCACTTTCTCGGTGTTTTACGGCTGAGGCTAATGGCAGAGCTGTTGGACAGAGGGGTGGCCCTCTGCGGCCCTTCCCACAGCAAGCCTTCCTCCGTGAAGGACCTGTCTGCACACACAACCTCTAGATTCGCTCCAGCCACTCAGGAATATCTTCCAACAGTTCGTACTGGCATGTGCAACTACAAGGTATGGGTACAAGCTCACTGCTCGGAATAATCAGACAAAGCATGCCTGTGCATGCAAGGACACCATGTGGAAATCATGGCCCTTGGTGTACCCTCTCACAGCCCTCCTCAGCCCCTCTAGACATTCATGTATACTAGGACATTGCCCTTCCCCTTGAGGAGAAAACCCTCACCTGATTTGTGGTCACGTACAGCAAAAATCTAGCTTAACGTGGCTTGAATATAAAAACTGAAAGCACCGGCTGCCTTTGCATGCCTGGGTATTTACTGGCTTTGCAGATGAATGTGTTAATCACATAAGTAACAGAGAGACTTGGGGGGACAGAAGTAAAGTGTGGTAAAGGGACAGAATGATGCTGGGACTTGTTCACCGATGAAGTCCCCTGAAACATATACTTGTCCTGTAGCTCCTGCTTGTTGAGCTACTTTTAAATATTAGATGTCTGCAGTCAGTAAGTATGAGATGCACACAGAATATCAGTTTTAAATGTAGTGAGAGTCCATGGCTGGCTGGAAGACTAAGCACTTTGACCATGGCTACTGTATTTCATGTTGAACTAATGAGGTACTTACAAATTAATCCTTATTAGAGCAAGCTTAATGGATCAGGGCTCCTGCAGAGACCTAGCAGTGATGCCACAGAAGTGAAGCTTAGGTGGGAGGCAGGTGCCTGACTGCGTGGCACTTCTGCACTTGGACAGCCTTGGAACAGCTCGTCAAGGTAGGAAAAGGCTGGTTCAGCTATAAGAGCACTTAGTTTCTGAAGTGTTTTCCTAGACTTGGGAGAAATTTAATTCTCCCAAAGTAATATTTTAATTGTCAAAGTAGACATGGTGGAGCTCTTCCTAAGCGCTGATGCAGCGTGCAATAAAGTCTGTATCTCCTTCATGAGCAGCTGAGTTCATGCAGAATGTTCCTGTGGGGTCTTTGGGGGGATGAAACTGATGCTGTGTTGAAGCCCAGATGAATCAGTTTTTAAAGGCTTGACTGTTACCATGTGCTCATTCATATCATACAGTACCGATTGCTTTGTAAATGTCTTAAAATTGCATTTTAATATTACAAGGGATACAAATATTTATTTTTCTGACACATTTCTGTCTTCCTGTTTTCCTAGCATTTTTGATAGGCATTCAATATATCGGAAACACAAACAAACACCCTCATGCCTTAAATGAATATGGCAGCAATTGTTCTCTGTAGAGGGAACAAGTGTGGGTTCAGACACAGGGTCTCAGGAAACCACCAACAATCAGGGCACTGAGAGTGGACCAGCTACAATCCAGCACCCGAGCCTGGTTCCCCACCATTTCCCTGAATCTTAATTGCGCTAGACAGGTTAAAAAACAGACTGATCTTTGCTTATTTATTTAGAGATACAGTATTTGAAATTGAGAGCTTATGGAGGGCTCTAAGCACCCTAAAGGAACATTAATAATTGCAGCACAGTTGTGAATCTCCCTGTTATGGCTGCAGATAAGCAGAACCCATAAAAATGGAGCTTGATTAAGAAGAACACAACCACAACCATGCCCTTCCCTGTGCAGAACTGAAGCGGGGTTTAAGAACCTCAACAACTAAGCTTCGCTAATCACTCATGACTAACGGCATTTCAAACATCATCTTCACTGCATTTGAGCCAGGCGAGAAATGTCATGGATTCCTCTGAGGCTTGTTCTGTCTTTGCCTACTAGCGTGGGAGGGACGGATTTAGAGAGGACATTCAGCACAGAGGCGCTACCCACTCTGTTCAAAGCTGACCCCAGGGGGCTGCAAACCTCAAGACTCTTTAAGGGGAGGGAGAAAAAAAGAGCAAATGGAAATATCCCTCTACATGGAGAAATTAAAAATGTTAAGATGTTCCACCTCTATAATCCAAAAGGAGGGATCGAATTCTTCTGCTTACAGACCTAAAGATGAGTCTTCCTAACTTCAAAGCCGTGCACTAGAGACAGCAAGAGATACCGGCTATGCTCCTGTCTGTACATGCTTCTGGTCATTCACGCTTGCAGAACTGAACAATTTCTTTGCTCGTGTGTTGCTCTTCAAGAAGTGGGTCTAGGCTACAGTCTCTTTGCGTGACGGGAAGCCAGCCAGCACTCAGGCTATGTGCAGACCGAAGCAGAGGAACACTGTCTGATTTCCACCGGGAGCCAAACCTCCAGGCACCCCAGAAGTGCTGAAGGCAGGTACACAGCAGCGTCAGAAGAGACTGCGTGGGAATGAGAACTGACTCTGAGCACATTTTAGGACTTCTCAGTGCAGTCTGAGGTTTCCAGGTATCAGAAAAGGGTGTCAGACAGAGCAACACTTCACCTGTAGTATCTGCTGGCAAAAGCTACCTTGTAAAGAGAGGCCAGTATATCCAAGGTATCGGGGTGTGTTGAGAGGCCAGGTTCTGGAGGCAATGTGTTTTTAACACATTAGCTCACACTTATTTAAAAACAACAGCTGATAGCTGACTAGCAACAAGCTGCATCAAAGCCTTAATGTGTATTAGCTGAGCAGTGTAAAAAGGTATTAAGGTGTTAAAACTGCAGTTGGCCCTGTCTGCTGTAGTTTGTCAATGTTAAGTCCATGCATGCTTTATGTGGATGCCCACAGTTCCTTCTGAGACACTACTACTGTATGCAGATGGAGAAATTAAGGGTACATCTGCTTTTTGACCTGTGGACATACATGTGCTTCCTCTGTCTGTGCTCGGACGCAGGTCAGCCAAAGCCTGGGGCCGTGTCAGCGTGGCTCTGTGCCAGGGCTGTGGTCCTGTCCCCCCGCACGGCGCTGTGCCACCTGGGCAGGGACCCTGCATCTGCCCGTGCGTGGACAGGATGAGGGTCAGTCTGAGCCGCAGGGCAGCGGCATCGCATGGCAGACTCTGGGCACTGGTACCTGGGCTTCCCTCCTGTAGGAACCAGGAGTGCGGGGCGAAGGACGAGCTTCTCCTGCTCACGGCACAGTCAGGCTCTGCCACAGACTAAAAGCACATGGGACATTTTGAGCAGAATTAGGAATCACATTAGTCTTCCTCTCCGCTACGATTCAAAGGCTGTATATGCCATCTGTAGTCTTTCTGCTGCTGCGGGGAGAGCCGGAGAGGCCACTGCCATGGGAGGCTGGTTAGTCTGTTAAAGGCAGGGAGATGTGTAGGTGGTCCCACTCTGACAGACTGCGGAGGCTGCCTGTGTTCAGGGAACTGTCTGTCCTTTACATCCTGCTTCATTCCTTTACGCTATTTTACATATTGAAAGTTTTTTTATAAAGACCTTTTTTTACCTGAGGAGAGTTTTAAAGGCTGTAAGGTCTGGCTGCTCTTTCCGCTCCCAAAGCATTTGTAGCTACAATTAAGATCTGTGTTAAACCTACTATCAATTAGCCTCAGCGATGTGAAAAGCATCAGGCCCGGGGAGGGCAGGCTTTCCCTGGCTGAACAGTGAAGGAAGAACAGCAGCCTGCTTCAAAAGGGAAAGAAGAAATAAAAGCCTACAGAAAGAGGCTTACCCTACAGAAGAGAAAAGACGATTGTCTAGTGCTCAGCAGCTGGTGGGTACAAAGCCCTGAGCACCGGCCTCGCGGGGTGTGTGCAGTGGGAGACGCTGCTGCTCATCAGCCTGAGCAGAGGGCATGCTGTTAGTCGGTGGGTGGGTCACTGGAGAACAGCACTTGCCTTGCTGGTTTGCTTTGCTGGTTAGATTTAAATAGTGATTCAGTCTCTCAGACCAAGAATGATTTAGCTACTTCCCTCTTCTAAAATGTCCAGGAAAAAAACTTTACCTATTTGCTATTTTTATTCTGTCAAAAGTTTCTATTACATTTTAGAAATTTCTCTTAGTTGAAATAATAATAGTGCTTGAATTGGTAGGATTTTTTTCTGGTAGGAAGAAGAGTCTTATTTTGACACCATCAGAGTGAAAGAGCAAAATTAAGGTTTTCTTCAACCTAAACTGACATTTTTTGATTTATTAAAAAATCAAATACATTTCATTTTTATGTCAAATTTTATTATTATCATAATTAATTATTATTACTACTACTACTACCACCACCATTTGAAAATTGCTAATAAACCACAAGGCCCTTTTGGCTCCTCTCTAACAAGACTTCTGGTTTCTCCTGTCTGAAATAAAAGAGTTTGGGAATAATATCTGCTCGGCCAGAATTCCCTGCCTCCAGGGCAACCATCCCTACACTGCCAGAAAGCAAGCCCTTCTCTGAGACCAGGTTCATTTGTACAGCCACAAGGAAAGGTCCAAGAGGGCCAGCTGAGACTGTCCTCAACTTTGGGGGGCCCTACAGCACAGCGGACTTTTATGCCCTCCAACCAGCCCTGATGTGGTATGCGACAGGGCAGGGAGAATTTCTAATGGGAAGTATTTTAGTGTGTCTATCCCCAGGTAATGTGTAACTCTCGGGACTGCTCCTGTTAGCCTAGCTAATGCTAGTCTTACCCTGGAGCCGGGGTCAGCCTCAGGACCCGCAGCGCTGTGACACAGCACCCCCGTTGCTTTGGGTACAGCTCACTACACGCTGAGCCCCCTCCCATCCCTCCCCTCTCCTCGCCATTCGGAGCCCTCCAATGCAGTGGTCTGGAGGCTGCAAGGACCCGGCTGCACTTTCTCTCCTGACTACGCTGCATCCCACAGGAAGCAAGGGCGACAGTATCAACGAACTGGCACAAACTAAGCATTAATTACAGCTAATTAAGGTTTTGGCATTAAATGACAAGCCATTCACTTCCTATGACTGTCCTAAGAGCAATTTTAGAAAAGAGTTGTATGCATGGGGCTATGCAGAAAAGGGCACAGTATTCAAAAAGCTGGGTAAGACTTCCCAGCAGTGCCAGGTGGTGGTGAGAAGCTTGCTGGGTCAGGAATATGCTGTATTTGACAAATGACTAGTCGCTGTTTATCACTTGAGACAAATGCAATCTAAAAGATTGTGTTTTCTGCCACAGCTCAGTTCAGCTGCTGGATAACTGGTACCAAAACCAATCAGGTCCCTTTTATCCCCCCATGCCT
Source organism: Strix aluco (assembly GCF_031877795.1). Lineage (NCBI taxonomy): Eukaryota > Metazoa > Chordata > Aves > Strigiformes > Strigidae > Strix > Strix aluco. Next base: position 10,873,309 of record NC_133940.1, on the reverse strand, counting down.
GTCTTCCATACATGCTAATAAAGGCATTTAAAATCTAATCTCCCTCTTGTCTTCCCAAAATGGAATCCAGAGGAGCCAAATATGACACTCATTTTGCAGACAGGGCTCACAGGAGCATTAGGGGTAACATACAGTTTTAGTTCCCTAATAGAGTTTTAAGCCCCTGAGAGATAAAGTCAGCACATAAATGAGGCACTTGCTCCAAATAATTAGCACTTCTAGAGAACTTCTCATCTTCAAAGGGCCCCATGCACACCCTTGTGAATGTGGTACACAGCCCACTCTCAACAGATGGAGAAAGAGGCCAAGGGTATTTCATGATGTTTGCAAACAGGGCTGGGAAAGGGTCTGGAGGGCTGGTGAGGTTTGTACTCAGAGTTCAGGGGCTGTTTTCCCTGCTTGCAGAAAGCCAGGTGGATTTCTGCACAGCTTGCCAGCTCAGAAGTTCATCTCGGCAGGACGGGGAGCTAGCTCAGCAGCGCTGGGCTGCAAGCATTAACCTGGGTCTACAGTCAAACCTCAAGGGACGCATCTGACCTTTGAATAATTGAGCACTGCAGTGAAGAGGCTTCAGTAACTGAGCTCGCAGCGTGAGAAGAGGAGCTGTTGGGGGTCAGGGAGGGAAACATTCCTCCATTTTTCATTAATGAGAAAACACAGATGAAAACTGTGCTTCAGAATACAAAGGAACAGACCTTTTTGCAGGGGAAAATTACAATGGCGGCATGGGTTTGGGGTTGTTTTAAGGTATCATCTACAGTGCCTGTGAGGCTGTTTTTTTGCTGGTGTGGAAAGGTCACAAGTATAGTCAGGTCAAGGGGAAGTGGCTAGGGTGCAGTTCGATGCTAAGGAGGCATAGCTCTCTGAGCTAGGCTTGTCCCAAGGGGTTGTGGAAAAGGCAGCTGCAGCCAACCTGTTTATCATAGAATCACAGCATGGTTTGGGTTGGAAAGGACCTTTAAAGGTCATCAGGTTGCTCAAAGCCCCGTCCAACCTGACCTTGAACATTTCCAGGGATGGGGCATCTACCACCTCCCTGGGCAACCTGTTCCAGTGTTTCACTACCCTCACTTGTAAAAAATGTCTTCCTTTTATCCAGTCTGAATTTACCCTCTTTTAGTTGAAAACCATTACCCCTTGTCCTATTGCAACAGGCCCTGCTAAAAAGTTTGTCCCCATCTTTCTTAAAAGCTCCATTTAAGTACAGGAAGGCCACTCTAAGGTCTCCCCAGAGCCTTCTCTTCTCCAGGCTGAACAACCCCAACTCTCTCAGCCTGTCCTCACAGGAGAGGTGCTCCAGCCCCCTGATCGTTTCTGTGGCTCTTTATCCAGGTGGACCTTGCATCGTACAGCGGCTGTACAGGCTAATCTTACTTGGCTCAAGTTCCAGAGGCAGTGGCCCATATCACACCTTTCCTCCTCTGGTGTAGATGGTCCCTGTGCCCTGGCTGTTAACAGCAATTTCAGGTTCTCTTTTGTCATGCCTTTTGCATATGGTATGGTTATTTTTTTCAGTGAATAAACTGTTTCATTGCTTGTCAATTGCAAATATATCAAAAGGACCCAATTACAGCTAATACTCTTGATATTTCTTGAACCACACACAGGGAAACTGAGGGTTTAGGTTTCCACTGCAATGTAATTATGCTTGGAACTAAACTAAACCTTTGCTTCAGAGGTTCTCAATGTACTTGTACTCTCTAAGAGAGGTAACACCAGTTTCCCAAATTGCATAACTGAGGCATGGGGAGTTCAGAAGATTTTCATAATGTCAAACCTCAATGTAACAGGGAAGTGAAGACATAACCCAGGGGTCCAGACCCATTTACTTTCTCTAATCAGTAGATTTCCCTCCCTCCCCTTAATACAATACTATAAAAACATTGTTGCTTATGAAATATTTTGAAGTCAAATAGGCTACCAAGTATAATAAGGCATTAAGACTGACTGCTCCAGAATAAGAAAACGTTTACAAATCTAGCAATTACTTTAAAAAGACTGATTCATTTGAAAAGAATTATCTCACTAAACATTTTGCAAGAATGATGATATGTTATCCCAAGGAAATTTTGAGGTGACTTTTAGAAATCACACTCAGCCATGGAACAAAAGGAGGCAATGGAAATACTTGCTTCTGCTCAGATATTTTTAATAAAGGAAAGCTTGTTAAAAATAAACTGTAAAGAAGATTTGGGTGGAATCACAAATCATCTCATTAGCATTTGGGGAAAAAAAAAAAAGCAAAGATGAAATATCAGCTTGTAAAGTCTTTTCTGCAAAGCCAATTTTCTCCCCCTTCCATCTGGTTTATCTGTATTCCAAAATTCTCATTTTCAAAGAAGTTTCTAAAATGGCAATTCCGGACTGTTTTTGTTCTTACTAAACAAAGCAATGTACACCCAATATAGAAATATAAAGAAGAATGCAATGAATTAGACTCTTTTTTTTTTTTTTGTCTGACAGTTGATTTTTAAAGCCAAACCCAGGCTTTAAAAAGAAAAAAGATGTGGGTGATTTCACACCTGCATTTCTTCTTACCCTGAAAAGCAACTATGGGGCTAACAGAGTCTTTAGTCTCTGGTCAAACTGACATCAGTGATCCAACGAGGGCCAGCATCATAGTATCAGACCTTTAACGGGAGAGGCACCCTCCCAGCACTTACAAGACTGATAGAGAAAAAGGAGACATGGCAAATGCAAAAGCACCCTATGATGGGCAAACTGGAAATTCTGCTGTAGACAAGAATTTGAAATTTGCCTAATGCCACTTCTCAACATTTTGTGAACTCTGGTTTGGAGAACAGCAGTAAAAAAGTGATACTTTCCTGAAACGAAACAATTAGAAAAGCAGACTATAAAAATAGCACTACAAAGAAATATCTAGAATTTTAAAGGTGGTATTCAAACAGAAGATCTTTATTTTGCAGTTTATTAACTTTGAGCATAACTTTTTATAAAGAACATTAAAATGAAGGTTAAGAGAAACTTACCCCATAGACCAGTTCACCCACCATGCCATTCCATATCTTAGTCTCAGGGTCCCTAGCTCCATATTTCCCATCTCCAACAATTGACAGTTTGTATTTTATTCCAACATGTTTTGCTATTTCAGAAGCTAAGTCTACACAATATCCTTCATATCTCTCATTCCCTTCTAGTTGTTCATGGTTTTTCTTATACATTACATATGGTGATTCCTTTGAAACAAAAGTAAAGATCAAAAGTCTATGAATGTAAAATACAGCTTTAAAACATACAAAATGAGAGCTGTTATTATCCTTTATATTACTGGCAAGTATTTACAATATTTCCTGCTTTGGTACAGAAATTAGAATGACAGACTTTTGCAGTTTAAAAATCCTTGGCTGATCCTACAGCCACACATGCTATTGATTGTATCCCTAGTATGGACCCATTGAAGACAACAGGACTATTCTGCTTTAACAAAGTCACACTTTTGTTTGCTGGGTTAGGCCTGATTAGACAGTCAAAAAGCATCACTGTAGTAATAAATCAGGTTTTAGTGTTTAAAGAACTGATGTATCCAACACCTGTACCATCAAAATAATTTCCTAAGGCCCCAGTGGCCTAGAATGGAGCTCTGATGGAGGTATTTTCAAAGCAGCCTAAGGGAAGGCAGGCTAAAATACTCAGCAGCAATTTTTGTCATGAAATTCCCTTAGCCTTCTTGGAAAATTCTAGCTGAAATGCAGATTATATCTCACTAAATCCATAGGAGTATAAAATACAATGCTTCAGGAAATAGCATAAAATTGGCTCATACTTAGTAGAATTGCAACAGGCATAAAAGTCACAAACAATACTGTACAGAGCACATCTGCTAGAGGCATTGGGACTGACACAGGTGTTGCTGTTTATAAGACACAGGAAGAGCTTTACTTCTCTGGAATTGCATGGGTATAGGTCGCTTTTCACCCCGTGCTAGAGCAGTTCCAGTTCTCTACAGGCTTCATTGTGCCACCCTTACTCAGTCCACAGGGGTTGAGTTTACAGGAGCTGTACCTGAGTGAGGGGTGCAAGATTTGACCCTGCAGCATGAAGGCCAGATCCTGCAGTCATTTACATACATGCATAATAACTTCACTTATGTGAGGCATTCAATTGAGTTCAAGTGTCTGAGAAGCAGCAAAGCGCAATGATGAGCTCAGTGAGCTTCTTCTGTGAGTAAACTTACTGATGTACATAGAAGTTTGCAGGATCAAGCCCTCAGTACATCTCTGGAAGATACTGAACTTTTCAGTCACTTGAAGTCACATAGTATCCAACAGTTGTCTCCTGGCAAGGTGTCTAACACACCTCAGGAGCCATGTGTCTTGTTTCCTAAACACAAACACACTAAGCACATAAAACTTACCAAGATGGTAGTGACTACTATAGTTCTGTTCTCCACAGATGAAGTGTCATTAGAGGGCAGCTGATCTAATGCTGGCACAAATCTTTCATATTCGTTCCAATAACCAGCCTATAAAAATGGAAATGGTTACCTCATTATATATGTTTACAAGGACTCTGGTGCACGAACTTATAACAGGTACTGTCAAAACATATGGCTTTGTAACACACATGCAACATTTTTGCCGTTAAAGGACTACATTAGCTTTAATATATTTTCCTTAAAGAAACAATGTTCTCAAGTCCACATGCAAATAAATACAATACAAATCTAAGTGAAAATACGTATCAAATTCTCCCTATCTAAATTCACATCATCATGGTCCCTGTGGAATAAAGTCCCATGTATTCACAGCACGAGACTATAGTATAGACAAGAAAATAAACTGCACAGCACTCTGAGTAAAAGTCTTTGATTTTTTAATTTTTATCCATATTCTGCTGCAGTTCAGACAGTGAATACAGTCCCTGCAGACATGCCTGAGCTAGCTTTAGAGTAGCTGCACAGACATCGTTAGCAATGCAGGCACAGTAGCATTATCTTCAGCACGGGATGCAAAACCCTCTGTGAGCACGGGGTGACTATCTGTCAGCTGGCTTGTGCTGACCTTCATGGTGCTGTGGCTACATTGCTATGCTATTACGCTAGGCTTTTGTATTTCTGCATAACACAGAAGTAACACTTTTGTCTACGCTGTAAGCCTAGCTGGATGGCTGGGCCATGTCCAGAGGTGTTTTGTTATCAAATATGTGCAGAAGAGTTGAAGGAGTCTCAGCTGTGACTAAGCAGGTAAGGTACCTATCGGCAGGTGGAATCAGGGATTTAGGTGATTCTTCTCTCGATACTCCTGAGACCCTCTCTACCTAATTATTTTTGAAAATCTGCCCTAAATTTCTTTTATAACAGGGATCTAGGCAACTATTCCACCTAGGATCTATACTTTATTTAGGAGACAAGAGAATGAGTAGCAAATCCTAATTAAAACCAAACTAATTTTTCTGTTAATTTTGGAAGGTTTCTAAAATACACTGGCTCCAGCTTCACTATGGCTCCGAAGCCTGTTACGGAGAGGAAGGGAAAGATGGAGAGGAATTTAGAAGATAGGGCTGAGCACAGAACCATGACAGCAGGTATTATGCTTGCCAGTGGAAAAGCTCCAGAAGGGTTTTAAAGGCAAAAAGTGGGCTCTAAAGTTGACATGGAAACCAATCAATATATTACGCAGGGGAAGTGGTTTGGTCCAAGAACAGAATAGAACAAGGTTCCTGGGATAGGAAAGACAGCAAAAAGGTGGGGTTTCCTCAGGGCCCTATTATTACAGAGCCTGTGCGGTATTTTTGAGTTTCACTGGTTTGTTGGAATAAATATTTGTGAAGATGCGAAATCTGGATGCATATCTCGAAACTCACCTTCCGTGATCCAGCAGCTTTCATTTCATACACATCAATTGTGTAATTTGTTCTCCGCCCATAGGTGTCGAATTGGATGTTTCCTGTCATTCCTTGAACTTGCACCTTAAGGGAATAAACAGAAAAAACATTTTAATAAAAGATTCACTTTATTTTTCCCTCCATTACATTTTGCAGGAACCACCAGCTCTAGCACAATTTTTATCTACGTAAGAGAGTTGCAGCACTTTTGACACAGTCAGTTATACTCTTCATAACAAAACCAATCCCAATTCTCTCAGTTTCAGCTGTACATATTCTTTGTTAGTTAGTACTCAGCTGGTGACTCACTACTGCAGTGAGCTGCATTTAAGTGTAAGTGAAATTAGCCCTGCACGTACGTTAAATGTAAGAAAGACTGATTCTGCCACACTTAGTCACACTGGGTCCACTGATACAGCATGGAGTATCAGCGACGCACATGCAACAATTCAGTGCCATTAAACCCCTCACAATATGGTACAGTGATTTGCAACACGGACCAGAATCCCATATCATTGCTCATTCTGGGAAGTGCTTTATTTTAAGATCAGTCCCAGTGTAGGAGAAAGGAATGAATGTCTTCTCTGAATGAGCACAGAAAATCGTCTCTACTGCTTATGGAGTTTTGGTCTCAATGTGGATGGATGGGTGTATAGACGGTAAGTCATTATCATTACCTACTCACATGAATCATCTTAAGAGGAAGTATAAAGTACTTTGTTTCAAAGAAAAAAATCTTTCTTATTTCCCTGTATGAAAGGGTGAGATATTTCCATCTATCACTTATCAACACTGACAAGCTGTCAGCTCAGACAGAAATCTGAAACTTCAGTAGGGGTAAATTAGCTGAATATTTAGCAAAAAGCTGTACAAGTTACGGGAAGAGGTGATGGAAGATTAGTCAAAAGGAAACTGTTCAGGGCTGGTGACTGATCTGCTATTTATGGTTTAGAGAGCGGGCAATCAAACTTACTATGGTGGACAAGGCTACATAAGCCAGCCAAATTCCTTGGACCCCAAATTATCCAGTGAGCCAAATTCAGACTGACATATAAGGAGTGTTATTTTTTAATCCGTAAGTGGATCTGAACCTTTCTTAAAATAGTTTATATAATTCAGGGGTCTGGAACAACATGCGAGTTATTCCAGTCTCCGGAAAGCTGGAGAGGTGAATGGGACTTTGAAAGCCAAATTTGCCCCTAAGAGGTCTTATCAACTGTGGACTGAGCAAATGTATTTGTAGGGTAGTTGACAGATGTGGTTGCTGTGCCTGCTTTTGGCACTTGCTGGAAGCTGTCTGGCTACCTTAGCACAGCAGTGGCTATAAGTCTCAGCAGAGCTTGTCAGGTTGGCTTCATCCTGATGCGTACTGAGACACGAGCATTGTGCACTTGACACCTTTTGACTTCAAATTTAATTTGTTTCCACCTTTGGTGGGAAAACTCAGCACTTTTCAAAATGTGGCTGCACTGAGGAAGGAAGACTCACCAGGACTCAGAATGCTTCTGGTAGCAGCATGTGGAGGCAATCACAAATGGAGTGACTATTTATAACTGCCCGGATCTGTTCAGGTAAACTGTCTGCCCCTGATCTGATGTCTCTGAATCAGCTTTAGAAATACAAACATGCACAGTTTTCAAGGCTGTAGGGAAGCAGACTCAGGTAATGCCCATTTCCCTCCTGCCAGCAGGATGACTATAGTGTGGCACCAAACCTCCTGCCAGCACAGGATATTTCATGGATGTCTCGGAAAAAATATTCTTATCTGAGTTGTTGCTACAGAGTGGAGAGGAAACATTGTTAAATCAAAGGTTTTTTCCTGACGCAAAGATTCAAGAACATTTTCTGAATAGAGGGAGAGAGTGTGATGGACAGGATGAGGTCTGGAAGGCAGTGTGGGATGATCTTGGGTAACACTTGTTGGAGGTGTATATAAACCTCACTTAGATGACTTTCAATAGCTAAAACAACACAAGGCAAACAGCTGACAGTCAAACTTCTGCATGTTTTGCCAATCATAAGCTTGGCTTTGTATATTTTATGAATTTTTTTTTTTTTAAATAAATTCTCCTGAATAAGGGAGTGTCCTGTAGCAGTGTTGGTTTTCTTTGTTGTCATGAATACCTCATATCTAACTCAGAGGAGTTTTCTGTTTTGTTTGTAATTAAGTTCAAATGGATAGTACAAATTCTTTAACTATTGTGAAGGTTGAATTTAATTAATTTTTCTTCAAAAGTGTGTAATGCTACATTAGTGAATGGGTACTTAGGGCATTTGTTAGGAAGTGACACAATGGCATAAAAAGAACTCTGGCAATGTGACCAAACCATCTCTCTCAATCTTAAGAGTGACATAATCTGATTATAACCTTCTGTAACTCATTATAACCTTCTGATATAATCCTTCCAAGTTGGTAATTGAGAAAACGCAGTAATTAAGCTAAGTGTATGAAGTCTGACCTAGGATTTGTTTATACCTAACATGACCTTAGTTTTGATCTCACTCACTCCAGTTCTATGCCTGCATTAATATAATTGATTCTAATAGGTTTGGTTTAGAGTTATTTGAGCCAGATCAAAAGCAGACCATATTCTTGTCTATCTACAAAAATGTTATCCAATTTTTCCTGTTGTCACTTGCTTTAACACACATAGCAGTCTAAAAAGAGTTAAAAATCAACAAAATTAGAGATGTAAGTGAGGTAGGATCCCATGCAGTAACTAGTATTAGGGATAAAAACCAGGCCGTGCAGAAGGTAATCAGGCTGAGTGCAAAGTTATGCCAGGAATCAGAACTGGTTTGAGGCTAAACCGTGTCAAGGTTCAGGCTGGTGCTGAAATCCAGCAGTATTTCTATGACTGACAACATTTTTTCCCCTGCTTTAAACCAATCTGAGGTGACTTTTTGCTGGCAAATTACCACAATTGCGTACATGTGTTTAAGTTCATAAATAATATATTCCTGCAAGATTTACAATAGACATGCTGAGGACCCAGTCTAGTTCTGTTAGTCAGATTTGCAGCCTCAGCCAGACTTTAGAAACTCCCAATGCATGTTCATTTGCAAAATGGCTTATACTCACTCTCATGGGAAGCTTGGGTGTTACAGGGAGTCAGACTGTAGGTGCTCTGGTGTGGACAATCAGTCAACTGCTGCACTGGTGCCAGAGGATGTGATTTTGGCCAAAGATCTGAGAGCTAATTTGTTATGCCTTGCCCTCTATTGAATATATTCTAGCCATTCTTTGGAGTTTGTCATTAAGTTTGTTTTTTTCTTTCTTTTTTTTTTTTTCCTGAGGAGCTGTAGCTGTTTGTGTGAGTACAGAAACTCTTGTGTACATGGAATAGGATGCAAGTTTGGTCCCAGCAAAATTGCTGCTGTTGTGGAATATACACATTCATTAGCTGGTGTGTTTGCCCTTACCATTTTCAGTGCTCTTTCTATATCAATTCCTTGGCTCCACGGTACTGCAGGGTTAGCCAGGCAGTCTCCAGCACTACCTCTCCTGGAGACATCCACACGCTGTCTTCGGAGGTAACGGAAAGCCTCTGCTATGACTAGGACTGCATCATGGGTCAGTGCAGATGTATACTAAAATGGATGTAAATAAAATATGGTGACACACCGCAGTCTTAGAATTGCTCCAGGTTTATCAGGTCTAGTCCTTCTCTTTGTTAAAATACTCTTAGAAGAATCATGCTTTGCAAGTCCTTTTGCTTGCTCTCTGTCTTGCCGCAGATGCTTTATGTGGTTTAACAACTCTATCTATTTCAATTAACAAATTTAAAATATATTCATTTTGTACAGCATATAGCAGCAAAATCAAAAAAACCTAGTTTATAGTTTCATAAAGTTTAAATTTAATTGGAAGCTTGCTCATATAAATGAGGTCACTACAAAGGTCTGCAATTCCATGCTGGCCCATACTGCTACCAATAGCAAAGAATAGCTCATATTTGGGTTTTGCTTGGAGTATTCTTTTTCTTTTTAACAAGATTGCCAAGACAGGCAGTTTTGAATTGAGGTTAACATAAATCATTTCTGTTTGGACCACAATCCTGATTAGGTAGCATCTGTGGCAAGGAATAGATCAGATTACTTTTCTTAGAAGACAGCTATACAAGCAAGTAATCACAAAATACACTTTAGGCATTATATCTCCTTGGTAATTGCCCATCTGCCTTCTCTTACTCCACGGTAAATCTGAGGAGGGTGGTAAGCTTTGTGTAACAGCAACTCTTCAACAAAACCCCCAGACTCCTTAACTACTTGTTCATGTTGCTGTCAACTTCATCCGTTGCTTGTTGCATGTATCTGGTGACACTCCCCAATGCTATAAACTTAGTATCACCTATGAAATATCATGAAGCTGTTTTTTTTCACATTTCTTCCATATTTATGTGTTTGTCTGAAAGTTCTTCCCACCTACAATGGCCCAGGCTTTGCATATGACACCACTGGTTTTCACTGGCACTACAGCATACCTGTAATTTAGGGGTCTGTGTGCATGAGGGCATTTCGACATGTACATACTGGGAGCAACTGAACGTGCTCGGTGTGTAAGACCAGTTTTCGTGTAACTGACCCTTCGTATTTCCACAGTGCAAGAGAATGAAGAGAATTAAAAAAGAATGTAAGGGGTATCTGCACGTACTGGTGTGTCTGCCCTTCTTTTGCCTGTCTGTGTGACACTGTAGAGCTCCTGGCTCCCCATGAACCTTACCTTGGAGTTAGTGCCAGAAGACATGCTGACCATGTATGAATTAGAAAGGAGGAAATCTATGTTTCAACTGCACGTTCGGCTACTCTCTGCGTGGATAAGACTTATTAAATTCAGAAGAATTAATTCTATGCTGTAGGACAGGATAGCACAATTGGTGGTCTGTATTTCTTAAAAATATGTATTATCTTATTGCAAGCTCTTCAGTTTGCTATAAAGCCTTAGGAAATCTGCACAGAACGAGGCGTGTCTGCATGTGCAGATCAAGAGAATTGTATCTGATAAAAAAGAGTGCAAAGGCAGGATTGTGAAGAAGGTTATACAGCAGCCGTTCTTACTGAGTTCTAAATGACAGCACTTTATAAACTCTTACTGAGTGCACGTGAGGTGGTTCCTGCTCTGACTGCGTCTAGGTACAGGCGCTCTTCTGATCCTGCCCACCTTTACCTCTTCCTGTGATGTGTTGCAATGACCACCCTCTCCTCTTTTAGTAAGCTAACAAAGGTTATACGTCACATTCCACACAACAATATAGAATCAGATAGTAATTTTAAGGTATTTGTTCTTGGGTTAAAAAAGCCTTGTAATAGCTATCCAATCTAGCACTACATAAAACTTACACGCTGATAATTTTTTCAGCAGACTGCATCAATTGTCAGTAACCTTAATGCAGTCCCTTCCAAGTCATGCCAAGAGAGCGATCTAATTTTCTACTTTATTTGAATTCTACTTATAAATGCATGAGCATGCAAAGAGAAAAAAGAGAGAGAGAAGGGAAAGGCTGATAAAATACAGAATAAATTAAACATCAGGGCTTTAATCTCTAGGCAATTTTATTTCCTAATCAAAAAATATTGTACATCAATTTTTAAGTATGCTTTTTGTCTGATTGACAAATACTGTGCACATTTCTATAATGAGCAGTACATTTGTGGAAAGGTAATGTAATCTTTGTGTTTGTACCATATAGTTAAGATTCTTTTTTAAGAATGGAGAATAATTTTTCCCTCAAGGTAAATTGCTTTCAAGTGGAATAAAATCTTCCCAGGTTAACTTTATATATTTCAGAGCTTTCAAGATTAGTATGATACTTATCTTCACTTCTGCATCACTGCCAGGAAGCTTTAGAAAGCAGGTCTAGCTCCTAATCAACAGGGAACAATACACTAATCCGAGTTTTGTGGGCCTATGCTTGCCTTTCTCTGCTTCCTCTGAAATGCCAGCAAGGCTATGGGATGATGTGGGATTAAGAAAATTTTCCTTCCCCACAGAAATCACATGATCCCAAGGATGGAAAAGTACTTCTCTGAAAGGCATCAGCCTTCTGGCACCAGAACCTCATAACTGGTTCCTATTATCTTATTTTATTGCAAATCTGTAGTCCAACACAGTGCTAACACCTGCCCTGGTATACCCCCACACACTGGAGTGGACTAGATTTTTCCCTCCTAGCTAGTATTTTAGGCTTTCCTGAATTCTGTCTTACTAATATCAAGACATTACTCCAGTTTATTTGAGTTATTTTGAATTTGAAATGTGTTCATCAATTTGCATGTGTCCCTCCCAAATCAAGCAGGAAAGACATGAACTGTCTCATCATGGCTTCTTAGATAGGTCTGGTTTCCCTGAGAGAGTCAGTATACATGATGTGGAGAAGTGGACTCCCGGGAGACACAGAATTTAAGGTCCTCTCATCCACCAAGAGTCCCAGGTTTTACTCACCTCTGTGTACTGATGAAAAAGAACAGGCCTCACCAAAAGAGGGAGAGAAAGAAGGAACGTAATAGGAATATTAAGAATATGCAGTGGTCCTAGAAGATTTTATGACTTCCATCACTGGACCAAGTATCCTTGATGCACTCCCCGACTAGACAGTGAATAGCATCCCCCTCTACTATAGAGATGCTGAGGCAGAAAAAAATCTGGGGGAGATACTAGCAGGTTGCAAGTCTTCTAATAACAGCAGCTTTCAGTTCACCCAATCTATGACAGTTTTGGTGAACCTGGACTTCCATTCAAAAAAATTTGGAAATTTTATTGGTTGCAGATAATATCCAGAGCGTTTAAGTAAAGGACAGTGGTGCAAAATACAGGGTTCGATTATGAGGGCAATGGTCAGCAGTGACTAGGAGGTGGCAGTGGCTCCTCTGTGAATCCAGAGCTACTCTATTTTGCACATGAAATTCTCTATTAGCATTAAAATGGACTAGTAACCCAGAGTTTGCATCTAAAATTTAACCTAAGTAGTCCCCACACCCACCCCAAGACTAACTCAAGAAGTTCAAGTTAAAAGTGCATTGTCCACTGCACAATGACACCATTTGCAAGACCAAGTCTTTGCCTCTGAGGAACCCTCACCATAGTGGGCACTTGCATCCAACTAACAGCCTCTGCCTCTTTCTCTCTTCTGGAAGGGCAGTGAATGCTGCGAGGCATTCTCATCGGGGATCTATATAACACACATGCACACACCTGGGGTTAAAGTCCCCCCAAATAATTGTTAAAAGCAACTCATATAATCTCCATCACTGTTAGGGTAAAATAAATACCTTTAATGGTGAGTTTTTGGCTTCAGGGAATTCCCTTTCATCGAGTCTCACCCAGCGTTGTAGAAACTGTTGAACCATTGGGTTTTCGTTATTAACAATCTGAAATCCAGTAACGTTGGCACCTCCATGCATTACTCTCTCCAGAACAATGTCTGTGAAACCCTGGGAGGACACATGTAGAACACAGGAATCATTGCCATCCAAAGTCCCTTTTCTTTGGCTCAGTTTTACCTGCTACAAGTGTAGCACAAAAGAAACAGATTAATTTCCCTCTTGTTAGCTGAAAATATTCTACCAAGGAGACAATTACTATCACAATTGGGATTGTGATAGTGGCATTGGATAGAATTTAAAATGTCTTCTTGTTCAGACCTTTGCGATAGAAAACTGCCCTGTTGTGTTGTGGCAATGCCGTACATAATATTCACCGGTCAGAACGAAAACAGTGGTGAAGCTTGAAGTACTATTTCCTCTTTTCTCCTCATCATGACGAAAATGGGTCAAAGACCTCAATCCCACTTGTACAGCAAAGTGCGCACAAAGGTTCAGGGCTGGGAGCAGAAAACCACTTAACACCCATATTGTGCTGTGGAGGCAAAGAGTACACCTCTTGCTAGGCAGTTCTCTGTCACAGCATTGCTTAACATTACACTTGCAAACAGAACGGTATGATTCTCTCCCACTCTGTTGTTATTTATACCTGAGGCAGTAAATTGGTGTCTTTTTGATTAGTATGACTTGATTGCAGCCATGTTTATCTGAATGTCAATGGTTACACATGCTAAAAGGTAACCCAGAATAAGAACCCCTGTATTTCTATGCACACGCTAATCAGCGAGATCATAACTGGTTCTTATAATGCAAAATGACACATCCTAAAGTCATACAGTACTTATACCAAGCAAGGGTATTTTGAAATTTGTCTTTTCTGCTTTAATCACCCCAAAACATGGATACAGAGAATATTCTACTAAGTGGGATTGCTAATTTGAAAGTCTGAGTTTTGGAAAAACATTTTTCCACTCACAGTAGACACAGAACCCCAAAATTAGTCTTGCTGCAGGATCAGTTACAATATAACATCTTTTCTAAGGAACTCTAGCAGATGGTGCTTCAGAGGCATCATAAACATCCCTGAAAGTCAATTTTAGAACCCAGAAGAAGCTCAGATAAAAATGTACTGCCTTGTCCTGGTAGGTCAACACATACACAGGTACCACTCTACACTCTGAAATACAAAAGAACAGCTAAACAGCCTGGCTGGTTTACTTGATGGAATTGTTCTAATTTGCAGGTTTTGACCACTTATTTTATACACAAATATGCTACAATTATTTTTCCTGGAGTGCTTAAATTTCGAATATGTTACATAGAAGATTACAGTTATTAAGTGTCTTATTTATGAGGATACAAATTAGTGGAAAACATATAATTAAATTATTAATTCAAAATTAGTAATGAGCTTCTTAGACAAAAGAAAGACCATAATTGAGTACAAATGACTATAACATACCAGTTCTATTATTTACTGAAGTAATTTCTCAAAATCCAAGAACCCATCCATGCATTTCCTCTTTTGCTGATTAAAGTTGCCACAATCTGAACAGAATATATTACCCTCTAAACCTTAGCTATACTTGTAATGAAAAAAAGTTCTTACCAGGTTAGCTAACATGTAGTGATAGCCTCTAGAATGTTTGCCAAGAATTACAACCTGTGTAAAGAAAAAAATCATGTATTATTCAGTCGGGAAAACACCAGAGAATGAACATTTTGGTACCCCTCTATGCCCAATCCACGGGCAACTTGAGTATTACAGACCTGTGGCTTTATAGACACGATGCAGTCATTTGTGTTTTTAAAACACGTGGGCAGAGCACAAAGAAGAGTAACTCAAAGGCTGAGAAAACTCTGCTTGCAGAGATGACCCTACCTGGCAAACTTGCCCTTGTGATCACTGTCTCCCCTGCTGACCAGGTTAATTTTAGTTATGAGTTTAAGTATTTCTGCTCTGAAATGAGGTAAAATCGTAACTATTTACTTTGTTCCTTGGTTGTGGAGTGCATGAGAGGCGGGTGACACAGCCCTGCCACTCTGTTTGTTAAACTGTACCAGCACATTGGAGCTCAGCAGGCTCCAAGTCGTTCAGGGGGTTTCCTGCCATGAGCACCCTGGCCAAGCCTTGTCATATATGAATGCTTAAATTCCTGAAGTTATAAGCAGTGACCTTCATTGCCTTTTGACAGCTTTCAAAAGGCCTGAAAACTCGTCGCTTCCAGTGCATCTAAACAGACACATCTGACCTTACATGTTTCACCAAAATTTATACTAAATGTGATGTTGCACATTCCACTAAACCAACATCTCCTGCCCTTCCTGATGCCACTTGGGCATCCCTCTGTACAAATGGAATCATTAAATGGAATCGCTGAGAGACAAAAAAGCAGGAGGATGAACTGAGCAGCTGGATTCTGTAAGGGTAACGGGGAGGAGTGGAGGCAGCACTGCCTGGCAAGCCTGAATTCTGCCATCCTGTGTGCTCATCCCCATTCCAGTAATATTCTGCTTTCACAGAAAGGAGGGAAAAACACAGTTTCCATGTCTCTGCAGCTGGCTGCCAGCTCACCAGCAATACCCTCTTGTGCAAGACTGTGTCACTTCATTTAGCGTTATTCCCTTGCCTTCAGATTATAATCTCAGTAACATCCATCCAGTCCCACAGCCATCAGGTGGAACAATGTCCAGCAGTAAGAATTTAATTAATAGTTGTGGTGATTATGTGTGTGTGTCACTGACTATACCCTATGAGCAGCTCAAGTGAACAGATGATGCTTTTTGATGGAGAATCATCTGAAAATCTATACATACCATACTAACGTACTTCTCCATGGTCACAGATAAACACTCCAAATGCCATACTCTGAAACACATCTTTTCAACATGACCACTTACGTCTTTGCTAAAAACAGATGACATTTGAGTCATTGACTTTAGATATACTGCTGAGACTGTTAAAGTTCTTGATTAAATTATTAAGTTCCCAATTGCCTCTTTGGGTTGTCTTGTCCTTAATAGATGCCATTTCTTTTAAATTTACATTTAATTCTGTAGGAATCTGCATACTTCCAGCAGGCTGAAAATAAATTGCTGTTCGGGTCCTCTTGAGAACTGTATGTACACTCTGTTGGTAGGAAGCATCTGCTTTCCTACACTCACATTTGTTTTCTATGAAAATGTGCAGGCTTCCTTCAGATCATCTGGTGTGCATGCTATTTGCATACTGAATTCTCTGTATGTTTTAATTTCACCTTAAAGGCAACGATTTACTTTTAAAAGGTTAGAAACAAAGAACTTATTTAACAACAATACTCTTTGTTGGTTTAACCTTAATAACAAGTAAGAAAGCTTTTACATTTCTATCCAGAAATGTGTTTATTTAAGAGAAAAATACCACAACAGATGAAGTCGCAGGCTCTAAGAAAAACATACATGGAGCTGCTACAGGCATCAGGAGCGATACTGCAAATAGGAAATGTAGGATTCATTAGCATAGATCAGACTCAACTTTCATCTCATCTGTTGTCATGTCTCCAAAATGACCAGAATAATTCTGTTTAGTCCCTTAGAGAGATCCAACATACTACAGTCAAGACTTAATTCATAAAGCACCTTTCAGAAGTGGCCTGCCAGTATATCTACCCACATGATCAACCATGTTAGTTCATAAATATTTAACTGGATCTTAACAATGTTTTCAAAATTCACTACACTTGCCGTCCTATATCTTAACAAGCACAACTCTCCTCCTCCCTCTCTCCCTTTCCACCCTCTACCAACTGTCCAGCATCTTGAATGGAGCTGCCAGATTAGCAAACCCAGCAGAAACAATCACAGACATCAGTGTTACTCCTAGGGGAGTAAAGGGATGGATAAAGCTTTTTTTATGAAGAAGGAAAACAGGAGTATAACAAATAAATCTCATCAACTGCTTATATATTGTGAAGCTTATATAGAAAGTGGGATATTGAATAGTGGTGCTGAATAGAAAGCCAGGATTACAGGACAAGGATTTCACAGAGCTACATGTCTTTGGTAAGTTTCACTTCCGAGACTTAATATTGCTTTCACCTTGACTGAAAGAAAAGCTTATAAGATTTTATACTGAACAAAGGAAGAGGGAAAAAATGGCTGGAAACTATCATGAATAATTCAGACTTCTGATCCTACATAATTCTTGCCTTGTAGATAAAAAGATCATAATGTCAGGTTTGATACAGAATCAAATAAAGTTTGTATTTTTAATTAACTCTTCAGATATTTCCAATTAATTAAGAGAAAATCTAGAGGGAACATAATTTAAATGTATCTGGTTTTAAAATGAAAGTCAAATCTGCTGGCCAGCACCAGGTTTACGGGAAGTACAGACTTATATGCCAGATCTGAGAAATCAAGTCAGCATTGCCAATTTTAGTTTTTCATTTGCCTGGAGAAGTTATTTTCTGACTGAAAGCATAAAGACAACTCGGTTTCCACTGCATCAGTCATCATGATAATAAATAGGCAACTACAGTTTTTTGCCTTAGCTTTTACATTTTTTCTTACAGTTTTAGAACATAGCATTATAGAAATTAACTGGCTATTATTAAATTGGTATGGAGCATCATGATATTTCTAAAGCAATAATGATGATTCTCTCATGATGTAGTTCAAAGTCTACAGAATACCTAAGAGGAAGGACAGTGAACGGGAAGCAAAATAACTTCAATACTACCCTCACAATTACTGTTACCGTTTGACTTATTCCCTACTCAAATTACAACCACAGCTACTTCCTGGTCTAGAACATGGATCTGTTTTTTTGTCCATGAAAATTAAACACTGGAGTTAAGGGTAAGGGGAACATTATGAGAAGACAGGTTAACTCTCAGAGGAAAGTCAAGGCAGGGAAGCCATTTTAAACAGTAGTGATGGAGACAGATCCGGAGGTTTCACTGGAACATTTCTCCGAGGACTTGACGATGAACTAGAATGGTAAGAACAGAATGTGTAGGTGAACAGTAGTAACAGACCAGAGGCAAGGAAAGAATGACAAGACTCTGTAGGCTCAAAAGAAATCAAGCGATGGAAGAATAGTATAAGTTTGATAGGTGGGACTGAGCAGTCATATTTTGTCTTTTAAAAATACCAATGGCTTGTCTCTGATTCGTAACAGGGAAAGATAATTCTTCTTTTATGGATGGAGGAAATCACAGAACAGATGAGGTTGGCAGAGGCCTCTAGAGATTGTCTATTCCAACCCCCTAGTTCAAAGCAGAGGCAGCTAGAGCAGGCTGCTCAGGACCGTGTCCAGTCAGGTTTTGAATATCCCCAAAGACAGAGATTCCACAAGCTCTTTAGGCAGCCTGTTCCAGTGTCTGACCACCCTCACAGTAAAAATTATTTTTCTTATGCATTTCCTGCATTTCAGCTTGTGCCCTTGACTCTTGTCTTGTCACTGGGCACTGCTGAGACTCTGAAACTCAGTGAGACTCTCCGAGAAGAGTCTGGCTCCATCTTCTTCATTCCTTCCCAGCAGGTATTTGCAGACAGTATGAATATCCCCCCTGAGCTTTCTCCTCTCCAGGCTACACAACCCAAGTTCTCTCAGACTTTCCTTTTACATCAGGTGCTCCAGTCCCTTAATCATCGTAGGGCCCCTTCACCGGACTTGCTCCAGGATGTCCACATCTCTCCTATACTAGTGAGCCCAGAACTGTACACGGCACTTCAGATGCAGCCTCAGCAGTGCTGAGTAGAGGGGAAGGATCACTTCTATTGACTTGCTGACCATGATAATCCTATGCAGCCCAGGATGCTGTTGGTCTTTGTTGTGAGAGTGCAGTGCTGGCTTGTGCTCAACTTGTCTGCCAGGACCCCGAGATCCTTCTCTACAGAGCTGCTTTCCAGCCAGGAAGCTTCTACCCAGTCTGTACTGGTGCATGGGGTTATTCTTCCCCAGGTGCAGGGCTTTGCATTTCCCTTTGTTGAACTTCATGAGGTTCCCCTGCATCCACTTCATCAGCCTGTCAAAGCATGGCAGCACAACCACCTGGTGTATCAAACACTCCTCCTAATTTGGTATCTGCAAACTTGCTGAGAGTGCACTCCATCCCATAACCTTCAGATCATTAATACAGAGGTTAAACAGTATTAGCCCAAAGTACCCTTAGGGTACTCCAAATAGTAACTAGCCTCCAGCTGGCTTTTGTGTTGCTGATCACAACTGTCTAAGCCCAGCAGTTCAGTCACTTTTAAATCCACCTTACTGCCTCTGTGAGCTTTGATTTAAAGAGTCATTGAAAAATACAAGCTAAGAGGATATGCTTGCACTTTTGCCTAGAGAAGTAGCTATCGCAATTTTGGCAGAAGTGAAAAGAAAACTACCATGTCCAATTAATACCTGTTTGGAGCTCATCTTTCCTTCATTTGAATCCACTGCCATCTGGTCAGTCTAGTCTGTTTAATCACAGTTATTTATCATATTTTATTTACAAACGAAAAAAGAAAGAAAAAAAATCAGATCACAAAAGTACAGACTACCTATCCACAGCTCAAACCCCCGATATTTTACGAGTCTATTAGATCTTTCCATAACATAAAATACTGATGCTGACAGGCAGTATTGCCACAAAGAAGGTCTAAAGATTTTTACTGTGCTTTTCATACCTGACAAGTGGCAGAAATATGCCACTTAAATGGAATGACAGGCAGAGATCTGACCTGCTGTAATGTGTCTTTCCATTTCAACCATATCTGGGAACAATGAGGCAGCTTAACTATAGAACTCTTCTTTCCTAGGTTTTAAAAAGACAGCAAGAAAAATGAGATTTCCTATAAGCTCAGAGTAAAAAAGGATTTTGTTGTCTTTGTTGAGGTTATTCATGCATTAATTTTGGTTCCAATTTTGCCAAAAGCCCACACTTCAAGCATTTCTACTGATTTTTAAGTATACGTGTAAGTTTCTGAGGACAGGAGAGCTTAGCCACCTCCAGTTGAGCAGTAATGTGCCTTTATACCTTTCTATAGAAATACAATTATGACACCTTTGCCTTTAAAGCAGTGTGCAAATGTCAGAAGTGATGGCACAATTCTTTCTTTTCGCAGCAAACAAGCGGAACATATAAATGGACTCAGGTCTAAAAAAAATTCAACAGCATCGTCAGGATCAGCTATCAGTGTTGATTGCACTTTGTGGAAAAGCACTGATATCAAGCACAAGCAACAACTGTCTGGCAAGCTTAAATTGTTGTGGAGCACACTCTCTTCTCTCCTGGGTATCAGGTCAGGCGTTTTCTAGTTTCCATCCCTATTGATAGCAGTTCTGTTCTGAGCTTATCTTATCTGAGCAAGTCCTACCTGATATTGGACTGAATGATTGAAAAGTTGTGCCCTGTGATGCAGCACCCTACTGGACCAGTGGCACTGTTGGTCTTCACGACACACTTAAGAAACGAGAGGAACAGAGTATCAGGGTGACAATCTAATTAGTTCAATAAAAGCTGAAGTCAAGGCCCCAAAAGTTCGTCAGTATGTTAGCAAGGATGTTTAGCTTATCCTGAGTGGCATCTGCAATGTACTGCATCTCAGCTCTGTTTCTACCACTCAGGAAAACGAGAGACCGAAGAAGCCCTTCCTTCAGCTGGGAAACAAAGTCCTCTCCCTGGCCTCCCTCCCACTCCTGTAGACCCCTGCTGCAGTAGGGGAGCTGCCCACGGGGCTTGCAGCCACTGCACTTCAGTTCTCTGGGGTCAGCGCACTGTTGACCGCAATGCAGTTACCTTCTACGGGGTTATTATGTGTGCAAAGGTGCAACAGCATTTGACAGCCATACATAATCATTCCTCTCTGTTTACTTTGCACAGGTCACCCCTTGTCATGTAAATTTTCCAGGTACGAGTAGGATAAATATGAGGAGAACATAAAATAAAAGCTCTCCTGAAATGTGAACAGGATTTTCCTCATCTAACCAGATGCCACAGTAAATATAAGATCCTTTGTAACCTCAGTAGATCCATTTGACTGTAAGTTTGAAGAGCCCACTCCCGTTTTCCAATTTACACACATGCTCCTGCAGAAAGAGTGAGTTCCCTTTGAGGATTATAAACACTAGACAAGGCTCAATCTTCTCTCAGTAAATTTATAAAAAAATGGCTTTTTTGGTGTCATGATTGTGCCTCTTTCTATTACACCAACAAAACCAGTACCAATATATGAGGTTCCAAAGGAACCTCAATCCTACGGTGGCAAAAGATACATCACAGCTAGTGGTGGTCTGTCACAGCCAAACAAGTGACACTTGTCCTGCCTTAATTTCACGGAAATAAAGCCATTTCCACGTTCCGTAGAAGCGGCTTCCCTCCTACACAGGGTCAAAACCTCATGATTGTAACTGTAGTGAAACCCAGGGAAGGTGATTTATTTCTTCACTTAGTATTAACAGGATGGGAATCTGGCCACCAGGGATTGTGATGCTGCAAAATATGCAGTAAACAATGATTTCATTTATATGAAGAATGAGTTCTATATTAATTTGACTTAAATATTAAAGGAAGAATGTATTAAATATTAAGATAAATATTCCACACAGGTATTATTTGTTGCAGATAAAAATAACTGCATATATAGTTGAGATTAATTAATTCACCATTTCAGAGGCTTCATGTCCTTTAGGGAATGTCACAAATCCATACACAGTCCCAATTGCTGGATTTTGTAGTGCAGTAAAAACGTTTGTGACTACACCTCATAACCAAAATTCTACTTTCCTTTATAGCACAGTATCAAGATCATTTACTTGGGCTTATAAAATGTTCTTCAGACAGCTTTTGGCTCTTCTGCAATGTATCTCTCATGGGAGATAATCTCCTAGAGAAGAAGAATCTCCTAGAAGAAGGGGACAAAAATACGCATGGTGGAAGCAGGGATCTGAGATGCCTCTGAAGCATTTTATTAAAGTTACTCCCTCTCTGGCCCCATTCTTGTGCCCTTCTTTCCCTTGCCTCTCTTCTTGATGACAGTCACATCAAGAGTGAAATTTTACTTTTAGGCCATCTCCAGATAGATGATGGCTGTGCATGTTAGTCCTTGGAGGGTAATTAAATGCAACATCTGAAAGCGGTATTGTACTTCGTTCTCCCTCCATATGGCTAAACTTTCTTTTCCCATAACTAATCTGACATTTGCTGATTGAAGATTTTGTAGTGGAATATGCATTCAATTTGTGCATAAAAGCTTACATTAGAAATTACTTAGGAAAAAAATTACAAACTGCAACATAGGTTCTGAGGGCATGATACTTTCTCGTAATTTCTTTCAGTGTGATGACAAAGTTTTCTGTGAATTTTCTGTGCCCTGAAACAATTTTCCTAAATTCATTTTCCTTGGTGTGACTTAGTAATATTGTCAGATTAACTAATCTGATGGCACACTTATTGTTAAAGGACGTATTCTACTGCAAAACATCAGGCCCTGGAGGACACTGAGATGAAGAGTTTTATGATCCCTGGTAACTGACATTCATAATCACAATTATTTACTCTTTAAGCTGAACAAAATTCATTAAATAAACTTTTCTTTATATCAAAATCTTTTCTTTGTTCAGACAGATGAAAGCAGTGTTATATCTCTCAGGATTGCATCTCTCTTCACAAGTCATGTCCTTCAATACAGAGACCTTCACATCAAAATCAATCAAAACTTAAGCTACCCTACATCACTTGAAGCTATTTCACTAAAAATAAGATCAGATATGGGGGGCTGTTACAATCATAACAAAAATTCTTCATAGCGTATGAAATGGATACTCAAAATTGCCAAGATCTTTGCCCCTCATTTTGCCAAGATATTCTCAAGAGAAGATGCTCGTTCCCAGAGATCTTCCTTGAAAAGATGTGTTGTAGAAATTTTTCATTAATGAATTCTTTAGCTTCTTGAGTGAGACTAATAAAGCAAAAGTTGTGTTCTTGTCATGGTTTAAACCCAGCTGGCAACTAAGCTCCACACAGCCGCTCGCTCCCTCCCCTCTGGTGGGATGGGGAGGAGAATCAGAAGGGTAAAAGCGAGAAAACTTGTGGGTTGAGATAAAGACAATTAATAGGTAAATAGATAATTTGTTAATAGTAAAACAAAAGCCGTGCACAACCAAAGCAGAACAAGGAATTCACAGAATCACAGAATCATTCAGGGTGGAAAAGACCCTTGGGATCATCGAGTCCAACCATCAGCCCTACTCTACAAAGTTCTCCCCTACACCATATCCCCCAGCATCTCATCTAAACAACCCTTAAACACATCCAGGGATGGTGACTCCACCACCTCCCTGGGCAGCCTATTCCACTGTCTATCCACTCTTTCTGTGAAAAATTTTTTCCTAATGTCCAGTCTGAACCTCCCCTGTTGGAGTTTAAAGCCGTTCCCCCTCGTTCTGTCACTAATCACGTGTGAGAAGAGACCAGCACCAACCTCTCTACAATGTCCTTTCAGGTAGCTGTAGAGAGTGATGAGGTCTCCCCTCAGCCTTCTCCTCCTCAAACTGAACAGCCCCAGCTCCTTCAATCTCTCCTCATAGGATTTGTTCTCCAGGCCCTTCACCAGCTTCGTTGCCCTCCTCTGCACTTGCTCCAGCACCTCCATA
Source organism: Strix aluco (assembly GCF_031877795.1). Classification (NCBI taxonomy): domain Eukaryota; kingdom Metazoa; phylum Chordata; class Aves; order Strigiformes; family Strigidae; genus Strix; species Strix aluco. The sequence goes on along the minus strand of NC_133940.1, from coordinate 10,849,524 downwards.
TCCCTCTCGTATTGAGGTGCCCAAAACTGGACACAACACTCCAGGTGTGGCCTCACCAGTGCAGAGTACAGGGGGACTATCACCTCCCTACTTCTGCTGGTCACACTATTTCTAATACAAGCCAGGATGCCGTTGGCTTTCTTGGCCACCTGGGCACACTGCTGGCTCATGTTCAGCTGCTTGTCAATTAGAACCCCCAGATCCTTCTCTTCCACACAGCTCCAGCCACACCTCCCCAAGCCTGGAGCCATGCAGGGGGTTGTTGTGGGCCAAGTGCAGGACCTGGCACTTGTCCTTGTTGAAACTCATCCTGTTAACGTTGGCCCACTGATCCAATCTCTCCAAGTCCCTCTGTAGTGTCTCCCTATCTTTATGCAGATCGACACTCCCGCTCAACTTGGTGTCATCTGCGAATTTACTGATGATACACTCTGTGTCCTTATCAAGATCATCAATAGAGATGTTGAACAGAAATGGTCCCAACACCGAGCCCTGAGAAATTAGGTAAACTGAGGCACACAGTTTTCATTGTAACATACATAAATTTCCCATTTTCTCCATACCTCCCATCAGCATGTCTGAGTAAAATCCCAGTATTTTTCCCTGGAATTGAACAAGAGTCCTTGGAAACAGAATTCTGCTTATATAAACCATTACTGCATGTCAGGATCACTTCAAACTATTATTTGGATATAACCCAGAAGTGTCGCAGTAATTCAGTCCCAATGCTCACATGAGAATCTTTTGGAAGGGATTTTGTACTGCAGAGCACTGCCTTCAAGCAGCCCGAAAAATACTGAATAATAATAATTCTTTTTTTTTTTCTCTGTTTTGAGCATTTTCTTTCCTTTCTAATGCCCTTAATTAATGAAATTAAGAAAAATAATAAATCAGTGCAACCTCCTCTAGGAAAAACAAGGTTACTTTTTCTCATATTTTTTTATTATAAATGGAATTTTACAGTGACTAGAATTGCAATCAATTTGCTCTTTTCACTGCTCTGAAGGAGTTTGAAAGGTTTACTCCGCTTCACTCTAAACAGCACTCTGCAATATTCTCCATATAACTTGGTGCATAAACCATGAACTGAGATTACGAAGAGTTAATTTATTTTTACTAGACTTAGTTTATGCAGCAGGGGAGGCTGTTTTACTCATATGAGGTAATAAAGTTACAGCAATATTTTTCTCTTCTGATTCTTTACATGCGTTCTCCCAGGATAGAAGATACTCAGGGTACTTTTAAGGGTCTATGTATATTGTTGATAATCTTATTCATTACATGCCTTGGAAGAACCAGCTTCCAGTAGTACATACACCATTATACCTATATATGCACGCCCATGGTGTGACATGAACAAATTTAATTTAGTAACATAAGCTTTTTTAAGCCCGGGAACACTAACTTCCTCTAAAATTGTTATGCTGTTTTCCATCTTACTGGCTGAATACTGTGGGATGAGTTGTATCTGAGGTTTAGCTGATGACTTATCAGGCCTGATTCTTTATAAATTTAGCCCAGGCTGCCCTTGGTCGCTTTAATCTGCTCCACAGAGGCCGGTGGCATTGCACCGGTATGAAGGTGGGATGAGATAGGAATCACGTATGAATGTATAATTACAAGCAGTGAGTGATCTGCACTGGGATGGTACTTTGCCATATTACGGCCTGATCCAAACCCATCTGTAGCCCAGAGCAAGTGCACCATAGCTCTGGATCACACCTAGGTACCTCCTATTGAGGGACTTCCCCCTGCAAGGCTGCAGCTATCAGTTGTTAGTGTCTTATATACTGCACCACCAGCATCTGGGCTAAAAAAGTCCAGTGAGGTGTTCCCACTCTGGATATCTTGCTATTTGAACACTGCCTTATGAAATGCACTTGGGAACATCTTGGTGCATGAGGGGCCCTGAAAAGCACCAGTAGTTCTCTTCTTCCCTCAGATTCATATCACACCAAAGCCATTAATCCTGGCTTAGTCAGCTGTGAAAAAAAGACATACGCTCTTGTGCGGCTTTTCTCTTACTGAGTTAGGACTTCTCCCCTTTGTAAATGAACTTATGAGACACCAGAACTATCACGCTGTCTCTGGTGATGTACAACGCCTGTTTGCACAGTGGTATTGTGCTATTACTATTCATTTTGATAGTGTGTTTCCTTCCTCTCCCTGCAGTTGGTTCATCTGAATTGTCGCCAAGATGGTTGCCTTGGAAACTAATTAAGGAAAGCCTTTGGTTAGAAGCAGAGTTTCAAGCATTAAACTATTTGAGAGACAGATGCAGAAATTAAGGTAATGTCTGCTAAGATGAAAGGGTTTATCCTTTATATGGAGAAGAAAGAACCACATTAAATGCTAGGACTGTAACAAAGCAACTTCTCTACAACACTGACTTTTAAAACCTGGAAGAGATGTGTGAGCGAGGGATTTTAAAATCAGCCAGGGGCTTAGAAGAGGTGACAAAGATCCCAGAGCTATTAGGGATGGGGAGATGGACAAATCCAGTGGGACAAAAAACTCAGGAGATCACATGTTGAGCAAATTCTAGCCAGCTCTCCCTTTCCCTCTGTATCTTTAAAATACTTTTGGCGAATGCTGTTTTCGAAAAATACCAGTACAGCTAATGAAAGACCAAATCCTCTCCCCACAGTCCAGGTAGGGCATGAGAAGCATCAGTGTGTACATTTGCTTCCAAAGTACATCAAATACAGGAGTGAGAGGCTACTGCAAATGGCCCCGAGGCTCAACTTTTCTACTGAGACTGTCAACAAGGGTAACAATTAGTGCCAGCTGCAGAAGCAGCTCATACAATGTGGACACAGGCCAAATAACCAGTGGGACCCTCAGAGGGCTTTCTAATGGCAAACACACATGCACAAACCTGTGGACTGAAAAGCTGCAAAGAAAGGTGAACTATGCGGCAAATTGTGCTTTTACAGCTGCCTATTAACTGAAGTTCAAAGCAAATACAATCTCTCCATGAGCACAATGGTATCAATTTAAATATTGTCTCCAGGATAACGGTTGACTCTATACTTGCAGCAGTGTAACTGAGAAAAGATTTTGGTTCTTTGTACATTTAATGGCAATGCAGAGGTTGCCATACAAATATGCTTGTAACTGCATAAAAACGTACTACAAATGTTGTGGTAAAAATATGCAAAATATCAAAAGCAGATGCACGTGTGTGCATTGGTGTGTGCATTTATATCCCATGAATTATCATAAAACATAAAATGAGTAATTGCTACTATCACAGAAAAATAAAAACTCTAATGGTGACTTCAGGTTCATATGCCTCTGGCATAAGAAACCAGAGTTGCTTGGCAGTGGTCTTCTATATACAGCAGCTTGCACATTTACGGTGAGACATTTTGTATTAATTATTATTATTACTAATCAGATACCTTTAAAACTGTGCTTTAATGTCTTTTGAACACTTTTAAGCTTTGTGTGCCATTACCTCAGTCATTCTGCAGGATGACTAATACTTTGTTAAATTCCTGTCATTTGGAACCTGCCCTGCTTTATGAAGTCTGGATGACGGCTTTGGAGAGACATTACTATTTAGAAGCTAGAAATTCTCTCCTCAGGTATGACCGAAATGCGCTATACATGGGGTAGATTAATCCAAGATGTTACTTCTCTCTGCTTTAGCAATCCATCTCTGACCCTTTATTAGTTTTACAGCCGATAGGAGCAGGCCCTTTAAGGCAGATACAGCTGTCGCTTTTGACATATGCCCATTTTTTACTTACTTTCTGCTAGCTACGGTCCTGAGGGTGACTGACCTAAGTAATTCCCCTTTCCTCCCCACATGACCCTATGGACCTGTGAGCTGCTGAAACTCTCTGGATGTGAAAGAAAAGAAGTGACCTTTCATTCTGCTTTAGATCATGGTTTCAACAATACTCATGGGCAACTAATGAAGAAATGTCCTAAATTTTAAGTTTCTAGTTCATTGGAAACGTAAAAATGAACTGTACCAGTTTCTGAGTGACATTACACAGCACTATACATATCAGATACTCAGCTGAACCCCCTCCCTCTGCTCCCTGTCCAGCTCCACACAGAGGATAAAATCAGGCTGACACAGCCGTGGCACCGAGCCCTGGAGAAGGTGGCAGGGACACAGAGCTCTGGAGGCTGTGCTCCATGCAGCGCAGCCCCTTCAGAGGACACGGCACCACTGGGGTTCAGAAGCAAAGCAGAAGCTGAAGCTACCCATAGCTCTGCTCCTCCTTCAAGCATACCACAGTGTTTATAGGCAGTTATTATATTTTCAATTGCTACAGAAAACACAGGCAAACCCTCACCAGACTACCTGTTTATAATGTAACATATAAACCAAGAAGCTTACATGAAAGTGGTGTTGATTTTCTTCACTTACACTCTTCCTTCTTGTTTTTTGAAATGATTATTGATCAACCGAATACTGCAGTTTTGTATTTATACTTATGACCCCCCAAATGTGGAAGCTGTTGTGCAGCGAGCACACTCCCCTGAGATCCGAACAGCTCTGCAGAGGGATGCAGCTGTGGCTTTACTGAAAACCTCCAGACCCATTTTTCTAATATCAAAATTTCAGACCCAAAGGTCAAGTCCACAGTCAGTGCTTGCACCAGACAGAGTTCAGTCAATCAGATTACCCTTCTTAATCCTAGGGATGCTTTACTTCAAGTCTTCTGTGACTGTTTGACTGTCATTGTAAAATTTTGGGGACTGTAATATTGCTTCTGCTTTGTGAGATGCCTCCACTCAATACAGACATTGCCTTGAAACCTAACTTTTATGACTATGTTTGGAGATAGTGTCCTTTTGATAAAAGCATGCAGCCTCTGGAATAAACTGGTCTTTTGTAAAGTTTCACCATTATGATCCTGAATGGAGTTTCTTCCTCCTTATTTTCCCTCAGGAGATTTTCTTCTAAATGGACATAAAGCCACTCTAGTCTGAAATACAGCTTGTTATCTTGGGAATAAGAAAAACCTATTTCTTAACTCAAAAACATGTCTCTAAATACACGGTTGAACAGGCTAAAGCTTACTGTTAGTTCTCAGAAGAAAATGTTCTTCTGTTTATGAGAACAAAATTTTATATCTATCTGTGAAGGAATATTTTAGCATCAAGGGACAAGAAGTGTGGGGAGCTTATGAATTTCACATGATGTAAGTGTTGCTATCTATGTGCTTGAGAGGCCACTAGATGATTAAATTGGATATAGTTTTGTTGTGCAAGGAGAGATATGGATCCACATACTCAGTGGTTATAGAACTATAGGGTAAGTGAACAAACAGATGGTAACTTACAGAATGACTATTAATCTCTCTGCTTCCCCTTACTCTGCAGCTGAAGAGATAGGGCCAGAGGTGATTTGGGCAGGGTATCCACCCCTAGGACACAATATGGGGTCCATCACAAGATTCTGTGGAAGGGGAATGAAACCAGATGTGCTGCAGAGTGAAACCTGGCACAAAATAGGTTACCCAGGCAGAGTAGGAGCTGAGGTGTCCTCTTTCCCCTACCTTACATTTACATACCAGGGGGAGAGAGCTGGGAGAGATCCCTTCCTGGGTACCAGCCAGCCCTGAGAAGAGAAATACTTCATACGACAGGTTTCAGATCGTGGAAACACAGGGATATACAGATGTGCCAGATGTTAAAGGCATATGGAATACTCAAGGTCACTGACTCACATGTCTGTATGTTGCTGGAGGAAAGTACAGAATATTCCAGCAGAACCTGAGGTCTCTGAAGAAAATCCTCAGATGCATAATTGTCTTTAGATAAGCCTACCCTTTTGGAAGAGAGGTATACCCTGGTTTGACCTGGCTGAAAAAAAGCATCAAAGGAAGAGAACTGCACACACTTACCAGCCTGATACAGGAGAATAGGTCACTCTTACTTAATCCAAGCACTAATACAAAGGCACGATATGCAGTTTCTGAAGCAGAGAACTGACAAGCTTGCCGAATGGCCTGGCCAAGAGCCCAAAAGTCTTATAGCAAACTCAGCACGTGTGTAGACTATTTAGTGGTTTACAGTCTGTTTATTTCTACTATGACACTTGTTCTTGAGTAAGTCCTGTTTAAGCTTCTGAAATCCAGGGTCACTGGCAAATGCTGCTGTTGTCCCTGGGAAAATGAAAGGCAGGTGACACACATCCCCACAGTGACCGCAGTAAACCCCATCTCTGGAGGGAGGCATCTCTCCCAGAAGATGATGGGAGGGTTGACCTTTGAAGATGTGCTCCTGAGGAGGCCAAAAAAAGGAGAGGGATGGAAAGGCAGCTGGGCTGAGGCAGCCTATGCCAGCCCTCTGTGGGACAGAGTTTGTTCATCAGTACTCTGCTGTAACAGGTATAGAGTCTTGGCTTCCCTTTGCTCTCACTGGGAAAAAGCTCTTCAGAGCCACCTGCAGCTGTGCAGTCAGCATGCTGTTAACGCGCTCTTAGCTGAGCAGGCTTTCTAGACTCTGCACAAAGCACCGATTTGACTTTCTAAACTGCAATAAACCCCTAGATTTGAAATATGCAAATCCAGAGTTATCTTTCCCCTCAACGGTATGCTATCAGCAAACAGTTGGCTAAAAAGAAGACAACTCACCACTTGCTTGAATAAACTGGCTAGCTGGATTAAACACCACACATATTTGTGAGGCTTTTTTAACTCCTTTATGGGAAGATAATAAGGTGAGCAGAGGAGATGGAAGGAAAAGCCTAAAACCAGTAATTGTTCAGCTATCAACCTGGGGTCCACCATTACTGACTTTCCCTGCAGAAACATAAGTCATTGCTTTTGAGTATCAGATAACAATACCTCAGGAAATTGTTGCCAGAAGAGATTTTTAGCACCAGACTAGGATCTTCTTGGGCAACTCTTTGTCAAGTGAATGGTTCTGATAAAATAAATGGGACAATACTCATAAAAAAGTGCTGTATAACCGGACTCCTCTTGTTAGACTGCTAAAAAGACATGATTAGCATTAGAGTATTTATCTCAGAAGGTATGTTTAGTTTGCTTTACTATCTAGCTTGGTTTCCTAAACAAAAAGTTTTAAATCCGTTTTTGATATTGCAAATTCAAACAATTTTGCTCATGAGTATCTTCAACGAAATTAAGTGGAAATAGTGATATTACAGCAATACAGTGAGATATATGTCACAGTATTTATGTGTGAAAATGTCTGCAGGGATTTGATTGAAAAATAATAGATAGTGTTCAACTGATTGGCTAAAACTGGTTGATACGCTCCTAAAATCCAACTCCAAGAAAATTTGAGGATCTTTTAGAAAAATTTGAGATAATTTGGGTAAGTATTTCATGGAAATGCCACAATTTTGTGGAAATAAAGTTCAAAAGATGGACAGCGGGCATAACACAGAGAAAGAGCCATTTCACAGTACAGAGATGGGCTATACACAATACAACAATGACAACAAAAAGGCTCTGATTATCCAAAAGTGTGAGTACTCTACAGCGTACTGTAGAGTCCAGAGAAACCTGGAGGGCCCAATAGCAAATCTTTAGTTACACAGATGCAAGTCACATTGATAGAAAGCTGAATCAAACATTTAATAAAATTACAACCTCACTAGATTTGAATTTAGAATGCTTGCAGAAGAAAAGAGTTCACCAGTTTTTTGCTATATGGTTTGCTTGGTATACATCTTTCATTTTAGGCACTGGAATGGTTTGATTATTTTTTTTCTCTCACTTGCACAATATAAGGAAAAGAGAGAATCAAATGTAAATGGAGTTAGAAAGAGCAAACAAAAGGCCTGTTCCTCAGTTGAGAGTGGGCTCAAAGAGCTATTCAAGGTTGGCTCAGGAGTGCTCTCCTGCATCATTTTCAGAAGTGTGGGCTGTGGGTATGGTGTTCTGCATATTCTGCAAGAACGTGAGCAAACTAAAGAAAAAAAAGAAAAAAAAAAAGCTTACACTTTGCTGTATGAATTTCCCCACAGAGACCACTCATCACATTGACTAAAAATACAGTTTAAAATGCAGTGCTATGTATTAGTATCACAACCACACTAGCTGTCAAGAGTTACAGATCAGCATTGGCCCATGCTATGTTCGCTTGAGCACCTTTCCTTCCTGCAAGGAACCTTGCAACCAGCAGCTATGGGACCTGGCCGTGACTCAGTCCCCACAGACTGGCCCTCAGGGATACACCTCAAGGCTTGACAGGAACTGAATATTTTGAGAAGGAACTCAGTAAATAGAGCTTTTGCATTTCCCAGGGTTTATGGCAGTGAGGTCAGTTTCCTACTAGTTTACAATACAACATTTCTAAGAGATATGCTAATGCTTCATGAAATTTAAATGTTACTTTTGATCTATTCCATACTATAAACCCACAGTTAAATTTATGAAGTGGCAATAATCAGAGACTTTTTCAGTCTTAATGTAGGTGAATTCCCACATGCCTATGAATAAACAAGCAGCATGGATTTGGTTCCACACCAACACCAGGTTTGCTGTGAGCCCAGGCGGCAGGGAACTGTCCTGCTTCTGCTCCCTGTGTTGTGTATCTGTTAGCACACCCCTTCAAGCACACTGCACAGCACAGGCATTCTGCATAGCACCCTGGGATGGCCACAGGGTATGGCCATTCCTCTGAGAACACTGGGAAGGCCACGCAATAGCAAAACACTCAAGTGAAGGTGCTTAGACTCTAGCACAATTCAAGCCATCAACTGTATCGGCAGAGGGAAGGGCTTTATGTACCAAAAAGTGCTAATGAGCTATTTGGACTTCTAGCTGAATTTTTCATTAGCAGTATTTCCATGTGGGCATTCTTTAAGATGATTCAAAACTACTTCACTGGCTTTTTATTTCTTGTTTCATGTTCCACTTAACAAACTGCACCTGTCTTGCAATCCCTGCAAGTAGCCCTGATGCCAGTAACATTACTCTGGCAGCTGAGGTTTTAGGTTCTTAACCTACTTAAAAATAATTCATTATTAACATCTGGGAAAAAATATCACAGAGACATTTCCTGGTAGGTTACATGTAAGTGCTGCCACCAACTATGAGCATCACTGAGGCATTTTAATTTCACTAGGTAACTGGCCAGTTGTTTGGACTCTCATCTCAATGGATATTTAATTAATTTCTAGAAACAGACAGTTCTGGAAACATTAATGATGTCTGTCACAGAGAGATCACAGTATCAGAAAAGCATATACCTGTTCCAAAATGGTGTTGATTCTGTCTACTTCACAGTCAATTAAGTATCTTTTTTCTTGCCGCCTGTCCATCTCCTCTATAATTCTTCTGAACTCTTGAACATCCTTTATGCTTCCTACAGATCTGGCTGTCACTTGCCAGTTGTTCTGTACTGCTGCTTCCATAATCGCTTGAAGAATGGAAAATCCTGTATGGGGAAGAGACGATACAACCATTTAAAAACAGAACAAAAATAAAAACTATTTTCAATATTTGACAAAGGGTTCACAAAAACTTGTATCATCTAAAGGGACACAGACTAGCTAACGGCCTGCAAGTGCTTCATCACTTGAGAAAGCAACAGTGTAGGGACCAGTTTCTTTCTTCAGCTACGCCACCGCCAAAGTCACTGACTTCAGCAGAACTGCTTGGCGGTATATTACTGTGAGGCGTATCAGAATCTGTCCAATATATCATATTATGATCCTCTCGGGGATGTTTATGGTCATGCTGGGGTCTGTGCCAGCTGAGAATAGGAGCCTGCAGCCATTACTTGGGCAAAAGTCCATCAGCCTGAAGAGCCGGACAGAAGGGGTAATTTGCCTGTGCAGACTGCAGCAATGGGTCATTAACTGGCAAAGATCCAAGCACTGCACAAGAATGCCAATTAAGTCATTGTACTGGTTATCAGAGCCACGAACCACAGGAGAATATTTTACTGATACTCACTTTGATTTCAAAAAATGTTTTTAAATATGGAGCCTAGCAGCATTAACCACACTTTCAATGCTTTCATTAAGGTAATACCAACTCATTTAGCAGCCTCAACAGGAGAGAAGCAGCACAGAATGACCAAAGACTGCACAGTGGGAAATTATACAAGCAAACAGCATTTAATTTCTTGTGAACAGCCGTGTCTCGGCGGCAGACAGAACTCAAGTCCCTAAGTGAAAAGTGGTGGAACTGGGAACAGTAATCTCCTTCAAGTCATGCTATGTAGAGGCCATCGGACATTGATTTGTATACCTCCATTATAGTATGTAGCTGGGAATTTGGCAAATTACCGGTTTTGATTCAGGAAATTAAAATTTTTGCATACTCCTAATTGTTTCGAATCTGGGTGGATGCCAAAGACAGAGGTCATCTACTTCAAGCACACACAGTGGTTTCCAGTAGATTTCCTTGTACAGAAGCATCCATATGAGCGGTGTTTCTGTCCAGATACTTTATTTGCAAAACTTTCAGTCCAACCATTTAGTTATACTGTGCATTTCTTACCCACAGCAAGATCTGAGAGGCTCAGAATGTGTTCACACACACAAACACATAAACATACAGGTTCAACAATCAATTAATTGTGCTCTGTGATAACCCGTCCCCTATGCTTCTGAAACTGAAAGGAGTTTGAGCTAGAGAAGAACAACATGTTCACTGCTTCAAATTATACCAACAGCTATTCTGAACTCAGATATCATTGTTGCGGTATACTGCTAACAAAGAACTTGTGCTGCAGTCTGATCTTCTGTAGCCTGCTGTAAATCTGTAGTGGCTGTCTGAAGCCAGAGGAGCTGCATCATTACCTCATTACAGACACAAACAAGGGAAGAGTGTGATTTTCTAGACTGCAGTTAGATTATTATAATTTACCATGTGACTTCCTTAAGTCTCACTCAAATGCCCTCACTTTCCTTGTGCAGCCTCCTTGATTCTTAATGCTTTTCTTTGTATGAATGCGCTTTACTATCCCATGAAAGGTGGTGACAATTAGTATGTACGCTGGTTGGGAATTCTTTCTGGCATCTTCTTTCCCCTGAGACTATTGAAAGAGAGGCATTTACATATGTATAGTACAATGAACTCAGTCTTCCTTAACATCATATTTTACAAAAATGGCTGTGATGTCTGTGACAGCATTGTGATTCCATTACATGTAGGAGGAAGATCTAAGCCTAAGATATCTGGCTGGCTGCAAACGAGGCATTTTGATGTGGGAACATAAATACCACTAATGGGGATTTACAAATGCTTTGTGTACAATGATGTGCTTTTAAAAAAAATATGATTCCACTAAGTAATGAATATTTACAACTTTGTTTCATCATTCATATAATGTCTAGGTATGAACCTTGAGCTTGCTGTAAACAACAGAAAACAGTCCATAAATTAATTTTTTTCACTCCAAATTGAATAAAATGGTTCAACATATTATAAAAAAAAAGACACTTAAAAAAAATCTGTAGCTCTACTTTTTGCTAATAACACATACAAAACTTATGAATTGTCTCAGGGAAAGAAGTGAAAATGAACATGCTGGAGAGCAGATGCCATTGGTTGACTGCCATGCACTCGGTTTAGTTAACACTGAGTCAGAGCTCGCTTTGTCAAACCTTGAGTATCTCAGAAGAAAGCTGGACAATTTCCTGATTTTGTGCAATTGCATGTTTGTGTGGGTGTGAGTGTGTGTGTTTTTGCATGTGTCTGTACTAGTCAGTGGTTACCATTTCAAGAAAGAGAAGAGCAAGGTTACTTGGCAGCCTTTCTCCTATGCATGGAAAGACAATTACAGTAATCTTAGTGTGAAAAAGTTCCAGAGCTTCATCATTTCTGTCTTCTCTACCTCCTGTTTCTCCTTGTCACACCAAGTCTTTACAGTCACAGTTCCCTCTAACCTTGCCAGTTTTTGAAATCCTCCCTATGGCCACTCTCTGTGCTGTGCCAGCTTGTCTCTCTTGGGCCGTCTCCCTCTCCTGTCCTTGCTTTGAGAAGTACCATTTGCCCTTCCCGTGACAGCTCGTTAGGCCAGTCCTCTGATGACCTTTACAAAGCCCATGCCCTTTGCTTTACAAAAGCATGGTTCAAACCTCCTGCTTTCAGGAAGGCAGCACACTCACATGCATTCGCTGTTCCCAACCTCCTATCTCTCTCCATGCCTATTGCCTTCAGCACCATTTACTATATTTTACATTGTTACCCATTATGTGATATTTCTGTAAACAACATGTTCCAGGCTTCAGCTGTACTTACCATTAAGAGAGCTGTTACATAAACAATGTGACTGTTTAAATAAAAAGACCATTTTATCTTCAAATATGAACTTTTCTTTCTCCTTAGCATACCAATGCAAGCTGTGACAGTTCAGGGGTACTGCCTGGGTAATGAATGGGAAAATGATTTTCCCTGTTCTGTGCGTGTCAGTGACCAGTCCTGCACCCGAGCTTTTCCATTCCTTGCCCTCCAGTAAACGTGCTGTGTGAATGCTTCACAAGAGATGCTTGCCCCTGAGCACCCTGGAGGTGCTGAACTCTTGTGGGTGCCTCTCATCTCATTCACCCTAAAGGAAACCAGCCAGCCTTGACAACTGTCCATATTTTGCAGTTTTTCTATGGTCTGCACCAGATCTATCCCAAAAAACTAAAGGACCGATAATTCACCACAGGTCTGTGAAGAAGCCATGCAGGAAAGGCTTTTGTTAATACTGTTGGTGGTTTATACTCCTTCAATTGATAAAGGCAAAAAATATTGGATAAGACAAAAAAATCTGACATCCTCCTAGAAGACGACAGCAATGAGATCATCTCAAAACAGGTTTATAATATCATTACTAAAATTCAGAGGTCGTTCATTCTATAGCCATTAACACAAATACAGACAAGAAGAAAAATTCATTCAGACCCCAAACCTGATCTTTCAATCTGTTTTTTCTTAGTCATACCTCGGATGTGAAAAAGCAGCAGGACGGAAGGCATGTATTTTTCTGGAAGCACTGCTTCTGAGGCTAGCTCATATGACGGCACCACATCCCTTCACTACGTTATTAACAGGCTGGCATTACTGATTTACAAGTATGTCTGGTCACACGATGGTGATGTCCACGCTTGCCAGGAGTGCTGGGTTTCTGTGCGTGGTGGGTTTTTGGTCGTAGGGGAGGGGGCTACAGCGGTGGCTCCTATGAGAAGCTTCTCAACGCTCCCTGGGCTCCAAGTCGGACCTGCCTCTGGCCAAGGCCGAGCTAATTAGTGACAGTGGCTGCGCCTCTGTGATAACATATTTAAGAAGGGGAACCTGACAGGAGTTGGAGTTTTGAGGGAAATACCTGTGCAAACACCGAGGTCTGTTGAAGAAAGGAGGGGGAGGGCAGGGTGGGAGGAGATGCACCAGCACAGAGACTCCCCTGCAGCCGGTGGTGAGAGGGCTGGCTGTGCCCCTGCACCCATGGGGGTCACCGGTGGACAGATGCTCCCCTGCAGCCCCGGGGGATCCCACGCCAGAGCAGGGGGCTGCTCCCAAAGAAAGCCGGGGCTCTGAGGGAAGCCCCCACTGGAGCAGTCTGTGCCTGAAGAGCTGCAGCCTGCGGCTGGGACCCACGCTGGGGCAGCTCGGGAAGAGATGCAGCCCGTGTGTGGGAAGGACTCACGTTGGAGAAGTTTGTGGAGGACTGTCTCCTGTGGGAGGGACCCCACGCTGGAGCAGGGGAAGAGTGTGAGGAGTCCTGCCTCTCAGGGGGAAGGAGTGGCAAAGACGACGGGTGATGAACTGAACACAACCCTCATCTCCTGCCCCTGCACTGCTGGCGGAGAGGAGGTAGAGAAATTGGGGGCAAAGCTGAGCCCGGGAAGAAGGGAGGGGTGGGGGAAAGTTGTTTTTAAGATGTAGCTGTATTTCTCACAGTCTTACTCTGATTTGATTGGTAAATCAGTGGTGGTAGCATCCAAATTTAACTGGATGTTCTTTTTTTTCCCCCAAATCGAGTCTTTTGCCCGTGATGTGAGTGGTGAGTCATCCCTCCCTGTCCTTGTCTCCATCCCTGAGTCTTTTGTTATATTTTCTCCTCCCCAGGGGGAAGGAGTGAGTGGGTGGCCACGTGGTGCTCAGTTGCCCTCTGGACTTAAACCACTACACCAGGTCATGTAACAGACCCATACTACATTTTGGTTTCTTTACGCCATGTACTGGGGTGGGATGTGCCTGTGATCTTTGAATGCAATCTCACAAGTCAATCTCATCCACACCTACTAAAAGCTTACACAATCCTGGCCTTAATATTCAAATATGTCATTGTCTGGCTTATTCTTAAAATATTGATGATTTAAAAGAGCTAACCCTCATCTAAACAGTCTACAAAATGATTGGGCTGGAGGTAGATATAGTAATAAAGCTAGAACAAAACAAATGCCCAACTTACGTCTCAGTGAGCTGAAGCAAGTATTTTGAGTTTTGCTGAGTGAAGCTTGAAAAGAGGGGAAAATATTCAATATAAATCTCCCTCAAAGCAGGGAAAATATTACTTGTTGCAATGCCATCTCTGTAGTTTAAACAACCCATACAGAATTACATTCTAGGCAGCCCTCCCTGCAGCTGGACTAAGACACAAATTTGCCCAGAATCTTCAGACTCCTGCCAGGCCTTTCATATCATCCCTTTGATACAAGCATCTCTCAACTGACCCTACTAACACAGAGGAAGAGGAAATTTCACTCTTTTGCATCTATGAAAGTTCATGAAACTCTTCCCACATCCACATAAGCAAAATTCATCTGAGCAGTTTGCTCAGCCATATGAAACTCTATGTACTACATCACTGAACTTACTCTGGTTTAAATAACAGCAATCAGTAATGTGTCATGAGTAAACGACCACACTGGAACATCTGTAGCATCATGTGAGCCCTCGCAGTTGGCACCAAAGTACTTACCGAGAAAAAATTACCACTTATGTAAATCACTCTTTTCCTGAACGTTCCTGATAAGATCTTGGACGTTAGCCTCCTGTTAGAAATGAAAGAGCATTTGCTTGCAGTCCCTCTTTTGCCTTGCTGAGTACCAAAGATCTTTGAGGGGTATATTTTCCTGGCATGCAGCATGCTTGTGCCAGCTGAATGAGCATCAGCTCTGATCTAAATACTTGTGTTTTGAACTATGTATCTGGGACATGATACAAAGAACTAAGCTTCTGGCCTATGAGTGAACTTCAAGGATTTAAGTGTCAAGCCACGTTTGACAAGGGCACAATGAACTTACCAAAAAGGAGGCCATCAAGGCAAATGTTTCCCCAAGACAAATACAAATTCTATGACGCCAGCTTACATTTCAAGCGTACCAGAGGTCTGTAAGTTGAGATATACTTGGATATTCTCTGTGTTTGGCACTGAGCCTAGCACTAATTTAAAAGCAAACAGATCAACGTGTTAGGCATAGGTAAAAAACAACTAGCCAACCCAAAACACTCCCCATCATTCAAAAACCAAATGCATCAGTTAGGCAAGTATGCTTTGCACAACCTATGTCTGCTTAATAATTTTATAACAGGGGAAGAAGCAAGGAACAAACTACTAAATTAGTCACCAGTAGGAGATGCAGCAAATGACTAGTACACTGGAATGCCCTTTCAGTCTAACGCATGTAAGTTCAAATTATTAAATAAAAGTAAAATAACTACATTCCATCTGTTTTTGACCTGATCGCTTGTATCTGGTAACCAGGACGTAAAGTGTTACACTCTGCTCTTCTGGTAGCAGACAACCTTCTAGACGAAGTAGCAAACGCATTCTAACCTTATCTTTTTCTTCTGCTTTTTCTATTCAGCAAACCTCTAGTTTCCCCTGTACATACATTACAATATTGCAACCTGTCATCCATAAACAGAGGATCTACACAAATAGATATGTCAGCTTGGTTGAGAGAATGTGAACTTGCCTGGCTCTAAAGGAGAATTTACAGGAACCATCTGGTCTGCATTTGCTTGGGATGGGATACAGCTAAACATGCAGGAATTCAGATCTGCTGAATGTAAGTGAAAGACTTTTTTTTTAAATGGCTCTTTCTGAATGCATTTCACCTTGATATGCTTTTTCATAACAACCTTGCATCTAACTCACCCCTCATTTTACTCAAGTTTTAGATCAGTGCAACTCCAGTGTTTTTGAATGAAGCTGCGCCAGTGTAAAATGAGAGTAATGTAGTAAGGGATCAAAGCGTACAATAACCAAGGGCAGACATAAGGATGCCACAAGCACTGCTGTCACTTCCGTAAGGGGACATATTCATATGACTTTCACAATGATGTGGGCAAGCCTCCTGGTGTAGGACTGATAAATATACCTCAATACAACAATACGATCCAAAGTTTATCAGAAGAGCTGTGTTCTAGTTTTAGCTTTGCTATGCAAATCTTTATTTAAATAATTTCCAAGGGAATAATAATTGAGTGATTATAGCTTCTGGATGCAGATGGGTAGCAAAACAGATGAGATGGGAACACTTTAAAACCAGAGTATGTTCTGCTTGAGGAAAATATAACAGGTAAACAATTGTGCAGAGAAGGCAGACGAACTAGCACAGAAAATCAGAGAAAGGAATAATGTATTCTGAGAAGTGACAGAAGGTGAAGAGCACTGTGTTGTCCAGTGGGCATGGGCTGTAGGGTATCCTCTGTGTACTTATTACTAAGATCTCTTGATACTGATGCTATCAGAAAGCTGACTGAGGTAATAGCGAGGGCATTCTGTCACCAGAGGATGCTGGGATCTGGGAGACATGGGCCTAGGAGTACTGGAGAGCTCTCCCAAAGGGAAAACCTTTTTACATGCAAATGACAAAATTGTAAACTACATTAGCATTAAAAATAATTAACTTCCAAGCTTTAGGAGCTCTGAATTAAAAAAATAATTAAACTGCTTAAGTATAGAGAGATTTCATCTGTGAGTCTCTCACTGAGTCCAGGGTTTTCTCTGTCCAGCAGAGCCCAAAACCTAAAACTATGCAGTAAGCACAGTACTGTTACACATACAGTGGGATTCAAATCTAAGGAGTTCAATTCCAATGAGATTCCTGCCCAACACCGATTTCCCTGAATGCCCTGAATTCTCCAGCAAGGACATGTTCTAAGTGACATTGGCAAATTCAAAATAAACCATTTGCTTAGTACAGTCCTGCATCCTACTGGTCTTGGGAAGCTAATGCCATAACCTGAGCACAGTATCATAGCCTTGCCTAGATGCAGCCTTCTGTAGTGGCTTCCTTCCCTTCTATTTACCCTTGAGCACTTCTATCCCACGACCACACTGTTTTGCAGTGTTTCTGCTTCTTATATGGAGCAAGCTAGAATGAGCCCACATCAAGCCCAGCTGCTTGCAACAGGCCAGCCTTCAGCTGAAAAGCCTTTGAATGATATAATCAAAATACAAGTTTCTTTGGGTAAAAAAGAAGAAACCAAGATACACAGATAAAACCAACCACTTCCTTCAGACCATCAGAGCTGGGTTTTTTCATTACTCCTGTGAATTGGTTACTGAAGAAACCAGATCTAGCCACCATGAATAGAAAATATCACAGCCACAATCCTCTTTATGTCAGATACCATAAAGTTGACCATAGTTGACGCCTAAGTGAGAACCTTCGGCCTTAGTTTGTCCTTAACTTCATGCACGTTTGGATGACAGTCTCTACGGTTCTTGTTCTAGTCGAGAGAGGGAGATGCCGTGTAATTTTTTTGTGTTTGCAACATGAGTAGAAATCAGCGGAAGAAAATACATAAAAGAACGAAGTCGTGTAAGGCATCATCATAGAGCTATCACTCACAACCTTTACCTGCAATTGAGAAACTAAAAGAGAACAAAAATCCCAATGCGTTGACTAGAACTCAACTGATGAGGCTAATTGCTGCGCGTTAAAAATACATATCTAATTGTGTTTATATATTTATCTCAGCAAAAAGATTCTAATTAGGAATCTCAGAGCTAGCAATTATCAGGCTGGAAAAGAAAACCTAAACTGTCTGCAAAACAACTGTAGCACATTCCATGTGAAGCCAGTTCTCAAAGGGAAAGCTTACAAAAACCAAAATCGGAACATGAGCAGATGTTGCAAGATGTGGAGAATTTAACTCATCTTTTGGTGACAATACTGACTTGGAGGAGATGTATTTGGCCTATCATATGATCTGGAGAAGAACAGAAAATGAAAAGCCACCCAATAATGCAACAGTGTGCTGCTTCTCAGTGATGAGCCAAGCTGTTGAACTACGTTTCTCAAGGCTTGACTGTGGCTGACCTGAGTGAGGTGGTGCAATGCACACAGCCTTTGTTTCAGAAACTAAAGGTCTGCTCCTGTATAACGCTAATGCTGGCCTTCCCACTGGCACTGATACAGCTATATGGGTATCCTTCTCCCTTCAATGAGCCTGCAAAGCTCCTGATGTATCTCTGCCTTAAGGACACATTTTAGCCCAGCTTCATTGTTTCAGAAGTACATCGTACCTGGGCCTGTATCTCCCACAGAATAGGGTCTACACTGAACGCAAAGCAGTGCACTTCACACAAGATGTTTTTGCATCATTCAGCTTTCAGAAAATTCTTACAAAAACATTAATAATATTAACAACAATGCTAAATATCGCTTAAAGCACTGCAAATTAACATATTTATTGTCAACATTCCCATATGTAATAGGCAAATAAAATATTTGACATAGAATAAACCCAATGTTTTGGCCTATCCTACACATAGAGTTAGTAATAGAGCCAATTTTCAAATTTAGGTTCTGATTCATATTTAGATTTATTTTTATTTCAAGCTGTAACAAAGTTTCCTGCACTGCCTACAAACACACTAGCCACTGGAATTATACAGTAAAAACATCAGTATGGTATCTCAGAATACATTTTCCTTGTATCTTATTTGCTAGAGAAAACTGAATAGCTATCTAGCCCCCAGCGAACTGGGATACTGATGGAAAGCGTTATTTATTATTCCAGGTAAAGTTCCACAACTGTGATACAATTACAAATAGAGTTAAAAAGGAAAGTATAGCATGGCATTATTATCTGAGAAAGGAAATACAAATGAATTCTTTTTTAAGCTTAAATAACTTCTTTAGCCAAAAGAGAATATTAGTGCATTTATTCTGTTATAGGCAATAAATGTTCTGGAAGAAGGAAATTTATCTACTTATCAATAGCAGAGGATTTTGAAAATAGCTAAAACTTGGCCTCACATATCACTACATTCATCTGAAGAGTTAAAAATGTAATTTCAATATGCTGCAAACTTAAAATTATTAATAACACAAGTTAATTGTTTGCCATGATATGTATAGGGTTTTTAGCATGAGCATGCAAGAGTATTGCTGACTGCCTTCTCTTAAAAACATGTCAGCAACTGCTGAGTCTAAAAAATTATAAATATTATTCCTTTGAAGAAACAACCACAGGAGTTTATGGTAATCAGACTATGAATTGAAATACATATTCATCACAAAAAAACCTGGATTCACCTCAGATAAATGTCTTGGAAAAAAATTATGCTAGTTGAATTGTCCTCAAACATAGTAAAATTATTCTTTCTATCTGACCTTCAGTCAATCATGTTAGAAAAATATTTATTTCTCTCCCTCACCTTTATCTACACTTTCTGTTTCTCAAACTACCTGAGCAAACAAATCTTTTGCCTCTGAGAATTTTCATTAACAGATGCTATCAGCCTTTCAAAGTCTCTCTTCATCAACATCTCACCCTTTGGTATCCAGCATTTTAATTGCCCTTGCAGCTGGAATGTGTCTCATGTCTCAACCCGTAAGTTAATTTCCTTTTATTTATTCTGAACACCAAAAAAAAATAGCAATCAAAGGGTGAGTACCGATTTTAAAAATATTCTGAAATTTAAATGAGTTTTTATGATAATATAAATGATAATTTATGGATCCATACTCACAGTCTGCGTGTGTGTTTCTTTTTAGTCACTCAGTTATTTCTGCTTTTTTTTTGCCAGTGGTTAGTAACAAGGAGCTTTTATATAGCACTTATCTATATTTTTTCAGTACAAGCATTTATCTTCATAACAATGATGTATTCATTAATTACAAGGCCTCATATTAATTCGAAATGGGTCTGTACACCTCCTAGACTACTTGGCAATACAGATTTGGTCTGAATTGGGCATGAACATACAAGTGTAGTTCTATTGCATTGACCAGAGCACAGAATATATAATCTAACCTGCTTTATACTGATTCTTCCTGTAGTGAGGCCACAGGACAACAATTTACAAAGTTAGCAGAGAATTAGCTTGACATCAATAGACACCACCTGACCCAGCATAAAGCTTGGGGGTAAGAAGTTACCTTTCAAAACATTTCACACAGATGAGGGGGCAGAATTAGAATGTACTGGTTCAGTGCTCTGGATCAGTGGCCTAACTCCATTACTTCTTGCAGCATTATGATCTGTGTATCAAAAAGACTGGTTTATTCTGCAGGGTGGTGACATACAACAGGCTCACATAACCTACGGAGTAGAGACTACACATTACCAGCCAGGGAATTCCTGGGTCTTTCCCTGCTATTGAAGAAAGAGACTAACGGTGAAACAATGTCTTGCTTTTATTATCCAACCTTATAATCATATTTGAATATTAGAGGTCTCTTTCATTGCATCAAAAATCTTTTAAGAATTTTAGCATTAACTATCCCTTCTCTGGTAACACACAGAGTACTTTTTGGCTGCTGCCTTATCTTTTGCAACTTCTAAATACAGGGATTGGAGACAGTAACCTTAGATGAGTGAAAAAAACCCACATTTAAGCATCTGTGGTCAGTTACTGAATACACTCTTCCTGATTTAGCTCAGAAAGGCAGCTCAAATGATATATTAGGCTGGATTATATAGAAATGTGCAAACGTTTCAGCATAAATATTCACTAAGTAGAGACAGGAATGTGATTCAAAAGTTTAGCTCTGGCTTCATCTCACCAGGTTTTGATGTGCTCAGACAGATAAGGAAGGAGAGGGAGAGCATTCTTGGAGTTGGCTCTGCACATCATCAAGGGTTGGGCTTCAGATCCGGACTCTTCTACAGCATCCAAGATAGTTTGTGACTCCAGCACTCTCCCTTCCAGGGAATTTTTTCCATGGATTGGATTTTCCCCCCACCTATGGTGCCATCCCATTTATTTTTGTGCTCCACAAATGGAATTTGCACAGGAAGACATAACGCAATTTTGATCTATCAAAAAAAAGAAGGTAAAATTACCTATGCATGGGCAGAGTTTGTCTAATTTACTGCTCTGATAACTGATGGTTCAGAAACACCGGTATGATGGGCTTAACAGAGAAACCAGACTCAGGAATAGCCTATATGACTTCAAAGGCAATTTCAGCAGAGGCTCAACCTTACCATACTTGACCACCTTGGGCAAAAACTGGTACTGTATATAAAGGACTGGCTGATAGACAGGCATATACCCTCAATATTTGTCCCAAAACTAGAGTAATGGAAGTGTACACTGCTGGATCACCATGAACATGGAACAGTATCAATAAAAGTTTCCACATCCTTTAAGAACTAATGGCCACTAGGTCTTCATTAACTGCTGCTGGACTAATCATCCATCTATATCCATGGTAATAATAAGAGTATTTGAAACAACTAATACTTTTGCCTGTGATCCTCTCAGAAACAGGCTCACTTCACAGAGCAGCATAGGTAAAATTTTCACAGGTATCTGTCCCTCACTTTCAAAAGTGACGTGGGTAGGATGGTAGGAGTAGGTTTTCAGAGGCAATTAAGATGCAGATGCTGAAGAATCTCAGCAGGTAGGGTACCTTCACTCCACTGACTTAAACGGCAATGAGGCATAGATCTCATTGAGGTGCTTTTCACAATGTGACTGTGTGTATGTTGAAACCCTAAACACCTCTGAAAGACCTGTCCTATGTGCCTTTGGAAATCACTTACGAAAATAGGGTATGTGCTTCTCACAGCATGTACTCCGTGGCCTGCTTAAAAAGTGGCACAGAATTCTCTACAGAATACACTGTTAATTAGTTATTTCATTGCAACATGTTCAACAAGTGCACAGATAAGGAATGCCCAACTAAATGGGATGCACACATATCTGAGTCCGACTATCAGTTCTTAGCTGGAAGAAGAAAAGGGAGATAGTAAATTCCCCTCCAATGTTACAGAGTAGTAGAGTATCTATTACAAAAGGAAGGGGTTGCATGTGAACTGCAAACTCCCTGTTTTCATAGTTTCAAACCAAATTTTCTTAATGCTTTCTCAGAGTTGTTTTGTAAAATTAGGAAGCTGTAACAAACACATCCTTGGGACCAGCGAGCCTCAGTACTCCAATTATGTTGGGCTTTGCACCCAGTTATGCTGCCAAGTGTTTACTATTATTTAAAATGTTTATATCCTATTTGAATATCCAATCCAATATTCAGTGAAACAAAAGAACTCTTCTATTCCATTTGTTTTGATATATACTGATGCACGACTACTCTTCCATGACGCCAAAGCATCACAAATCTGATTGCATGGTTAGCAAACTACAATGATAAAATATGCAAAAAGTTCAGTATTATCTAATCTGAAGGAGAAAATATACAGTGAATGGTACACACAGCTAGAAGCACAAGCACTGATAGTTCTGATCACTTGGTTTACCATTACTGTAGTCATTCAGGCAGGAAAAGATTCCACAGAATAAGGGAGGTCCCTGGTATACAGAGTGGAAAGGTTGTAAGTGTTCTGTGCACATCAATACTTTAAAACAAAAGGTTCTCATTCCATCACTGCCCTCCTTCAGTAGGGTGGCACTTATTGTTTAGTCTTTTTTTTTTTTTTTCCCCAAGTAAACTAAATAAGATTTCTTTATTTTAACACTTTCTGCCACTGTCATAATCTCTGTGCAGGTATGAAAAGCAAGGGAAAACCAGGTCAGTTGCGCCTGTGAGCAACTGGAGTTGACTTCAATAAAAAATTTCCATCTAACCTTACTAATTATTAATGTACAGATGTTCTAGGCTCAAAATATAATGCCTGTGCTTACTCCAGGGAGCTGGTCCCCTCTGATTGTACTCAATACTAACTAACCCTCCCCCTGCAGTGAAATATCAAGCCAACACCTTTCTTTTTACAGCAAAAAGTTCTATTATTGTTGTTTCTAAAAAAACCCAACAAATATTTAGAAAGTATATTCTTTAAACACTGGATTATTATGACTGTGCTATATACCATAGCATATCAGGAGGTCACAAATCACATTCTAACTGTACTGCTACACTTAACAGCTCTCACTGAGGTCTTAGCTCTCAATGCCAGATTTTCTTGCCCGCTGTTTGAAGTATGTCCCATCACTTCACTGATTCCTTTTCTTTTTATTTTTTATTTTTTTTATGCAGCAGAAGTTTTGTCCCTGTTTTAAAAGGTCTACACCATGCATCTCTGTTCTCATTCTCTGGATAGCCCTTTTGTCTCTGCCTGTAATGAGAGTCTTGGTGACTTCATTCCTATCTTTCAGAAACAGCGCTGTTGTCTCCCATGCTACATTCACGGCTTCTGCTCATTTACTCCCCCCATTGTGATTCACCTCTATC
Source organism: Strix aluco (assembly GCF_031877795.1). Lineage (NCBI taxonomy): Eukaryota > Metazoa > Chordata > Aves > Strigiformes > Strigidae > Strix > Strix aluco. The sequence continues at coordinate 10,825,985 of NC_133940.1, read as the reverse complement.
ATTTTGGACAACGTGGAACTGAGGGAGGATTAAAAATAAAAGCATGTTGGAAGAACAGGGCTGAGACCATGGTCCTACTACCATTCAGTTAAGCACGTCTCATCCATGCCTCCATTGTTGCACTAGTGGTTCAGGTACTCTAGGACAAACCACTTCAGACCTTCAGCCTAACTTAAGCACGCTCCCAAATGTCCTCAGGACTCTGGAGAGGAGTGGATTGATGCCATTATCTATCCTGAACAACAGAAGAGAAACAAGTTGACTTTCCAGTTCTTCAGCTTTCCACATAACACCACCATCTCATTTTCCACATACAGTAATATTTTATTCTCCCTCTTACATCCTGGAACTATATAACACCCTGGGAGTGAAGGGGAAAGAGATAAATTAACTGTGTATGTTCCAGATGAGCTCTTTTCCATTCCCTGAAAAGTTTTAAAACACTGGCAATCAACATCAGCCTAAATCTGCTTCGGCTAAAGCCATGTGGAATTTCTGTGGGAATTCAGAGATCACTTGCAACTATTCCAGTCATATTCCTGAAGAGATTAGTATGTGTTATTCCTAGAGTTTACAGAAAGACTGAGTTTAGACCTAAGCGTATAAACCTGAATGACAAGGAAGACCCCAAGCCATTCAGAACTTAAAAGCCAACAATTTGCAATATTTTCCATATAATTTTTTGGCTCAGAGATCAGGCCATGGCCACAGAGCCTGTCAACAACTATAAGAAGCCTTATTTACAGTCTAGAACTGCAAATGCTTCTTTTGAAGCTATGTAATCACAAAGTAGTTCACGTAATCCAAACCACTGAATGCTTCTCCAACACCACAGAGTTCCAAGGAGTTTTGCCATTCGCTGTGGAAGGAACAGTATCATGTGCTATATCAAACTAGTTACATGGTTAAACACACATCAGCAAGGTGATTCTGTGATTTAGCACTGCACGCACTACAGTTTTTTCCACTGTGCTGAAGGCTTATTATTTCTGGTTGAACACAATAATAAGGCTCATCTCTTCAAGTTAAAAATTAACTTGTAGTGGCCAACCGTAGTAAACTGTTAAAGATAAAGCAAACCAGTATTTTATTACGTTATACATAAAAAAACTGGAAACGATGTCTCTTCAGCTCTATTTGTCAGCTTTACATACTTCAATTTATCTTTCTTAGTTTCTTTCTGATGGATGTCTTCAGCCACCAGGACTCTATTTCTTAACAGTAGCACTTACCAAAGTGGAAACTCATGTCTGTTGACAAGAAATGAATATGCAGCTCTCAGAGCACATCAGGAGTAACTTAGATATTTTAAAGGAGTTGATTTTATCATGGCCAAAGAAGAGAGAAAGGGTAAATTTGACCCCAAATTATTATCTTTTACGAAGTCACAGAGACCAATTCATGGCCAACAGACATGAGATTCAAGCATTATGGAAAAGTCTAATACACTAGATATACCACCTCCCATTGACTTCTCTAGGAATTCTGCATGGAGCTGAACATCTGGTGTGGCACAGGAAAGCTCTTCCTTGCTATCAGACATTCGTATTTTCTTGCCTCATTCTTCTCTAAATAAGCATTCGTTATTGACAACGTGAGAAAGGTTCCGCTCCCTACGGAAGCCTCAGCTCCTGTATCCTTCACAGAGTTCCTCAGAACAACAATACAGAGCGTGATCTTCAAACACACACTGGATGCACCTTTAACACCCTGGTGTCATGGGACTGCCTTGGGATACTCAGTGAGCTTTTGCACCAGCAGTTGTCTTTAAAAGAATGACTTAAATGTTCTTCTTGGCATGTGAAGACCAAAACTGAGTCTTCTTTCCCAAGTGTTCCAGAATGCCATTACTAGCACAAGGGAAGGTGGGAGATGAAGCCTCTGATGTGGCAGCACCCAGACTGTGTTAAAGCAGTTGTTCCACACTCAGGTGGAATGTGGTGGCCAGCTTTTCCTTATTTTGCTGGATATACAGACTGCATCCCTCTACACTGCATAGTAAATAAAAGTGCAACACCTGTATCTGACATACTGGCCTCAGTGATGTGTTGCTAAAAGGCTATTTCAAATATTCTTTCTCCCAAAAGTCACATGGATAATACACCTCATTTCTTTGGAAAGAATCCCAAGGAAAAAAAGGAGAAATCTGAAAAGACAAAATATTGCTATGGCGCCCTTACTCTCTCTCTTTTTTTTTTTTTTTGGCCAGAAGCCATGTAATTCTCTTCTAGCTGGCTTGTTCTGTCACAAACAGAATGACCTTTATTGAGTGGTCAGCAAACGTGATGGCTTTAACAGAACCACTGCTGCAGTGAAACTGATGCACCATGATTGCACCCTTGTCCACAGAAGGTAGAGGCTCCACTGGGTATTGTCAAAGCAACTCAGAGCAGCTGAATGCAACAATCCAATTCGTGAAACAAGCACAGTTCACGCATAAAGTCACTTTCAGGCACGGCCAGAAAATAAAACCCCAATGTACAGAGGCTCACCTTTTAAACTACACGTTTCTATTAACTGCAGAAGAAAAAAGTTGGCATTATCTTGCAATTTGACTTTATCTAAAAAGACCAGGGGCCTGGAAGGGGCCACTTCCCCTTATAACACTGTGGCAGAGCTGGTTGCTAAGAACACAACAGTATGCAGTGGTCCTTTATGATCAGGGCCACAGCTGATGGAAGAGACACCAACTTCTCCGTCCTCCACAAGGAGTACAAAAAAGCCTGCTTTCCTGGCAGGGTAATTTTTTGTTACCTAGCATAATGGATTTTGGAGCCTTTATCCTGTTGCTTAGGATTTTTGCTTTGTAAACTGCATAGGACAAAGGAAAAGCTCTCATCAGCTTTAATGGGATTTTTATCATGGTATTTGTAAGGACTAGTGTGAGAATGAATGACACATGTCATCAGGACTAAAAGATAAGACAGTCTCAACATCAGATTTTGTCTAGGTTCATCCACTGCATCCACAAAAATACTCTCACCACTAGAAGATGCAACTATGTACCATGGCTTCATTTGACTCCTGTGATGTCACAGCACTATTTGTCTTCTGTATGAGACAAGACAAAAATAACAGAGATTAGGCTGACTGTCTGGAAAGTATGATGCAAGAAATATGACAGCAAGCAAACCTGACTGCTTCTTGTTTGATGATTCTTGCATCTCAGTAAAAACTTTCAATAGCCTTAGCTCTTAAATAGCTCCTCACAATAGCCACAATTCAGACATCTGGTTTTGATAATCATTCTTAATGTAGATACAAACTAACACCTGGCGCAAAGGGAAAGCATCTCTCATTTACTTCAATAAAATAATATGTTATTATTCACTTTGCTAACTTGTTGCTTAAGTGAACAATGTTTTAGAAGTCTACAAAGATAACGCATGATCAACACTACACAACAGTATGCAAAAGTCATGGGTACAAGACTACACTGAGCAGAAAATACAATAAACATAAAAAAGTTTGCTCTGCACCTGAACAATTTTAATCAAAACCTGTTATATTTGTCTTAGCAAAATCTGTTAATGATAATTTCATGCTTTTTATTTAGGACATGTTTATAAATATCTATAAACGATCAAAGAATGCTGAATAATTTTATATAATGCAGCAGAAGGGCAATAATACCATAGTTTAAGGATTTAAAAATCCTTGCTAAATATCCATTTTGCTTTTGACGAAATTTAATACAGGATCATATTTATAACATGTTTACAGTGTCTTAACTGTGATTTATTATTTCTAAAATAGTTATTAATAAAATAAAACAAAGTATGGATGATAACAATTGAAGGCAGGTATGCAAATAATTCTAGTCTCACTAAAATGATATCCTTGTACAGAATACTATGATATAATATTTAACTGACATGTGGAGATTGCTAAAATAATGTCCCGATACATTTCTTTCCGTCAAAAAGCAGCGTGTTTATTGCTGGCTGGTTTTCCTCTGTAAAGTGTGGCCATTGGCCACTCCCAAATAAATGAAAAATGCTCTTTGATGCCCCGCATGAGTCATATATGGGCATATAACTTCATTTACCATTTAGGGAAGTGTCCTGTTAGAAGTTACAGCTGCATTAATTCAGTTTTTTCAATTAATATTACATTTACTGAAGAATAGTCCTTTAGGAGAGGAGGGGACTGTAGATACAGGTTAATTTAGGCCAAGCTGAATTTATAACTCTGGCTGAATAAAATGAAGGAAAATATTTTTCAAATGAAATTTAATGGCTTACTTTCAGAATCTGAACAAAGGTTAAACTAAAGGTTAGTCTTGAAATAACGTTGACTAGATTTTTTGCAGATAAACTAACATTTTTCAGCTTGGTCCAAAATTAATCTTGTAATTTCTCCTTCACTCAACATTTTCCACTCCTCCTCAGGTTCCATGTGACTTTAACTTGAACAAAATTTTCTTTCTAAGATTTAATTCTGTCAAGCAGGAGAGAAAATATACATTTGTTACTTATGTTGAAGAAATTAGTGCTATTATCAAAGAATAAAGTAGAAAGCCCTGGAAAGTAAATGAGAAAAGGCTGTGAATAGCAACTTGAGAAGAAGGCACCACACCAAGGAATATTCTGTAAAGTCATTAAAAAAAAGACCTCAACTAGGGAAATACAACAGCTTTCTGCTTTTCTTCAACAAGTACGTCCCTAAAAATCCCTGAAGGATCACACAGAAATCATTAGAACATCATTTTTATTAGTTTACAGAAACTAGTTTCCCTTGTGACACAGCGATTTCCGTTTTATTGCTTCTAGACTCTGGTCTCTGTATGACAATTGAGGCTGCTATTTGTCATACCGTAACTCATATAAATACACCTCAAGTAATAAAACTGAAGCTAATTCTCAATTTTCTAGCACAATGTCCACTGAAGCCTCTCCGTTTCCCTTCATTCTAGTGTAATAATAAGCAATTATTGGTTTAAAGTAGTTCTCAAGAACCCCCATTGTGGCACATGCTGTAGAAACAAAGCAAAAATGTATTCCCTCCTCACCTTCAGTAACGACTGCGGGTTAAATACAACAATTAAGGGGATTTCTACCATCTGACCTCAAGAGTGGTATAAAACATGACAATCAAAATACTACAAAGTGGCCAACAATAAAACTTTTCATTATTGGTACAATGAACTCATTGTTCTTAAGCAAACATTTTAAATAGCATCTATTATTCATGTGAAGTCCTAAAAACTACCTATCTGGGATTTGGAAAAAAGAACACATTTGAGTATCAAAACATGGGACAATTTTTCAGCTTCTTGTACAAGTTTTTATCTCTGCGTTACAATTTTGTTGCTTCAAATGGACCTGTTAAGAACTTATTTTTAAACACATAAGGTCAAATCTTCACCTGTGCAAATCTGCATTGCTTCACTTCAAAGAAATGCAATGAATGGCTTCTGCTATGCTCTGAGGCATATTCTGATTTATACACAACCAAACCAACTCGGTTACATTCAGTAGCAGTCTGAATTCCCTGTTTTAATGTTAAAAACATTTTGACAAAATCCAGCTTTATAGTCACAAGAAGGTCACTAAAGTCACAAAAACACTATCTGCAGAAAAATGCAAATGAATATCCCATAAACCAAGACCATATCTATGCAAAATGAATAGCACTTAAGAACAAATAACATCATTGCTCCGGTTATCTTTTTATCCATAATTTTCATAGGAGACCCAATAAAGTGTTATGAAGATGCAGCTTGCATCTAAAATTCACTACAAGACAGACTATGATGTGTTTATATTGCCTGCTGTGGCTAGTTTTTGAAGACGGTCAATCCAGAGATTACTTAAATTAAATCTAAATTGTAATGGTCTACAGCTGCTTGCACTTAATATGTTTGCCTTCATATATATTATTAATGAAAACTCAGTGTAATTCTATACACTTCAAACTTTTGAAGCTACTGTTCTTATGTATGCATTTCACAATTATTGTTAGAGTAATGGAAATTGCTGCCATAAAAATGGGAATTCATAATCAAACAGCCAAGCTGAATACTTCCTTGTAAGGAAATGGTGCTTTAATGCACAAATATTATTATATGGTTCATGTCAAAAGGAAAGTGTTGTTTGGTCTTATATGTTATGGATGCTGTGTGCAGCTAGACTTTCCTCTGATTTGTAGCATAAGTAAAACATGCAAACCAAAATGGTCATTACTCAAATGTATGCCATTCACATCCATTTTGTTGCTTTCTTTGAGAAGTGGAGCTAAATGGTTCCAGAGAGGACAACTACCATAATAACTACACTAATACACTACACATGCATCATCTGAAGCTACAACTTTTACTTTTGTCAACATACACTAAAAACAGACAAATAAGCAATGAAACAACCCTGAAAAATCCTTCAGGGTACCCAAATTCATGCTGAAATGTGGAAAACAACTATCCTTTTTATATTATTAGTTTTTTTCTTACTGAAACAGGACAACTGCCACACTGTAATGAAACACGTCATGATGAAATGATGAAACACATTTGTTTCAAATGTTTGTGTTCAAACTGTCTCTGTGATGTGGAATATCTCTAAAACCAACACATACACTAATGTAACAGAGACATTTACTTTGTAAGGCTTTTTTAAAATAGCCTAGCATGAAACTCAAACTGTCAGTGCATAAATTACTGCTGCCTTGAGGCTGCAATAACTTATGCATCCTTGTATTCACGCCCTCATATTCCTCCCCCTTTCAAAGAAAAGCTCAGATCTCCCCTTCCGCCCCCATCTCCCCACCTCTTTGTGGCACCCGTTACAATGTCATTAAAAATACCGTAGGCTTGCCCATTGTGTGTGTAGGTGAGAGAAGGAGACAACTGCTTAACAAATGACAGAAAAAACAAACAGGAGGGTTTGGGGTTTTATTTTCAAGAAATCTCTGCAAGAAGTGCTACTGCAATAATTATGTGTTCATGTAACTCATTAGTATATGTCTACAGCCAGGCATAATTTGATTTTATTTCTTTAATAAAAACTTGATCTAATTTGAGGTTATCATTGTCAGTTCATGGACAAAAACAACTGATCGATAATGCTAGTACTACTAAGCAATAGGCAATTCTATCTACAGAGCAATTACTGACACGGGTGTAGTCAGCTGAAAGGTTTGATCTTGCTGAGCCAAACAATGTCATAAGACTGGCTTCTTTAGCTTTCATTTCCCTCTTTTATGTCCTTCCCACCCCCTCCCCCCTCCTCCCCCCCCAAAGTATAAAGCCTTATCTTGCTAATAAAAGATATGCTAAACTACACAAACTGAAGACTAATATTTGCTCCTAAAATCATAATTTCCCCTTTTTTAAGCAGGGGGGAAAAAGCCAGTAAGAAATAAGACTGCAGCAAATAGCACTCTTTGATCTAGAAGCATATTTACAATATCTTTAGTCTTAGGAGCAGATCATTACACAATCCAGTCTAGACTACGATGGTGTTATGTGTATATAATGCTAGCAAAATAATTAAACTGCACTGAAAGGATTTTATACTGCAGTTCTGACTTAAACTCATCAAATTAAATTCTTTATGAATTAATGCACATAGATTGAGGTCAATGTAGTATATGACTTTGACATTTCATAAAGATGAGTAACAATTATGGATTCTTTCATATATTTTAGATGGCTCAGCAGGACATAATGGCAACTGCAAATTACGTCCAATAGAGGAAATACATTGTTTATATCATAACTTTGTCCAACATTTTATAGTTTATTTGATGTATTCACCCATTAGAACTACCCGTACTTGGGTATTAACTGGACCACCTGTACTGAATTGAAGGCACCCAAGAGCTGCAATGTTTTCCCATGTTAATTCTGAGACTACATCATTATTTTTATATCACCAAGAAGATCATGGTATAAATTTACAAGGCCATATATAGCCGTTGCTACAAAAATGAGAATATTATGCCCTAAGAATGACCAGAATGAAACACCTTGCTAAAAAAGACACCTGAAAATGTCTGCAATTATTTGCAATATTTATCTGATGGCTTCAGAGCGTTTGAAATATTCTAAAGTACTCTCAGAAAATCTTTAATGACCACTGTCATGCATTTTCTTCTCTGGAAAAGTCTCCTTAACAAAAGAAGAAAATAAAAGCTCAAAGCCATTGTCTCTGAGGCTGCTTGGCACACCATGCCATAAGAAGAACATGAAAGGAACGAAAAGCCTTTTCAGCGATCAGTGGCCATTTCGTTAGGCTAAACTAGAATAGCCAGAAGTGGCTTTCACTTTACCAAGGAGCCTCAGTTAAATGCTCACAACACATAAGTGATGATTAAAAAAAGGCCACAACTGAACAAAGCAATTTGGATCTGTCTTTGGCCTGGGGCAGAATAGTTCAATGCAGTGTATGGAGTGGCCACACTGCTTTATAAACCCATTCTCAAGTACAGTTGGGCAGATTATCAAAATGTGAGTTATCAAAAATGAATTAGTGCTCTCCTGAACATGAATAGAGAGTGGAGAAATAACTCACAACTTCATAAGCAGCAGAAGAAATGCTATAAAAATATTCGCACTTTATGCAAATAACAGTAGTCCTCTTCTATCTGGTACGTGCACAGCCCTGCCAATTCACTGCATATTATTATTATCAGCATTGACAAAATGTCCCCAAAGGAAACAACACCTCAGGAGCTCCTAAGAAACCTTAACAACCACTGCTTGGTATCTGTTAACCTTTGCAGGCTGATGCTGTTTTCTCATGTCAGCATGGAACCACGACGCTCACAGCTCACCGAGCGTTCGCAGATCTAGCACAGATCACTGCACTGGGCAGAGAACACAACTGGAGTTGTGTTTCCAGTAGTCACAGTTCTGGCTTACAAAATTCTTCAGTTTCAGATATGATGCATTAGCTCACACTGCTCACTAAACTACTACTACCTTGGCAAAAGCACCTCACCTTACTTAGGCTCTACCCATTCACCTGGAGGGAGCACAGTCGTACTTCACACACAAATCCAGACTCTGTGGCACACCGGCTTCACAGAGCAGTGCCTGAGGAATCTGGCCCTAAAACTGGAGGAGAAACACTTCAGTAGTAAAGGGGATACTCTGCTGTTGTAAGAGATGACAACTCTGTGCTTAATCACTTTAACAAACTGAAGAGAGGCCCTGACTAAATGCTGCTATGCTGTGCAAATCATTGACTGGTGATTTGTTTCTTTGGGCTGCTGGCAAACAAGGAAAGTCAGAAATACTTTTAAGTGCAAAGCAACAAGCTGTGAACATGATGAGCTCAGGATCATGAGGAATAAAACCTTAGGTCACCTTTCTCTCACAATGATTCTTTACATCACGAATCAAAGCAAAAGAGGTGGCCGGGAAAAGCTATGCATCTAGAGCTGAAGAAATGAATAATTACTTGTTACTGAGTACAAGATTCATGTCAGGGACTTTTCACTTTTTTTTCCTTTAAAGATTAATACTTAATCATTTTATGGAGGTATTTTTCATTCCACTGTACTACAGTAGTACCTGTCTATATACCTTCTGAAATGCATGCTCACAGTGCTGTCTTACTGTGAATTGCAAGTAGGAGAGTTTAAAAAAAAAAGAAAAAGAAAAAGGTGCGGTTTTAAATGTCTCATGAGAAACCAGTGAAAAATCTATCTCCATGAGAGAAAAATCCTTTAAAAACTCCTTAACCTAAATACAATATGAGGTCATTTTACCTGCCAGCTGAGTGGGTTTGTCATAAGTGCAGTCACATTTATTTTTCCTCTACAAAGCATTCGAGTCATCTTTATGCTTACTGAGACAGCTGATATTTTCTGGGAAGAAAAAGGCATGTGGTCAAACTAGTTTGGTAAATTCTCTGAAGCCTGAAAGAAAAAGCTACATCTAAAAGGGTCAAGTGTCATAGATGAAGGAAGATATTGAATTCCTTCATATACACTCCATGACAAACACCATTTAATTAACTACCTTAAGTGCAAAGCTTCTTTTATAGAGTAATACATTATGACTTTCTTCAAAGGCTCAAGTTTTTTTACTAGGTGAGAAGGGAAATTCATGGTAAAATTTAAGGGAATTCTTGTGTAGGAATATGAAAAACTGTTTTTCATTAGTAACCATGGCCATTGACTTCCAGTATGACATTCTGCACATCTCAAGTCAAAGCTCAGTGTGCTTTCAACTCAACAAAGGTCTTTAAACGTAAGTAGAAGAAGATCAGGTTGTTAACCTGCTGATCAGTACATCAAATCTTCCATCTGAAAAACAGGACTGAAAACCCTTGCATGCCCCATACAGATATTGTTGATCTTCATTCATTGTTGTTTGAGACCATCAAATGAAAATCACTTCAAAAGCACAAAGCCTTTAACAAAGCTAAGTTTTTACACACTATTCACCCGGCATGCCATATAGTCCTGTATCAAAAGAAATTCAAACTGCATATGAAGCCTCTCTTTTGGTAGTGAGAAAAGAACATATCATTGCTTAGCTGAGAACCTGCTTTGGAGTATCTGAGGCCGCTCTATGAAAGCAGCTTTGATTAACTAACTTGTTGAGATACTTCATTTTACTCATATATTCCTCAAGCATTGGAGAATTCTTTGTGTTCGGCAGTTTTTATTAGAGCCATTCCACAATAGTTTGTGCTCATTCCACAGAATTTCTTCACCTGCCTGAGCTGAACCTGCAGTTTATTTGCCTGAGCTGAAGATCATCATCTCGCTATTGCATCATGCCCACAAAAGTGTGAGGTCTCTCATAGCGTATATAGGGATTCTGTTCCCTCATTGTGAATAAGAAACAACCATCCTTCCACAAAAAACCACGTGCCACCAATAATAGCTGTCACTCAGGTTAAGAATGAACAATTTCTAGGTGAAGAAAGATGCACAGGAAGAGTAAGCACACAGTCAAGATCCAGTAAAGGGTGACAAAATTTGCAAACTTGTAAGAATATTAACATGCTAAATACTGCCACCTTAGCTACATTAAGGTATAGGATGTCAAAATGTCCTTCCTTTGGAAAACACGAGATAACCAGAACACATGCCACTCCACTGAAATATGAAGTAAGGTTCACATACTAATGCAATGTTATAGATCTCTCTTTTTGATACATACCTGAAAATTGCTTCACCTTGATTCCATTACTAAATAGTGCTACTTTCTTCATTCTCACTCAAAGTACCAACTCCCTTACACAGATTTCAAGTCACCAAGGCAGTGCACTTCCATGAACAGAATCAGCACAACTCCCCAGGTGAAGCTAGCCTAACTTGCTCTGAGCATCCAGATGCCAAGGACACCAAAGGCTTCTAGTCTTTAAAGCTATGCTGCATATACAGATGCAAAATAATCAACTCAAAGTAACTTTAAGTAAACTCCTAGATCTGTTGCATGAGATGCGTTAAATAAATAGGTTTGATAAAAATTTACTCGCAGTCCTTTGCATATAGGTATTCTTTTCTACAGCCTTCCTTTCTAGTCTAAAATGTCCCATCTCCACGTTGAGATCAACAAATCCCACCTCATCTCCTCTGGTTCCAAGCGAAGCCTTTCCATCACCTCTAAGGTTTGGCTTTGTGTCAAGTCATTGCCCTTGTCTCAGAGCAAAAGGGCCAACAACACCTCTCATGTATCTTTTCAGCCCTTCCCCTCCTCCACCTGCACTTGGAAATGGTCTTGAACTTTAGCTATGTTTCTAGAAATCTGGAAATGTGAGATTCTGACCATTTAAGCCTTGCCGATACACATAAAATCAACTGAGAACAAAAGCTTCTGTCAAATTACTTGCACATACTATAAAAAAAATTAAATGTTATGGCTATACCAAAAGTTGATAAAACATGCATATTTATGAAAAGCTAAATATTTAAATGCATGCATTTACACAACTCAGTTTATAAATACATTCGTTTGCAGACTTCACCTCTAAGGCATGGATGAGTGGCAAAGCTGCTAGTTCTCCTGTTTACTACTAAGATACTCAGGGCCTCAGCTCATGTTCCTGAGAGTTCCAGTTGCTTTTATTATGACCACAAGGGTAGCACACATCGTGCTTTAGGCTTCCAGAAATTATTTCTCCAGGACGTTCCCGTTCATACTCTGTACCCTGAATGTTCTGACTCTGTGTGTTACAAGCTGATCTCGCATAAAGCAAGGTCAGATTCTGAAGCTCTCTCAGCCACAACTGGACTCACACTCAGTGTGAGTGAGGCTACCATAACACCCTATCACAACACCATTATGTGTGGATGGGAGAATGGATGATGTCACATCATCACCGCATGAGCAGTATCGAGGCTCTGTTACACCATGCTGTTGCTCTGGTGTTCCTGTATTTCTTCATGAATGGACTGACACACTTATGTATTCTCAGGGGCTCCATGAAACAAGACACAAATTTGTTGCACGTGTGCAATTACTTCACTTGTTGGAAAATGCTGCTGACAGTAGTGTCTGTTCCAACAGATTCAAGGGATGTTAAGGCATTTTGCCTGAGCATCTCAACACCAAACTGAACCCACTGTGCATACACAAAACTCGTAGAGGCACAAAGATGCAGTACAGAATACCACCACGAACTCTATGTTGTTAGTCTTCAGCTGCATCTTAGTCTTGCCTGTATGACATCTCATGCTGGATGACTTTCAAAATTGATTCACTCCTCTTGTTCATAAGCTAGAAAAACGGTTTAAGTGATTACCAGAGTAAGCTAAACAAATAGCAGCTAATGGGAAAGATCAGGAGAAAAATGCTTAAGGCTCTCAGTCTACCTAAAAATCAGCCAACATCCATTCTCCTACACAGGGTCTCAATGTTTGTTTGGGGAAGGATCAGTAAAAGGGCCGCCTTCTGTATCTGTGTACCACAGAGACCAAGATAAAAGGAGTCTGTATGAGACTTTAGAGATTTCAGAGAAAATAAATGGGGAGTGATTATCAAAAGCTAAATTTAACTGTTCAGGCTCAGATTATTCCCAAACACATTTCGGCAGTAAAGTCAAACAGTAAAGCAATCCTGGAATATTTCAGTTAAGGTTCTGGCATGCTTCCTGAACAGTGCCTTAGTTCATACATTGTACTGCTGAAAGCAACGGAGCAGTGTGCCCTAAATAAGAATGTCAAGATTTGTCTCTCTGTCAGGGTAAATTACTTATATTTCATACAAACATCGCTAAGCAGTATCTATGACTTTCCATTCTATATAAATACAAATTCTAGGCATTACAAAATGGTAAAATCCCTCATTCCCAAAAGGTTGATAGTGAAAGAAACAGATCATTTTCTTATTGCACATAACTATATGAAGTATGATTGTTCTTTAAATCTAAATAATGGATTTTCTACCATGAGGGGCTTTATACTGTGTGCGTTCTCTATTGTACAAGAGCTTGAAAACTCGAACCTGCATCACAACGTTTCAAGTAAAGTCATGCAAAAGATGCAACGTTTTGTGGCCATGCTGCAAGTCGCCTTCTGCTGACATCATGACTTAGAAGAAAATTTCTGGATGGCAGTTACCAGGGCACGTGATTCTTCAAATGTACAGACCTGTGATGCCTGTTCCTGTGAGATGGAGGCCGAGCCTCAGCTTAGGAGGTCTTGCCAAGATTTATTCCTTGCTGTGCATTTCCCAGTATATAAAGAAGTGAGAAAGGAGAATGAGACAGCTCATCTACATAGGTACCTAAATGCTAGCAATTGGTATTGTCTACATGTCATCCCCATGATCCTGGGCTGCTGTCCAAAACACTTCTGCAGAAGAGACAAAAGACTTGGAAGAATCAAGGTTTGCAGTGATTCTTCCCTGTTTTGTCACCTTTGGTGTTTTATAGGCTTCCAATCATGCTTTATTCTTCACCACAGACTGATATTTACAGAAGATAATGTCAAGATTTTAAATTCTTTCATACTTTTGAAAGTGTAAGCAAAATACATGTCATAAACACTACAGGTGCAACCGAGAAGAATTAAACAGGTATAAACATACTGGCAAACAAGAATTGTAATTTTAAAATGGAACAAGCCTGTGTTTCATTCTGAGAAAACTGTGAGCCAGCCTTAAATCCTTTTTCCTTCATGCGATGGATTCAGACCAGTTCTTCAGCTAGTGGAATAACTTCCCTGCTCTGAGAATAAAGATGTTAATGAACAGCTCAGTTATTGATTCTTTTGCCATTTGACTGTTCAGCAGGTGCTGAATTCAGGGTTTACTAATGCTGATGTAGCTGCTACCACCAGTTTCATTTTTCCCCTTTATTGAAGAACGATCTTTAGAAATGAAGGTAAAAGTTCCTGACATGCAGAAAGACAATACAGAGTTTAACAAGTGAGCTATGTGGTAGGAGGAGCTCTTTTGCACCTGTCTGCTGGTAGAAGGTGTTTATAAACAGGAGTCAGTCATTCTGTGTTGGATTACATTTTTCATTGTTGTTTTCAGCAGAGACTCAGTCCACCAGAAACCGACATTCCAAAACCACTGGGAATCCACCAGGTACTAAAGCAAGAGTCTTTTTAGATTCTACAAAAATTATCTTACCCTAGATGTTTTGCAAAAAATGTTATGCTCTACATATCGGTAATTTTCAGTGGAAAAAAAAAAATCCATCAGTTTAATTTTGTGGAAGATATAATGAGCCTGGTTCAACATACCGCTTCTTTTATCAGCTCCAATCTCTCATTCTCCAGGGAAAGTGGTACAGAAGTGTCTTGTCCTTTGATAGCAATAGATAACTAACCTCATTTTGTAAAAGCAGAACTAAACGGAAGAGTTATTCTTTGTCTTCAGCAGAAGCAGTGAATCAGACCTCATTGCCTTGTACTGAACCCAGTTTAAGGCAATTCAATGTCTTATGCATACCATCAAGCTTACAGTTGTACCTTATTTTTTTCCTCTTTACCTGATATTTCTTTATGCAACAGGGTACCAGAAGGCTTTATATTTAAAAGGAATAGGACAGTTCATATTTTCTGAAGCTGTATTTTCAGGCCTTCTGCATCCTTACGCATCCATTAAATTCAGATCAAATATTTGTGTTTCTGTGGCAGTAAGGATTAAAGATGTAACTGCTTTTAAAGCAGGTATTTTCAACTCTTCTTAGCCACATAACCTGGCTTTAGACAAACACTTCCATGCCTCAGCCTTCATCTAGCCAGTGTTAACCAAAACCAAATGACAGAAGAATTTCAGATTTGGTTACAATGCCATAAAGACTGTGATCTATCTGTACCTCTGTCTAGAGTGAGCTGCCACCGTGTAGGTATGCACTACACAAAGTCACCTTCCTGTCCTGTGATGACTCCTATGATCTGAAGGAAAAGGAAGAAGACTTGATGCACATCACAGAAATCACTTGGTGTGATTCTGTTTAAATGATCTACATGACAGAAATCAATGTCTTTGTGCACAGTAGGTATGACAAATCAAAGTAACTCAGGACAAAGTGCCTGTGTTGTACTGACAGATGGAAAATGAACAATCTGTACAAAACAGTGTTTCTCAGGCAAAAATAAACGTTACTTAAGAAACATTATGGAAATTTAAATAAACAAAAGCTTCAGTATTACAATCTACCATACCATTTCTATAATTAAATGAGAAGTACTTCACACTTTCACGCAACATTAAGATGACTATGAAAACCACAAGCTTACCTCTCCACACATTCATACTAGTGTTACTCTGGTCCACTGACTTCAGTGGAATAACATCTGATTTACAGTAAAGTAAAGCAAGAGGAGAAACAGACCTGAAGACTGGAAATAAACCTGAGGTTTTTCATAAAACATAATCCTCAGCATGAGATGCAAAAGGTGACTTTCCTGACAAGTACTACCCAAATTCTTAATAGCTTTCTGTATGTAACCCCATCTCATTTCATCCTGACATAATCTTAATTAGTCTTAGTTTTACTGCAGAGAAGCCTACCGAGGCAGTTAGCACCATATAATTAATCAGATATTTTGCACGCATCACAGCAACCAACAGTGTCAACTTACTGATGTGAGTTAATACAAACAGAAATCAACCCTGCCTTTCCCTTTCACATGAACTAAAAGCATGTGCAATGAACATATGACTATTTCTTCTATACACTGCTTAATGTCCTTTCTTCCCTTAGCAGCCATTTCCTAATGCATCATTACTCTCTGCAAAGTATAATTTATTTCTTCTGCTGGTACTAGGAGAAGAACATGCAATTTGATATTTCTCTTAAATTTCAGTTTCTTCACAGAAGAGTAAGTCCAGCAACTGCAATAAGCAATGATAAGACATAGTTCTTGCTGCTGGAATTAATAAATCTCACATTTTATTTTTCTTTCTGTGTGCTTTAGCAGTTTTTAAGAAACTGAATTTTGCACCTGCACATAAATATACATTTGAGAGCACAATCTGCAACACTCAGTCATCTCATAGCAACAGAAAATAATGTACTTACAAATATAAACATATACAACGTACACACTAACTCACTGGATTAAAAGCTTCACAACCTATCTATGTAATTGTATATCTTAACTTTATTCTATTGTTTGAGATTTATCTCTTGTCTTCATTGCAGGAGCCAAACATCACAGTATTGTGCCTAATGTCACCCAGAGGGAAAACCATATGATTACACGATTTGATGGCAAAGAAGAAAAAAGCCACTGCTTAAGGAAAACAGTTTTATAAAGCTGATTCTCCATTCTCCTAAGCTTAAACTGAAACAGTTCAACAAGCAGTATAAAACCACAAGGTTTATTCAGTTTTGTATGGCATCTGTAATATGGTGCAGTATTTATTAATAGTAAATGCAATGTTTACTACATGGCAGTGTTTTGCTTCAGCAGAACACTGTAAAACTGCTTGCAAGAATTTGGTCCATAACTAATATTCAATGTAAGAAAGAGTAGTCTAATGTTTTGCCATTTCTCAGATTCTCAGAACAAACCAGTGAGATAATAATCTTCATAGAAAGGCAGTATTTAAATGATAGTTTATTTCAGGAACTGACAGTAAACTGCTTAACACCATCTCTCTACAGTGTTTGTGCCCCAAAGCAGTTAAGTATCTAAGATAGGAATTATTAAAAATTGTGACAGCTCTAGTGTTGTTATTTCCAATGGTATCTCAGCATAGGAACATGTACAGCCTATTCACTACCTGACACAAGAAGTCACTCACCATTATTACTGTTCAACCTTTTGGGATTTTTTTTTTTTTTGTATTTTAAGGCCTATCACAAGAAATTTGCCCAGTGAAGTTCCCATTGACTGGAAAAGGGGAAACATAACTCCCATTATTAAAAAGGGAAAAAAAGGAAGACCCAGGGAGCTACAGTCAGTCAGTCACACCTCTGTGCCCAGCGGCACATGGAGTGGACCCTCATGGAAATAATGCTAGGGTACATGGAAAATAAGGAGGTGATTGGTGACAGCCAACATGGCTTCACTAAGGGCAAATCATGCCTGACAAATTTGGTGGCCTTCTACAACGGGGTTACAGCACTGGTGGATGAGGGAAGAGCAACTGATGTCATCTACTTGGACTTGTGCAAAGCATTTGAGGCTGTCCCGCACGACATCCTTGTCTCTAAATTAGAGAGATGGATTTGATGGATGGACCACTCAGTGGATAAGGAATTGGCTGGATGGTCGCACTCAGAGTTGCGGTCAACAGCTCGATGTCCAAGTGGAGAGCAGTGATGAGTGGCGTCCTCAGGGGTCGGTGTTGGGACCGGCGCTGTTTAACATCTTTGTCAGCGACACGGACAGTGGGATCAAGGCACCCTCAGCAAGTTCACCAACAACACCAAGCTGTGTGGTGCGGTCACACGCTGGAGGGAAGGGATGTGCCATCCAGAGGGACCTGGACAGGCTGGAGAGGTGGGACCCTGCAAACCTCATGAAGTTCAACAAGGCCAAGTGCAAGGTCCTGCACGTGCATTGGGGCAATCCCAAGCACAAATCCAGGCTGGGCAAGGAGTGGATTGAGAGCAGCCCTGCGGAGAAGGACTTGGGGGTATTGGTGGATGGAAAACTGACTATGAGCCAGCAATGTGCGCTCGCAGCCCAGAAAGCCAACTGTGTCCTGGGCTGCATCAAGAGAAGTGTGGCCAGCAGGTCAAGGAAGGGGATTCTCCCCCTCTGCTCTGCTCTCGTGAGACCCCACCTGCAGTGCTGTGCCCAGCTCTGGGACCCCCAACATCAGAAGGACATGGAGCTGCTCGAGTGGGTCCAGAGGAGGCCACGAAGATGATCAGGGGGCTGGAGCACCTCCCCTGTGAGGACAGGCTGAGAGAGTTGGGGGTGCTCAGCCTGGAGAAGAGAAGGCTCTGGGGAGACCCTATAGCGGCCTTCCTGTACTTAAAGGGGGCTGCAGGAAAGATGGGGAGGACTGTTGATAAGGGAGTGCAGGGATAGGATGAAGGGTAAAGGTTTTAAACTGAAAGAGGGTAGATTTAGATTAAATATAAGGAAGAAGGGTGGTGAGGCAGTGGCACAGGTTGCCCAGAGAAGCTGTGGCTGCCCCCTCCCTGGAAGGGTTCAAGGCCAGGTTGGACGGGGCTTTGAGCAACCTGGTCTAGTGGAAGGTATCCCTGCCCATGGCAGGGGGGGTGGAACTGGATGATCTTTAAGGTCCTTTCTAACCCAAACCATTCTATCATTCCATGGTTCTATGAAATTAGGCAGCCTACTGGAATTGCCAAATGTTTCAGGTGCGGCCATCCACAATTACTGCTCATCAAACAAAGGAATCTAATGTCTATTTCTCAGTACCTAACTGCCCTGCCTCTCCCTCCTATATGAATCTTCTTAATTTTAGTGTTGGAAAAATACAGCAATGATAACTCTGGTAAGACTGCTATCAAGTTTGTTTTAACCTAACTAAACCAGCAGTAACTGAAGATAATCAATTACTTGGTTTTGTTCTTGTTTTAAGAGATGGCAAAGATGTTATCAAACAACAGCAGTGAGGATATATGTATAGTAAGGAAAGATAAGATGTCGTAAGTCCCAAGCAACTCAAAGCCTATCAAGCTATCTAGATGCACTGATGCCTCTTCCATCCTCAAGACACAGTGTCCTTCTAACCCTGAGCTACTTTTTATAATCCTAGTCACCTGTGCTTTCATCTAATTCAGATTTCACACTCTGACACTTAGTCTGAATGTCTGACATAACATACAGCTAGCATAACATGCATGTGAGCCACAGTAGGTTCACAATACGATTTTAATTAGTAATTTTAAGACTGTGAGTAGGATGTGAATGGAGGTCAAGAAAAGGGGCAGAAGGCAACAGAGGTAAAGTCAGATTCCTGGGGCTAATTTTGCCAGCTAGAGCTGTGTTTTAATCTGGGATTAAAATCTTAATATGAACACGGCAAAATGAAGCCTAGACACAACCTCAACTGTTCAAAGGGATAAGTCATCATAATAAACTCATGATTAGACTGTGTCTACCTAAAGATTGTACACACTGAGAAGTGTAAATAAATGCAAGTCTGAGTCTGCAAGCCTTCCCTCATGACTTCCGTTACTATCTCAGTCTGACAGTCATATCATCTAGACAAGTTTTAGTGAAACTCCCACTGTTTTGGATGATTTTTCCAGTCTGAAGTGCCAAATTTCTTATTAGGCATGATCTTGGATGACTGATGCATCCCCTCTTTCCAAAGCACTTTAATAGCCTTAAGCATGGTAAGTTTCATCAGTCCTGGAACATATGACATTTTACTTTATCACATGCTGTAAATTTATCGCATTTGGTCACATCAAACCTTTCTTACTCAGGCAAATGGCATATTCACAGTAACTTTCATTTAAAAGTGGACTAAACTAGAAATATGGATGTTTGGGTAGTGGTTTTAAAAGATTTAAAAACTAATGGCATTCTTAACCTCTACATAACTTTCCTACTTGATTTCATAGCAAGCGTTTTTCAACACTAGAAATATTTAACATCTCCCAAATCATTCAGAAAATTCTGAACTCTTGGCATTCATCTAAAATCAGGTTAAAAATTACTTTCTTTCAACACACGGTATGTCCTTAGTTCGGTGATGCTATTAATCTTCAGTGTGAAAAGCATAGCCACAGAAGACTTGATCTTTATCAATATCAAGTAGACTAGGGTATCCAAATTTTGTCATGGGAGCCGGGAATGGAATCTAAGCTTCTTTAGCTCTATCCAGACCCCTTTGATCTGAAGAAGGTCTTGGAATTGTTAATCATGAAGCTGGTGAGAAGGGCAGTGGCACATCTACCTGATGCAAAAAATGCTACCCAGGTGAAATCTGTAACCAAGCAAATTCTGTACACTCAGAGCGGGTGGCAACAGCTGCTTCACAGAAATATGCAAGATTCCTCACAAAAAAATGGTTTCTGATGCTTAGATCTCTTTTTGATAGGATTTGCTACCTTTGGTGCTTCTTAGTAGCTAACAATTGGCTTAATCATGAAAACACTGGGTTTTATGTTTTCATTTCTTGTCATGTATCTACATTAATCTATGGATATCCATGTGACATATCTAGAGCATCTTTTCTCCAGCAGAGCCCTAGAGCATCTTATGCATTATATTCTTAGACCGTTATTGATGCCTAGACATCTCCAGAGTGTATCTTAGCATGGATTGTCTTTGTTCAGTAACAGGAGAAATGCGCATTTATGTGAAGTGGTGTGGATTTGCAATGTCACGCACAGTGGAAGGTCTTGCCTAACAGCATACTTCATAATGGCGACTTTATTTATTTTGCAAGGACTCAAAAACCCTGGCAAGTGTTGAGTCTGCGGTTCCATGGAAACCAGGTATTCCAAATTGAATGCTTACACTGCTAACACTATCCTCCAGAAAGTCGCTTTACAAATAATCAGAAATATGAAGATGACTTCTTTTCATTTACTCATTCATTTTAGTTCAGAATAAACTTGTTTTCCAGGGCCGTTAGAATGGGCTACCTGCATCCAGAAGAAAATTGGGATGGGCTGCACATACCAATTCTGGTAATACTTATAGCAAGTTATGAAATAGAAAAATCACTTAACATGATGGTGCTTACCCCGTTCTGTGTCATAGAGGTACACAAACTTTTCCCACTTGTAATGAGTCAAGAGACTCAAGATGGCTCCTTTTAATGCTGGCCGCATCTGGATGACAAACTGCACATCTGCATCTGTTGGGAAGCTGGGTGTGACGAAAGATGTGTGAAGGGCTCCACAAAATGACGTCAGTGTGTTCATTGACATCTGGTCATAGAATCCAAAGATGGCGTAAACTCCTCTGGAAAACTGTGAACAGACTAACAGAGACAGACAGGGGTGTTAAAATATGACATATAATGAATGCAAACAAACTTTCAAAGTATATTTGAAGTAAGCCTTCTAAACAATCCTGAAATTATTCTGTATGATGCAGCAGATGTAATGAATTAATGAGATAATATATACTAATTTCAGTGTAGCTTTGAGTCGTACCAACTTCATCACAATTAAACTGGCCTGAGCACATTTTTTTATTGCAATTTGGCCTGCTATATTGTTATAATCCACTAATCTCCCCATATTCTTTAAAAACAAATGTGATTACGTTGCTTTTCTGCAAAATACATTCCCTCCCTTGAGTAGCACCTTGAGGGCTCTGTCAGCAGCTATGTAACAAATGTTAGGTCTGCCTAAAAGTCAAAATGTTAAGATGTAGATTTTTCCCGTTATCCCACCTTGATTCTGATCTGATTCAAAGAAATCTGGATGTTTTATTCCCTTATAGACTGCAACTCTGAAACCTCCATATGAAATCTGGGTGTGGCCTTTTTCAGTGAGAAATTATGGTGGCTTCTTAACTTAAGTGTTAAAATCTTTCAGAAGCAATTTGGAAAGTGTATTAACAACACGACAAATGAGGAATACGTATTGTTGCTTCACGGGATGAAAGTTGATATTTCTTAACCTGGAGGCTTTTAGTCATTATCCATTCTGGAGTCCTGAGGAACTCATCTAAGCACCAGAAAATAATCAAAATGCAGTCAAAGATGTTTTGTTTCACATGTACTTATCTGGGGAATCACTTCACTTCCCATACTTTATAGAGATTGAACAATGACCATTTTGGACAAAAATGAAAGTATTTCAATTTACAAATGTGGTCAACTTCATTGGAGTTGCAGAGAAAAGAGTTTGTTGTTCAACTCTGTAGGAACAGAGTAAACTTCTTGCGACTGTGGGTTCTTTCCATGGAGGGAGGCGGGTATGTGAGATGCTGGGTCTCTGGTCCATAATAAAGATGGTATAACTGAAATACACTACAGCATAGTAGCACTTATAAATCAAAATATTTCTGGACTGAGGTGAACAAATCCCATTTATAATGAAAATAAAGTTTCCCAGAAAAATGTTCATTCAACATTAACAATTTCACTTGTCAAGAACTGGATTTAACAACAATTTTCAGCTTGCCCCATTAACCACTTTTACCAAAACACTGCATATTTAACTTTGCAAAAAGTGAGGGGAAGCAATTACCAGTAAAGAAGACATGACTTCTACACAGAAATATACAGCATCGTTACTTCCGAAAGTACCATCATGAAACATTTCCTACCATAAATGCTACCATTCAGAATCACTAAAGCCTGTTAAAGTAATTTTAAAAAGGATTCTCCACAATATCAGCTCATTGACACAGCATCAGGGATAACACCTCAAATAGGCAGCCAGGTGTGAAAATTCGATTTTCTTCCTTGAGATCCAGATGTAAAAATAGAAATGCTATTAAGGAATTTCTTTAAGTGTTTAAACCACTGTAACAGGACATGACCAGTCATGGTTACCAGCAGCAAATAACAGCTGGTGTAGACAGAAAATAGACACACGAGGCACAGAGAGGGAATAAGAAGTAGTGATTTCTGAAATAAAAAGTTTGTGGAAGTTTTCAACCACAGTAAAGAAAAGATATAAAAGAAGTTATAATACAGCAAGAATTTATTCCCAGAGGCATGACTGAGGAATTAATACACTGTTTCAAAAGGCATTTTGTTAAACTATATACCAGCAGGATATAAAGTAGAAAAGCTACCATAAAAATTATCTGCTGAAGTAACAAATAAAAGGCATTAACTTACAGGTGAAAAAAACGGAAAAATAAAGACTACAGTAGTAAGTCTGGCAGTCTCCAAATCATTTCAATGGCGTGTAAACCCTCTAATTCCATGAGAATAATCACTGAACTCAGGTTAGCAGAGCTAGGTGTCCTCACATACACTGAGTGAGTACCTCACATATCAAGCTTCTTTTACATATTTATTAATGACCTAGTTTACCAGTTTTGTCATGTAGATTCTGTACTGCAGAGAAGAGCAAGTATTCCAGGAAACATCCCTTGCAATGCAAACAAAACATATTCTCAAATGTCTCCTGACCCTAAAACCCCAGAGTATTTCAAATGATCTTGGGTTCACCCGTTACTTCTTATCAGGTATAAGGTTCAGGAATATTTCTGAACTGTAACTCCACTGAAATGTCTTAGATTTACAGGGACACAGTATCTGAAAAAGAGAGTCACAGGGGGGGTGAGAAAGCCTAACGTGCTATCTAAGTGTAGGACTACAATGGAGAATACAGATTAGTTCTTATTAGCACTGCCAGTTCCTACACTCCATAGTCAGCAGAGAGAATAGGTGCAGTGCTAAAGGTAACTGACTGCAGCTGGCTCCAGCATGGACCAGTGCCTCTGGGAACCAGCTGAGAACTGGTCCAGTCTGTGCTCTTTCTTGTTCTTAGAGATAGGCACTGTGGTCAACTGTTTGAAAACGGTTCAAGGTCTTTGTCCTTTGGACAAAATTCTGTCTTGCATGGCTGTTTTAAAACAACGAATTAAGGTATATCTATTTTCATAGCAGATTGTGCTCATTTATGCGAAGAGTTCATTTGTGAGTAATCTGAGGGGAAAAAAAAAAAAAAAAATCAGAGTCTGTGAACAACCTGACGGTAAGCAGGACCTTCTCCAAACAATACCTAACAGCCAACATGGAGCTGCTGCCTGCATGGAGCACCCAGTGCAGGTAAGAGCTTCTGATTTGGCCTTTCAGATATTTGCAACTTTTTTCCTGAAAATTCTGGAGGATAACCAACAAAATCTTCTAACAAGTGCACCTCCCTGCCCAGTCTTACTTCCCCTGATTCAGGCTTGTATTCAGATCTTTAAGATTTAACACTTTTACAGACTGTCTTAGTTTTGAAAAATCTTCATCTCTTAAACTCCCCTGCTTATTTCTTATAGCTTATTCTTCTTGACTATCTATTCTGCATGCACTGTAGGGTGCCAATTCAATTTTATTGGCCCATTTAAAAGGCAAAATAAACCTTTGCTTTTATAAGGAGAAGCTGAAAGACCAATTATCTTGGTCTTCAATATACATTTGCATTTTTGAACTCACAATGTTGTTTCAATTTTGTAGCATTTGGTCTTTTGTTTAGTTTGTGACTTAATCTCCTAAGTGATCAGATGAACCTATTGAACACCTATGTAGCCACAGCCATATTGTTACCTTTTTTCCAAAAAACCAAACATGTAATTATATTCATATTAATTACATTATTATTCTAATATCACTGAGCCATAAGCAAAATTTTAAAAAGACTAGCTGAACCTCAGCTTTAAGCTCTTTTTACAAAATACTTTCTACTGACAATCAGAACAATCCTCCTGTTAGAGTAAGAATTTTGGTATTTTTCCTTAATTAATCACAGTTGACTGATGTTTGTTTTTCCCTATCTGAAAAATGCAGACGGCGAAACACATATTTTGGCTGTTAAAGAAGTGATTTGGACAAATCCTGATGCAACCTCATTCCTCAAACAAAAAGTAATTTTTTTTTGCTGAGCTATGCCTTTATGAAACTGCTCTTAATTGTAGTCAGTAATACTGCGGATTCGCATCTGTTTCCCAGGACAGCATAACCAAGCTGCTTTATAACCTGATCTGAAAAAGTTGCAACCTCCACAAACAAGGGACAGAGGTCCTGAGCAGCAGTTATCCAACAAGGGATCATAATATACCATTACTTTGGCATTAGGTGCAAGGTGAGTATTCATTAACGGAGACTTAACTCTGGGCTTGTTCTCAGAACAAGTTAGCTGCCACATACCATCATTTTCAGGAGAGGACAGGATGGTATGACAGAAGCCTATGAATTCTGAAGCATGTCAAGACAAGATAAGGAACTTTCAGGTCATGACAGACTGGTGTTTCCTGCCAAGGAAGGAAAATGCTCAGAGCCAGAATGATCACAGTGGTAAGCAGAATTTGCTTTAAAAAAAAAAAAAAAAAAAGACGACAACCAAAAAACCCCACCCAAACCCAAATAAATAAAAATATCGTTTCTGCACTGAACAACAGCTGAGCCATCCTAAAAGTCAGTGTAACTCAATGAATCCCAGCCTTCTGGTTTACTAGCAGTTCTACTCTCCCTCCAGTCAAAGCAGCCCCACTACAAAACTTGCTAAGATTAACCAGTGTTAACCTAACCAGTCACCAGTCTGAGTGGATTTTTTTTCACTCAGACCCCCAGAAGGCTCCAGGCCAGAACCTCA
This sequence comes from Strix aluco, assembly GCF_031877795.1. Lineage (NCBI taxonomy): Eukaryota > Metazoa > Chordata > Aves > Strigiformes > Strigidae > Strix > Strix aluco. The sequence goes on along the minus strand of NC_133940.1, from coordinate 10,800,414 downwards.
AAAGATACCCTATTTCACACAAGTTATTAGATGTTTTGTGTCTTTTTACAATTTTTTTTTTTGCTTTCTGATGGTATTTAGTTCTATCTTTCAGTGACTGTGAGTATTCCTGACACAGCAAGGTTGTGTATGCTCTGACATTTCTACTATCTATTGCCTGGCAGCTAAAGTCAAAAGTTCTCTGACACTTTTTTTTTTTTCTTTCTTTTTTTTTTTTTTACTTCCAGTTGTTAGTATAAACAACTGAAGCGTTACTAGGAACATTCACAAGTAGGTTTGGATTTTGCTTGTTTAAGGAAAAGATGTATAAAGCCATCAGAAGAAATACATTAATGGATGGATATTAATATACCATTTCTACTAGATGATTTCATTAACAACTGACTTGCAAAAGTCAGCAGGATCCTCCCAACCATGGCATACAGTGCACTTCTGCCCGGGGTGTAACAGTCTCGTAGTTTTGGAGTCAGGGGTTGGAGGTTACAATACCTCAGACACTATCCCCTCTTTATTACTGTTTGTAGGGACAAGTAATTCCTCCTTTGTTCATATCGATTTCTTATAAAGTAGGTCTGACAAAATTAACCTGTGTCAAAGGGGCACTGTAAGACCTGCCTTACTGATAATCATACAGCTCTTTGGGATGAAAAGCACTGCAGGAGCACAATCACAACTGACATTATTGCGTGTTGCTCATACCAGTTTCTTGGTTTTGTGTTCTGTGTTTCCCTCAGCTGTGAAATAATTTTATTCCCTCCACTTTCTTCTGCCAATTGTCTTGGATTCCAGACAATTCTCACTGCCATCCTCTGCCAACAGACTAATGGGACTACTTTATAATGGAATAATATACAGCATATCTCAGAGCAGTTGCTATTTTCTATCTAAGGCTCCATCCTATGACTTCCTTGCTGTAATAATGCAAGGGTTATCATTAACGTCACTTCATACAGTAAGCATGCAGGCTCTCAGAGAGACCAACAATGCCTCTACTGCTTTCTTCCCCTTTCGTTTTAATACACTGAATGAAAAGGCACACACTCTCCACCTTGAGCCCTGAGGAGATCAGCACAGCAGTGCCCCTAAATGCAGAATAAGCTACTTTTGGAGGGCTCCAGGGATTCAGACTTGAGCGCTTCCTTTAAAGACAAACTCGTCATACTAAAAATTAAAAATGAAGTGAACCACATTTACCTATGGCCAATAAAACTAGCTTTTACATTTAAATTGTTAAGACACTGAATTCTGTCAAGAAGAAAATATTCCACCGAGTTGTTTAAAACTCAGCTGAGAAAAGAAGCATCTCTGAAAACATCCATTTCTGAAAGAGTTAATAGTGAATATTCCTGGGGGTGGGAGGGAACCAAGGAAGTTACAATTTGGAATTAGATACAAATCCTCCTGAGATACTGGCTGTAACATCACTTCTCATCCTACCTAATAAAGGATGTGTTTTTACAAACATAAAAAAATCCCCCCAAAACAAACAAAAAAACCCAAACCCAAAACCTCACAGCAGAGGACAAAACAAGCTTATGATTTACTCTTGTTACATCATTTATGGCAACAGTTTTCTCAGTGATTTAACTGCACTGTGTTCTAGCTAGTTCTCTTTATAAAGAACTACTCAGCTTGTTTCATTCTATCTAGTGCCTTCTTCAAACATATACACTTGTTCATTTTGCATTTCTTTTGAGAAGAGCCAATAAAATAAAAACAGTACATTTGGGCACTGGGAGGGGGGTATTATTACATTGCAAATGAAAGGCATAAGGATTAATCCATTCATATCTTACAAACCATTTACTGGAAAGCAATCCAAAACAAATGTCCAGATCCAAGCATCTTGACTCTCTGGTCCAGGTCCCATGCAAGATGACTTTTGTCACCCTATCACAACTCTATTACACGTTATTAAAGGAGTCTTTGTTTCTTACCTTCTTTTCAGGATGACTTTGGAAGCCTGATGACAATTACAGCTCCTGGGTGCTGGGTGCCATACAAATACATCAACACAACCTTAGTTTTCTTCAGTATGCCCAATTATTTATGATATATATGACTCGACTCATTAAACTTTACACATTTTGGCCTTTATATATACTGCTACAGTCAAATAAAACCCTAACAATGTACATGAATTTGTTGTGTGCTGCATCTTCTCTTCACACTGAAACATTTGTGTGGATTTTATGAGTGCATGAAAAATGCCAGCTTGCAACAATAAAAATAGGCCACTCAGGCTGTAACAGTGCTAGCAGGAACACCAGCAGCACAGTGTCTCATGCACACCATGATGCCAATAGGTGCCTATCGAGACCTGCAATGACTGCTCACGAGAAATAAGTGCATTATCTGAAGTCAGATCCTTTTAGACAGAAAGGCTGACGAAAGGCACAGTTTCAGAAAGCACTCAGAGAAAGGTAGCTGAAGTTCATTCAGGTCTGATGTACTTTGTCCATTAGTGTAACTTTACTCAGACAAAGGTAAACCAGGACCAAAACCTCTCTGACCCCAAACTGCCAATTTGATGTATGTGCAAATAAAAGCTTTGGTATTTAAAAAAAACTAGCTAATATATTTAAAATGTCAATAACAAGGACATCCTTGAGCACTCAACTGTAAGACAGACTGAAAGTCAGGCTGAACATGACCTTGATTGTCCGGAGAAAGCTATGCTTAGCTTTCTCAAAGGTGTTCTTCATCTAGTCAGAGAACATACCCCAGGTGTCTGAGTGGCCTGGAACAGGCTATGCTACTTGGGCTGGTATTACCTACTCAATTTCCATTTCATTCGAAGCTGCCTCCAAACCTAGCAGTATGTAGAGTCTGAGTTACCCCTATTTTCAGATTACTGGCCACAAAGCTAAAAAAAACCCCAAAAGCTTAGTAGAACCTTGATGAAACTCAAACACAAAACAAGTATCTTGTCCTGCAAACCTACCAAATTACAATGTATGTTTCACTTTTCATTAAAAAAAGAAAAAAAAAAAAATCGCTTGCCATTCACAATCTCTGTATTTACAACACATTTCTGATGGTGGAAGAAACTCCGTTTCCAGGAAGAGTGTCGGCCTCTTATCAGTAGGTCCAAACTATAAAAAGATTTTAACTGGGATCACTATGACACACTGATTTTTTAAAAACACCAAGCATTCAAGTTCTATGAGAACATTCCTTTTGAAAGGCTATGAATCAGATTATCATGGCTCAATTTGAAGCGTACTCTATTGGAGTTTGAGGGAAGCAAAATAGGGGTTTAAAGCTTAAAATGTATTAAAGATGAGAGGAGAGATATACGTGCCATACAAATCAACTGATTTTTTTGGGAGGATGATTTAAAAAATGTTAGGTATTTGAGGACTATACTGAAGTATGTGCTGATCAGAAAACTAGATTATCTTGCTTCTGTCTTTACAAAATGGAGTTCAAGCTCCCAGAGCAGGCATCACAAACTATAGGCAAGTTTTCTATTTCTAAATCCATTCTGGCAATCCATGATCTTCTACTGTTAACACACCACCTTCCATCCTGATCCCACCACCCACACAAGCTGCTCACAGGGGAGAATTCCTTTTAGTTTTGAAGGGAAGACATCCAATACATACCAGACAGTTTAAAACAAAAAGCTCTTAGAAAGAAGACTTTGTAACATTTTTGCAGAACCCAGGTTTAAATGTTGTGTTATTTGTGATCTCTTCCGCTTACTGCCTATGCTGGTCCTGACACCGGAGGAGATACTTGTAGGAGGAGCAGCAAGTAGCTTCTCTTTGTAGACAGTTAAACTCACTGCTGGAAAGAAATGGAAAGGCATCAGTATCTGCCTTTTGTGCTTTGATGAAGAGATGTTTCTGCTCAGTTTCTCCAGGATAATCAATGCCTTGCCAACAACAGCAGTATGTGCAATGCCAACACTCCGCTCCTGACAGGCAGCTCCACAATCCTGGATGCTTAAGAGTTCAGGCACCGGCCTCAAGTTCGGGGAGTGTCAGAGACTTAACATGTGGATGTAAAGCAGTTCATCGAGCTTTTGCCCTTTGAGAAAAGCTTAGTGTATCCTATACACAGAACCACACACCCCTTTCTCCCTGAAGTGTGAAGATGAGCTAACACTTGTATGAGGAAGCCAGAGGACATGGCGAAGTTTTCCACAGGAGAGTCTAAATATATTCACAGCAAACAATGATCACTTGTGTTCTTCACATCCGACACCCAACTGTTTCATGACTAATTGCTGCAGAAACATGGACAGTGTGCATGCAACACAAACATGTAGCACACACTTGAGTTAAATAACTTGTTTCCATCTGTTCCACCATTTGAAATGCTTTTCATTTTAATCTAGTATGTTATGCCAGCATGCTATGATCACTTTGGATTGTAACTGTATCTCTTATTTTCTGAAGCAATTTTTCTAAAAATGTTGGTCAGAGCAAAAATATGAAAAACCCTATTCTTGCAAAAGTTATTCTGTTATAAAACACAAGCAGATTTAGCAGCCATTTACTTACAGGCAGCCAATATACTCTATTAATATGCATATTCTAATAAACATAGTAACATTTAATAGTTTAACATAAAATCATGAACATTTATATAATTTTATTCAAAGAAGTAAGAGTTCCACAAGCCACTAAGCACTCTGCCTTGGAAAAAAAAAGACATGTTCAAAAAAGTGTTTTTAATGTGGATTTGACAAGATGTTGCAGACCAGGGAATATCCGAGTTGTTACTGTTACCATCTTCAGACACAATTTATCTCACATACTTTATCAATACTTAAACAAGAGACTAAGAGAAAACCAAGCGCTTTGTGATATAAAGAAAAAATAAGTCACACCCATCAGAAAACAGCAGCATTTCGCAGTTGAGGACGTTAGGCGGAACACAGGGCTGAATCTAAGTGCAGCAGTTAAAGGCAATGCTGTGCCTCAGAACATCAGCAGCAGCTATCTCCAGCACGCCAATACTCTGAAGTGATTTCTTATTTCATTGGAACATCCCAGTATGGAGGAAGTAAAAAGGTGGAGGCATATTATTAAATGTATGCTTGTTCAGCAGATTCTTCCCTGAGTGATTTCAGAAGTTGACTTCATTCTGGGCCACTGTGGTGAAAGGCAATAAATCAAAACAAGGCTTTGGCAGTGTGATGAAAGATGAGCTGAGTCTGCTGAGGTGGTGCCATTTATAGGCCTGTGGGGATATATTACAGAGGAGGAGATAGAAGAGGCAAAATGGCACACACACCTGGAATCACTGAACTGGGTAAAATTCACCATGAGGTAAAGGCCAGGATTAAGGTTGTCCAAGGAGAAAGGGGATGCGATCACCAAAACAGCAGCTGTGCAAGCAGCCTCCAGCTCTGGAGGGTTTCCAGCTGGCTCTACGTATGCAGAGCATGGTGCTGGCTGACAGACAGCCCAGTTTACCCAAAGCAACAGTCCCTAACACTTTCCTGGAGGCTCTGCAACAGTATTCCAGCAAACAGTGTCACTGAGAGTACATCTTGGACCAGTGGACTGGATTTCACATTACTGTATCTCCTCCCCCTGTTTACTCAAGGTTCATGGGGCTACGCAATTCTCATCCACTCCTTGTGTCCCACTACTGTCATCTTATCAGTCTGAGAGACTTCAGATCAGTTAACACAGAAAAGGAAACAGAAAGGCTGTGAAAACCTGGCTTCAGCAGTCAGGGAAATCATTTGAAGATGCTCCTTAAGGGTCCAATAAAGTACCCACCAAGGTCATTGGAGAAGCTTCTATGGACTTGAGTGAGCTGGACTAGAACTGAGAGGCCTATTCAGTACATTGAAAGAGCAAACTACAGAACCGCAAAACCAAAATCCCAACTCCCCTTACAAAAACAAAAGCATCCACCCCATCTAGTTTTATTCTTGGTATCATTTCTGTCTGCCTTACAGTCCAAAGAGTCCTTCTTGCTACCAGCCTCTTGGACCTTCACAATCACATCTGACAGCAATTCACAGACCAGTACCCTCAGCTAAGCCAGTGCCTTATTTACAGGGAACAAGAAGAATATTATTCTGTATAAATTATGCATAATCACTATTTATCAAGCTGGGTTAATTGGCACATAACAAAAGAGTTGTCTGGTGCACAGCTGAATATTGTGGAAGCCAAAATTGATGGAAATGGTACAGCAAAAGCCTGATTGTGAAGGAAGAGTCACATTGCTACATGCTAATTCTTAACTGACTGCTGCTCTTTCAGAGGAAGAGAGGGCGGTCAAGTGAGGCAGGCCTAGTTTGAAATTATTTGTTAATCTCAGAGGGTTTGAACAGACTATTGTAGCTTTAAATACTGCTTCAAAGTCTGCTCTCAGCCAGATGCATAGTGTAATGTTAACCTGGTGCAAATCCATTGGTTTTTTGTGCTCCATGAGACTCTGCTGAATTCATAAGCAAAAATCAATCTTGTTAATCATCAACAGCATGAGACTGACCTGTAGGGGTACTTGTGATGGGGATAGAGAAGTGGGACTCTTCTCACATCTCTTACCAGAGAAGAGCTAAATGCCTCACACCAAAGCCAGACTAGCAGCCCAAGAGGTCCTAGAAGTCCTCATCAGAAACACGTCATGACGCAGCGGCAGTGTGAGGCAGCCCTTGAATTTCTCTAGAACTGCACAAACCTGAAGAACCACAGCTTCATCAACCTTATTCTACATGCACACAATCGCTTTGAGATTGAGAGCAAGGTTTTACTCAATATCCTAGATCCCAAAGATGTGTGCACAAATTTAAGCACATGCTTAGGTGTTTTGATGAATAGACACAGATTGAAGTATGTGCTCAAGACACTGAATCAGAGCTGAGGGTCAAATTATGAAGATGCTCACTCTAGTATGAGGTCTCCCTTCAGTGATGCATTACAATCTAGCTGTACTAGGGGTATTCAGATGATTTATTCTGATTTACACCATGGCACTTCCACACTTCCCTATTCTCTTCTCTACTAACACCTACTAAAAATCTCTCCTAGCAGGAAAACACCTGCAAATCGATGACTTCAAAGAACAGCTCTTTCTCCCCACTCTCTCTCTCAAACTTGCTAGTAGAGTTAACAGAAAATGAGAAGACTCAGGTAACTTCCACTGCTGTAAGTTAGAAGCTCTTTTATTCACAACCACCATCCAGGCCAGAGAATATTGCTGTGATCCCATCATGTTTGTGGTCTCAACAGCATAAATGCAAATGAACACAGAACCACAGGTATTTTTAACAGATTTTGGATTATGTTATCTCCATTACAGCACTTCTATATTGGAAACATGGTTAACAAACATTAGCTTTCCTTGAAAATTGTGTGACATTTACCAAAGCTTTCAAGCTACACACATTGTTCACACCATGGCTTATCATCAGTGGGTTACAAATCCACGCTTTGCATCTGCATCCTCCTGTCCAAGAAGCTCATAAGCCTGAATTCTTGGTGCCCCCTGGAAAGTCTGAAAGTGACTCAAGGAAGAGAAGTTTTATGCGCAAAAGCACCTTCATTGTGTTTTTGAATCTTTACTGCAAACATCTGAAGTCGCTGGCAGTTCTTTTGACTGAAAAGTGGAATTTGATAGGTGAGGCTGTGTGTGCTGCGTATCAAATAACTCACAAAGGTTAGTATCAGTGATGTCACGAAATTTTGTTCTTTTGTATGTACAGCTAACCAGTCTGCTCACTGCAAACTTTAGTATTTTCACATTATGAGTTTCTGGTACATGATTGGATTTAATAATTTGTACTGCATTTCAAACATAGGCCTGTTTTTATGTAATGTTTCTTTGCATGTAAATAAAATACATACTTAAGCAACCTTGTTGTTATTGAAGTAAATACTTTTTCAGCCTACTCTTTAATCAGCTATATCAGGCCTACTTTCCAACTCATTCCTTGGCCTCTTGGTTCACAGATGTGCTCCATCCTCAGAGACACATTAGCAACCTTAATCCAAATCCCTCTGTGATAGTAGCGTTTATATTAGAAGTATCTAAAAAATTCTCCTCTCTAGCTTTTCACAAGAATCACTAAATTTGCTAACACCTTCTTGTACATCAACAAATTTCAAGCATCCTGCAAAAATACTGTAAACTTAGGAAGGAGAGGAAAACTGAGGCAGGGGGAAGTCCAAAACAACAAAGGAACCACAATGCTATCCAAGTCTTTTCTGGTCTTGGGAACAAAATCTCTAATCCTTACGGCAGAGGATAAGTATGAATTTCTGAAGAGCAATGCACTGTGCATCCTTCCCTCAGTAAGTCACTTCAGTGAACCTCCCACGGCTCTCAATCAGTCCCTGCCACACCATAAGGAATTAGCCCATTCAGGGGTTTTATTCACCCAAGGAACAAGCAGATGAGTCTCACCACCAGTGTCTCAACCACAACTGTACAATACTCAGATGAGTACAAAGTTGGGGGAAACAGCCTTAAAAGTGGGTATCTATATGACAGTAGTCCCTAAAAGCAAATCTATGAGCAAACAGCTTAACTGTAGCAGTCTGGATAATAGGTGGCAATAAATTTCTCTGTCCTAAGGAAAGCCCTCACACAGCTGTACCATAGCTCTAGTTCTGCAGTAAGGTGCAGGATGAGCTCTTTCAAGAAGACCATCATCACCCTGAAGGCCTGTCCCCATTGCTGGTTATCCCTTGTTTGCAGTACCACCTCTTCTGGGAGGTCAACCACTGAACAAAACTGCACTAAGGACAGGAAGGATCTTACCAAGAGATGACAAACTGGAGAGAAGCGCTGCCAGTTCTGGATGACACAACTACGCTCTGCAGGTAGGGAAGCCCTTATTCACAGCAGGCACAGACTGAACCATGGGAGGAACTGTTTCATGAACTCAGTGAACTCGATTAATTCTTCATCTCCCTTTCAATTAAGCTTTAAAAAAAAAAAAATCAGCTTGCTATGCACAACAGAATAGAAACTGATACATGACTCCAGTTAGAGACTGTAAATAACACCTTACTTTAAATGTACCTGTGTCCTACCAAATATAAATGTATTAAATTTCTGCTTTACTAATTTCTTATAAATTAATTCACAGCATCTTCCAGGTTTTATAGATTAATGACTGAATTTTAACTTGCAAATGTCAGTGCCAATTTCACTTTAAATTTACAATAAATATTTTTCTTTTATTAAAACCAGTGTAACAGTCATCAAGAGAAGCATTCATGTCATTCAGTGAGAAGCAGCTCATCACAAACTTACATTTCAAAACAGGAAATCTCTCTCTATATACCCCCCCCCCCTTATGTAATTCTGTACTGCCTATCAAAATAGCAGACAACAGAAAGGACTATGATAATGTGTCTTTGTTTAAACTAATACATCATATGGAGCTAATGTTAGGCTATTGTTAGTGAATCTTCCTAGTCTGATTTTCAAACAGACTGACAGCATCAAACTTTTCAAAGCAGACCATCAACAGATTATTTTTGGACTTGAAAATTCTGTTGGCCTTGTAACAGATTTATTTGGTGAACTCAGGTAGTAAAGCTTTTTAGATAGATTAATGGACTAAGTGGAGTGTCTCTCCAGACTATAATAGAAGGCATAAGAGACCTCATTTTCCAAGAAATGTCAGTTATAGGCACAGAAGACGTCTTTGTACTCTGATTTTCTCCATATATTTTCCATTTACGTGAGCCAGTCCAAGCCCTTCTTCTCACTGGCAATGTTATCAGTGAGACAATACCTTTCTATAACAAAAATAGCATAGAAACTTGCATAAGAAAAATGAATTTGATAACAATAGAATGACTTTCTCATAAGAATTTAATAAATTGAAGACATGAAGATTTAAATCCTCCAGTAGAGCTGCATAAAAAGGACTGATGAATTCATCAGCTCTTCCAAGCTTCCCAAAGAAGCCCAGACAATATTTCTTACCTCCTGTTCTGCAGAGATCACCTATAAAAGAAAAACAGGCATTCAAGTCCCTGTATTATGCCATTCTTTGCCTCTGGGACTAAACTCACTGTTGAATCCGCAGTAAGTAAATGTGAAGCATTTAAAAATACTCTCGATTTGTTTCTAATCTTTCTCATTAGAGTAATACACTTGTAATAGCCCTTCTGGTTAGGAGCATGGTTGTGAACCCTGAAGTTACTGTGTTAAACGTATAGCAAGCTACTGACCTTTACAGTTTTCCACTAAACCAAGAAAAGTCTGGAAAAACATGCCAAAAATGCAAACAGAGTTAGGATGTCAGTCCAATATTTCAAGAAGTCTTGTGACCTACAGAAACCACATCAAACCAACCAAATGACAAACTCCATGAACTAAAAATTCCCAGATTATTTTGTAACCATCAAAATAATTGAAAAACAAACAAAACCAGCCCTTCCTGGCTACCCATTTTTCCATAGCTTAGTGCAACTAGTCCTAAATTAAATCCTATTGAAGCCATCCTATTTCAGGAAAGCAACCAGGATTTGAGTTACTGTATTGGAACAGTTTATTTTTCTTTGTTCAAGCAGAAAATCTGTGTTACCCCAGCTTCTTTTTCTCATCCTCTTAAAATGTATTTGTTCCATCCTCAGCTGGATACAAAATCAGTTTTTAAAGATAATTTTCAAGGCAGTTTCAGGCCTTGCGCTCAGCCCAGCTCTCAAAAATTGTTATGGATTTAACAGCATACTTTTATATACAGTTCTTCCTCTTTTTCTTGTTACTGTATAAAAAATGAAGACAGAAAGTGATGGGACTAATTAACACAGGGACGTAATCCTGCAACAAGTCAGAAATTGCTGTGACTTGCAAAAATAAGTGAGAAAAAAATAACTGTTTTTTCCCCTCTAGTTTATTCCAGTGACAGTCATGTTGGTGCTATGAGTAAGGACAACAGGAAACAATTTTACACAGTGTGTATGTAATCCATAAATTCACAGCACCTCTTTAAGTACAAAACCTTTGTGATTTTATTCTGGTTTAATCTATATTTGATAAAAATCTTTCATCCCATCAAAATTTTCAGGTTATACATGGATTCAGATGATGGCCAGCTGATAGGAGCCTCCTCTTTACTCTGGAGGAATCAAAATACTCTGAATCTGTCCTTTTATTGTGTTGAGGGACTATGGGAACAGAAAGAGAGATTGATAGAAACAGGATAATTCAGTAGCCATGAATATATGGATACACACTACACATTAGTTCCAAAAGAAGCAAGTATGATTTAATTTCTGTTCTTCAGAAAGAAAACTCTTCCATAAAATCTACCCATGATACAGTAATTGAAAATCTTTCAAAACAGCACCAGCAAACACGCCAAGGTCGTGCCCTAGAAGGGAGTACTTTCAAGCAATTTCACATCTTAGAAAGAAGCACAATTTAACTCTCTTGGCTCTGGATCCTTTCCAAAGCTGTGGCTTCCCTTCACTTTCTTGGTTCTCTTCTTCCTCCTTCCCAGCCCCCCAAACAATTCTCAAATAAAAAATATCCTGCTATCACACAATTAACTTTGAATAAAAACATAGAATAGAGTATATTACTAGGGAATGAAGAGAAACCATCAAACTACCACAATAAAAATATTTTCTTTTACCAAAAGGACAGTTGAAACAAAGGTAAGTAAGTACAGTATCTAGGATTTTCATGACTTCAGCTAAGCAGAATAAACGTGCTGGGTCAAGCCAGTAAGTGAAACTAATCATGCTGTACAGAGCTGTAGTCTTCTGACAAGCCACATTCTGAAGTCTCTTTCTAAAAGCGTTGTATCCACAGAGTCCACTCCAACTTCCCAAATGAGGGAGAGAATCCAAAGCACAGTCAGTTAATTAGAGGCAATGATGTGGGAAATGCAAGATAATTAAATTCTTCTCCTAAAAGATTTATTTCTGAGTATCAGTTTTGGGAGACCAGAGGGAGCAAGTGAGAAATTCATCTCACCCTGTAAAACTTAACTCGCCTTTATGAGGCTCTTCTCAGAAATCAAGCAATCATACTGTTGCATAGCTTATTAAGAGACATTTACAGTAATATTACACAACAATGCTGCTGTATATATAATTTTAAAATTTTTGTCCTTGATATAAGCAGATGTTGTCGGCACAAACAGGAGATGTGCATTTAATCCATGATGCAATTGCAGTGGAAAAGAATAAAAAAGCCAAGTTTGATCCAAAAGAAAAAAAAAATTATAAAAAAAATCGAGACTTTTTTAAAATGAGGAAAAATCAACCACAAGAGGAAATATGATTTAGAAGGTAAGGGTTCTTCTTCTGAAAGAGCATAATCGGGGTTTCTGTGTTTAAAAAGTTAAATTATGCCTAAGGCTAGAAAAAGCTACTTGAATAGATGACCCTGGAAAGATTGCTCAGGTGAAAAACTTGTGCTCGTGATTAGATCTGAAAAATAACCAGTTATTTAAGCTAAGCAAGCCCATTTGTCTTTCAAGACAAAAAAACCATCCAGATGCAGAGATTTGACTGACATCTAATGGAAGATCACGGTGGAGACTACACACTGGCACACTGGCTCTTACAATGGATATTGCTACTAATGAAGAACAAAGTAGAGGCCTGAATTAGAATATCCACCTAGCATTTTATACGGCTGAGCAGACTGTTGAAAAGCAAGTCTGGATATTAGAGTATCCAGTTTCAACATCTGAGTTCTCCAACAAGCTGTTAACGTCTTTATGGAGAAGTGCACAGAATACTGAAGAATATCATACATAAAGACTTTTAGCTACAAGCTATATACAAGCATCCTCTCAAATGACAATACTGCCCTTCCCTATTTCCTCCTCTGTCATTGTTTTCTTAAGAATTCAGATAACCATCACATGTAATCCTTATTATCATAATCGATCCTGTATCTTTAAAAGACAAGCAGGACAGAATCAGTCATATTGCAGCTCCACAGAAGAATGAGAAAATACCACTTAGGGAAGGCCACCTTTCCCTGTAGGATTCAGAAAATAGAAACATCACCATTTTCCACAATTAAAAACAAACAAACACAGAAATTCACCACTATACATTTTTTCACCCTCAAGCTGTCCCTTCTGCCAAGGAAGCCAGAAAAGCAAAGGTATTGAGAATTTGTATCAAGCAAAAATACTTGCTTTTCAACTCCCAAGTGAGCTTTTTGAGTAACTTGATGCTGCAGCTGAATAGTCAAACTTGCATCTATGCTTCAATTAGAGATACGGGGAGCACCTACTGTTTGCACTTACAGTGTATCCGGTTCATGAGCAGCAGGAGCAAGTTCAGCCATCACAACTCCTCAGTTTGTGCAGCTCTGATGCATTATCTCAGCAGCGGAGGCTTCGGTAACAATTAAGCAGAGCCATTCACAGCTGAAGAGACCCCTAAATTTCATCAAGTGCGGTTGTTAGTGTTTTATCCTTGCTACTGTATCTTGTCAGCCACTGCACCGCACAAATTATCAACAGAATCCATCTTTCTCTACGCTGACAGCATGGGGGTGGGGGTGTCTGTTCTCCCATAAATGTGTAGGATATTTATTCCGCTAACTCATCCACTTTCATAGAGGATGAGCATGTAAATAGCCTGTCTCATAACAGGAGATTAAATTTTTAGAGAAAGAATTTAAAAATAAACCACCATCAATTAATGTGGTTGTATTGCAACATCTTCATTGCGGAGACTGATACAAAGGAAAAGAAAGCAGAAGTGTTGAGCAGAATGAAGCTGATAGATAAAAAGTGGCTTGCTAGGATCTGAAAATCCAATGACAACAGATCCTCAAATGAAGCTTTTTCATGGTTACAAATGTATTACTGGTAAAGAAAAATCTCAGACTATGAAGAAAAAACAAGAGAAAAAAATTATTTTCCTATTCAGGAAATTGATAGTTTATGCCATGGAAAATTGAAATGATAAAAAAATACTCCATTTGAAAGCTATCATAGGTAACGCAAGCTGAAGAAGAATATGATCCTTTGGCAACTGAACAACACAAATTTGTAAAGATTTCTATCCCCTATACACCAAAATGAACTGTTAAATACCATTTTAAGAATCACGGTGATATAAATCTGCTTCCATCCACTTACATCAGACATCCTAAGTCAATCTACTCCAGCTGTGATCCAGACTACATATTTTATGAAACCTTAAATGCAGATATTTAACAGATTTGCTACTATGTTAAAACACACCCAAGCATTCTACAGTTACATCTGTCACCACTGTGATGGCCGAAGTTATGTTCAATGTACCAATCAGTTCAGGTAAATATGGGCAAAGTCTGCTCTCGGGGCAGCTACTGGAAACAATGGTGTTATTTCAGATATAAACAAGTAGGCATTAATAAAACTTGAAAAAAATGCTCTCAGGACTTTAATCTGTTTTTGATCACTCATGACTACAGAGCAAGACAATGGAAGTTTTCAAGCACATTACTTAAAAATCCATCTAATCTTTATTTAATGATCACAGTTTTTCAAAATATGAATCCTTCAAATATACAGCAATACATCAATGGAAGATCACATCCTCTCAGACGCGAGAGGGGCTTTTATTTCAACTTTTGGGGTTTGTTCTAACTCATTTTGAGTTAGAATGACAGATTGTTCCAGTGAAAAGACAGAAGCTGCAGCCAAAAGGCCATCTGCTGAGCTTCCCTCCAGTGAATCCCACAGCAAAAGGCGATGTGATGGAGCAACCCAGGCAACTGGGATACACACCATTAAGTAAGCGACAGAATGAAGGATGGAAAACTTTTGAGAGTAAGTGTAGATGAACGCGATCACTGCATCACTGCATTTTTTTTTAAATAAAAAAAATCAGAAAGATGAAGGTATTTGCTATGAAGCCAGGAAACTACTACTGTATGCACTGCAAACAGGGCTTGCCTCAAGGTTTTCTTTGATTTAAAAAAAAACCCTGCAGTAATAAGAGTAGATTTAAATGGTCTCTTTTGTATCTCCCTCTTCTAAGAAATCCTTTACTCATTTAATAAAATTTTCTCCACTTCCACAGCAGAATATTATTTAGACCAGTTAGCACCCATTGGGGTTTCATTGTGTCAGCTCATTTCAACATAAATTTGTTAACTGGTTGTTTCTAACAAAGTTACTGCAATACTCTTCAGAGTCTCATACTCCATTCTGTATTCTTTCAAGTAACTTTTAATACTTTTGAATTAGGATTAAGAAAAGTCTATGTATACACTGCCTATAAGGACATAAAATTCAGTGTATCATTTCATAACCCAGCTGTCAACAGAGACAGCATTTTTATAATACATGTATTGTATGCGTGCCAGTAGGAGATGAATAGTCCTGTAACTGTAATCAATACCGTTCATTCAAACAACTGGCAGTAGCATTTCAGACAACTGGCAATTTCATCAGTTTCACTGGGCTGCCCAAAAATAAACAGCTTGAGAGGAATGAATGATCTCTGTGGTTATCTATAAATAATACTAATCTCAGTCATTTGTTTTAGGGGGTTCATCATTGGGAGCTGCAGAAGTCTCATATCAGTGCAAAAGGCATGGCAGGCTTCAAGAAACTAAAGAAACGCTGAAAAATTATGCTGTTGGTTTTTCATCCACCCAGTTACTGTATTTACATACAGGCTCTGCAGACAGCACCAGGATCCCTCCAGTGTTACAGCAGTTCCAGCTCTGCAAGAAATTCACACGATCTCAAGGATTTGTAACCATCTCAAAACTCAAACTGGATTCAGAGAAAGCTCCAGTGATCTGAGCAGACCTACCCTGGGAATAACTAATGTCACTTCTGAGGAAACGTGAGCAAGTCTGGGATTTTTAACTACTTCAGTGTGAAACTTGCCCACTCTTTCAAAAGAGTTTTTGAGAGTGAAACAAACCTAACAGCTCAATGTGAATGAGACTAACGCTGAGGCTGATGGGTGCGAGGTGAACCCAGGCAGACGGGGAACAGAAGGTGCCATTCACAGGCCTGTTCACTGTCTCTGGGAAGTGAAATAGCTCCTTTTTTTTTTTTTAATTATGGTCTATCTGCTCCTATCTGTCAAAGCAAGGTAAGAACAGAGAACAGAGGAAAAGGAATAAAGACAGCTGACTAAAGGGAAAAAACACATCTCCGCAGAGTACAGATCCCAAAGAAAACTTTCAAAGCCCTGAAGTGAAAAAAGATCCAATTGCCGTCGAAGTGACTCTCTCTCCCTGGCAGCCTTGCTGGGCTGTGGGCTAGTACAGCAACATCACTGCTGCCCAGCCTGCAAGCCTGCAGATTGGTGGGTCACTGGCCCTGAGGCTCTGAACATAGCTCCTGCAGGAAAATCTTGGGAATTATTATTAGGTTTTCTACCCTATTTCATTGGTTAGGAATCACAAAACACCGGGTGTGTACTCTGGGGAAAACAGAGGAATGATTAGTTCTCCCGAAGACCTAGAGGTTGGCACTCATCTGCTTCCAGGCAGGATTTGCGCTGCCATGAGACATCACTGCAGAGAGCTCAATACACCCCCAGACTGCAGCAATTTCTTTCTTGCTGATACCATGAATGGCAGCCAAAGCCATCACCTCAGCTCCTTCACACAGAGTGTAATGCTCCAAAGGAACTCCATCAGATGAGCTCCGCAGAAATGCCCAAGCCCTCTGAAGGGACTACTGAGCAGGAAACAACTGCATACATCCAGGTAACCAAACCACTGCTGGACCAAGTTTAAAAAGCCACATTGTTCCATCTATAGCCATAGACTATCACTTTTCAGTCCTAAAGCCTGTTGCTCAGATAATTTATATCCTGGCAATTAAAATAATCTTCAAGTTGTAGAATTATCCAATTTACAAGCTTATTCCTAGTGTAATACGAAGGACAAGTAGCACACCCAGCCACACCAAGAAAGCATTTCAGTGGGATGTTTCTAGCATAATGGCCAACAGCCAAAAGATTAATGGCACCAACTTCTTCAGAAAAGAGAACACCCGCTTTCCAGTGGGCAAAGAGGGGAAGCTCACAACCCAGTCGGTGCCTCTACACATCTGAGAGATAAGACAGGCTGCACTGTGGAATTTGCCTTTGCAAACAGAAAGTTGCTGGCTGTTTTAAAATTAAAGCCTTTATTATATTGTTAAAGTAAAATGGTCTGCAGGACATTAATAGAGAAAAGTCAGCTTTTAAGAATGGGTGAATTTATCAAACTGCAGATCCTTATCGCTTTGATCATCAATTTTCAAGTTATTACTTTTTATTCCATATTGGCAATAAATCTCTATACACTTGAACTGTAATCATCACGGCACAACGTGATACACTTCTCTCAGAGATTTAAAGTTGGACTCAGTCACAAAAAACCACCCCAGACAAACTGGGTAGAAGCATGGCTAAACTGGTAAAATAAAGTCTCTCAGTTTCAGGTAAATGATTAGGTAGCAGCATACACTGCTATTAACCTAAAGTCCATAATGAGAGCTTAAATGAACAGTTCTATGTGGACACAGGCCTTTGTAACGGAGCTGCACTCCTGCAGTTGGCACTAATTGACCCTTTTGCTGGCAGGCTCAGCAGAGAAGGCAGTCAGCAGCGTCTGAACCGCAGGCCTTTCTCTGTCATACAGAACAAAGTCACAGTCCTGATTATCCAGGAGGTTTGATCTTAACGCGTTACACTTCTATAGCATCTTTCATCCAGGAATGAGGCAGGCAGGATATCAGGGGAGAATCTTAAACTACTGTTGCCCTTCCCACACCCATTTTGCGGAAGGAGGTCTCCCGTCTTTGGAGCTTTCCGATACTTTTCGTAAGTGTACTCCACATGCACTGAATTACGCAGCTGAATTTCTGAGAAACTGAAATGACAGATTCATATTTCACAGATAGCTTCACCCAGGCTTCTTGAAAACACAATTAATAATCGATTTTGATTAAGTTATTTCCAAGAAGATTTTAATCCCCTTACAGAAAATGTTGCAATAGATTGAATTCAACCCAGCACACACGAGAAATACACAGAGCTGATAGGAGCATTTTTAGACACCACACAGTAGAAAGGAAGAATCATATTAATCCTGCTGGCAATTTTGTCCAGAAAGATGCCATTTTTAAATTCACGTGAAGATCCTGATTAAAGCTGACAATTCCAGAGCAGCAGATTCTGGAATCAATTAACAAAACAATTCTTATTAACACAGGGAATCTCCAGACATTACCAAGGAAGCAGAGAATCTCCTCAGAAAAGCCCTCAAGGAAAATATACTTTAATATCAAATTGTATCCTCCAGCGTATGCAGTGATTGCCTCAAATCTCAGATGCATCTTATGTGAAACAGGGGCTAGCACTGCAGAACAACACAATAAGAATTTAAGACAGGAAGTGCAGATAATTTATCTGAATAAAGCTTCCAGGAGAATAACTGATTTATGTTGATAATGATCCAAGCTGGAACCTGACCAGGATGCAGAAGTTAGCAGCATCACTACCCACAATCGGTTCACTATTCATGAAAAATAACAGTGTTTTTACAGATAAAAATAGGTTAAAATATTAAGCTTTATGCTTCAGCCAAAAGATCCTGTTTTGCCAGAGATCTGTTCTTGAATTACCTCTAGAATGACTCACAAAAAGGCGCCATGTTTTTCAGCCAGAACCATCACTATTCATGCAAGCACATAAGAGACACAATGAGTTAAATTTCACAGAAGTCTATGGTCTTTAATGTTACACAGCCTCTATTCATACAAGAATTGCAAAATCCATAAACTGAAGCAGAGCGAGAGAAAAGGAGTGAAAGGTTCACAGCTACAAAAATACATATATGGGGGGAAAGGAGGAAACAAAAAAGAAAATCTAGAAGTAGAGACAGTGTAAGTGATTCCTGCTAAAAGCAAGGTCAGCACTTTCCACTGGAGACTATTTGATTTACACTATTTTGTTTCAACTGAAAAACAAAATCTTTCCTTGGCAGATTCTGCTCTACACAGTCTGTTACAGATACTTCTGAGATACCCAGCATCATTTATAAAGGGACACTTATTACTGCTGAACGTGAACATTTTGTTAAATTTCCCAAAGTTCTAAGAGGAAATATGTGCAACGCTACACAAGGGTGTATTCAGTTAGTTGTTGAAGTCAAGAGCCTGGACAACCTGGGTAAGTCCTGGAGGAGAGGTGCGCTACTGATTAAGATGCTCCGAGTCTCCCTCAAATAATCCATTGGCTGGAATCCCACATCCCCCACTTATCCAGAGGCTTAAAGCCAGGAATACTCCATGAAGGACCACTCTGGTTTTACCGTTTACTGGCTTCCCTCCTTCAAACTCCCCAAATTTACCCTGGTGTAAATCAGATTAGAGGAAGACTCCATTATGTACCTTGACTGCCCCTGTTTATCTAATGGGATATAAAAAGGCTTTTTAAAATTTCTGTTAGAGTAGCACAATGAAGCACTAAACCATTTAGGTTCCAGTGGTTGTCGCAGATATGCACAACTAAGTATCGCTGCTTGCAATTTCTTTTTGTGTTACATAGCACAAAACAACTGGCAGTAAAGCACATCATGTGTGTTTTTGAAACAGGACATTACGGTTGTAGAAACCATCACTACATTTACTACGCTCTGCGTGTAGTAAAGCTATACTGGTTCAGGCTTTAAACAAGGCAACTTCTGCACCTGGAGTGCCAAACTGGAGCGGTGGAAAACCTCAGGAAGGTTAACTGGTCTCATTCTGATCCATTTTGGGCTTATCTCGCTGCCTCTCCAGGTAATAAAGTAAGTTACCTGTAGATGGTGTGGAAAGACACGCTATACATGCATTAACAAGAATTGTCTATCCAGAAAATCCATCACAAGCAGCTTGAACTATATACCCTGAAAAAAGCAGACAATTTCTTCCAAAACACACACAATTTTTTTTTTACATCCTTCATTTATCTGTCATTATAAAAATTGGACAGAACAGGTGTTTTTACATCGAAAAAGGCAGATTCTTGTCTGCAGAAGCATCTTGCTAACTCAGATAGTCTTCACCAAATTGTTTCAGTCAAGAAAAAAAATGTACGAAACCCAGAAATCATCATTGCCAAAACAAAACACATGGCTTCAACTGAAACCAAGTCAAATTTTGGAAGTCTGAAACTATTTGAAAAGCTTTTAATTCTCTAATTTTCGTGTTGATCCCAATCTAATCTTTAAAACCGTTTTGGAACTACATCCAAACTAAAAGATTAGCAAGTCACACAGCTCCCACCACTTCCTATCGTATGTGTTTTTGAAGTCATGCAGCATGATGTTCTGGGATATATAATCCATTTCTGAGATGCACAGAACAGCAGTGGGATACTGGTTCTGTGGAGGAACTCGGTCTGAGCTGGCTGAAGCATTCAGTATAAATATATGAAAACTACCATTAGTCATGAGAATCGCTCTGCTGACGACTGAAATAGGAAACAAATAGGATTAGCTATCATAGGTTGATCACGTACATTTTTTTCTCTTATTATTTTACATTCATCAAGAAGTTATAAGTGAATATGTACAAAAACCAGTGCTTTAAAAAAGAAATTCAAAGTAGGACAGCAGATATTATGCTGTCTGCTCACTCATTCAGCATTTCCTTACGTCCAACTTCTTTTGACATACTCCACAATGGTAGTGAAGCCACACTGGAGATTCTACCTGACCACTGCACAAACACTTTGGAGAAAGATTGTAGAGTACATTAAACTTTGCTTGACAATTTATAATCCCCCTAACAGTTTTGATTCAATACAGGGTTAGACCCTGGGTCAGTCCTTTGCAAATCAATGGACACTAATTAGCTCTCATCTAACTGCTGGGAAAAAAAAGAATGCACATGAACTTGAGTTTTCTGACCATCAGACTTCATTAGAATCCAAACTTGGTGATACAAGTGGTAAAGCCTAAGATGACAAAACCCCTGTAATCAATAAAAAAACCAATGTCTTACCATGTTCTCCTATAGAGAAGACTATGAAAAGTTCAACACCTGAAAAAACTTACCAATTACCATTTCTCCCCCAGCCATCTCTCATCCTGCACCTCTCCCTCAGAAGAAATACCCAAACAACAACAATGACAATCACCAAAAAGTTAAGGAATTTAGCACACACAGAAGGGTACAAACACCAATCAAGACGTGTGCCATGATGCAGCCATGCTGTGATTCACAAAATCTGATCCATGTTCACTAAGTGGGCTGCAGCCATGTATCTCAGACCCTGAAATCCATTTCTATCTCTGAAATGGAAATCAAAGAAATCACGGAAGGCACCAACCCCTGAAACGCCCTGCCGCACATCTCCTGGAAAAGCTGGCAGCTGTGAGATACCGATTACAGCACATTCTACAGACCTCACTGGGAGAAATCAACTGCTTCTAGTAAGGACAGTTCTTTCTCCCACCACTCAAATAAGCAGCCTGAGTGTGGGTCAGGTAGGTGAGAATTGGGCACATGTGCTGTAGAAGCATGGACCACACTTAAAACAAAGATCCAGGGTGTCCAGAAGACAAAGAACCTTCCAATATTAAGCTTGCTTGTTTCAGGTAAAGAGATGAAAATTTCTCCTTTGTGAAGTGATAGATTGGCTTGCTGTACAGCAGCAACACATGTTCTCCTAGGTCCATCAGTGGGAATGTATGTCTTCTTCTGGCAAGGACAGCAAATTCGTAAGTGCTAATTTCAATTTATTTTTCAGAAGCATGGAGAGGAGGCTGGGTTTTGGTGTGGGTTTTTTGCTTGTGGGGTTGGTTTTCTTTTTTTGTTTAGGAAGGGAAGTGGAAGAAGTGCTCAATAAAATGAAAAAGGCACTGTTAGCCAAAGCTCTCCAAGTTTTTCACTGCAAATAGCCCTGCAATACCTGTCTCGTACAGGCAAATTGTACTACCCTTGTACAAGAGATAGCAAAACCGTGCTACCAAAAGTACAAATTGACTTCAAATCATGATAAGAGCCAGCAGAAGACTCCACAATTTCCCAAGTTCAGTCCCTTTACCACATGGGCTGGGCCCAAATGCTTAATGTTTGCATATGGCAAAACTACTGATAGGGAAATCACCACCTTTACACACACCACTCCAGCAGAAAGAGGTGTGAAAATAACAAAGTATACATGGAATGAAGTAAGTATGCATGGACCGTATACCATCAGAGGGCAGATAATACTTTTCCGTGATAGCTGCATATCATTTTAAAGACAATTCTTCTATTAAAAACAACTCAAGACAGTGAAGTCACCATGCAGCCCTGCATTTATTTTTTAAAATTCATGATCAGAATTTCAAACATCACATTTGAATAAACTCCAACAAATACAAGCCCAACACAAGGGCAGGACCAAGTATCTAAAGGCAATCACAGAACTTACAAGTGGTCTGAAAGTGAATGTGTTGTAAATTGTGTTTGAAAAAAACAAACAAAAAACTTTCAGTGTATCTGAAATGTCCAAATACTCTAGCAAAATAATTACATACAAGTGACC